>NC_139001.1:41927531-43250355 GCF_964374135.1 Grampus griseus | reverse complement strand
TTTCTGTGTTGTAGGCAGGTATTTTGTGAGGGTAAAGTAGGAGAAGGAATGGGTAAAAGAAGGAACAAAATGGCAGTGAAAAGATCTTAAAGGCAGAAATTAGAAAGAAAATGAGGGAGAATAAAAGGGAAGGAATAAAAAGGTATGAAACAAGGACTTTACTTTGGATTTAACTATCCCATTTTAGTTGCTGAGTGTCATAACCATTCATGTTTTTCCTTAAGGAATCTAAGGGCTTATCAACAATTGTTGATATTACAATTTGAAAGCCTGTTATAGTCTATTTTTTTTGTCATTAAAACTTAAATACTTCTCAAGAATATCCTAGTTACTATATAGTCTGAAAACTATAATTTTTAGCTTTTGAGTTTTAAGAGCAAAATGTATTATCATGAAGCGTTGCCACAAAACCATATTAAATTTGGGGAAGGAAAAGGGGGTAATACCAAGAAAGGTCTTTGGAATAACTTCTGTGTGTTGTTTGGGGAGAATCTGTGCATTTGTTCACCAGACTGTTGAAGTGAACTCATTCTCAAATAAGAGTCTGAGCTTTTAAATGCTGAGATTGGTAGTACTTTTTTAAAAAAATCAATTTTGAACATTTATTTTGCGAGCATATTTTTTAGGGACGACTTAAATCTCTCTCCTATGGATAAAAATTAGTCTCTTCTCCAAAAGCAAGTAAATATTTACCTTTTTTTGCTAGCTGTGGAAGTAAACATGGTCATTTTAATTTTTTTGCCCTATGTACCATAAGCTAAAGAAGTGTATATTTTATGTTACTTACATAGCTTTTAGGCAAAACAAATAGCATTTACTGTGATAAATACATAGAAAGCTTATTCTGCAGTTTAAAGTGATAAACTACCACTATCTGAAGTTTATTTGACAAACCACTTTCTGTAAATAATTGGTATGTTATTTTCCACTGATTGTTTTTGACAGCTGGCTCAATTTTTCTTTAAATGTATTATATTAAGTCATCAGTATTGTTGAATCCTGTTTAATGGTTTTAGATCAGGCTAAAACCTAGAAAAATTGTACCTTATAAAAGTAATAACTAGCTAGTACGTTTGAGAGCCAGTAAAACTGTGGTGGTATATAGTTTGGACTCTGGATTCAGAGAAACAGAGGTTCTAACTATATCTCTACCACTTTGCAGTCTTGGGAAGTTTGTTGACCTGTCTGAGCCTCTGTGAAATGGGGATAGAGTTAGTCATTTTTTTTTTAACAAATAATGAATAAATTGAGCTTCTACTGTGTGCCAGGAACCATACTATATTTTGGATAATGGTACCTTCTGTTATGACATCATTGGAGGGATTAAATTAGAACGAATGTAAAACAGCAGAGTACTTAACAAAAGTGATCAATAAATTTTAACTCTTATTATTAAAATATCCCAAATCCATTTTTAAAAGTTCTTTAAGAGCCAGAATTGCTTCAGGGAATATTTATATATCTGGGATATATCATTAAATTACAATAATCCTATGTGTTAGTTTTTTTAAACATTGGTATGAAATTCCTATACTTTAGGGTTGACTTTAAGAACTAAAAGTTGGTATAACAGCTTTGAAAACAAGTATAAATGATATTAATGCCAACATTAATGTGTCTTTTCGGAGAAATTTTATATGTCCATATGTAAATGTACATGCTCTGTGAAACAACACTGTATTCTATTGTCTTTTAAGTTAGAAATATATGGACCACTCTCTAATTTTCTCTCTTTCTTGAAATACAGGTAAAGTCTTTCCAGATATTTTATATATAACACATTCTATACATATACACACACATATATATTTCTACCTTTGATTTTAATAAATAGTGATGGATGGAGAGGGGATTGGTCTGCCCTAGATCTAAAATTCTCATAACATCACTATAATACTTATGGCAGTCATAGATGTTCAGAATATTGAAATGTATTCATTTCAGTTTCAGAGCCCCCAGAAAGAAGACGTTATATAGGTTCATTATAGTTTGTTTACCTGAAAGCTTTTCAACGGATAGGAAAAATTTTTTCTTGATTAAAAGTTTGGTTAATCATAGCACTTTATACTAGATTTTAATGTATTTTTATGGTAAAATTTTTATTCTAACAGTCTTTGTGATTTGTGGCATTGGTCTGTACATGTAAAAGCCTAGGTCACTTTAGACATAGTAACTACAACTACCAACGATTGAGTACTTACTCTCTGCCAGGCAGTGCTCTAAATATATTGAATGTATTAAGTCAACTGATTCTCACAAGAACCCTGTGAGGCAGGCCCTATTATCTCCCTTTCTCAGATGAGGAAATTGATTAACAGAAAGGTTAATTAATTTATCCAGGGTGACTCAGCTAGTAAGTATTGTAGCCAGGATTCAAGGACTTACGCACTAGTCTTCACTGTCCAGTACTTAATTGTTCTCTCCCCCAGATTTACAATCAGGTTAACTTTGAACAATATATATGTATAGTCATCATATTAAAAAACAATAACAACAAGAGAACAAAGTATTGACTCTTACCTGAGCATTGGCTAGGCTCCATAATTAATATTGGGTGATTGTATTAGGCTGTACAGGAAGGTATTACCATAACAGATGGCTAGGCATTAGCACCACTAGAAATAGTGCTCAAGATTTTAAAACTTGGGATTAAAGGATATCTGTATTAATTAATGAATCATTTTTTAAACTTGTTTTTCAGTGCGGTTTCAGTAATACTGTTTGATTTTGGTAAATCAGCATTTATTATGATATTAGGTCTTGATGAATAGATCAACTCAACTGTAGTTTGGTTCAGTGATTATTTTTAAATGGATATAGCTAAAATCCACTTGAATGTTCATATAAGGGTTAATTTTGTCTTCTTTTTTCCCCCTTTAGTAAAATAAAGCAGGGTCTGTTACCTAGCTTGGAAGATTTGCTATTCTATACAATCGCAGAAGGACAAGAGAAAATACCTGTTCATAAATTTATTACAGTAAGTTTTTATATTTTTCTATCTTCACTTTTTAAAAATCAGTAATACTGAATCAATAATATGGTAATATTGAAATGTAGTTTTAAAGGTCATCTGACGTGTAGATTCTGACTGACACTGTTTCTCTTATTTTCAAATTTTCATCATGCTCATTTCAAGGTAATCAATGAAAGAAAATGAAAGAAACAATGAGAAACTTGTCCAGAAAGTGGGTAATAGTGACACTAAAATGCCATATACATATTCAGGTCTTGTGTAGAAGTTTTTATATACAGGAGTTAAAACTTGTAGTTGGAATAAGCATATACCTTATTTGCACTATATATTTACAAACTCTTATTTTTTTAAAAACAGGCACTCAAATCTACAGGATTGCGAACGTCTGATCCCAGGTTGAAAGAGTGTATGGATATGTTAAGATTAACTCTTCAAACAACATCAGATGGTGTCATGCTAGACAAAGATCTTTTTAAAAGTAAAAATTTCTGCCAAACCTTTAATGGTCACTTGCTATGCTATATGGTGATTTTTCTTTTAAAACGAAATTGCATCTTTGAAGACCAGTGCTTCCTGTGTAACTGAAAAAAAGGGGGGAGGGGACTTATAAACATAAATTGTTTGGAACAACTTGGTGCACATTAAAGTTCTATAATACATTGGGGCTAAGAATATACTTTGAAACTGTTCTGAGGAAGCGTAGCCATGGATGTTTCCAATTTATAGTACCTGGAGATTGCATTCGGTTTGAATAGAGCACACTCTTTGTCCTGTCATGGTTTAAATTGATCTCTTAATTCATCTGCATATCTTGCAGCCTTTCTCAACATGGTCTCAGTTCTTTCCTACAAGGTGTTTTAGATGACACCGTAAAATGAGACGGCTTCAGGCAGCCTATATTCGTTAGTTTTATATGTCTCTGTTGTCTGCTTCTCTCCTCTCTTCAGACGTATTACTACATAGGCTTTTGGCTGTTTTTGTTTTCTTCATAATGTTTAAAAACTTAATGCTAACTTTGGACATGAATGCCTTCATTTGGTTGAATGAGAATATTTATTTTGACTTTCTTATATTTGCATATCTTTATTATTTATCTTCATTAATGTGTTCCTACTAGTCTGATTGCTTAATGATTTAATAGACAGCAAGTTTGTCATGGATCCCAAGGAGGTAAATGGTATTTTACAACTAAAATTAAATGAAAACTTGTATAAAACTGTAAACACTACTGTAAGGTATTGGCTTTTTCCAGACCATAGGCTTAGGTTGGAATAGATCCAACGAATTCCAGCATCTACCTTGAAAGTTTATTTGTATGTATGCATTTTTATTATTTTTTTTCTTTTATTGTCTTTTGGGGGCTAGATGATTTGTTCTAGATGTCTCCTGGGAATATCCTGGAGTATTAAGTCATTTGAAGGTATAAGTATTTAACTGAGATCCTCCCAAGTATCTTGGCATACTGTGAAGCACTGCTGACAATTTTAGATCTCTGTCTTTTCACCACAAGGTTCTTGATTCTGTGAACTCAGCCGACCTTATTAAGTGTACATTTTAGTTCCATGTTGGAATTGGTGTTAGGAATTTTGAATCTTCAGAACCTGTTTCTTTGTGAAGGGAAGGAAATCACTTCTAGTTAGCTGTGCCTTTGCAGTAAAGATTATTTTATTTTTAGTGTTCATGAACTCTCTGTGCAAAGTATCTTGATTGTGGGGTGCCTTCTGGGGGTTATTTTGGTATATCTGAGAATGAAGTTGTCAGAGAGTTGGTAGGTAGGTCTGTTGATAATGGGTATAAGGAATTGCTTTGGAATTCCTAAGTGAAAGCAGTATTTTATATCTTTTTAGTACTGGTTAAATTTCTTTTGTGCTTCATAAACATATTGCTCTGTTTAAATATGAAATTGAAAGTAATTTAAATACACTGAGTATGAAGCCAGGAAACAATCATAAAATTTTCTACCCATAAGTATATTAAAAACTAACAATTAGCATTATTTTAAATACTAATCCAATTTTTTTAAAAAATTGATGATTGTAATATAGGCAGTTCCCAACTTGACAAATGCTTAGTGGTGGTATATGTGAACAAGCAATGGAAAAGTTTACATCTATAGGCATATGATTTCTCTTTTCATCCCTAGAATGAGGTGATTCAAAACCTCTGACTATTGGGCTTCCCTGGTGGTGCAGTGGTTGAGAGTCCGCCTGCCAATGCAGGGGACACGGGTTCGTGCCCCGGTCCGGGAAGATCCCACATGCCGCGGAGCGGCTGGGCCCGTGAACCATGGCCACTGAGCCTGCGTGTCCAGAGCCTGTGCTCCGCAACGGGAGAGGCCACAACACTGAGAGGCCCGCGTACCGCCAAAACAAAACAAACAAAACACCTCTGACTATTAACCTTTTCAGGTCACCTGGAATGGTGATTGCTTCAGAGAAGTTTTTTCTCTGTTTTCAAAATGAGAAGTTTTCTAGTTAGTGTTGCCAGAAATAATCTCACCTCCATGCAGGTGGGTACAATGGAATTCATCTTCCCAAAGAAGTAATTTATAAAGGAAAGTGGAAAGGTTTGGTTGAAGTCAACGTGTTGATATTTTACCTAAAATACATTGTTGCTTAATATATTTAGCCTTTGAGGGTAATCTGAGAAACATCTAATATGTAGAATTTTTTCTGAATGGGAAGATGAATTCTATGCATATTTTTTGGAGCATGGTCTATTTGAAAGTTGGAGACTGCCTGTACCTATCTAGATAATCAATTGTTTTTAATGCTAATAATCTCAATAGAAGTAGAAAATTTGTATTGAAAAGGAATGCCTTATTTATTCATGCATTTTTAGCCATATAAATATTAGAAGTATTTTTATGTGTGATCATAATTTTTTTATCTTTTTTGTTTTGGAGGAAATGAATGGTAGTCTTTGTATTTGCTTTTTCTTAAAAAATTCTTATCCACTATGTTATTTTACTAATGAAAAATTATATGTGAGATATTTTGTAAAACATTGATGTGCATTACAGTTGCTAACCCTAAACATTTAAGTAAAGAAGGAAAGAAAAATTATTATTACCAGTTTACAGATGAGAAAACTGAACAAAGCATGAGAAAGATGTGACTGTTGAAAAGCATAAGCACTTCCTCCTCAGGTCACTTTATATCCCTTCTGATTTTCTACTTAGATTCATGACATCTATATTAAAATAACTCCCAAGAAAAACATTACAGTTTGTTCATCAGCGTGCAGCTAGACACTCTTTTGAATGGTATTGCCTTGGTTGGCCATAGTAATTCACCAGTGAAGGCTGTTCGCACAGCTTTATGAGCACCTTCTGATAGAGCAAAAAAAAAAAAATCCCAGTTTCACTGACTGTACAATATTGTTAATGATAAAGCCTCCTTTTAAAAGTGCTGTTTAATTTTGAGTAGTTAAATAGTTAGTAGTAAGGTTAATAATTTATGTTTGGCAGTCCTCATGTTTTCTCATGTAATACTTCTTGAAAAAGGGGCCATGTAGATTTGATTTGATACAGATATAGTGATTTAAGGTCAGGAATTGTCCTAACTTCTTTCTGCTGAGAAATGTGTCTTTTGTTATATATTACTTGCAACTCACGTGCAAGTTGAATTGCTGTTTGGAGCATATTGAATATTAAGTCAATGGCAAAAAGTATTTATTAGATTAACATTGAAACTGTGTCAAAATTTATCAAAGTTTATTGAAGTAAATATTTGTTATCTCTTGGATGTCAATTATTTCTACATCTGTAGATTAATAATGGAAATTAGGACTGTAACTTTTTCATGTTGTAACTGAAGCACATCTTTATCACTGAAAATAACCTATTTTATTTTAAATCAGTGTTTAATTTTATGTTGACCAAGTGAGTATATATTCTGGATTTTTATTAATAGTTAAAGTGTGATAGCTGGCTTTTAATTCTAATTTGATGTTTTATTAAGAACAACTTGAATTAAGATACTGAGATATAAAAATTTATCATTTACCATGGATTGAAAAAGAAATACCGAGAGTGTCTACTTCTCCGACTCTCCATTTATAATTAGTGCATGTTATTTACTTGCAAGTTAAACACAGATTTTTCTTATCTGTAAAGTGGGGAAATCATCTTCTCAGAGTGTTCATGTTTTGAGGGTTAAGCAGGATAAGTAGTACTTGAAACTTAGTACTTTTTAGTCTGTTATGGGCTTAGTCTTAAGTTGATATTATGGCTTGATGCTCAGGTCTGCAAATGTCTTCCTTTATCAATTAACTATTCTATTACTAAGTTTCTGAGACTCTCTTAAGAAGATGAATTTAGAGTATATGGCTGGCTGTTACCTATTTTTAAACTCTTTAAGGTTACATTAATAAGTTGATTTTCTAGCTTGAATCCTTTTTAAAACAAAGTAGAATATTGGTTCAAATCATTAGATTTCATGCTCTCCTATCCAGATGGTTTATCATATCTTTTAAATAATTTTTAACAGTGAAACAATTTTATTCTACAATATATATACACATCTTACAGTGAATAGAATAATGTAATTTAACATTTTTGGTGATTCAAATAATATAAAATTATTATACTACTGTATATAATTTTTAAAGTTATACATTATTTTTATAAGCATTTTAATAAGTATTTCACATAAGAGACAAATCTGACTAAACGAAGTTGGTATTATTTCCATTTTTTTTAGCTTAGAAATGCAAATTTTTCAAAATGTAATTTAGGAAATATATATTAAAATACAAAATGTTTATTTTTTTGTGAAATACTAGTAATACGTAGAAATTAAAGGATATGTGTCTGAGGTTATTTCATGGAAGAATAAACAGGATCTCAGCTATATATTAAAGTCTGATTTTTGTTAACCAAATGTCTTGCTGAATGCTTATCAACTCTGGTAGGCTGAAAAGCTTGTTTTTAGATGGTCTTGGTACTTAATCTGGTGGAATGCTCTGCTGTTTTAATCTTTGACACAATTTTTAGGCTAATTTATTTCTTTAATTTGTTCAACAGCTTACAAGCAGCTACATGAAAGGCTGCTTGAAGGAAAGAAAATAATGTAGAAAGAGTATAATTTATAGAATTTAGTTTGTTGTTTAAAATGTTGAATTTCTTTATTGTTTGAATATTCTCCTGATTAATATTGTTATTATTAGCAAGTACTAATATTTGAAAGGTACCCAGTCTATTAATTTTTTTCTCGTATTCCACAGATGTGTTCAAAGCAACATTGTTTTGTTGACACAAGCCTTTAGAAGAAAGTTTGTCATTCCTGACTTTATGTCTTTTACTTCACACATTGATGAGTTATATGAGAGTGCTAAAAAGCAGTCTGGAGGAAAGGTAACGTTTTTCCTAAGCCTATCACTTAATAAATTCAACTAAACTTGAGGTAGAGAGTAAAATTGTGTAGTTTGTGTTTTGCTGATTAAGAAATTTAAGTGAAGCCACTGGAGTAAGTGCTTTTAAAATATTTCAAATAGTTAATTGTTATTTTGGCTAAAAAGAAATCTAAGCTTAAGAGTTCTTTTTGATTTTCAAATGATTGAGATGGCTTTTAAATTTTTAATTAATTAAAAAGTAGCTTACTGGGAATTTCTGCAGGTATGATATCCTTGAACATTAAATAAAATGTTCCCAGTTTTTAAAATCCTCTACATAATACAAGCGCTATTTTATTTATTCTCCATACTGAAAGTTTTTAGGTAATGAAACCCTATTAGCATGACCCTGATTAAAGAAGTTCTCTGTTACCCTTAAAAAAAAAAATCAAATCCTAGTTCTTTTAGACTGTGCTTTTTTAGGAAGACAGAATGCATTGGAAAACATAGTAGGTGATGGAGACTGAGAGAAGTCACTTAGATTTCACTTGTAATCCTCAAGTCTGTTGTGCCCTTAGTTTTTATGAATATTGTTATAAAAGATAGACTACAAAGCCACTGAGTATTATAAAATAACTGTTCATTGGTAGAAGCTAAATTGAGATCAGTTTTTTGGTAGAAGAAAATACTATTTGCCTATATTATATCTGTTAATTTCTTTCCATTGTTTTGGATAGGTTGCAGATTATATTCCTCAGTTAGCCAAGTTCAGTCCTGATTTGTGGGGTGTGTCCGTTTGTACAGTAGATGGACAGAGGTAAGTTTATTTCAGATCCATCAAAACCAACTCTAAGCCTTAAATTTTGCATAACAGTGAACATGAGGTAGAGAGGAGCCTCTTCTGTAATAGTAATTAGCCCCCTGACCTGACATAAATTCAAGAAGGTAAAGAAGTTTAGATTTTAGTTTAAGTTAGAAAACTCAACTGAAACAATACCTTATACTAAATTTTATGAGGCATTTCATCTATCTTATTCACAGTTGTAGTCTTGTTACTTGAATGCTTATTGTTCAAGGAACTGCAGTTACACATTTACTTAGGAAAAGTAGATTTGGCAGAACATGAAATTATTCACTAATGAACTGACCGCTAATAAAATTAGTTCACCTTTCTTGGCTTAACATGGGTTACCTATCCTGTCATTATCTTTGTTCCTCTTGCTGCTTATATGATTAGCATGGTAGTTAAGGCAATATAATGTAATAAAGTCTCTTACCCATCAGTCATTTTCAAAAGACACAGGATTTCATGAAGTCTACGAAGGTGATCTTTGGGATATACTCACACTCCGGGCATAACCACTGACATTTGATGATCCAGTAGAATTATAAAAAGGATAACAATATGAGGGCACTTCAAAGAGAATGATTTGATTTAAAAAGTCAATTTAAAAAAAAGTAAATTAAGAGAGGCCCTTGGAAAAATAGAGTTCTGAAATATTTTTTTAAGCATGACCTTTTTTATTATGCTATGAGTCAGACATAAGATTTCTTATCGTGTTGTAATTTGGTTTTATCAGTCAGAAAAATTATGCCAAAAAAAGAAAAATCAATATTTTTTTACTCATTGGAAGACTTTAGCTCAGAGGTATAATCTTTCTGGTTTTTTCTTTGCTTTTACTAAGGTAATTATTTTTTTTCATTAAAATATAACTTAAATAAAATGAGATATACAACTCCGAGGTGTATATAACTTGATGAATTTATATCAGAGATGTAATTTTATCCTAAATTTTGTTAAAACTACAAATCATTTAGCCATATAATTTTAGATTTTATTTTTTAAGATAATGTCCCAGTTAAAGCTTTTCCACCCATTTATTAAAACTTGTATCTCTTAAGTGCCTCCATTGTAAGTGATCCTTTTATTTTTTACTACTTATCTTCCTCAAATATTTACAGTTTAAAAAAACATGTGGTTTGGCTCATTCATTCTTATAATAAGGAATCTGAGGTTCAGAGTTTGTATAAAACTGGCAGAGGTGAAACTAGCACCTTGGTCTCTTAAATTCCAGTCCATTGTTCTCTCCATTATGACAGGCTTTTATCCTTATCTGGGCCTGTGAAATGTACTAAACACTTGTGTGTTGAATTAAATATCAGGTGCTATGAGCAGACACAAATGCATGAGAAGACATGGCTTATCCTTACGGAGCAAATTCCAGTAGGGAGTGGTATTCCTATTTTTTTGTATTTGGAGGAAATGGTTTATCATGTAGTGGAAATTTTTATATTTGGAAGAAATTATTATCACCTAATTATTGCACATGTGTTTTTTCTTCTTAAACATACTTTGTGTGTAGAGATGATTCTTTTAGTTCAGTTTTCTTATCTAGAGATAAGAAACTTGACTTTGGGCTAGAACATAGGTATTTTTAAATCCAAAGGTAGTAAGACAGGCTTTTGTCAGGTTTCAGAATGATTGCCAAATTGAAGTTATGGTCTGAATTAGAAGTTATTCATAAATTTGACAGGAAAAATATTATATATTATATATATATATATATACACATATTTATTTATATTCCATCATATACTTAGAAGTAAGGTGTCTTTCTGATGTCTCCATTAAACCCCCTGTTTGCCCAGGGGTAGTTATTATAGTGCCCAGTTTCACTGTGAATAAATTTCACTCGAATAAATGAGTGCCTGTAATGTGCTGGAACATTGTTTGGGGCACCTGGGATACTTCAGCAAATAAAACAAAGATCACTGCCCTTGTTAAGCTTACATTATAATGGGGCCAGTCACAGTTTTTTCACTTTCAAACCTATTCTCTATTTCATTTTCATCTTAGTTTGCTCTGTTGTTTATCTACATGGTGATTATGATTGCCGTTAGTGCCAGCTCTATCAGGTTTATAAAACTGGATGCTGTTTCTTTTAATGGGGCTGAAATTGTCAATAGATATGGTTCACAAGATGAGGCATTTATAGACAGGGTCTCAGTTTATTGAATAAACTGAGCTTCATTTAAAAACTAACCACAGTTTAGCCATTATTAAAGCTATGAGTAAAAAAAATTGTGACTAATTTCTAAAAGGGCTAGTTCATTTTATATGATTGAATACAGATAGGAGTAAGGAGGGCCATACCCTGTTGCCCTCAGAGGCAATTTTTTCTTTCTCTTTTTTTTCTTTTCTTTTTTTTTTTTTTTGCGGTACGCGGGCCTCTCACTCTTGTGGCCTCTCCCGTTGCGGAGCATAGGCTCTGGACGCGCAGATTCAGCGGCCATGGCTCACGGGCCCAGCCGCTCTGCGGCATGTGGGATCTTCCCGGACAGGGGCACGAACCCGTGTACCCTGAATCAGCAGGCGGACTCTCAACCACTGTGTCACAAGGGAAGCCCCGGAGGCAATTTTTTGCATTACTTGTTATCTAATTTTGAACCAGTCTATTACCTGAGTACTTGAAAGCTTTTGCCTTTTTATTGCAGTATCCCTGTTAAAATAAACATAATTATTCTTCAATATCCAAGTAAACTTGCTGTTGAATTATGGGAAAACTGTTATAAATTAGAATTAACATGTAAATAACAGCTCCAGTTATTGTTACATTTTTTCACAGTTGATCTTAATTATTTTTTAAATCTACTTTTAAATAGGCATTCTATTGGGGATACCAAAGTTCCATTTTGCCTTCAATCCTGTGTAAAACCTTTGAAATATGCCATTGCTGTTAATGATCTTGGAACAGAATATGTGCATCGATATGTTGGGAAAGAGCCAAGTGGATTAAGGTTCAACAAACTGTTCTTAAATGAAGATGGTAAGAATTATATAAAAGTTACTTGGAAGAAGAAATACCTCATTTTCCTGTGTAAATCTAACTAGTTTTTTTTCCGAAGAAAAAGAAAATTAAAAGCATTGATACTTTTTCATTTGTCATGGAATTTCTCTGAAACCCATAGAGATAGTTAACCTACTTTAAAAAACAGGTTTTTTAGGCATCTCATACCACTGGAAAGTGGGCTAGAGAAAAGACAGAGGCAGGAAGTAAGATTTTCACTTTATAACCACCTATAGGGGAATATCTTATAAAGTCTCACAGGGTCCAGAATTTGCTTTAAGATAATTCAGTGGAGTGTAGCTGGGAGTGATGCATGTGATTATTACTGTATGTTGGTAATCATTGAAGCTAAATGATGGGTACATGCATGCTTATATTCTTTTCTTTCTACTTTTGTATATTGTATATATTTGAAAACTTCCATAATAAAAAGCTTTAATGGTGGCCCTAGTTGAGGTGATGTTTTGTTTTTTCTCCATAACATTTAGTATTTGAAAGAAATATCTTGTGTTAAATAGTTGGATAACTAACAAGTCTTATTGCTTTACAGGAATCCAAAAGAAAAGGGGAGGACAAAGGTAGTTAGTACTTTTGATCTGATAGAGGTGTTAAATCTAAACACCAACCTATAGATTGGTTTCTGTTTTTTAATCTTTCAGGCATATGCTAGGTTCCTCATTGTGTGACAAGTTAAAATAGAATTGAAGAAAACAAGAGTGAAGGAATTACAGTAATGGTTGTGAGAAATATACTTTTGTATTTTTTCTTTCTGCTGGATGAAAAATAAAAAAATACGCCTTATACTCAGTATTGTTTTATGAGTTTTTAAAATGAAGTTACAAGACTGATACTTTCTTATGCTTCTCTTTCTATTTGTTTTGAGGGCAGTTGAATTTTCTTACTTATTTTACCATAATCTTTCTATCCTGATGCTACATTTGATTTTATGGAGATTACTGTAAACTAGCAACTTCAATAAGGACATATGCAAAAGTACCTTATTTATTAAATTCACTGACATCTAGATTTAATATGGAAAGAATATTTTTGTTCTCACAAGATTAAACATTTTACAAGAAAAATTACTATTTTCCCCAAAATACAAACTTGGATAAACTAGGTGGTTCTGGTGAATTGAGTGGTAAGAAATAAAATAGGCTTGAGGTAAATGACTTTAACATTGTAAGTAATACATTTTTTTGCCATATACATTTTACTGACACTAAGTCTATAAGAAAAAAAATCACAATAAGAACTCAGGAATTTAGCACTGTTTTGTAATAACTGAATATAAAGTTTAACAAGAGGTTTTGCCTTGATATTCTTTGACTTTTTCCAAGCCTGAGCCAATACCAGGAATCTGGGAAATAATGGGAAAATGAAGGCGTCACTATACCATACCACTCCTTCTTGAGTTCTGCATAGGTTCTGTGCTCTAGAGTCTTGGTTTTAGATTAGCCCCAGCAAGAAAAGAGTTTGTGGGTCTTTTTTATATTGAAAATTTCAAGGGTAATTTATGGTGAAACTACACTCTGTGTATGTATGTGCATGTGTGTCTATCTAGCGTTATAAAATTAAAAGAAACAAATGTATTAATATTATCCTAGCTTTGTAAGATTATGATGATAAATTAACATTAATCTGAATATAATGAATAGATAAAGAAATTATAGTAGTTACTCTTTTACTATCAGCCTCAGTCATGAACCACATCTTTGTAAGGTTCATATACTTAGTTTGAAAAGCTTTTTCTGGTATAACATGGAAGAATTTTTTGCTTGTTTTATTCCCTTAGAATAAATATTTGTTAAAATTAATCAATTTTTTGCATTCTAGTTAAAAACATGCCCCAAAATTTCAGATGTCCATTTTGTCATTTTACTAAGCTAATATATGTCATTACTTCAGATAGTAGCCTTTATTAATTAGCTTGTGTTATTTCTGTTATCATAATTCTTTTTAAATTAAAAATTCTAAACTGAACCCTTCAGTTCTTTCCTTCCGACTATGGCAGAGCAGAGTGGAAAAGGAGAATTCCACTTTTAGACTGAGGTTTTATAATGCAGTAAAGCTGGTGTTTTAATCTCTGGTGTATTTCCAAGTGTTCAGATGTCTGGCTTTTAAGCCAAAGTCAGAGTGAGCAGTGCTTACATCTGAAAATTGCTCTGTCATGCCATGAAATGCTTTAGTGTTCTTGGAAGATCTTCTTAAATGTAGCGTATGTAGTATTTGCTGAATATTTATGATTTACAAAATAGTAAATGCCCACGTTTATGTGGTACCATTTGGAATACACACATTAGCTACCTCCTAGGGCCCTAGAGTCTAAACCTGATAACGTCCAAAAAAAAAAAATGAAAGGACAGATACATGAATATACACAAATACGAGTATAAACTAATTTAGCACAGCCTGATTTCCATTTTTTTTTTTTTTTGCGGTGCGCGGGCCTCTCACTGTTGTGGCCTCTCCAGTTGCGGGGCCCAGCCGCTCCGCGGCATGTGGGATCTTCCTGGACCGGGGCACGAACCCGTGTCCCCTGCATCAGCAGGCGGACTCTCAACCACTGTGCCACCAGGGAAGCCCTGATTTCCATATTTTGATTTCTGTGTCTGCATTTGGTTTTTCTTTTACATAGATAATACTGGAAATTTTTTGTTTCTTGGCTTCCCTTTTGTTGCGTAGTATTTTTCTGTGACAACTATTACTGTCATTTCGTGTGATCTCAAAGAAAGCAGACTTCCCTTAGCATAATTTGAAATAGGTGAAATCCTGACTTTACTATTTAATAGTATACCTGTACTGTTTTATTTTAACTTTTAGAACTTGTCATTATCATGGGTAACCCAGAATGTACACTATTTAAAGCCTAGCTAGCTACTAAATCATATTGTTGATCTTATATTGAAGAAAATGGTGTACTGTTAAGTTACCCAATTTTTTGTCATTATTGATTTTTTTAATTAAACATTCTTAACAGTTTTATTGAAATATAATTTACCTACTACATAATTTACTCATTCAAAATGTACAATTTAATGGCTTTTAGTATATTCATAGAGTTGTACAACCATGACCACGGTCAATTTGGGGACACTTTTATCACTCCTAAAAGATACCCTAGGTATTAGAGATATTAGTAGTCAATACCTATTTCTCTTCTACCCATGGAAACTAGTAATCTACTTTCCTTCTCTATGGATTTGCCTGTTCTGGACATTTCATATAAAAAGAATCATTATATTTGGTCTTTATGTAAATGGAATCATTATATTTGGTCTTTTTGACTGGCCTGTTTTACTAAGCATAATGTTTTCAAGGTGCTTTCATGTTGTGGCTTATGTCAATACTTCATTTTTTTATTGCTGGATAATATTCCATTGTTTGGATAATAATACCACATTTTGTTTACCCATTCATCATTTGGCAGGATGTTTGGGTTGTGAGTTATTTTTCACTTTTTGACTATTATCAGTAATACTGCTGAGAACATTTGTGTACAAGTTTTTGTGTACACATGTTTTTATTTCTTTTCGTTATATACCTGAGAGTGGAATTGCTGGGTCATATAGTAACTCTTCAACAGTTGAAGAATTTCCTTGTTTAGCTGTAGACTCATCTCACGGAAGGTAACTTGCTTAAAATTCAAGGAGACTAATAATGTAGCAATAACTTATGAATTCTGCTAGATGTGTCAAGTTAGATAAGAACTTGTTCCCAAAGAAGTAAATTACTACCACAAACAGATTAGGAATTATGCTTTCAAATAAATGTTTTCAGTGCCCTAAGAGTTTTGTGTTTGGCGTTTGTGCTGTGCTATGAATGACAGTATAATCAGCTGAGATTTGAAATTCTGTTTGTTGTAAGAATTAGGAGAAGAGGTAGGATTTTGGATGAACTTAAATTTTAAGTAATTTTGTAATTATACAAGAAATACATCCTTATTGTCAGGAAATATAGAAGGCATGCTGAATACAACTTAAATACCCTGTAATCTTTTTATCCTATGTGTATCACCTGTTTCCATTTTCTGCATATGTATATGTATATACATAAACACAAAAATAAAATACTTTAAAAAAGGAAAATTGGGTCCACACTAGATATGCTTTTTCCAAGGTGATTTTTAATAATAATATTATTTGATTGCTTAGTGCTGTGCCAAAGCATTTTTTTTAATTCATTGAAGTATTATGACTTGCTGAGGTATTGGTGCTGTTATTACTCCCAGTTTACAGATGGGAAAATTGAGGCACAGTGAAGTTCAGTTACTTGCCCAGGATCAAATGGCAGAGTTAGGAAATTTGGATGTGCTCTTACAGCACTGTTCACTGTCTGTCTGTACCTGAATCTTTGTTTGCCTGTATAATTATAGCAGCTTCTTAAAAGTGTATTACTGGTTTGATGTGTAACTGACTTTAATGCACTCCTCCACTCTCCACCCCCGACCCCCAAAAAGAACTGTAACAATCAATGGCTTACATAAAGAAAATAGATGTATGTTCATGGGAAGTACCTGTGCATCACAGAAAATTATATCAGGTATTTAAAGTAATGCTATTGCTTTTATATTTTCAGATAAACCACACAATCCTATGGTAAATGCTGGAGCAATTGTTGTGACTTCATTAATAAAGGTAAAATGTTGACATTTCCTTTTAATCCAGTAAAAATTTTAAATACTAAGGCATAAAGAGGAATCTTATTTATGTAGAAATGTGAAAATTTTTCTTTTGGTGTTAAATTAATGGTATGGCATAAGGTTAGGATTTTTATTTATTTCAAAATTAATGATGTAATTTCAAGGACAAAATTAAAATAGATGACATAAATTCCAACAGTTACTCTTGACCTGAAGATCTGGCAAAAATTCAAAAAGAAGTCTCTTCTGAACAGTAGTCACAGAAGTTTTTCTTCTTAAAGTTTTAATATTTTTTTCTTTCTCTTCTTTTTGGCTCTTCTAGAAAGCACAGATGTAAACAGAAGTAACAGCGTATTACTGTTTGATGTTTGTCATCAGCATATGTAGGGACAAATGTTCTGGTACTTTGTGTTAAAACAAAGTACATTTACCCTTGACTGTTCTCAAGTCCTTTATACTTTCATGAGCTGTAATCACAATTTTCATTTGAACTTGTTTCATTTGTTTTACTTGAATCATGTAATAACTAAATAAGACTTATTCCAGTTATTAAGTTACATTATTTTCCTACTCTTTGGTTTACATGGTATGTTTTGTTTCTTTTGTTAAGTGTCTAGTTTGCCTTAATAATTGGAAACACTAATGTATTGAAATAAGTATTTGAAAGTGGTTCTATTCTGTGATACTGCTTAGATTTTTAATTTCTAATTATAAGTTTCATTGGTATTCAATTATATTTCATTTGTGTTTGGAACATTTATATACTTTCTTCAGTAAATCTGTGCACATCTATTCCATGCTTGAAAAAAACATAGCTATCTGCCTTTGTAGATGCATTTCTGAAGATGGGATACCCTGGTTACACAAGGAATGTTTGAATATAAATTATACCCTTGGCCCAGTTAATAAAAATTCATCTAATTTGTATGCTAGAAATCCTCTCTTAACTTTAATGAATTTTTTTCCTCATTCATGAGAAAAGCCTTTAAAATAGAAGAGTACTATCTTAAGAATATATATGTTGTTATTTTAGAGCAAATGCTTCATAAGCACTGGCCCACTTAATCCTTGTAACTCTAGTGATGGAGATATTATAGACAAGTATTATTTTTTAATGTAACTAATTTTAGGCTATGCTCACTATAATCTAGTTGTCACTGTTTTACATAAGAGAAAAGTTGTCAGTTTGAGGTGAAAGAAACTACGTGTTTATTATAGAAAATAATATGAATATGTACTAGGCACTGTCATGCCACAACTTACAGCATAACATGGGGTATACACCAGTAAATGGGCCCTTACAATGAAATTCAGTAAATACTGTGATGAGAGAAAAGTCTCATTAATAATTGTTCAGATTTGAACAAGTAAGTTAGAGGTAAGGAAAGTTATGATAATAAAATGTGTGTATTAGTGCTTGATGAGAAAACCACTAGAATGGTTCTGAACCTTTTTTGGGTCTTCCCAGAAAAAATGTTCACATACCATGATTTTATATAAACTGTAGGGAATTCACAGACCCATGGATCTCAGTTTAAGAACTCTTACACTGGAAAAAGATTAACATAGCACACCAATAGTATTTTCAAGAAAGGGACATATGTAAATGATTAATAGAAGTCTTGCTTAACTGCATGCAGTTAAACATCTTTTGTTTAATGATTCATGGGCTTAATATACTACACTGAAATGCTGCATGTGGGAAATGCATGTCTGGTCATATCACATCATGATATGATGTTTAGTCACAAGCCATAAACTATACAATGAGCAACATTAATATGAGTACTTAGAAACAGTTAAAAAAACACACATACACAGCATAAGTGTGGTTACATCCAACTGTGCAAACATTTAACTAAGTCATCTTGTATTTACAAATTTGATCAGTGTTTTTAAATTTAGAAAAATTGTAAATTTACTGACAGTTGGAAATGAGGCTTTGGGATATGGTTCATATTTAAGGTCAGTTTCTTTGACCTTTTTTGTTTTATTTTTAGAAGTAGTTTCACAAGTTTTGGGGGTTTTTTTGGTTTGGGTTTTTTTTGTTTTTTGTTTTTTGTTTTTTTTAATGAAGTTTATCTAAATCTTGAAGGGATAAGCTTGACATACCTCTGTGTAAAACTGACTGTCCCAGAATGTAATACTTTTCTTGGACTTTTTAAAAAAGAATTCAAAACTTTTATAAATAACTATCTGTGATCTCTGCAGATTATATGATCACATAATATTGTTGAATTGGTAGTTGAAATTGAAGTAATAAAACCATGGCTGAAGGAGTTTTCAAGCTCAGCCTTCTTACGGAGTTTTCAAGCTCAGCCTTCTTACTCCTTAAATAGATAAGATGAGGAAACAGACTGGATAGGTTCTAACAGCAGTAGAATTGGGCTTGAGCTAAGTCTCCCAATTTTCTGTTTGCTATTCATTCAAATTCACTCTACCATTTTTAATGTAGATGTTTGCTATTTCTCTTGATGACATTTTGTCTTTACCTAGCATAGTTATATTGTCCAAAAGGCAGAATTTTATTTTTCTAATTTAACTTTTACAGAAGATACCAGTTATTGGATTAAAAGTCAATCTAATTTTCAGTGAGTGTATACAGTCATTCTTTGGACATTAGTCAGTGCTTGCTATCCATAAGGAACTAGGCTTCTTCTCAAGGAGGTTGTGCTTTGAGTACCCAAAATGTGGCCATTTTACCATGGCTATTAGATTTGAATTCTGTTTTTTAGCTTTTAGCTGATGACCTTAAGGCTATATTTTTCTTTCAAACTTCAGAAATTTATTATGGTGCTATTAAAACATTCCCCTCATGTTATTCCCCCCCCCACACAAATTACTAGAATCTTTAGTAAGACTTTATTTCATAATTTTGTAGTATTGATATTTTTCCTTTGTAGGATTGGTGGTGGTCCTCAGGAAAATGGGGGAAGAGGCAGAGCAAATGTTCAAAAGGATTAGCAGATTGTGTAAAAAAGGAGAATTTGGACAGAAGGAACCTGTTGCATAAATTCTTAACTACTAAACTTGTAGGAAAACTCCAATATTTAAAATTTTAAACACTATATAGGTAAATGCCTTCATAAAAACAAATGTCATTTTTGTACTTAAAAGGCACATAATTTAAAAAACCATGAAGGTTTTTTCCTGTCTCTTTCTCTGTGGTAGCTGCTAAACTTAAAGGAATACTTTTTGATGCAGTTGATTTTATTTGATGATGGTAATCTGGTTGCTTGATTTAAAGGAAAGAGTAAAAATAAATTTGAAAGCACAGTTACTCTGGATGAAATAGCAGCATCCTTACATAATTTTTTAATCTCACCTAGTTTCAGTTTAAAAGTTAAGATCTTCTGATAACTTGAGGGCTAGAGTGGAAAAATGAGGACAACATATAATTGTCACACTTCTGCTTTTTAATTTTTTTTTTTTTTTTTTTTTGCGGTACGTGGGCCTCTCACTGTTGTGGCCTCTCCCGTTGCAGAGCACAGGCTCCGGACACGCAGGCTCAGTGGCCATGGCTCACGGGCCCAGCCGCTCTGCGGCATGTGGGATCTTCCGAGACCAGGGCACGAACCTGTGTCCCCCCATCGGCAGGTGGACTCTCAACCACTGCGCCACCAGGGGAGCCCTGCTTTTTAATTTTAAAGATAAAGTCACATTGTCTTCTATGTTTGTGTCTCTATTCTCGTGGTAGTTTCTGGTTTTTGTCATTTGAAGAACTTGATTTTTTTTTTTTAATCAGAAGTATTTTTGAATTTAAAATATTGGAGGTTTTTTTCCTCTCTTTTTTTAAAATAATAATCATGCTCCATTAAAAAATCAAGACAAATTTAGTTAATATGTGTGTAATGTTCAGTTTGGTCATGTTAGCAATCACCTGTTACACATGCTTATAAGCCACATTTTTAAGGCAGTTTGTGGCTCTGGGGAGCAATGGATGATGCCTTGAACTTGGTAACATTCATAAGAAAGGATTATATTGGCTTATTATGATTATATCAGTTCTTCATGATTATATCAGTTGATGTGCTTGAGGGTTTTTTTCCTCAAATAAAAGGCGGATAATTTGTCAACAGAATTCCCTTTTTTGTTACTTTATTTTTAGGGCTAATCTATGAAAATACTAGATTTAGAACATTATTTTTCACCTGTAACATTTATATTAATTCTCACGTATTATTTAGCTTTAAAGCATTTTCTTTGGAGAGATTAAACCAAATGTTTTGTAAAATCATTTTTAGTTACCTCTTTTTGCCTCTTTCTTCTATGCCTTTTTCCTCTATGATTTCTAATTTTCAATTTGCTTCTACACCTCCATACTTTATGAATGGAATCAAGTGATTTACTTACAAAATAACTGTGATTAATGCATTGACTTTAAATGAGTCATATTAATATTACATTTATTGGCACATGTCCCTGTTAATAGTGATATTTTCACCTGTGTTGTGATGTGTAATACATAATTCAGTTCATGAGTATATTGTATAAACAGGTTATAAAACTACTCCAGTATACTTACTAATTCGTTTAATAGCCAGTGTTAAAACTCAGTGCTTCTTTGTCAAATTTTCATTCATAAAAGTTTTCCTCAAAGGAATGTAAATTCTTTAACTTGATAGATATGTTTATAGAAAAATAAATTTGTATAATTTTCTAATCTCAAGGTCTGATTACTGACCTTTTCAAACAAACCACATGGTTTGCTTTTTAAAAGTCATGTGGTAATAAATGGGTTAGAAATTTTGGTAACTGTATTTTGTCCAGTTTATCTTTAAGTTTTCCTACCATACTTAATATAAATTACTGTAATTTTAAGATTAAAATAATGTGATATCTAATAATACTTGTGCAGTGACTTAAAACTGAAATAAACATATCCCTGGGCATGGGAATATTTTTCCAAGAGATAAAGAGGCATTGATAGTTTTAAGACTATCAGTTTCTAAATCTGTTTCCACAGGTGCCTTTCTTAAAATTAACCTGCCTTTGGTCTAGGTTTCCTCCCATTTTCCAAAAGGTATATACTTCTTGTGTCCTAAATTTTACTGTGGTGCACTGCTTCAGGTTGTAAAAACGTCTTGGGCACCATCAAAAGAGAACATTTTGAAATATTGTGGTCATGGTATTGAGGATGTGAATCACTGTAATCACTGTAGTGACTGGGAACAAATCTTATATACCAGGTTGTTTCCAGATTTTTGGTTTCAACAAAATGGAAAGAGGATCTGATCAAGTTGTTAGTTAATGAGAGCATTAAGTGTAGTTTTTGAGGGTATATTTTACTGTGTGACCTTTGTATGTAATGAGATAAATGTGTAAAGGATTGTGTACATTGCCATAACAAAGTCTTTCCTATTTCCATCTACTCATCTATTAGCAGGATTTCTCAACTTGTACATCTGTAAAAATTTAGAATAGTAAGAGAATTTATACTTCTATTCTAGCAATAGAAAATATCCACTGGTACATGAACTAATTAAAAATCATTTACTATTTCAAAAAAAGAAAATATTCTAAAGGAACAGTTTTGTAATTACTGTGCAAAATTATTAGCAAATAAACATTTTTCCTTTAATTTTGTATGAAAAATTTCAAACATGCACAAAATAAACAGAAAAGTATAACCATCCCCCATCTACCCATTCCTGGCTTCAGTTTTCATAACATCTGTTCCTTCACCCCTCTGTACCTCTCTACTGGAGAAATGATTTTTTTTTTTAACAGTTTGTGTTTTTGCTTTGGCAGGGCGGTGCAGGGGCTGGGGGCATTTACTCTAGGTTATTTGGTATGTGTATGTGTGTTTTTTTCTAACATCTTTGCACATAAACTTTATAATATAAATTTTTCAAAATTAAAATGATGTGACATCTGATAATGATTACTAAATCCCACATATCCCTGGGGTACGTGAAATCTTTCCAAGAGATTACAGGGGGGAATATATTTTATTGACTTCAATTAAATGCTCTTTCTAGGTAGATAATAAGAAGAAACATTAATCAAGTACTTTTACATTTAAATTGGGAAGTTTTGAGTAGAGACTTTCTTGAGTCAACACAGTCATTCAAATATTTTATTTTGTCTATTTACATAATCTGCCAGGACATTTCAGGTAGCTTACCCAAAATGTTATATAATGATAGACATTGATAAATACCAGTTGTTTCTTTAAAATAGCATAGAAGTAAAATCTAATTGTACTTTAATTTAGTATGCTGCAAAGTAGACCAAGAAAGTGACCATAGTCAAGAGTTGAGACAGTTTTTCGTTTTTTAAAAATGAAACATGACAGCTAAACAAAGAAAATTTGTATTAGTTTTATAGGGTACAGTTTAGGTCAGAGAATGAAAGTTCAAATATAACTTGTTTATTTTACATTGATTAATTGTATAACCAGTAATTATCCATGTGACATCCCAATGCAAATGCTGACATCCTTTTCCAAAAGAGTTGTTTTTTTGTGCTTTTTCAAAGGTTAAAAAGGTTTTTGTGGTTTAAATGTTGTTACATATTTTACAGCATTAGGATCTATGGAATATTTTGACAACTGCAACAGTTCAATGAAGTTGGTAATTTCTTCTTTTAATTATTTTTCATTGAACAGCTTTGGAGTTACATTTCTACATTTTGATTTCTGGTGTATTATAAAGAAAGAAAACTTAAAAATATGTCAAAGGACGCTTTAGAGAAAATACATAGATAGTGATTACTATATGGTTGTAGCTAAATTATTCTTAACTTGTTTAAACTTTGTTAATGCCTGATTTTGATGAAATAGTGTGGTGTTCTTTCCAGCTACTGATTGTGTATGTCATTGCACATTCTTTCTCAAATAAGTTGATTTGTAGGGTTTCACAGATTATCAGCCACATCCTAATCCACTTGTAAAGTGGATAATGAACCTGGCTTTATTCAATTAAATAATACTCTGGTACAAGTCCCCCCACCACCAAATAAAATTTTAAAGTGTATTGTTTTGGGTTTTTGAGGGTAAAGTTAAAAATTTTCGTTTTTACAATTTTAGTTGTCAAATTACTTCATTTTAAACTTGTTTTAAAAATTAGAGATGTATTGTTTCTTTTGGGTGCATATCACCAATTAATACGTTTGATTTCAGATCTACAACTTACTGCTTTGTAAACTTCGCCGAGGTAAAATGAAACCATTTGGCTACTTGAACTGATCTACATTACATAGGTTTTTCCTATTGACATTTGCAGTAGCTAACATGTCAGAAATAGAAGTGATGAAACAATACATCTTCCATACTCTGAATTGGCATAATGCTAAATACAAAAGTAGCTAATTTTTTTAGACTATGAAATATAATTTTTTTAGTTCAAGTATTGTTGTAACAAGTGAGATATTAAAGGTAGAGCTTTCTCTACATTAGTAAAATGTATCCAGAATGTTTACATATACTAGAATTGTAAAAGATAGCTTTGCAACATAACTCATTTTCTAACTCTAATACTGGTTTAAGTTTATTTTAGAAATATAAGTAGATTGTTCTTAATTGAAAACCATAATTTATATATACCTAATTCTTTGCTAAGGGTAAAACTTTATTTTAAGTTTTTTTAAAATGTGAAATTAAATAAATAACATACATTGTAGCAGATTATGTGGTGTTATGAAGGATAAGGGGGTTTGAGGAGCTTATATTTAAACTTTTCTGTAACTTTGGGTTGGGAAAAGTTATACTTAAAATAAAGCATTCCCTTTGTAATTCAGATCCATTCTCAACATATGGGTGTTAATGTAAGAACATATAAAAAAGCTTATGTAAATATTGAATTACCTTAGAAGTATTTCCTAGATTTAAAAGTACTAATGTGCAGTATATTAATTATAATGATAGCAGTTTGGAATTTTGATATTATATTCACTTAAAGCTTAACTGGGGTGGGGCCCTATATTAACATATTTATGTCTCATTTCTTTGCAGCAAGGAGTGAATAATGCTGAAAAATTTGACTATGTAAGTACAATATAGAATTCAGTTTTCATGCTACATTCTTTATATTTGTTCTTTGATTACTAAAAATACTTTCTAATTTTGGTTTATAGGTAATGCAATTTTTGAATAAGATGGCTGGTAATGAGTATGTTGGATTCAGTAATGCAACGTGAGTCTGATTTATGATTTAGGTTTTTATGATAGGTCAGATCTCTTGAAATTAATTTTAAAAATCTAGATTATAGAATTTTATTTTAAATACTGTTTTGTGACTCCATGTATGTATACTTCAGTGAATAAATAATTAGAATTTGGTCATTAGAGAGAAATGTATGATTTCTAAATTACCTGAGGGAGGACACTTAAAATACTTTAACTAGTTTTGATAAACTTCTTGTGGGAAATCATAGAATTAGAAGAGACCCTAAGTTTACCTTAAGTGACTGGCATTTTCTCAATTTTCTCTTTGTCTATAAATACTGTCTTACCTCTCATAATCTCTCTGTGCCTGGCTAACTTGATTTTTACCCCGACTTTTTATTTTGAAATTTGCAAAACTACAGAAAAGTTGAAAGACAAAATATGAAAATCTGATATCTTTCACTTATATTTTCTGATTAATATTGTGTCTCATTTGCTTTTTCTCAACCTGTCTCTCTCTTTAGATGGACAGTTTAAAATAAGTGTGTATCTCTACATACATATACATGTACATATGTGTAAATATAAATGTATGTGGGTTTTTTTTTCCAGAACTGTGTGAAATTAAGTTGTAGACCTCATGCTACTTCACCCTTAAATACTCAGCATGTGTATGCTAAGAATAAGCACATTCTCCTTTATAATCACAATGCCAGCAACACATTTATTAAGAACATTAACTTAATTTTAAAATACGATATTAATCAATAGATAAATGTCCTCAACTGTCCTGTTAATGCCTTTTATGGCCTTTGTTTTTTTCAGGAACAAATCAGTGTCATGCATAACTTTTGTTATGTTTTTTTTGTCTTTTTAAAGTAGAACAGTCCCCCTACCCTAGACGCTTTTTAAAATTTTACTAACTGGCTTTTTTCGAAGAGTACCAACCATTTGTCTTATAGAACAGGAATTAACTTTTTCTGTGAAGGACCAGATAGTAAATATTTTGTACTTGGGGGCCATATGGTCTCTGTTGCAACTATTCAATTCCACTGTTTCAGTAGGAAAGCAAGCAATAACACTATGAGGCTGTGTTCCAAAAAACTTTATTTATAAAAGCATGGGCCACATCAGGCCCATGGGCTGTAGTAGACATTCCTTATTTTGAATAGGTCTGATTGTTTCCTTGTGATTAGATAAAGCTTAAGCAGTTTGGGGATGCTTAAGCTTTATCTAATCACAAGGAAATGTGATGAGGCATGATCATACCTCTCCTTCCACTCCTAAACTAGGTGATGCTTTGTATTTCACGTCTGCCTTACCAGCTTTTATTCATCAGCTTAAGGATCTTTTCCAGGAAGTTTTTAATGAATCTCATCTCACCTTCCTTCTGTGCTCTATTACCATATTTTATTGAACTTATTCTGTGATTCTATGTCTCTCTTTGCCTCGTCATCACCATTAGACTCTGACTTCCTTAAGACCTGGATAGAGTATCTTCCAATTCATTTCTGTATTCCTGTTATCTATTGGATAGTAAGTACTGAACACAATGTTTGATGAACAGAACTATGTGGTAGGCACTGTGATCATTGCTGAATTGTTAGTACTTTATCTATATACTATATTGATTTTTTTTTAAGTATGACAAGTTGACAAGTTCATTTCCAAGAACTTTTCCATATCCAACATTTTTTTCCCGACCATAGAAATATTAAAATGTGCAGTTAGAAAGAGCTGTCCACCCTTGATCAGTAATAAAAAGAGTGTCACGCACAGTTCCTCTTTTAGCAGCAGCCTTCTGAACTCTTTTTTTAAAATTTATTTATTTTTGGCTGTGTTGGGTCTTTGTTGCTGCGCGCAGGCTTTCTCTAGTTGCGGTGAGCAGGGCCTACTCTTTGTTCCAGTGCGTAGGCTTCTCACTGTGGTGGCTTCTCTTGTTGTGGAGCACGGGCTCTAGGCACGTGGGCTTCAGTAGTTGTGGCTCGCGGGCCCTAGAGCACAGCCTCAGTAATTGTGGCGCATGGGCTTGGTTGCTCTGCGGCATGTGGGATCTTCCTGGACCAGGGCTCAAACCCATGTCCCCTGCATTGGTAGGTGGATTCTTAACCACTGTGCCACCAGGGAAGTCCCCCTTCTGAACTCTTACAGGTTGAGCTCTCAAATGTACCACAGATAAAATCTGTCTAAATCAAAACTCATTCTCTTCCTTACTAAACTGCTCGTTGCCCGAAGGATCCCAATGTCAGTTGATATTGCCATCCTTTCTGTAGACTACGTTAGAAATCTAGACTTTGTACCAAACTTTACCCCGTTTCTCCTCTTTCCTGTTAGGTCAGAAGACTTGTCCACTGCTCTCATGTTTGATCATACCTCTCCTTCCATTCCTATCATCACTACCTAAGTTAAGGCTTCCTATAGCTCTCATTACAGTAGTCTTCTAATAATATCATTGATCCTTTCTTTTTCCCTTTTCCCAAACTGATGTCAGAGTTATCCTTCTAAAATGTAGATCTGATAAGGTAACTTGTTTGAAAGCCTTCAAGCTTTCATTTTGTAGATAATCAGTAGCCATTACATTTTTTAGCATTTATCAGTCTTGATAATTTGGTCCTAGTCTCCTTTGTTGGTTTGGTATTTCTCTACTCTTCTCCATGAAACTGTTTTCCGAGATACATTAGAATATTTGCCATTCTTTAATGAAGTTCTGTCTTTTATAACTTTGTTCATGCTGTATAATATTTGCCACTTCCTCGGCTTCCCCCAGAAATTTATTAATCCAGCAAATGCTGTAAGGTCCATTTCATGTCTCTCTCTCTCTCAGTGAAATTTCCATAGATTCTCTCAGTTGGAATTGACTATTTAGTGTACTTTGGGGGGGAGTCAGAAGAGTCTGTAATTAATAGTAAATTTTAACAGTTGAATATTTGATAATTTAAAAATTAGCTTCTTTATTCACAATATATGAAGACTAGAAAGGACCTAGTTCATTTCAGTCCTTTTACAGCTGAGAAAATTAAGGCAGAAAGAATTGTTACTTAAATGACTTGCCCAAGGCCACATAGCTAACCTGTTGACAGAACTGGGACTGGAACCCAGCAGCCTTGACTCTTAGGTCAGTGTTCTTTATACTGCACTTTGCTATACAAATTAACCTACAGAACAATCATGCTTTTACAGAAAGTAAATAAATGGAGCAAATGTTTTTTTTCTTTTAGGTTTCAGTCTGAAAGAGAAAGTGGAGATCGAAATTTTGCAATAGGATATTACTTAAAAGAAAAAAAGGTTTTTAAATTCTGTTTCTATTTCAAATTATTCTTTTACTTATTAAATAAAAAATTTTATTAAAATACATGAAGTATAATAAAACTCAACAATAGCTTTTAAGCAGCTATCTATGACTATGGTGCAGAGGTTTTTGCAAAACACTCGAGTTAATACTATCAAAGTGTTAATATTCAAGCAATTTGTATTTGGTAATATTGAAATATTTGACTAGTTATAGTAATGCAAATTTTGCGTAAGGATTGGCCCATTTTTCAAAAGCATAACGCTTGACTATTGCTGGTTACACTTGATTTTTAAATTTTAAGGCACGTGGGCTTAAATTTTAAGTGGCTGGTCTAGTAACTTGGTTCATGAATTATGAATCAGTTTATCATTGCCAGTTAAACTAGTATCTAGAAATCTAGATAATTATGTCATGTAATTTTGATTTATTGTTCTTCATTATTTCATGTTTGCACCCTTTTATAGGTTGTGTGCTATTTTGTTCTCAATTAGAATGAAACGTGTATATTTTAAATTTAATCTCCATGTATCTTTTACTTGTGTGCATTTTTTTTTCCCATGTGCCTATATTTTTAATTGCCTTTCTATTTTTTCAGTGTTTTCCAGAAGGTACAGACATGGTTGGTATATTAGACTTCTATTTCCAGGTAATTTATTTTAACCGTATGAATTATGTACATAAATGGGTGTGTCACATTTTGCAGAATATAGATGTCTCTGAAATCTTGGCTTTAGGCAGAGAGAAAATAACATTTCCCATTGACTTTCGAAAAAATGTCCTTGTTAAAGGCAGTCTCGTGTCTGTATCTCCTAAAAAGTGATGTCTCAGAATGTAACAGGGAAATGTTTTTTTCTATAAAAATATTATATTTAAGAAGTATGAAAAATAATGTACAGCTCCAGCAATTGGCTTCTCTTTATTATAAACCAAGCTCTGTTTTCTTAGTTTTAAAATTTTGTTTGAAGGAGTTACTTGTTTCTTTATCAGCAGGTTCATATTCAACATTCTAAGGTGGCATTTTCTCAGTTTGTTTAGTTCGTTTCTACAATGTCACATAATGGATTTTCCAATAAGTTAGAGTAGCTTTCCATATTCTTGGGGGAGGTGTCCATTTACATAATCTTCTGTGGTATAGAACTCAAGATAGCCTTCCTGGACATCCCTCTCTTCCCCCCATATTTTCGGTTCAATTCATTCTTACAGATTTAATGCCATTGGTGCTTCTGATGAGTTTGTAATGTGAAGCTACGTAGTAACAAATTAATTACTGTTAATTTCTGTTTTACTTTACATTGCCTGCCTTTACTTTTTAAGGTAACCTTTTAGTAATCGTAAAGAATATATAAGGAAAGCTGGTAACGAGTAGATTTTGATGGAAGTCCAGGTCACAGTTTGTCACTTGCCCATTGTGAAGAACTATGAATTGGGAATCCAGACTATCAATAGAAAATCAGTCTAACCTGGCTAGTTTTAGCCAAGTGACTTAGTTTCAAATACTGAACCCTGGTTTCATTATCTGTAGCATATGCTTGACCTAACTTCCTGCATTACATTGGACAAGTACATGAGATGTATGTGAAATTCCTTTGAAACTATAAAATGTTATATGAAATACAGTGTCATATTTACTTTTTATCCAGTGTCCCTTGTTTTCTCCCTAGCCTATATGGATTTCTTCCATATGTTAATGTTTCTTTTCCTTTGGTACATGTATTTAACTTTGGCTGTCATAGCTTACGTGCTACTAATCTATTGTGAAATTTCTATACTTCAGGGCAAAAATCAAGAGACAGCCATAGAAAACTTACTTGCTCTTTTGGAGAAAGGCTGCATCTAACTGAACATCTGTCAGGCTACCAGGAGAGTACTCTTAAATTGCGATTTGTCAAATTGAAAGTGTATCACCTTATGACAAACAAAATTTCCATTAATACTAATTATAAAGTAGGAATTGGTCTTTAAGTCCAATTGGAGTTTAAGTCTTCTTTTAGAAAGCCTGTCATAATTAAATCACCTGTACTATGTCTTTGCTATGTGGGTCCGTATAATAAGTAGGTTCTGTATTTTTGAAGAAATAGGGAAGGGGTTTTAACATAAATAGGCAAAAATGGAAGTCAGTCAAAAAGTGGCTTCTAATCAGTTTTCAAATTCACTGCGGTTAGTTAGTTTCCTTACTGCTATTTCCAAACCCCTTTGTGCCTCTTAAAGATCTTGGTATGAGAAAGGAAAATTATAAGTTGAGAACTGTCATATCTTTTTCTTCCTACTTCCTACCTTCTCCTTCTCTTCCACTTTCCTCTCAGTTTTGGTTACTGTTAGTGAAAAGTAAAATAGAGCATTTATTTATTGTTTTAGTATTATAGGTAAATTTGGGTTTGGTGTGGTAAACTATTTCCATTATTTTGATTCTATTGAAATGCAAAAATTTCACCCTACAGTGTACCTGGACTTCGCTTTTTTCATTCATTATAGTATATCTAGCACCCATAGTCAGTATCAAATAACTATTTGAATGTTAATAAATGGTTTAAAATGTAACATTTTGGTTTTAGGCACACAGGGCATGTAGCCTAGAACTGTCTTAGATTTTTTTCCTTTAGTCCTTTGCATGTTGCCATATGGGGATGCTGAGTTTTGGTACAGGCAAGATGTCAGTAAATTTTTTCTTAAAGTAGCAGTTTCTCATGTAGATGCTAACTATCATAATACTGATGAATGTTGCTTTATTTTAAAAATCTCGGCTCTTTTTTCCCTGTTGAGTTAAAAATAATTATGTTTGTGTATCCTACAGAAAGCATTACTATTTAAGCAAATATGAATATCACATGAGGCAATTACAAATCTTAGTGCTTAGGAGCTGGCTCTTCCTATCTTAGGTCTGCCATTAAAAGACTGAATAACTGGGCAAATTAGGATAAACCTTAAAGGGGCTAGAACATTGTTCACATTTAAATCTTTCTGTGTCATCAGGTTATCCCTTTGGAAGAAATATTTCAGATCTGTATGAAATACCAGATGACACAGATTATCTTAGAGGTCAACTGTACTACTAAAAATACTGTGAGCCTAAATTTTCAGAATTTAGTTTTTCCTTCCTTTTAGCTATGCTCCATTGAAGTAACATGTGAATCAGCTAGTGTGATGGCGGCAACACTGGCTAATGGTGGCTTCTGCCCAATTACTGGGGAAAGAGTACTGAGTCCTGAAGCAGTTCGAAATACACTCAGTTTGATGCATTCCTGTGGCATGTATGATTTCTCGGGGCAGTTTGCTTTCCATGTAAGTAATTGTTTAATCTTAATTTCTCTGGCAGGAAACTAGTCTGGACTAGTTCCTTTAAAAATACAGTTTGAACTTTGCTTCTAGAGCTGTACATTAATTTTAGAGAGGCTTGTTTTCAAGGTTAATTTGTTACAGAATTGGTAAGAAATAGAGTTAAGCAGTGTATGACATGTTCTTAAGAACTTGAAGTTTAATTTATAGAACCTTATCACTTTTATTTTTAAGGCATTTTACTGTACAGGCTTAGTACAGACTTTACTTTTAGTTGCTAATGTTTAATATTATGGTGATTACATACCTCAGGAATTCTTTAAGTTCAGAAGGAGTGCATAACTGTGATGTTTAACATCTTTGGTTACAGCCATAGGTGTTTTAAAGGACTTAAAGTATATTAAAGTTAAAACTTAACAAAAATATACTCCTTTAAGCTCTGTTGTGCATTTGCCACTTGTGAAATGTTATAGACTTTTCTTGTTTCATTCTGTGTCTAGTCTAGTCATAATGCCCTAAAAATTTATTTTGAAAATTTTAAAAATAGAAAAATAGATGCATTTAAAGTTAGAGAAAGACCAATATCATATGATATCACTTATGTGTGGAATCTAAAAGAAAAATGATACAAATGAAATTATATACAGAACAGAAATAGATCCACAGACATAGAAAACAAACTTATGGTTACCAAAGGGGAAGGGGGTGAGGCATAAATTAAGTTTGGGATTAACATATACACACTACTATATATAAAAGAGATAACCAGCAGGACGTACTGTATACCACAGGAAACTCTGCTCAATATTTTGTAATAACATATAAGGGAAAAGAATCTAAAAAATATATATATATATATATATGTATGTATGTATGTATAACTGAATCACTTTGCTGTATACCTGAAATTAACACAACATTGTAAATTAACTATACTTCAATAAAAGTAAATAAATAGTTACCTGTTGCTCAACTTCAGTAATTATCAATACATGACCAATCTTGTTTCATCTATATTACACCTACTTCCCCCACCCTTTTCATAGTTCAGTATGTAATTCTAAATGATAAGGACTCTAAAAAATACACAGCACCATTGTTATGTATAAAAATCTGAAAAGAATTTTAATCTTTAATATCATCAAAATATTTAGTCAATAATGGAAAAGAATATGAAAAAGAATATATGTATAATTGAATCACTTTGCTGTACAGCAGAAAATAACAACATTGTAAATCAACTGTACTTCAATAAAATACATTTTAAAAAATATTTAGTCAATATTCAGATTATCTGGATTATCTTAATTATTATTTTACAATTTGTTTCACTTGGGTTACAAATAAGGGCCATACATTGTGGTTGGTTGTGTCTCTATTATTATTTTTTAAATCTTTAGTCTCCCCCTTAATCTCTTTTTTCTTGTTATTTTGGTTGAAAAAACTAGGTCATTTTTTCCTGTAAAGTTTCTTAGAGTTTGGTTTGCTTATTATGTCCCTTCCTTTGTCCATGGTATTCCCTGTAAATTGGTAGGTCCCATTAAGGTGATTATTTTGTTTTGTTACTTTTGTGCAAGATTACTTCTAGTAAAAGGTCTGAATGGTTAGTTAGCCATTAATGAACACTTCCCTGATGACATTAATTTTGTCTTTTATCATAATTGTCAAATTTTATATAATATAAGCTTAAATGTTTTGAAGAGGATTAATTTGAATTAGTACCATCTTATCTCTATTCTTTAGAATTTCTCTGCCAGTATACAATAGAGAATCTTCTAAGAAGAGATAATTTCTCATTGTTTTAGTCATAAAATATTTTTTGAAAATCACTTCATACTTAAAAGCAATACATGTTTATTATAAAACAATAAGGAAATATAGTCAAAAAGAATAAAATAAAAATGTGCATAGCCCCACAATTTAGATGTAATCTACTTTAATTCCTTAGAGTATATCTTTCAAATATTTTCCTATATTTAAATATATCCCAACTGTTTTATAACTCTTTTCATTTACTATATTATAAACATGTTGATAAATACATATCTACATTTTTAATGTTGGAATTCTATATGGATATATATACCATAATATTTTAACCAGTTCCCTTACTGTTGGACATAACTTTTCTTATTTTAAAATGTTAACATGAATATCCATTTTTTTCAAATTATTTTCAGGTTGGTCTTCCTGCAAAATCTGGAGTTGCTGGGGGCATTCTTTTAGTTGTCCCCAATGTCATGGGCATGATGTGCTGGTCTCCTCCCCTGGACAAGATGGGCAACAGTGTTAAGGGAATTCACTTCTGTCACGTAAGCATATTTTCTTAATGAAAATAATGATCATATAAGTTGAGCCATCTGATGATTCTACTTTTTTACTCTTTTCCAGAGTTTATTGATTGTTGGCACTCTCACTGCCAGTCTGTCAGTTACTCAGTAGCCATGGACATGTTCATAAAGGAGCTTTAAACTGCCTCCACCACACAGCTCCCATATAATCATCGTCACTAATTACAAATTACATTTGTTTGATGCTCATATTTTAATTTTCATGGTTATAATTAGTTTTCAGTTTCCAAAAGCTCAGCAAAAGATACTAAACTTGGAGAAGTCATTTAAATTCCAACATAAATGAAAGATTATTATAGTTTACACTGTTATCTTTAATCGGCATGGTTGAATATCTTTATCCATAAACTACCTTTAAAAGTCTTTTTTTTTTTTTTGAGGACATAAGTACTGCAATTTAAAATTATTACTACTCTTAACTAGTTCAGTATATTTTTTTTAATTTTATTTTTATTTATTTTTTATTTTTGGCTGCTTTTGGGTCTTCATTGCTGCACGTGGGCTTTTCTCTGGTTGCGACGAGCAGGGGCTACTCTTCGTTGTAGTGTGCAGGCTTCTCATTGCAGTGGCTTCTCTTATTGTGGAGCACAGGCTCTAGGCACATGGACTTCAGTAGTTGTGGCTCGCGGCCTTCAGTAGTTGTGGCTCATGGGCCCTAGAGCGCAGGCTCAGTAGTTGTGGCACACGGGCTTAGTTGTTCTGCGGCATGGGGGATCTTCCGGGACCAGAGCTCGAACCCGTGTCTCCTGCATTGGCAGGCGGATTCTTAACCACTGCACCACCAGGGAAGCCCCTAGTTCAGTATTTTTTGTTGTTACCCAAGTCTTGCTAATATTTTATCTTCTGGTTTTATTTACATTTACTATTTCCTATAGTCTGCACTAAGTATAATTTTTTCTGCAGACTTTCTCAATTAAAATTCCAATTTATTTTTCAGTTTTACAGATTTTACAAAAACTAGAGAGTGACATTGGATTCCTTATAGATTAAAATAGATTATAACCAGAATATTTCTTTATATTTTTGTGCAGCTTTATAGTTATTTGATAGCAAAATTATTTCATGTGTCCTATTATTATAATGCCCATTTTACAGGAAACGGCAGTTAAACAATTTGAGTGGCGGAGCCCTAGGGTCAGGCTAGTAAGCAGTGTTTTCAAAATCTGTAACCCACGTCTTCTTATTCTAATTTCAGTTCTCTTCTTGACGCATCATGCTGCTTTATTAACATGCAGTGGTCCTTTCCATGAGATAGTAGTTAAGTTGGACAGTATTAGTGTAATTTATTAAAATGTGAAAAAACAATAGCCAATGACTAGCCAGTTTCTTATACCTGTTTTGTTTAATTATAGGATCTTGTTTCTCTGTGTAATTTCCATAACTATGATAATTTGAGACACTTTGCAAAAAAACTTGATCCTCGAAGAGAAGGTGGTGATCAAAGGGTAAGCAAAATTCTTGTTTAGATTATTATGTAATTTTTTTTAAGAGAGAGAAAATGAGGTTCACCAGTTTAAGTAAAACTTAGTTTGTTAGTGGCCTCATATCTTTACTAATAACAAATGAGTGTAAAAAAATTGTTGACATTATCATCCTGGACCAATAGTACATAGATAATAAATATTACTGTTTTATTTAAATTGGAACTGGTTAGCCTAGGAGCAGGGGTTTCTCCCTTCCCCCATTTTTCTGCTATTTTAAGCAATATTTTAAAAAATTGATTCTGTTAAAAGAAGACAAATTGGAAAGTGCTACATGCTATAAAGAGAAAGCCTGTTTTTACTCTTAATATTTGTCAGTTATAGTCTTAAATTGAAGTTTATTTTGATGTGGATGGATATGTAAATGGGAAAGGATTATAGTATTAGTGAGAGACCTGACAAAGCTTCATAGTAAGTTTTATATAGGTCACCATAGATGAAGTATTTTTCTGTAGAAATGCAATATTTAATGCAATATTCCTGACACTGTTAGTTTAAGGTAACATTTGTTATCAGTGTGTTTGGCTTCATATTTTTGCACATATATACTCCTTTTTAAAGGAGTCAGAGCTCACATTCCAGGAACAAGATTTTTTTTTGTCTTTGTTGTTGTTCACTGCACTAAAGGACTTGTTTTGAATTTAAATTTCTTTGCATCCCAAATGGAAAATGTTTAGAGTAAAGTTACCTAACTAGACTTGAAGCTAATATGTATGAAGCACTTATAAGTAGAAAAAACTTTTAACACTTACTAAGTAAATTTTCCTATCGTTAGTTCCAATCAAAGTAACTTCTAATAATATATGAGAATTATGCAAAGCCGACAGAATAGAAACTTCCATGGGCATTAACATGAGTAACATGGAGCAAAACATCAGATGGTGGTGGGTGAAAATGTTAACAGATTTTAATAACATTCATTGAAAAATACCGTTTTATAGCTTGGACCTTTCTTCACTCAAGTGCACTAATAAATTATGTATGTTGCTTGAACAACTAGCATTCCTTTGGACCATTGGACTATGAAAGTCTCCAACAAGAACTTGCTTTAAAAGAGACAGTATGGAAAAAAGTGTCACCTGAGTCAAATGAGGACATCTCTACAACTGTAGTATATAGAATGGAAAGTCTGGGAGAGAAAAGCTAAAGAAATGGGTTCTAGTTTCAGAATGTTCTTCATTTAACCTTTCAAACATCTTTAGTTTTCTGGCATACTATATTTATTTGAATTTTTTGTGTTCTCAACCTTGGGTGCTGGAGCCATAAAGCTTTTTTTTCTTTTAATCTTTGTGTAAAGTTAATAGATTAAAAAGTGGATTTGTCAGTCTTTTAAAAAGTATTTATAAGTAAATAAAGCAAATTTGCTTTATTTTAAAAAAAATGAAAGGAGAAATTTCTTAAAAATTTTTCTTGGTGTAATTAAAATTTTAACTATATAGGCAGTAAGATAATCCCATTTTAACATAGTAACAAATTTGTAATTTCTTGGTTCTGAAACCTACACACTGAACTCATAAATTTCATCCATTTTGTTTTTTCCACTTTTAAAACTGACATGATGTCTCTAGTAGCAATAGAGCTAAATACAAAAATAAAAAGACTTAATAATAAATTCCAAATTATTTAATATAGCAGTAGATTATAAAATTAGCTTAAGATATTATGCTATTTTTAGTAATAGATTGGCTTTAACTTTTTTTTCGGCTTTAAAGTTTTAAAAATTTATTTAAAATTTTATCAAACACTTTAAAATGTCTTTGCGTTTTCACTTTGCAACTCCTTTGTTCTGTCAGAATTGTCATGTACAGGAGTGTCTTATGTTATTAAAGCATTCCAGCCAAAGAATTTCAGATGTAATATGACATGTTTCATTGTTAAAAAGCTATAATGGTTACTCAGAAGGAGCAACAGGGAGTGTCTTCAAGTGAAATGTTTACCTGAACAATTTTATTTTCGTAATATCCACGTAACTTTTTCCATGTTATATTTAAATATGAATGGTGAATCTTGGTTTTTAGCTTTTAATAATTTCACAAATGCTAATGAATCTTCTATGATAAATTATAATAACATCTCATAAAGTTTGTTTTATTTGAATTCTTTTAGAGTATTTAGGAAATGAATTCAGTCTGAAGGTAGTTAGTATGCTACTAAAATGCCTGTTAGATCTGAATCCTTTTGTTTGGTTATATAAATGCAATATTGAGAATCAAAACTTGTTTTTAAGAAAAGGACTATAGGTTCTACACAACCTAATTTCAAATAATTCACAATGTTTAAAGTCAGTCTTGGCAAAGTGATTGTAAAATTGTGTAGGACCTATTCACACTTCTTCCTTCCTCTGTATACTTCTCTGGTTCTCCCCACAGTTCCCCCACAGCTTCAAGATTTTGGAGGGCAGGGGTGAGGTCAGAAGGAGAACTTGATAGTTTCTTAGTATCATGGCATACATGTGGTAGGGTAAAGTCTATAAAAGTAATTGTAGTGCAGCAAAAAGTTTTTTCCTGGATGATTTAGATGCTAGTGCAAATACAGATATAGAAAGTCTTGATTATATGAGTTTGGGAACTATGATATTAGGAAAAGAAGTTCCTTTCCAAACTTGGTCAAAAGTCTTTTGGCCTAACTGAAGTATTAAACATATATTTAAATAATTATATGTTAGGTTTTAGAGGATATTACCAAGGATTTTATGGCTAATTCAGTGTTCCTCTGATGTACAGATGCATATCCTAACTGGATGCTTCTGGTTTGGCCATTTATGTGAGAATGGTGTGGCTGAAGGCCTTACCTCTGCTACGCCTTTGAACAGTGTCATTCGAATTAGTTTCACAGAGCTATTGTGCTTTGCGGAACTGAATGTCTAAATTTATAGTTTGCAAAACAGGCTTTATTTTTTTTCCCCCCTGTGCTCTAATTGTTATATTTTACTGTTTCATTTGGAGGTAGGTTTTACTTTATAAAATGGAAACTTAATGTTTCATATTGTGTCCATATTTGTATAGATTTCAAAATTATGTTAATTTGTGCCACTTACTATGTTTGTAAGGCTTAAATACACACTTACCAATGGAGTAGGGTTACCTAAGCTACTTTGTTTATAGAATCTTGTTAAGGATGAGCATCCAGAAATTTTTGTAGCAAGGTATAAATGGAAGAAGAGGGAAGATACTGTGAATAGGCCCCCAAACTTTATTTAAAAATAAAAAAAAAGGAAAACCTTTGCCGGATTTAAAGACATTATTTTGATTCTTTCAGTATTTTAAATACCTTTTCAAATAAAATTCTTGAAAAGTACCCAGTATTTTTGGATTTAATGTTTTTTGCCATTACTGATTCTTGATATTCAAGCATTTTGAAGTTAGCATATTTGTTTTTCTTTTTTTTCCATCATTAACATTTCATTTGAAATGCATATCCTTTCTGAAATACTTTATTTTTAGCATAAATGTTGTGTATTTTATCTTCGTGTTTGGATTAAACCATTTGTGTTATTTAGCTTTCTTTTATTTGCTTTGTATATTAATGTACCTTTTATTTTCCAGTATACCTACTTTTTGTATTGTACAATAAATTTATTTTAAGCTGATTTTATTGTTTTTTTTATGAAAGCAACTTCAGCATTTTAAGTACAGTAGTTGGAATTTTAACTTAAAAAGTCATCCTTTATGAAGATATTAAAATGCTTTATATTTTTAGCTAATTCTGAGGCTGCTGTGAAGAGAAAGTATAGAAATACTCAAGGGCTTCATTTGATTCTTTTTTTTTAAAGCAGTGTAGCGTTGGTGGGTTTTTTTTTTTTGCAGGGAGGACGTTTTTCTATTGGTTGTACTAGAAGTATTTGAATAAAGACTTTTCTCCCAATTTTTTTTTTTTTTTTCCATTTGACAACTTAAAAAAAAAACCCCACTACCCCATTTGCAGGTTCTTTCTGCTTTCTGAGGAAGAATATCAGTGATTCACTATGTAATTGTTGTTTTACCTATTGTCCAGAGTAGGAATAACATGTTGCTAAAATCAAATGAAGAGTATTATTGCTTTAGAATAGAACTGTCAGTCTCAGTAGAATGTATATTGAGTAGAATAACTGTAATATTAAAATTCACCCTAACTACTTTTTAAGGAATTTAACTTTCAGAAGGAACTTAGTATATTTCCACAGCATGATCCAAATTATAATGAGGTTACATGCATTGTAGATCAAATACAGTACTTTAAATTTTTGTTTGATGAAATCTTCCATTCATATCCAGAGAAGACATCCCAAATATATTATAGAAGTTTTAAAAACTCTTTGAAGGGGAAATACTGTTGTTTACAGGAATTTGTATTTATCTGTGGGCTTTTTTCATAAAGTTCTTTTGGGATTAGTAAATAGGCAGTTCCATTGTCATGGTATATTCAATATGTAAGTTTGTGATCACTTGCTATTAAAGATACATTTGGCGTTGTTTTTGTTGTTGATGTTTTTAATCCATTTGAAACAGAGAGGTAACTCAGAGCTTGATCTGACAGTGTAGTTTCATAGGCATGTACGTATGTGGAAAGAACCACTGATATAGACTGATATTGTCAGTCGGTATCTTGATAATTTATATACAATGTATGTGTTTATGTGTATATCTAATAGATGTCTATCTATCTTTATATTTATCTATGTCCATTATCCATAGCCTAAAAATCAGCAGCAATTATTTTTACATAGTATGTCACGTGTAAATGATTCATCGATTTATTCCAGGTTTTTGTCGTAAGAGAACTTCGAACATTTTTGCTCTACCGGAATTTATAAAATATAACATATTTTACTTGTTCAATTTACCTTTAAAGATTTGTGGTTTCTGTTTTGCTCCCATTCACTACTAGCACTGTCAGAGTAGAATAATGATATTGGAGAACTCCACAAAAGGGAAAGCAAGAACATCAGATTTCATGTGGAAGCTGACTTTAAAGTAGTGTCCAGAATTATTATATTGAAGGATTGTATTCAACTTAAAATATTGTACTTCTTAGTTTGAACAGTTTACTTTATGGAATAGTTTTATTCTAAAAATTGTGCACAATTTTTAGTTTTAAGAGTCTCCGCTATTCATTTGTAAAAATTTGTTTTTCTCCACGATGGTCTTGAAAATGCTAGAATGCATTTTTTTTTTTAAGTAACATGCTTTCTGTTCAGTTCCTTCTTTACCATTTTATATTAAATATAATATTTAATTAAAACCAGATGTTGGAGATGGGGCTTGTTATGATTCATCATGGCTCATCCCTCAGATTTTTACGCACATTTATTCAGGTTACTTTAGTCCATTCACTGTCATGAAATTCAAGGCCCAAATTATACATGAACATACATTCAAGTATATCATTCATCCACTTTTATTTCAGATTGTAACACAGTTAAAACATTTGTTTTCTACACTGTTTAGAAATGGAAGGAATTTAACTGGACTGGGAGAGATTCTTTTTTTCCTCTTCTCCCTCTTTCTGACCCAGTAGTAGTTTATTAATGTGAATACCATACAATGCACATTGAAGAAATTTAGAAATTACACTTAGTCTGGACTTTTTGCTTTTAAAACTATAAGGTCATCTAGGGCAAAAATCTATCCAATATAAAAGAGAGCTGGCAAAACTTGACTTTTTTTAGAGTCCCTAACTACTTAAATAGTAATAGAAAAGGTACTTTTTAAAAAAATTGTTAAATAGACTGATAAATCTTTATTTAATGAACTGATTTTATTACTGTGGTTTTAAAACATTCCTTTCTAAATTTATATTGTGAGCATACAAAAGGAAGGAAACTTATTTTAAGGTTGACTTAGTTAACCTTACCTGTTTTGTAGATTGTAGATCTGTTAGTAATTTTAATAAGTTGTAGCTATAGAGATTTTTAAGATGTGTAAAACCAGCACTGATCAAAACTTTTATAATGGCTTCCTGATCCATTGACCTTTAATTAAAATGAATAGGCTACTAATTAGCACTTAGCACATTGCTTTTCTGGTGGCGTCTGTGGTATTTTTGGCATAAATTACAAAACACTTCTTATTGGGAACTGTTATGTTTTGGTTAAATAAAGAAGTGATGATCCTTGATTCCAAGTGCTTTGATGAACTCTGTAAGCAGTCCAGTATGGAGGCTCATAGAAAAGAGTAATAAAATGACAAATTCTGGCAGTTGATCTCATAACACTGTTGTTATTATTATTAGACTTCTAACTCTAAATTTCATCTACTAATTCGAAAATATTTTAGTTAAAATCTCAGTGGTAGAGAACAATTTGGTATACTTATTTTTAGGCCAAATTTTATGTCTGAGGACCTGATTTTTCTGGATATATTATTATAAAAAATTATGATTTTTATTTCATCAAGTATTTACCTTGCTGAAATGTTTTCAGTCCTAATGTATCAGATGATTAAAATTATCTATTTGGAGGGCTTAGCTTTTAAAAGGACAAATTCTTACCTGAGACAGTTTTAAATGTCTGTTTCATATTATATTTCTGGTGATTTTTGTTTACATAATGAAAATCTCTTTGGCCTAGCAATTCCACTTGGAACCCTTAGTTATAATTTTAATTCATATCCTGTAAACAGTTGAAGAATTTTTTTTATTTTTAAAACATAGTTTATGCTTTCTAGATATTTGATGTTCTTTCATTTACCGCAATCTTGTAATTTATTAGAATCACATGGTTGAGCTGGAAAGTAATCTTAAAGGTTATCTGGTGGAAACTCCCATTCCTCCCAGCCCTCTTTTCCAGGTAGCACCTTGCTTTCTCAATTAATGTATTTACTTTTATTTTCTCTTTTTTGATGGGGTTGGTTTATGTTTTTTGGGACAGTTATTTGTTGGTTGTTTATTTTTATTGAGAAGCATAACTAGCAGTACTGGTTAATATGACTAAGTTATTTGGCAAACTGATTGTCCCATCAGTGTTTATTAAAACTACTTAATTGTATTTTTCTAGTATATAGTTATATGCCATGTTTATAAAGACTAGTAAAGTTAGAAGTGAATGTCACAATTATACAGTAGTTCTAAAAATAAAACATTACCCCAGAACCTTTGAAAGAAAGTAAAGAGTAGCAGAAATGTGACTCTAAAAATAAATGTTGCATCACTGGCTTTTTAAATTAAATTCCTTTGGGATTAGGCTAAATATATAAGTAAAAAGATTTTAAGTAACCAAAAGATTATTGGAGTTCTAAACAAATGTTTTCTGAAAAAAAAAAAAAATTTTTTTTTTTTCTTTTTAGGTTGTCTTTTTTTCCCAGCACATTGTTTTTATTTTAGATGTTTGGATCTTTGAGTGGCTTCAGAATAAGGCTCTGTATTTGTCTATTACTCTGTTGTGTGTCTTGTCCTTAGCATCCACCTTTTTCATAGTTCTGGGATTTTTATTTTTTATTCATGAAGTAAATGTATATTGCTGTTCTTGAAATGCATTAATTTTTAAAACACTTAGTTGACTTAAATGTTAAAACTTAAATATTATTACTCTTTAAAAAAAGTACCAGTTTCTTCTCAGAATTTAAACTTGCCTAGGAAGCTTTTCTCCCCACAAGTTTGTATAGGTGAGAACCTGAACTTTTAAGTGACTGGCTCTTGTTCAAATAAGCTCTGCTTGCTTTCACCTTATATCTATTAAAATTAGAATGATGCTGAAATATTAGCGTCAGTTATGCAAATATAACTATTCATGTTTGGGCCATTCCATTGTAAGATCCAAATTAAAATGATCATCTTCAGCCTCTTGTTAAACTTTTCCTTAGCTTAGAATTAATTATTATCACGAAACATCGCTAAGGATCATTACAATTCATCCTTTGAGGGGATAACATAAAACTTAAGTCTTTTTTCCATTTAAAAGAGATTAAATGATGTGATATAAATTATTTATTGAACTCAATCCAAGGTCTGTTTTTTGTTCTTTCTCATAGTCCCTCAAAATTAAAGATCCTAATTGAAAAACTCAAAATCTGTTAATCTTGAGTATTCTTTCTTTTTCACCCTTTCCTATCATAATTAACTTTTGGCTGAAAATGAGGTAACTTTAAAAATTATATCAAAGTTGCTCATAAAATGGCTTTTCATTTTCAAATCTTCACATTGCTGATATGTTCATTTCCAAATCTTTTAATGTTGACATTTGCCACTACTTTTATTTAAAATATTTTTTTTAATCCATAAGTGTTAAAGTGTAAACTTTTTTTCAATATGATATAGCTTATTGTTGGTAATTTATTTTACAATCAACTTTGAATACATGCATCTGTGGGTCCAGGTCTATGCACAAGTTTTATAACTTAAAGAAATGAACTAAATAATATTGTTTCTACTTTGAATTGAAATGAATAAATGCTACATTTTCTGCAAAATGGAACTTCATTTTGACATCCTTTCAAGTTGCACGACAAGTGATTTTGTTAAAATTTTTGTGGTGACTAATACTATTAACCCTCTTTAATCATACCAATAAAATATTTCTGCCTTAATGTTTCCTCTTTTTACCCAAAAGAGAAACTTTAGAGAATGGTTTTCGGGAGGAGGGAAGTAGAGCTTAACTTTCTATTACCTGTTTGTGAAGTGTTTCAACTAAAATATGCTGTTACAACAGTCATTATATGACATTTTTTCTTTTTCACCTAAAGGAGAAACAAAGGAGAAAAAACGAATTGCTGTGTTTTTAGCCAAGTAATAAAAACTGGAGAAGCTTTAATTTTTATTTTGTCTCTGTTGTGCAATTTTATTTTACATCCACCATATATGTCTGCCACAGAACCATCACTGTTGTTTATTTGGTATCCCTTATATGTTGGGCTTTGTTATGTAATGATCTGCTTACTGGCATGTTAGTACATTTACCTTGTACATGTGGGGCTTTTGGATAGAGAGCTGCTGATGTTTGCATATTGTGTTTTACAGTTTTTGCTTTGTGAAAGTTCTTATTCATTGCCATTGCAAGGTTTAGAATTTTGCGTTAGTTAAGAATTAGGGATCTTCTGCAGAAGTTTTTAATAGATTGAAACTTTTGGTTTACCTAGTATTTTTTGGACTTATATAGCATCAATTAGTGCTGGCGTTTGGGCATAGGATCTGAGTGGGTAGCCTGATGTGATATACTGTGGGCATGAATTTCTGAGTTTTGTTTTGCTTTTCTTTTTATTTTTCTATTTACACACACACACACACACACACACACACACACACACAGTGTTCAGGCAGTATGTTATGTGTTGGAGATGCTGCTCTAAGAGGCAAGGTTCCTCCCCCTGTGATGGTTACAATCTGTAGAAACAGGGAGGCTGCCTCAATTCTCTAACTCTAGGATTGACGGGGCTGAGTTTTCTGTGCCATATACCAGCAAGCATATTAAATAACACTGGCATCTAAACATCCTTGGGACTCCTAGATAAAATTTCAATTCCATCAATTGTATGTTTGGCTCACTTAATTCCACTCAGCTAGAGGTTCAGAAATATGCCATTCTTTAGTATTATATTGGCACAAATTTGTTACCCTGTGACAACTCAATACAGTAAATCAGTGAGTTACTTTTTTTCATTTCTTATCTAGAAAACTTTAGAATATAAAGCTTGAAAAAAAAAAAGCCAGGTGTTTGATAACTGACTAAGCAATCCCTGGAAGGTTGAAGGGATAAAATGAAGGGTGGTAACCAAAAAGTCTTTAAATATGTACCAAGAGAAAAAATAATAGCCAACATTTTTATGTCACTGTCAGCTTTTCTTCAGTAAGTAACAATAATAGACACTGACTTGTCTGTAGATGTACTTAATGCCAAGTGAGTTTGACATAAAGTTTTAAGGCTCAAGTCTAATATTGATAAAGGAAATTTTGTACAGTGACTCAATCTACCACTGATTTTTCACTATAATTCTTAAAATTTTAAAGAAATATTTCCAATTTGGTAAGTTAATAAAGTTCACCCTTCAGGGCTTCCCTGGTGGCTCAGTGGTTGAGAGTCCGCCTGCCGATGCAGGGGACACGGGTTCGTGCCCCGGTCCGGGAAGATCCCACACATGCCGCAGAGCGGCTGGGCCCGTGTGCCATGGCCGCTGAGCCTGCGCGTCCAGAGCCTCTGCTCCGCAACGGGAGGCCACAACAGTGAGCGGCCCGCAATTCACCCTTCAAATCCTGACATTTAAAGTACAATTATCTGTTCACGCACTCCTACCAAATAGATGACTAAATACAAGACTAAGAGTCTAGAAACACATGCATTTTTTTTGTTGTTTTTTTGTTTGTTTGTGGTACGCGGGCCTCTCACTGTTGTGGCCTCTCCCGTTGCGGAGCAACAGGCTCCAGACGCGCAGGCTCAGAGGCCATGGCCCACGGGCCCAGCCGCTCCGCAGCATGTGGGATCTTCCTGGACCGAGGCACGAACCCATGTCCCCTGCATGGCAGGCGGACTCTCAACCACTGCGCCACCAGGGAAGCTCAAACTTTTTTTTTTTTAAGCTCACTTTAAAACCATCTCATTAAGCTGCATGTTGACTGTAAATCTTCAGCAGAAAGGAGAAAAGAGAAAGGACTGGTTCAGACTGTGAAGTAATAATGTGCCACCCTCCTGATTAGAAAACTACAATTAGCTTTCTTCATTATTTGCTCGCTGCTGGACCAAATGCACAAAAACAAACAGGTTTTATAGGACTTGGGGCCAAATCCAGTGACCGTGTTGTAATTTATTTTGCCCTAGACAGCTTCCTTTGTAGAGATGCAAGGAAAAGGGAGGAAGGCAGTACTACTAGAGAAGTTAAAAAGTGTTTTACAAATAACGTGCAAAATAGGTGCAAAAGTTTATTCATTTGTTCATTTACCTTTATGCAGCAATTTGGAGCACCTCCTACAAGACAGGAACTACTCTATGTTCTGGGCAAGATCACATGAGACATGATCTCATAGACCATAAATACCAGGAGTCAGTACAGAAAATAACAGCCTAGATAAGTAACTACATAAGATAATTTCAAATAGTGTTTATATCTACAATCTCAAACTTTGTTAAGCAAGCACCCACAAAAAAGGCTAACTTAGGTACTTCAGTCTGTATCATTACATAGTTAATTGTGGAACCAAGAAAAAGCCTTCTTTAGCTGGATTCTTGGAGTTAATGGCCACCTGGACCACTTGACAGAATAGTGTTTATCTTTTTGGAATGTTAAAATTACATTAAAAGTTCTTTAAGAACTGATACTGGTGATAATGGCCCATTTGCAAAGTTTCTACCTAATTCTGAGTAGGCTCTTCAATGCTCCAGAAGTCGGTTTGGTGGCTCTTCACCCATTTTCCCAACCCTCCACTCCTACCTCTTACAGCCACCAATCTGTCCTCTGTATCTATGAGCTTGTTTTTTTGTGTTTAGATTCCAAATATGAGAGAGATCATATAGTATTTGTCTTTCTCTGTGTGCCTTACTTTATGTAGTACAATGCCCTTGAAGTCCATCCATGTTGTCTTAAATGGCAAGATTTCGTTCTTTTTTATGGCTTAGTAATATTCCTGTGTGTCTCACAACTTTTTATCCGCTCATCCATTGATGGACACTTTGTTTCTGTATGTTGACTATTATAAATAATGCTGCAGTGAAAATGGGGGTGCATATATCTTTTCAAGTTAGTGTTTTCATTTTCTTCAATAAATGCCTAGAAATGGAATTGCCGGATCATATTGTAGTTCTGTTTTTAATTTTTTGAGTAACCTCCATACTGTTTTCCATAGTGCTGCACCAATTTACATTCCCACCAACGGTGTACAAGGGTTCCCTTTTCTCTGCATCCTCGCCAACACCTGTTGTTTCTAGTCTTTTTGATAATAACCATTCTAACAGGTGTGATATTTCACTGTGGTTTTGATTTGCATTTCCCCAATAATGATGTAGAGCATATTTTCATGTACCTGTTGGCCGTCTGAATGTCTTTGGAAAAATGTTTATTTATAGCTCATTCTTTAATTGGACTATTTATTGTGTTGCTGAGTTGTATGAATTCTTTACATATTTTGGATATTAGCCCCTTATCAGACATATAATTTGCAAATATTTTCTCCTATTAAGTAGGTTGCCTTTTCATTTTGTTGGTTTCCTTTGCTGTGTAGAAGCTTTTTAGTTTGATATAGTCCTGCTTGTTTATTTTTGCTTTTGCTTTTGGTGTCAGATTCAAAAATATCACAAGACCTCTGTCAAGAAGCTTACTGCTTATGTTTTTTCTAGGAGTTTTATGATTTTAGGTCTTAGGTTCAAGTTTTTTAATCCATTTTTAGTTAATTTTTGTGTATAGTGTATGATAGTGGTCCAGTGTCATTCTTTTGCATGTGGCTGTCCAGTTTCCCCAACACTGTTTATCGAAGAGGCTGTCCTTTCTCCATTGTATATATTTGGTTCCTTTGTTGTAAATTAATTGACCATATAGGTTTGGGTTTATATCTGGGTTCTATTCTGGTCCATTGATCTCTGTATCTGTTTTTATACCAATACCATCTGTTTTAATTACTGTAGCTTTGTAATATGATTTGACATCAGGGAGTGTGATGCCTCCAGCGTTGTTTTTCTTACTCAAGATTGCTGTGGTTATTTGGGGTCTTTTGTGGTTCTGTACAAATTTTAGATTTATTTTCTATTTATGTGAAAAATACCATTGTAATTTTTATAGGGATTGCATTGAATCTGTATATTAATTTGGGCAGTATGGACATTTTAACAGTATTCCAGTTCATGAACACAGAATATTTTTTTGTTTATTTGTGTTGTCTTCAGTTTCTTTCATTAATGCCTTGTAGTTTTCAATACAGGTCTTTCACCTCCTTGGTTAAAGTTATTCCTAGGTGTTTTATTCTTTTTGATGCAATTGCAAATGAGATTGTTTTCTTAATTTCTCTTTTTTGATAGTTTGTTATTAGTGTATAGAAATGCAACAGACTTATTGTGTATTGATTTTGTATCTTACAACTTCACCGAATTCGGTTATTCTAACAGTTTTTTGATGGAGCCTTTAAATTTCTGTATATAATATCATGTCATCTGCAAATAGTGACAGTTTGACTTTTTCCTTTCCAATTTGGATTTCTTTTATTTCTTTTTCTTGTCTTGATTGCTTTTTATCTAGGACTTCCAATACTATGTTGAATAAAAATGGTGAGTGGGCATCCTTATTTTGTTCCTGATCTTAGAAGAAAAGCTTTCAGCTTTTCACTGTTGAGTGTGGTGTTAGCTGTGGACTTGTCATATATGGCCTTTATTATGTTGAGATACATTCCCTCTGTGCCCACTTTGTTGACAGTTTTTATCCTAAATGGATGTTGAATTTCGTCAAATGCTTTTTCTGCATCTATTGAGATGATCATAATGATTTTTATCCTTTATTTTGTTAATTTGGTGGAACGCATTTACTGATTTGTGGATGTTGAACCATCCTTGCATCCCTGCAATAAATCCTACTTGATCAAGCTGTATGATCCTTTTAATGAATTGCTGAATTTGCTTTGCTAATATTCTGTTGAGGATTTTTGCATCTGTGTTCATCAGGAATATTGACATGTAATTGTCTTTTTTTGTGATATCTGTCCGGTTTTGGTATCAGGGTGATGGTGACCTTGTAAAATGAGTTTGGTAGAGTTCCCCCTGCTTCCAGGTTCAGAAGATGCATTTTTCAGTCCTTTTGTTTGTCTCCTCTAAATGTCTGTTAGCTAAACTCAATTTATTAAAACGTTTATAAATCCTTACTTTTCACAGAACTCAAAGTTAGGGGTTTTCATTAATCCTATTTATGTATAAAAGTTCTATGATCTGGAACTTTATTATCCAAAAATGAATGTATCTTTATTCACATCTGCACTTTTTTTAAAATTAATTAATTTATTTGTTTTTATTTTTGGCTGTCTTGGGTCTTTGTTGCTCCACACAGGCTTTCTCTAGTTGCGGCAAGCAGGGGCTACTCTTCTTTGCGGTGTGCGGGCTTCTCATTGTCGTGACTTCTCTTGTTGCAGAGCGTGGGCTCTAGGCACGTGAGCTTCAGTAGTTGCGGCATGCGGGCTCAGTAGTTGTGGCTTGTGGGGTCTAGAGTGCAGGCTCAGTAGTTGTGGCACATGGGCTTAGTTGCTCTGCAGCATGTGGGATCTTCCCAGGCCAGGGATCGAACCCGTATCCCCTGCATTGGCAGGCGGATTCTTAACCACTGCACTACCAGGGAAGCCCCTGCACTTGTTTTTAGTGTAAATTTTTTTTTGGAAACCAACAAAACTAGAATGATTCAGTGATGAAAAGATGAAATAATGAAATATTCTATCCTCATTTAGAGACAGTTACAGTTATCCTTCTATACATTTGATTTTTAGTTTAATGACTGTTAAATATAAGCAAAAATCACAAAAATATGCCATGTATACTAAACTATGAAGAAACAATTCTGCTATTAAAGTGTATTTAAAAAATAACTCCTGCCTTTCCCAATGTCTGTATTCTGGTGGTGAGTGGTAAATGTATGCATTTTCCATCTGTTCTCCTCTCTTCCAGAATTGCATTTATAATAATGTAGTACGGTACAAAAGTGGTCAAGTAGTCCATTTTTTCTCTGAAGTTGCTTTCCCACTTATGTAACTGTAAGAAAGTGGCTAAGACTCTTCTGGTCTCTAGGTTTCCTCTTCAATATTGTTAGTCCCTGTTTTACTTAGTTACCAAACAATTTTTCATCTCTTCTATATACCAAGAATTTTGTTTTCCTCTTGTGTGTGTTTTCTCCTCTTCTTTTCTGTTGCTATGTGTAGGTCCCCCACCAATGTCCAAAATTAGATCCTTTTATATAAGTTAATACATATAACCTTTAAAATTATTTTTCTTTCTTTCTATTAAGAACCAGTTATCCCTCAGTATTTATTAGTTTTTGTTTCAACAGCATGTAACAGAATTAATTCAAGATATTTAGCTAATTTAATTTGGCAGAGAGTCAGATTTTATATAAACTAACCTTAGCATTATCTTGTTCATTATTCATTCATGAATTAGTTCTTCATTCAACTAGTGTTTATTTATTTATTGACTATTATGTGCTAGAAACTGCAGAGTGCTTAATGTATGCAGTGGTTAATGAGACAAGTATGATTCAGCTCCTGGTGTTTGCAGTCTAGAGGGGGTTGCAGATATGGAATAAATCATTACTAAAATAATTAAAAGGTGATAAGTGATTTGGTCATACTGATACATGTAGATCTATCTAGTTCATTTTAACTGCTATAAAGGAGGTGAAATGATATCTACCATATGACACTTTTTATATACCCATAACAGACTTTTTGAGACAAATACACAACACAGTTAAAAGTATAAGAACATGCACTCCAGTCTTCAGTAAAGCTTACCTCTGGGAGGAAAGGGAGTGGATGCAGGGGAAATAGTTAACTGTATCTTTAATATTTTATCTCTTTAAAAAATACTGATCAAATATGATGGTAATAAATGAAAGGAAAAGTACAGAGTAGAGTGCTAGGAGAGGGTATAACACGAAGACCTCATTTTACCTGGATGAAGAGGTATGGTTAGTTTTCCATGAAAGGTGACAGTTAAATTTAGAATGAGTTAGAGGAAGGGCAGAGTAGGATTAATAGGATAGTCTGGTTTTAAAGGCTCCAGGGCAGGAAGGAGTTTAGTACATCTCAGAAGGTGAAAGAAAGCAAATGTGAGGCAAGGTGAACAGAGATTGGCCCTGGATGAGTCTTAGAGATAAGATCACATTATGTAAGGGTAGGCCTTCTCATATTTTAATGTGCATCTGAATTGTTAGTGTCCTAATTTTAAAATGGAGATTCCTGAAGCCCAACCCCGAAGACTGATTTTAAAATCTGCATTTTTAGTAAGCATCCCAGGTGTTTCTGCTGCAGGTACTTCACTGAACACAGTTTGTCAAACATTTATATAGGGTTTTATATGCCATATTAAGAGTTCTGCACTATTCAAAGTGCAGTCGGAAACTTGAAGACTTTTAAGAAGAGGAATGACATGATTTGGTCTTTAAACACTGCTCTGTGGGAACAGATTAGAAGGAGACAAAAGTTGAAGTTCTGGGCCCGAAATGAGATGTGGTAGTGGCTTAGAATAGGGTATTAGAGGTGGAAAAAGTAGACAGATTATGTGTTTAAGAGATGAAATTGGTAGCACTTGCTGATAGTATTTGGTGGGTGAAAAAGAATGAGATACCAAGTTGACTACCATGTTTTTAGTAGGAACAATAGGGCCGTTTGCTCCTGCAAACTTTGGAAGTACAGAAAGAAATTAATTTTGGTTATAACAATTAGGGATCTGTTTGACTACAGATATCAGGAGGTTGATCAACAGTGGTTTAGACAAATGGGGTTATTTTTCTAATATAACAAGTCTGGGGGTAGATAATACAGGACTAGTGCCATCAGTAAGGTATGCTTTCTGCTCTGACCAACCTTAGTGTGTGGATGTTAGACTTCATGCCTGCCACCTTATAGTTGCCAGATAGGTGTTTCACTTTTGGCCTCATTTGTATGGTCAAAGTAGAAGAAAGAGTGACACATAAATCAGGTAAAAGAAGTTTCCCAGACACCCATCTGACACTGGCCAGACTAGATGTAAGGGAATGTAGGGAACTATTTTTTAATTGGGCTTATTGCTACCCCTAACAAGTAGAAATTCTGTTAGTCCATACCTACAGGGTAGGAAATGGATAATGGGTAGGCAATTAGCAGTGTGTGAAAGCTAACGTCTTTTGGCATGTCTGTATTTGTGAGATATCCAAGTAGTGATGTTGAGTAAGTGTCAGATACAGGCCTAGAATTAGGAGGTTGGTCCAAGCTGGAGATAGAATTGTGTGAGTGGTCAGCATGGAAGAGTAGATTCAGAGCTGGGGGGAGGTATGTGAGATTGCTCCAGGAGACGGTGTGAAATGAGAAGGAACCCTAAGGAACTCCCATTTTGAAAGTAAGATAGAGTAGTAGGCTCCGTTTGGGGAAAGTGGCCAGAGAAGAGAAAATCCAGCATAGTGTAGTATCAGAAGTCAAAGAGTATTTTAAGAATTTTTGAGCAGTCATCTGTACCAAAGCAGATAAGTGTTAAGTAAGATGAGGAGTGTTCATTTACATGATGTCCTTCCTAATTTTCTTTCTTTTGGTGTAACAATGTCTTTTTATTTAGTAAGTGATAATAGTAGATGGTAGGATTGTTTTTATTGTTTGCACTCAGAAAATACAATATTGGTAGCCCATATTGGTAACTTCCTCCCCACCTTCTAAGAATATTTTATTGGCTTTGAGATTTAAAGGTCAGAGAACTATTTGGAGTAGAGCAGGTTTGGCTGCTGATAGAAAAGTAAAGAAGGAAAACTTGAAGTAGATACAAAAGAGAAGAAAAGGCCAATAAAGTGAGATCCCTGGAAAGAGATGGAGCTCTCAGCACAGTGGAAGATTAGGTTTGGTGGAAGGAAGAGCATCTCCAATAAAGTAGGTCATTGAGAGGCAAGCAGGCAGGTAGGTAGATTTGCAGACATGGTAGGAGGAGGTTGAGAGAGTTTCTGTCCATTGGTTTCCATTTCCCTGAAGAATATGAAAGAAGGCTTTCTGCTAAGAATGAGTTGTGGGGTTGGAGTGAGGCTGTGAGGTTTCAGAGCATAGAGAAGATAGGAAATGTTTGTTCTTGGAGAGTGGGAGAGAGAGCTGAGGGAAACATGGTGACATGGTTAGAATACTATTGAGGTTGGTAACCACAGATTTATGGTCCTGGCAGTCCGTTCTGTTGTACCTCCCACTCCCACCCCATCCTGTATCCTATGGCTGTATCCCAAATTTGGGCTTAGGAACTGCAGAAGATCAGGCAAGGGGTTTTAGAGCATTTACCAGAAATTGATTTTAACAGTAGGCTTTCGAATGTACTTTATCCCCTTCCTACATAGAAGGCATGCTTTTAGGGTATTTTAGACCTAGAAGGTCTTTTTCCCTTTTAGAAGCTGGTTCTACTTAAAGAATTTTCAACTAATATAGATTACACTAACAAGTGAATTTTGGGTATAATTTTGTCATGTCCATCCTCCTTACTTCACAGAATAAAGTATTACTGATAAGAATTATAAATGTTTAAATATAGATAGGTGTAAGCAGTCTCATGATAAGGCCTAATTATGTATATATAAAATGTTATGTTGCTTTATTTTTCTGTTTTTTTAAAATATTTTTTTCTGTTGTTTAATTCTTCCATTGTTGTGTTTTATTATTTTATTTTGTTTTTTTGTCTGTGCCGCACATGTGGGATCCTAGTTCCCTAACCAGGGATCGAACCCGTGGCCCCTGCAGTGGAAGCGCAGATTCTTAACAACTGGACCGCCAGGGGATTCCCTATTGCTTTATTTTTGAGGGTCTTAAAAACATCCTATTCTCCAGCAGCTTCTTGTATTATATGCGGGAGTAATATGTTCTCATAACTTGAATAGTAATCAAATTAGAACGTCTTTGAAAGCGTTTTGAAAAGTACATAGCACTAGAGAAACATATCGTTAATGTACGTGTTCTCTGTGTGTTGTCCATAAAGCACACATGTTGGAGTTTTCACAATAGAACTGTGAAATGAACATTAAAGAATGTAGAGTCTTAAGTATGGCTCTCTGGAGACCAATGAAAATGAGGGATTTTTTTTTCCTAAAAGCAATCAGTAAGGATGTATTGTGGTTGGAATAGCTGTAGAGTAGTCATGTACATGTGCCTTGCTTTGTTGTGATAGCAATATTCAGGGCATGCAAAGGAGAGACAGGTCCTTTAACCCTAAACTGAAATAATTCTGTCTCTATTGCTGCCAAAACTTTGTTTTGTTTCTCATCAGAAAGAGAAACCTATCTCTTTCAGGGAACTTGTTTATATTTCCTTATTTTAAATTTATACCACACAAGTATAGCATCTTGTAATTCCAGTGGCCCTGATCCTGATTTTTTTTTAAGTAGTGTGTACAAGCATTTGGTGACCAATTTTTTTTCCTGTCTTCTTACTCTTTGCTTTCAGTTTCTTTGACTCTTTGGAGTTTTGTGTACTCGTCTTTTTCGTTAATAATAATCGTAAATAAGCATGACACTTTATCGTGCCAGAAGTGTGGCACCTTGTTTTCTGTCTGAACACGAATGTTAACTGATCTTCATAGAGTTTTATAAATATTTACTTGCATAAGAGAGGAAGAGAACCAGGAAGATAGGGAATATAAATAAAACTTTGATAGTTGTCAGTGCAGTACAAATACACTTAGGTCTGCCACATGGAAAAGGCACTTTTTGTTCTTCAAAGGAATAGCTGCCTTTGCCCTGCTTATTTCTCCTGTTTGCCGCTTGCTTCTTCATTAGAGTGCTGTTTGTCAGCCCACACAAAGATATGTTGTTAGCTACTTTTATACTCGGATATAAAAGGAGGGTTGCTTATGAGCCCATTGGTATCTTTAGACCATTCATTGGCATTTACCGGCAATAATATGAGCCACTGAGATAAGAAGTTTATTTGCTGCCAAGGCTGTAGCAGTCATACTTGCTCTATTCACATTAACCCAAAACTCGTATTTCATTTTTAGAGACTTAAACATAAAGAAGGAAGATACTTTCTTTTTTCCCTTTTTGGTATTGATAGGCTGAATTGAATGATTTGTTTTGTTCCCTTATTTTCTCTTCAACTAAAAAAAGCACCTCAATAGAAAATTAGTATCTCTGATTTCCCTAGAAATTGTTTCTTAGTTGCTATTTTCTGATTTTCTATCACAACATATTTTAGTCTTGGTACCATATTGGTGAGGAAATCTCATCTCGGGTTTTGTTAGGAATCTCTTGGCCCAGTGGATACTGAGTAGAGGTTGAAAGAACACTGACCCTGGCGTCAGACAGACTGCGCCTGAGCCCTCATTCTGCCACGTACCAGCACTGTTACCTTGCTCAAGTTCCTTTGAATAATAACAGGGATTTCAGTCCAGGGAGAGTAGGTGCTATATATTAGCTATTTTGTTGTAAAAAACATATAATCCTAATTATTTTGTCTTCATGGGTTGTTAGATTTCTTTGATATAATTGTGACTTCTTAGTTTAAGAGTAAGTAAATTTATTACAAATTAATGTACTCATTGAGAAATTTTGAAAATGGTAATGCTTAAGAGAGTTTATCACTTAGCTGACGGAGAGCAAAGTGCAGTGTTTGGAGCTGCCATTTTGAGGTGGTATTTTGTAAGTGAAATTTCTATACTCTCTTTTTAGAGTAAAATTTACTGTTGGATTTATTCTTCTCTACTAAAATTATAGTATGAGAACCTCCTGCATTTGTGTAGAATTTTGGAAATGTGGTCATGAAATTGCTGAACTGTTATTCCTATAAAGGATTTTCTCTAATCCTCTGATCATGTCAGTTGGATTAGTTTTGTCTATATATAGCAAGAGTCGTCCCTCGGTATCCTTGGAGATTGGTTCCAGGATTCCTCCTTATCCCACCACAGATATTAAAATCCGAGGATGCTTACAGCCAGCCCTCTGTATTCCATATGTGGAACCCACGGGTATGGAAGGCCAACTATATATTAATAATTGGGTCTGAATAAGTCATTGGAAAGCTTAGGAACATGTGGCCTCATACTCAGACTGTCTCATCATAACTTTGTTTTACACATCCATACAAATGTTAAACTCAGCAGTAAGGGAAAGAGAGAATATCTTTGATCACGTACATGTTGTACAGGTTTATATTTCTAACCTTGTTGGCAAGTGGTTAATCTACATTTGCTGGAAATTTAAAGTTTTTCTTTAGCTACACTATACAGGCTTGTATTTTTTAACCTGACGTTAAGAAAAATATTTATAAAAGAAGGCTGAAAATTTATTTTCATTAAAAGGCTATAAAAGGCCAAGTTGGAGGTAAGCATTTAAAACAGAATTGGATCTGGAGTGATGATGGTTTATTTAACAGATGGAGAAGAGTATCCATTCCACAGCAACAGATACTGTAGTGAGCTAGAAATGAGAGAGCAGCTTACGTCAAACTGGACATAGTAGGAACAGAAGGATGGCTTTTCAGTTACCTGCTTTTTTTCGTTAAAGCCTTTCCAAAAGGACGAATTAGTCTCTGTATGAAGACAGAAACTAATGATGAAAAACAAGGGAAACCACAGTTTTGCAGCTGGTAATAGAATTGGAAATAAAATACTTGGAGTAAAGTGTCAAGCCAATGTATCCATCTTCCCTCCCTCCCTCCCTCCCTCCCTGCCTCATCTCTCTCCTCCTCTACCTTCTCCACTCCTGTCCTCCCATATTTCCTTCCTTCCTTCCTTCCAGTATTTTGGCAAAGGATCTTTATGGATTAAAGTTAAATTGCTATTTAGTCTTTTAGTTTACTTCTATCCTTTGGATACAGTCTGAGATCTATTAAGAATTGGAAATGTATCCCAGCTACATTACTAATTCATATGCTATATGACCTTGAGCCAAGACCTTTAACCTTAGTGGTAGTAATAAATATATTTTACAGCAAGCCTGTCAAAGATGTTTAAAAACGGTTATCATTTTTTATGTTGAATTTTTCAAGGTCATTCACTATAAATTACCATAAATACAAAGTACTATGCTTATGTAATTCTAAAAATTCCTACTTGTACAGAATTAGGGTATTTGGGAGGAAGATACAAAAGATACATAAGATACAAAATTCAACTTTTAAACAGGCTCAAAATAAGTAGAATGATAGGATTGGAGAGAGGAATGTCATGTTTTAGACTTGTAAAATTGGTATAATCTATAACTGCTTCTAGCTCTTTTGGGAAAAAAAGTATGATTTTGATATGCCAAGCATGCCAGTGTTAAATGAACTCATATGAACTGTTACATTTTTGTTCCACTGTTGTCATAACTTTGTACAAATAAACTAAGATAAGGTTGTCTGGTTCTGGCAGGTTCCGATAAAGATATTTGATAGGGAAAATCTAGTAGTACTGGAAAATCTGCAAATAAAAGGAGAACTTAACATTTAATTTATAAATTTTTAGTGGCTACCTGCCCAAGTGAAGTTTCTTTTTGCTAGGCAGAGACATACATTAGACCTCAGAGTCCTTGATCTACATGGGGTACTGTTCTGCTGTATAAGCTCTGTTTCTTTGTACTGAGGAATGATTCATCAAAACACAGGCTCCATGCCTCTGGCAGCTACTGTTAGTTAACTCACTGTTTTCTGGACCCTGGCCTTCTTGACAGGTATTTCAAAATTAATATAACTCAAGTATCCATTGGGAAATTAGGAGAATGAGGCTTGATCAGTGGCTAGCACACCTACATCCTTTGCAACAGTTGGCTTGGAGTTGGATGAGTCATCTTATAGGTTGTCCTCTCCTTCAGTTTGGTTTGTCATAGCAGTCATTCCAGAGGGTGTGTCAGTTTGAGGAGTATTTATGGAACTCTTTTAACAGGCCACGAAGTGGACTGTCCCTAAGTGAAATAACACTCCATCAGCTGTCTCAAAACTGTTGAACTGTTCCATTGTCTTTCTTGGCATTCTACTCATAGCTCACTTCTTGATTTATGCAAACCTTAAAAATATAGGTGGCTACTTGCTAAAGAGGCATTCGTAGTTTTAGTTTTAAATGGTGCTTTGTACATGTGCTGCCTCCTAGTGTTTTTCTGTCTTGGAGTGAATGACACATTTTATACTTCTCTGTGAGCTGAAACATGCTTGTGAATAAAGTGTTAGTAGTATACCCTCAAGAAATTGATTGTACCCTAAAATCAGCTTTTCTTGGGTCTCATTAATAAGGAATTTTCTTTTAGAGCTTTGGAAATAGTGAATAATTAAGTGACTAAGTGGTATATACGATATATAATAAAATATCTTCAAACTTGCTTGGTCTAAATACAGAATTTTAAAAAGGGATGTAGTTCATGCATACAGTAACTGAAATAGGTCACGGATTTATTGCTTAGAAGGATAATATATTTTAAAGAGTAAGAACTATGGGTAGTTAATATATCAATGGTTTGCACATAAGAATTCTGGATTTCTCTTGAGTAGTGGGGGAGATAAGAAACACAAGTAAATATACCATATGTGATAGTGCCGTAGTGAGCAAATATAATAGAGATGACTTCTGATTTAAGAGATTGGTGTAGGGCTCACAGAGAAGGGATTAAGAATAACACTGCAGTGAGAAATGGGTGGAGAAAAGGTACTTTCAGGAAATAAATAGTATGCACTATGGTTTAGTAGGAGCAGAAGGTATGTAACTGATGACTCCTTTTGGCACATGCTGTCACAAAGCACTATGTGGGTAACTGACAACAGGCTGCGTGGATAGTGAATGCTGGATGGGATGCTTGGGGGAAGGGGCTTTCAAGCTAGCCCTTTCAGGAAGGGAAGGATTTGATTAGGAATCTAGATGTTCCAAAGGAAGGAGCATAGGCACTAAGATAAAAACAAAACAAGGGTAGTGAGAGAGACCAGTTTTTTACTCTGTTGAAGTTGAGGTTTACACTGAAGAATCTTGAATGCAAGGCTAATGAATTTAAATTTTGTCAGGAATGATTTGGGGATTTTTTTTTTTTTTTTTTTTTTTGGATACTCCCTTGCTGAGAAACCTTTAGTGGTTACAGCACCGTTTTGAGAAGATGATTAGACGTATGTGGGAAGGTTTTGGAGGGTGGAAGAAGGACTAGAGGCAGAGGCACCAGTTAGGAGGATTGAATAAATGTGGTAATGGTATTTGAAGAAGTAGAAGTCAAGGGAGGTAGAAGAATTAATAATGATTACAATTTAATCCCCAAATGCTGGTAGCAATTTGAATATTTGATGCTTCTGGGGAGAATATTGATTTAGTCAATCAACACTGGTTAATTGAAATATAATTGACATATAACATTGTGTAAATTTAACTTGTACAGTGTGTTGATTTGAGTCAACCTATATTTAATGAGTACTTATGTGTGGTAGGCACTGTGGTTATAGTGGGGAAGAGAAAAGACAAGGTCTCTGCCCACTTGGACCGTATGTTTAGAAGGGGAGAAAAGAAACGTGTGTGTGTGTGTGTGTGTGTGTGTGTGTGTGTATGTAAGTGTATATATGTCAGATAATGATAAGTCCTCTGAAGAGAAAAGCAAGATAAGGGATAAGGAGTGATGAAAAAGAGGGCAATGTTTTAGAGTCAGTGAGCTTACATTTGAGTAGAGACCTGAATGAAGTGAGGCGTGGAGGCTCCCCACTACCTGGGGAAAGAGCATCCCAGGCAGCAGCACAGCAAGTGTAGGCCCTGAGTGCCCCGAGGACCAGCAAGAAGACACACCTGCCTGGAGAGAGCCGCAAGGGGCAGAGCGGTAGGGAATGAGATGCACAGTGTAACCAGGGAACAGAGCATTTAGTGTCGTGAAAGCCATGGTAAGAAGTTTGGATTTTATTCTAGGTTTCACAGAAAGTCACTGGGAGTGCCACAATCTATGTTTTCAAAAGATCCCTGTGGCAGCAGAGTTGAACAAGTGGAACAGTTAGGAGGCAGTCTGCCAGGTGAGATAAGGTGGTGACTCAGAGCCTAGGGTGATAGTGATGGAGGTGGTAAGTGGTGGGATTCCAAATATATTTTGGAAGTGGAGCAAATGCTTTTGAGCTAGATGTGGGTTGTATGAAGTAGAATGCAGGAATACTCCCAGAGTCTATATGGTCGGTTTGCGTGAATTAGAAAAAGCTAGTTCTGCCTCTTGGTGTCAGCAGACCCTCTCAGCACGTTTCTGTGAAGAGGGCTCCCTTCCTCCCATAGACATACCTGGGCGCTGGGCACCAGAGGTAGGTGAGAGGAGCACGGGCTGAGTACGCCTACTTGGCCAAGCATCCTGGTGGGGGGCTCAGTCTGTGCCATCAAATGCAGCAGCCCTGGATCATGACTCAGTTTCTGGCCTCAGCAACTGGATGAATTGTAGTGTCATCCCAGAATGAGGGACTGTGCAAGAGGAGCTAACTTGGGGTGAGGGAAGGTGGTGGAAATCAAATTCTAATTCGAGCAGTGTCAAGTAGGCAGATGGATGTGGACTTTTGGAGGCCAGGCCGTTGGGGCTACAGAGAGGTTTGCTCTCTGTAGTTTGAGTTTGAAGTGACAGCATGACGAGCAAGTGGAGCTGTAGAATTAGGGTTTAGGAATAGAGAGTTAGATTAAAGATGTGTATCGGGAAGTCATTCCGCCCAAAGGGATATATGAAACCTTTGAGGGAAATTACGTTGAAAAACAAGAAGTACGGAGACTGCCTTTGGGGTGTTATCAGGCAGTGGCAAGTGGGGAATGATTCTGCAAAGCAGTCAACAGGAGGAAGACCCTGGTAATCAGCATTATGGAAGACAAGGAGTGAGGGCGGGGCATGTTGGAGAGGTCAGAAAGGATCAGGGCTAAGGAAGGCTGCTGAAGCTTTTGAGGGAACTACTGAGAGGTAATAGTGGGTATGAAGGTAATTTGCAGGGAATTAAAAATATAACCTACTTTCAGAAAACATGCACTGAAAGGGGGTAACAATGGGGTTATATATTGGTTTTTCAAAATAGGATGGTTGTGTCCTTATTAAGGCAGAGATGAGGGAACCAGTAAAGGAGGAAAGGAAGAGAGAATAGGTATTCAAAGCCGATGTTTTGCATAATAGAGGAAGGAGAGATGGAAACAATTTATCATCAGTAAAGTTGTGGTTAGGGGTCATATGTTTTGGGGGTCACCACTGGTATTAAAGGTCTGAATAAAGTATAAAAGGGAACCAATAAGAGAAAAAATTGTCAAGCAGTGATGAGAGACCAGTTGGAAATACGGAGGATCATTTGTAATAGCCCATAGTGTTTTTCTGTGGGCCCAAGGGCATAAGGGAATTGAGAATTCCAAATTTATCCAATTTTTAAACGTTAAGGGCACCTGAAACCGTGGTTCATGACCCAGAAGAGTGCATATCAAAATCACCTGGAGACTCTTTTCAAAATATTGTATCCCCTAAAATGTGTCAAATTGAGGTGTGGGAATAGGACTAGAAATGGGAGGAGAGATGCTTACATACACTTTTAAAACATTCTGGGTGATTCTGTTAAACTCCCACCCGCATTGAGAAAACTGTTCCTGACTTGGGGTTAGTAGGAAAGTGACAGAGTGCAGGCTGGGCAGGAGTAGTAAAGGGTAGCCCGAAGGGAAGCTAATGGACTGAAAGATTAAGAGTAAGGCTTCTTGGAGTGATCTCAAAAATAACAGTAAGTAGCAGTAAAATTTGGGGGGTGTGCTCAGCTGGTTAAGTTCCTGTACTGCAGAACTTTTCATGTGCATACAAAAGGCTCTGTATCTCCAAGAAGGGGATTTAATATTTTAAGAAAATAGCTGATCACGGAACCCTTTTTTTCATGGCGCCTTTGTGAACTAGTTTCTGCAGAACACATTTTGAAAATGCTGAATTAGGGAAGTCCAGCAATGGTTAGTTCCAGTTCGATTTAAAAGTTCACAGGTTGTGGGAAAGGGAAGCTGTAGTGGAAAGGTAGAATGTCCAGGTTAAGATCTAGATCTTCCAGGGCTGTGGCTTTGTTTGGGGACAGCTGGGTTACTTTCCATCCCTCCAGGTAAACTGTTTTCTACCACTGAGTCCAATATCAGTTGGATCATCAGTATGAATGTTGAAGTTGCAAAGTTTAAGACAAAAGTGGGGATTTATGAAGTATTTACAAACAGTGTATGTTCAATAGTTTGGTTTCTCAAAAACAGGGTTGGATGGTCTTTATGAAAGCCGACCCAAATCCAGTGGCCTTTAGGATAACTAGCCTCTTCCTTAATTAGTGACAAGAAAGTGGATAATATCAAAAGAAGATACACTTTGAATTCTTGGAGCACTCAATGTCAGTGACTTAATATTTTGGGAGTCTATCCACCTTTTGGGCCGAGGCAGTGTCACAGGCTCTGAGAATGCCCCCATTGGTACTGCCTGGCCATTGAACTGAAGACTGCCTTTCCAGTGAAGTATAGTTCACTGAAGTGTAGTAAGTTTGAGATGATTAATACTGAATGTTGTTGCTGAAGATTTCCAAAGAAGCCAGTGATTGGTGAGGACAGGGATTGTTGGCAGGGATTAGACATTTATATAGCATGACTTAGTTTTTAATAATGATGTGATGTGAATTTTATGAGTATACAAGTCAGCTCCCACCACTGAGACATACTAAATGAGAAAGCTTCCAATTTTCAGTTGCCCCAACTATGTGTGTTTCACAGGTCAGAAGTTTCCATTCTTTTGTGCCAGTTGATATCATTCCATTCCTTCCCTCATGTCTCTTTATTGTTGGATTTCCCCTCATAATAGTCTTTTTTTTTTTTTCCCTTCGGTACGTGGGCCTCTCACTGTTGTGGCCTCTCCCATTGCGGAGCACAGGCTCAGCGGCCATGGCCCACGGGCCCAGCCGCTCCGCGGCATGTGGGATCTTCCCGTACCGGGGCACGAACCCGTGTCCCCTGCATCAGCAGGCGGACTCTCAACCACTGTGCCACCAGGGAAGCCCCATAATCGTCTATTTAAAAAGAAAAAAACACACATGTGTTCTTTGTGATTACAGCAGTATACTTAATGATAAATTTTTGTGTGTGACCCAGCTGAAGTGTTCAGACCACATGGAAGTCACTTACCTGGTGACAGTTGTACATTCTATGTATTTATTTTCCCCTGTGGATACCTCAACTTTCTTTTCTTCACAGGTAAAGTCGGTGATAAACCTTTTGTTTGCTGCGTATACTGGAGATGTATCTGCACTTCGAAGGTATGTTAACAGGGTGGGTGAGCATATGGCTTACAGATGTTTATGAAGTTGCTTCTGGGCAAAGGGCCACTTTAAAGCTAAATAAAGTCTCACTTCCATTTCCCTCTAATAAAAATGATCCAAAGTTATATTAAGTTCCCACTTCCAGTGCCTTAGTCTCGCTGTACAGTCTTTCCTTTTCAACCTCCTATAAAAGCCCAGTCCTCTGTTTTCCCAAGTGGTAACTGTTTAATTAATCTGGCTAATTGGTATTAGTGTTTTACTGGAATTGGACAATGACTTTTCAATCCCCATCTACCCACCACTCTCCATCTTTGGAGGTGAGGGGGGTGGGCAAATAGGGGTATTTGGTGTTCTGCAGATCCCCAGTGTTGGAAAGGTCATATAGGACTGTATACTTAACATAAGGTCTCTTGTAGAGAGTTGCAGCTGAACTTTAAGGTGGAAAAATGTCTATGCTTAATTTCCACCTTCATTTTAAAGTGTGATTAGTACTTGCATCAGCAGTATTGTATTATAAACTTTAAAGCTGCTAAGAGACTAGATCTTAATTATTCTCACAAAAAAGAAATGAAAATTATGCCCCATGAATATTTGCCAACACTACAGTGGTAATCGTCTTGCAATACATAAATGTATCAAATCAACATGTTGTATACCTTAAACTCACATACCTTTATTTCAATAAAAATGTGCACTTTATTTTTTTAATTTTAAAGTCTGATTAGTACTTGTAGACTGTAAAATGTTAAAGAATGGGAGCCTTAGTGAAAACATTTAACTTTAGTATAGTTGTTAGTTTCTTGCCCTTCCGAGGCACAAATTTAGGGTATCGTTGTGCCACCATTCTTGAGTTTCGGACAATAATGTAATGAAGCTTAATTCTGTGAGAGATGGTGAACATTTCCTCTTACCCAAAAAGAGCAAAGCTAAGGAAGAACGGTGAAGTGGCATTTACTCAAGGTGTCTGTGTACTGGTTGAACAGGGTGTCCCATTAGTGAGCCTGGTGAAGGATGACACCTTTCTCACAGGACCTTAGACTGAACTGATGGAGGAAATGTTACAAAAGTGAATTAAATTTTTTATATGATGAATAGCTATACTTAACAAATTTTCAGATTTGCTTTGTCAGCCATGGACATGGAACAGCGAGACTACGATTCTAGAACAGCACTCCATGTAGCTGCTGCAGAGGGTAATATATGAACCACTCATTTATTTATTTTTTTTCAGACTTAATTTCTACTTAATACTAAAACCTGTTTGTTTGTTTTCGATGTAGGTCATGTTGAAGTTGTTAAATTTTTGCTGGAAGCCTGCAAAGTAAATCCTTTCCCCAAGGACAGGTGAGCCGTTAAGTTACTTTCTAACATATAATTGGCAAGCCAGTGTTTTATCATACAGGGCTCTAATAGTTAGATGGTGGTATATTTAAATCCACTGTGTATATGTTGGAGTCATTATTGAACTTGCTATGGAGCCTTATAAAGGCAACCAACAAAACCTTGTTTCTGTTCAGTAGATCATTCTCTCTCCTATATCCTCTTCCTTACCTAAGGAAGTTCTCTTAGAATTTTCTTGGTTAGTCTGTCAGTCATTGTATTGTATGAAGAAAACAATTCCTGTTGTCTGGAAAGATAAAATAGGAATTTTATCCTCATGGGCCTTTTGACTACACAGGGTAGACAAGATAAACATTTGCAGGGGCATATGAAATATGTGTAAGGAGATTACTGTTACAGACCTCTAAAATGGATATATTGGAGTTTGTTGAAATTCCTGGATTTGGTTGGAGTCAGTTTTAGAAAGCTTCATGGAAGTTGAATTTTAACCAGTGCTTCGGGGAAGAGATGAGATTTGAGGGCACAGAAAGAAGAGAAGGGCACTCCAGACAGAGTGGGAGAAATATGCCTGGAATATGTTCTGCTCCTCTCCTCTCCCTTCTGGTCCACATGGAAAATTGACATTCATCCTGCGGTAAAATACTGTTCACAAAGTGGATAGCCAAGGGAGGGGTAAGAGTGCAGCTTACATATATGCATATGCTTAAAGTAAAGCCTGTACTAATATACTGGCATGTTATATAACTGGAGTTACATAACTGGATGAGTCAGTGAGTAATGAGAATAAAGGTTTAGAAGAATGGAAAAAAAATATTTGGTGGGAGAGGTTTGATACTTATGATTAGGAGTTTGGGTATTTGAGGACAATTTGAAGTAAGTTTGGAGCAAGTTGATTATTCTCTAGCTATTAGATCTTTCTGTTTTAGTAAGGTTTTACTATTTTTTAAATTAGTGGTTTGGGTTTTATTAGCTCAGCTTGCAAGATATGCAGAAAAGTTATGGCATCAGTGTCTGAAAACTGTTAGCAATTTTGTAAGTACGGTAACACTTTGATTACCTAAAATCATGATCTTTATTGGCAATATTCTAAAACCTCATGTTAGGGTGACAATTCTCCCTTTTATCCTCAAATGTAATGCCCATACCAGCTCTTTCTAGAGCAAGAAACTGAAGAGAGTGTTTTCCCCTGCCCCTAGTATTTATAATCCCAAGTAAAACGCTATGTACAGGCTGGAAATATTTACTGTGCTTTGCATGTTGAAGGATCAAAATGTTTTGTTGTGGTTTTTGCCTTACATTGGCCCCTAGGAATGTGAAAGCAGAAACACCCATCTGAGAGGCAAAAGTTAGCTCAGTAACTAACTTGGTAACTGAGTATTCATGATTTGAGAATGTAAGCTAGACCAACACGCCTTCTTTCTCTATTTCATAGAATCGGTGTCACCTCAAATTGTAAAATAGGCTTGAGCAGATTTAGTGTGTACTTTAGAGCTGATACTTTGCATTACTTCACGGAAAAGAAGCATTGGAAAAAAAAAAGATAACTTGCAGTTAACATTCAGTTTTTCCAGAAAGACAGATAATTATATGCTGTAGATGATTGAAAAGTCACCCCACCTCCCGGTTTCAGGCCACTGACTCCCTAACTTAATGAAGGCCAATGTAGAAGTAAAAGGCAACTTAATTCAGCAGTTTTTTGAGAAGCACAGAGATACACATAAAATGTTACTTACCTGATTTTAAAAATTAAGAACAGGTTACCAAACTTTATTCAAAAATATTTTTTAAATGAGATTGTTTTAAAAACCTTTGAGTTCCATATTGGGGCCCCACTGAGAAGGTAAAAGGTTAAGAACAAAGAAAGAAGGAAAACCAGAAGCTGGTGAGAGTGGCATGTGAAAAAGTGGAGTCAGAGAGCCTGGTAGCCATGGAGAAGTTAAGTGACATAGAGAGTGGATGAGAAGAGAAGCTTAATAGTTTGTGAAGTACTAGGGAGCTCATTATCATGCTCTGTCATTTACTTGGGTTGTGCTTTACAGTGCTGGCTCCTCTTTCAAAAGGCTAATTAGCTGATTAACCACTGCTGGCAACTCTTCCTTTCTTCTTATCTCCAGTCTTCATCTAGATGACTAAAGAGCACAGCTCAGAAACACACTTCCCAGGGAAAGGGTAGTTGTTCTTCTGGTTGTGCAGTGGTCCAGTTGAGCCCCTGGAGTCCCATCCTTACCACAGATGAAGAAAATGTCAGTTCCTCTGAGGCCAGTCTTGCTCCTCCAAAGTGTATTTGAGCCCTAATAAGATCGTGGTTATTACCAGACTTCTGAGATTTACTGTGATTTTTACATTGACAGGAACACACATTTTCTACCAAAGGCTAGGGTGATAGATGCTATAGAGCTGATTTTTCTTTGAACATTCTATTTAAAGAATGATCCTTGAGGCTTTCCATGAAGTTAAAGTTTAGAAATACTAGAGTCTGTCTTATCTGTTAACACTAGAACTTCCCATTCATAAGCACTTAGATAATGTGAACAAGACCCTTTTGCAGAAGGTAGTTTTCTCTTCCTCCCCATATCCCAAGTTGTCTCCAAGACCACTTTTTGGATTATAAATCCCTTTCTGCATTTCTTCAATATTACTTGTACTATTGCGTAAACAGCTAAATTTGAATGGCCCTTTAACCGGCATTTAAAATCTAAGAATGCTGGATTATCATCTTTGTACAGAAATTATCTAATGACCCAGTCCATGCTGTGCTACTTGTTTAGGTGGAACAACACTCCCATGGATGAAGCGCTGCACTTTGGACACCATGATGTATTTAAAATCCTGCAGGAATACCAAGTCCAGTACACGCCTCAAGGAGATTCCGACAATGGAAAGGAGAACCAAACCGTCCATAAGAATCTGGATGGATTGTTATAATGGTCTTAAGCCCAAGATTTAAATCACTTACCTATTTAATTGTGGAAAATGATTATGAAGAACATGTGTATTTCTATCTGGTAGTGATGTATATTTTACAACATTTGTCATTTCAGTGTTACTGGAGTTTTCTTCATTGTGCACACAGGACAAATCTGATCTCTTTGGGAAAAAATAGAAATAAAACAATCTCCCTCCATAATGTGAGCAATATTTACCTCGCGCATTGTATAATTTGATGTAAAAGAAACAGTTACCAATGCTAGCTTAACTGTGTAGTCTTCGTGATTCATTTTTGTGTATTTTGTGACTTTTCAATTTATGGTGATGATCTGCTGATATGCATTTATAAATTAAACTCTGTTGTACAGTCTGTCCAAATGGGTCAAGGCTGCCTTTAGAAGCAAAACTGTGTGATTTTCATGACTTCAAATATGTATTTAGTTTGAGTGTTTGAACAGTTATATGCACTTATGGTTATGTGTTTGAAATACCGCCTGTCACCCTAGGTTCATGATGTGACTCTTTAAAAATTATAATAGTTAATAACTATTAGTAGGACAGACCAATTCTGACTAGATTTTATCAGGGAATCTGTTTAAGATATGTTTGGTGATCAAAACAATGTGTGAATGTAGTTAAAATAATTTTTGAAATAATTTCCTTTTTCTATATCCCCTTAGACCAGCCTCTCTTCCCAGATGTTTAGCTATTTGCCTCTTTCCTTTAGCTGGGAAAGTGGGTGCTGGCATACTATGCAGTTTTCATGTTTTCCACAATAAATCAGAAAACGCCTCATGGACCTGGCATCCGAGCTGTGACTCTGCCATTTGTCTATAGGAGATGAACCAGAGACAAATTACTAAGCTAAGTACAAATTAGTCAAATGTATCGGCCAATAAAAGGAAGGGATGTGCTACTTCAGCTCTTTAAGAAGATATTTTTTAGCTTTCAGGATCAAGATAAATTCAGAAGTGCTCTAAGCTACCAAAGTTATTATGAAGGTATGGGAACGGCTACAAATAACATTTGTTTTTAAACCTGTCATTAAGAGTCTGCATCAAGATATTTGTTCTATTTGGGGGATCACTAGATCACTCCAGTTTTCTCCTGATTTTCTACCATGTATTTTTTGTGGACTTTAGAGTTAATAATAAGAAAAGGCCATTTCATTTTAAATCGAGACCCATCGTTTGTCTTGCAGAGGAACTGCACACATACGTTATCCTGTCATACTCAGAGGTAAAAGCGTATGTTAATAAGGACTTCTGATATTAAGCGCACACACAGGCACACACACACACACACACACACACACACACACAAATGGACTTCTTTGAAGCTGTGGTTAATGAAATGTGCAGAACCCTCAACTACATGAATGCTGGTTGTTTTATTAATATAGCAAATTCCTTTTTTTTTTTTTTCCTTTTCTATCAGCACACACTCTGCTTCCAAGCTTTATCGTGCCTAATGGCTCCTTTCCCACTCCAGCAGCCTCCAAGTGTTTTGATTATTGCTTCCAGTCTAAATCAGTGACTTCAGCCATTGCCCCCTTATTAACCTAGACGTGTTCTTTTGGTGGAACACGGCCGGTGTTCCTTAACTGAGCTGCATCAGGCATGAAGCCATTCTCGTGTGTGTGCTTCTGTGGGGAGTATGGTGGGTGGGTGTCCAGCCCTGCTGCTGTGTTCCTGCCTCATGGATCTACCAAGACATGCAGACAGGTGGTATATGTAAAACGCTGCAGAGGAACAGCATTATTCCCAAAGATATTATGGGGTAGACACTCTTTAATAGAAATCAACTGAAATAACTGCTCCAACAGCAGCTTGTTCTGTGTGATTTGAATGAAACATTAAGATGGTTCAATTACACAGCTTAAAGATTACCAATGATTCTGAGGCTTTTCTCTAATAAAAAGAGGTTCTAACTATTATTTGGGAACAAAGAGTTTTCATCTTTTCTCAGATCGTAACTATTTTGTGAAATCTTTGTGGTTTAGTTAAATGTGCCCTTATTTACCCATGAGGTTATTTATGACTGTACACTGGTTCCTGTTCTGGCTGTTTGCTGTTGGCTGGTGATAATAATGAGTACATTTGATTTCAATGCTTTTAACTGTGCTGTTAACTGCTGCCATCAGTATACTCCAAAGATCTCTCTGTTTGGGCTTTAGGATCATATGTGCTTTTTCTGTACCACAGAGCTCTATATGGTGGTATTTATTTAAAGCTTTGTATACACTGTTGTTTTTGCTGGTCTCAGTTCTAATTATCACCTCATCTTTGAGTGTAATGTGCTGTACCCCACTGCTGCCCCACACTGCCCTTTAGCTGCAGAGCTGGATTAGCTATCAACCGTTCAATGCTGTTACCTGCTTGGCAGGGACTGAATGACCTGATGTTGGATTTAGATTCTTCCTGGGGATTGTACAGCTATGAATGTATTTGCTTCCAGAACCTCCCAAAGTGAATCTAATCTTAAAACTGTAAGTTGTAAGTATTCTGAAATTGGAAAATATTTATTTTAAATGAAATTAGGTAGTGTTGCTTTTTACAGCTTAATAAATACATGTATCAAAAAGAACTGAAAATGAATTTTTTTAAACGTTTCCTCACATCACTGGGTTGGGAACTCCACTGAACACAGGAACTATGTCGAGGCATTTTTAATGCCTTCTGTGGACCAGGTACTATGCACGGTGTCCAGTGGGGTTACCTCAATGACTAAGATGAAAATTCTGTAAGCAGTTCATCCCTGAAGGTGAGAAGACAGGCAGGCATGTGTCTAGTCCTCTTAGAAGCTAACACTAGCCTTTTACAGTTAGGAGGTGCTCAGTAAATATTTGCTGCATTGAATCTTGCACTAGGAGGGTTCTAACCTCCTTCAATGAGAAGAGAAGGTATTTCACAAAAGTCTTGACATCTATTTGTGGAGCTGCCACACTGGGGTCTGCATACAACAAGCTGGTAATGGCAGCTCCCACCTGGTCCATGGGTGTGTGAAATGGCATTCACTCCCAATGCCAGAAACCTCTGGTTTAGGGTTAGCATACGGTTTTCTAACCACAGAGAAGGTACATGAACACCACGTATACCATGGCTGTCCATTTTCAACGAAGTTGTTTGTCACAAAGTAATTTGCTTTGCTATAGCAGTCAAACGTGTTTATTTGTCTGTATTACTGACATTTTAGAACTGGAAGAGATATCCAAAATCTCTCATCTAATCTTCTCACCCTTTCGTAGATGAATGCCATTACTTTGAAATTGTGTAGATTTCTGTATACCCTTTAAACCCTTTAAATTATTTGTAGCTTTTGGCCATGTTTGCTTCACGAAAGCTTTCTTAAGTTTTAATAGGTAAGATGTTTGTACCAGAACATACGATCCAGTATCTCAGAACATCTTAAGTTCCACCAAAGCAGAGATCTTTGTCTGTTTTAGTTTACCGACTTCGTTTCCCAACCATCTAGAATAGTGCCTGGCTCATGGCAGGTGCTCTCTATATATCTGGTGAACTAATACATGAATGAATCTTAACTAACCAAAGAAGCCACTTGAGTTAAGGACCCCTTACTCTGGGCACAGCATCCCAGTTCAAAAAGTAGGTACCAGAGCTTTCAAAACAACTTCTAGTTTTTTCCTGGGGTAATCAGATGTGAAAGGAGTGCTTTGTTCAATTAAGACTTAATATCCCATTTCAGCTTACAGGCAACAAATAGACTTCCATCATTGAATGCTGACTAAATAGCAAAATCTATTTATTGCCATCTCAGAAGACACTTTCCTGAAAAGGGAGAAATTTGTCCTGAGTGGTGCATAAAAGTCCTAGGCTTATAAAACCCCATACCAGAAATACTCTTAAAACACACAAACATCCCTTAGCCAGAATCTATTTAGTGACTTCTTACAATGATCAATTATATAGAAATACAAACATACCGGCTAGGCAGGGCGTTATCTACTTCACTCCCTGGAGAAATACAACTGTTCATGTTCGTTATGAAGAAACTTTATATTTCCTAGATGTAAATACTGTAGATAGGGAGGTGAGAACAGTCATATTTGCTATGAGGCCAGAATTCAAGCTTATACCACTATTCCCTGATAGTTCATCGAACAACAGTTGCATTTAACCTGCCAGACTTACATCTAACTTCCCAATTCTTTTATTTTACTATTTTTTTCCAGCACACAATGCCTTTTACTTTGAGAAGGGCACAGCTTTCTAGCTTATAACACTTTTGGAGAAAAGAATGGCAGCTTTTTGTGTGGGTGTAGTAACTTCTCAGAAAGTAAAACCTCACCTCATCAAGGAGGTGTGGAGTTTAGATGCTGCTATGGACACCATACAGAGTCCCATTTTACATGTATTTTAAAATTAAAAACTTGCATTATAGCAGTACTGAAATTCACTTTAAAATAAATGCCAAATTATTTCTGCATTTGGAGGCAGCTCTGGTGGTCACCAAGACCAAAGGACTTTCGTTTGTTTGCTATTTATGGTACTCATTATAGCTTGTTTCAATAATGTTTCCTCTGATTTCTTCCACCAACCTATCTTAATCTCGGTAAGAAAGGGTAACACTTAGGAAAACGGTATTAATCATGTTTAAAAATAAGGACTGATATATTTTTATGCTTAATCATAAGAAAAGATAAGAAAAACATCGAACCTACACATAATGCCAGTAACTTTTTAAATCTTTATACAAAATATCTGTAAGAGACTAACTTTATAATTTTAATACTTTTTTAAAAGTAAACAAAGTCTCTTGACTGGTGCAGTAAAATGAAACTATGTCAAAGCATTCTTAGAGGGCAAAAATATACCAAATAGTTAAATATTAGCAATTAGGAACAATTTAACTGTCATCTTTGTTCCTTCATCATTTCAATTTAAAAAGTCAACGCAAACCCAGTCAGGTTGATGTCAATCATCTTATGTAAAATCTGAGAGGAGGCCTTGATTTGTGTTTAATACCAAGGAAAGTACCATGTGCATATTATATTTAATGCAGTACCTATACTTTAGCTTTAATTTTGAGATAGACTTCAAGGAAACTTTATTCCCACCAGAAAAATACAGTATTTACCTAACAGTATGATTGTGGTGGTGACAGTAGAAAAATAAGATGCACCTGCAGACAGCAGTTTGTGAATGTTATCTAGAAGAACCCTGTCAAACCCACTCCCTAAACCACTTTTTTGCATGTCAGTGCTAATGAAGGGACGAGGTAAGTAACACAACACACTTCACAAAACATCATCCAGTCCAAAAAGGGTCTAGAAAAAGCACAAGAGAGACAGTGGAACCATTTGCAATGTATTTGTGAGAGAAACACATTCATCAGTGAAAGATACGCAATTCTCAATGCAGTTACACAGGATGAGTTTTCAAATTATCTGATTCTCATAATCTCTGGTTAATGATTTGTCCGTTACTATTTTCTCTTCTCAATTTGAAAATTTTATGACTAAGACTAAATACCAGCTAAAAACAGTAAAGACAAGTGAACCCATTTAAGAAACATGCAATAAATTTCGGAGTTTGTCTACATCTACAATTAATTTCTACTTTTTGAAAAATAACAGGATTTACCTTAAGAGAGCTGTTAATAGTTTGGCTCCCTTGACAGAACTGTGAAGACAATTTCATTTACTAGTGACCGTGATGGAGGCAGAATATATTCAGCTTTGGATATTAAAGTTTAAACGGAAAACACTACTCACGAATTGGGAAAGTTTACTTCCTTCCCTTTGATATTAGCCAGTATCATAAAGCCATAACAAAGAGAAAAACTAATTCTCCCGAGAGAGAATTTGTCTCTAGCTTTCAATGGCTAGTGTGGAAGATGTAATAAAGAACACAACTTTTATCCTCTGCCCAGATACAGGATGGCTACCTTCAATAAAGAGGTGATGTAATTCTATGTAAACTTAACTTTGCACTATTTCATAGGCAAACCACTGGAAAACTTCTAGCCACATTTAAAGCAGAGAGAACAAATAAGAATTCTCCAGAAGAGAAATATGCCAATCCTGCATGAAGCAGTTGCCTAAATAACTGTGTGATCTACCCAACCACCTATAACAATTGAGCACTGACTCTAGGCATGGCATTTGCTAGATGCTGCTAAATATTTGACCTTTCCCAAAGGACTCTCATTCTAGTTCTGATGCTTTTGGTATACCTGGATGTTTTTTATTTGTAAAACCCACTCTGTGGAGAGGGCCTTTCAATTTTACCTTCAATAAGATGCATGAAGCCCTTCAGAGTAACAGATGTTTCTGAATTAGGGAAAAATCCACTTGCTACCAACAGGTTGCAGCGAATTTGTTGGCCTTTCTTTTGTTTCCCTAGAAACACAGGATGTGAAGGAACAGAGTAGCAGGAGGGAGTCACAGGTGGGAAGGAAAAATGTCACCAGAGAAGATGAGAAAAATTCATGCTCTTATACTGCATTCATCTGTAAAAAGAAAATGTGGTTACATTATTACACTGCTCTTGTAAAACGCAGACTCATATATTTAACATTACTTGTGTGTTCTACAATGGAGTAGTAGAAAGACACATCCCCCGGCAAAAAACCACCATGGAATTAGAGGGCCTTCAGCATGTGCAATCCTTTCTCCTGGACTAATAGAGACCTTTTATGTCACCTAAGCTGATGGATTATTACTCTGCAGCCTGCTGGCTTAATTCTGTCCATTCATCCAAACTGCATAAAGCTTTCTGCTGTTATGCAAGTCTGGGGACAGAGCAACGTGGCAAATCTGCTCATGCAAAACAAGAGTGAGGCAATGCTGAGCTATATGCCAGAGGGAGAGAGGGATTTGGGGGAAATGATGAATTTTCCTTAAAGGCCACTCAGCAGGAATAACAAACGAATGAGTTTCACGTAGAGGCTAGAGAAGTAGAATCATCAGAAACCCCTCCACCTCCCCCAGCAGGGCCCTTCGGAGGCAGTGAATTGCTCATCCAAAGGACACCGGCCTGCCACCGACTTCCTATCTTACTTCCATGCTGGGCTCTCCCCTTAGACCAGGTGCTCTCGACCAGGGGTGATTCTGTCCTCTGGCAACATCTGGAGACATTTTGAATTGTCATGACCGGGTGTGGAGGTGTGTGTGCTACTGGCATCTAGTGAGTAGGGGCCAGGGATGCTGCTATACATTCTGCAACGCATAGCACGGCCCCATAACAGAGAATCATTCAGACCCAAAACACCGACAGCAACACAGCTCTAGACTACAAGCCTCTTGAGAACCGAGTCCTTTTTTTTTTTTAATCCCGAGTACTCAATAGTGGGTGGTACATAGTGGGCTCTTAGGAAAATATTTTGGATTGAAAAGCACAATGAAGGTTTTGCCCCTATGTTTCCGTCTGGCTGAGAGTAAAATATGTAAAGATGGTGGTCTTCAGAGAGAGAGAGAGAGAAAGCAAGCGACCCTGGATTCAAATCCTGTCACTGTCTCTTACCAGCTGTGTGACCAGTCATGTTACTTAACCTCTAAATCCCAAAGTCCTCATCTATTCAAAGGAGACTGATAGTCTCTAACAGATAGATTTGTTGAAAGGATTAAATTATACAGCATATGTAAAATGCTTAGTAGACTAGATGGAAATAGCAGACAATTAATACGTGTTATTTAATATTTATCATTAAATTATTATCAGCTTTGTCCAAGCTTTGCCCAAAGGCCTCTAGGAGAGGAGACTGGTTCTCATGCTGTCCCAGAGGAAGAAGTTTACTGTACAGGGAAGCCAGACTAAACAAGCACTGAAGCCAGGCTACAGAAAACACTGGTGCTCTGTCTCTCAGGAGCCTGCGGTCCTCCTGCTCCTGAGGCGGCACCAGGCGCTGGCCCCAGGGCCCCCCGGTCCAGAGCTGCAACCTCCAGACATGGCCGAAACCAGCCAGCTCCTCGAAAGGTCTATTTCAGAGCACAAGCCCTAACTCCAAGAGTGGATGGATGCGGAAAGGAAATCGTGGCCAAGGCTGAGGACAATTTGGGACAGACAAGGTGGAGTCCACCCAATTCGGAGACTAATCCAACTTTAATTTTGTCTAACCAGTGCTGTGCCCATATTATAGCTCTCAAATCTTCTATGGGTTTACTCTGGAGATGTGTGTGTGCGTGTATATAAAAATAGATTTATTCTACAAATGAAATGAATGAAATCATCTGGAATGAAATGGATGGCTCCTGGGCAGGGGGAGAGGAGATCCAGAGCCACAAAACCATTTCCTGGCACTTATTTAGAGGAATTAAATTGCTCTCACAGTATCGTTCCGAGAGCACAGAGAAAGCGGTCATGCTGCATGCACAGATGGAGGGGACTAATCCATCTTATTTTCTCAAGGTCACAGGGCATAATGGTATGACAGAGTTGGAGCTCTGATCTCCAAATCCCAAACACAGGCCTCTCACCCAAAGGCTACGCTGCCTTCGTCTTAATAAACCAGAACAACACATACTCAGTGTCAAGTGCAAACAGCTTCTCTTGGGTGCAGGTTTTGAATGAATCAGAGGTCAGCTTTCTGTGGGGGGGCATTCCAGGAGAGTAGACAAGAACACGCAGTCCAGCGACACCCCAGGTGGATTCAAATATTCGTTCCCTCATTTACTAACTACTTCATCTTAGTCAAGTTTCATAGTTTTGGAGAGCCTCTTTTGTCTACATCTGTAAAGTGGGAAAAACAATAATACCTAACTCAGAAGGCTGTTGTGAGCACTAAGTTACTACCCGTGGAGTGCCTGGTACACAGTAAGTGCTTAACAAGTGTCACCTATTAATGATGGTGATGACCATGATGATGATGTAACTTGCTCAGGAACAGCAAAGGAGGAGAAAAAGAAGATCGCACCGTTGTTTGGTTCTGTCCATCGATCTTACACTTTCTAAATAGGGCTTTACAGCTATTCCATTTTTGTGTAGGGCTCACAAAACACTTCAGAGCAGTGTGGGGAGCTACATTCCAACAGAGGATGCAACCTTACACAGGTACAAGGTTCATCTTTCACTCTCCAATAGGAACAGAACTATTGCGCTATTACACTACGTAAGCATTTTTTTTCAGCCTTAACAGGAGGGTGTAAAGATTTTAGCCTGTACTTCTTCAGGTGAGGGAAAAGGATAAGGAAAAGGTTACATACCAGAAACCTGAGTCTAAACAGATATTACTAATGCCGCACAAATGCATTCCCTGAACACAGGGATGCGCGATCCTGAACCCTGGGAGATGGCGCCCTCTCCCCTCATCCTGTCCTCCCTCCTGCATCGCTGAGCAGTCTGTGCCAGGCACCAGTGACGAAGAAGGGCCAGTAATGACTCAGAGAGGCTTTTCTTTAAAACATTAAGCAAATTAAAAAAAAATGAACTGGGGGGCTTCCCGGGCGGTGCAGTGATTAAGAATCCACCTACCAATTCAGGGGACACGGGTTCGAGCCCTGGTCCGGGAAGATCCCACATGCCGCGGAGCAACTAAGCCCGTGCGCCACAACTACTGAGCCTGCACTCTAGAGTCTGTGAGCCACAACTACTGAAGCCTGCGTGCCACAACTACTGAAGCCTGCACGCCTAGAGCCTGTGCTCCGCAACAAGAGAAGCCACTGCAATGAGAAGCCCGCGCACCGCAACGAAGAGTAGCCCCCGCTTGCCACAACTAGAGAAAGCCCGTGCGCAGCAATGAAGACCCAATGCAGCTAAAACTAAATAAATAAAGTAGATAAATTTATAAAAAATGAACTGGAATAGCTTCATGTGGAAAAGAGCTTAAAATTAAAACAGCATCAGCAAAAATCCAGCCAATCAAAATAAATAAATAAATAAAATCTTTAAGGGGAAGGATTTCAGGTTGACAGGCAAACAATACTATCTGACATACTGAAAAACATTCTCCCAAAGAAAGATGCACTCTTTTGTGGACAGCCCTGTTTCCATCCCTATCACGGTACTCATGACACTCTGCTTCACTCCTTGAACTTTTTACTCTTGGCAAAGCCCTTCACAGCCCCAGGTGCTAGCGGTACAAGTTAGTTCTCAAACATAAATCAGGTAAAGTGTTTCGCTGTGGCTGCCCAAGTCTCTATGACGACTGTATACCAAGCATTAGTCTCCTCCCTTCCTAAAAATAACAGCTCTTCACCCAGACACAGTGCTGAAACAACGGGACAAAAGGAAAACATTTTCTTATCAGAGAAATCCTAGTTCCTTAACATATGAGATTTCTATGTGGACAAATTTAAGAGGCAGAGGGGGAGCTTTTAAATATTTGAAATGTCATTATTTTTTGGAAGGTGATGAAGGCCAGGAGTAAAAATCCTGGTGACGACGTAGCTTGTTTAAACACAGCAGGCTCCAACTTGTCATAGCTAATCTAAAAAACACCCTTCTGGGCTCTGCCAGAGGCTCCTTCTGAGAACTCACAGATAGGCCCAGGGTCTGCCAGGCACCCTCCCTCCCTCAGAGAGCAAACACAGCGTGCTGAAAGCATCCCTGTGTGGTACTCACCATGTCAAACTCTACGGCGCCCACTATCCGAGACACCTCATCAAACTCCTCAGGAGACATGGGAAGAAGGTTGTCTGTGGTCTGAAGTTGAGAAGGGTGACTAAAATGGGGAGAAAGAAACAGGAAATGTTAACATCTAGATTATGAAAGCAGTGGTGCAAACTTTGCCATTTCATCTTTGGCCTGTGACTGAATCACCATTTTAGATTTTTATTTCAGGGATGTGTATACATTTGTAAAATACATTTGAAAAAGGACAGATCTCGAGAGGTTCATGTCCCCAGCCCGGCCCCTTGGGAAACACACTGTATTCTAGAGATGTGAGCCAGATATAACCAGTCTGGATCCTGCACCGCTTCTGCCTGGGTGAACACGGGCACGAGCTTGTGCAGTTGTGTCACCTACCCTGGCCCGAGAAGCGCCAGAGAAATGTCTGGGGAGTCCCTCATCCCTACCTTGAGGTTTGTATGCAGATAAGGCTGCTCCAGAGGGTTTTTACATGAAGGCTACATCCATTCACCCCCAGACAGTGCTGCAGGCCAAATAACTGACAATGACTTTTCCAAAATTTTTTCTACCTTTTACAAAATTAAACAACAAAATAAAAGCAAACGGAAAAAAATGTATCTCAGTCATTACTTTGGCCTTTTCTAGATAGAAAAGAACTGCTTGCCCACTCTGATCGATTTTTGTTCATTTTATTTACACTTTTTCAAAATACGAGTTTGGGGAGAACTTATATGCCTTAAATACAACTTTGTTTTTTTTGGATTTTTTTGGTTTGCTGTTTGTTTGTTTTTATAAAGGCAATAAAACGCTGATAGGCAGTGACACCAGGATCTCTAATTAGGATCTTTCCACAGGTCCATCTGTGATGGTGGCAGCAACAATTACAATGGAAAAGCAAAGAACAAGCATCTTCAACAGGCCCCAGCCAGGAGTGGGGCTTGTTTGAGGATTTTAAACATGTCACTCTTCTGTGTTCACTTACACTTCAGACACAGAAATCAGTTCAGTCTTGATATATCCTGTTCCTTTAGGGCCATCAAGTTCCATAGGCTCTGGGGCTAGAAGCAAACACATCACGTACACTTTCCGTTAGCAGAAATTACACAAGAACAATCAACTTTTTCTTTGATCAAGACTGGACTGTTTTCCTTGGCAGTCAGGTTAGACTCCCTGCCTGGGTCACCTGAAATTGTAGTGCGAATGCAGAAACAACCAGATGAAAAGGGGAGGCACATTCAGCACAGAAGTCAAGCTAAGACGGTTCTCTTTCCAAGGCTTGAAATCCTACAAAAGTTTTATCTGGTTTATGGTCCTGGCCTGGTTGGTGTAATAAACACATCTGTCAGGGTAAGCCGGGTGCATCTAAAGTAACTGTGCTAACGTTGAGACTACTGATCCTGAAAAATCATTAAGTCTGTTGGTGCATTCCAAACCAACTTAGTCTAACTTCCACTTTCTCAAATGCGGTTCAATGAAGACTAAGCAGAGGGAGACCCGTGTGCTAAACTTAGACCTGCTCTCAGTGATGTGACCTAATAACTTACCAGGTCACCATGAAGGGACCACTTCACTTCGCCCGGGCCTCCATCTCCTCAATTTCAGGAGCAGGCTGACATAAAGCAGGTAAGCATCACAGGTCCTACGTTTTTCCCCTCCACGTAGAAAAAGTAAAAATGTAACAACTACACACGACCAGAAATGGACCTTCTCCAACACCCCTAAGATCAAGAACCATTTACTCCTTTCTTACGATCTGTATCAGGCCAAACAATGTATTATGTTTCAACTGCGCTGTGTTTATTAGAAAGCCTGCTTTTACCAATTCAAAGGAAGGGGTGGGCTAGTGACATGGCATGGGGGGAGTCTGTGCTGACATCTTGCACCGATAGGAAGGCAAGGGCAGTGTGTGGGGTTAACGCCTGTCTCCCGCAAACCTTTAGACTAGGTGAAGGGAGAACACAACCACAGGAACGACTGGGCTGTGCTATAACTCATCAGGCAATGCTTGCACGCTCTGCCCACTTACCTTCCTTTGGCCTGGAGTAGTACTTTCCAAAGGCATGGTCTTTATCAATATTTGGATACAGAAACTTCAAGGGATTCTCTGGAATATTTTCAGCGGCCATGACTTTGTAATTGCGAATAATGTCAGGGAAAGTAACAGCAGAAAGTTCTTTCTTTGTGTAGGGTTCAACCGCATGGAAGCAAGATTCTAATAGGAAGAAAAGCAAAGTGAGTCCCACAGAATATCCCTCAACAATAGAGGAGAGAAACAAACACTGCAGAGTTTATGGATTTGACAGAACCTGGTAAGAACTAAACACAATCTAGGAGTTACATCACAGAGCATGTAATTGCTTTATTCCTAAATAGATTATTATCCTTTCTTTAAAATAGGAAAAATAAAGGCCATCATTACTTTCGGTAATATTGCATTTGTCATTATTTACTTAGATTTGTAAGTCTAGCCAAAAGAAATTTATTAAATACCTTTAAAATAACTAATTACTAATTGGGTCTTCTTGGCTCAAGCCATAGATTAAGTTACTAGAAGATAAACTCACTTTGTCTTTCTTTTCATATTGAAAAATGAAAATAAACAACAACAACACATGGAAAACAACTTTTTAAACAAACCAAAAAGAGACCCTATTTGCTATTTTTTTCTCTAATCCTTAATGTAAAAAAACACAGTTTAATTCACTCCTGGTCTTAGTCCCAGACTTCATTGGAATCCTGCTTCCTAACTGATCCAGGATTTCACTTTTGGGGCACACACTCCAGAGGCTGCTGTCAGGTGCTCTGGGGACTCTGCTCTAGAACTTCAGACCAAAGCTTTGTAGCTGGTGTGGCCCTGCTTTAAACTTTCCAGTTGCCAATGGTTTTCATCTTTGCCTGGTTTGCTAGTTCCATCTCTCAGCAAGTTCAGGAAGAACTACCGGGGGAGAAGAAGAAAAGGGCAGGCTCTACCATCTACTGTCCTCACTGGGCTCTAATCCCAGCTCTCCTGTTTTTTTACCAGAAGAAAAAAAAAATAGAACAAGAAAAGTATCCTATCTTTTTGCATCTTCTAAACTGAAAGCATAAGTCACTGGAACAAATCAGTTTTCCCTCCAATCCTTCAAACAGAGCAAACTACAAGCAAGAGTGAAAAGTCACCAGTTTGTCTTTATCACTTTCTTGTCTCCACTGAAACCTGTTTCTCATTCCCCGGAAACCTGTTTCATAACGCGTAGGTTTTCAGAATTGTTTTTGCCATGGATGCACTTGGTCAAATAGAAACCCAAGATATAACCCAGATAAACGTGCACGAGCCTTCTCTGTCAGAAGGCAAGGTGAAGGGCTGCACCCAGTCCCAGGACCCCTCTCACGGAGCCTGCCCTCATCCGTGCACCTCCAACGTGGGATTCCCCTCCATGGGTCTGGAAGCTCACGCCTGTGCACTGTGGGTTTCCTCCCAATAAATGACTGCCAGTCATACTGACTCGCATCTTTCACCTACAGGTGACATACCTGACAAAAAGGAAAGAATGTGGCCTTGTCTTTAAAAAAAAATCATTTGCACAATATGTTCCAGGCAACGAATCCCAAATAGCCCTTGGTGATGTATTAAATCCTACTGGGGAAGCTCAGCTGGGGATAAGTGGAGGAGCTGCGACTGTATGTCAAAAGCTCATCATTTGTATGAGTTGATTTGCAGAGAAGAAGAAGGGCTTGCACCCACATTTTGAATCGGTGTGTGTGCAGGCGCCTTGGCTTACCACCTCCATTCTGGGGCCGCTCCACCCATGTGAACGTGATGGCCCCTTCCCGGCAGCTCTCACTGAACCGCAGCAGGAATGTCCCCGGCTGCTGGTCCTTCAGCAGAGCCCGCTCTCGCTCCTTGCTGATAAAGCCCACGATACACCTGCACGTGGAAAGGGATTGATGGAGGTACTCTGAGGTTCAGTCATGACTGTAATTTTCACGTTCACTTACAAATCAAGATGACTGCAACTTGACACAAGAGCACAGGATAGAAATGTATCAACTATTTTAGATGCTTTAAAATCTATTTCATCGACACTTCAGGAAGCATTTCACTCATACATATATATGCTGAAGTCCCAAAAAAGCTCACTAACATGGTGCCCGTTGGATGCTACTGATGATCAATAAATACTTGCTGGATTAATGAGCCTTTCATTTTCACCTGGGGATTCTGAAGGCCATGAAAATGTCTAAATTCATGCATCCTTTCTAGTGAAGAGAAAGGCTCAGACAATCCATTTTCATATTCTAGACCTCTGACCAAGTTAAAGTCTTTGCTGAAATATCAACTGACCCTGGGAAAACATTAGAAACAATTTACCGAGTCAAAAAAGTTTTTTCTTCCTTACCTGGAGGCAATAAAGCAGGTGCTCAAGAAATTTTCGTAGAATGAATGAAGGCATGAATGGCACTCAGGGTTTTTAAATTTAGCTTTGAAAATGCATATACATATACTACGAAAATATAATTTTAATCTTATGAGGGTCTACTATCGTGAATGCCTGAAGGGACAGCCTGCAAGCATCTGTTTCTGTGAGATGCACCCAAGTCTTGCCAAATAATGAAGTCTGTCTGGGTCAGGCCTATCTCAGCCTTGCAGCAATGGAGTGTGTACTCAACATAGGTTTCAAAACTACATCTATCAATGGCCCTTACCCATCATTCCAGAGACAGAGCAGGTGTTTTTTAATGAGTTCAAGGATGCTTTCAATCCAAAGCCAGAAAGGAAAATTTTTATCATTTATATTTTCCTGCAAGTATACAGATGCACACATTAGAAACCAAGAAATCCAAAACAGTGACTTAGCATGTCTCCTCCCGCCATCGGGTTTTAGTTTGCAAAGACTGCCCAGCTGCCAAAGCTAGCACTGCCCCCTACAGAGCCGTCACTGCCCTCTTACCAGCTTTCAGACACCAACCTCTCCATTTCCTGAGCCAGGCTCTGCTTCCCTCTCCAAACATTAGCGACCCAGCCAGGGAATGACCTCCAGCATGATCCCAGAATACCAGTTGCCTTCACACTATCCAGTAGCGTCAGCTTGTCAGCACTGTCTGGTGACCCTAGCGGGGTCTGATTATTCCCCCCAACTGGTCTCACTGCTTGAGCAGGCTCAAGACACCCCCTCCAGCCCAGCAGGCTGTCTACGCCGGCACAGACCACACGTTACTCATGGACGGAGCTAAAACGCTGCCAGGCCAGAGGTCAGTGTGAGCAAACAGAAGACTCATTTCGGATATGAGAGAATGTTATCACCCAGGCAGGTGCTTCCTGTCAGACTCGCACTTGGAGACTAACCTTCAGCGCGCTGAAGGAAAGTAAACAACTTGCCCTAGGGGTTCCGGGGGCCAGAGGAACACGCCAAAGCAAGCACAGTGCAGCCGGCACCGCGGCGAGAAATCCGAGACCCTCAACAGAGAGCGGAAAGCACTCACAGTGTAAACTCCAGACAGCACCCACCTTACAGAAGCGAGTCCATGGAATAAGCCCATCAGGGCCAGCACTGGGCCCTAGACAAATAAAAATAAGTTTTTTAAGGAAATGGAAATCAATTCTGAAGCTTTGGCTGGACTGATGGCTGTGGTATTTGCTCTTCAAGAGCCAACACTCAGCAAAGGAAGGTTGTGTGTACATAGTTGATATTCTCAGATACACTAATACAATCACTTGTGCTTTCTGGAGAAGCCTCGATTTGGTCCCCCTTGTGCGATATCATTTCCCATTGCTTCCCTCTCCCTCCTTGGCAGGCTCCTCTCCCGGTGACCCTGAGGAATTTTTTTCAAGTTCAAACTAAGACCAAGATCACCCCTAGGTGATCGATTTAACTGACACTTGACTTTACAAGATTATTTTAGATATTAATTAGGCATTTCCCTCAGCCCTCCTCCAAATAGGACACAGGCTCAGGGAGGTCGATGCAAATCAAAAGCCCAGTGAGAGAAATGAAAGGGGAAGGAAGCCTCGGGGTTACCAGCTACACAAATTGAAGAAGCCATAAGAGGTGGTGAGCCTGACATCTCTCTTCACGGAGAACCCCAAATAAGCCATTGTAGGCAGAAAAGATATCTGTCTTAACTCTCACCAAATAAGGGAAAGGAATAGGAATGACTTCTTACTTTTTATTAAATTGCACAAGACTCTCACTGTGACAGCTGCATGGCCAAGAGAAGGCACTGCTGAGAGCCATTTGGTTAGGAAAAGCCTACTGGTGTTTGCAGTACATGCAGTCCTGCTATATAGAAAGCAAATCTGGCAAAAAGGTGACCATGGATTTTTTAAAAAATAGTTCAGATAGTCCCATTCATTGAAGATCTGACCTTGAGACGAGTAGGTCTTAGGTTTGCTTAGTGTGGGAAACTAATAAATCCATGACATCAGCCACTGAAAGGGAATTCTCTATCACGGGCTGCACCCTGCCCATCAGGCAGTGCTGGTCACGGGCATCCTCCTGATGTGGACAGTGTCTCCTCACACCTGGGCCACCTGATGTAAGAGACCTGGGCGTGTGCTGCGTGGTGGGCAGCCCGAGGACCTTATTCTTACCATGTTGGGGGCTTGCTGTTTTTCTCCCCAAGGTTAATAAAACTTCATATTTCTCAAAGAATTTAAGCCACAAGTAATATATTTTACATAATTTAGACATCTTTCCCCTAGGAACCCTGCTCAGAAATGTTCATATGAGATAATGGGGAAATGATTCATTTAAATCTTTTATCAGGTCTCTATCTCCTTCTAAGGTGAGGCATCCTTCTCACTTAGCTATAATAAACTGCTGCTGGAAAAGCCAATAGATTTTAACACTCTCCTACCTTGGACAAAATAAAGAGGAAAGAGGGGGAAAGGAGCAAGTCAAGATATTTTATGAATTTCAATTGTTAGTTACGTAAGAAGTGAATATGCTCATACCAAGAAGTTTCTCTCCCAGCATGTTCAGCTGGTCCACATTGAGACCTCTTTTGGTGACAGAAGAAAACTGCCAACTCAGCACCTCTGAAAGCTGAGACCATCGTGCACAAGGCGGGTTCAGGAAGAAGGACAGATTCTAGAGAGAAAACACCCAGAAGCTAAGGGCTACTGATGAGCCACCAGTCACAAGCCTGGCACTGAAACATGGATCTCAGCCAAAGTTCAGCTCTCATCTATGACACACAGATGTTTTCACAGCTAAAGAAGAGAAATCCTCATTATTTGCAGATTCACATTTGTGAATTCATCAGCTCACTAAAATTTAATTCCTAAATCAATATTCATGGCATTTCTGCAGTCATTTGCAGATGTACCCAGGCACACAGCAGTGAAAAGTTTGAGTTGCCAAACATGTATGTTTCCAGGTGAGGTCAAACAAAGCTATGATCTGCCTTCCTATTTCAGCTCTCATACCATACCCGAGTGTCTTTTTTGAGGTCTGTTTAGCGCCACGGTTTTTGCACTTTCGTATGCTTTTTTGTTGGTGATTTCATTTTTAACATGGCCCTCAAGGGCACGGCTGAAGTGCTGTCTAGTGTTCCAAAGTGCCTTACGAAGAAAACGCATGTGATATACAAGCTTTGTTCAGACGTGAGTTATAAAGCTGCCTGCCATGAGTTCAATGTTAATGAATCAACAAGTATATTAGCTAAGGGATCTTTAAACAAACAAGGTTACGTATTGACCAGCAAATGCAAAGGTTGTGCCAGAGGCTCATGGGAACCTAACCCTGTGTTTCCCCTAGATGCAGTGGTTCAGTATCTGCCAACTCAGTGTTCACAGCGACTTTAAAGGACTTTAAGTACAGTGAATAACCAGCATCAACTGTAATTACTCAACCATATTAGAGTACCCACACTCTAAGAATGCAGCAGGCTTATTTAGCATATATACATTTTTTAAAAAGCATAAAAATAAAGGACCTCTTCCACAGTAAAAGCTGTACGAAATCATCCGTTGCCTGAGCTTATTCACATGGAAGGAAGATCATAACTCTCATTTCTAATACATACACATGCTTCGCTTTTCCAGAATTACTCCGATCCTTAGCAATGCCACTTGAGTTGTGCCACTTTTCCTTCAACATCTGGCCCTTAGGGGCTCTTTCAGATATGCAGAAGCTAGAGCACGAGGTCTCTGGTTAACCCCTGGTACGAAAGTAGATGTGTTTTCCATACCCTGGGTTCTGCCACCAGCATGTTGTACCACAGGATGGAGGCCCAACCACTCGGGAGCTGGCTGACATTGGAGATCACCACGATGGGCAGAGAGGCCGTCTAGAAGATGACAAAGACCTTGAAATCATCTGAATCACAGAAGCATCACCTTCAGACCACTATGCAGCCTCTCAACTAAGCGAGGGATTCCTGTACATTTGCATTATCTCTTATATTTGAAAATTAAGAATGTAAAGTTACGTTCTTTGGTTTGTAGTTGAATATGTCTTTGTTATATCTTTTCAGTTAAGAAATAAGTTTCAATGCTTCATATAAAAAATTAGCATAGGACATCTCAACTGGAACATTTAGCTTATAGCACCCGAAGGTTAATTCAGTTCTCTAGCTGCCCGAACGATTAAATTAACATCAAGATAGTACTGGCTGAAAACAATAATCTTTTTTAGCAATTAGGTAAATACGTCTAAAATAAAAATTGAGAAATAAAAATACACGTAACAGTTTAAAATAAAAATAAAGTCTTCCACATCTGGAACATGTAAGTCTTACCTCAAGGTCAATGACCAAACCAGGCTGGCACAACTGGGTTTCAAAACTAAGGGAGTGAAGCTCTTCAGTAACGATGAGAGGACCCTTAAAAGAGAAAAGGGAAACAAAAGGAATATAGCGATTCATTCACTGATCTTGCAACTTGCAAGAGCCTACTAAGCATTTTTTGCAAGAGGCTGCAGACAGCCTGAACCTAACCAGCTGCAATTCAGAAGAACATTTCAATTTTTGAGCATCTATCCCAGATTTCATTATCCCGAGTATCTCACTGTTCTCTCAGAGATCAGATTTCAGGTTTCTGATATTATGGCAAGGGATATGGATTCAGGGGAAAAAAGTGTCGATAGGGAAACAGCAACTTCTAATGGGTTTATTCATGACCTAAGGCATCCTGGCCCTCAGCCCCTTCTGAGGGTGTGTGCGGGCTGCACACCTCAGGCTGGCATGGGGTGGAAAGTGTACACGTGTTCCAGGTGTGATTATCTATCGGGAGGGCTGATTTGCATAAGCCTGGCTGGTCATAAAGTGCCTTGGTATGGGTAGAAAGGTTATATAGTGTTCAAAGTACCTTCATACATATTATCTTACACGAGCATCACAACAACTTAGAACCAGAGAGATGTGGCTGCCCTCCCTGCTCACAGGAGAGGAAACTAAATCCTCGGGAGGTCACAAAGATAGTCAAGATCCAAACCAGGGCTGGTCAGGCCCGGGCCGGTGCCTGTCCCACTGTTCCACACGACCTCTGCTGGCTGTCGTGGGGAAAGACAGCACGCGTGCCACGCAGGCACAAAGGACGACGAGCGGTCCAAACCAAAGCAACTCCAGGCATTCTGTCCTCTGCCCATACTTCATATCTGAAGGCATCACAAACACAGCTCCTCAAGGACTGGCTGTGAAAATGAAACTGACAGAAGGATGATGCACTGGGTAGGGGACACGTGGCAGGAAAACCCTCTCGGCACACATCGTTTTTGGCAGGGCAGTCAATGAAGCTGGCCTCTAGTTCTAGCTCTGACAGTAACTCCCTGTGCACCCTTAGCTAAATCCTGCAAACTTCCTGTGGTCCAACTTCTTTACCTGTGAAATGTGAGTAACACAGTAGCCCACCGTACCTACTCCGCTGGGCTGTCTGTTGAGGGTCCCATAAATTCATGTGCAAAATCACTTGACAACCATAAAGCACAAGCACAGAGTGGTTTCACCGTTATGACAGATACACCATGTCCCAAAGCTTGTCCACTGCCCTTCCCTGCCGGGTCTTCCTGCTTCTCACCCCTCTGTGAGGTGTCCCTGGCCCCCAGGGCCACAGAGCCAACCTCACTGGACAGACCTGCTAGCTAGAGACCAATCACAAGAGAGAAAGATTCACCTCGTTGGTTCTGGCACCGGCGTTTTTCTGTTCTTTCAGTTGCTACAAAAAAAAAAAAAAAATCTTAGTAAACAGTACCATAATCATCAAAGTTGCTATTTTCGTCTACAAATCAAACCAAAGTGGGGACTTAGAAAGAATGAAGGAAGTGAAATTATTTTCAGAACGCAGAACAGGAGGTGAAGTGACCCTTGTGTGGGTTCATGAGGGAGAGTGCCTTTTCCCATCATTCTGACAGCCTGCGAACACCACAGGGTTGAGAAGATCCCAGGGAACAGCACCCTGCTCCCTCCCCCAGGCTAGCTTTTCCCGAACCATCCCCCATCACCTTCATTAGCTGTCGCATGCTCCCTGGGCTCAGGGCACAGCTTCTCTTGCCTTTCCCTCCGCAGAGTTTCCCAGGCCTGTGACTCAGGCCTCTAAGACTGCCCTCAAAAGGACTTCAATCACGCAGGTTCTAAGGGAGTAACCTGGAGCCTCCAGAGCAGCTCCGGACACCCTCAGACTCCTGGGTTGGACCGAGGCTCTCACACGAGGTCTAGCTTCCCAACTATGAGTTTGCGGGTTCACGAAATGGTTGCCAATAAAAAAAGGATGCTTTGAACCTCCCTGCAGGCTCCAGCCCAGGAATTGCGCAGGGCTCAGCACCAACGCACCTACAGAACAACTGGCAGCCCCGATTTTCAGGGAGAGAGGAGAGAAAGCACCACCCACTTAAACCCCTTTGCTGATTTCCACTGCTCGGTGCCCGGGCCCTACTCCTCCAGAGACAAAGTGCTCGAGACAGTGGTTGTGGGCAAGACCCCAGGAGGGAGGTGGTGAAGAAGGGGCCAAAGAGAGACTCCTGGGGCCTGCCACGCTTGGAGGGGGAGAAGGAACGGTCAGGATGTGGGGCAATAATGACCTCTGGGAAAATTCCAACAATCTAGAATGGGTAATCACTGAGGTCCTGGAGGAATCATGTACAGATAGCTTATGTGCACACTGGTTTATGGAATATTTGACTGAGATCACTACCCCCCAAAGAAGGTATCTCTGAGAGGAAGACTGGCAGGAAACAGAGTGGACAGTCCTGGGATAAGGAGGGGGGACCAAGATTCCCCAAGTGCTGCTGAAGCCACCGGCCATGAATTCTAGGAAGCCTTCTGCTAGGGGGTGCCCTGCCCATCACACAGGGCACCAAGTGCCACTCGATCACAAATCAAGTCCTAATAAACCAGACACAACAGAAAAGGGGGAAACTGATCTCCCTACCAGGTGTCGGAATTCTGCCGCCAGACTTCCATTGGTGGACTCCTCCATGTTCATCACCTTCGTGTGAGTGCCCAAAATGTTGAACTTTCGAAACCTAGACAATACAGGGTACAAATACTTAAAAGGCTGGGAACTGTTAAACCAACACATAAACAAACAAAGCGATCGTAAAATATAGCACAAAGTACTTCACGTACCCTTTTACTGTATTTCTCTCATTCACATCTCTGCAAAAAAAAAAAAATATATATATATATATACATATATATGATCACATATGTGTATTTAAAACTTGAGATAAGTTTTAACAAAAATATAAAAGTACAAGATCAATAACAAATAATGGGACTGTTCAGCCCTTTCATTCACTCACACAGTCCCTCAATCAACCCGCACCAGCAATGCCAAGTTTTGCTGAGTGACCTCGGGCAAATAAACTGTCTGGGCCTCACCTTTCTCCACTGTACGTCATGCTAACAGCACCAACCGTACAGGACACTGGAAGAAGGAAACCTGTTACCGGGTAAAGAGAGCACAGAGCACACCCTCAGTAAACGTAAGCCTGAGTTATGGCTATTTGTTGAGCAGTTACTCAGTCGGTGCCTTTCCGAGGCACCGAGCTAAGCACTGGGGACTGAGCAGAGAGCGTTGCTCTGTGGCTACACAACTCAGAGGACCTTCCAAAGTGACAGCTCGATCCTTATTTTTGTTCTCTGTTATTTTTAACGCTTTCAGAGAAGTACTTGAATGGTCAATTATTTGGGAAAACTATCAAGTTTAAGTTTTAAATCTGAGGTTAAAATCTTGAGAGACCTGTATCTTATATAAATGTAGCGATAACGTCGTCATGTTCTGGACAAATAATGTATCTGTCAGGCGTAGGCGAAGGTTAGAGATCATTAGCTCACTCATAGTTAAATGAGTTAGCTTCCTTTCCTGTCTCAACTAGAAGTTCAATGCTTTTGTGAAAGAGAATCACCGTCAGTTGTAACAGTGACCAATTTTCCCATCTGGAAAAAAAAAAAAAAAGAACTTACACTTCATAACCACGGAATATTTCTAATGACCAAGAAGCCAGCCTTGGCATATGACAATTAGCTAACTCGACACTTCACCTGGACTTCATCACTTTCCCCCAGCGTCCTTTTCCTGCCCCAGGACTCCAGCCAGGACCCCACGTGACATTTGTCATCATATCACCCTAGCCTCCTCTGGTCTGTAACACGTTCTCACACGTTCCTTGTCTTTGAGGTTTTTGACAGTTTTGAGTATCACTGCTCAGGTGTTTTAGGAATGTCCTTCAACTTGAGTTTCTCCAGTGTGGCATCTCAGTTTTTTAAATTGTGGTAAAATATACATAACAGAAAATTTATTATTTTAAGTATTTTAAGCATGCAGTTCAGTAGCATTAATATACCCACATTTTGTGCAAAAAAAGAAAATTCACAATAAAAGGAATAGTGTGATACAAAGCCACCTTGTCAAAGCTAAGAAGAAAACTCAGAACTGGAACAGACAGAAAAGACAAAAGAGCAAGAAAAAACTGAAAGAGAGACTGAGTTAAGCAGAGTGTGGTAAACTGTAGTGGCCACAAAACCTCTACAGCTTTTCTTTTCAAGAGGCAGAATGTATTTCCCTGTCCCTTGAATCTCAGGGGACTTTGACTTGCTTTTCCCCACACAATGGACGGGAGTGGTGCCGTACAAGTTCCAAGTCTAGCCTAACAGGCCCAGCACGCTGCTGCTCTGATCCACTTGGAACACCGCTGCCGTATGAGAAAGCCCAGGCTGACCTCTTTGAGAGCCCAACAGAGAAGGGCCCAGTTATCCCAGCAGAGACAGACACATACAAGGCCATGCTAGACCGCCCAGCAACAACCAAGCCAGCCCAGACCAGAAGGACCACACACAGCCCACAGCATAAGAGAAATTAATAAGTTTTAGAGTTTAAGCCACTAAATTTTGGGGGTTTTATGCAGCAAAAGCTAACTGATACACAGAGAAACCAAAGATGATGGGAGAAAAGCAAAGGCAAGGCACAGACTATGCTACAAAGAAGGCTATAGTTACAGGAATGGAAAGAGACAAAAAGCCAGAGGAAAATGACTTGGATTATCATAAATGGTTTTGAAACTTGGTAAACCAGAATGTTACACACACCAACAAAAGCATTAAATATATCAAGGGGGGATGGCAGGGGCTAAGCCATCTTGTTCCTTGATGTAAGTGCTTAGGTCACTGATAGTTCAGGTCCAGGGACTAAGGACAAAACAGGATGGGCCTGCTCCATTTAGACCCCATGAGAGATGCTGCCCATTCCTGGGTTCTTACTGCCCAGAAGAGACAAGTGTGAGGCCAGCAGGCTCCACACAGGCCCCCCAAAATGCTGTCAGCTTCACTCCGGAAACAAGTCCACACTGGCTGCAGAATCATGGTGGCCTGGAGTTTGATCAAGGGCCCTTCCTCTAGGGCTGGCCTAGGAGGAGGGGTGGTAGCTGCTTGGAGACTTGATCATTACAAGCTCATATACATAAAATGCACTCATTCTTTTGTTCACTTATAGTCTAAAAAGCCACAAGCACGTTGATACCAGCTCTAGGGGATGCTCCCAACATCCAGAACAGGAGCTATCAATTTAAATGTGCTGGGATCACTTACAAACAGCCCCAGTGCAAAAGTCTATGTTTAGTTAACAAAACCAGCAATTTCAACAGTACATGTACCTTAGATAATATTAAAGATATCTTACTTATCAAATAAGACTTTGACTTTCAAGTTATAATTCAGCTCTTGCAATTTCACCAACAATCTGCAAAGAAAAAAGTCATAATTACTTTTTAAAATTATCTGTTACCATTTATTTATCATGCCAATTCCCTACTGATGAACATTTCAATAACCCCCACCCACCTCATGCAGTTTTTGGTTATTACAAACAATGGAAGTGACATCCGTGTATGTCTACTTGGATGTTTTTAAAGTGTATTTGTAGGATAAATTCCTAGCTGTGAAACTGCTGGGACAAAACTGTAACATTAAGTTCTGACACACAGCAGCACTGATTTTATATTCCCACCAAACATTAGTGAGGGTATCTGCTTCTCTGTATCGCCTCGCCAATGCTGAGTTTTATCAAAATTTCTATTTGGGGCTAAAAATAGCAAACACTGCCCTTTACTAAAACTTGTATCTAATGCTTATTCTGCTGGGAGAAAACAAAAACTATCACCCATAATCAGGAAAGTGAAGGTCACATCTATAATCACCCCAGGGCAGTGTGGAGAGATGGAAGGAGCCGTGGGCTGACACTCAGGTGTGCTCTGCTCTGATGAGCTGGAGAGCTGGGGAAGAAGCCCCTCACTGGTTGGCTCCCTTTAGTGAAGCAGATGATGGGATTAGATTTCTCCTCCTGCCAGCTGTGAGTTCTGGGACCTCACGGGTGCTAAAGCGTGGTGCTGTTCACTGGCAGCCAACAGGCAGCACCTGTGGACCTAACTCAGCAGCACCCTGGAAAAAAGGACGAGGGCCAACTCTGACGGCAAGTGCAGCTCTTCTGAGTCCAGCTGCTCACCAGCGGAGGAAGAGCTAAATGAATGCAGCCATGCAATGGAAGAAAGTAAAGCTGTAAAAGCTGTACGTTCTAACATGGGAACACTTCCATAACTTATTATGAAGGAGAAAAACAGGCTGCCAAAAAACAGACAGCAGAACCCTCGTTTCTAAAAATGAAATACTGTATGTCATATATATTTGTGTGTCTATGCATGAAAAAAATATGTGTAAGTACAATGTATTTATTTATATATTTATGTAGACATGGGCAAAATTCTGGGAGGACTGACACCAGGCTGTTTACCATGGTGGTCTACAGATATTTAGATCACATACAACTTTGAGAAATCTGAGGAAAGCTATGAACACATTCAGCAGAAAAAGGTACCCGTCATAAGTCCACATTCACACACACTGCATACATTTTGGGGGGAATGTAAAGCTCAGGTTATGAGTTTATGCTCAAGAGGGGATGAGGCTGCTGGGAACTTCTACTCTCTACTATATGCAGTTCTGCAATTTTGAATTCCTATTTACAGTAAACATTCATTACATCTATAACTGGAAAAAAATCAGGGGTGTGTGTGTGTGTGTGTATACACACATATCTCTTCTATTTCTAGTCTGAATAGAAAAGACAAGACTCTTAGATATTCTAAATAAGAATTCATATTAAAATGCCTACTGCAAAATTACTTCCTCTAAAGCACCATATATAACAGTGTTGTGAAAGGAAGCTGGGGTGCAAACTTTGTGATAGGAGGTGCAGGGTCTTTTCTTTATTACCTCAACTTCACAGTGAATTGTACTCCAGTCTTCAGGACCAATGGCCTCTGAGGATGAGTTGGCATGCAGGGCTGTCTTTCCACCACAAATGAGCTGTAAATTCCCAGCAAAGGGTAAATTAGCATTTCCATTAATGCTGAGGCAGTAAAAGGTTATTTTCCCTAAAGAGGAGAGGGGTTAGAGAGCACAAGCCAAAAAAAAGTTTGAAAGATTTTAACAAATTGGATGAATAAAGTGAGGTTTTCTAGTCAGTAAAGAAATCCCCAAATCTACTGCACTCAACAGAATCCTAGTAACTGCAGTGAACTGTGATACTCTTCAACAATGAAAATTCTGAACGGGATTCTGTTCATTTACAAATTTAAGAATCAAATTTGCTAATTAGACTTAGTGTGGTGATCATTTCACAATATGTACAAATACCAAATCATTATGTTGTACATCTGAAACTAATACAAGGTTATATGTCAATAACATCTCAATTTAAAAGTAAAAATAGGGAAGTCCCTGGTGGTCCAGTGGTTAGGACTCCGTGCTTCCACTGCAGGGGGCATGGGTTCAATCCCTGGTCAGGGAGCTAAGATTCCACATGCCTCGTGGCATGGCCAAAAATAAATAAATAAAAAAATAAAAACAAGATAAAAATAAATTTTACTACAGTTGAAAGTGAACCATGTACCATATTGCTTACCACCATAATTTGAGACTGACATTTTAACATCCTTTGGAAAATTGATTTTAAAATTGTTTAGTAATATTTATTATCTAATAAACATTTCCAAACATTAAATTTAATTTAAAAAAATAATGAAATTTGCATTCTAAAACCCAAGTAAATGTCCTCGATTATTTCAAAATCCAACATCTAGGCATTCCTGTTTGGACATTAGCCACAGGGAACCAAAGACATTTTAATTACATTAGCATTTAAAAAATTGCAATATGGGGCTTCTTCCCTGGTGGCGCAGTGGTTGAGAGTCCGCCTGCCGATGCAGGGGACACGGGTTCGTGCCCCAGTCCGGGAAGATCCAACATGCCATGGAGCGGCTGGGCCCGTGAGCCATGGCCGCTGAGCCTGCGCGTCCGGAGCCTGTGCTCCGCAACGGGAGAGGCCACAACAGTGAGAGGCCCGCGGACCGCAAAAAAAAAAAAAAAATTTACAATATGAATTCTACTTAGTGCCATTTGTTTACCTACTAAGCATATCTGAAACACCTACCCATGGGCAAGGTACTATGTAAGGCCCTGGTGGGGGAAGAAGATGACAAAGGCACATCTCTATCTACTAGGACCTTTCAATTTACAACAAAGAAAACAGAAATACACAGACAATGATATAATAAAATCCAGAATGGGAGAAAAATAAAGAATGAACTATGCAGATCTGGAAGGGAGACAACATCTGCCTGGGAACTCTGGGAAGATTTCATGATGAGATATAAGGTGAAACGTTCAGGATGCAGTTTCGAAATGAGGTACAAGAGAAGAAAGCTCTGAGGCAGAGAAAATACTGTTGGGAGAGGAACGGAGAAGCAAATATCCAGGGTAGGCACGAAGTCAAGTCTGCCTGGAAATGGGGCATGTATAGAAGCTAATTCTGGAGTGGCTAGTGAGGGCCAGGCTGTGCAGGTGCGGCTTGGGTGACTGCATGCGGGGCTCCCCTGAGATCAGCAGGTGGCAAAAAACCTGATTGAACTGTGCTCTGGGAGAGCACAGGGTCACAGGGACAGGGAGGAAGGGGCTTGGGAGGGACCATTTGGGAGGCTACCACGCCAACAGGTCAATAGAGAGGATTTGAGAGCTTGAAATGTGATGAGACCATGGAATAGGAAAGAGAGGACAAATATCATCAGGTTAGACTAGACAGGTCTCGTCACAGACTGGCCACAGGGAAGGAGACTGGTAACCCGTCTAAACGGTCACAAGAATGACAGGCCAACGACATAAGCAAGGAGTTCGGGAAGACCTGATTCGGGGAAGCCATAAAAAATTTTACATAACCTATTAAACCCTTCTAAATTATCTGAATTACCAGAAAAATTTTCCTCTGGGTAAAATAATTGCAAAAAGTGCAAAAACATCTCCCTCAAGTTACCTCTGAATGAGCTGCTGGAAGAGGCTGAAGGTGCGGTCCCATAACGCTTGTTTGTTTTTTGTGATAGGGTCATGTTCATAGGTGTATTTCTGTTCCAACTCCTCAAGCTTTTTAAGCTGCTGACGAACCTGCTGCAGACTCTCTGCCACTATGGTGAACCTGGGAAGGTACAAGCCACAGGGGTCTCCATCAGAAAGCAGCCTGGATTAAACAGAATCACGGAAACCAACAAGTACTTTTTACAGACAACACACGACGTTATCTGCCCAGCTCTGAAGTGCAGGGAGAAACAGAACAAACCTGATTTGTGTGAAAAAACTAATATGCATGAACGATTACAGCCCAGATTAAAAAACTGCATCCCACTGAGATGGCCCTAAGGCCATCTCTGCAGAGATGTATTCACATCTCTGCAGGAGGCTCCTTGTGGCCTAAGGTGACCATGGGGGCCCCAGACAGCGGAGGGCCTCGCTGGGCACCTGGGGGGCTCGGAGGTCAGCATCTCACAAGGCTCACGGGGACACACTGGGCTGGGGAGCTCCATTCCTATCCACAAAAAACTGGGATATGGAATGGCAACTCACAGAATAAAAATAAATGGCTGACTATTGTGAATTTTTAAAAACAGCAATCCAGAAAGTAATCTCATGAGGTCTCTGGTCCTTGGGCCCTTCAGAACTGTTCCAGGCCACCCCCCGCTCCTACCCACTGATTCTACTGCTTCCATCCCCTCTGCTCAGTTCTGTCAGCCCTCCCCTGGACTACGCTAATAAACTCAGAGCAGACCAACTGGCCTTTCTGTCTCTATTCTATCCTCAGGCTTCAGCCAGAGTGACCTAAATAAAAAATCAGAGAAATGAACCTCCACTTAAATAAAAGGCCTGCCCGGCTCACCAGTATCCACTGGGTAAAATCCCGGAGTTCCCAGCACAGTACGGGAACCTCCGTGACCAGGCTCCAGCCTCTTGCCAGCTCCACTTTCTTCCTTCCCTCTCTGGCACCCGACTCTCTAGCCATCCAACATGAGAACTGCGGGCCCCAGCTCATGCCAGCCTCCCCTCCCCTCTGCCCCATCCACACTCTTCTCCTTCCTGGTCTACATGAAGTTTTCCTATTCACTCTCGAATCCGTGCAAGATCACTTTGTCTCATTAATCTTTCCTGGTGACTCCTTCCTTCATCCTCCATGAACTCTGGATGGTCTCCGTTGGAGCCCTGGCAACCTTTCACTGAACAGTTATTACCACGCCCATCTCCCGCCTCCACACTGAGAGCTCCTTACTGGCAACGACCAAGAATCATTCACCTTGTGTCCCAGGTCCTAGCCCAGTGCCTGGCATACAGCATTTCATAAGTATTTACTAGACGGATGACTGAAATGTATGGCCCACAAACTATTATTTCACGTAAGCCTGTAAAATGCCCTTTTGTTTTTAAAACCTTGGGACTCAAGTTGTTAACTGTGTTGTGTGATGACCATGTCACTGGTGTGTTGGCACAAATGACATGTCCCATGGTACACATACAGCAGGGAGAGGAGTCCTCCAAACCATGCAGGATGTGGCTGAACGTGGCCACAGGTGTGATTAACACTGTGCTTTTCAAGTGTTTCCAGGCCAAGAAGCAGTTGGACTACATCAAACTCTAAACCAAAGGTTTGACAGAGTCCATTCAACTAACACAGCTGGAACGTGCACTTTACGAGTTTATATGGTTAGCCAGTCAGCTGCCAATGTTCTGCTTCGGAGAATCTTACCAGTTCTGCAGCTGATCAAGGCAAGCATTGGGGGGTCCCCCGATACAGGCACTCTGCTGTCTCCGCTTCCATTCCACAAGTTCATCATTAATCAGGGCTTTCTGGGTAAGTTCGGTGGCATTCAACAACTCTATTATTTTGTGAACTACTTCCTAAAGGGAGAGAAAGAGACAAAGCGAAATAAACTCATCTTTAATCATTGAATTTTATTCTTTCATCTCAACTGGGTTGCTCTAAGTGAAATGGTTATAAAAATAATTTTGCCTCTATTCCAAACTTCAAGTCCATTATTTACAGTCTGTGACAAAAGCGACACGTTATTCTGGAAAGTGAATCACTACCTTTCTCTTATTGTCAAGCATTAAATACATCTTCTGGAGTAACATCTGTTCCTGTTTCTGATCATTCTTTGCCACACCATTGGTTTCATGTTCTGTGAATTGGGAGAGACAGCAGATAAATATAAATATAAAAGAAGACAAAACCAACTGAAGCCAAGATTTACATCCATTTAGGAAAAATATGATCCAAACGCTATCTGGAGATACGTCAAAGCTTGGTTTTTCTTCAATCATTGTTGAACAAAACGGTAAAAATGGCCTAAGTACAAAAACCGGATCCACTGAAACAAAGTCCTTGTTTACAATGACTCACATAAACGGGAAACAGTACTGTCTGGTTCTTAAGGCACTGTCAGAATATTACCTAAATGAATATAAGTGACAAAATTCACAACCTCAGTTAAAAAATAATTGATACAAAGCATCTCTGTGGCTTTAAAGAGAAGCAGACAATTAGGAAATTGTAATTGAGGTTTCTTTCTCTCATACTTCTTTCAAATTCTTACTAATAATCTCTCCATTCTACCATGGTATCCTCCAAATGACTGCTAGGGTTCCAGCAGCAACCTGCTTGCTCTACACAATGCACACTTCTGGATTATTTTCAGTGGACGTCCTGTCATCATTAAAAACGAGCAACAACAACAAAATCCGAGCGAAACTGCTTTAAAACATGTGAAAAATGCTGAACTTCCCCTGTGGAGTATACACATGGAGCTGGAATATTTGGAGGAACTTCAGTTATTAGGGCAGGGGAACCCCACACACATATCCGTCTATGTCCATCAGTGGGCTAGGCACAGTAAATAGAGTGAATAGCACGTAACCAGGATGTATTAACTGGGGGCGATTTTGCCCCCCAGGGATCACTTGGCAATGTTTGGAGACAGTTTTGGTTGTCACCACTGGGGACCACCACTGGGGATAGTTCTACTGCCACCTGGTGGGCAGAAGTCAGGGATGCTGCTAAACATCTTACAATGCACAGGACAACCCCCAAAACAGTTATCAGCCCCAAAATGTCAATAGTACTGAGGTTGAAAAACCCTGGCCTGGGTCACCAAGAAGCCAAGACTAGCAATTCAGAGTCTTAAAATGTTCGGTAAATATGAAGGAGTATCTGCCTTTGTTATCTAGTGTAGGTAGAAAAAATAACAGGCAATGGACACCGATTTAAATGTTAACTCTTACCTCTGTTCTGCAAGGTTTTACATTTAAAGTCATATTCATCCTGTAAATCTTCTAGGGTCTTGATTTCATGCTCTATACACTACAAGTAAAGACAGAAACAAGTTTTCCACCATACTTAGGACAAAGACTTTAGGAGACAGATTACTGGTACTATAGGACCCAGAAAACCATGGATGCAATCCTGCTCCCTCAAAGATGGATTAGACTTGCAAAATTCTAATCACATGTATGAAATAACTTATATCTCCTTAGCTAGTACATAAGAACCTTTTTATGAAAGAAAATATATAGCTATTTCTGGACTGGGCCACTTGATGCCTACTTTAATGAAGTAGATCTGGCAACATGCCGTCTGAAGCACAAAGTCAAGGCCGCGCTGGCCCTCAGCAGAAAGGCCGTTTCCACAGATACGGGCCCAGGGCAAGGCTGGACTCCTCACCCTTTCCCCCAAACAGCACCCACAGTGGAAGGGAGTGAACACATACCACCAAGGGCACCACCTCCAGAAATGTCTGGGAAGTTTTATCTTAAAGTTATTGTGGATATTTTATTCTAATCAGAAATACATCAGAATTTCCTTGTTTGAGATGTTTTTGTTCCCCTTCCAAGTCTTAGAATAAAACAGGTGCTTGAGGAAGATCATGTTTATCCTAGGACTCTATGGAACCCCAGACACACCCCCATTTGAAAGGTGCAGACATAAAGGGCTATTTAGAGCAGCAACAACTAGTTTACTGGGTGATAGGGCAAAGTCAACAGTTACTGCACAATCTTGCAAGGAAGGAAAAGATAAGCTCAATGTTTGCAAGTTGTAACAGGGGCCAAAAATGTCTATCTGCTCATTGGTTTCACCAATTTGTTTACTTAGGGTTTCAAACTTGAGCGAAACTTTTCTTCTCAACTACTTAAAAGCCTGAAATCAGTCACAATGCTTACACTAGAGCAACTGAAACCTTTTTTCCTCTACAAAAAGTTACAAAGAAGATGTATACATTTACTGAATACTCACCATAACTTTGTCCTTCACATTTCTGACTCTGCTGTCAAGCTCCTGCTGTTTGTCTAACATTACAGTGGTCTGAATATTCCCTGCCTGAGCCTGTAATGGAAGGTACACAGTTAACAGCCATTACTTCCTCTGTCCTATTTACCTGCTGGTTATGCTCCAAAGTCAAGTCTACCCCGTGCCCCACCTAACTCCCGGACCTTCCAAAACCTCCTGCAGGCCTCCCACATGAGTGTGCACAAGAAAAGCTCAGTTCCCAAGGCCCCTGAAAATACTGGCGAACTGTTAACAAGCCTACAGAAAGACCAGGCTCAGTTCATGCCTAAAATAAATAGTATTTCTGGAATTTTCCATTAGTTCATACAGTTGCATGGGACCACACAGGAAGTTATTTTAGTTTCTCAAATTCCGTAGACAACATTATTCTTATTAGCCCTGTACTCATTTGTCTCAAAGCCATGCAATTCACAGTGTGGTCCCCAGACAAGCAGCATCTTACCACCCCGGAGCTTGCTGGAAATGCAGAATTTCAGGTCCTAATCTGATTACTGAATCAGAAACCCCATTTTGACAAGATTCCAGATAATGCAGAGTTATATCAAAATTGAACAGTACAGAGAAAGACAAATATCATATGATGCCGCTTGTATGTAGAATCTAAAATAATGATGCAAATGAGCTTATTTACAAAACAGAAATAGACTCACAGACATAGAAAGCAAATTTATGGTTACCAAAGGGGAAAGGTCGGGGGAGGGGTAAATTAGGAGTATGGGATTAACATATATAACTATATTTAAAACAGATAACAAGCAAGTACCTAAATGTATAACACAGGGAATTATACTCAATACCTTGTAATAACCTATAATGGAGAAGAATCTAAAAAAGTATGTGTATGTGCGCGTGTGTGTGTACATAACTGAATCACTTTGCTGTACACTTGAACACTTGAAACTAACACATTGTAAATCAACTATATTTAAATAAAAATTAATTTTTAAAAAACATTAAAAAATTGAACAGTACTGCCATTAAGGACTTCAATGAATATCTGCTCCTATAAAGTAATAATGAATACCATTCCAGATGCAGTGGGTAGAGTTAGTCTTCATCCTTGACAGCCAGAAAACAATTTGTTATTTTTATCGGGATCACATTAAAATTATGAATTAACTGAGGGAAAGCCGATATATTTATGATGTCGTCTTTAATTCTTATGCTTCTAATGGCTTCCTCTTGTCAATTGCAATACCACTAATACAATGCTAAGCAGCAGTGGAAACAGTGGACATCCTTGCCGTAGTTCTGACGGATGTTTTGTCCGTGAAGTAAGATACTGTTTTAGAAGCAGGAGATGTATATTTTAGTAGGTTAAGGAGGTATCCATCAGCTCCTAGTTTATTGAATTTTTAAAAATCAGGGATGAGTGTTCGATTTTGTCATCCTTTTCAGCATCTTTTCGATACCCCCAGACATCCAGGACCTTCCCTCAAATCCCAGGAAGGTCTTCTTTCTCTTGCTCGCAGCTGGGCAGTCCACTAACCTCGTTCCAGGGGTTCACCGATAAGTCAGGTGCCCTCTGAGAGGCTTAAAATGAACCTCTCCCCAGGAACTTCACATTTTTAAAAGGAGGTCAAAAGCTGACATGCCTTTGAGACCAAAGCACCCGCAGGAGATGGGGCTGATCTGGGAGAGCAGAAATCACCTCCTGTGCCTCCGAGTGCTGACTCTGGGCCAAATGAGGAGAGAAATGCTTAGGTAGCAAGGTGGACAGTTCACTCTTCTGCCCATCTCTGCTCTCAACTGTCCTCCCAAGTCTATCTGAGGTACAGGAGCAGCCCCTTGCATAATGCTGGTAAGATGAAAATCCCACAGGATAGTCAAAATTTCCTGCTGAAAGTCTCCCAGGTGCATGCCATACTGAAGAAGGCACACCCCTCTCAGAGGAGACAATGCAGCCAGCTTTTCCTCCTGACAGACACCTTTGCTCACTAGGCTGGGTCCAGGATGAACTAGCCAGTCTGAGTTTAGAACAAATAATATGTATCTTTAAGTGCTCAGTGCAGCAAGGTGCTTTCAGCATGACAGGGAGACAGGAACTAAATGCCCAGGGAAGCAGCAGATTCACAAGGACTGGGGCAAATGCTCCGAAAGTGCACGGAAAATGGCATTCAGTGCCACTACTTAAATTCTCTCTCCACCTCCCACCTCCCAATCTCACAGCACACTTTGTTAGCCATTCGTTAGAGAAATGCACATAGGACGCATTCCACTGAGTACTCTGGCCTTTTCCCTGTCATACTGGAATGGTCTCAGCCAGAGTAACTCATACCGTAGTGGTTTCACAACCGTCTGCCTGCTGGGTAGCTCCCACCACCCCATCAATGAAAGGCATGAATCAATGCCATGGCAACTTCAAAAAACTGCTGAACCCTAATCACCAGGACGGTCTGTATTAGGATTAGTAAAGTCATGATAAAAAAGCCTTGGTACTAGTATAACTCTGACTCATTCACTGTTTGGTTGTCTCAGATATCTAATAGGTATCTCGGTCCTATTGAAAACAAAGCTGCTGATTTTCCCATCAACCCATTCTTCTCCAAAACCTATTGTGCCCTGCAAAAGCCTTACTCCTGTCCCTTCCCTGTCTTCCCCAGCTCAGTAAACAGTATCTCTAAGAAACACAAGTCACAAATCAGACTCACCCTCTACTCTTGGCTCCTTCTCACTCTCACATCTGATCCTTCAGTATAAGACCTACTGGTACCACATCCAGAACATAACGGAATCTGTCCACTTCTTCCCACCTCCACTGACTGCACCTCTACCTCAGGCACTTCCCCTCCGCTCCTTCAGTCTGCTGCAAGAGCCCACTGTCTTCTGCTTCCTTCCCTGCCCCAGCACCCCAGAGGTGTCCCTGACCCTGATCTAAAGAAACAACCTGACACTCCACTACTGTCCACACAGTATCCTGCTTTACTATCTTCATAGCAACAATCACTATCTGAAAAGATTTTGTTTTGTGTTGTCTCCCTCCCTCACTAGGATGACTTCCATTAGATTGGGGTCCTTTCAAAATCTCTACATCTGTTTTCCCCCACTTCTTGGGGCTAAAAAATCAGAGGGCTAGTCACCATTGCCCTGAAACAGGGCCTCAGTAGTACATGTTGGATGAATGAATGAGTTTTTATTTCTTTATTATCCTTTGTGTTCAATTAGGAAAAAAGTACCTGATTGAATCTCTGGGCATTTTCCAAGATCTTTCTTTCCTCCTTCAGACAGTTACAGATGATCATAGACATCTGTATTGTGTCTTCCTGAAAATTAACCTAGACAATGGGTTGTTAGAATAAAAATAAATTAAATTTCAGAATGTTTAAACCATTGTGTATTATACATTGAAATGAGTTTGTTCATATCCATTAAGAAACCTCACCCTAGTCAGCTCTGCCCACCATCAGTCCCTCCCATCAGGAAACTTACACAAGCCTCTTAGATGGCTCATCCACCAGAGGGCAGACAGCAGAAGCAAGAAGAACTACAATCCTGCAGCCTATGGAACAAAAACCACATTCACAGAAAGACAGACAAGATGAAAAGGCAGAGGGCTATGTACCAGATGAAGGAACAAGATAAAACCCCAGAAAAACAACTAAATGAAATGGAGATAGGCAACCTTCCAGAAAAAGAATTCAGAATAATGATAGTGAAGATGATCCAGGACCTCGGAAAAAGAATGGAGGCAAAGATTGAGAAGATGCAAGAAATATTTAACAAAGATCTAGAAGAATTAAAGAACAAACAAACAGAGAGGAACAATACAATAACTGAAATGAAAACTACACCAGAAGGAATCAATAGGAGAATAACTGAGGCAGAAGAACGCATAAGTGACCTGGAAGACAGAATGGTGGAATTCACTGCTGCAGAACAGAATAAAGAAAAAAGAATGAAAAGAAATGAAGACAGCCTGAGAGACCTCTGGGACAACATTAAATGCAACAACATTCGCATTATAGGGGTCCCAGAAGGAGAAGAGAGAGAGAAATGACCAGAGAAAACATTTGAACAGATTATAGCCAAAAACTTCCCTAACATGGGAAAGGAAATAGCCACCCAAGTCCAGGAAGCACAGAGTCCCATACAGGATAAACCCAAGGAGAAACATGCTGAGACACATAGTAATCAAGTTGGCAAAAATTAAAGACAAAGAAAAATTATTGAAAGCAGCAAGGGAAAAACAACAAATAACATACGAGGGAACTCCCATAAGGTTAACAGCTGATTTCTCAGCAGAAACTCTACAAGCCAGAAGGGAGTGGCATGATATACGTAAAGTGATGAAAGGGAAGAACCTACAACCAAGATTACTCTACCCAGCAAGGATCTCATTCAGATTCAATGGAGAAATCAAAAGCTTTACAGAGAAACAAAAGCTAAGAGAATTCAGCACTACCAAACCAGCTCTACAACAAACGCTAAAGGAACTTCTCTAAGTGGGATACAACAGAAGAAAAGGACCTACCAAAACAAACCCAAAACAATTCATAAAATGGTCATAGGAACATACATATCGATAATTACCTTAAATGTGAATGGATTAAATGCTCCAACCAAAAGACACAGGCTCGCTGGATGGATACAAAAACAAGACCCATATATATGCTGTCTACAAGAGACCCACTTCAGACCTAGGGACACATACAGACTGAAAGTGAGGGGATGGAAAAACGGATTCCATGCAAACGGAAATCACAAGAAAGCTGGAGTAGCTATACTCATATCAGATAAAATAGACTTTAAAATAAAGAATGTTACAAGAGACAAGGAAGGACACTACATAATGATTAAGGGATCAATCCAAGAAGAAGATATAACAATTATAAATATATATGCACCCAACACAGGAGCACCTCAATACATAAGGCAACTGCTAACAGCTATAAAAGAGGAAATCAACAGTAACACAATAACAGTGGGGGACTTTAACACCTCACTTACACCAATGGACAGATCATCCAAAATGAAAATAAATAAGGAAACAGAAACTTTAAATGACACAACAGACCAGATAGATTTAATTGATATTTATAGGACATTCCATCCAAAAACCGCAGATTACAGTTTGTTCTCAAGTGTGCATGGAACATTCTCCAGGATAGATCACATCTTGGGTCACAAATCAAGCCTCACTAAATTTAAGAAAACTGAAATCATATCAAGCATCTTTTCTGACCACAACGTTATGAGATTAGAAATGAATTACAGTGAAAAAACTGTAAAAAATACAAACACATGGAGGCTAAACAGTATGGTACTATATAACCAAGAGATCACTGAAGAAATCAAAGAGGAAATCAAAAAATACCTAGAGACAAATGACAATGAAAACATGATGATCCAAAACCTATGGGATGCAGCAAAAGCAGTTCTAAGAGGTAAGTTTATAGCTATACAAGCCTACCTCAAGAAACAACAAACATCTCAAATAAACAATCTAACCTTACACCTAAAGGAACTAGAGAAAGAAGAACAAACAAAACCCATAGTTAGCAGAAGGAAAGAAATCATTAAGATCAGAGCAGAAATAAATGAAATAAAACAAAGAAAACAATAGCAAAGATCAATAAAACTAAAAGCTGGTTCTTTGAGAAGGTAAACAAAACTGATAAACCATTAGCCAGACTCATCAAGAAAAAGAGGGAGAGGACTCAAATCAATAAAATTAGAAATGAAAAATGAGAAGTTACAACAGACACCTCAGAAATACAAACCATCCTAAGAGACTACTACAAGCTCTATGCCAGTAAAATGGATAACCTGCAAGAAATGCACAAATTCTTAGAAAGGTATAACCTTCCAAGACTGAACCAAGAAGAAACAGAAAATATGAACAGACCAATCACAAGTAATGAAGTTGAAACTGTGATTAAAGATCTTCCAACAAACAAAAGTCCAGGACCAGATGGCTTCACAGGTGAATTCCATCAAACATTTAGACAAGAGTTAACACCCATCCTTCTCAAACTCTTCCAAAAAACTGCAGAGGAAGGAACACTCCCAAACTCATTCTATGAGGCCACCATCACCCTGATACCAAAACCAGACAAAGATACTACAAAAAGAAAATTACAGACCAATATCACTGATGAATATAGATGCAAAAATCCTCAACAAAATACTAGCAAACAGAATCCAACAGCACAGTAAAAGGATCATACACCATGATCAAGTGGGATTTATCCCAGGGATGTAAGGATTTTTAAATATATGCAAATCAATCAATGTGATACACCATATTAACAAACTGAAGAATAAAAACCATATGATGATCTCAATAGATGCAGAAAAAGCTTTTGACAAAATTCAACACCGATTTATGATAAAAAACTCTCCAGGGCTTCCCTGGTGGCGCAGTGGTTGAGAGTCCGCCTGCCGATGCAGGGGACACGGGTTCGTGCCCCAGTCCGGGAAGATCCCACATGCCACGGAGCGGCTGGGCCCGTGAGCCATGGCCGCTGAGCCTGCACATCCGGAGCCTGTGCTCCGCAACGGGAGAGGCCACGGCAGTGAGAGGCCCACGTACTGCAAAAAACAAACAAACAAAAAAAAACTCTCCAGAAAGTGGGCATAGAGGAAACCGACCTCAACATAATAAAGGCCATATATGACAAACACACAGCAAACATCATTCTCAATGGTGAAAAACTGAAAGCATTTCCTCTAAGATCAGGAACAAGACAAGGAGGTCCACTCTCACCGCTATTATTCAACATAGTTTTGGAAGCCCTAGCCACAGCAATCAGAGGAGAAAAAGAAATAAAAGGAATAGAAATTGGAAAAGAAGAAGTAACACTGTCACTGTTTGCAAATGACATGATACTATACATAAAGAATCGTAAAGATGCCACCAGAAAACTACTAGAGCTAATCAATTAATTTGGTAAAGTTGCAGGATACAAAATTAATGCACAGAAATCTCTTGCATTCCTATACACTAATGATGAAAAATCTGAAGGAAACACTCCCATTTACCATTGCAGCAAAAAGAATAAAATACCTAGGAATATACCTACCTAGGGAGACAAAAGACCTGTATGCAGAAAACTATAAGATACTGATGAAAGAAATTAAAGATGATACAAACAGATGGAGAGATATTCCATGTTCTTGGATTGGAAGAATATTGTGAAAATGACTCTACTACCCAAAGCAATCTACAGATACAATGCAATCCCTATCAAATTACCAATGGCATTTTTTTACAGAACTAGAACAAAAAATCTTAAAATTTGTATGGAGACACAAAAGACTCCAAATAGCTAAAGCAGTCTTGAGGGAAAAAAGCGGAGCTGGAGGAATCAGACTCCCTGACTTCAGACTATACTACAAAGCTACAGTAATGAAGATAATATGGTACTGGCACAAAAACAGAAATATAGATCAATAGAACAGGACAGAAAGCCCAGATATAAACCCACACACCTATGGTCAACTAATCTATGATAAAGGAGGCAAGGATATACAATGGAGAAAAGACAGTCTCTTCAATGAGTGGTGATGGGAAAACTGGACAGTTACATGTAAAAGAATGAAATTAGAACCCTCCCTAACACAATACACAAAAATAAACTCAAAATGGATTCGAGACCTAAATGTAAGACTGGACACTATAAAACTCTTAGAGGAAAACATAGGAAGAACACTCTTTGACATAAATCACAGCAAGATCTTTTTTGATTCACCTCCTAGAGTAATGGAAATAAAAACAAAAATAAACAAATGGGACCTAATGAAACTTAAAAGCTATTGCACAGCAAAGGAAACCATAAACAAGACGAAAAGACAACCCTCAGAATGGGAGAAAATATTTGCAAACGAATCAACGGACAAAGGATTAATCTCCAAAATATATAAACAGCTCACGCAGCTCAATATTAAAGAAATAAACAAGCCAATCCAGAAATGGGCAGAAGACCTAAATAGACATTTCTCCAAAGAAGACATACAGATGGCCAAGAAACACATGAAAAGCTGCTCAACATCACTAATTATTAGAGAAATGCAAATCAAAACTACAATGAGGTATTACCTCATACCAGTTAGAATGGGCATCATCAGAAAATCTACAAACAACAGAGGGTGTAGAGAAAAGGGAACCCTCTTGCACTGTTGGTGGGAATACAAATTGATACAGTCACTATGGAGAACAGTATGGAGGTTCCTTAAAAAACTAAAAATAGAATTACCATATGATCCAGCAATCCCACTACTGGGCACATACCCAGAGAAAACCATATTACAAAAAGACACATGCACCCCAATGTTCATTGCAGCACTATTTACAATAGCCAGGTCATGGAAGCAACCTAAATGCCCATCGACAGACGAATGGATAAAGAAGATGTGGTACACATATACAATGGAACACTCAGCCAGGAAAAGAAACGAAATTGGGTCATTTGTAGAGATGTGGATGAATCTAGAGACTGTCATACAGAGTGAAGTAAGTCAGAAAGAGAAAAACAAATATCGTATATTAACGCATGCATGTGGAACCCAGAAAAATGGTACAGATGAACCGGTTTGCAGGGCAGAAGTTGAGACACAGATGTAGAGAACAAACGTATGGACACCAAGGGGGTAAAGCTGCGGGGGGGTGGGGATGGTGGTGTGATGAACTGGGTGATTGGGATTGACATGTATACACCGATGTGTATAAAACTGATGACTAATTAGAACCTGCTGTATAAAAAAATAAAATTCAAAACTTCAAAAAAAAAAGAATGCAATCTCCCCTTTAACCAACATGTACTAGTTTATTATATACTTTTATGCTCTGCAGTGAGTTGGTACATTTCCAAAGGCAGTGACTATGCTTTAATTATCTTTAGTAGTGAAAGGAAATAGCTGCATATATGACAATGTGGAGTCTTTAAGTTTTATGTACTTACTGAGTTCAATAAAATAAATACCAGCTTTAAAGGAAAAAAAAGAAAAGGAAAGCTCATCCTGAACTTATTAAGTTCTACATAAGCTATTTTTTTTTTTTTTTGTGGTACGCGGGACTCTCACTGTTGTGGCCTCTCCCGTTGCGGAGCACAGGCTCCGGATGCGCAGGCTCAGCGGCCATGACTCATGGGCCCAGCTGCTCCGCGGCATGTGGGGTCTTCCCGAACGGGGGCACGAACCTGTGTCCCCTGCATCGGCAGGCGGACTCTCAACCACTGCGCCACCAGGGAAGCCCCACTTGTTTTTTTAATCAAGAAATAATTTAGGTACCTGCGCTTAATTGGACAGTTAAAGCAGCTTTTGTCATAGTTCTTAAAAAGAATAGTTTGATTTTATCAGAAATAGCTTATGTAGGGCTTCCCTGGTGGCGCAGTGGTGGAGAGTCTGCTGCCGATGCAGGGGACACGGGTTCGTGCCCCGGTCCGGGAAGATCCTACATGCCGCGGAGCGGCTGGGCCCATGAGTCATGGCCGCTGAGCCTGCGCATCCGGAGCCTGTGCTCCGCAACGGGAGAGGCCACAACAGTGAGAGGTCCGCATACCGCAAAAAAAAAAAAAAAAAAAAAAAAAATCAACGGCTTTTAATAAGACAAGATCATAGCATTGAATTTCTCTCAGAATTACTTACGTCTAAGTGATAACCTTCAGCCTGAATACTCCTTATGTGTTTACAAAATGAATTGATATTTTACTTCTGCTATAAAATATTAGCTACATAACGGTAGTTTATTTATAGTGTCTGTACTTTTCTAAATACCAGTGAGTTTGTGCTCAATAGTATTTGCTGAATGAAAAAAATTCTTACGTAAACATGGAAACATTTCAACTTAAACGCAAAAACCATGTCATACCTGAAGATTACGCTTGCTTTTCCTTATGTTATGCTGCAACAAAAAATTATTCTCCAAAGAAAAGCGACTGTATTGATCATCCAGCTGCGACAGGAGGTCGTGAAAACGGATGGTAGCAAATGAAACATCATTGGCGGCATGCTCCCTAGGAGATACAAAATTACACATTTCGTTTAGATACTACTTTAAAACGACAAAATAAACACTGCTTTCCATGTTGAAATGACTAAAAATAATTTAAAGTGTTTTCTTGGGTTTTATTTCCTTCTTTTGAAACTGCCATTGCTATTAGCAGCAGTTTGTACAATATTTTTATTATATACAATTAGCATGAAAAATTCGGGCTTCCCTGGTGGCGCAGTGGTTGAGAGTCCGCCTGCCAATGCAGGGGATGCGGGTTCGTGCCCCGGTCCGGGAGGATCCCACATGCCGCGGAGCAGCTGGGCCCGTGAGCCATGGCCGCTGAGCCTGCGCGTCCGGAGCCTGTGCTCCGCAACGGGAGAGACCACAGCAGTGGGAGGCCTGCGTACCGCAAAAAAAAAAAAAAAAAAATTCTAGCACTCCAAGACTGTGCACCAAACTGTTAATGGCGATTATCTCTGGAGGCAAAAAATCAACAGGGGCCTTCACTTTCTACATCAAATACTTTCATAACATTTGAAATATTTGCAATGAGCAAACAATAAATCGTAAAATAGAACATATACCAGTTTTAAGAGATATTTCCTTAATTTTTTTTTACTTTCTTCATAGTTCTAATCAGTGTTCTACCAAAACTTGGCTTTAATTATTCCTTTTAACTTACTTCTTTCTATAACCTGGATCCTAACTTGGAAATAATTGGTGTCAGCATTATCTAACTTGTGCAAAGCATTTAGAAGGATGTATAATTAAATCGACAAATACATAAAATTAATGACTAATGCATTTAGCTTTCTAGAGACACATGCCATTTTTCAAGGCAACACTCTTTTCTGAAACAGGTAATCCCAATGGCTACTGATGAGATTCATCTTCCAGTCAACGTAGTTCCAAGCCACTTAATCAACAAGTTATTTTAAAAGTGTAGAAAAACTCCTTCTTCTGTCAAGTGAGTTTTCCTTACCAGTCTTGCTTTTCTAGCCACTGTGCCAGATACTGTCTGATTTCCATGGGAAAACTGTCGTCATAGAGCTGGTGAACCTGCTCCAGGAATTTGGAGTCGAGCTGCTGAAGCTCATACCACTGGGACATCCTATAGGGAAACAGAATACAGATCACAAATGGAAGCCCACAGCTCCAAAAAAAGCCTGTCTAGCATTGTGCTTCTTCTAAATATCTTGCTTAATTAAAAACATAATTTGTCTTTGAAATATACTTTTAAAATGGTGCCTATGTTTCAAAGCCTGTTTTTTAATTGAGTTTTGGGTCAAAGTTTTTTTCTTCTCCAAAAAACACATCTTCAGGTCTTTGCTCAAATGCCAGCATCTCAAAGAAGCCTCTTCTGGCCACCTTATTTAAATTGACACCACCTCTCACCTTGGAAAACACTATCCCTCCTCCCTGATGTATTCTTGTCTATCGCACTTACCACCATCTGACCTACCACATATTTTTTTTATTTTGATTAGTGTCTGTTTTCCCCGCATGAAGGGAAGGATTTGGGAGTGGGGGGGGGGGGTTGTTCACCGCTGTATCTTCAGAACAGTGCTGGGCATACAGTAGGTGTTCATACGCCTTTAAAATGAATCTGCACTTTTATCAAATAAATCAATGGAAAACACTACTTAGATTTGCTTTAGGACAAATCGTAAGAACTCTCCCTGAAATTGCTCTTATAAATTATAGAACATTTGTAATTTAACCCAAAGAATTTTAAATTGGTGTTTTATATTTTATGATTCACGTGATTAAAATGAATTATTTTTGATATATATCTTCTTTTTTTTTTTTGGCCACACTGCATGGCATGCAGGATCTTAGTTCCCCAACCTGGGATCAAAACCGTGAACCCTGCAGTGGAATCGAAGAGTCCTAGCTACTGGACCGCCAGGGAATTCCCAGGTTATATATCTTTTAAAAGAGATATATTTTCCTCTTTGCCTACTGCAAACAATAAGTCTGCACAAAAATTCTTAAGCCTAAGTAATAATTTTTAAAGACTGAAACAACATTGTTAAATGTAATCTGAAAGGATAAGATAATGCTATTTCTTTGGACAACAGCAAGTCAACTTTTACATAGCAGTTCTGAAGATTAAAAATTAAAATACCTGATTTAAGTCCGAACATCCATTAGGAAAATGAAAAGCCTCTCTTCACCATAGCGTAAATTAGGATTTACATCAGCGCACAGCTGACAACGTTCAGAGTAGATATATGTGAATCTTGTCCTACCAGCCCTGAGGAAGAGGTCTGGATTTTCAAGCAGAGCGTGGAAAAGCGTATGCATGCTCGCTGGCAAGCATACCTGTGCAGGCATGAAGTCATGTCTACTCCACAAATCTCCTTCCAAAGGAAGGTAAGGATGTGGTGAGGCTACAAAGCTAGTCACCATCACAAATACCAGTACGAATGGACCCAAGTCCACACCTTTACTACACTTGCTGTAGCAATTTGATTTTTCACTTTGAATTTATTTCACCTGAGTGGAAGACTAAATCTTTGGCGCTCTCCCTCCCTACTAGGTGTCTAATAAGGATATGCCTAAAGCAAATATGCTGGCCAGAGTGTCAACCAGCGGGGACTGCAACACCTCTTTTTAGGTGAGTGACCTCAAGTGACTCACTTCCCTCTCAACAGGGTGACTGTTTAAGACTGAACGACCTAATACAGATACAGCACCTGGCACAAAGCAGGCGATCAATAAATCCATGCCAACAAATCCAGAATCCATTCCCTCTTCTCACAAAACTTGTTACCAGCACAGGGAGTGGCAAGACCAACCCCCAGTCACCTGACTTCTTCCTCTCCAGTCCCAAGACCTCCAACCACCTTGCCTCCAACACTCTTTCCCAATCTGGCCTTCTGCTGCACATGGGTTTTGACCACATCATTCTCTAGTTCAAAATTGCTACAGTTTGCCCATTACCAGGTTGATTTCCACTCTGACCCTATTTTCATCCATTAACAAAGCAACCCAGTCACCAAATTACCTACTTTTTTTTCTGCACTGCTCCAGCTGTCACTCACCCTTGAAAACAGCTTTTCCACATTCTGCCTCTCTAAATTCTACCAGCATTCAAAGGTAGGTACGAATAGACCTTCTTCCATAAGCTCTCTGAGACTCACCCAGAAACAATTAAGCTTTCATTAACGTGCGCCTCATTGCATTTTTATCTCTATTAGAGCATCAGTCCCTGTCTTCCTTAAAAAGCTCTATGATGTCTCCCCTGCAGCATGTAAGCTTCAGAGTTGCTGGGACTGTCTTTTCTTTAAACATCGTCTGCACTGTGGACAGTGTCCTGCACATATTATGTACTCAATAGTAGTCTGTTGAATTGAAATCTAGTAGATTTCAGATTGAATTAGAAAGTAAAGGGCAAACCATATTATGGTCCAACAAGTTTGAGTCCTGCGTTAAACCGCAAACTGGATTGTGCTGGAGGCTCGTCTTATTTCTATCCCATTAAAAACAAACTATCCAGCTTATACAAACAACATTTAAAGCGTAATCACACACCTGTTTTTCTTCCCCCAAACTCTTTGGTACTAGTCAGAATTTGTTTTAAAGACTAATTATATTATTTAGGGGTCTGCAGGAACTAATTATCACTTTTACATTCCAGGAGCACATTAAGCTCTTTTATCCTTAAATACAGACATATAATTAAGTTCCAAAGTCACATATTCATTCGTTTCCGTGAACATTTTACTAACCTGTCACCTTGTGCCCCAGCGAAGGGCTGGGGATTCAACACAAGCAGCAGCTACACACAGCACGTCAGATGCCAAGACTGCTGGGTTTGCATGCACAGGGTGCGAGCGTATAACGGCTCTCTGGGGGTGGCACACGGCAAATGAAAACTTTCTGCGGAGAGAAGAAAACATGACTCTGGTGGAAGGGGCGGAAAAGAGAGAAAAATGAGGGTAAATGCAGTATTTTCGGCGGGGGAGGGGCGCAGGATTCTATTTCACAAGACATTTTTTTTTTTACTACCAGAGCACAACTGGCTGGGGCAACCATGCCATCACCGAAAACACCACCTGGGATACGCGTTCTTTCCCGGATAACGGATATACCTGTCAGCACTTTAAAGCCCGCCCTCGCCGGGTATCCGGCAACTGGGGCCCGACGACTGCGGTCCAGGAACGTCCCACCCCGGCACCCGGAACCTCACGCCCACTCACTCTGCGCTCCGGATCCGGCAGAGGTGGGCGAGGGCGCGGCCGTGCTGCCTCTCCCGGGCGCGCCGGGTCTCCTCTGCTCTTTCTGGGGTCTGACCGGCGTCGACCCGGGTGCGACTATGTCTCGCCACAAACTCAGCGCAGCAAAGCGAAAGTACCACCGAGAGAAATGGTAGTGCCAGACGCCCCGCCTCCTTCCACTCCCGCCAATCACCGGGTTGCTGCCGCTCTCGGCCAATCGGACGCGGCTGTTCCGAGCTCGCGCCGCCTCCCCCCCAGGGCTACTGCTCTGCCAGCCCGCTGGGTCTTTCCTTAGAATTTGGGGAGGGCCTCCAACGGGAAGAGGTGAAGCTCAGCTCTGTGTTGCAAGTTGCGGGTTATGTTTACACATGTTTTAGAGAACAACTAAAAGGAAGTTATGTGTTTGCAGAGGCCCAAACTTGGAGATCCTTATATCAGCCCCAAACCTGAGAATTCGAGGCAGAGGACACAGGTGGAGACGTTGTCATTCTAGATGCTCGGCTTAGCAGCTGACCTCCATGTTGCTAAACCCAGGGGACGCTTTTCTGTCCTCACCTTACTTGACCACTCAGAAACCTGCGCAGTTGACACCACCCTTTAACACTTCTTCCTGGGCCATGATGCCGACACACTTTGCTTGCTTCTTCCTACCTCCCTGCTATCCTTTCTCCATCCTCTGCTCCTCCTCTGCCACCAAACCGTTCAATGTTAAGTGTGGTCAGTGTCCGGATCTTGGTCTACTTTACCTACAGTTCTCAGGCTGTCCTGTGATGACCTCATCCACAGCTTCAATGTCCTTCTAGATATGTAGAACTTCTACACGCGTACCCTGTCCACACATCTCTGAGCTCCACACCCACGTGTACAGCCCACACTTGACTCTCCACTTGGTTGTCTGGTAAGCTCGAAAAACTAGTTGTGTTCAGAACCAACTCATCATCTTTCTCCTGAAAGCTGCCCTTTTTCTAGAACTGGTGCATGCCAGAAAACTAGGAGCCACCTTTGACATTGCCTTCTCACCTCCACCAGTCCTCAAGCCTTGTTGATGCTTCCACCTAAATATTTCTCAAGTCTCATTGCTTCTTGCCATCTCCCACACCATCCCTCCTTTTCTCTCATTTGGATCCTCGCAGTAGATTCCCCAAATGGCTGCCTCACTTCAGTTCTTAACTCCCGTTTAATCCATATTCCCTACAGCAGTTTGAGTGGTTTGTCTTTTAATTGCAAAGCAGATCAAGTGTTTGCCAACCTGAAAATCCTCTGATGGCTTTTCTTATAAAATCCAAATTTCTTAATGTAACCTATAAAGCCCTGGTTTCCCCATCACTTTCTTTAACCCCATCTTATGCCACTCTTTCCTTACTTCAGCATTTTTGTTCTTCCAATAAGACAAGCTCTTTCCACACACTCAGGGCCTTCTCACTGGTAGTTCTCCATCTGGAAAGCCCCTTGAGCCAAGGGGCCCCAAGTTCTTTGCGGGCTAACTCACCTTTTATGTCTTAGCTAAAATCTAAGCTGAAATGTCACTTCCCCAGGTAGGCATCCCTGAGGCCAGCCTTGACTAGATCTTCTTGGAATGCGTGCACAGAAAATCAATTGGTTCCTCTAAGTAGGTGGGACTTGAATCAAGCCTAGAATAATAAGGCAATTTTGGGTAGGAAAAGGCTCTAAATAATTTCCCAGAGGTATGCTTATATGTGTATCTATTATCGTTTTTTCCCTTCTCACATCTATATGCTCCTTCCTCTTGTCACATATTCACCCTCACAAAGCCGGTACTGATAGCAATGACCCTTGGTACCAGAGTAGCAGCCTTCTGTGAAAAAAGATGCCAGGACACCAAAAAAAGTCCTTCCCCTTCTACTAACTCCCTGTACTAAGGGCCCAGACAATGTCTGAGAAAAGCTCTACGAAAGGTAGATAATATGTTAAACATATTTTTTTCTGGTACTGTAAAATTTGCACAGAGACTAGCTTCAGTATTGACAGGGAAATTAAATTATCTTAACAGCTGCAAATAGGATGTTTCTCTTTGGCTCTCCACATTCTGATTGTCATCAAGTTCTGTGGATGCTTCCTTCCCTAATGCCTTTATCTGCCTTAGTTTTCCCATCATTGATAATACCCCACTGTAGGCCTTCATCAGTTCAGAACTGGAATGCTACAGTAGATGCCAGTTACACTACCTTTTTCTGTCCCTTCCCCCTCGACTGTATTTGCCGCATTAAATTCTCTAAAACACCTTATTTATATAGTCATTCCCTGCTCAAAAGTCTTGACAACTCTCATTGCATTTATGATAAACACAAACTTTGCCTGCTAGTCTGGACCCTCTACAGAATGCCCCTAACATGTTCCAGGGTGGTGAGTTACTTCTTATAATTTTCTTTACTTTTCTTCTTTTCTTTTTTTTTTAAATGTCTATTACGAGCAGTATTACATTCGTAGACCAAACACCATTAGGAGCACCTTTTTTAGTCCTGTACTTTCAGAAGAGCAGCCCAGGCCCGCCCAGGATGAGGTACACTCGGGGAGGTGCAGTCTGTCAGGCTGTTTGATAAGTTTCCAAAATAGCTGGCCCCGCGCGTGGCGGGAGGGACGCGGCTGCTCAGAAGAGCCGCCCCACGTGCTTTCGGGGAAATAGTCTGGGAGCGAGAAGAAGCAGGATTGACAAGAAACCGAAAAGCGAAAGTAGAGGAGGGAGCAGTACGCAGGCGCGGGCCCGGGGCTTTCCAGCTGACCGCCCGCCCAGCCGCCGGTTCCCTCCCACAGCCTCTGCGAGGGCGGGATCCGCACGCTCGCCCGAGCCCGGCGTAGCTGGCCGGCGCCCTCCCTACGCAAGTCCGAGAATAGTGGCCCGGAACACGATGAAAGGCAGCGGCGGGGACCTGGGTGCCTCTTAACTTTGGAGGGAGGACTGGGGACGTTTTTAATTGCTTGATGTGCTGGAAACCTTTCTCATTCTCTTCCATCTTTTCTTTCTTCCCGTGGCCGGGAGACGTCCCTTTTTCCCCCTCACTTCTGTATCTACACAATCTGCACGCATGCTAACTCAGATCTCATTAGTTATTCTAGTTCTAACCCTCACCCAGCTGGCCTGACTGCCCTTAATCCAGAGATAAGAGTGGAAGGTTGGCTGTTTCTTCAGCTGTCTTTTTCTAGATCTGCAGATGGGACTTTTCTCCTTTTTCTGGCGTCTTTTCGTCGCTCCCACTTCCCACCCCCAATCCCTACCTTCTCGCTCATGGTGATTATACTAGAGGGAGTGGGGAAAAAGTATAATGGAGACGAATAATTTAGTCACCGGACCATGATTTTGAAAGTTCGGCAGGACCAGAGAAAATCATTTTGGCCCCACTTGCTATGTGTGTTACTTACTGAATGGTTCTAGGAGGCATGGACAGCGTTTCTTTGGGCTGTGCTCAACCATTCTGTAAAAGGCTCTATCTACTTAAGGTGACCTGGGGACCAACCTAAGACCTCCAGTGTGTGATGGGCCCCACCTTACTGGACCACAGCTTCTGGCCTCATGACAGTGAGCACCAGTCCCCAGGGCTGCAAGGGCACTTTACATAATTCCCAGAATGCAAAGGGGCATCTACTTTCCCGTTAGGAGAGGACAGGACGCGCTATATAATTTGCAGGCCCAGTGCAAAATGAAAACAGGAGGCCCCTTATTCAAACTTATTAAGAATTTCAAGAAGGCAAAGGCAGAGCACTAAACCAAGTGTGGAGCCTCTGACTGTTCTGCCCTTTACAGATGCACACATTGCATACCCATGAGGTCCCTAGTAGGGGAATTGGAGGGAGGGGAGAGTTCTTCTATAGAAACCTTGTTACATGTTTACTTAAAACAAATGAAAACTTAGATATAATGAAGAAATGAAGTATAACACCACTCTTTCCTAAAGCATTTGCAATAAAATCCAGAGCCTTCCACTCTCCCAGCAGAGCCCTACACCATCTGATCTTGTCTCCCTCTCCTACACATCTTGTCCCACTCTCTCCATGCTCTTCTACACTCCCCACCCTGTGGACTCTTTCTGTTCCTCAAGTACCCCCAGCTTTTACCTGCCTGGGTTCTATGCATGTGTATGTTCTTCCTTTAGGATGCTGTGTTCCCAGCTGTGGCATGGACTTGCTTCTTCTCATTCTTTAGGTCTCAGCTCAAAGGTCATCTCCTCAGAGAGACCTTCAATGACCATTTCTTCCAGTTACTCTTTGTCACATTTATATTCTTCATAGCACTTACTAAATCTGTCCTTTATTATGTGCTTGTCTGTTTTTATCTCTCCTCACAACAGGAGGAACTTTGTGCTGTGTTACAGCCTGTCTCATCTCAGGTTCCACAAGAGAACTAAGCCTAATGCCCGGGGCATCTGTGTGTTAATTACCTTCTCTCCTGTTTATCTAGAATGGCACTATGTACCATCCTTGGGAGAACTGAGAAAATAGTCAAGCAAATCACTTTCTGTGTTTTGTGGTTCAGATAGGAAACCCCGGTTGAAAAAGGCAATGCCTGATACATAGTCTCAAAAATATTTTTGAATGAATAACCCTGGGATAAGGTATCAGAGGTCAAATCAACCATTCAGACCTCAGCACAGGCTCTAGCCTATTGAGCTAGAATTGAGGGGGAGGACGAATAAGAACAGGTGTATTCCAAAAAACTTCAGTGAGAGCACCATTCCTCCACACGCCTCCAACCTTTCCCCCATCTCCACCCTGTCTGGAGGGCCCCTAGGGTTCTTTCGATCTGCAGCAGCCAGTGAGACACCTCAGTGGATGACTGTCCAGCCTAAGTAAGAGAGAGTTGTGTGGGACTTTTACCAGGGGCGGGAGTAATAAAGGCAATGAGTTTAATCACGGGGAATTAAGGGGAAATTTCAGGAACACTTGATTCATCTGTGGGTGGACAGATGCCTGGGATGCTACGCACACATGAGAAAGCTAAATTAAAGGGAAGTGAGAGCTAACGGACAGTCTAATTCCAGAGCATGTCTATAGTGTTTGGATGTCATAAGTGAGGTGAAGTAGAGGAAACGTCGTATGGTTTTTGAGCAATAGCGAGTGTGTTTCGGTTAATCAGTTTGAAGTAAAATATCGGGGACTGTTCCACAATTTTAGAGTTTGGAGGGTTATAAAGGGAATTCTAGCCTTGTCTTGCAGGCAGATCAAGGAGCAAAGGAAAGAAAGGAACTAACTACTGTCCTGTATGTCCTTTAGTTCAAACACTAGATCATTAACTAGTATTTATTAAGAGGCAGACTGTGCTAGATTTTAGGGATATAACTGTGAACAAGGGCTTCTTTGTCCCTGTACCTACAGAGCTTGCTTAGAGTCTAATGAAGACGGATGACACGCATTTATAACCAAGGTGATAAGAGCGGTGCTGGGTAATGTAGAGGATATGGAGGAGGCATGACGTGACCTGAGCCCCACACATGTGCGCGTGTGTGTGTGTGTGTGTGTGTGTGTTGGGCAGGAAGGCTTTCCAGAGCCTGAAGGATGTGTGAATGTTATTGAGGTGAGAGGGTAGGTGGGCTGGGGTTGGAGACCTGAGAGGATACAGCAGAGGGAGGCAAGAGTGAGCATGGGCCGTGAAAGAAACTGAAAGTAGTTCAGTCTTGGAGGAAGACAAGCTATTGTTGGGGAGAAGAGTTGAGAAATGAGTTGAAGACTAAATAATATATGACTTGGGAAAGATCTGTTGAGAATTAGAGTCTTCATGCAGAGGTGGGATTCTTAACTACGTTTTGTGCCATGGACCCCTTCGGCAGTCTGATGAACCTATGAGCTCTTTCAAAGATTAATTTTTTTTGTTGAATAAACTAAAATGCATAAGATTAAATAGGAAACCAATTACATTGAAATACAGAGATCAAAATAGTAAAACCAACTTTGTGATCGAGTAATATAAGTGCTTCTTCATTAATGGCATTAAGTAAGATCTAGCAGTGGGTCGGATGAATGCAATTTCAAAGTCATGCTTAGCATAAGCAATATTTTGAGATAAGTGTACCAACTGTAATGTGACAAAAACGTGGTGTGGTTTACGGTTTGTTACCTTTATTCCTAATTGAAGGAAACTCTAAGTTTCAGTTAGAAGTTTGTGAAAATAAAGCTTTAACTTCTGCCGTTCAAACTCATGACTCTCCAGAATTCTGTCCACATACCCCAGCTGAAGAGGGCCAATCCACAGCACCATGAGCCCTTTGAAGATTTTAAGCAGGGAGTAAAATGATCCCATTTATTTTAAATAGAGCCTTCTGTCTACATAAGAGGCCACATGGAATAGTTTGCTGTATTTACTCTAAGGATATTGTGGAGAATGTCCTTCATCATGTTTTCATAGTGTCCTCTTTGTGAGGACGCTGGTGGAAATGTTCTATGTCTTACAGTGGTGGTTACACAACTGTATGGGTTTGTTGGAAAAGGATGAATTTTATTATGTGTAAATTATGCTTCAATAAGCCAGACTTTTAGAAGTGCAGTCAAATCAATCAATGTTCACGGTCAACTTGAAAAAAAGGAAAACTTGTCTGTCAGAAATTGGAATGTGTGCACAGCGAGACCAGTTTGCCCAGTTCGGACTATAATTTCCTGCTGTTGGAACACAGCACTAGGATGCTTTGACCCCTGATTCTCTTCCTGCTACTGCAGGGAGTACATGGGCCTCCTGAACCATTTGAGGTACAGAAAACTCCCTCAGCTTTGCCACAAGTATCCTCCCCGTTCCTGGTTCTTTGGGGAGCCTTTCTTGTTACCTTACGACTTTGAGGAAATCCACTGGCAGCTGCCTTCTTTCACCACTTATTCCAGATAAAGACATTGGTATTCAGTACAATTGGTCAAAGTGAGTCTTTACATTAAAAAGAATTTGAAAAGGAATTAGCAAAATGGGCATCTGTGATTGGTCTTGGATGGTTGGAGGGAGAAGTGAAAAGGTGATTAATATTTTGAAAATAAATTTCCATTTTGCTTCATTAAATGCTGCTTATTTGCTATTAGTTGGCAGAAAAAAAATATTCTGGGGTAGGATTTGGTGGAAATGTGGTCTAAATTCCCTTCCCATCGTATTTCCATCTCATGCAGCACACCTTATCCTGATCTAAACAGGTATCCCCCAAGAATCTCCTGACAAAATCCCATTACCCCCACAAAGATGGTTTCTGGAATGCAAGACTCACACCGCTGGAAATAACTCTTTACCCTGGGATCAAGAACTTGATTTTGATTTTCTGAATCTAAATAAAAAATAGCCGCTTACTGAACTCTTACTCTTACTGAGGCCTCTGCCTCTATTATAGGGAGTAAACTACAAATGTCCTTGTACTGTCTACCTCCAAATAACAAAGATGGCTGTGATCACATATATGAAACCTTGACATTCTTCTGCCAGGCTCTATATTTACAAGCTTTTCAAAATTCTTCTGAAATAAGTGAGAGTCCATCATACTTTTCATATTTTCCAGGGAATAAAAAGCTTCTGCAGGATTTCCCTGGTGGCACAGTGGTTAAGAATCCACCTGCCAATGCAGGGGACATGGGTTCGAGCCCTGGTCCAGGAAGATCCCACATGCTGTGGAGCAACTAAGCCTGTGCACCACAACTACAGAGCCTGCACTCTAGAGCTCGCAGGCCACAACTACTGAGCCCACGTGCCTAGAGCCCGTGCTCCGCAACAAGAGAAGCCACCGCAGTGAGAAGCCCGCACACCCGGACAAAGAGCAGCCCCCGCTTGACGCAACTAGAGAAAACCCACGCGCAACGAAGACCCAACACAGCCAAAAATAAAAAAATAAAAATAAAAAAAGCTTCTGCAACATTTTTTGGTATCTAAATCCAATTGTTTATGAGTATTTGCTGGGAGGAAATTACCTCCTTAAACCAAGTTTAAAATTATTGCTTCTGCTGCCAATTCATATATTTGAATTTCAAGAAAATTGGGCTGATGAAGAGAAGTGGAGACTGGGAAAATGCACCTTGAGTTAGCCTGTGGTCCTACATTGAACAGACACCTTCACCCAAAGAATACTGTCAAGAGCTTGCAAAGGAGTAAGGGAATTGGCCTTGGGACAGGTGCAGAGTTTGTCCCATAGGAACAATCTAGGATCATGTGGGTGGGTATAAAGGATGAGATGGATAGGATGGAATCTCTCTAAGGGAGAAGGCAGGTTACATTAAAAGCTTTTTTTTTTTTTTCTTTGAAATCTTTTCCATCAAACATTAGCTTCTCCTTGTTTGACCTACCTGGAAGATGGGAAATGGATTAAAGAAGTTAGTGAGGAACACCTCACAGGGGACTGCCATCTCTGACTCTGCAGTCAGGGCTTACCTTGGACACCAGCCTCAGGACATTTTGTGGCTGGTCATGGCAGATGCCTCAGCATCATGACTTCCTCACCTGGCTCAGCAGCTTCTCTAGGGCCTGGAGACATGGAGAGCTCCCCAGGGCTTGGGCACTGGGAGATCCCACACTATTACTAAGGGCAGCAGCTGTTCAATGGCACCACTAAGCATTCAGTCCGGGCAAGGGAAGGATCAAAGTAGACCTGCAGCCCGTATACATGCATTGCCATTCGGTGAACCACCTCCCCTCCTGCATCACCAGGGATGGAACTTCTCATCCTAAATTCCTTTCCCCTGGCTCAGGTTGGATTCATGGGACCAGAGACTCTTAGAGCTGGAAAGGACCATAGCCCACCTAGCCTAACCTCTTCTAGAGAGGAAGAACACACAAGCCAGGGATCAAATCACTCACCCAAGGCCAGTGTTGTTATCTTCCTCCAGGTCCTCATTTCATGAGATTTTTACCCATGTGTCTGCTTTTAGCGCGGTTTGCCTGAGGTACCACCAGGAATGACTCTGGATCTCTCTCCCTAATAGGAGAGGTGTCCCTGGCTGTGGTACCAGCAGCTGTGAATTCTGAAGTTAGGACAATGTTGACATAGCAACCAAGAGGCTTCCTAATTCACCCCTGGACACACACCGTGTGAATTGCTGCTGTTAATGCCCTGTCATTACTTCCATCTTGTATCTAGTGTGATGACTCTTACTTGCTAGAACTCAGGACATTAGCTTATTAGGCTTTTCCATCAGGCCATCCTGATGGTTTTTGAGTAATGTACGTGTGACTTTGTTATTTTTGACCTGTTGTGAAATCTTAACACTTAAACCTGCTAGAGCCAAAATCATAAGTAACACAAGAGAAACAGAATCAGAAATGAAACAAATACATACAAATGAGTCTTTTGTTAATATTATATTAACATTGGTTTCTTAAAGTGTTTTATCTGAAGCTTTGGTTTTTAGCATTTCAATCATGACATTCCCATTTGGGGGTGTCATACCAGTGAGAGGAAAGCTTCGAACTTAACCATTTCCTGGAAATCGGTATATACAAAGCTGAAGAAACAAGATGTGATTGTTGGCAAAGATCAGTCTTTAAACTTTTTCATTTGCTTCCTTCTTTTGAGTGTCAAGAGCTTATCGTGTCATTCAGCAGAATAGGGAGACTTCATCTAAAATTGGAAAATGAAAATGACCTTTGAGCAAACTATTGTTTTGCAAGTAAGTCACCATTTCTTAGGTAAACATTCTCTTGTCTACTAAATACATACTTTACTTCATAATCTTTCTACCAATTAACTACTAAGTACAGTACTTACAAAAGTAACTAAGGTTGATCAATCTAAAATAAAACGCAACTTTAAAATAAATAAAAACGATTTTAAGGAGGCCTATTCATCCCATAAAAACGTAATGAAGAAATGGGTGTAAAATGTAGCAAAAGTCCTCTTACAACTAAATGATTTAAGGACAATTAACATTGGAATAAGTTTTTCTATCCCTGGAAATCTTCAAGAGAAGGACTAAAAACCACTTGATTTACAGCCAGACACTAATCTCTTGGAGCTCAGGGTCCCTCCAAGAATCTATTATTCTGATGTACATGCATCCTAATGTAATTGGGGTTTTGAACTGTTTGACAATATTGGGGAATAATACTAGATAGAATGCATCCTAAAGCACATAGTAGCATATAAGATTATGACTCAGTTCTCAAAAGAGTATTATTATACTGCTATTGATTGTTGTTCATATACTACTTGAAGAAGCTCCCAGGATAGAACCAATAATCAAGAAAAATTGGAATTTGTGGTGCTTGAATTGCTAAAATAAAATATTAAACTAGATTTGCATATAATGACATATAAGTATTGTCTGCTACAGTGGGGAGAGTGGTGGAGATTGGTGGGGCTGATGGTGGAAGTAGGGATGAAGTGTACTTGAGTAGGAGGATACAGAGATATTTTGCCCTTGGATGGCTTTTGATGGAAAGACCTCAAAGCAGTTCAAGTCAGTGTAGGTATCTGCTTCCAATGCCCCTAACATCAGCAACACGCAGCACCATACAGACGTACACCCCTTGTGTTATGCTCATGGATTTGTTCCAACAAATGTGTTTTCTCACTGCAGATCTTCACCCCTCGTTGATTCACACACCACCTTCGCTTCCTCAGAAATGCCCTTGACAGCAATGGAAAGAAAGGGGACATACCGCAGTTTCAATTGTTGTGGGACTCAGGTTTTCTCTCAGCACTGCGTACACACTTGGTGACATGGGAAGAAGGTCTGTTGGAGAATGTGTCTCCGTTGAATCACTTCGGCTTAAAGAGATCACAGGGTAAATATGGAAAGGGATTAAAAATAATAGCTTGTAGTGACTTACTGTGTTAGGAACTGTTAGGGCTCAGGGCAGGCCACTCCAAAATGTGCCTCAGTGGCATATCGATTATTTTGAATTAAATGACTTAAGTTACTTAAGAAAGAACCAACGCAGGAGGGACACTCTGACCCTCCTCTTTGCCTCCCTGAAAGCAGGAAATAAATCTCTTCCGTGAGAGGTGCCCTCCTTGCATCTGGAGGTGGAAGAACATCCTTCTTGCCAGAGACAGGGGATTCATTCGGGGCTGAGAAGCCTGTACAAATGAACCTTGTTACTTCTTTAATTTAATACCTCAGGCCCAAACTCTGTTTAGATTCTTCACGACTTAAGCACCCAAAGCCTAAGTATCTTTTTCCTGTCGATTCCTCACAAATTTATTGACCTTTTGCCCAAAAAAGAATAAAAGCTGCCTGTTTTGGCCATTTCTTCAGTCATTTCTATGAGACTTCTATGCACACGACTTAAAATTTGTTCCTTTTATCCTGTTAATCTACCTTGTGTCAATTTTATTATTAGTCCAGCCATAAGAACTGGAAGGGGTAGAGGGGGAAATTTCCATCTCCCCAACAGAACTCATTTCTAGGACTTCATCTATTTGTGACACTGAGATCCCTAATTCATCATTTGAAATCAGAGCTTTCAGCCTGCTATGGAATATAAGGCATATAAAAGGGCAACTTTAGAATTCCTTCGTGATGGGCTTCGTGGTGCATCCTGAAGACTAGCTTTATGTGTTAAAGGTAATGGGACATTGAGCATTAAAATGCTTTATTCTCCGTTATATGTACCCTGCTCTACTCTTAAATTTCCAGCTTTTTTTGGATAAGTTCAATAAGAACTATTTTACATGTGACTAAGATTACTTACATTGTTGAGATGGGGATAAATACAGAAGGGACATAACCTTTGTCTCCCCTTTCTGTTGGTCTTGAAACTGGAAAAGAAAGGTATGTTGGGGAAAAATGTTATTATTATTGACAAAATTAGAAAAAAAGTCTAAAAAAGTATAAGTGATACTAAAAAGAAGAGATAATACAATTGTCTAGTGATTCACAAATTTTTTTAGTTGAATAGATGAAACAGCATTTTAGATGAGCATAAAATGTGCAAGAAGAGAGAAACAAACCTCTTGGCAGGCCTAACCTGACTTTACATATTAATGCTCTAAACTGTGTGAGAAAAATTGGGAATCAACTATATTACCTGTCTTCCATGTTACATTTAAGTTTAATTATAAGGACAGATTTATTCATGGATTGGGGATTTATAGTAACGCAATTCTTTTCATTAAAACTGACACCAATCATAATCTTATAATTACACAAAGTTTTGAGGCACAGACATCAGTGTTACTAAAAGCACTGCTGTGCTGTAGTAACAGTCATGTGCAAACCTCACCTTGGAAACCCCCCCAGATTTCTCTGGTATACTACGTTGAACTTGTGTGTGATCCAATAGTAAGGACCAACTGTAATTCTTCAGCTGTAATTTGTTGCATTGACATTTGTTATTTCATTCAGTCAGATGTAGTAACACTTAAAAGCCACAGGTTTTTGTGGTAGTTGTTGTCTTTTGTTTGCTTCAGAGGGGGATGAAGGAGGGTGGCAGAAAGTCACCACCTGTGAGTGACAGCTGTACGATATTCCACATGATGATGCTCATGTATTTAGTTGCTACAGATGAAATATTGTAATGGATTGTATATACTTCGATTTAAAGAAACAGAATAGTGAACTTATATTACAATTACATAGCTATTTCATGAATGTTCTTTTCATGTATTCAACAAATATTTACCAAATACCTGTTTTGGCCAGGTATCATTTTAGACCCTTAGGATACAACCAGAAAAGGCAGGTATGTCAAGACTTGTTATTGATAGGCTGCGAGGAAGGGTATGAAGCACAGACCCCCTTGTCCCCTCCCTGGTAAATGAACGATACTTTCTGAGTTGTGAGACTACAGTAAGTAAAAAATATAAAGCTTATCAACCCTGAGCTTCTTTTGTCAAAAACAGCCTTGCCTAACTTTTAACAGCTTTCTAATCATTACCTCCTCTTTCTTTTCCTCTCCCCAGGCATAGAGGTGAAGTTGGTGCCACTCCTATTAGAAAGGAGAAAACCGAAACTCTACCAGTGGCTGAGAGGCTCCCATGGCCCTGGTGAAGTCCGTCTACAGCTACTGATTACTAAGTGCTCTGCTAGCTGGACAGCCCCAGCTGTTCCTTTTCAGGAACTGCTGACACACCACTTCATTTCTAAGGCTTTGACCTCCACATACCTCTTAGATCTTATAACGATAAAAGTAAACATAAAGGGAAGAACTTCATTTACTTTACTCCAATCTGAGATTATTTTCCAAAATCTTAAGAAGCAAAGCAAACGGAAAGAACCTAACCTTCACATGGCTGGCAGCTGTAGTGTTTACCGAAGGCTTTGTCTTTGGGAATATCAGGATAGAGGTACTTCAGAGGGTTTTCAGGAATGTTTTCAGCCATAATAACCTTGTAGTCTCGAAGGATGTCAGCAAATGGCAGAGCAGACAACCGGCCTTTGTTGTAGGGCTCTACAGAGTGGAATCTCACTTCTCCTGGAAAAAGAGAAAACAGAGAGAATATTCAGGTTCCTGCAGGCATTCTTTGTGGCCATTCTTCCTACCCACGTTATCTTCATGTCACTTGTTGTAAAACAATGCCAGCCCTTCTCTGCATGTGGACAGTACAGATTGCCACGTGATACAGGACACCCACATAGGCTGTGAGAAATTCATGCTACCCTCCTCTGAAACAACTGTAACAACTAATATTCAAGCCCACTGAACACATAAAAGACAGAACAGCAAGCCACACACTTCTGAAGATGGAAAGACCAGTAACCAAACACAATACTAATTTCACATGAATACATAATAGTGAGCATGTACCATTTTCAGAATGGTCCACCCAAGTGAAAGTTATTCCTCCAAGGTGGCTTTCACTGAATCTTAACAAAAAGGTTCCCGGCATTTTATCCTTTAGCAAGAGTCGTTCCTTCTCTTTGCTAACAAAGCCCATGACATACCTAAAAATAGAACATGCATAGTTTTATCTGATCCAAGATTATAATTTATTGCATTTGCATTTATTGCTTTCACAAAGAACAGACCTGAATTTTTTGTGATATAATCAAAAGTCAGTAGTGCCTGAAATACTCTTATACAGATTAAAGTAAGTATTAATACTCTATAAAGTGTAAGAAACTGCAACTACTTTCCACACTATGACACTAGATATGCTTAAAAAGGAAAGAAAAGAAAAAGGGACTACTATAAATAATGCAGTTATGAACATTGGGGTGATGTGTCTTTTCAAATTAGAGTTTTTATCTTTTCTGGATATATGCCCAGGAGTGGGATTGCTGGATCATATGGTAACTCTTTTTTTTTTTAAAGAACCTCTGTACTGTTCTCCATAGTGGCTGCACCAATTTACATTCCTACCAATAGTGTACAAGGGTTCCCGTTTCTCCACACCCTCTCCAGCATTTATTATTAATGTTCATAGCAGCCCTATTTACAACAGGCAAGGTATGGAAGCAACCTAAGTGTCCATCAACTGATAATTGGCTTAAGAAGATGTAGTATATATACACAATGGAAGCTTAGCCATAAAAAAGAATGAAATATTGCCATTTGCAGCAACATAGATTGACCTAGAGGATATCATACTAAGTGAAGTCAGACAGAGAAAGACAAATATTATATGATATCACTAATATGTGGAATCTAAAAAATAATACGAATGAATTTATTTACAAAACAGAAACAGACTCTCAGACATAGAAAACAAACTAATGGTTACCAAAGGGGAATGGGGGTTGGAGGGAGGGATAAATTAGGATTTATGTTGGGATTAACATATACACACTACTGTATATAAAATAGATAACCAACAAGGACCTACTGTATAGCACAGGAAACTATACGCAATACTTTTTAATAACCTATAAGGTAAAAGGATCTAAAAAGGAATATATATATACACATATATATGTATATGTATGTATAACTGAATCACTGTGCTGTACACCTGAAACTAACACAATATTGTAAATCAACTATACTTCAATGTTTTTAAAAAGGGAAAAAAATTGACAGCATAAAAATAAGAACCTAATGAGTTCATATAGAAAATATAGGCTGTAACTCACCCATCAATCCAAAGGGGAAGAATGTGTTTCTTAATTAGGTCTAATATTGCTTCAAGCCATGTCCAAAAGGTAAATGATTTACCAGGTAAGTGCTCCTATTGGAATAAACAAACATGTTAGGACAATGATTATTTCAATAGTAATGTTAGTATGGTAATTCAAGTTCCTTTTTTCAATGAAATATTTCCTTTAAATGAAAAAACAGTTTCGAATTTCTTCTTAAAATAACCTTATCCAGGAAATCCTCGAAATCCCAAATTATAATATGGAGGCTTAAAAAGGAATACTAAAAAAAAATCGAAATGATGCTACCCCTCCCCCTGTTTGTACCTTGCAGAACTTGGCCCACGTGAGATGACCATCACCGTAGCTAGACTGGACTAAAATGAAAGAAAAGAATGAGACTTTTATTAAACAATTAGACTCCTCAATTTGGTGCTCAATTTAGATCTCCCCCCCTACCACTGCTAAGCATTTCCTAAGCACGTGCTATGGGTTTACAGTGCATTTAATGCTAGAAACAGTAAAAATAAAAGATATCATGAAATTTTTTTATCTAGGAAAGAATTCTTTTCAATGGAGGAGCTAAAGATAGCCTTAGGAAGTGGGTGGGTGTCTAGAACAAGACCTCCATGAATGGATAGGATATAAATTGTCAGAGGAGAAGGAAGAGGCCACTCCAGTAGCAAGAATAATGTAGGATGAGGTGTAGTGGATATGAACACAGCTTATATAGGAGAAAGGAAGTGCAGCCTAATGTTGGTAAATAAACATTATAAAATAAATTTGTGAAAGCCAGAATGCCAGAAGTCTTGAATACTGTCATGAAAAGAATGAACTAGAGATCCACTTGGCGATAAGGAACCACTGACTGTTTTTTTTGTTTTTTTTTTTCCACTGACTGTTTTGATCCAGGACAATGAAAAAAGAGGTTCTATCTAAAATTTAAGGAAATTATGAGAAAAATTTGATGAAGACCCGAAAGGATATGGCTGCTATTTATACTGTATATATTTAAAAGATTTATTCACTCAGTAAAAAATACTTATTGAATGCCTACTCTTGTGGTTTATGAATTAAATAAGGATCAAAAAGGATATTTACATTAAGTAAATTTTGTAATATTTCCAATTTATTTAAACACTAATTGATCGGATAGTAAGTACAAGGGTGACCCAGCATCACTTGTAAGTCAAATTTAACCAAACACACACGATTCTACTACTGCTGCTCAAAATCATCTTTGGCTCTACTTTAACCAGAAATGTATACAAGTTCAATTTTAACTCTTTTCTTGGTGCCAAATGTGTTCACCCCATACTTGTCAAAATATACACGTCTTTTAAAATTCTTTTATAAAAAGCTTACACTGTAGTCACTACATGGAGCACCAGTGACTATTTTGCAAACTTTAGAAATATCAGTCAAAACTGAAATTTTCTCGATATGAAGAATTAAGTATTACCTGGATAGTTTTTAAATTTATAATAAATTTCCTGATCCTGGGATCAGCTGTTTTCCAGTTGGTTAATGACCATTGCAATATTAATATGAAGATCAAGGCACCATTAAGGCTTCACAGTACATTCAGTGGAAATGGCATAAGAACACCCTGGAGGCTGGAGTGTGGAGTGGAAAGGAAGGGGCTTTAGAACTGGACAGCCCTGGCCTGCATCTTGGCTCTAGTATGTACTAGCTGTGGCAAGTCACTTAACCTCTGAACTTAAGTATCCCCATGTATAAAATGGATAGAATGAAGAATTATCCTCAATATTCTGCCTTAAGGAAATTTTGTGAGAAAGATACTATAGCATTTAGCCCTATGCCCAGCGATGTAGTAGGCACTCAATAAATTGTGATGATCATTATTATTATTAATAGTAATCTCACCCTCATTCTTTAAAACGGTTGAGTACCAAAAACAGGGGCAAGTCCTCCACATCTACCAGATCTTACCTGTAAGTTTTTCAACCAGCATATTGAGTTGATCTGAGTTCAGGCCACGGCCAACATATGATGAAAACTGCCAGCTCATCACTTCCAGGAGTTGACTCAAAGTGGCAGATGGAGGGTTATTAAAGAAAACCAAGTTCTGAAACAGAGTTGTAGTGATGATTATATGTATTAATCACATTGAACCCACTGTAGTTCAACTAATAGGATTCCTGATTTAAACTCCTTAGGCCAGCCTCAGTTAATAATACAGAACTATTGTCTCATCTCTGTTGTGCTTTTATAGTAAGACTGATTTTGCCTTTTCCTAAAGAGTCCCTTGTTCTTTGAGTCTAATATAATATATGGCTCTATCTTATCCTTGAAAGAATCACTGTGTGGCTCTTTAACTTTCCCTAGACTATAGTCTATCAATGAACTCATACAAGTACTGAACACTGTTCAACAAGTTAGACAAATACTCTCTTCTGAAATAATATTAATCTTAAACAAAACCTATATCATGTTATTTAATTGGTTTATCATGGATTGGTACAAGTTATACCTTGACCAAACAAAGCATCCCAAAGCACAAAGACAGTTAAGTCCCAGGCTAAGGAAGGGGACCCTACAATATGAATCATAATTAACCTGGGACTCCTGTTTTATGGATAGGACTGTAGTCTTTTCTTATTTTGCTCTAGACAAGAGGATCTTTGGTATGATCAACTGCAAGTAAGATTGTTTGTACCACAAAATGGGTCAACGGTGGTGGAACAGAAGACTTCACCTCAGATTACTGGAAAGCAGAAGGTGTGAAAGCCGAGAAAGATGTTTTAAGAAAGGAAGGGTGGGGGGAGGAATTAAGAAATCCATTGCAGTATGGGGAGAAGGCCTTTGGCGAACCTGAACTAAGCTGGGCAGCAAGAAAAGGAACCAATTCAAGAGACTTCAGAAGGTGGCAATAAAAGAGGACACAGCATCCAAGAAGGAGTGAGAAATAGGTAGGAGAGGAATGGAGAGAAAGAATTTCTAGAGGGGCAGTTTTCCTTGAACCTAAGGATTATGTCTGGACAAATGACCAAAAAGCATAGAACATAATCAAGGTCTAGGAGCTTAGGTTTTGAAGCAGAATAGAGTTAGGAAGAGAAACCAGAGTTACTTGTTCTGCTGAACTCTGTATGTAGGCTGTGCATATATGTGTTAGGAGCTGTATATGAAATACATCTCCAGATTCCTCATCCAAGACTAGAGCAGAATCTGAGACGGTTAGTGTGACAACCTTGGTGGCTTTCTTATAGAAGAAGGATGCTGAAGAAAGCTAAGTGTAGCAGCACAGCACTGAGGCTGGAGGACAGAGGAGTATCCCATCTTCCTTCCTACATCCTGGAATTGGATGAAAAGCTCCAAATGTGTAGCTCCTAATGGGGAATGACATTAAATCTCAGAAGTGTTGGCTGTTCTTGGCTTTACAGACCAGGTAACCTTTCTAGTGAGTTCTGTTCTCACTGCAGGCTGAGAGGAAGTAAGGCACAGGGCACTCTGTACAGCGTTCCTTTCTGCAGTTAATCTCCCTCAGATGCCAGGGCACCAGAGGATGAGAAGGAACAGGGCTGAGTCATTTTCCATGCTGTTTCCTTATTAGGCACATTAAAACAAAAGCGAAGGAACTTGGAGCTGACTCATCATGACTATTCCTATTGCTAGGACCTGAGGTAAAAGAATTCTTCCCTTTGGAAGAAACACTTACTTTGAATCAAGAAGAAATATTTACATCTGACCTATTTTCTCTAGACCTTGGTGGTTTCCAGGACAACACACTGGGGTTTTGTAAGAGGGAGCAAGGGGAAATGCTGACTCATCTTTTTTGCCACACCCTTCCTTGGCCTTCTGTTAAGAAGAGCTTCTATTCTCTGCTTGCTTTGAAACTTGAGGCCAATTTTTGTTCCATATCTTAAATAACCACCAGATGGCATTAAAACCAAATTTGAGCCTAGAATGGATTAAATCTATAATCAACTTGAAAATTTGTATAGTGTTGTTAGGCGAGATTGATGAATATTCTAGTCACTTATTTGAAACCAATTCTCTACCTTTGTGGAAGAGCCTGTGTGGGTAAGGTGTGGCCAGAAGTAGTTGAGGAGGTAAACACAACAGTCAGACATCAAATTCTGGAGAGAGGAGTCTCCCCAGAGCCTAGTTAACAGAGCCACAGGATGGCCCTAGAACTCTCTGTGATGTACAGAGTTGGGAGCTGACCAGACTGTCAGAAATAAAGAATACCTGTCTGTCACTTCTGCTAGCCAGAACTCTCTCAGGGTCCAAGTACATCAGAACATATTACTTTAAATATGACATGAGGGAGGAATCATACAACTGAATATATTGGAATTTTGGAATAAACAACCCACAAAGAAATGCCAAAATTTATACACACACACACACACACACACACACACACACACACACACACATCTTTTGGGGCAGATGGGTTTTGTTAACAATAAAACAAATCAAATAGAATTAAAGGAGGAGAAACAGGAATAGAGAGAGACTGTACCTGGGAATCATTGGTTGACACGTTGTACCAAATGATGGATGCCCAAGCGTTAGGTAACTGACTTACATTGGAAATCATCACCACAGGTAATGAGCAGGTCTGGTTAAAAAGAAAAATAGCACAGTTATTACAGGTAGTAGTACCTTACACTGATTTTACACTTGGCCCTCTTCCCTAAAGGGTCATCTCAAGCCAACCCCACTCCTCCAAGGCAGTGGTGTCTATACTGCCTTGGTCACTAAAATGATTCATGAAGGCACTGGAACCTTCTGAGCATATATGAATCAAGGTACAGGGAGGAAAGGAGCTATACAAATAGGAATCCTTTCAGAGTGCTTGGTCAGTCAGCTCCAATATCTTCCTTGACATTGTGGAGGTATTTTTACTTTCTTATGTCATGTACTGCCTAAAATGTAACTAATTAGAGCCTGTATTGACTTAGCAAATTTCCTCTTAATAAATTACATTAAGAATCTAATTTAAAACTTATCTCTGGAATGGATTAATATATTCAAATTATGATCTAACATCTAATTAATGTCAGTATCAGATATGGGAGTTTTAATTGTAGAAGATGGAGAGGCAAGCGATCTTGGAAAACAAAGCATTATGGGAGATAGAGCTGCCTCATCTGTTGTCATGGCACCCAACTTAGTACTTTCGTGCTGAAGTTTTCAACCTTATGGAATAAACAGGCTTCACAGACTAGTCTGGGATTCTAACCAACTTACATTAGCCCCTTCCCATTAACGGAGGTTAGGTTGCTTGTAGACAGTGAAGTACCCACCTGAGGAACTTAATAGCTCATGGAAACAGACATTTAAGGAAAAGAGATGAGGAAAGAATCCATGGAAAATTTTATAAACATGTTTACATTCGTTAAGATAAAAGAGCAAAGGCAGAACTCTAAAAAAACATATCCTACAAATAGGACCATATTCAATCATGTGAAATTGTGTTTGTTCATTCATGCACTCATTCATTTATTCAACAAATGTTGAGCATCTATTATGTGCTAGGCATTGTGCTAGGCACAGGTAATGGAGGGATAAAGGTGTAATGTCCTGCCTTCAAGAGCTCATTGTCAATCATGTTCAACTTAATCCCCAGTTTCCTTATTCCTTCTTTGAGTTCAACAGTAACAGTTATAAGAGGATCAAAACAATGTACCGTTAATGTTCCCATCATTGGTCTTTGCTCATTATACTATAAAAACTTTTCTTCTGAGGGATTTTTACGTACACTTTAAAATTTTGAAAATATATCATACATGACATGGTTCAAGTATACTTATTTCTCTTTAGGCTTTCCTCTGAGTATCCATGACTCAGGGAATCCCAGAAAACAAACAAACAGACAAAAAAACAGTCTGGGCAACAAATTATTCAATAAGTCTTGAATTATAATGACTGTGAGATTTTATCATTTATATTTAACCAGAATAATATATGTTGACGAATCAGTGAATATTTGACATACTGATTTCCTAAATTAAAACAAAAATGATGAATAAGCAATGTACTAAAACCTAGAAAATACTGAGCTTTCATCTTCAAATGATGACCAATTCCTGAAAATGTTATTAGTAAATAGTAGATATTCCTTGAAATACCTACCTCCAAATCTATGGTGAGGCCGTAGAGGCAGATCTGTGTCTCAAATGTTATGGAATGAAGCTCCTCAGTCACCATGTGACAGCCCTAAGGGGAGAAAGAAATTGCTGTCTTACAAATACATAGTTGTTTTCTATTATTAGGCATGCTTTTATAAACATTAGTAAATTCTTAAAGTAAATACCCTCAAATACCTCCTATTACGGAACATTCCTTCTTATTATTTAAAAGGTTATTTAAAGTATATATAGAGTTTGAGAAATCTTCATTTCCACAAACAGAATGATTTTAAGTCTCCAAAACAATATAATTTCTAGTTTTTACAATTCCAGTATATTTTCATCAGTTGAATTCAGACAAGTTTTTCCTTATTTTTAATTTTGGAAGTTAGTCCTTTTGACTTACCAACCATTAATAAAAGCAAGCCATATGTGTGTAGCTAAAAAAGAAACAAGTCAATGTCATAATGGATTTGTTTTTTTTAAAAAAGCAAGATTTCCTTCTGGTTTAAACATGGTAGGTGTAAAACGAGTACTTTCCCCAGCTCCTTCCAGAAACTTCAGTAAAGTAATAGCTAGGGTTTTATTTACTTTCCAGGAAAATAAAGCTGTAATCTAGGTCTCAAAATGAGAGGTAGGGGAGTGTGGAGCGAGGGTGGCAATAGGGGTAGTGTGTCTCAGAACCAGGGGTTGGAAACACTGGGCCCCCTGAGTCCGGAGTGAGGGCTGAACAGGAGGAGCAGTTACTAGCCCCAGCCCTTGCAACGAGGTTCCCAACATTCCCCGTCACTGGTGGGAGACAGGAAGTTTACTCTCTGGAGCGGATGTATCAGAGGAACTAGAGAGGCTCTCTGCATTTTGGATACAAGGCCAAGATGAGGGCAGGGTGAGGTATTGTACGGGAGGATCCTGTCAAATCTAGGGGAAGCCCATGCCCCTGTCTCTGCTTGACACCTCCAGGAGAGATATCCGGGAGGTAACCAGACCAAGGGAGAAACAACTTACAGATACTGCCTTTAGGGACCCCCCCAGTGAGACAGCCAGGTCCTAATAATCACTCTTAAGTCTAAATCCCTACCACGCACACAGAACTTCCAGTTTTTTAGTGCTCTTAAACAGTAAACTACTGGTCATCCAACATTTGACAAAGCCTCTCACATGAAATGCAGATACAAAAATCAACAACCAAGAACTCAGAAAAAAAGAGAGAATGCAAAAAGCAAACGAAAAGTTTAAAAAAACTATACTAAAAAATATTATAATAAAAAAAGTATATCAGGCTCAGTTTTATACATTAGCTCAACAAATAAATGGCATAGGAAAGGGGCAAATCAACCACTGTAATGGGTGAACATTGCTTGGATACTGATTTGCACAAACCAGCTGTAAGAAGATCTTTTCAAGATAGTGGAGAAATTTGAACAAATAATGGAGCTTTATTAAGGAAAGATTTTAAGTAAATGCTATTTTCGTTTTTTTGGTGATAAGTGTATTGTGGTTAGGTTTTTTAAAAATTTTATCTTCTAGATAAGAGATACCTACCAAAATATCAATGAGTAAGATGCTATACTATCTGGAATTTAAGTACTCCAGGAAAAATATCTGTGTTTATGGGGAAAATAGATTAACTAAGACAGGGAAAATGTTAATTATTGTTGAAGCTGGGTGATGTAAAAATGAAGGTTCATTGTATTTCTCGATATACTTTAGTATATAGTTGTATATACATATATGTTTTGTTCATTAAAAAGTTCTTAAAGATGTTTAAAATTTCAGATGTTACATCCTTACAGATGTAACCAATACATTACATCCATGAAAGGAGAATAGTATACTACCAAAAGGAACATTCAGAAAAGAATGATGAACAATTAAAAATATAATAAGAGAAATAGACAAAACAACAGAAGAGCTGAAAGTAGGGCTGAGGAAATGTCCCAGAAAGTAAAACCAAAAAAACAAAAAAAAAAACCCAAAGAAATAAAAAATAGGATAGAAAAGATAACAAATAAAGAATCAACAAACTCAAAACAACAAACAGAAGTTCCAGAAAGAGAACAGAGGAAATGGAGTAGAGGAACTATCAAAGGCATAACCCAATGGTAACTCTTATACATTCTGATGGGAGTTGGTACAATCACTTTTTGAGAATAATGTCTCAATACCTAGTAAAGTAGGAGATGCACTCACTCCCCAGGATGATGGTGAGAGTAAGTTTATAAAAACCAGGAAACAAAAAAACAAAACACGATTGTGCAACAGGATCAGAGGGCAATCAGCCCAGATTGGAGCAAGAGATGGAGGGTTCCCAGAGGGATGTTGCCAAAAAGAAAGAAAAAGACAGAAATTCAGATGGACCTGTATGACTATATTTTAAGGACCTTTCAAGTTCTGGAGGAAAGTTTGGGGCTACATTAGTAACAGGTACATAAAATAAATTGATTAAATAAAAAATCTGAGGCAACTAATAAATCCAGGGAAAACTAAAATAATACAAGAATGGAAATATAATCATACTATGTTATATGGTTCAGCTGTTAACAATTTTTATATAATCATAGTAATGTAAACATTGAATATATTAACTAACCAAAACACATTATATGATAATATTGTGAAGATGGGTGAAATTAATATGCATGAAGAGCTGGTATAAGAGAGCCATAGCTTAATTTAAAATGGGTAACCATCAAGGTACTACTGTATAGCGCAGCGAACTCTGCTCAATATTATGTAACAACCTAAATGGGAAAAGAATTTGAGAAAGAATAGATACATTTATATGTATAACTGAATCACTTTGCTGTACACCTGAAACTAACACAACATTGTTAATCAACTATTCTCCAATGTAAAATAAAAAGTTTAAAAAGAGAGAGAGAGCCACAGCTTAATCTTTTATAGAAATAATTCAGGAGTTAAGTGTATAAAATAAAAAAATCAGGAAGTATCAGCATGATATTAGCATGATATTTATAGCTCAAAAAATGGTCATCTCTGGGGAGTGGGTTTGGAGCGGGAAGGAGTGGGACAGAAATTGCTGTTTTTCCATGATGAAATCTGACAGCAACTTGCTATGTGCCCAGGACCAGCAGTACTGTCATCATCTAAAAGCTTGTTAGAAAAACAGGATTTCTGGCCTCATCCCAGGCCTACTGAACCAGATTCTGCATTTTAACAAAAACCCCGGGTGGAATTTATGAGGCAGTTATTCTCAATGCGATGTATCCACATTGTGTTTCATCTCAAAAGGGATGTGGAAAATTTACAGATGATACAGAAAGCCAAAACGATTTTAAAAACAAGCCCTGGGGGAACATATGAACAGAAGTGGAATTATCTAGGTTAGGAAAGTCAGGGTGGGGTTGGGGGTGGCTGAGTCAGCCCTGAGGGAAAGGGACATCTACCGCTGAATATATGTTGATAATAAGCTGGAATCCATCGGTATTAAATTTCAAAAAATAAAAATAGTTCTAATATGATGATAGGAATAACAACTACATGGGGGAAGACTTTGGTGACAATGAGGCACATTAAAATAGAATTTGTTCCTGAGAAGGAAATAGAAAATTAAAAACTCCTCTCTCCCTTGGGTTAGATCATTGTGGTCCCTTATACTGCCTGGAGTAACCTAGACTGACCTGGTGAGATTGCTTCTTACTGGATTAGTAGAAAGTTATGATCCTGAAAATTCCTCTTGAAAATTCCCTTAGACCACCCCTAAGGGGAGGAAGTGTTTACGCTGCCCTATGGGGAGGAAGTGTTTACGCTATGCAAAGCACTGAGACAAGTGAAGAATCCACAAGTCCACGTTCACTAACGGGGTGGGGGTGGGGGGTGCTCACATTCTCACTGAGTTCAGTGGCGGACAGGACACAAGCCTGGGCAGCACATCTAGAAGCCTGAGGCAAGCACGCAGATGGAGACCACATACCGTATGTCTAACTATTTAGCTGTTACAAAGCAAGTGATCAAACTGTTAAAATATGGTCTCGTCTCCTGCCTTGACAGCTAAGCTTTCACCTGACCTAACTGGCCAGGTTTTAACTCCTCAAAGTGCCACAAACATGCTGGCCTGGGGAGAGTGTGGCCATCCTGGACCGTGGCCCATCCCCCTCCCTTCTACCTCTGTGAGGGGCTTACTTTGACTAGTGTGGCCCCTAGGTCTCTCCTTGTGCCTAGAAATGTTTGCATTGATGGTGTCATCTGTGCTTGAAAGAGCATACCTGGGGAAGAGGTCTGTACAAGCCCTGGAAGTGGGCTTGAGGTCTTTGGGGCTGGGAATTCTGCAGCCCTAGGCTCTGGGTGAGCACATAGCCTCGACCGCTCAGACATCTTTCTCTGTAGGGAAGGGCCACAGCTGGAGGGCAGCCAAAGGGAGCCTTCTGAGTGCTTATCCCTCCCCCATTCTAGCCTCTATAGTTTAATTTATATGATTAAATGTGTACATATATATATGATAAGATAATTCATTATGGATAATTCCCTCAGATATTTGGGTTATGGCAGTTGTGTGCTCACTGTCCAAATGGCAGGACTCCACAGACAGAGCAATGACACACGGGGTTGTCCATTAACTTTGGAAGAAGACTTTGTACGTTAAATATTACTTTATTAAACTGTAATGTGGGTGGTGAGAGGTTTTCTCAGTGATTCAAACTAATTTCTAATGTTTACTTAAACCCCCTGATGCAACTGTGAGGCACATTTAGAATGAAATCCAACAAGGAAGCTGACGGACAATACACATGACTGGAGACGAGCAGTTCTGACAGAAGAGAGTGTCATTAATTTTCAAAGCTTGAATGCCATCAATCACAGTCTTTATTATTATTATTATTATTTTTTTTTTTTTTTGCGGTACGCGGGCTTCTCACTGTTGTGGCCTCTCCTGTTGCGGAGCACAGGCTCCGGATGCGCAGGCTCAGTGGCCATGGCTCACGGGCCCAGCCCCTCCGCAGCATGTGGGATCTTCCCGGACCGGGACACGAACCCATGTCTCCCGCATCGTCAGGCGGACTCTCAACCACTGTGCCCCCAGTCTTTATTATTTTATCAGTGCAGTCCAAGCCAGAGACACTATTCGATCTCACGTTCCCAGAGTCCATTCCTTACACACTGACTGGCAAAATGTCATAGATAAGATGTACCATTAATGTCTGTATTAAAAGCCATTTTAACCATCTGAGATGGTTAGAGATTTAAAATATCCATATTTATGATATTTATATTATATGACATTGATATTATAACTGGATTGACTGTATTGTACCCACTGGATAATCTGCTAAGAAACTAGAAAACTGGCTGAACAACCTGACCAGGGCTCCACCTGGAAAAAAATACACAAACTGATGAAAGGTAGGTATAGATGTCACCATATTCTTTTATGTTACCTCTGCTCAGTGTCTAACAGCACACCCTGAAAACCTAGAATATGTTAACAAGTGGCTATGGCTTTTGGATTTTGACTTGAAAGACAACTTCTGTTAAGAAAATATGACTGGGATAAGGATGATTTTCATCTAAATTTCTTGCTCATCTTTTTTTATTTTTTGGTATTTTTTTAATTGAAGTATAGTTAATTTACAATGTTGTGTTAATTTCTGGTGTATAGCAAAGTGATCCAGTAATACATATATATACAAATTCTCTTTCATATTCTTTTCCATTATGGTTTATTACAAGATATTGAATACAGTTTCCTATGCTATACAGTAGGACCTTATTGTTTATCTTGCTCGTCTCTTAACAAGCCATACTCTATGATAATGCCGCACATGGAAAACTATGTGGAATAGAAAACAACTGCAATAATCCATTTGCTTAATGAGTATTTGTTGAGTCCCTATCATGTGGAGACCACTGGCCTAGATGCTGGGAAACAGTAAGAGGGGAAATAATGGTACAGTCACATGAGAGACAGCCCTTAATCACAGAATCATAGGAAACGAATGTAAAGTGACAACAAATTCTCAGCCCATAATGTAAGGGGATTGTATGGAGGGTGTTGCAGAAAAAGTCTACGTTTTTAGTGTTATTCTGGTACCAAAGTTTGTCTTAAGAAAGCATTGCAACTACTTAAACTAGTTCAGAAGGAAATCAACTTCCTGTGAAAATGCTCAAGCTAGTTGGAGTGTGAGTGGTGGCTCTGTGTTTGAGAACACTGAACCTTGAAAGAACATTTGTCTGGCTATTTTGTTAAACAAAACTCAAGTCACTCAGGCTTTACTAATAGCTTCTTTGTGTTTCATGACTTTCCACCACATAAACAAAATTACTTAACACCTCAGTCTGTGACTAAAACTGTCATTTATCAGTTAAAACCTACTGACAGAGCAAACTCGAGACACTGCAATTCCAGCCTCCCTGTTCAAACAATTTCTGCACTTCAACAATCACTCTCTAGCTGGCTCTAAGGACCTCTGGGAAAGCTTGCTTCCTGGGAATCTGTAGATAGCATGTCTACAGATTCCTCATTTCAAAGCAGATTCTCAAAATCAAATTCATTTTCAAAAAAATGACCCTACCCTCTGTTGTACTTCTGAGGATTACAGAATCTCATTCAAAGGAACTTAGAGACTGACTAGTCCAACAGTTTTCAAATCTTTTTTTAACCCTGGAGCATGTTCTTAAAAGTAAATTTCCCACCTGGGTCCCAATCTGTAAAATATTTAAAATAGAGCTGACTGATTGAAACAGGGGTGGGGGACCCAGAGCTCCACCCTTCACCAGCCCCCAACCAAGGAGGTGGCACCATTGTTCTCCCTGGCCTTCTGGGGACAGCATGAGTCTAGGGCAACGTCAACATCCTCCCTTCACCCAATGCTACAGCCAGGCGCCCATGCACGTCCTGACAGGTCACCTCTTCCTGGCTAATCTCAGAGTCAAACAGACATGGGGTGCTGCAATTCTAAGAAGCTTTGGATTGGCAATCCTGGGGAAACTGTCATGGTGTGTCGTGATCATTTAATGAGTATTCAGTCTAAGCTCTCACAACCACAAACAGAGAACTGAGGGACCCTAAGCTGTGGGGTGTGGTGATGCGGTGGGCAGCAGGTAGACGTGCAGTCCTATAAAAGGGGCCTATATATGGGGTGGTCTGAGGTTGCATGGACCTGGAGCCAGAAAGCCATGCTCACTGGCCCTTGAAAGGGAATGTTTCCAGCAGAGCACCTAGCAGGTGGGCAGAAGAGGAAGGATAAGGATTAGTGGTTTATCCTAGGCCAGGTACCACCTTTAGAGCCATTTCCCCACCTGCTCTTTATAGAGGGGGCAGCCTGGAGGGCTGATCAGGAAGCCCATGGCAGACATCCGCACAGCACACGGCAATTGACTCTCACACACGCCATCTCGTGTGGTCCTCACAACAGCCCTATGAAGTGCAGGTTAACATGCAACTTTACAGTTAAGGAGTTAGTGAGGTAAAACAGCTAGCGCAAGGTCAGCTGCCTGTAAGAGGCAGAGCTGTGGGCAGTGCTGTTTCCACCACCGCACCGATGCACGCAGGAGATAAGGGAGAAGTCAACGTTTTCTCAGGAAGCATTAGTTTAAATTCCTTCTACCCTTCGTAAGGATTCCGGTGCGAGGTAGCTATGTGATTTCTGAGCAGGTGGGTAAAGTGAGGACAACGACAGCAGCAGCTGGAACAGAGAGGAAAGGATGAGATGCTGTTCGCAAATCTGCAAAGATCTCCCTTATCGGTGCTTTGTGACCACCTAGAGGGGTGGGAATGGGAGGGCGGGAGGGAGGGAGATGCAAGAGGGAAGAGATATTGGGACATATGTATATATATAACTGATTCACTTTGTTATACAGCAGAAACTAACACACCATTGTAAAGCAATTATACTCCAATAAAGATGTAAAAAACATTCAAGCAGATTGAGCTGCCAGACCATAACAAATTTCTCCCACAAGTTATTTGCCTCATGTATTTCATTTAAAGAAAAATTAGGTAATACTAGGCAACAATAAAAGTACAGAAGCATAAAATTATATATCGTTTAAATTTTCTTTTCAAAGAATAAGAAAAATAAATTTCATACCATAAACCTAAAAAAAAAAAAAAGGAAGAAAAAACGATCTCCCTTATAGGAATCTCAGCAAATGGTGGGCTGGGATGAGATAAAGGGGCAGCAGGGGTCAAAGAGGAGGGCCAACTAGGGCAGCCTCTCCAAGGGAAAGTTTCATGACTACAGAGGGAGCACAGCACAGCGGCCAAGAGCATGGACATGGGAGCCAGACTGCTATGGTTTGAATCATCTTAGCTGCACCACTCTGTGCCTCAGTTTCCCTAGCCAAAATAAGTATGACACTAACGGTATCTACTTCATAGGCTTCTGCAAGAGCTACGAAAATCAATGCCAGTGAAGCTCTTAGACAGTGCCCGATATATAGTAAATGCCGCACGAGGATTTGTCAAATAAGTTCTTATCAGGCTGTGAACTCCTGCTTCAGGTGCCCACAGATAAGCGATAAGCGACAGCTACTGTCTGAAATTCGAAAATGAGGTTATAACATCCTAGCTTCCTGTTCTCCCTAAAGTTTGGTTACTTCAATCCCTGGCCCCATTAATTTATGAAGCGCATTTTATCATCAGATCTTCCCCCACTCTTTCCTGACTTTCCTTTCGTCACCCCTACTGCCTAGCCAAGCCCCGATTCCCCAGGCTCATCGTTCTGAGTCCACGTCATATATTGTGTGACTTTTCAATTGTTCCTGTAGCTCGTAAAATAGCATTCAAGTCTATGGTTTGTTTTAAATGTACGTAGGAGTCATATTAAAATTTTGTCAACAGGGGGAGCTCAAAGAATAGCTTAAAATAAAATTATCCAGCTCCAGCAAACTTGGAAAAAAAAGAAAAGGAAGAAATAAAATCATTCTGATATAACCATATGATTTTGTTATTAATCAGAAAATGAGAGGAAATAAATTCAAAGAGAGATAAGTAGGCCGTTGTTTTTCTATAGTAGAAGATGATTTACTTAGATTTCTGTCTCTAGAGAAATCCAAGTAAAGATTTCGATTTTACATTCACAAAGATGACAAGGTACTAAGGAGTTCAGGGATTTAGATTTATTCCCATTTGATTTGTTTTCCTTAAGAAGAGTTTAGAAGCATTGTGCTCAGTCTATTCAGACTTAGTACACTATTCAGGGAGGTCACTGCATGAAATATTGTTTGCAACTCTGGCCAAAATTCCAGGGATAATCATGAAATGGGCTTTTATTTATAATGAGCTAATGTTTCAACTAGGAAGTTTGGAAAACCTTTATGGATTTCTATAAGGTGAGAAGAATAACTCCTACTTGTTTGGTTTATTAGAATATCCTTAAACTCAAAAGCTTTGCTCCTGTGATATCTGGGCTGAGAAACCTGTCTGGTGCTCTGCCCTAAGCCAAGGTTCTACCCTGGGAGGAAAGCTTAGCTCATCCTCGGTGAGGCTGTGATATTTGGCAAATCATATCTTTAAGATACGATTAAGGGAATGAAGAATGCTTGGAAGGAAAAATGTAGAGCATAAAACCTGTTGTGATGGACCTTTGCGGTTTTGTGGAGTGCGCTAGATTGACTGCAGTTGAAGGCTGGATTTATAAAGTGCTTTTTTTCTTCCAAGTAATTCAAAGCGATTTCTCATAGGAGCTGTGACTATAAAGCCAGAAGATTGGATCCATACCAACCGTACTAGAAACAAGCCTCACTGCTTTATAACTGCATCATGTAGGTGGTCTTACATATGCAGTTTCTCTGAGCAGGGAGCACTGGGAATTACTACTCTGATCTCTTAGAGGGAAAAAATGCAATATTTTTCCATCAGATCATTTGCCAAGGATCACATTTTTGGTCACTGTCAGAATGGACTCAAACCCAGGTTTTCTAATTCCAAATATGTAGGGCATAAACCTATGCCCTAGTATCTAGGTCAACTAAATAGCTGATTCCCAAAGTCACTTCCAATCCAGGATTTGACCACTCTATTATTTATCGACTCAAACTTGAACACTTGGGCTGCACCAGTTTGTTCTTTTAATCAATTCATCTAGTGAAATGCCAACTTTAATATAAGAGCAAAGTAACTGATACCATAAAGTAATAGAACTGTTTTTCACTTGTGATTTTCACATACTGGGTCATGATGTTCAAGACTTACCTCTTATCTGTGGAAAATGAGTGATTTTAAGATATTTTATAATAAAGGACTGACTAAAGAAATTATAGCAATATAATGCAACCACTTTAAATCATGTTCTCCAAGAGTATTTAAGTTTATGGAAAGCTGTTCACCTCACATTGCTATGTGATAAAAAAAAAAGCAGGTTATGAAACAATGTGTATATATACTTTCAAAGTATAAAAGTCTAGATAAAAGATAAAAGTCTAGAATGATGTGAACCAAAATATTAATAGTCATTTTCTTAGGAGGGTGTTACATGCATTTTCTATTTTAATAACAAAATTTCTTATACTGTCTGCAATTTATTGAGCTTTATATGTATAACTAGAGAAACATGAATTTGACTTTATATAAAAATATAAAGGGCAGTTTAAGAGCTTTGTAAAAATAAGACATTATAGGATTATTACCTAGAAAGATTCTTTTGGAGAAAATATTTCCTACCTCATTTCCTTTGTTTCCAGTACTAGACTTCAATTCCTTTGGTTGCTTTGTAAAAGAAAACAACAGTATTTAGATGGAGAAGCATTATCAGCTAAATATCAAGTTGGGGTTTTCTTGGCCCATAATTTTGACTTCTAGAACAGTAACCGAGATGTTTTCTAACTCACTGAAACCTGATGTGACATAGCTGCCCGGATTCAACAGAAAGGAGCTTCCTGTTTCATCTCAAGGTATGCCACTTTAGGAACTGTCGCTGAGATAAGGGAGCAAGCTGGCATAAGACTGTATTTTTCAGTCACATTTTGGAAAGAGGAAATCATGCTGGGATGTTTTAGAATCTATTCAGCACTCCTTTGTACCTGACAAGTATCATCTGAGCTCAGCCGTGATGATTCTCAAAGCCTACGAAATCAAGTCTAACACACAGGCCTGGGGAAATAGACAATGGGGCAGCGTGCCACATGGCACAGTGAGCTACTAAATGCCATGAGAGCAGGAGATACAAAAATGTTCATGACATAGATTACTTAATGGGAAAAAAAGGACAGAAAACAAATTAGTGTGTACAATCTGATCCCACTTAACAAAAAGAATATATATATATATGAATGAAAATGTAAAAATAAGTATGTTATGTCAAGGTGTTGGGATCATAGGTGGTTTTTAATTTTTTCTCTGATTTTCTATATTTACTTTTGTATTAAAAAGTGATTAAAGTATTAGGTAAAAGATAATATACGCGAAAATGCTTAGCAACTAGAAAAGCACCATGAAAACTAAGGTTTTGTTATTTTATATATTATCTCTGCTGGAATAGAGACCCATCACTTTTTGGTTTGTTCCTTGTCCTTCCTTTTCCAAGTGACTCTTTTGGGAGACAGAAGGGCCTCTTACGGCTTCACTTATTAGCAAACATTGGCCATTATTGAAAGTTCCTTGAAAATATGAATTGAACTTAAGCAAAAAGAGTTCTAGTTATAAGGATGTATATGTCATCACTCCTCATTACATTTTATTGATTTAGCAGTGTCATATAGAGAGATTCAGTTACAAAGAAATGTACTCTTCAATACTGAAGACTAAACAAAAACAAAATAAAAAATGAAAACCAGCATAAATTTATGTATGCAGATATCTTTCTGTTACCATAAATTTTATCTTTAAGGAAGTAGACTTTTAGAGACTGCTTCAGTGGTGCCCCAACATTCAGGTGAGGTACCTCCCAAATGCTGATAAACCAGATGAGCAACATGTTTTTGGCAAGACAAGCGGGGTCTTTGGGAATCTAAGAACTATGCAAAGAATTAGAAAGAAAGCAGGAAGAGAACTCTAGGTTAAGAGGAAGTGGTAAGAGCAAGAAGTAACAGGATGAGGCTGGGTCATAAGCTTTCTAGAAATGCCAAGGCAAACTGCAACTCACACCCAGAAACATCATATTTCCCCAAGCTAATCCTCCTAAAATGAAAGAGCCTTTAGCCAGACATGTCATTATTGGTATCATTTGGGAGATTTAAAAAATGAAACCAGGGGTGCCTATCGACTGTAAAACAGATTATCTCTGTCAGTATTACCAAAATATTTTAACTAATTAAGACATATATTTAGGTACAACATCACCGTTGTTGAGAACTCACACCTTCAGAGTTAAGGGTCAGAGTTCTTTTTACCATTTAAAATTCTTCAATGATGGCATGTTTTATTTCTCAATATGGCCCTTAATTCGCATAAGAAACACTAAAGAACAAAACACATTAAATTATAAAGCCTATTAGTTTAAATGTGTCTGATTTGGAGGAGAAAAAAAGCTTGTGTAATTTTACTGCCAAACTCACCAAATGCCGAAATTCTACAGAGAGACTCCCACTGGAAGATTCTTCAATGGACATGGCTTTGACGTGAGTTCCACAAAGCACAAATCTTCGATTGCTAGAGAGAAAATCTTGGCTATTTACATGGTCTCAGGTAAAATATATTTATGAGAACAGCCGAAAATTCTAAAGTAAATGTCTTACCTTAGAGTTGAAACGTTCCTGTAAAACCAAGAAGATTCTTTAAAATGAGTTATTTAATAGATCTAATAACAATTTTTCTATGACACTTTAGGGGATAGTATATAAAATTTCATTTCAAGTCTTTATAGTAAAATTTTTAAAATAAGTCTTCCTTGGCGTTCTGTTAAATGTTTGAACTTCAAAGTCAAATATTTGAAGTACATTGATATGTAACGTTAGAGAAGTAAATTTAAAAGTTTAAAATTATTCTATAAAATAAGGACAATTGTTTTTAAAAAGTCTTACATTTTCATGTTTCAAAATGAAATTAGAAACTTACTTGTCAATCGATGCTTTCACCTTTACCTGATAGTTTAGTTCTGGTAATTTTATCAGTAGTCTGGAAAGACACATAAATAAAGAATTAAAGATAAAAATTTTAATGGCTAAAAGCCTTTTTATATTTAAAGATTTAAATATATTTACAGTAAGTACATATAAATCAAACTCACATTATTTCCAGTCATATGTTAGTGTGTTTTTAAAATGTCCAATTCCTCTTTACTTTGCCATGTTACTAATATTGACATCAGCCACTTAATATAACACATACTTGGAAAGTGTTTCCATATTATTTCAGTTGATGTGTGTTGGATAACACATTGGCTAGGTCAGAAAAATAGCTATTTGGGTTAAATGTATAAAAAAAAATTTTGCAAGTCTATTAATGTGGCTCCATTTTATTCTCATATTATAAAAAAATTGTAAGCTTAGTAAGACTAAATGTTTTGATAAGTGTTTTATGGTAAAATACTGATAAAGACTAGGACTCTGGTAGAATAAGGAAAATTCCACTTCAAATGCATTTGCAGTCTTTAAAGACACTATATTTAAGTAACAGCAAAAATGTTCATAACTAAAAAAGACCTAACTTCAAACAAACAAATGATCAAAGGTCAGAATAACAATTCCTTTAATTCCTTCTTGTGTCAGCCTTCCTTCACTCCTTAGCTTTTCCCAACTCTTCCGAGCTGTACCCTCTGACATACCACCTCTGCAGGTTCAGTTCAGTTTCAGAGACATTCATTCAGTCACTCACTCACTCATTCATTTATGCACTCATCCCAAACCTTGTTCATTCACTCAGCATGTATTGAACTCCTCATATAGACCCTGTACAGCCCCAGGCACTGGGAAACTGGCATAGTGAAGATTAGGGAAGGAGGAGAGTAGACATGGCTATACACCAAAGGAAGAAGTCTAGCCAAAGAGCTGGAATATAGAGAATGGTAATAAGCAACTGAATGGCATTAGAGAAATACAGTCATAGATAACAGACAGCCCAAACAAAACAAAAATAATGTAGCAAAGGTTCCTTAAAAATCCTGCCAGGATTGGTTTCAGAGCTTGGGATATAATAAGTGTACAGCTGTTGGTAGTGAGGGGTGAGGAGGTCATATGAAGTAAGACAAGATGTTTTTCCCCTCTGCATTCCTCTCTATCCTATTTCAGGAAGGATCTCATTCACTGTAGGATGCTGACGACAAAAGGGAGTCCCATGTCACCCCCTTCCTTTGAAACAGGAGGATGGAATGCTATGGTAGAGAGGGGTTTTTGGGAAAATCTTGAATACTAAGTAAAGGATCATCTATCAAGACGGTGGAGGACAGTGTACAGAGAAGAAGGACGGGGACCGAACAGTTAGATGGAAGAGGAAGGCAGAACACCTAAGCCAGGGACTAATGGTCTGTGCCTCTGGCAATCAGCTCAAACACCACGCCATTCAGGGACCTCTTCCACTCAGAACTCTTTGCTGAGCAATCCCTAATCATCTTCCCCTTCGTCCCACAGAGCATCTTAGACTGAACATAACGTCTACGGGGGTGTCTCAAGGAAAAGCAGCATATATACCACCCTTCTATTTCCTTTTAGTGTTACAATTTTCTGGGCTACATAGAGATGTGGGGATGAGGAAGGAACACCTTCTGAAAATCATAAAATTTTAAAAAGGAACCTGCTCTCTGCCCTTTTTTGTTGTTTCTTAAAGTCTTGGTGCAAATTCACACAAAGGAAATGATTAAGAATTTCAAGATGGGTTTCTGAAATGCAAACGAAAGACAAATGCCTTCCTTTTAAAAATGAAGTTCCTAGGTGATAGATGTCAACTAAACTTATTGTAGTAATCATCTTGCAGCTTATGTATGTCAAGTCATTATGCTTAAACTTATACAGTGTTGTATGTCAATTATATCTCAATAAAATGAAACTAAACTAAACTTAAAATGGGGTTCAATAGTGATCTGTGATCAGGGATGCTATCATGGGATCCTAAATCACCATCTATCATGGCATCACCACCTCTACTACTAGTCTGGAATTTCAGCTTTCCAGAGGTGACCTAGTGATTAGAAATGTAAAGCTTTGGGACTCAAGAGATTGAGGCATGATGAAAATCTTTGCAAGTTTGAAGTCAAACTCATTATTTTAAGAGTGTCATTACGGAAAACTGTATGCTTTAGTTTGCTCATGCAAATGAAAAGGATCAGATACATAGATAAAGTGGCGACAACATAATCATTTCTCTTTAAATCAGGTACATAATAAGTATGTACTGAAAATCGTGGTGTTGAGATTTTTCATGGACCATCCAATAAGCTAGCTGCTGGGTGATCACAGGTGAAGAACGTTCCATTATATTTCCTGGATAGGATATTCAAACCCTTCCATCATCTGTCTCCAATCTATCTACTCAATTCTCTCTCTCCCTGCTCCCCACGCTTACAAAACAGACCCAGGAAGTCATTATTTCTATAGTCTCACTCTCCCACGCCCCTGCTCTTCCCTCAAGGTCCTTCCTCAGTGACCACAAGGCATTCTCCAGGCTCCCCAGTTTTCTCTCAAGTCAGCCTTTTGAGCAATTAATCCCATGTTGTCCGATATTGTGATTTCATGCTAATAACTCTCATGTCCTCATCTTCGTTGTTCTGATCTTTACAAGCAGGGCTCTCACCTTAACATTTCTGTGGGTACTTACCATAGCTGAGTGCTGGGTATGCAGGAGGTGCTCAGTAAAGAATAATTGAATGAAAGACACAATGAGAGCAACTAGCCTTAATCACACAGTGGCTATGGCATCATAAATATGAAATGATAGAATACATTCTGCCTACCTTAGCTTCACAGTAAACTGAATGAGAGTTTTAAGTACCATCGGCCTCTGAGGGTGGGTTGGCATGCATGGCTGTCGTTCAACCACAAATGAGCTGGGTTCAAAGGAAATAAAGCGCGTCATTTGAAAACACTGGAAACATTGACAGGCTGAAAACCACAGAGTAACAGGATGCTGTCCTCTTATAAAATCCAAACTTTCTACACTTAGAAGGCATTCAAACCCTTGTTAAGCTCAAATCTTTCTAAGACTTCTCATAAATAAATACCAGGAGATGGGAAATACCTAAAGACTGTCCCTAAGTAACAACAGTAAATAACTCTTGATTGTTATAATTGGGTCAAGAATAAAAGCCCCAGTCTATTTTTATCATACTAAACATCAAGTAGAAAGTTATTTCATGCCATTTTTGAGCTAGACATTAGGATTTCTGGTACATACTAGTATTTTTTTTTTCCCTTTAGATGAGCTTATAAACATAAACATGTTCTCCACCCTTCATTTCTTGGATACGTACTTGAGAAGAAATCCTTGACATCTTCTTTTCTAAAAGATGAAAAATGAACTTTGGGTGGGTGATGTGGTGGCTCATGAAAAACCGAGTTAGGTGGCGGGAGAAGTGTTGATGAATAAACAGTGAAGAGTAGAAATGTTTCTGGAACTGTCTGGAGCTTTATTCACTGCACCCTGAGGCTCACTGTTTAACACTTCCCTCCCACTCCTTCACCTGAACACCAAAACCCAGCCAGGGTGTCCTCCCAACTCCACAGGACTGAGGCTCCCAAGAGGCCTTTAAATGGATAACATTTGACTTACTCCTTTTTTTTTTTTTTAATTGAAGTATAGTTGATGTAAATGTTGTTTTAGTTTCAGGTGTATAGCAAAGTGTTGACTTACTTCTTAAAAAGGGTGCAGATCAAGAAGGTGACTCTTTCTAGCAGATGTGTTCTTTGCAGTGGGATGGGATCCCCTTCATATGTCATTTTGGTAGACTGCTCCTCTAATTTCTCCAACTGCCTTCTGAGTTGGAACAGACTTTCTGCCAACAGTGTAAAGCTATCGAACAGCAAATGAAAAACGCAGATAGTTTTCCACTTAACAATCCACCATTTTAACTATTAACCATATTTAGCAAATATTACTAAATAATTATTAAATTAATTAAATTAGTCACTTAATTCCATTAAAGGTTAGTGACAGTTTTTATTTTAATGTTTATTTTCCTAACCCAGCTTTTTGCTAAAATGCATGATAGATGTTAACTGTTTTCAATGTTTTAAAATTTTTACCTTCAGTTATAGATAAGAAATCATTTAGGAAATTTTGTCAATGTCTGGAACGAAATCCCTTTTAATTATCCTTTTTAAAAAGTCTGTTAAACACATATATTTAAAAAATATTGCACTCACTAAAGACAGCAAATTTAAAACTTTAAAAATACATGATATGAAGAATGTTATGTGTAAGAATACTGAAGAAAAAAACAGTATGACCCCCCCATATATATTTTTTACAGGTCCTAAGTATTAGCCAAAAAATTATCAGTGGATCTTCCTGGAGAAAGGTATCTGCTTAGAGTTTTACCTTGGATCTTACCTTAGAAACAGAGGTGGCAGCTTGGGCTGGAAGTCTGGGAAGGAGGGAGATTGAAAGGCACACAGAAGAGGCCTCCAACTAAGAGGAGGCAGAAGTCTCATGAGACTTGCTAAGTCCATGTGCCCTGACAGCAGCTCTTTCTACTGAAAGTTTATTCCCCACATAACATTGTAGAAAGAACTGCAAACTCCCTACTGAATTTGGTATGAGCACCATTACCTGCTATGCTCCCTTTGTTGTTTATCTTGTTTTCACAACAACAGAGTACAGTGAGGTTAGAGAATCAAAGTATCTCCCCAAGGAAAATCAATAAATTTAAAAAAGAGCCCAGTTACTTTTCCTGAGAAGTAGGCCTGGCAGTGCAGACCTTTCAGTGCAAGTGTGCCCAGTTACTGTGCTTTTTCATTGTATTGGATTGTACCCTTGGAAAGCAATTTCAGATTTCAACTGAAAATTTTCCTTCTTTTTCATTATATTTTCTAATTGTTCTTTCACTCACATAGTTTTCTTTTACATTGATGAAGGGGAAAACCAAAAAACATTTTTTTAATACAAAGGATAATATCTGTACATAATTGCATGTATGCATGTGTACACAGGCAGGGGATGCCATGTTGTATTAGCCATTTGAGATTTTTTCATTTAAATACAAAAATAAATCACTTTGTTGAAAACACAAAACTAATATTTAACTCTGACACCTTAAGATACACATTTTAAAAATGAGATACAGTGTTTGAAGCCAGGGCTTCTCATGCCCTTCAAGAAAGTGTATTTATTGCTGATTTGAAAAAGTTCATTTGAGTCTTTTAAGATTGATATATTAGATAAGAAAATAAGCAATTCTTATGCATTCTATAGATTTCTATAGATGCTTTATTTTTCTCCCCAAAGGGATGGAAATTAAGAACACTCAGACAATTACATCCATTTGTTTTCAACGGTAGAGTTCCAGCTGCTAATAAGCCATCAATAAGCTGAATGAATTGACATTTGCGTCTAAGCCTGTATTCTCTGGCTAAGCGACACTGTTGTGTACTTCCTGTGGTTTTCACTAGAAACTAAATTCAGTTCATTTTACCAGTTTTGGAGCTGGTCGAGCCCATTGTGGAGTGGACCTCCGATGCAGGCGACTTGTTGCCGCCTCTTCCAGTCTTGCAGCTCCTCCACCAGGGTGCTGTTCATTAACAAGTCCGTCTCATTCACTATTTGTGTCATCTTACTGAGGGCTTCCTGAAGACAAAAGTGACTACTGAGAAGATTCTTATGACACACAACCAAAGTTACTCATAATTTAACCTATAAAGTAATTTGTCTGACCTGGGAGATAAAGCCTTGGTTAAAATTTTGACCAAATATTTTACCAAATACTACCTTCCATCTGCCATAGCACTGCCTTTTCAAATAATTAAATTATTGCAATTCAATAATGTCATGAAGAAAGAAGCATGACCATAGTTAACACTCTCATAATAGCACATAATACTCTCATACTATCATTTACTATAAGTAGGTTGAATTTGTAACTCCTGTGACAATACTGAATCCTGTAGTCATAAAAGCCATACATCTGCTTCTTAAAAAGCCATTTATAAATTGAACTTATATTCTTATAATTATGTTTATGCATTTATTTTTAAATGTACTGACTAGAATTTAAGCCTTTCTGTGTTAGTTTTTAGTACCACTTTATCTGGGTTTGGGGAAGCATAGTGGGAAAATATAACTTTCAAAGGCCTAGGGATTAGAAGATGTGAATTTCTACCCTGGCTTTGCCACAGCTATGTGAATTTGGACAAGCCATTTATCTTTGTTGGGACTTGATCTTCTTCTCTATACAGTCAGGTGAATGGACTGAATTATTTCTAAGATTCCCCCTCTCCTTAAAATCTTATTCAAAGTAGAATAAGATGGCATGCATAAAATGTATAGCATAGATTTATTATGCATAAAAGCATTAAGTTAATCTTGGGTTAAATATTTACATATTTAAAATCTGATATATAACTGTTTAAGTTTATAATTAATTTAGGGTGAAAATAAATTTTACATGTATTTGTGCTTACACAAATTCCTGCACAAAAAGATGAAGCCAAACTTTTAGAAATAAACTATTGATTTCAGTGACTGGTTAAATTTCAATGTGTCTATTTTCAAGGAGAGGTAGAATTGAGAGATATTTCTCCTCTTTCAAAATATTTTATTGAGCCAGAAAATTTTCTTCCTCTCCTTGGGAAGAGGTTAGATTGAACATGTTCAGGTCTCAATGGACTCTCCTGAAACCTACAGAATTATTTAGCACAATGTCATTTTTCAGAATAGAAACTGGGACACTTATTTCTGTAACAAAGTTTTAGTAGTCGTCAAGTAATATTTTAATTATACATGTGCAGTAGAACCCATCCCAGCATATTAAGTATAGCAACTAAAACAGTCATGTCTGAAATAGTGGCAAAAAAAAACTGGGTAAAATGTTCACCTTGAAATTAATGGTAGCTACAGTACATGTACCACATAAGCAGGATAAATAGACTCTAGAAGGGTTCTGCTTTGTAAACTTAGGTGAAGAAGCATGGCAAACGGTATGATACTCTTCCTAGAAACACTGCCTTTTATTCATTCAGCATAAATGGAACTGATAAAATCAAAGAGCTTAATTTCAGAGCTTAATCTAGTAGGACTAGATGTAGAAAAAGGAGAAAAATAGGCAAAAGGCCCAATTAAAGTTCTTCACTAGCCTTTCTTTTGAAGTCCAGGCTGTTCAGCATTTCCTGCAGAGTCAAAACTTCCTGATTCATTAGGGCGCTGTTCTTGTCACCCTGATCTGTGAAGGAAAAGAGATCAGACTTAGAGTCCTCTCCAAGGTGAAGCTCTCTGTCCTGAAAGCCAAAGCCAGCTGTAACCTGCCATCCTAAGATCCCATGATGCAAGAGCCTAAATGGGGCCATTAGTGATGAGTTTAGAAGTAAATCCCTGGCTGCCAGGAAGGATTACATCCAAGCAGGCCAGAGATGAGCTCTCTATCTTACAGACCTTGAGAGAACACCATTCTTCACACAATGTTCCTTTTGGGGGCAGGGAGAGAGGAGAATATAAATGTTTTTATAACGGATTCTTTATTAGATCATCTCTACATTTATAATGACCTTGGTTGGTTGGGATGTGTAAGAAAGAAAAGGGGCCCTTCTTTGTGCCTATGATTAAATCATATTTGACCCCTCCTGATGCTTTTACTCAATCTCTGGAAGAGTTGCCGTTTTATAGTACATAGTCTCATTAACTAATAAAGACTAAATCCTTTGCTTTCTCTTTTCCTTTGCAAAACAGGCTAGCCTCACAGTAAAACCAGAAGAAGTGGGAAAGAGTTGCAAATTAAGAAAAATCTCTGACTGAACAAAACCCAACATGATTTATCCTCTTAAATGACAGATGTACAATAAACATCGTATTATTTAATTTGAACTAAAACTTTATTGGTATATAGTAAGTGACTGCTTATACCAACTGCTCATCTCTATAATAAATGAAGTTTTGGAATGCTGATCTGAATTGTGTTATTGTGAAAAGAGGCCCCCAAACAATGCTGTGGCAAAGTCCTCAACAAAAGAGCACTGATTTCCAAGAAGTCATTTCTGGTTGTATTAATTCACAAATTTACGAATTCCTAGATCCCATATGTAGCAAAATCCTGCTGATATGGCATTTTATCATTTCAAAACTTCACTAGCTAAAACTTTCCAGTCTTCACCAGCAAAGATATAACTTGTTTCCCATGTATCTTTCATTTCCCTTAAAACATTTCCTTTCACTTATAATCAACAAAATATTTGTTGATTAAGTAATAATCATTTTTATTCTTCATAATGCTTATGAAGCACTGCAAGATACTAAAGTAACTCTAATTGTAATATACTAAGTTCAAAATAATTTTACTGTTTTAATGTAAAACAGTATATTTTAATGTATATTCTATTTCATAAAATTCATGGTTCACATATGAAATTTAGGCTGAGGCTGCTTTCAATGAATTGTAATGCTTGATTAAATGTGCAGTTGTTCTAAACCTTTTAAGAATCATGGACCCCTTTGATAAGCTGATGAAACCTGTGCTTGTGTCATTTCTTCCAAAGGAAAAAACATTGTACATACAATTATGAACATATTCAATAACATTTCATGGGAGTCAAGACATCCTGAAGGTGCCAGAAGGACATGTCACATCTCACTTATGCCAGGAAAAATGAATATCCTCTCTTTTAAATCTTAGATGGAAAGTTAACAAAGAATTTGATCACAATCACCCATACTACTTCCTTCCAGATAAATGTTTTCTTTTTTTTTTTTTGCGGTCCGCGGGCCTCTCACTGTTGCGGCCTCTCCCGTTGCGGAGCACAGGCTCCGGACGCGCAGGCTCAGCGGCCATGGCCCACGGGCCCAGCCGCTCCGCGGCATGTGGGATCCTCCCGGACCGGGGCACGAACCTGCGTCCCCTGCATCGGCAGGTGGACCCTCAACCGCTGCGCCACCAGGGAAGCCCCCAGATAAATTTTAAGCTAACATTTCAGTAGTTAAGGATGATTCTGTAAATCATCTGTACAAAGAATTTATATCTAATGTGTTTTTCAAAATTATTTTAGAATTTCAAAAAAGTTACGAAAATAGTACAGAGTTCCCATATATCCTTCATCCAGCTTCTTCTAGTGTCTTAGATAAGCATAGTACAATGTTCAAAGCCAGAAGATTAACACTGGCACAATCCTATTAACTAATCTAGAACTAATGAGAATTTCTCCAATTGTCCCACTAATTGCAACACACTCTAAATGTTATTACTTGTAAATCTTAGATTTTATAAATTTTATCATTCTTTCCTTATATTTCTTTAAAAACATCAAATTGTAAACAACCTCAATATTTAACCACAATGAAATAGTCAAATAAATTTCAGTGTCCTTACATTTTGGTATTTACACAATTATTGATATTATGTTTTGAAGATTTTTTTATATGAGGAAATACATAAAATAAAACTTTAGTTTAAAATGCTATACAAAGAACTATGTACAAGATGATTTCAATTTTTTCGTAAATAAATAGGTATGTATGTATTTGAACGTGCAGGAAAAAGGCTGGAAGAAAATACACTAACATTTTGACAGTGTTTATATCTAGATAGCAGAATTTTGTGTGGTTTTTAATTTTGTAATACTTTTTTCTACTTTCTAAATTTCCTACAGAGTCATATTTCTACTTTTAATTTTTTAAAATTATATTAAAAGACTCACCTAGAGATAATATTAGTAATTTCCTGATCATATTAGACAATTATTATTACTTTTCTTAGTTGTGATAATGATATTTTGATTCTATAGGAGAATGTTCTTACTTTTTGGAGATGCATCCTGAAATAGGGGTGATTTCTCATGAGCTTTATAATTTACTTTGAATCATGGGTAAAAAGATATATTTATATGGAGAGAAAAGGAGGAAGCAAAATAAATTAACTTCTCCTGCACACTCTCTTCAAAAAAAGGGATCAATTTATCAACTCTGCAGCAAAGACGAAACCCTAGTCACATTGCCTTTATGTCCCTATGTGGAATTATAGACAAAACAAAAACTTACCCATTGTCTGAATTGTTTTATACCTGTAGTCAAATTCATCTTGCAGATCTTCTAAATATTTGGTGTCTTGTTCTGTCATCTTTTTACAAAGAAAACATACTCTGTTGTTACAATTAAGCACGTCAATGCAACAACATCATCCATCATCAGTATTTCAAAATACACAGTTTGGTGCTTGCAATCCCCAGTAATATCCCAGACTAACTATACAGAATCTACATTTCTAAAGAGCTAATGCCCATGAACGTTGAATAGCACTAGAAGAACCAGACTGAGGTTGCTCTTCCATTTTCTCTTCCTGAGTGTTTGCAAATTTCAGCATCTTGCCTCTCATTTCTCAGTTAATTCCAAATGATGCAACTAATATCTTTTTTATCGGAGAGTATGGATACTTTTTTCATTTTAGCTCCATACAACTCTGTATTAACGTACCAACTATCTTTTTGCTTAAAATCTCCATTCTCAAACGATATAGTTTATGACAATTGAGTCTAAATTTTTTTCCTCTCTACCTCTTAGAAAAAAAATATCTGTGGCTCCTCTGTGGCTCCTGTTCATTTCTGTCTTTGAGATTTTTACTTTTACTCTTCTCCAAACCTGGTGACGTTTTTCTGCTCAGATATAACGGTGTCAAGATCTGAGCTAAAGGCTTTTCATATAGTATTATCTCACGTAGTCCTCACAACAATCCTGTTACAGTGGTTATCCTCACTTTTACAGATGAAGAAGCAGAGGTTTAGAGGTGTGAAGCAGCTTACTCGCCTAAGGTCACATGGCTTCTCACTGATGATGTCTGGTGTGGAAACCCTAATTTCCGGTAAATTGAAGTTAAAAGCTTCCCACAAATAAATGTTTTCTAATATGAACGTAGTGTGTGAGAGATATTTATCTTATAACAAATTACCCTATGATTTCTGTACGCACTAACTTTGGGCACACAAGAGAAAGATGCATAGTATGGTGACAACAGCTAGACTTTCCTGGTGTCTGTAAGAGATCACTCACCTGCACACTATTTTTAATGGCAGCCACTTTGTGCTCCACATTCCTCTGTCTTTCTGAAACTGAAGAACTTTGTAAGGATTTCTCCAGAGGTCCCTGGAAAAACAATGTCTTGAAATTTCGATGATGTTGATAAAACAGGTTTATGAAGAATGTAATATATGTAATATACTTTGAACTGAGGTATGGATGAGTATGATATGAAATACTCTACAGCCATTAAAAAACATGCTGTAGAAAAATATTTAATGACATACAAGTAGTGTTAAATTGTTAAGAAATAGAGCAAATTATAAGACACCATATGTTTGTGATCTCTGTTGCTTGTATATGTATATATATTTATACTTATTTATTTATTTACAAAAATCTGGATATATGTATAGACATGTAAACTCAAGTACATGTGACCTGAAGCACACACATCCCAAAATATTATCATGTGCTATCTTTGAGCAGTAAAATTACAGATGATTTTATGGTTAAATTTTTTTCCCCTAATTTTCTATAACAGACCCATATTGCTTTTGAAATTCTATAAAATGAATACATGTAATTGTTTTTTGAATACATGTAATTTAAAAATTAGTATAGTGAAACTACATTAAGTTGGACTTAAATTCAGAATTAGGGATGTTGAATCTGTCAGGATGAGATTTATTTTTACATTGGAACAAAGGGAGTTTGCTAAAGAATATGTAAAAGTGTTAGGCTGGCTAAATAGAAAGGCTAACCAGCTACTCCAAGCCCCATTTCTTTTTTTTTTTCATATTAAGTATGATTTTATAACTTTATTTTTCATTCTGTAACACATTATAAACAGCTTTCTGTGTGATTAAATATATATGAAAATCATGATTTTTAGCAGTTATATTCATTATGTTTGAAGCTGTAAGGTCAGTGGAATGTTGTGAAATGTTTCTGTTGGCTGCACAGAAGGACAATATTGTTTCCTTCTTTTCAAAGAACTTTTTAACAGTAATGTGTTCATCTGAGGATCCTAAATTCCTTTTCTAAATTCTAAGAGTAGCTTTCTCTTTGATTTATTCTCATGTGTGACATTCTGCACATCCTTCCCACCACCTGAGTTCAGGTTTCCTGGTCTCCAGCCCCATCCTTCTCCTTCGCCCTTTACCAAACTTCAAAGGCAAGTCTGGAGATGTCAAGGCTCTCCCATTTTGCTCACCACCAACTACAGTAAAGTCCAAACTCTGGTGCTAACCACTTTGGGCTCCAAATGTGATCTAGCTTCATTTATGCTTTACTTTCCCTAGTGGGGGAGAAGCCTCTATGTCCCAGGCAGGTAAATGAAGAAGCAACCCTTTCTCTTCCCCCTTATTCTCCCCACTTCACCCCAAAGGAGAGGATGGTTTACAGCAGGGGTCCCCAACGCCAGGGCCACGGACCACTACCAGTCTGCGCCGTTAGGAACCGCAAGCCCCATTTCTTGGCCACTCTAATAATCTGGCATTAAGTTCCATAGATATAACGTTTACGTAGATATCTAGAGTTGAGTTAGAATGTCAGTAAACCCTTCACCTTACAGTTGGATGGGGACGTATGGTTAGAAAGGATGATGACTTGACTAAGATCTATAGCAAATCAGTGGCAGAATCTCAAGTGGAACCCAGGTCCTTGACTGTCAATCAAGTGTTTTTTCAACTACATCACATTCTTCAGATGGGTAAAGCCTTTGTAAAATTCACTCTCATTTTGGCCCCCATTATTTGTATTTGTGTGTGTGTGTGTGTGTGTGTGTGTATCTCCCTATATTTGTCTACTGGTTCAAAATGTACAAACTAGTGTTTCTTTTGTGGTAGTATGTAGCACTAGCAGATTATTTGTGGAATGATTTTGATGAGCATCTATTCGAATAAATGTTTCTAATTTGCCTGATACCTGACATATGAAGAGAACAACAACAACACACACACACAGACAAAATGACTAGAGATAAGAGGGCTACGAAAAAGGACAGCTCAGAATATATATGAGAATATCATATATTAGTAACAGCATCTCAATGTTCACCCAAAAAGCACTGAATCAAACTATATTTACTTTAGAAACTCACTAACTTTAGATTTTAAATTAAATAAAGGTGATACCATTCTTCTTTATCATCTAAAAAATAAGAGTAAGTTGTTAAAGCTTCATACTTCTCTAAAAACAACCATAACCTGACAGCAACTAAATCTGAGAATTTTTAATAGTTGAAAAAAGATACTTTTCTTGGATCTTCAAAAATAAATACACTAGTGTGATTTACTAACTTATAGAGTGTGACATGTGGAAAGTTGATTATTCACACGCTCTTTCCTTTTCAAAAGGATTAACTGAAAAAGTATTCCCAGGGACTTCATATTCCTCTACTTATCTTTGATGGGGGCTCTGAGTTCATTCAGCACAGTGGGATAAAATATAATCTAAAATATTATTGGCAAGGCAAAGCACACTGAAACAATAAACAAGCAAATATTTATGGAGTTTCTGTAAGACAAAATTCCTGCTCATGGAGTAGTTTGGACTTGTCGGGTAGGAAATTGGGAACTACTGAAGGGTTTGCACAAGATCAATCCCTGAGGATAAACATGCTGAGAGAAACAGAGCCTAAATGGTAGTTAGGAATTCAGCCCGGAGGTGGTTACTCTATTCCTCAACTGATATAGTAAGACCACGGACCAGAGTGTGAGCAGTGGAAACAGAAAAGGATGTATAGATAGGATTCCAGAAACAAACTCTGGAAAGACTTGGTAGTTATCTCAATAAGGAGGCATAGAAAAGGAACTATTCAAAGATAATCCCAAGACCTTGATTCCAAGTGACTGGAAGGATGACGGGACCATCAACATAGGTAGAAGAAGATGGCTGGAAAGAAGACTAGAATTTCTGTTTCAGAAAAATTGAGTTCCAGGTGATAACAAGATTACAATGGAAGAAAATGTTACCTGAACAGGCATGTTGGCTGCAGCCAATATTCTCCTCTCTTCCCTTAAACAATTTGAAATAACCACAGACACATGCATCGGATTTCCATGAAATTTTCCCTGAAAAAAAGTGAAAAACAACACAAAATCTTCAATGTATACATCACTATTTGCAAATCAAAAAAATCTCCAAATAAATATGTGAAATTATTTGGGATTTGTTTCAACGACCTATTCTATTATAAAGCCACAGAAACTAATATTGTGAATGTAGATGCCTATGCAGCATATTGCTCTGTCCCCAGAAGTTATTTTTAATAATTAAAAATAGTTCTTGAGCACCTCTGTAGGAAAGACCCTGAACACACACTCAGGAGGATCAGTTTACTTTGGGCTTAGGATACGTTTTACAAGCGTTACTTCTTTGTAAATTATTATGAACTAGGGTGGTCCCAGCTGTTCATTTGTTAACTCTGTACTACATGGTGTGCCTAACGCATTTCTTTTGGTCCCTGTTTGGTGCTCTTCATGTCAATTAGCTCATAACTATATCGGTATGCTAGAGAGAAACTCTATCACACACATTTTAGCAACAATATTTTTATGACATCTAAGTATATACATTTTTTTATTACCGATGCTAATGGTTCAGATATTGTAAACTGGCAACCTGTGGGTCTAATTCAGCCATAAGGTATGTTGTGTAAATTGAAATATTGTAATCCCTTCAGGGGAACATGTACTACCCATAGTTTCCATAGTATCCAGCACTGAGTGACCTAGGCACTCATTTATTTTACCTGCCAGGCACCTATAGGTTTTCTTGGTTTGCAGGATTAATTTGAAAAACACTATCATTTTAGTCAGTAGTGTTAAACTTCTTTGTTACTAGACCCTTCCATGGCAGGATTAACAGGAAACACAATAAATGTAGACAAATGCCTTTATTTAGTTTCCCTCTGCCCTCCTGTCTGAAGGAGGTGCTACTTATCCATGAAATGGCCAAAGGGCAATAGCAGAAAAGATAAAAGTGGAAAATTAATAATCAAAAGTAGCTTATACAGACTAGTAAACCAAAGGGTCTTTCTTGGAAAGAAATGAGGTTATTGGTTGTAAACATTTTTAAGGCCTTGACCATGGCCACAATTTTATTAGATGATGCATTCTAATTAGCATTTCTATTTGTAAAACCAGGGTAAACACCAAGTATCTGGTTTCCTGCTTTTCCATATTCTATAGCTTTTAAAACATTTTTCCCCTTCAAATGAGAACACTCCGAAAGAAAAAAACAAAAATGAATTGACAGAAACTCTTAAGGTAAAGAAATTAAAATTATCCTATTCATTAAGCAGGGATACCAAATTTCTGATTCCTGCATGCTGACAATTTCAGATTCTCCCTAGTTTGAATTTGTTCTTGTTTTTAAAATTTCCCATTGATTTGTTTTCCCATATACCTTCCATTTAACTCACCAAGAAAAGCTATGTTTGCTCATTTTGCCTTTATTTTTAAAATATTCCACTGATGAAAATAAAGGGTTTCTCCCAGGGCTAATTTGGAGACTGCCATTTATGTAACGTTGAAAGCTTTTCCTATCCAAGATCAGGAGTTCCTCTAAGATCCCAAGAATCACCACTATTTGTCTTTGTTTTTCTCACCGTTACAGGAGTTCTTCATTGTTGATTATCCAGATCCTATCTTTCAGCATTTCTCAGCTCCTTTGTCTATACTTTTTCATTTTTCTTTCCTGCTTGAATTTCTTCTACCTTCCCTTTCAGATTTGGTTTTCCCCTATGTCTTGTGAGGTTAAATTATTCATTTTTTGTCCTTTGTTAAGAGTAAAGAATCACTATTGTTTTTATCCAGGCTATTTTTTCACTTTCTTTTTGCATTTTTCCTAACTTAGCTCTCACTTAAATGTATGAGATGAAAACATCTTATGGAAAATTGACCGCTATAGATTCAAAAACCAAAGTAGCACTTTTTTTAATGATCAGGCTTTTAAAATTTATTTCTTATTGAAGTATAGTTGATTTACAATGTTGTGTTAGTTTCAGGTGTACAGCAAAGTGATTCAGCCATATATGTATAATTCTTTTCCATTATAGGTTATTACAAAATATTGAATATAGTTCCCTGTACTATACAGTAGGACCTTGTTGTTTATCTATTTTATAGATAGTAGTGTGTATCTGTTAATCCCAGACTTCTAGTTTATCAACCCCTCTCCACTTTCCCTTTTGGTAACCATAAGTTTGTTTTCTATGTCTGTGAGTCTCAAATTAGCATTTAAAATTTTCGTTATCAAAGATGTAGTTATGTTCGCCTTTCAGTAGTTACCATGTATATGGACCATGGACACCCCCCCCAGAAAAAAAAGCACAAACAGAAAAACAGAAATAACAAAAGAAAACCCACCCCTAAGTGTGTGTTGGTGGGAGGAAGGACGGAAGAGAAATTGCCCTTTTTCTAGTGTGAGTCTGTCTCTCTTATGTGTAGGTACTGCAAATATCTTCTACTCTGTGGCTTTCTTTTCACTATCTCTTAGTGTCAATAAATAGAAGTTTTTAATTTTAGTGAAGTCAAATTTATTAACTCTTCTGTTTATGGTTAGTGCTTTTTATGACTTAAGAAATCTTTCCCTAATCTACAGCCATGGAGGTTTATTCCTATATATATATATATATATATATATATATATATATATATATATATATTAAGCTGTTAGAATTTTGCCATTAATTGTAATTCACTTGGAGCTTCTTAATAATGAGAGGTCCCTTTCACTTTTTTCTTTATGAATATCAGTTCCAACAATATTTATTGAACATTCTGTTCTTTTACCACTGCTCTGCTGGGCCAACTGTCATAACTCAAGTGCCCATATATGGATGGTTTGCTTCTGACTCCATCCCATCTTATGGTTCTATCTGCTTTATCAACAGACCGTCTTAATTACTAGAGTTGTATAATAAGTTTTTTGACGTCAAGTAGAATAGCTTTTCTTTGCATTTTTCACATAAATTTTGGAATCACCTTGTCAAGCTACGAACACACATACACACACACACAAGTTGAGAATTTGAATGGCACTAAATCTTTAGATACTTGGCATCTTTGTGTTCTAATCTATTTATTTAAGTCTTCTTTAATGTCTCTCTATTAAGCATTATAATTTTCCACAGAGATCTTATACATTTTTTGCTAGGTTTATTTCTATGTAGCTGGTATTTTTCATAATGGATAGTATCTTTCTTTCCTAATTGTTTTCACTGGTATGTAGAAATATATTTGGCTTTTATATATTGACTTTAAATCCAACAACTTTGCTAAACTCTTAATAATTCTAATAATGTACTTGTAATATCTATTACCAAGTCTAAAAATTCATCTGTAGATTGTTTTGGATTTTCTGCAAATACAAATCACATCTTGTATGAGTATTGATAATATTTTTTCCCCTTTTCATTTATCTAATATCAGTCAGAACTTCACCTTCATACTATGATTTATTTAGAAATGTATTGGTTAATTTCCAAAGATAGGGATTTTCTATTATCCTTTTTATTGATTGTTATAGATTTTAAAATTCTGATCAGAATAGATGTTCTGAATGACTTCAGTCACTTAAAATTTATTGAAACTTGCTTTGTGGCCCAGCATATGGACTTTTTGTAAATATTCCATGTGAGCTTGTAAAAAATGTGAATTCTGCAGTTGTTGGGTGCAAATGTCTTATACAAAAGTTTATTAACCCAACTTTGTTAATTGTTTTGTTCAAAAAATCCTTGCTGATTTTTTTGCCTCATTAATTTTATCACATATTGAGAGGCATGTTAAAATCTAGTTTGTGAATTTTTCTTCTTGTGGTTCTTTCATACACATTCAGACTTGTTATGTATTACTAGTGAGTCAAATCTTTCAATACTATGAACCGACCTTTATTGTTAAGAATGCTTTTTGCCTTGAAACAAAAATATAAACTATGACATAATACTTATTATCACTTAGAATTTTTATTTCATCCTATTGAAAGAATTCTTGATTTACTTAAACATATAGATATTTAATATCACATATTCACATACCTATATAAAAGAGTAAATATACATGAAATAAATTGGTTATGTATTCATAAAACTTCTTTGCATATTTACAATTCAACTTTTCTGAATCTCTTTTCAAATTAGATTCATTGGCGTTCATGTTTTTTCCCATAAAATAATGTCCTCTGGGCCACCAGGAAAGTCAGTGATGCAGCATCTCTTTCAATGTGCACCACTATTACCTACATTCTGTGAGTTTCGATGCTGGCACCTCCTTGATCTTACCAGAAGTTTTCAACAGAAAGTTTTCAGACAAGAACCAGGACTCACTCACATTCCTTCTGCAAATGGTCTTGAAATGATTTGATGACTGAAGCATTGAGGGTTGTAGTGGCCTAGTCATGCCATCATGATTCACAACCATTATACTTTTACATGAAATGATTAGGCAACTGTTCAGATACATGTCCATGAAGTCACTGAGAACTAGACTATATAGCAGGTTCCTAGATGTCTGTTCCAGAAGATGTCTAACCAATACTCTATCAGCTCAACTACCACCTGTACTCTTTTGGTTCACTCCTAATAACATCTTTGAAGAAGTTCTTATTCGTAGACATTGTTTACAGTTTAAATTAAATATGGTGGTACCTTCAGCAGTTGTCAGTTAGGCATAAGATTACAGTGATACACTGCTTTTCATAATCCAAACTCGTACTCTTGATCCTTTTAAAGATCCTTTTGGGGAACCCTCTTACACTTTTGGTGGGAATATAAATTGGTATAGCCACTATGGATAACAGTATGGAAGTTACGGTTAGGGTTAAAAAACCCTAAAAAACCTTAAAAAACTAAAAATAGAGCTATCATACAACCCAGCAATCTCACTCCTGGGCATACATCTCGAGAAAACCATAATTTGAAAGGGTGCATGCACCCTAATGTTCACTGCAGCGCTATTTACAATAGCCAGGACATGGAAGCAACCTAAATGTCCATCAGTACAGGAACAGATAAAGAAGATGTGGTGCATATATACAATGGAATATTACTCAGCCATAAAAAGGAATGAAACAGTGGCATTGGCAGAGATGTGGATAGACCTAGAGACTGTCATACAGAGTGAGATAAGTCAGAAAGAGAAAAATAAGTATTGTATAATATTGCTTATATGTACAATCTAGAAAAATGGTACAAATGACCTTATTTGCAAAGCAGAAATAGAGTCACAGATGTAGAGAACAAACTTATGATTACCAAGGGGGGAAGGGGAGGGTGGGATGAAGTAGAAGATTGGGATTGGCATATATACACTACTATGTATAAAATAGATAACTAATGAGAACCTATTATAGCACCGGGAACTCTACTCAATGATCTGTGGTGACCTAAATGGGAAGGAAATCTAAAGAAGAGTGGATATATGTATACGTATAACTGATTTGCTTTGCTGTACAGCAGAAACTAACACAACACTGTAAAGCAACTATATTCCAATTAAAAAATAATAATAAAATTAAAAAAAATCCTTTTGCATTGACAGTGTAATTTTGTCTTGTCAAAGAAAACCACCCCCAATTCCCAGCATTACCTATTTGATTAAACACATATTTTAATTTTTCCTCAATGGCATCATGCTGGAAGTTAAGTGCATTCTGTTCAAAATCAGCAGGAAGTTTCTGATAAATGGATATTGTACATCTTAATGATAATCCTGTGCAATGCATGATTCATTTACTCCAGCCTGCTATTGTGCTGAGATTTTATTCATCTATTGTGAGGAATTTGCTGATTTCTCTTGTCACTGTTGCTGTGTGTATTATAGGCAATCCTTTTGCATGAGTCTCAATAATAAAATATAATACAGCTTCTACTAGTGGACATCTTCCTTCCTTTCTTATATCCTGCAAAGCACTTTATTGTTGCTTTCTAAGAAAATATGGAATTTAGGACCAACCATCCAGTGACTATTAACTTGCTTAACAAATATCAAATTATGCCCTGCTGATTTGTTCCTGTCCCATTCTGCATACATGAAAACTATTTGTTTCATTCCTAAATCACAGTATTATACTGACGACACTTAAACAGCAATTAAATTCAATGTGTTGTACCAACTGTGCACGTAATTCAACTGAAGTGACAACAACATGAATAGCTATGACCCAATTTTACATCACAGGAAATGGCAATGCCATTGTGATTGCTACCTGACAATAGCAATTAAGAGATGCTATCGAATATAAGATGCGTTTTGATTTCAGAGATGATAAAATGCAGAAAAAAGGTGTCTTAGAATCAACAAATGTGCTATTTTATGATTTTTTCTGCTTTATGCTAAATTCCTTGGCTTTCCTTCAAATTCTACTACCTTCCATCTAATTTCTAAATTTGACTTGTCACTAAAGAATGACTAGTTCATCTACTTTTTTCCCCCCAGGTGGTCCAAGGAGTACCAGAGTCAGAGGTAAAGGAAGGGATAAGGCTGCTCAAAATAACCTCCTCCGTTCAGGTGGCACAAAATTTGAGATTTCACAACTGGACTTTCACTCTTTTGAGTTTCTTCCCCCAGGATCCCCTTTAGAATGCAAAGATATGAGGGAGAGTTAACACTACATTTAATTAATTTCCTCTGCATTGTTAAGGATTTATCAGATGTGCTCTCTGGCTGCAGTGACCTGGCACCTGCAGGTTGAGAGTAATGGGTCCCAGGACAAATAAAAGAAGTTTCAGGAGAGCCTTGAAAGAGGAAGGCAACAGTAACCAAAGGGGAAGTAGGATTCTGAAGAAATATGTAGCCAAAAACTGTCTGAGCCTAGATTTCTCTAGAAGTTAACCCTGAGATAAAGATTCCAGTGCAAGAAATATAAATGGGAGTTCATCCCAAAACACACAGTTATGGGAGCGGGTAAGTGAGAGGAGGGAGAGAAGGCATCCAGTAAAGGGTGTGTTATCCAGCCATTGGCTAAGATTGGCTGGGAACCCTGGGAATAGGGTAGAACATGTGCCTTAGAGTTATCTACCCAAGGCCTTTGGGAACTGGAGTATTTTTACATCAGCTCTTGTCGTTATTAGCTCTAAAGCAAAAAGACACAGATGCTGGCATTTTTAAGTCCACCTGATTGAACTAAAATGATAAGGTCCAAGGGATATGGGCAGGGCAGTCTGCTATTCCAGCTCTCCTCCTAACCTCATTATGAGAATTTTTTTTTTTTTTTTGCGGTACATGGGCCTCTCACTGTTGTGGCCTCTCCCGCTGCGGAGCACAGGCTCCGGACGCGCAGGCTCAGCGGCCATGGCTCACGGGCCCAGCCGCTCCGCGGCATGTGGGATCTTCCCGGACCGGGGCACGAACCCATGTCCCCTGCACCGGCAGGCGGACTCTCAACCACTGCGCCACCAGGGAAGCCCGAGAAATTTTTGACTTCTCATTTTTTAAACTACCTACAACCATACTACACTCAAATGTTGATATTTCTTCTTTTATGGTACCTCTGAGATATGAAGCAGTTGTCTCCAATTACAGAGTAAAATGTTTCCATTCACGTTTTTATTGGCAATCTGCAATCCACTGCACACTTCTGGCTGCCAGCTCACTCTCTCCCCTTTTATCATCCCAAGTACTGCTGTTAAATCATGTTCAGTCTTGCTCCTTACCAGTGTCAAACACACTGGCCATGACAACACGCTCTCAGCTTCAGCCTCTTATTGTTTCCTTCCCTTTGTTCTGAGCACACGATTTTTCTTAATGGCTTCTTCCTAAGATTTCCTCACTAGAATCATAAGGATATGTCTACAGTGAAAAAAAACCTACTAAATTGAAGAAGAGCTAATCCAGTTGTCTTAAGACTGATTTATTTGTAGAATGGTCAGTCTAATAGATTTAAAAAGCAATTTTCTTTCATGATAATTAAAATAATAATAAGGTACCACTCCACATCTATTAGGTTAAAATTCAGAACGCTGACCTCACCAAATGCTGGTGAGGATATGGTGCAACAGGAGCTATTAAATGGTACAGCCACTTTGGAAGACAGTTTGGCATTTTCTCACAAAGCTAAAAATACTCTTATCATACAAACCAGCAAACATGCTCCTAGGTATTTACCCAAATGAATTAAAAGCTTATGTTCACATAAAAATCAGCATACAAATATTTATAGCAACCTTATTCATAATCATCAAAACTTGGAAGCAACCAAGATGTCCTTGAATGGGTGAATGGATAAGCAAACTGTGTAGATTTCTATGACACAGTATTATTCAGTGATAAAAAAGAAATGAGCTGTCAAGCTACACAAAGACATGGAGGAAACTTGAAAACATATTGCTACGGGAATACTGTAAGGCAAAACTATGGAGACAGTAAAAAGATCAGTGGCTGCCAGAGGTTTGAGGGGAGGGATGGAGGGCTGAGGGGAGCACAGGGGATTTTCAGGGCAGTGAAACTATTCTGTATGCTACTGTGATGGTGGATATATGACATTAGGCATTTGTTAGAACTCAAAGAACTGTGTAACACAAAGAATGAACCCTAATGTAAACTATGAACTTTAATAATAATGTATTATTGGTTCATCAATTATAACAAATGTACAACACTAATAATTCAAGATGTTAATAATAGGGGAAAGTCTCTGCCAGGGGTTGGGGGGAGAGGCTAAGGGAGTATATGGGAACTCTCCGTATTTTCCACTCAATTATTCTGTAAACTGAGACAGCTCTAAAAAAAAAAAAAAAAATTAAGCCTATTCTTAAAAATTGTCATTCTGAAGTCACAGTTCTCACATATCTTTGTGCTATTCCTTTTGCCAGGAATGAACAAATTCAAATAACTAGAGTTGCCTGCCTCTCTTGTTCAGTTAGTTTTAAATTCTCTCATCACCACAAAGATTTTCTTGATAAAAGAGAAGTGAGGTATAGATTCTCCATGGATACAAATAATTAATGCCCCATTTCTATTTATGCTAATAATAATACATCCATCTTAAAACAAACTAACTAAAAATTAACTGCAGGTATAGTTTGTCTTGGTCTATTTTTTAAATTAAAAGAAAATACTTCTTAGGGGCTTTCTTGGTGGCGCAGTGGTTGAGAGTCCGCCTGCCGATGCAGGGGACACGGGTTCGTGCCCCGGTCCGGGAAGATCCCACATGCCGCGGAGCGGCTGGGCCCGTGAGCCATGGCCGCTGAGCCTGCGCGTCCGGAGCCTGTGCTCCGCAACGGGAGAGGCCACAACAGCGAGAGGCCCGCGTACCGCAAAAAAAAAAAAAAAAAAAAAAAAAAGGAGAGTCGGAACCTAGTTAGATCATTATGATGACTAAAATTCAATGCTTTTGGGGAACTCAGAGTCTTGTAATTGAGATAAATAAATTGCTTAATTCAAAATGACAGGAAGAGAACAAGGTAGATGCTAACAAACTCTACCTATCATTTATATGTTTGAACATAACAATAACAGAACCTGTCATTTACTGAATACCTATTATATGCTTTATATATATTTTATATATAAAAGCTGACAATAGCCTGCAAGGTACATATTAGGAAGCCCAGAGGTCATGTCATTTGTGAAAAGTCACAGAATTCAGAAGCTAAGGTGAAGGAGCTCTTCAAAAACCAGATGTATCTCATTCCACAAACTATGACCTTTCCAAATCACTACTGCTTTATAAAAAATGCATTCCTTGTTTATTTATCTGGACCCCTACAGCCACAGGTGCATTTAACTTTATTTTTCCTGGAAATTATCTTTATAGTATTTCCTATGACAAATCTGTTCAAGGATTAACCTTTCTTTATGGAACCTCAAGATAGTTGCAGTGGTTAAACCAACCAACAGAAAATTACCATGTGTTTGATTGTAAAATTATTAAATCACTTTTCCTGAGATGACTTAGGTCTTAATAACCTCTGGCAGTTATACTTGCTATTTGTAGAGGCAATCTGACATGGCCCCTGAGTGTCCCTGTGTGATCTTGCTGGTATGCCAAGAATACAAAGTCCTGACCACTCATCACTCGTCTCATTTTTCGGGGTTGTATTTGCAGCAAGCAACCTTAAGTGATGAGCTAACGTCTCCCCCCAGCTAAAGAGCAGGCTTGCTTCCCCTAGCTATAAAAGCAGTGAATTCCTCAAGCTAATTGTTCCTCTCCTGTTACACAACCCACTGAGTGTGCTGGATCTGTGTCACCCCTGTAGGACCTGGGGCACATGGGAAACCAATGCAAATGGGCATGAAGCTCTGACTACTACTTTTGCTGTGAATAATAAAGTCTTTGCCACTGATCCGGAAGTCTCATGTTTTATCTGGCACCCATGAAACAATAACAAGCTCATTTGCTAGTTTGAGAGGAAGGTAATCTTGCACACGTCTCGATACCAATTTGTATCATAAAACTTATCACATAGCATTTCCATTATTTATTTCTATGTCTTATTCCCCATCTACACTCAGCATCTTTCAAAATCAGGAACTGGTCTTCTTCAAGATGGAACTTGAAGTAGCTGTTACCTTATAGGAACCTCATAAATGCTTGTTGAATAATCAAATGAGAAGATAAATAAATTACAATAATTCCTTCCTAACTGAGAAAAAATAGAAAAAGCATATTATTCAATCACAGTGTTGGTAAAGATGCTGTCTTTAAATCCTTCTCGAGTTTTTATTAGTCACCTAACCCTAGTAGCCAGGAAGATATAAAAGAGTCTTGAGATTAGTTGGAAGAGGACAGCAAGGTATGAAATATTCCTGGAGATGGCAACTTTGCTTCTCAAAGACCTGATGGTATCCTCACCCTGGTTGACCACTGTCACTGGTAGTGAGGCTGCCTTTGGGAGATGTGAACAGCGGGGATGATGCTCTGAGTCTCCTGCTCTCTGTATGGTAAGACACATCCTTTACTGATAGTAAAAGAATCAATGTCCTTTGCTTATGTCTAGTAGGATCCTTCAGTCACCCTTTCACCCTTGCTCTCATGATAACAAGGATACATCACCATTATAATCGAAGAATATTTAGACGAGAGTATAAAGACAAGAAAATGGAATCCTAAATGTAAATATTGATAAAGAAGGTATACACACATCTCTCTTGTTGAGGATGTAAGTGTATATCTAGAAAAAACAAGAGACTAATAAAAAATTCTAGAATGAATAAACAAGATGACACTTTTTTTCTAGACTGGCAATAATCATCTCAGACTGACAATGGGGATAATGTTGCATTCAAAATAGTAAGGAAAGTATTTTTAAAACTTAGGAATAAATTTAACAAGAAAGGTACACATTTTACATCAATTAAACTAGGGTCATACTAAAGACTTTAAACAAGATCTGAGATGGCATAAATTAAAAACACAACATAGAATAAGCATAACAGAATTTTAGGATGTGGGACTTTATCCTAAAAATGTTAATTATCCCAAAATGAATACATATATTTAATGCAATTGAAGTTAGACTTCCAAGAGTTGCTTTTGGAGGACTTGGATTGAAAGAAAGAGGCAATAAAGTTCATATGAAAGAAATGTTGCACGACAGTTAAGAAAATTACAAAAGCTAATTAATTTTTCAGTGCTTAAAATACATCAGGGAATTTTCCAAGTGTTCTATGTTTTATTTCATTTAATCTTCACAGCAACTGTTTGTGATCAGTACTATCATCTGATTTTACAGATAGGTATGCTGAGATAGAAAGATGTGAAGCAACTTGAAGCCAAGATTCAATTTGACTACAGAGTGTGTGCTTTCAACCAATTAGCCACAAGGTCATTGTCTCCAAGTTAAGGGGAGGAGGACTTGCCATACAAGATCCTGAAATATACTGCAAAGTGTAGTATATTTATTTATAAGGTATAAATATATTATATAACTTACATTATAATCAATAGTTTTGACATATAACTAGACTAGCGGAGCATAAGAGAGGGTGGTGGAGAATTATTACATGAGAAAATTAACATGCAAAAAGATGGCATTTCAGTTCAGTTGGGAAAAAATGATTATTTAAAGAATCTTGCTAGTATAATTGTCTATCAATCCAGAAGAAAAAGTTGGATCTCTATGGAAAGAATTCTATGTAGATGAAAGACAATTTTTAAAGAAAAGTTAGAATAAAATTCAGGAAAACATGTATAATTTAAGAGTTGGGAGACGTTTAACCAAGGCTAGATTCCTCGAAACTATACAAAAATGTGGATTTTTCACCACATTTAAAGATTTTTTTGTATGGAAAAGGTGTCATAAAGCCAAAAGACTTATGATAGATTGAGGTAAATATTAGTAACTCATATGAAAGAGTTATTTACCATAAAAAATATTTTTAAAGTAACATTTTAATATATAAAGAACCCTTCGAAATTGTTGAGAGAGCTCAATAGAAGAAAGTGAATGGGGAATTGACAAAGTGCACATCCAAGTAACCAATAAATGTGAAAAAGAATGCCCAGCCTTACATGTAGTCAGAGAAAAGCAAAGTAAAAAGAGATACTATTTCCTAACAATCAGGTAGGCAAAAATGAAAAGGAATGAAAATACCTGCTATTAATGGAGTTATGGGAAAGAGGGTCTTCATACACTTTGCTGATGGAAATGTGAATTTTACAACCTATTTGGAAAGCAATCTTGACAATACCTATTAAAATTTAAAATACTTATATCAATACCTTTGACTAGTAAATACATTTCTAGGAATCTATCCCATAAAAATAAGAGCACTAGCCCATATGAACACACCCACAAGGTTGTTTGTTACAACAGTATGGTAGAGAAAACTGGAATTAAAGTGCTTTCTCCACTAATGGGAATGGCTCAATAAATTATGGTACATCCACTCCATGGACCATTTGCTACCATTAACATCCAGAGATTTCTGTGATATAAAGTTTGGAAAGCAGAGAAATTAACAAAACTTCTCATTTACAAAATTCCGTAAAAACACACACAATAGGGACTTCCTGGTGGCGCAGTGGTTAAGAATCCACCTCCGATGCAGGGGACATGGGTTCGAGCCCTGGTCTGGGAAGATCCCACATGCCGCGGAGCAACTAAGCCTGTGAGCCACAACTGAGCCTGCGCTCAAGAGCCCGTGAGCTACAACTACTGAGCCCACACACCACAACTACTGAAGCCTGCATGCCTAGAGCCTGTGCTCCGTGACAAGTCACCGCAATGAGAAGCCTGCACACCGCAACGAACAGTAGCCCCCTCTCCCCACAACTAGAGAAAGCCCGCGCACAGCAACGAAGACTCAAAGCAGCCAAAAATAACATAAATAAAAAACAAACACACACAATATGCATGGGGATAAATTATACATGTTCCCATTTTATTTATAAATCAGATCTAGGTATGGAAGAGTGCCCATTGATTGTTAACACTGATGTCTTTGGGGGTGACGGTGTGGATGGAGGTAAGGGAAAAAGAAAGGAAAAAAAGTTTGTAATAAAAAAGCAGCATGTTTTATGTCTAATTTATGGTAAATTATATGTGAGTGTGCAGTAAAAACATGAAAAGATAGAGACAAAAATGATAATGGTGGTTATTTTATTTTGGTGGAATTTTAGGGGATTTTTAGTTTCTTCTTAGACTTTTCACTATTGTTTGAATTTTTACAAAGATTTGTGTTATTTAAGCAATTGGGGGAAAACTAGAAAGCTATTTTCATCCTATCAAAAAAGACCATAGTACATATATTAGAACATATTAGTCTCTTCCAATTGTATCATTGACTCTCTTTGATCTTGAAATTTTAACAGTTTCTGACATTTTTTTATTATAAAATGTGTTTATTGAAATTATTTTCCTATGTATTGAATGCTTTAAGAGCTGCAAATGAAAAGATTTGATAATAAAGCAGTTTTATTTTTAATTCAAATAAAAAGACCATAGTAAAAACTTTTTTGATTAATTTACATATTGTGCAAAAATTAGAACTCCTAAATCTAGAAGTGGAAAAATCATTCCAACCGGAAGAAATAAAACCATTCTCTGAAGATCATCGACATTTACGAAGCAATTCTCAAAGTGTTCCTGTACATTTTCCATTGAACAGAAATCTGAAATCTATTTGAATTGTAGTGAAGGTATTAATACCATTCAGCTACTGAGAGAAATGGAAACTGAAGGGTTGCTAATAGCTCATGAAAATGGAAAGTGAGTGCCCAAATGACCTATTACTCAACTGTGACCATGGGGCTAGGTCTCAGAGCTAGTTCTAAAACTGGGAATCCTAATGTTGGTTTACAGATACCCAGCGTGACACTTCAAAGTGGTCTTCAGGCTTAAAATGCAAGTCACACTAACATGTTTATATTTAAAGGGACATTTTCTCTCAAGGCCACGCTAGAAAAGACGCTAACCATGTGAAATTCATCCCTCAGGTGCCTGAGCCTTTTAAGATGACCAGCTCTGGCGTTCAGGGCTATTTGTACTGTCAGCTTCAATCAAAATGTATTTGTCTCCTTCCCACACTTCTTGCTCATATAGAGCCTATAATCAAATGTAGTTGCCTCTTTCTCCTATCATCTTGGATGAAAAATCCTATTAAGCTGTAAGGGTTTATACAATATACATGGGTTTATATATATTTTATTACCTGAGGGCCTGGACCACTTGCCATGCTGAGCCAGGCCTTTGAGGAGACATGGTTTACACAGAAGTCACCGGAAAGTCCTCAGGATTTGAGGTTAGAGTCAGGGTTTTACCCCAGCCCTGCCATTAACTATGACATTAAAAAGAAAAAGCCACTTTACCTCTCTGAGCTTTGATTTCCTCCCCTATAAAATCTGTACCCTGCCTTTCTCTCTTAAGTTGTGAGAATCAAGTGGGATGTTCGTAAGATCAGAGTCAATCATTAAGCAAAGGTCAATTATGTTTTGCTTAGATTGCAGAAGCAAAAATATCCTCTGAAGAGAAATTTTTAAATGCAAAAATCACTAATAAAAGACACCCATAATCACAAGAACTGGAGATAACTGATGTTAACATTTAATGTGCCCATTTAGTTTATTTTCTCCATGTGCAAATGTACACATATTTACAGACATTAAAAAAAATAAAATTTAGAGCACACTTTATATATTATTATATATCTGCTTTTCCATTTAATTGATAATTAAATCACAATGTTATTAAAACATCTACAATATCATTTTTAATAGCTGTTGAATGGTTAATTTAGCCTTACTCTGATTTACTGAATAAATTCTCCACTGTTGGCATTTAGATTATTTATAAATTTTCACCATTAAAATGCTGTGATATTATATATTCTTGATTAAACCAACCTCATTAAATTACAGTATTTAGATCTTGTTCATTTATGGTTTTGCCTACTTGATATGTCAGAAACTAAGAAAAGTTTATTAAAGTGTCCCACTACTACTTGCTTTCTCTTTCTTTTTTATTTTATTTTTTTAAATCTATTTATTTATTTTTAGCTGCATTGGGTCTTTGCTGCTGTGTGCGGGCTTTCTCTAGTTGTGGGGAGAGGGGGCTACTCTTCGTGGTGGTGCACGGGCTTCTCATCACAGTGGCTTCTCTTGTTGCAGAGCACAGGCTCTAGGGCGCGCAGGCTTCAGTAGTTGTAGCTCACGGGCTCTAGAGCGCAGGCTCAGTAGTTGTGGTACACTGGCTTAGTTGTTCCACGGCATGTGGGATCTTCCCAGACCAGGGCTCGAACCCGTGTTCCCTGCATTGGCAGGAAGATTCTTAACCACTGTGCACCAGGGAAGCCCTCTCATTTCTTCTTGTACTTATAATTTTTACTTTATATTTTGATTCAATATGTTTGGTGCATATTGATCTGTGAAAGTTATACTTTCATTTGAAATTGTCTCTGATAATAATACAATATTTGTCCTGATTATTGCTTCTGAACTGGAATTTTGAACTGGAATTTGACATTGTCTAACAACCTCAGAGCCACCATGAGGGTTAAATGAGATGTTACATGTCCTGAGCACTAAATAAATGTCAGCTATTATATCTCATTTCTATTTTATTATTGTTATTATAACAATATATAGTGACCATACTTTCTTTTTCTCTCCATTTGCCTGATATACCTTTGCCCAACCTTTTACTTTTAGCTTTTCTTATACCTCATTTTAGGGGTTGCTTGTAAATAGCATGTCATTGAATTTTCTGTTTTGATTCTAAGTGAGAATCTTCTCATTTTTAAGAAGAGAGCTCAATCCACTTGCATTCACTGCCATATTTAATATGTTTGGTTTTACTTTGTCACCAGTTTTCTCTTTCCTTTGCCTGTCTTTTGCTATATAGTCTATACATCTTTTCTGTCACTCTCTCCACTATTTTGGAAGATATAAATACAGTTTTACATACTTATAGCAATTATCATTGAATTTATCAAAACTGTTTTTTGCATCCAATAGTTCACAGCTTAGTTTTCACCACAGTCACCTGGTGGATAACCTCACATTCACCACATACTCCTCTGTGCACCGCCACATTAATAGAATGGGCTGTGGATTATGTACAATTCCCAGTTGCACCATCTCTAATTCTGCCATTTTCTCTTGCACCAGTCACAAGATGCCATGGCTGTATGACACTGCCATTGAAGCCTCATTTTAAGTATCTGGAGTAAAAGTTAAGCTTTGAAATTCCCATGTCAAAATAAGGAATTTAGCATACTTTCCATGTCTAAGTCGTTTCTTTGTCATCCCAAGAAAGTATTCTTCTAGAATATATTTTCAATTGTTAATTTTGTTCCATTTGTTTTGGTCTCTTCACCAATTATACGTGTGTTGGCCCTTCTGTCTCTGATTTCCATATTCCATTTTCCTTCACTTCACTACATTGGGTGCTTCAAGCGTACATCCCACATCACTTATTTATTCTCCATAGTATCAATTCTATCCTTTCCTGTGTCCAACATGGATTTAATCCTGTTTCTCTTTTTCCCTCTTAAAATCACTTCCTATCTTAGTTATCATCTCCCTCTTTTCATATTATCTGTTTGAAATTTTCATTTAAACCTATTTGCCTCTTTTAGATTTCTGTTCCTATTTTATTCAGATGATTTCCAAAAAACTCTTCATATTTTGGAGTAGATCATTTTCAGAAGTGTGCTGGTTTTTCAATACACCAATTTGAGCTTGCCAGTCTTTTGTTATCAGGATTTTTTCATAAGTCCTGGGCATGTATCTTTAGGCAATGTTTCAATGGATGAATGTGGGGTTGATTTTCCTGATTTAGTTTTATTTGTCTCATACTGGTATAGATTTCACTCATGTTCTGGTATTTAACTGTCCAGTCATTTTAGGTTTTAATGTTGTATGTATTTGTCTTTTTTTCCTCTTACGTATTTTATCTAAAAGCTTGGAGAGATTTTTATATACAATTGTAAATTTGAAGTCTTTGTTACCAAAGTCAAAGGTATGATTTCCAGGCACTATGGTAGACTGAAAAAGACATCTTTAGGGATGTGCTAAAATTTAATCTCTTGTCAGAGTTCCTAATAGCAAAACTAGAAAGCCCTATTTCTCTTGCTCATAGGGTTGGTTCTATTCAAGCTGAAGCATAATTTGATTTTTAAAAAATGGCTGTCACTATTTTTACCATATTAGTCTCACTGAGATGCTAATATGTCTTTAATGTCTATTAATCTCTATTTTAACATGAAGGAAGTTTCACAGACTTTGGGGAATCTGTAGTTTTTCCCTAGTTTGCCTATGTTTTTCATCACCCCAGCCTTTCAAATATATGTAATTTCATTTGTACATTTCTGATAGCAAATAAGGTTTGAGACTATGAGTAATGGGTTGCTAAGCTTTCTAGGTATCAGAGCCTCTGTGATAGCTTTTTGATGTAATATAGTAAAGAAACAACCATATAATCTCCATTTTGTGAAAAAGTGTATGCATCCATCTATAATACATTTTAAATGATAAGAAAAAATATATTAAAGTATCAACCATGGTAGAAATCTAGATGGTAGAATTATGGATAATTATCTTCTTTTTGCCTTTATTTTCCAAATTTCCTATAATTAATATGCATTACTTATATAATCAAAGAAAAACCCACTCTGTTCTAACTGAACAAAGCGTTAATGATGAAGGAATTAAACCAATGAATTATGTTTTTCCCATGTTCAGTTCCAACTAACATTTGTTTTCTGGGAAAGGACAAAAGTAGATTGTGGATACAAAATTGTAGAATTAGTGGTCATTTCTCATTCAGTTACCAAAAACAAACAAACAAACAAAAAGACATTCACAGTAGGCACATGTGAAGAAGATTTTGCCATACAGACTAATGCTGTGTTTTCCAGATGTGAGGATTTCGTGGACCAGAAAATAGTAGAAGTTTTGGTGACTGATATAAAGTTGTCAACTTTTTATTCTGCTTAAATAAGTATATAAGGAAAGCTCCACAAACATTTCCATGCATATCATCATCATTTCAAAAAAACAGAACATTCCTATCCCAAATGACTGGAAAGGATACACAATGTTATAGAATTTTTTTAAAAAATCCTTTAAAAGGAATAAATTTGGCTTTGCAAATTTTCTTATTTTGCTGCTGACTGGTGAAAATTTTATTAAGGATGGGCCCTGGCTGGTGCTTGATGCCCCCTGGACTAAGACTTGGTTCTTCTGGTGATTGGACAGAGAAGTCCCAAAGGCCCATCTTACCTGGCTCCATAGAGACAGAGTAACTGTTGGTATAGAAGCAGATGTTTGAGAAGGAAAGGAAAAATCAGACTTGGTATTATTTTTATGGAGAAGATCCAATGCTTTGTCAGTTCATCACAAGTTCTACTGATAAAAAAATATATAAAATACATATTTAAACCCCCATATAGCATAGCACAGCGAGATCAGCTCGATGCTTTGTGACCACCTAGAGGGGTGGGATAGGGAGGGTGGGAGGGAGGCTCACGAGGGAGGGGACATGGGAATATATGTATACATATAACTGATTCACTTTGTTGTACAGCAGAAACTAACGCAACATTGTAAAGCAATTATACTCCAATAAAGGTATAAAAAAATATAAATCCCCATATAATAAATGATAGGTTGTAGGAAAATAGATTTCAAAACCTAACATTGTGATGGATAACTAGTTGGAATTCAAACCTTCTCACCGCCTCTACCACGACCATCCTTGTTCAACCTGGCTAAACATGGAAGCCAGAGTGATCTTGTTAAAATCTAAGTTGGATCATGCCACTCCTCTACCAAAACCTTCCAGTGGTTTCTTATTTCAAAATAAAAGCCACAGTCTTTACACTGTCCTAGTCAAGCCAAAGTCATGAGTTCATGGCACGTACATCATGCATCATATTCATGCTGACATCTTACTTTAAAAAGGGGATGGTCCCTACAGCTGCCGACACCTCTCTTCTAGTTGATTATGAATACACTGGATTGTTTAAAATAACAATCTTTGTCTTTCAGATTATAAATATAATCCACATCTACTGTATAAAATATATAAAACACAAGAAAATTATACATAAAAAATTAAAATCATGCCGAATTTTACTCACTAAAGATAAGCATCGGTAACTTTTTTTTTTTTTTTTTTGCTGTACGCGGGCCTCTCACTGTTGTGGCCTCTCCCGTTGCGGAGCACAGGCTCCGGACGCGCAGGCTCAGCGGCCATGGCTCACAGGCCCAAGTCGCTCCGCGGTATGTGGGATCTTCCCGGACCGGGGCACAAACCCGTGTCCCCTGCATCGGCAGGCGGACTCTCAACCACTGCGCCACCGGGGAAGCCCCCATCGGTAACATTTTTATGTAATTTACTTCCAGGTTTTTAAAATTATTTTTTCCTAATATGTATATATAGTATGATATAAACTGAGATGAAAGTTTGTATTCCATAGTTTTCACTTAGTAAATAACACATCAAGATAATTTTTCCATGGCATTAAACAGCCTTCAAAAACATGATGCTAAATAAATGTGTGTCACTGAATTATTTGGCTAGGCCACAGTTATGGAACGAGTTCCCTGTTATGAACATTCAGGTTGTTCCTGATTTTTAAATATAGTATTTGCTATCCTTGCTAACACACATGAACGGAAAATAGCTAACCCTTAACTTCTGGAGTGGGATAGTGTTAGCATCAGCCTAGAGGCTTACGATAGCCTAAGACTGTGGGTGTATCACTGGGATTTGCTGTGAGGACTGCAGGAGAATGAGCAGGAGAAAGATCCCCGGTCAGCTTTTCTGTTACTGAGGAATTCTGGTCAGGTCATTATGGCCTCAATTGAATCATCAGTAACATTAAGAGTTGGATTAAATGGTGTTAGAATTCCAGCTCCCCTAATTTTTGTTTTGTTATTAATGGGTCTCAAGCCAAAAATAATTAGCCATCCATTAGAACACAGATATTACAAAAGAACTTGTAACCCTTGGGGTCTCATTTGTACTTTCGTGGCTTTGCTGGCAAACAGATCACTCGGTACTGGGAACTTTCCAACTTGGCAAAGCAGGAGACAAGTCAAAACACAGGCCTAATTCTGTTTAAGTTTCACGGTTTAGTGGCTGCGTAGGAAAAAAATAAAAATGTGTCCAATTTAAGGAGCTTTCGGAAAAATAAAATGTGTGTGATTCATCAAATCATTTTAGTTAAAGCAAACATACATCCTTTAGGGGTAGAGCAAGACTGTATCCCTGTGACGGCATATGTCTATGCCCAGCATTAGAATGAGGCCAGATCCCATTAGGAATATTACAGCATGTGGAGAAACCTCAGTTTTATGAGAGAGCATTCCTGGAATCCTCTAGGTAAAGTAAACTACACAAGGATGTTGCTGTCTGAAGAGGTGACATGTTTAGTGTTTGGTGATATAACTAGTGTGTCAGTCAAGTGATATTGCATTTGATACTGATCTGCTGATCTGCATAGCTGCTGAATTCAAGTACTTCTACACACTTACCATCAGCAGAAACTTGTGATTGCACGGAATAAATATAGGTTTCTTTTTTTAATGCAGTGTCCAGGGAAGTTAGTAAGATGAAAAGTGCTTAAAAGTTTCAGAGATTAGCCTTCTTGTTCTGTGAGATCTATGGTGTGATAGTCATCCTTTTATCCCCAAGGTCAAACCTAGTGTGATGACCTCTGTATGTACTGCAAGCATGTTTATGAGCTGAAATTCTCCAAATCATCCTTATTTCTTTTTTGTAATTGTCCTGTTACCAGTCTTAAAGAACCATGTCATTTACACTCAGTTCTAGATATGGTAATATTTATAAAATAACATGTATTGAGGGCTTTTTGAGTACCAGGCACCATGCTAAGCTCTTTACATGAATTATGTCATCTAGTCCATAACAGCCCTATGATAATGGGCATAGCACTACTGCTCTCCCCATTTTATAGGAAAGATAAGGATAGTGAGGTGCAGAGGGATTGAGTAACTTGTCAAAGGTCACATAGCTAGTAAATCAGAACCAGGAGTCAACCCGGGTAGTCTGATTCATGAATGCATGCGCACTTAAACATTATGCTATTGTTTTTAAATTGTTTCCACTTTTTAGTTTTAATGTGTGTGTGTGTTTTTTAACATCTTTATTGGAGTATAATTGCTTTACAATGTTGTGTTAGTTTCTTCTGTATAACAAAGTGAATCAGCTATACGTACATATATCCCCATATCTCCTCCCTCTTGTGTCTCCTTCCCACCCTCCCTATCCCACCCCACTAGGTGGTCACAAAGCACCGAGCTGATCTCCCTGTGCTATGTGGCTGCTTCCCACTAGCTATCTATTTTACATTTGGTAGTATATATATGTCAATGCCACTCTCTCACTGTGTCCCAGCTTACCCTTCCACCTCCCCGTGTCCTCGAGTCCATTCTCTACGTCTGCGTCTTTATTCCTGTCCTGCCCCTAGGTTCTTCAGAACCATTTTTTTTTTTTTTTAGATTCCATATACATGTGTTAGCAGGTCAGTGAGTATGGCTTCGGTTTACCCAGGCTAAGTGGAAATATTCAAGGTATAATTCTTTGTTTTACATTGTTTCAATCTGGATTATTATTACCCCTTCCTGCTGTTTTAATGTCTGGTCACAGAAAGAGAATCTCAATGATAGCTCTAGTTTTTCATCAAGTATTTATTATGTGGGGAAGTCCCAAATTTTCTATAGGCTGAAGGGCCCCAATTTCTATAGAATGTTTCTTACTTGATCAGTGCCCACATTTTACAAAGAGAGGTAGTTTCTATGATCTCTGAAAACTATTATGTAATTTATGAAGCATACCAAGGATGAAATAAAGAGATTATCCATTGTTTAACTTATGGAGATGTAACAGGAAAAAAAAGGGAACTTATTTATATATAAATGTAATGATAGTTACAGTATTGTTCTAGATGAATATTCTTTTGGAAACAGATACTTTTTCACTTACACGCAGTGATGCTCTGAGAAACAGATTCAGAAACTGATTTTGGCATGTTCAGGACAAATAAGTCAAATATGAAATGAAGTGGAGGAGGCGGTGGGGGAAGAAGAAAAGGGACAGATGAAATATTGCTTATTTCACTTCAATTTATGCATACAAGTTATACGAAGCTAAGCAGATGCATTTTTCTTACTTAGAAAAGGAAACCTTTTGGTCAGCATCAGCAAAACAGGGGTGGTGAATAGGTTAAAAGGAGAAAACAAGTTTGTGCCCTGGGACCATGATTCTGTGGTTGGACCTGACAGGTTTAAACCAGCCAAAAGGTCACAGCCAAAACAAGTGCTATTCACTAATGGAAACTCCCCTAAAACTCTGGGTACATGCCCTTAAAAAATTTGATAGAGATTCTCTAACAAAATAGCTTTTCTTAATTGAATTTTCCATGTCTACTAAACTACCTGAAAATTAAAACTGCATGCGTGACAAATCTTTTTCCATTTGGCAAAAACAGAAACCTCTTGGTTTCTAATGGAAAATTGCAAAATATTAGCTTTATTTACTTTCCTATTTATCAAAGAGACTCTCCCCCTATCTGAATGGTTTCAGATACTGACAAGTATTAGCAAACAGCCGTGTGTTTCTGCTCCGGAGAAAAGCAGCGTTTTTAGATGCTTGTTGAGCGGCGGTGCGCTGGGTGTGCATTAAGCACTTTCGCTGATTTCCTGTGGTTCTCACACACACCTTAGAAGGCAGATGGATTTATCCCCATTTTACAGATACCAGAACAGAGGCAGAAAGGAAACTCTATCAGTTCTGATGAAAATTCAGCTTTTCAGAGAAACTTATAAAATATGATGAAATATTTTTAAAGAGAAGGAGGGAAGCCAGAAGGATGTTTTCCATTTGTATAGCTAAGAGGAGGAGGCCTCCTTCAGGCATTCATGCAACAAAGATCTATTGAACACTGTGCTAAGTCCTGTGTTCAGTTTGTCTGTCCTCAATTTGCTTGCATTTGTCTGTCCTCTTCTAAGCAGTTCGGTAGGATAGATGCCATGAATCACTAGTTCACAAATGGGGGAAATGAGCATTCTCAAAGTGAAGTGGCTTCCTTGGAGTCATTGACCTTGTTAGAGGCCGGCTTGAAATTCAGACCAAATTTTCCTGCCCCTCCAGAAGTCTTTCTATAATAGTGGAGGGAGAAAGTTACACAGGTTAGCCATTTTTCTTTAAGTTTTACATTGCATTGAATTTCTCTGATTCCAGTGGTTTCAAAAATGTTTTTGAGAACATTTTATTTCTCATGTCCCATTCTATCCCTCCAAACAACCCCACTGTTGGTTTTATGTGGTCATTTAGAGTTCAACTCTGGCTTTCTTTTTTGGAGCAGGAACGAATACAGAGGATGGAGGCTCAGAACACACAGAACAAACCACTGGTGGAAAAAGGCCTAACTGCAGACCCAGAAACACTGTCTAAGCAAACCTATTGACGTTGGCAACAATTCTGTCATTTTCTCTTTCTCACTCAACATGCCCAAGTTTCTAAGCATTTAAAGTCTCACAAGGGTCTCTTGATTGTCTCCCTGTAAACTAATATTTGCACTTCGCACAATGGCAAGGTACTTGGTTTATTAATCACTGGCTTTGAGGGTGTGCCAACACTCCAGCTGTGCGAAACGGCCCTTGATAAGCTGTTACATTTCCCAGGTGGCCTCATGCACAAAGAAAGACCACAATTAGCAAACCCCTGGTTTCCAATCTGAGCTGTCACCTCCCACCCAAGATCCAACAACCGACAGCACAATCTACAAGGCCCCGCAGCAAATGCCAACCACACAATGGCCTCAGTTCCCCCAGAGAGACACTGCTTCATGCCTTTCACGGGAACAGGCCGCAGAACAATCTCTCCCATTCTTCAGTCTGCACAACCATGGATTTGGTTTGATGCCCAGTGCTAGGATAAAAAGGTCCCCTTCAGGCCTTCATTCAACAAATATTCCAGCACCAGCTATGTGCCTGCCTCTGTGATACATGTTGGGAAGAAAGTATATGAAACGTGCTAAAACAGGAATGGTAAAAGGAGTCCTTAAGTCTTAAGTTCCCTGGGAGCCTAAGGAAGTCTCTAGGAAAAAGGACTCGGGAAGGGCAGGGAGAGGAAATACCATTTATAAATATCTTCCATGTGTCATAGGCTCTCAAACACCTTCTTACTTAATGCCCAGTGCAGCCCTTCAAGAGAGCTATTGTTCTTGTTTTACAAACAGGGAAACTGAGGAGAAGGGAAGCCACATCCCAGCCTAAGATCCATGGGTCTTTCTACTATAGCATCTGGAGCCAGGTGTCATGTTGATTTCAATCTGCAACTCTGAAAAAAGAGTCATTAGTCTTTCTTTAAAGTGTTTTTTCATGGTATAAGTGTATCTAAAGTGGGAAAATTTATTGGTCACTTACAGCTGTATCACCAAAGAAAAGAAGTATGAATTTCAACTGATACAATTGAAGCACTGTATCATGGAGTGAGTTTCCATAGTTTATAGCACCAAATTGGATTAATTTAATTGTAAACATAATATTCCAAATGTAGAACTTTATATAGAGAATACAAAAATATAGATTTTATATGCATGCCTGTGAGGGTAAAATTTCAAAATTAACATGGCTTTGAAAGACCAGAGTGATATTACATCTGGGAGACAAATCTTATCCATCCTCTGTTCCCTTCTCTCTTAACTCCCTATCTCATTCTTTTTCAGTTTAGACATTTACTTAACGTTTCAGGGAAACATGATACTAAGTATTAAAAGAAATATAAATTAAGGGGAATGGACTCTCACCACGTTTAAGAATCTGATGTGATTTTTTACTTCTTGCACATTCTTCTATACTTCTTGCAGGGTATAGGGAATTATTAAAAATGATCATAAACAAACTTGTTACAGTACATACATACAATGGAGTACTACTCAGCAACAAAAAGTAATAAACTCAAAATAATTATGCTGAGTTAAAGATGCCAGTTAAAAGGACAGTACGAGGTGTGGTTCTATTGATATAAAAACTCGAGAAAATGCAAACTAATCTTTAGTAAGCAAAAGGAGATCAGTGGTTGCCTGTGGAAGGGACCCAGGGCAGGCAGGCATAGAAGGGAGGACCCAAGGAAGCTTTTAGAGGTGATGGGTATGTTCATTATCTTGATTGTGGTAATGGCTTCATGGGTGGATACTTGTGTCAGAACTTCTCAAATTGTACACTTTAAATATGTGTTTATTGTACATCATTATAACTCAATAACTTATTGAAATTATCATAAACTATATTTTTTCGGAGAAATATAAAGAAAAAACTGGGGAAAGTACCTACATGTGTATAATATTTTGGACACAGGCTCTAGATTCAGAAAAACTGAGATTGTATCTTAGTTCTCTCACCTCCTAGCTGTGTGACCTTTCTAAGCCTTAGTTCTCTCACCTGTAAAGTGGGGGAAATAACAGTAGCTACCTCACAGAGTTGTTGTGAGGATTAAATGAGCTAATGAAATTAGACATTGGAGTATACTAAGCATGTGCCATTATTCATGCACATGTATGAATATGTACGCCTATGTGTATGCATGTACATATTTCATACAAGCAGATATTGTGGCACAATCTATGTATAATATAGGATAGTGATGAACCCCAAAGCAGCAATGAATCAATCTATGAAAAATGAAACTTCTGTTATTATTATTTTCCCAAACATCATCTTAGTTTTAACAGCAATGTGAGGTAAGTCCTAATATTACCCACATTCTGCAGGTAAGAAAACTGAAACAGAAGGAGGGTAAGTCATCCAGCTAACGAGTGGAACACAGACACTCTGACTTCAGGTCTAGGGCTCTTTGGACAAACCATAGGAAGAAAATTCAAGGTCATTTCTCAAAAGTAGTTAATAAGTATTCTGTGACTCAGATTAAATAGACAATTTGTAGTCCTATGTCTATATATACGTTTTTGGAGAGCAAATATTGAGTTGGTCAAAAAGTTCGTTTGGGTTTTTCCATAAGATGTTGCAGAAAAACCCGAACGAACTTTTTGGCCAACCCAGTATTAAGGAAAAGGATTTTCTGCCCTGCATCCCATGCCAGTTCACTGTGCTCCATCACGTGAAGGGCATCCCCACAGTTCTCCATTGCTCTGATCCATCTTCCCATGACAAGTGCATGGGCCAAGTGTGCCCACAAATTGCCTGGTCCAGGTTCCTATGTCTCCTCACATTGCTTTCCTACCTCTGTGCCTTTGCATACATAGTTTTGTCCACCTGTGACACCTGCTCACACCTCTGACTATAAAGATTCTGCCAGTGCTTGCAGACATTACTGATGCCACTTATTCCTTCATTCATTCCACAAATTTGTATTGAACAACAATTACTGCCAGGCACTGATCTGGGTGCTGAGAAAACCACACCAAAGAAGCATCACCTCCTCCATATTCCCCTTCTTTGAATCTGACCTTCACTCTTAGTGCCTATATTGTAGTCGTTCCTTTAACCTTCAGAGCTATGGCAGGTGCATGGTACAGGGCTTGAGATGTGGGAGACAAACTCTTATTTAAAATTTATTAATTTAAGAGAAGGGAAAGTGTTGAAATGATATAATAAAAAAGTTTGATGTAAATAATGCTCAGAAACTCACACAAGGTAGCCAAACTTGAACAAGGCTGAAGTGGTTTAAGAAACTCTAGGAAACTTTTGGCCTCTCAGGGAGATGTAGGAAGGCAACTAGGTGCCACCAGGGCCAACTTTCACCACCTTTTGTCACTTGAAAGAGGGATTAAATAGGTTAAAGGTAAAATTTAGAGAGTGCTTCAAGTGGGAGTTTCAGCAAAAGGACCAGGGAAATAGTATCAAGGAAAAATAATTACAGAAAGCAGTATAATGAAAATCTGTGGAAATTTTAAATTTTTTTAAAAGCAGCTTTTTCACAGAGGAAGTTCTCCCCAAGAGCAGCAGAGAATGTTGTATGAACGTTATAGGTTTTTAAAATAGAGAAAGTGATTTATATAGAGAAAATGTTTTCATATGTATTTTTTGCCTCTCTCTCTTCTGCTCAAAACTACCACAGACAGGAGGCTCCCCTAGAGTTTATGGTTGATCAACTCTGAGTTTAAAATACACTGTTTCTTAAGAAAGCTGTGGTCTGAGCAAAGTGTGATATACAGGAAGCTGCTGTTAGAATTTAGTCTGGGCCACAATTGTTTTACAATGTAGGTAGCTTTTTAGACTTAGTTTAAGCAACTGAATTGTCATAGAGACGGGAATAATTATCAATGAAATTAATGAAAAACCTCAAGGCTTAAGTGTTGCTGTATGCAATGCTAAGCTGCTAATAGCGTTTTTAAAGCTGAACAAGACATAAAACTTAAAAAAGATTTATAGCCTGAAGTCTTATCAAAGTCATGATAATGAGACCACATATCAAGACAATGTTCCTTTCTCTAAAAATAAACCAAAACGACAACAACAACAAAAAAACCGTTTTGCTGGTTATTTGTTGCATAGATGTTCATTATTTCTAAGGTCCTTTCCATATCTAAAATGTTATTTTTCTAGGATGCTTATACATATAGTGTAATAAACAGATAATGTAGTGTTCTCTCTGTATAGTATAGATAGTGGGAAAAGCAAAAGAAGAAACAATATGTCAAAAAAGAAGCATTTAAGAATAGTTTCTCTCTTACTGTTCTATTCTCACCTCCTCCACAAAGTGCAACAGGAAGTCACAGTTCTCAGTTGCATAATTTGTGTTTTCCATCCTCTGTGTATTTTTCAGCTGAGCATTTATTAGAAATATGAAGTTACTTCTGGTGAGAACACCATCATGACACAACCTATAACATGTGACGTCACCTTCATCGCAATCAAACACTGGGGCTCTCCTACCAAAATATCTCACCTGCCATAGGGTCAGTGCTGTTGATCGTGCCCCTTGAGGGGTAGAGAGATTAGAGGATTCCTTTGAGGGGGAGACAGCAAATATGAAAATGGAAGAGGACAGAGGTCTGCTTCCAATTCAATTTAGCAGCCAACCAGTGTTTTGTTGGGTCAGGGGAAGATATAGTCCCACTTTCAATGGCAACGTTTCATATTTCTTGGTTTCTGTGTTGTCATCATTGATTGCTACTATTAGTTTTTGGTTCTCAAAACTAGTTTGTGTGCTCAAAAGTTAAATTTGTTGATATTTCCCTCTATATTCCACATTTTTTTTTTGACAAGCATGGAAGTGCATTACTTTTATAAACAGAAAAAAAAATGTTATCTGTTTTTCAATTCCACCAACACTTATGGAACATCTGCTATGTGCCAGAGATTGTGCTATGTAATAGGGAAAGTTGAATAAAATATAATTCTACCACCAGGTCAATTCGTCAAAAACCAGTTCACTAAAAGCCCATTTGCCAAAGTGATTCCTGGTAGTTTGCTCTCAAAAACTCACAATCTAATAGAAAACAGATATGTAAACAGCCATGACATGTCTGCTTTATCAATGGTGTGAACAAAGTTGCTGTTCAAAGCCCAGAGAAGAAAATAATTCTTCTTTGGGTTAGAGATCAATCCAATGAGAAAGTGTGATTTTATCTGTACTCTTAAGGAGGAGTTGGATTTAATCCGTATTGTGTCCTTTAGTTTTTCTTCATGAAGTCAAGCAGGATGATGGAAAGGGTGTGTTTTTCAAAGGCTAGTTTGAACTCTAGGCTTTGGTCCGAACTAAGCACAAGGAGGGGTCTTCCTTTTACTTATGTACTTTCACCTTGTGTTTATAAGAATTCTTTTTTTTTTTAATGTAAAGGCATTTTATTTTAAATATAGCAGTGTGTACATGTCAATTCCAAACTCTCAGTCTATCCCTCCCCCCACCCCTCCCCCCCACCTGTAACTGTAAATTCATTCTCTAAACCTGTGAGTCTGTTTCTGTTTTGTAAATAAGTTCATTTGTATCATTTTTTTAGAAGTATTTGAACACAGCCTTCTCACTCACACAGCCTCACTGAAGCAAAAAGAGCAACTCCATTCTCCCAGCTCCATAATTTCTTAGTTAAGCATATACAGGCCTGAAATTGGATGGGCTGGTAAGTCCTGACCTCAGTAATACGCCTCAATTGCTCCTGAAGTAGTTGTGCACACACTGGGCTCTCCCTTCTAGCTGGTGGTCATGTCTTGCCTCACGCTGTCAGGTTCATAAACAATGCCAACCCCAGAGGACAAGAAACAATGCCAACCCCAGGGGACAAGAAACTGGATGAGGAAGGGTCAGGGCTCATAGGCAGATAGGAAATTAAAGAAAAGAAAAGCATTAGGAATCGGCACTTCACTACTGTGGGCCTGGGTTGGATCCCTGGTCGGGGGACTAATATCCCACAAGCCATGTGGCGAGGCCAAAAAAAAAAAAAAAAAGTTAAAAAAAAAAACCAAAGAAAACCAAAGCAGCTGTTGGGCCCTAGGACAACTTAATGTGACTTGCAATAAAGCAACCTAGGCGGTCTCACACCAGGACACACAGCTTCATAACAGGGGTCTTCTCTTTTCCCCCAGCCTAGCACATCTGTGCAGGTCATAGCCTGTCAACCATACTTCAAGACCTTGAAAGCTCTACTGTTTTGAAAACATCTGCATTGGTCTTGTGCTTAATGCTACTTTATCAGACTCCCCAAAAGCCTATGCAGCATTTTTATTGTGTCTCATTAGGGTCCTTATTCATCTGCACACAATTGGACAGAATGATGCCCCCGCTGTAGCAAAATTGCAATAGCTTACAGCTCCATGTTTCCAATGAGGATCTCGGGCTACATTTAAGTATTTGGGGGTCCAGCCTGGTCCTTGGAAATAATGACTCCCTACCAATGCACAGTGAAGAATTCCTTAATAAATTAGGTATCATCTTACGTACTTTATACCAGGACTATAGTAATCAATATATATCAATTCTTGGGGGTCCAAAAATGTACTCTGATTCTACATATTAGGTCCTTTGTTGTTTTCAAGCAGGGCTACGTGAAAAGGCCAGATAAGATTGTGTCTATTATATAGTAGTGCTTAATTCTTGCAGGAGTAAGGGATTAGTCAAATGGGATTAATGAACCTACGGTCATGGAACCTATGGTTCAAATGAACCTTATGATCATGAGAAAAACTTTGAATGATGTTGAATTGTCAGAAAAACTGCATTTACTTGGAATGTGCTCTGCTTATAACATGAAATACTTTGGGTAAAGGTCATGACTGACAGATGGAAATCTTGATGGCTCCTTCCATTGTTTCCAGTTCCCAACATGAGACAAACATCACATGTACCCTTTGTCCACTGATGTCGACAAGAGGGAAACAGTTTGATAATGCAATGCTTTTAGACCTACCATCTGGTAACCCCCTTCTCTACAGGATCCTACTGGCCACTACACTCCAACCTGGACTCATGCCCTGGTCAGCTGGTCTTGTTGGTATACAATTTACTTTGCAATATAAAGTTTAGATAAAGAAGAATCAGTTTAGTCATAATAAAAAAAAATAGCCTAATGAAAGTTGAGAAATGTTAAAAGTTGAGAAATGTTATTTCAGGTTAGAAAGAAATAACCCTGAGTACCATAGAAAATTATCTTCTAATAAAATAACTGTAGATTTACAAAAAAATTAGAAGAAATAACCTAAAAGAATTAGAAAAGTTTTTTTTAAAACACAATGCATTCAATTAAGACAAAGGTGGCATATTTTGGGAATGGTCCATACGGTTAACTTTCTTGGCTAAAGCAGAACATCACTAAAGCCTAGCCACAGATTCAGCTCCAATGTAATTCCTTGCAATTACTTAAATTTCCATCTGCTCTGGTAGATTATACACACCATGAAGTCAATACCCCCAACATCAGCCATGCTCCTGACAGACAACTTCCTCAATGCATATACTTGTTGGATGAATGAATGAATGAATAAAAGTAAACTTACTCAAACGTCTCACAAATGACAATGGATTTGAGGGAGATACTAAATAAATCCTTGGGAATCCATCATTTCCACTAGAAAAGCAACTCATTTATCCCCTCCATGTAAAGTGGCAAAAAATAATAAGATACATTATATGTGCTATCTACACATGATTTTTTTTTTTTGCATTGCCTTGGGCAAGGTATCTCAATCTTGGTCCACATTATAATCAACTGAGGAGCTTTAAAAAATCCCAGTTGAAACAGAATCTCTGGGATGGAGCTGAGCATGGCTAATTTTTAAATGTGTTTCTGATGATTCTAATAAGCAGGCAATGTTGAGAATACTGACTGAGAGGCACTCTTTCCCAAACTTGTCTGATCATAAGAATCACCTGGGTTGCTCAGTCCACAATACCGCCCAGTCCCGAGTGGTATCAAGGGTTTTTAATCTTTGCCAGTTTGGAAGATATTGTAAAAAGTGACCTCTATTTTGTTTTGACAGAGAAGCACTCGTTTCCAATTCTTTAAGGCTGCCTGACTTCAATTTTCATCTTCTATAGAGATGCCATTGCTTCTAATTTAGTGTCAACACAAAAGTAATTTATTGCAGGATTATTTTCCAGGCTATCCTGGGGCATTCCTTCTTGTCCTGAAGTAATACTTCTACAACTTTCATTAGACTATATCTTTATTACTGTAAGTCGATTCTCATCTATCTAAAGTAATTGCAGCATGTGATTAAGTGTCAGGATGAGTTGTTCAGACACTAAGGGCTGGGGGAGTGCAGAGGAGGGAGAAATCAATGCGGATTTTAATGACATGGAGATAGGTCTTGGGCTGGTAAATGAATGCTGGGAGGAAAGGGGAATTGGGTCCTGGGCAGAGGGCCTGGCAAATCATGAGCAAAGCATCTATTCTAGGGATATGAAATACCCATAAACTAAATCCACCACTGCTCATTTCTTCTTCTGTGGCTTCTGCCTGGGATGCATCTCTCCTTTGTAAACTCTCTGAATCCTACCCCTCCTCTTCATAGTCCCAAACCACATCTTCAACCTGTTCGATCAGAATTGGAAGCGGGGGCTAGAAATCTACATTTTTAACAAGTTCCCCAAGGGATTTTTATAACGAAATGCTAACTTAGGGTGATGAATCTCTCTACAAAATTTAAGAGGAAGACAGATGGGACAGAATGTCTCCGAAAGAGAACCAGACGCAACAAACGAGCGCTTCTGTCGAAATCAATCAGAGGTACCATTTTTCATTATTCAAACCGGCAAAGATGAAAACACTTTGCACCACTCAGTGTTGATGGTGGAACGAGCTTTTACACGCTGCTGGTGGTAATGTGAATTGGTACGTGACTAAAGGACAATTTGGCAATTCTTATCAAGAGCCTTGACATTCTTCATACCCTTTGACATAGTAATTCCACTTTTAGAAATTCATCCTAAGGCTGTGGTCTCCACCTTGGCAATTTATCAGAATCCCTTGTGAAGCTTTTATGAACTACATTTCTGGGCCCCACTCCCTGGAGATTCTGATTCTGTGGATTTGGGGCAAGGTCTGGGAACATGGGTTTTGAAAATACTGTTGTCATTTGGGCTTTTTTTTTTTTTTTTAATTTCAGGTAATAAAAAAGTTAAAATTGCTGAAAGTTAAAAAAGTTTTTAAAAAGTTAAAAAAAAGTTTAAAAAGTTTAAAAAGTTTAAAAAGTTAAAATCCTTCCCCATCCTCCACTTCCTCCCCTCACTCCCTGTGGGTAATCACAGAGAACATGTTGTTCTGCATTTTTTCACTCTATAACATATATTATAGTTATTATTCTATTTCAGTACATTCAAATCTAATATTTTAATAGCTGTTTATGGATGTAAATAATTCAATTTATTTAACCATTGAGATCATTTAAAGATGGACATCTGAGATCATTTTCACATTTTGTTATTATAAATAACAAAACAAAAAACATCATTGTCTGGATATCCTTCTTTTTACCTGTGTGAGAATTTCTGTAGGATAAATATCCAGAAATGGAATTCATGAGTTGCACTAAACTTTGATATTGACAAACTGCTTTCCAAAATGGTTTTACTAAATGTGGCAGACATATCTACCTGTCCCCTCAAATTCCTGCTTCCTCTGTGATAGGATGCAGTAAGTCCTTTGAGGTGGAAAGCGGCAGCCCATTCAGAGAGTACACTGCCTAGCATTCCTTGCATGGTGTGGAAGGCTTGTAACTAGTTCTTGCTAATGGGATGCATACACAGTGTGTCATTACTAGGCCAAGGAATCTTAGATGTGGCTGTGACTTCATGCTCTTTCTCTAGCTCCTGTCTATCTCCAAAGACATCCCTTTGCAATAGCCAAGCCACACTGTGGAAGAAACTTGGATCCCTGAATTGCAATGAAAAGGAAAGCCACCCACTTTATCTACAGAGTAACCAATATTAAACTGTTATGTGCATGATAAATAAAATCCTATTGTCTGATAGTTTATTTAGTACAGTAACTAGTGTTATTCTCATTAATATCAGTTTACACTCATGTCAATAGTGGGTATATTAAAAACAACTCTATAAGCGATTTTGATGCATAGAGTTAAAACCCACCATTCTAACAGAATAATCATAAATATTAATGAAATTTTGACAATAGGTATGTGTTCTTCACTTGTTTATATTGGTAAAAAACAGGAACAAGTAATAAATGTCCAATTAATAGGTGAATACAAATGATGCTGAAAAAGAATATTTAATGGCATGGAATGCCATTCTATGGTTGGTTGGTGGCCTCTCCCGGCAGGGCTCGTGCCCCGGTCCGGAAAGATCCCACATGCCGTGGAGCAGCTGGGCCCGTGAGCCATGGCCGCTGAGCCTGCGCTCCGCAATGGGAGAGGCCACAACAGTGAGAGGCCTGCGTACCGCAAAAAAAAAAAAAGAAAGAAAGAAAAAAAAAATCCATGTGATGAAACCAATATTCGATCAACAAATGTCTGTGAAGTAGGTACTTAGTATACCTACTAAGCAAATTATATGAGCCCTACTTTAAGAAATCCAAACTATCATTTGGAATTTAAAAACATGTGCACTATAGACAAAGTAATTGTTTCACAAAGAAGGAAAGGACAAATTGTTATAGACAAGTAATAAACTGTGAGAAAAAACTTAATAAGGAGGGAGCGCAATCTAGGTTTGGTTAAGATGAAGGCTTGGGTGAATATGCACAAAATGATCCATGAAGAAAGTTTCAGGTGGGTGGGATCTTGAGTTGATCACTCTGGACTTCTAGTTTAGTGCGATGTGCACAGGACAAGGATTGTGATGCACACCATCTACCTTCTGTTGGCTGTCCCAGATTATACAGCAAACAAAATCTTGACAGCTAACTCACATTTCATCTTAGATGGCATGACATGCAGGTCTCTTAGCCTTTGAAATATGAGCACTGTGATATTGGCATCAGGTAATTTTCTCAGAGGAAAACAGATTTTGGGGGTGTGTGCTGAGGACTTGGGGAAATAACTGTGGCCTGAAAATGACACACTGGCTGCCACCCATGTGCAGAAAATGACCTGAAAGATTGAACCCTCCATTCAGCTCTTTCAGAGTTAACACCGAGTGGCCACACCAGGCTCTGTTCAGGTTGGAGGTTGAGGTGGCGTCTCTTGCAACGTGGTGCAGAGAGGAAGGAAGAGGAGTGAACTGAGAAAGCAGCATGAATTAGAGGATACAATCTGGCAGACTCAGAGCTGCTCAGCAGTTAAAGCAACTTTTTTCTCCCCCATATCGCAAAATAGTGTCTCCTATTCTTCACTTTGTCATGTAAAAAATCTCATATCATGGGCCTCCCTGGTGGCGCAGTGGTTGAGAGTCCGCCTGCCGATGCAGAGGACACGGGTCCGTGCCCTGGTCCGGGAAGATCCCACATGCCGCGGAGCGGCTAGGCCCGTGAGCCATGGCCACTGAGCCTGCGTGTCCGGAGCCTGTGCTCCACAACGGGAGAGGCCACAACAGTGAGAGGCCCGCATACCACACACACACAAAAATCTCATATCACCTGATACTCAGAACCAACAATAGGATTTTTACAGACAGGACAGGAAGGAAACACTGTTTGCCCAACTTCTGAGGAGCTTTCAACTCCAACATGTATTTTTGTTCAGGCAAATCCAAACAACTCTGAGAAAGAGGCCGTGGGGGTACAGAGAATAGAACATGCTAGGTGTGGGTTGCCCTTGCCCACTCCCCCCCTCACACACAGAGTCTAAAACTCTCACTAACAGACTCATTACCCTGGTGGGTGAAAAATGCTCTGTAGGTGGTGGGGTTACTAACCACAGACTTAACACCAAAACCCTGAACTCAGCCTTCTAATAGATGGAGTTTTTTTCTACTTTCAGACGACTTTGCTGTTGCCTGTTTCCCCTTACTTCCCTAACAGTAATTTGTGAGGGATAGCCATAGAAGTTCCCATCAGTTAAAAACAAAAATGCAGGAGGTGTGAATTTTTTAGACTGTAAGCTTCATGATTTCCTCCAATTGTATTCCTAGTGCTTAATATGTGACTGATAACATAAGAACTTATTAAATATTTGTTGACTAGATAATAAGATTGGTTACGTGATATTTATAAAAGACTCAGTATAAAGTGACAGACAAGGTATGAAAATGAAGAGATGGACTTATGTGCCTATTAGCAAATGGTAACAAAAAGAAAGCCACACAGTAAAATGCAAACTTAATAAATGGGTCAAAAAGGATATTTTACATTGATTTTTTAAAAGTTGCATTCACCAATATTATCTTGTACTTATGCTCCTCACAACATAGTAACAAATACACAAAGCAAAAACTTCTAGAAGCTTAGGAGAGTTGATAAACCCACAGTGATAGAAAAAGATTGACTTCAGTATGTTGCTTTAAAAAAATCAATGGAATTTTCTAACAGATCTCCCTGATTGTTCCTTGACTAACTACAATTCATTTGTCAGAGTAAGCTTAAAAAACAGAAATCAGTTCATGTCACACCTCTGCTCAAACCTCTCAATGGTTTCCCATCACACTCAGTATAAGACTCAGATTCCTGACCAAGGCCCACAAGCTTCTATACAAGACAGCCCAGCTAACCTCTTTGATCTCATCACTTTGTTATTTCATGTTTTAGATACATCCTTGAAAAAACTACAGTTTGTCTTAGAATTGCTAAGTTTTGTCCACATAATGGATATTATTTTCTGATATCTTATTGGGTGCTTTCAATCTTTCATGCACTCTATTTTCACTTTTTGTAATGATACTTTTGAAATTTTAGCATGTGCGCTTAACATCTGTGTCTGATTCCCTTTCGTAGCTCCTTCTGTGAGCATACCTTTGTAGTGAACTTTTAATTTTGTATAATAATTGAGCTGGGTATAGAAGTCTAAGTTGATGGGTATTGTATTCCAGCTCGGTGAAGAGTTTATTCCACTCGTCTCTCACTTAATACTGTTTTAAATTTGGCTTTCAGTTTATCTCTCATTTTTACGTAGGTAATAGATTTGGATTCCCTTGCTACTTTTTGGACCTTTTCTTCCTCTCTGGTGTCCTGCAGTTTCTTTTTATTTATGATGCTTGGGGCCTGTATTTCTAGAATCTAAGAATATATGACAGCCACAAGGTCAGCTCCTACTCACAGTTCTGTTTTACAGTTTAAAATTTTTTTTGGTTCTATAACTTAAAATTTAGATGAGTGGTTACTGCAGGTGGGAAGAGAGCAGAGTGGAGATGGGGGTGGGGGCACAGGAGGCTACAAAGACACTGATAGCAACTGAGTATAAAATGTCAATAGCAGCTTGCCCTACTATCTGCATATATATATGTGTATATATATATATATATATATACACACACATATATTTATATATGTATGTTAGGAATGATGTTCATGAAATATTAATATGGTTATATCTGGGGAGTAGATTTTGGATTATTTCATATTTTCTTTGCATATTTTTGTATTGCTTCATATATATATATACACATATATTTATATATGTATGTTAGGAATGATGTTCATGAAATATTAATATGGTTATATCTGGGGAGTAGATTTTGGATTATTTCATATTTTCTTTGCATATTTTTGTATTGCTTCAATTTTTAAAGTTATGAATATGCACCATTTTAATTTTTTTAGTCATTCTGAGGGACAAAGAGAGAGAAGGGTTGTTAGAGGCTGAATATTTGTGTCTCCCCAATTCATATGTTGAAATCCTAACCCCTGATGTGATGGTATTAGGAGGTGGAGCCTCTTGTAAGTGATTAGGTCATAAGGGCAGAGCCCTCTTGAATGGGATTAGTGTTCTTTTAAAAGAGAACCTAGAGAGCTTCCCTGTGAGGTTACAGGGAAAAGACAGCCATCCATGAACCAGAAAGCTGAATCAGACATTGAATGTGCCAGCACTTTGACCTTGGGCTTCCTATCCAGAACTGTGAAAAATAAATGTCTTTTATTTAAAATCCACTCAATCAATTGTACTTTTGTTATAGCATCCAGAACAGACTAAGACACAGACAGGAAGACGAATAAGGAAAATAGATTCTCACTAGAAAGTCCAAGAACAAAGATCCAGCAATCAAACTCCAAGGTATTTACCCAAATATATTGAAAACTCGTATGCACACAAAAACCTACACATAAGTGTTAATATCAGCTTTGTTTATCAATCCCCAACACGGATAAACAAACTGTACTACTGCCATAAAAAGGAATATCATTCAGCGCTAAAAAGAGCTATCACGCTACAAAAAGACACGGAGGAAACTTAAAAGCATATTACTAAGTGAGGAAAGCCAATCTGAAAAGTTTACATACTGTAGGATTTCAACTATATGACATTCTGGAAAAGCTAAAACTATAGAGTAAAAAGATTAGTGGTTGCCAGGAGTTAGGGAGTGGGGGAGGGACGGACAAATGAATTGGTGGAGTAGAGGACATTTTTAGGGCAGTGAAACTGAAATGGTGAATACATGACATAACGCATTGTCAAAACCTATAGACTTGTACAACACAAAGAGTAAACCCTAATGCAATCTTGGACTTTAAGTTAATAATAATGTACCACGATACGTTCATCAGCTGAAACAAATGTACAAAACCAATGCCAGATAATAATATGGGAAACTGGGGAGAGGCAGGTGGAGAGGGAGAATATGGGAGCTTTCTGTACTTTCTGCTCAATTTTTCTGTGAACCTAAAGCTGCTTTAAAAAAATAAAGTCTATTGTTTTTTTTTAAAAAGTCCTAAGAACAGGGTGAAGCATTCTTGAAATATCTGGGACAGATATTTATTTTTAGCAAACCCTAATACAGTCCTTACCACATGCTTTACAATTTTTTTTAATGCTCCTAACATCCCTGTGGAGTAGGTACCATTGTGATTCCACTCACACCGCTGAGGAAACTGAGGCGAGAGAGTGTAAACATCTTGCCCTGAGCCACACAGCAAGGAAGTCACAGAGTCAGGATTCAACCCAACATAGTCCTTGCTCCTGGCCTTCACCTGAGGCTACCTCCCCTTAGAGGGACTAAGGCGACCTGGACATTAGTGTTCACTGCTTCCACCACGGAGATTGCCTTGACTCTTGGTTCAATGGTTTTGTTTGTCTTTTATAACAAGCCATTCCAAATTGTTATCAGAAGTAGGTGGGATATAAATAGTAAATTAAAATATTGAAACTGGAGATCCCAGTTGCTCTGTCAAGAGCTAAAATAAATTTACCTTATACCTGCTTAGCTCCCCTGATACAATACTGTTTGCTCTTTTATGCTATAATAGTTATGATGGGTTGTATTTAAAATGCCAGAGGATGAAAATGTTCAAACCAGGTAAGAACAGTGTCACTATTCTTTCAGCAGGAGGTGTTTTTTTTTTCTTTTGAGGGGAGGGGGATCTTGTTTTATCAAAAAGACTTGTCTTAACATAATTGGCAATGTTCTGAATCAATATAAATACCCAATAAGTATAGTTTATAAATCAAAGGAAAGAACAAATGTTTTTGTCCATTCAAAATATCCTAACCAGGGAATTCCCTGGCGGTCCAGTGGTTAGGACTCTGAGCTTCCACTGCAGGGGGCACGGGTTCAATTCCTGGTCGGGGAACTAAGATCCCACAAGCCTCACAGCACGGCCAAAAATAAATAAATAAAAATAAATACAAAATATCCTAACCAATCAAACTGTTTTGGGAGTCTCTAGTTCGTAGTAGAACCATGCTGGGTACTGGAGGGAAGAGGAAGGTCACAAAAGGAACTCAGACTTTTAACTTCAAAGAGCTTGTGACCTGCTTAGACACATCTAGCACAGATGAGATACTGCTTGTCTTGCAGCCCATGCTCCGTGAGGAATGAGAATAAGGGGTAAAGCACCGGTGAAGGCTCCCTTACTGCTCTGGGACCTCCACAGCTCCTCTAGGGATGAATGGGAGCTGGACTGGAGGAAAAGAGATGGCAGAGCATTCCTGGCCATGAGACTGTCATGGACAAAGGCCCAGAGTCATTCAAGAGTGAGCTGGTTGTGCTCAGGAACAAGGAGTAGATCTATTTTTCTGGGGCAAGAATGTTGAGGAGCTTGGGGCAGTTTATTGGAAAAGGTCGACAGAGACAAGATGCTGGAAGGCCCATGACCTAAGCAGAGACATTTGTGCTTGAGCTGAAATGTGACTGGGAATTACCGTTGGGTTCTTAGGCTCCCTCACAATCTTATCTCCACTCAGAAAAATGATGGGCTGGACACTTACCCTTGATTTACAGAGAAGATCCTGCTACTTTCCCTATCAACAAAAATGTCTGTTTTTTGAAAGCCTATTTTTTTTTTGCCAAAATAAAAGCTTCAGTCTTTCTTACAATCCCAAAAGGTAGATAATAATCATCCTCATTTACATGAAAAGATATAGGAATTTAGAAAAATTAAGTGACTTGCCCAAGGCCACATTTTGAGAATCAGAATTTCCAAAGACCATGCATCACCTATTTTACCCACCCATGTCCCTCTAGCAAAGACCAAGGGTCAGCAACCTTTCCTATAAATGGCCAGATAAATATGCTTAATACAGACATACACGCGCACGCGCGCACGCACGCACACACACACACACACACACACACACAATACACATATACACATTTTTATTTTAGGCTTTGGAGCCATACAGTCTCTGTCACAACTACTCAACGGTGCCACTGCAGTGCAAAAGCAGCCGGAGTCAATACGTAACTGACTAACCAAGCTGCATTCCACTAAAATACAGAAATTTGAATTTCCTATAATTTTCATGCCACTTATTTATTTTACTTTTATTCTTTTTCAACCACTTAATGTAAAAGCCATTCTCAGTCATGGACCGTACAAGAACAGGCAGCGACCACATTTGACTTGCGGGTAGCAGTATGCCAAACCCCTGTTTTAGGTTTATTGATTAGAGCACTAACTAACGAAGCCAAGGTTAAATGTCTTACCTCTGGAACAGATAGTTTGCTTTACACTGTGAAAAATCCTGTTTTGTTGGCAACAAGTTCATTTCCTACCCCCAGCCAAGTGTCTTGCAAATTTGTAGGGGATTATAAGGGCAAATGTAACAGTAAAACAGCAATGAAAAAAATCCAATCCAAACAACACTAAAACAATAACAACAATTAAAAACAACAATCCAAACAACAATAAAAAATTAATACCTATGTCCCTCTCACAAGTGTTAGTAACATCAAGCACATTTCTATTATAGTCTAGGAAAATTTTTGTAAAAATGCATTAATTGTAAGTTTGAGATTCTAAAGAAGCCTCACTGAGAAACGACATATGTATATTTCATGTTCTCTAATACGTTGTATAGGCACTCAGTAAATATTAGAGCTGTCCACGTTCAGAGTTTGTTTCATAAGCATCTCTGGGTTTAGGTCATTATTAGTCTGCCCTTAATTCTTTAGATCTCTGTTTCACTTACTTCATTCATTCATTCCTTTAATCAATGAATATTACACACCTACTATATATCCAGCTGTGTGGTGGGCACTGGGAATTCAAAGCTGAATATAACGTCCTTGCCTCAAGTAACCCACAATTTGAGGGAGAAGAAAAACTTAGAAATAACACTAATGTAGAATATACTAAATGCTGTGGTACAGATGTGTTGGAGGTGTTATGGGAACACAGAGAGATGGGCTTTGCCTGGGTGAACTTTTGGAATAGGAAGCTACAGGGCACCACAGAATGCTTTTGAAGGAGGTGAAGTTTGAGCCAAATCTGGAAGGACACGTACAACCATAATGCCTCCACCTATGAATGAGAACAATACCAAGTCTAAATTGTTACATAAGAGACAAAGGCAAGGGAGGATGGAGAGATAGCCATGAACCTAGCATCTTTCAAATACCTGATCCACATTCTCAATTTGATCATACCTAGTAAGCAGTCACATGTAAATCACATACCCTCCCAGTTGTAGTGTATTTTAGATTCAAAAGTTGGTGCAAAACAAACATTGGGTAATGAAATAAAATTGAGCACAAAATTTAAAATAGTAAGAGAATTCAGCTTTTTCCCTCTTAAATCTGGTTTGGAACTAAGATGAGGCTACATTTTTGTTTTTGCTAAATTTAGGACTTGTAAATCCAAATATTTTTAAAAAGTAGAATGAATTCTCACCTGAAGGACTTTCCTAATTCTTTTTAGGTTGTGTATTAAAAGCAGATTTTTCTCTTTGGAAACGCGACCTAACTGTTCATCCAGTTGTATTAACAAGTTTTGAAGAAGAATTGTTGCCATGGATTCATTGTTAGATGCTGCCTCCCTAAAAAACAAAAGTGCTATTACACAGCAGGAAACAACTTAGTAAAATGTCTACTTTTTTTTTTAACCATAATCATTTTAAAGTGATAAATATACCCCGCAGTGATAAGCATTTACTGGTTTTTAAAAATTAAATTGTACACATGAAAGTACATTCAACATCACTAATCGTTAGGGAAATGCAAATCAAACCATAAGATACCACTTCACACCTATTAGGATGGCTATTATTGAAAACACAAAATAAGTTTTGGTGAGGATGTAAAACTGGAACCCTTATATATTGCTGGTGGCAATGGAAAATGGTACAGCCACTGTATAAGACAGTATGGAGATTCCTCAAATTAAAAACAAAAAATTATATACAATTTCACGTCTGGGTAGATACTTAAAAGAATTGAAAGCAGGGACTTGAGTAGATACTTGACATCAACATTTATATCAGCTTTATTCACAATAGCTGAAAGGTGGAAACAACTCAGATGTCCACTGAAGGATGGATGAATAAATAAAATGTAGTAGATACATACAATAGAATATTATTCAGCCTTAAAAAGGAAGGAAATTCTGATACATGCTGCTCATATGAATGAACCTTGAAAGAATGTGCTAAGTAAAATGTCAGTCACAAAATAACGAATATTGTGTGATTACACTTGCATGAAGTACCTGGACTAGTTGAATTCAGAGACAGAAAACAGAATAATGGTTGCCAGGGGCCGGGGTGGAGAGAATGAGGAATTATTATTTAATAAGTACACAGTTTCAGTTTGGGAAGATGAAAAAGTTCTGGAGATGCATGCACAACAGTGTGAATATACTTAATGCCACTAAACTGTATACCTAACAAATGGTTAAAATGGTAAATTTTATGTTATGTATATTTTATCAAAAGAAAAATTTTAAGACAACTATTTAAAGCAAAATATGTTTTTAATTGTACAAGGTGAATAGAGCTTTAAAAAACGTTTGTAAAACATGTTAAGAAAAATATTTATATTGAGTCTATGATAGAGAATTGATATAAACAAGAGATTTACTTCTTGTCTTTTTAATACTTAGAAATCGTTGGAGTTTAGCTTATTAAAAAACAAAGCACTAGAGCCATTTTTTCACCTACAGTGGATGAAACCAGAAAGGACAATGATTCTCCTCCGTTAAGGAAGCTTTCCAAATCCTCAAGGAAAGTTCTTTACCTGATAAGAATGTATCAACTGAATCAAAAGTGGACCACAGAATAAATCCACGTGGATAGAGCATAAAGCATTTGTCCATCAACCTCTAGGGAAAATACAATAATGTTTGATCCTACCAGTCTTGATTTTCAATCCACTGGGCCAACAGATGCCGAATTTCCATAGGAAAGTTGTCATCATAGAATTGATCAACTTGCTCCAAAAATTTTATTTCTAACTGTTGGACTTGATTCCACTGAGTCATACTACAAAGAAGAGGGAAAATTAGAGTTTAAAAATAATGTTAATTAATAACTATGGTACATGTTTTCTTTTTTTCTTGGATTTCGGACAAAGACAATGTTGTCCATCAAGTAACCGGAGAAAAAAATTTCTCTTATAGAGTTTTAGGCAGAAACTTGCTGAGGTAGAATCCAGGGCCCAAGCATTTTAAAGTCTAGTTATTCAGAAGCCAGGTAGGGGCTAAATCCACTTCAGTTTTAGTCAGAAACTGGGTGAGGCAGAATCCAGGGCCTAAGCATTTTAAAGCCTAGTTATTCAAGAGAGGGGCTTCCGGGAATATGGCGGAAGAGTAAGACGCTGAGATCACCTTCCTCCCCACAGATACACCAGAAATACATCTACACGTGGAACAACTCCTACAGAACACCTACTGAACACTGGCAGAAGACCTCAGACCTCCCAAAAGGCAAGAAACCCCCCACGTACCTGGGTAGGGCAAAAGAAAAAAGAGACAAAAGAATAGGGACGGGACCTGCACCAGTGGGAGGGAGCTGTGAAGGAGGAAATGTTTCCACACACTAGGAAGCCCCTTCATGGGCGGAGACTGCGGGTGGCACAGGGGAAAAGCTTCGGAGCCACGGAGGAGAGCACAGGGATGCGGGAGGATCAGGGCCGACCGGCACTCACCAGCCTGAGAGGCTTGTCTGCTCACCCGCCGGGGTGGGCGGGGCTGGGAGCTGAGGCTCGGGCTTCGGTCGGAGCACAGGGAGAGGATTGGGGTTGGCGGCGTGAATACAGCCTGCAGGGGGTTAGTGCGCCACGGCTGGCCGGGAGGGAGTCCGGGGAAAAGTCTGCACCTGCCGAAGAGGCAAGAGACTTTTTCTTGCCTCTGTTTCCTGGTGCGCGAGGAGAGGGGATTAAGAGTGCTGCTTAAAGGAGCTCCAGAGACAGGCGCGAGCCGCGGCTAAAAGCGCGGACCCCAGAGACGTGCATGAGACGCTAAGGCTGCTGCTGCCGCCACCAAGAAGCCTGTGTGCGAGCACAGGTCACTCTCCACACCCCCCTTCCGGGGAGCCTGTGCAGCCCGCCACTGCCGGGGTCCCGGGATCCAGGGACTCCTCCGGGAGAACGCACGGCGCGCCTCAGGCTGGTGCAACGTCACGCCGGCCTCTGCCGCCGCAGGCTCGCCCCGCACTCCGTGCCCCTCCCACCCCCCGGCTTGAGTGAACCAGAGCCCCCGAATCAGCGGCTCCTTTAACCCCGTCCTGTCTGAGCGAAGAACAGACGCCCTCCAGCGACCTACACGCAGAGGCGGGGCCAAATCCAAAGCTGAGCCCCTGGGAGCTGTGAGAACAAAGAAGAGAAAGGGAAATCTCTCCAGCAGCCTCAGGAGCAGTGGATTAAAGCTCCACAATCAACTTGATGTCTGTGGAATACATGAATAGACAACGAATCATCCCAAATTGAGGAGGTGGGCTTTGAGAGCAAGATCTATGATTTTTTTCCCCTTTTCCTCTTTTTGTGAGTGTGTATGTGTATGCATCTGTGTGAGATTTTGTCTGTATAGCTTTGCTTCCACCATTTGTCCTAGGGTGCTATCCGTCCATTTTTTTTCTTAATAGTTATTTTTTTATTTTAATAACTTTATTTTATCTTACTTTATTTTATTTTACCTTATCTTCTTTCTTTCTTTCTTTTTTTCCTTCCTTCCCTCCTTCCTTCCTTTGTTCCTCCCACCCTCCCTTCTTTCTTTCTTTCTTTCTACTTCTACTAATTCTTTCCTTCTACTTTTTCTCCCTTTTATTCTGAGCCGTGTGGATAAGCGGCTCTTGGTGCTGCAGTCAGGAGTCAGTGCTGTGCCTCTGAGGTGGGAGAGCCAACTTCAGGACACTGGTCCACAAGAGACCTCCCAGCTCCACGTAATATCAAACGGTGAAAATCACCCAGAGATCTCCATCTCAACACCAGCACCCAGCTTCACTCAAGGACCAGCAAGCTACAGTGCTGGACATCCTATGCCAAACAACTAGCAAGACAGGAACACAACCCCACCCATTAGCAGAGAGGCTGCCTAAAATCATAATAAGTCCACAGACACGCCAAAACACACCACCAGGCGTGGACCTGCCCACCAGAAAGATAAGATTCAGCCTCATCCACCAGAACACAGGCACTAGTCCCCTCCACCAGGAAGCCTACACAACCCACTGAACCAACCTTAGCCACTGGGGACAGACACCAAAAACAACGGGAACTACGAACCTGCAGCCTGCAAAAAGGAGACCCCAAGCACAGTAAGATAAGCAAAATGAGAAGACAGAAAAACATACAGCAGATGAAGGAGCAAGATAAAAACCCACCAGACCTAACAAGTGAAGAGGAAATAGGCAGTCTACCTGAAAAAGAATTCAGAATAATGATAGTAAAGATGATCCAAAATCTTGGAAATAGAATGGACAAAATGCAAGAAACATTTAACAAGGACCTAGAAGAACTAAAGATGAAACAAACAACGATGAACAACACAATAAATGAAATGAAAAATACTCTAGATGGGATCACTAGCAGAGTAACTGAGGCAGAAGAACGGATAAGTGACCTGGAAGATAAAATAGTGGAAATAACTACTGCAGAACAGAATAAAGAAAAAAGAATGAAAAGAACTGAGAACAGTCTCAGAGACTTCTGGGACAACATTAAACGCACCAACATTCGAATTATAGGGGTTCCAGAGGAAGAAGAGAAAAAGAAAGGGACTGTGAAACTATTTGAAGAGATTATAGTTGAAAACTTCCCTAATATGGGAAAGGAAATAGTTATTCAAGTCCAGGAAGCACAGAGAGTCCCATACACGATAAATCCAAGGAGAAATACGCCAAGACACATATTACTCAAACTGTCAAAAATTAAATACAAAGAAAGCATATTAAAAGCAGCAAGGGAACAACAACAAATAACACACAAGGGAATCCCCATAAGGTTAACAGCTGATCTTTCAGCAGAAACTCTGCAAGCCAGAAGGGACTGGCAGGACATATTTAAAGTGATGAAGGAGAAAAACCTGCAACCAAGATTACTCTATCCAGCAAGGATCTCATTCAGATTTGATGGAGAAATTAAAACCTTTATGGACAAGCAAAAGCTGAGAGAGTTCAGCACCACCAAACCAGCTTTACAACAACTGCTAAATGGACTTCTCTAGGCAAGAAACACAAGATAAGGAAAAGATCTACAATAACAAACCCAAAACAATTAAGAAAATGGGAATAGGAACATACATATCGATAATTACCTTAAATGTAAATGGACTAAATGTTCCCACCAAAAGACACAGATTGGCTGAATGGATACAAAAACAAGACCCATATATTTGCTGTCTAAAAGAGACCCACTTCAGACCTAGAGACACATACAGACTGAAAGTAAGGGGATGGAAAAAGATATTTCATGCAAATGGAAACCAAAAGAAAGCTGGAGTAGCAATTCTCATATCAGACAAAATAGACTTTAAAATAAAGAATGTTATAAGAGACAAGGAAGGACACTACATAATGATCAAGGGATCGATCCAAGAAGAAGATATAACAATTGTAAATATTTATGCACCCAACATAGGAGCCCCTCAATACATAAGGCAAATACTAACAGCCATAAAAGGGGAAATTGACAGTAACACATTCATAGTAGGGGACTTTAACACCCCACTTTCACCAATGGACAGATCATCCAAAATGAAAATAAATAAGGAAACACAAGCTTTAAATGATACATTAAACAAGATGGACTTAATTGATATTTATAGGACATTCCATCCAAAAACAACAGAATACACGTTTTTCTCAAGTGCTCATGGAACATTCTCCAGGATAGATCATATCTTGGGTCACAAGTCAAGCCTTGGTAAATTTAAGAAAATTGAAATTGTTTCAAGTATCTTTTCCGACCACAACACTATGAGACTAGATATCAATTACAGGAAAAGATCTGTAAAAAATACAAACACATGGAGGCTAAACAATACACTATTTAATAACGAAGTGATCACTGAAGAAATCAAAGAGGAAATCAAAAATACCTAGAAACAAATGACAACGGAGACACGATGACCCAAAATCTATGGGATGCAGTAAAAGCAGTTCTAAGAGTGAAATTTATAGCAATATAATCCTACCTTAAGAAACAGGAAACATCTCGAATAAACAACCTAACCTTGCACCTAAAGCAATTAGAAAGAACAAAAAACCCCCAAAGTTAGCAAAAGGAAAGAAATCATAAAAATCAGATCAGAAATAAATGATAAAGAAATGAAGGAAACAATAGCAAAGATCAATAAAACTAAAAGCTGGTTCTTTGAGAAGATAAATAAAATTGATAAACCATTAGCCAGACTCATCAAGAAAAAAAGGGAGAAGACTCAAATCAATAGAATTAGAAATGAAAAAGGAGAAGTAACAACTGACACTGCAGAAATACAAAAGATCATGAGAGATTACTACAAGCAATTCTATGCCAATAAAATGGACAACCTGGAAGAAATGGACAAATTCTTAGAAATGCACAACCTGCCAAGACTGAATCAGGAAGAAATAGAAAATATGAACAGACCAATCACAAGCACTGAAATTGAAACTGTGATTAAAAATCTTCCAACAAACAAAAGCCCAGGACCAGAAGGCTTCACAGGCGAATTCTATCAAACATTTAGAGAAGAGCTAACACCTATCCTTCTAAAACTCTTCCAAAATATAGCAGAGGGAGGAACACTCCCAAACTCATTCTACGAGGCCACCATCACCTTGATACCAAAACCAGACAAGGATGTCACAAAGAAAGAAAACTACAGGCCAATATCACTGATGAACATAGATGCAAAAATCCTCAACAAAATACTAGCAAACAGAATCCAACAGCACATTAAAAGGATCATACACCATGATCAAGTGGGGTTTATTCCAGGAATGCAAGGATTCTTCAATATACGCAAAACAATCAATGTGATAAACCATATTAACAAATTGAAGGAGAAAAACCATATGATCATCTCAATAGATGCAGAGAAAGCTTTCGACAAAATTCAACACCCATTTATGATGAAAACCCTCCAGAAAGTAGGCATAGAGGGAACTTTCCTCAACATAATAAAGGCCATATATGACAAACCCACAGCCAACATCATCCTCAATGGTGAAAAACTGAAAGCATTTCCACTATGATCAGGAACAAGACAGGTTGCCCACTCTCACCACTCTTACTCAACATAGTTTTGGAAGTTTTAGCCACAGCAATCAGAGAAGAAAAGGAAATAAAGGGAATCCAAATCAGAAAAGAAGAAGTAAAGCTGTCACTGTTTGCAGATGACATGATACTATACATAGAGAATCCTAAAGATGCTACCAGAAAACTACTAGAGCTAATCAATGAATTTGGTAAAGTAGCAGGATACAAAATTAATGCATAGAAATCTCTGGCATTCCTATACACTAATGATGAAAAATCTGAAAGTGAAATCAAGAAAACACTCCCATTTACCATTGCAATAAAAAAAATAAAATATCTAGGAATAAACCTACCTAAGGAGACAAAAGACCTGTATGCAGAAAATTATAAGACACTGATGAAAGAAATTAAAGACGATACAAATAGATGGAGAGATATACCATGTTCTTGGATTGGAAGAATCAACATTGTGAAAATGACTCTACTACCCAAAGCAATCTACAGATTCAATGCAATCCCTATCAAACTACCACTGGTATTTTTCACAGAACTAGAACAAAAAATTTCACAATTTGTATGGAAACACAAAAGACCCCGAATAGCCAAAGCAATCTTGAGAACGAAAAATGGAGCTGGAGGAATCAGGCTCCCTGACTTCAGACTATACTACAAAGCTACAGTAATCAAGACAGTATGGTACTGGCACAAAAACAGAAAGATAGATCAATGGAACAGGATAGAAAGCCCAGAGATAAATCCATGCACATATGGTCACCTTATCTTTGATAAAGGAGGCAGGAATGTACAGTGGAGAAAGGACAGCACCTCTTCAATAAGTGGTGCTGGGAAAACTGGACAGGTACATGTAAAAATATGAGATTAGATCACTCCCTAACACCATACACAAAAATAAGCTCATAATGGATTAAAGGCCTAAATGTAAGGCCAGAAACTGTCAAACTCTTAGAGGAAAACATAGGCAGAACACTCTATGACATAAATCACAGCAAGATCCTTTCTGACCCACCTCCCAGAGAAATGGAAATAAAAACAAAAATAAACAAATGGGACCTAATGAAACTTCAAAGCTTTTGCACAGCAAAGGAAACCATAAATAAGACCAAAAGACAACCCTCAGAATGGGAGAAAATATTTGCAAATGAAGCAACTGACAAAGGATTAATCTCCAAAATTTACAAGCAGCTCATGCAGCTCAATAACAAAAAAACAAACAACCCAATCCAAAAATGGGCAGAAGACCTAAATAGACATTTCTCCAAAGAAGATATACAGACTGCCAACAAACACATGAAACAATGCTCAACTTCATTAATCATTAGAGAAATGCAAATCAAAACTACAATGAGATATCATCTCACACCAGTCAGAATGGCCATCATCAAAAAATCTAGAAACAATAAATGCTGGAGAGGGTGTGGAGAAAAGGGAACACTCTTGCACTGTTGGTGGGAATGTAAATTGATACAGTCACTGTGGAGAACAGTATGGAGGTTCCTTAAAAAACTACAAATAGAACTACCATATGACCCAGCAATCCCACTACTGGGCATATACCCTGAGAAAACCATAATTCAAAAAGAGTCGTGTACCAAAATGTTCATTGCAGCTCTATTTACAATAGCCCGGAGATGGAAACAACCTAAGTGTCCATCATCGGATGAATGGATAAAGAAGATGTGGCACATATATAAAATGGAATATTACTCAGCCATAAAAAGAAACGAAATTGAGCTATTTGTAATGAGGTGGATAGGCCTAGAGTCTGTCATACAGAGAGAAGTAAGTCAGAAAGAGAAAGACAAATACCGTATGCTAACACATATATATGGAATTTAAGAAAAAAAAATGTCATGAAGAACCTAGGGGTAAGACAGGAATAAAAACACAGACCTACTAGAGAATGGACTTGAGGATATGGGGAGGGGGAAGGGTAAGCTGTGACAAAGCGAGAGAGAGGCATGGACATATATACACTACCAAATGTAAAATAGAAGCTAGTGGGAGGCAGCCGCATAGCACAGGGAGATCAGCTTGGTGCTTTGTGACCGCCTGGAGGGGTGGGATAGGGTGGGTGGGAGGGAGGGAGACGCAAGAGGGAAGAGATATGGGAACATATGTATATGTATAACTGATTCACTTTGTTATAAAGCAGAAACTAACACACCATTGTAAAGCAATCATACTCCAATAAAGGTGTAAAAAAAAATTCTCTTATAGTCACCCAATTAAAGAAAACAGAAATGCTAAAACATTTTCAATCCGAAGATAATGTAATTCTGAGCTTTTTCCTACGTCATCACTAGTGAAGGAAACAGGATTCTTTCTCGGCCCCCAAGCCACGTCCTTCTTTGTTCTAACAGAAACTCTGGTTCTGCCTTCTCTAGAAAGCTTTCACTCCCACTCAACACCCCTCACCCTACCCCACACCTGTGTACACAGATTTGGATTCTCAACAAGCTCCTTCCCTATCTCTTGCTGCCTCTACACTATTAGGCTTTGAGCAACTTGAAGGCAAATAACATACTCAAGTATATGTCCTAAGAGCCTCTTAAGGCTTTATGTGTGAGGAACACCCAATAAAAGCTTCTTTTATATAAAACTGCCTAATCCTTTTTTCTTTATTTCAGATTTGTCTGGCTTCTGGAGTCAGCCTTATGTTCCAAGTCTTCTAGTCTAATTCAGACTTATCTTTATGAAGAGTTTCATGTATACACTTTCGTGGGCTCTAAATTTTTCAGTTCAAAATACCTCTGGACAAATAAATATTTTTCTTTCTCTCTGTAATGATCCGCTATGGCTAGGCAAAGCTTTTAAAGTCTACTTTTAATTAGTCTCTGATATGCATCAGACAGTAGTTAAACCCTCAAGATACTTAAGAAGAAACCACACTTGATACATAGTTAGCAGCCTGTCATAAAACGAAAGTATGTGTTTCCCCAACATAACCCTAATCTGTCCAGTTTAGAAGCTTTAGACATATTTCTTAACTCAGGGAAATTAATATGACATCTCTCCTTGAAATTACCGTATTTTACTTTTTTCAAAGTCAAATTTTTTATTGTTTTGTCAGTAATTCTAGATTAAACTGAAAAAACTTTTATGTGATCAATCACGATAGTATTTCAACCTATCTTGTAGGTAAGTTAAGATTTACTTTTGCCTACAGAACATCATGATAATAAATTTCATATATTTCATATACATATTCCTCAGGTTTCAAATGGAACCATTTGGGGGCACCTTTTCCCTGATCTAAATGTATTAGAAAAAGATTATTGCCAATGTTTTGCTTAAAGAAAGCAACTGGAAAAAGAAATGTTTCACTTTCCTATCACTTTATACTTACACATAAAATCCTAGGTGTGTTGTAAGTGCTCAATAAGTGCTCATTAAGAGAAGAATGAGTGGCACTCCTGATGCTATGAATAGCACAGGTGGATAGTATTACCCCAGCTTTAAAATGTAAAAAATCTGAGGGACACATAGGCGAAACGACTCTTGCCCAAGATGCACAGCTCCTCAGGATCAACCTGAGGTCTCCTGACACCAGACATGGTCGTCTTTCTAGACGCTGGGTGTAACCATATTCCACCCAAAATTGGAACATTTGTTCCCATGTTACTATTGCCATTGCCCTGCTCTATCAATTTATTCTAGTTAATGACAAGAGAACAGGTGCTGAAAATAGCCTTATAATTGTAATTGCTACTATTGTTAAACCCTTGGTATGATTTGGACGAAAATCTGTTTTCTAACTAACAATTAACTGGACTGAACCCATCCTGAAGTTAGAGAGATCACTCCTAGGACCTGAGTCCATCCTCCAGAGAGCTGAACTCAAGGCTGAAAAGGGAAAAGATAGGTTCACAGTCTTAGGACATTCTTTTCTGTTGCAGCTTCTAGAAATGCCTTTAAAGGATTATAAAAACGTCTTTCACTCTCTACGGGCTAATTCTCCCATCCCAAGAAAACTATGGAGCATTTCTTTTGAAAACTGACTGCCTGCCTAGTCTCTTTGAATGCCTGGTCCTAGAAGATCCCTATAAACGGGCATTTTGTCCCACCGCCCGGCAGCTAATGGTGCCGCTTTAGTTGTGAGGTGAGCCGCAGCGTGCAAAGGAGGAGACCTGCCCTAAAATATCACTGCTCTCCTCAAAGCCTCAATCACTAGCTACCTCAGCTGCGGGGCTGTCTGCTGAAACCGAGGCACGCAATCTAATGTCAGACATTACAGTTGAGAGAAGTCGGCTGAGAAAGTGAAGGGAGCGCCCACTCCGCCCTTCGCCAGGACACACCTCCGCAGCAGCCACAACGGTCCCACCCACCGTTCACATTCTCGGGGGCAGAGCGCCCGAGTCTCCCCGAGAGACCCGCCACGGCGCACCTTTGAATCGTGGAGTCGATCGCTTCTCTTTAAAACTACCCATCCTCAGCTAGGTTAACGTGAAGTAACTGTCAAAACAGCAAGGGAACAGCTAAGGCTCCGCAGCGTCCTGCAGAAGCATTTCCTGGCCTGCGCTGCTCCGGAGAAGCAACGCCAAGGTGTGGTCGGCCTCCTTACCTGGCTCTCTCAGCCCGGGTCCCAGGCGGTGCTCAAGTCCAAAGTCGGAATCGCCCTTCAAGTTCCCCAGAACCCAGCCGCTGACACCATCGTCAGTAGGGGATTTGCATTTCTCCTCCCACTTGAGGCTTTCCTGTGCGTCAGCGTTAAGAGTCTGGGACTTTACTTGGGTCGTTCCCACCCACTCTCTCTTCTAGAAAAGCTGAAGACCAGAAACAGTCTGGCTGAAGCCGCTTCGCAGGGCGCCCTTTCCGCATCCCCATCAATCACTCCGGCCACTGCCTGTGGCCCGTGGGTGTCAGGAGGAGGGGCGTGGGAGGGGGGGGGTCACACACAGTCATTTTCTTCTGGTTTCCCCGGACCATCGGAGACCCCCTGCAGACTTACTTGCCTGGAGCTACATTCCTGGCTTCCCAGCTTCCTCCTTACAGACTCCACTCATCTTGGTAAGAGCCAGCCCCTGGGATGAAAGGGGTACCTCGCCAGGATGAAAACAGCAAATCGAAGACTTCACTGTGCCCGGATTCCAGCAGGGTCTGCTCGCCAGGAGGAGGACAACCTCACCCAAAGGTTTGGGCCGTCTCCTGTGCAGGTGGACTCCTGCCCTTACTAGCCCAGTATCCTCCTTCCCTCCCCACACCTGGGGCCCTTCTCCCATTGTGACTTGGGCTGGTCCTAGAATCACAGAGCTGGAGGGAGCCTTGGCTTCATCTGGTTCTGATTCCTCTTTCATATCTGAAAAGACTGAGGCCCAGAGAGGTGACCGGAGTGACTCAATGAGTTAGCTGCAGAGGCTGGGTAAGAGTCTGGGGCTTTCAACTCCCTCCTTAGTGCTCTTTTCGTTTCATCTCTTCGGAGCCAGATGTTAACATCCTGACACGCAGTAAGAGTTCTACAAAAGTTCAGGAAAATAAAGACAAAAATAAAGGAAGATAGACAAAAGGAGGTAGAAAGAATGACTCAATCTGCTTATGCACATGCCTAGAGCCATCTGCCAAGGTCAAAGGCCTTGCTTCACCATCGTGGGGACCAGCATCGCACAGGATTCTCCTCCTCTTTTAGGAGACATTATTATCATGTGATTAAATTTACTACCCCTCTCCCTCACTCACAAAAAATAAGTCAATCCACCCCAAAGTCACACATCTAAATTCAAAGTCATCCCTCTAAATTCACTGGTCAGGTAGAGATGGTCCTGGCCGCTTGCTCTCACTGGGCGGTTTCCAGGGGCTTATGCTTGATCTGCCCCCACCTGAAGAAAGTGCCTCCTCTGAGCTGTTCCGTAAGCTATGGGGCAAAGCCTGGGTTTCTTCTGGGGAAGAGGTCACTGCCTATGGGAAAAAGTCCAGATTCAAGGCACTCAAAGTTCTGTACAACTTGGTCCTAACCTCTCCTGGAAACTTCCCCCCACGCCCCCAACGAAAGCCTATGATCTGATGAAGACCAGTCTTCTCTGCTCCCTAGGTGAACCTCTCATATTTAAGTATTGATGCTCCCTTCAGCTGCAGTTTCTTCCCCCAACTTGTCTACTTATTGAAATCCTCTCCTTCTCAGTGATTTCACTGATGACCCCAACCCATAAGCAACTTTTCCCCGCTCTGAAATCTCATCGTACTTCCCGTCCAAACTAGTGCAGTCCAAGAGAAAAAAAATGCAAGCCACATATGTTTGTTTCTAGTAGCCACATTAAAAATACAGAACATTAACATTTCAGCATATAATCAATATAAAAAGTTATTAATGAGAGAGAGCATTCCATAGATTAACAACAAGGTCCTACTGTATAGCACAGGGAACTATATTCAATATCCTATAATAAACCATAATAGGAAAGAATATGAAAAAGAATATATATATATATACATGTATAACTGAATCACTTTGCTGTACACCAGAAATGAACACAGCATTGTAAATAAACTATACTTCAATTTAAAAAACTTATTTCATACTAAATCTGTGATGTCTGGTGTGTATTTGGCAGTTCAAGGATATGTCAGTTAGGACCAGCCACATTTCAAGTGCTTAGTAACCATATGTGGCTAGTGGCTACCATACTGGACAGTGGAGACCTAGCCCACTCACGTAACACTTTTCATTTCCTGCCTTATAGTATTAGTCATAGTGGTTTTGCAGGTCTTTATCATCATTATATTCAACTGTTGAGTGACTGCTGTAGGAAGCAGAGAGTTTGTTCCCTTCTTCCTTTCAAGGACCTCACCTTGGGACACTCCTAGCAGTTCTCAAACTGTTTGGTCTCAAGATAACTTTATACTCTTAAAAATTGTTGACAAGCCCAAAGAATTTTTGTGTATTTCTATTCTGTATTCATTTTTTAATGTATTGTACTTAAACTTAAATCTGAGAAAAATTAAAACATCTGTTCATCGAAAATTATAGTCATAAACCCATTATGTGCTAAACATTTAAAAAATGGAAAACAAGCGTATTCTCCAACATAGACACAAAAAAACAGAAGAGTAGCATTGATTTACATTTAAAAAAATCTCTTTGATGTCTGCTTTGAGAGAAGACAGCTGGATTCTTATATCTGCTTCTACATATAATTTATTGCCAAATATTGTTTTGGTTGAAGTATTTGAAGAAAGTCTGGACTCACACAGATATATAATTGGAAAAGGGAAGAGCATTTTAGCAGCCTGTTCAGATAATGTAGATATTCTTCTTTGATACCACACCAAAACTCAAAAAGTGGTAGTTCCTTAAGAGTTAGTTGTACTGTGAAATGTGAAACCATATCACAGAACTTTATATATACTGTTACATTAAAATCCATTGGTATACCTTGTATTTTGAATTGAACTCTTACCCACTAATAATTTTGTAATATCACACACTGTCCATTTGGAAAATATTGGCTCACTGAATTATGCAGCTCTTCCAGATGCTGACATACTTCATCATACAATATCAGAAAATCACATTAGTTAATATCTCCACTGATCTCATTAGAAAAGTATTTTAAGTATTTGAAAGCTGTTAAACTCATGATGACAGATACAAGCTTCCCAAATTCTAGTTTTTGCTTAAAAACTCCCATTTTGTTATTGGCAACAGATATTGCCAATTGTTTTCCTTGAAGTGACAGTCTCACTTTGTTCGTTTTCAGGAAAACGTCTTCCAAATTCCCACATCCGTATAGCCATAGTTTGTCAGTCATTCTTTCAAGTAAAAGTGGCCGGGACAGTGGGCGGGCAACTCAAACAGTCACACAAGTGCTTTTCCTTGAAATGACCATCATATATTAATATGTGTATGTGCCATTTCATCACACAGAATATTAAGAGACATGGATTCAAGGTCTGAGATCTAATACAATTAATACGTTTTCCTGCTTCACTGAAAATTCTTAACTCAAACTGGCATTTAGAAAAATTTAAGTGTGTGGTAGTGAAGAATGCAATGAGTACTAGGATAATTTGGCACCATTGCCTTGGTTCATGCTAAGGCATCAACGTTACCCATCATTGCTTTGGTGCCATCAGTGCAAATGTCAACAGAGTGAAAAGGCAAAACAGTATTATTACAAGAATAGCTTTACCCTGGCGGACGCCCTGAAAAGACCTGGGGGACTATCCTCAGGAGTCCTTAGACAACACTTTCAGAACCCCTGTTCCATCCACCACACCATCTCCTGTCCACAGTAGTCAGTCACCCAGAGGTATAGATCATGAGGGAATCTCCACCCAAATGGACACTTTTTCGTGGTTAAAACATATGCTTAACCTCTGTTTCCTCTCCTATTTCATGAACTAAGCCAGGCTTCTAAGAACGGGTATCTCTACATCCACTTTGCTTCTCTTTCTTAGAATCAAGTCTAAAAAGCTAGGTTCCCAATTTATTGACCCTACACTGACCTTGGCCTCATCAGTGCCTCAGAGCCAGAAAACAAAAAACAAACAAAACAAAACAAAACAAAAACCCCCAAAATGAAACCAAACAAAAAAACCCCAAAACCAAAAACATCCCCCAAAAGAATCCAAAGCAAAACAAACAAAAACACTCTAAAGTGCAATCCCCATAAGGTTTCCCAAGCTCAAAGGCCTTCAGAGATTTCTCTCTCCCCTTTATTTATTTATTTATTTAAGGAAAGTAAAGTTTTATTAACAAAATAGTTCTGGAACAGTTGAACAAATGCATGAGGAAAATTAACTTTGAACCCTACCTTATGCCTCATAAAACTTAATTCAGGCTAAATCATAGAACTGTTCTTAAAAGCTAAAACTATAAAGATTCTAGAAGAAAACATAGAAGACTATCTTTGTGACTTGGGGTAGGCAAATGTTTCTTAGAAAGGACATAAAAACACTAAAACTAACAGGAAAAAAGCCAACAACTTGTATTTCATGAAAAAAATTTAAAGTCTTGTATATGTATAACTGAATCACCTTGCTGTACACCTGAAACTAACACATTGTTAATCAACTGTACTCCAATATAAAATAAAAAGTTAAAAAAAAAGATTACCTATGGGCTTCCCTGGTGGCACAGTGGTTGGGAGTCCGCCTGCCGATGCAGGGGACACGGGTTCGCGCCCCGGTCCAGGATGATCCCACATGCCACGGAGCGGCTGGGCCTGTGAGCCATGGCCGCTGCGCCTGGGCGTCCGGAGGAGCCTGTGCTCCGCAATGGGAGAGGCCACAATAGTGAGAGGCCCGCGTACCGCAAAAAAAAAAAAGATTACCTATAAAAAATGTCATTGTTAAGAAAATATTCCCTGTACATATATCTGACAACTACAACTATCCAGAATATACAAATTAAGAACAAGGTTGAATTATCAGACCAACAGCTTCTGTGAGAGCCTACTAAATTTAGGTGGAAGTAGGTACGGTTGACAGTCCTGTGGCACCCTGGACCTGGCCCTAAGGCCCCAGGGATCTCTCTCCCCTTTAAATGGTCCCCTAATTGCCCTCGTTATAAGCCCTACCGCTAATTTTTTTTTTTTGCCTCATTTTAAGAAGGAAATACCAGATTATAGATTTTCAGAAAAATAGATTCTAGTTCTGATTTTGCCACTTTCTAGCAGTACCAAGCTGGTTAAGCTACCTAATCTCTGAGTCCCAAACTCCCTGTAAAAATGGGGATATTATAGCTCACACGAAATTGCTGGGAAGATTCAAAGATCTAATGTCAGGAATGAGATAAGGAAAAATGCTCAGCAGCTATTGCTAATAGAGTAATAAATATAACCATGTTGTAAGAAACTTTGGAGGTCACTAGGTTAACCCTCCATCTTCCCTTCCCCATCGTTGTCCAGATGGGGTTTCAAATGGAGATGAGATGAAGAGAGGTAAAGTGAGATAAGCAGGTTCACACCTGTAAATTGGAGGCAGAGAGGATTCAGTCAGTTCTTCTGGCTGCTTCTTCTGCTGTGCTAAGTAGAGCTGCTTTTTGGAGGCAGTGAGGCTGGAAGAGAAGGTATCACTCTCTCTGCCGCAGGGTGTAAGCCAGCTCCACGTTCTCCCAATTCTTATACAAAGAATATAAACATTTGTTTGTTTTGTTTTTATTTTTGTGGTGGCACCTTACCTCTCCTGTCCAAGCTTCCTCTCTTGTGTGTCCCAAGGGAACTGGAGTGAGTTAGAGTTGGATGCTGGACTGACAGAACACGTTATCAATACATACAGAAATATACACCGGATTCCAAGGTAGCTGGTATCAAATGAGTGGTACAGCAGGATTATTGGGACAAGGCAGTCTGGTGTGGGTCTTAGTAGCTCATCTGTGTATAGGTCACTCAAGCTCCACCAAAACAATGTCTTGTACAGGGGCTTACTACCTATCTTAAGTTAGAGTTCTCAAGTCCAGTTCCCAATGACAGTGCTCCCTCTACTGCCCATTAGGCAGCATTGCAACTTACAAATGGGCCTTTGTAAGAGCACTTTCCCATAACAGCATTTTTTCAGCTTTAACTCCAAGGCGGGCAAGGTGCTGAGAACTCCACATGCATTGTTTTACCTAATCCTCACAATACACGCCAGGACTAAGTATCATTCTTATCTCCAAGACAGACAAGGAGACCTGGCTTAATGAAGCTAGAGGATTTGGTCAATGTTAATCAGATGGTAAGGGGCAGATTTAGGATTCAAACACAGGCCTATCTGACTCCAGAAACAGCACTTGAAAGCATTCAGCTTTACTAAAAATCTTATCTACTCTGATAATAAAAGGAATAAATTGCTCAGAGAGCTATGGAAGAGGTAAATTTAAGGATCTAAAAACAAATTCCAAAATAGAGAGGCTCATTACCTAGTCCATTGGTTAGAGACGATGCATGTACTCTGATTCTCCAGCGTTTCTGTGGAGCATGTGGACAACTAGCCATGCATTTAAAAGTCCTTGATGTATCACGATGGTAGACACATTGCCAACAGAGTTCCAAAACATTTAGCAAATGACGTGTTTCTACAGCATCTTGTTTATACTGTACATGAGGTGACTGTTTCTGCTGAGCCACAAATTAGAAAATGAAGTTTGACAGCAGGCTAGGTTGTTTTTTTCTTTTAACATTTTTTCTTTTAATTTCTTTAATGTTGTATCTATTTTATTTATTTATTTTTGGCTGCATTGAGTCTTCGTTTCTGCGTGTGGGCTTTCTGTAGTTGTGGTGAGCAGGGGCTACTCTCTGTTGTGGGGTGCGGGCTTCTCATTGTGGTGGCTTCTTTTGTGGAGCATGGGCTCTAGGTGCACAGGGCTTCAGTAGTTGTGGCACACGGGCTCAGTAGTTGTGTCTTGCTGGCTCTAGAGCACAGGCTCAGTAGTTGTGGCGCACAGGCTTAGTTGCTCTGCGACATGTGGGATCTTCCCGGACCAGGGCTTAAACCCATGTCCCCTGCATTGGCAGGCAGATTCTTAATCACTGCTCCACCAGGGAAGCTCCAGGCTAGGATATTTGAATGTAGACTCTTCAAAAAAAAAAAAAAAATTCTGCTTGTGTGGCCAGTTAAATAGCCCTTAACCACCCTATTCTATTTTGTGTATTTTTCATATACAATTCTTTCTCTGGACAGAATATTTAGGGAGTCAGGACTAAATGTTATTTTTCTTTGTGTTTCAGTATCCAGCTCAGTGCCTGGCATAGAGTAGGTATTCAAGGAATGTTTACTGAACAGAGAGAAGAGCTAATGAAGGGCTTTATTATCATAGTCTGTCCTGAGAAGGGCTCTTTCTGATGACTTTTCTTGTCGAGTCCCTTAATTCTTACCACGGTTTTCACTACACTTGAAAAGTATAATAATATCTCACATTTATACATTTATTAATAGTTATATAAATTAATATAATGATTTAATGTACATCAATTCTATCTGAACACCAAGTTAAAGAGGGAAGAGTAGGTTATCTTTCAATTTCTCTCTCTCTCATTCTCTCATTCAGATATTTTGGGGAGAGCACAATCTTTACTTAGGAAAAGATTGGTTAAGGTGTTTTGGGTGGTAGGAAAAAGTGAAAAAAAAACAGCTAAAGGACTCCACTTAAAGACATAAATAGAAATTGGGAGAATGAAGCAGATAGGAGAGAAAGAAAGAAAGAAAAGGAAAGAGGAAGATACAGGAAGATAGAGGAAGTTGAAGTTGGGGAAAGAATGGGAGAGAAAACAAAACATGGCACAAAACTTGCCTCAAAATGGGGGCCAGTGGAAAGTTTTGAGTAGTGGGGTCTAATGACCCATGTCTAATAATCTATATCAAGTTATTTTTTGTCTCTGTTGCCCACCTCTTTCATCCCTTCCAGGCTTCATGAATGACCAACATGGTTTTTGTTGTGGTACTATTGAAGGAAATGAAAAGAGTATTTTTTAAAGTGTGGCATATCTTTCCATCTATTTAAGCCTTTGATTTCTTTCATTAGTGTTTTGTATATAAATCCTATACATTTTTGTTAGATTTATGCCAAATTGCTTCTTTTTTGGTGTGATTATAAATGGTTTTTTAAAAAATTCACTTCTACTTGTTCATTGCAATTAACTTTAGTATATTGACATTGCATTCTGTGACCTTGCTAAACTTTCCTAATCAAACTTATAAGCTTTTGTAAAGCAAAGGAAACCATAAACAAAATGAAAAGACAACCTACAGACTGGGAGAAAACATTTGCCAGCAATGCGACCTACAAGAGCTTAATTTCCAAAATATACAAACAGCTCATACAACTCAATAACAACAAAAGAAACAACCCAATCAAAAAAGGGGCAGAAGACCTAAATAGACATTTCTCCAAAGAAGACTTACAGAGGGCCAACAGGGCACATGAAAAGATGCTCATCATTACTAACTATTAGAGAAATGCAAATCAAAACTATAATTGGGTATCCCCTTACACAGGTCAGAACAGCCATCATTAAAAAGTCTAAAAATAATAAGTGCTGGAGATGATGTGGAGAAAAGGGAACCCTCCGACACTGTTGGTGGGAATGTAAATTGGTACAGCCACTATGGAAAACTATACAGAGTTTCCTTAAAAAACTAAAAATAAAGTTACCGTATGATCCAGCAATCCCATTCTTGGACATATACCCAGAAAAAACCATAATTCAAAAAGACACATGCACCCCTATATTCATTGCAGCACCATTTACAATGGCCAAGACATGGAGACAACCTAAATGTCCTTCGACAGATGAATGGATAAAGAAGGCATGGTACATATATACAGTGGAATACTACTCTGCCATAAAAAAGAATGAAATAATGCCACTTGCAGCAACATCGATGGACCTAGAGATTATCATACTAAGTGAAGTAAGTCAGCAGAGAAAGACAAATATTATATATCACTTACATGTGGAATCTAAAAAATAGTACAAATGAATTTATTTACAAAACAGAAACAGACTCAGACATAGAAAACAAATTTATGGTTACCAAAGGGGAAGGGGGAGAGCGATAAATTGGGAGCATGGGATTAACAGATGCACACTACAATCTATCAAATAGATAAACAACAAGGATTTACTGTATAGTACAGGGAACTATACTCAGTATCTTGTACTAAATTATAATGGAAATATATATTTTTATATAATATTTATTTATATATAAAATATATATTTTAAAAATTCTTTTGGTTACATATATATATCCAAATCACTTTACTATATACCTGAAACTAACACAATATTAGAAATCAACTATACTTCAATTAAAAAACTGTATCCATTTTAATTAAATTGTTATATTTATAGACATAAAGTTGTTCATGTTCCCTTTTTGCTCTTTTTAACATCTGTAGAATCTGTAGTAAAGTCACCTCTCTCAGTCCTGATACCAGTAATTTCTTTCTTTCTTTTTTCCAAGACAATCTGACTAGAAGATTATCAATTTTATTGATCATCTCAAAGAACAAGCTTTTGGTTTCATTGGTTTCTCTGTTTTTCTGTTATTTTATTAATCCCTGCTCTTATTATTTCCATTCTTCTGCGTACTTTGGTTTCAATTTGCTTTTTTCACGTGTCTTAAGGTGGATGCTTAGATCATTGATTGGACCTTTCTTTTCTAATATAAGCATGTACATATTTCCCCTTTACCACTGCTTTAGCTACATCCCACAAATTTTGATATACTGTATTTTAATTTTCATTCATTCTGTTGAAAATACTTTCTAATTTTCCTTATGATTCTTTCTTTGACATATGGGTTTTTTTTAAGAAGTGTGTCATTTAGTTTCCAAATATGTGGAGATTTTCCAGATATCTTTCTGTTATCTGTTTTGAATTTATTTCCATTGTTGTTAGAGATTATACTTTTTAATTATTTGAATTATTTTAACTTTATTGATTCTTGTTTTATAGCACAGAATATGGTTTATCTTGGTCAATATTTAGGATGGTGGTCTCTTTTGCTGTTGAGTAGAGTGTTCTATTAACATCAATTAGGCCAAGTTGGTTGATAGTATTGTTCAAGTCTTCTACATCATTTCTGATTTTCTACCTATTTATTCAAACTATTATTATCAGAGGAGTATTGAAATCTTCAGCTATAATTCTGCATTTGTATATTTCTCCTTCCAGCTCTGCTCTGTCTTTTGTTTCATGTATTTAGAAGCGCTACTATTAAGTGATAAGCATTTAGGATTATTTTGTCTTCTTGATGCTTTCCCCCTTTATCATTATGAAATCCCTCTTTATCCATGATAATGGTTTTTTCTCTGAAGTCTATTTATCTTATATTTATATAGCCATTTTCTTTGATTCATGTTAGCATGGCATATTATTTCCCTAATATTTTACTTTTAATTAATTTATTTATTTATATTTGAAGCTGGTTTCTTGTGGGTAGCCTATAACTGGATCTTGCTTTTTTATCCAGTTTGCCAATTTCTGCCTTTGTCGTGTATTATGGGCTTGTTCCATTCTGACTGTTGGGAATATGAACTATGCCTAGCCCTGTGTGAACTCCAGAAATTGTCCCACCCTCTCCTTTCTAGTGGTTTTCCCCCCAACTTTGGGTAGTTCCTTCACACACAGGTAGTGATCAGTACTCAGCTGAAGAATCAAGGGGAGCCTTCTGCAGTCTCCTTTCTGGTGCTCTGTCCTGTAGATTCTAGCCAACTTGGCCTCCCCAAGCTCTCAACTTCAGCAAGCCTGCCAGGCTCTGTTTGAGTTCCCTCTTACTGTGCAGCAGCCTGGAAACTTTTTCCAAAAAGTAAGCTAGGGCAATCATAAAAATTGCCTCATTTCTTCACTTCTCTCAGGGATCATTCTCTTGCACTGCCTGTTCACCAATGTCTGAAAACCATTGTTTCATATATTTTTCAGTTTTTATCAAAGTTGTTTAAGGCAGGAGGGTAAATCCACTCCTGGAAGATTTGCCAGATGTAGCAAAACTCAGCAAGGCAAGACTCAGTTAAATCTGAATATCAGACCAACAACAAATACTTTTTATCATAACCCACACTTATAGTATAATTATATCTGAAATTCAAATTTAATGGGGCTTCTTGGATTTTATCTGGCAACCTTAATCCCTATCAATTCATCATGTCCAAAGCAGAAGTCCCCATAGACTCTTTTAGGTGCTGGAGCTGTATACTTGTTTGGAAATCCACTCCCTTCTGTATGAAATATTTACCAAACTCCTACACTGTGCTCATCAGAATGAGAATGATTTAGGGAGAGATCTCCAGGAGGAGATATCAGATTGACAGAGAAGACAAAATAAGCATATATGGGACTAATCAATTCTCAGTTGACCTAAAATACTCGGCATGAATGTCACAGGAATTCAGAAGAGTTAAAGACCAAAACGGACTGAAATAGAAAATCCAGGAGACATGGTTAGCAAGAAAAAGTGAAGGATGAAAGAACTGTATTCAGGCCTGCGCGGGACAGTGCTGCTCAGCCTGCCTGAAGATGTAAGACGCTGATGCAGGACTTAGATTGGTATCCTTCTGGACAACAGAGGAAATAACCTGAACAAAAAGACACTATGGAAGAGCCATCGTAAACAAAGTTAGCTGGTACCAGGGCCTCTGAGAATAGTTGCTCAGTTTGTTCACTGCACAAGGGGAACCGGGTGGGAGGATAGGTGAGGACTGAAATCTACCCTGTTTTAATTTCCAAGATATAAGTCTCAGTGCTGGGGCTCATCTAGTCAGAGGAAAGGATGCTTTTTCTAATTTTAAGGTTGTTGTGGGCATCTGAGGCTCCGGGTGGGAGCTTTGGTACCTTCCTTCTAAGTAGTCACAGTATAATTACCTCCGGACATCTGACCGAGATGGTTCCGTGTGAGAGCCACTATGGGGAGAGGTAGGTGGAGATGTTTGAAGGTGCATCGTCTCTGAACCATGAGCATTTCTTTCCTGGGCTACTAGGAAAAAAAGAGTGCAAAGGGAAAGCATGAAATTTCGTATTATGGTTGGAGGGAACAGAGTAGTTTAGTGAGATGGAGCTGATGGGGCTGTGGATGAATATTTTGATAGGACCCTTCGGGAGTTCAACACAAGCCCCAATGGTCTGTATATTAACAGAAAGGCAACCAATGAAGAATGGCCCTGCGGGTGGGAGAGAGATGGACTGGCGATTTGGGGTTAGCAGATGCAAACCATTATATATAGAATGGATAAACAGAGTCCTACTGTATAGCACAGGGAACTATAATCAATATCCTGTGAGAAACTGCAATGGAAAAGAATTTTTAAAAAGAATGTATATATACGTATAACTGAATCACTTTGTTGTACAGCAGAAATTAACACAACACTGTAAATCAATGTACTTCAATTAAAAAAAAAAGGAATGGCCACCATAAATCCGGTGCTGTGAACTCAAAGGCCTCCTGGGCCAGGAAGATAATGGGCTTGTGGAGAACCTTTCTAACATATACCTGAAAATCTTTTTTCTCTGGAAAGTCTTTCAGGAGAAGCTGCAAATCCGGATTTTTAAGGAAAAATCTCTTGCATTTCAACTGTTGGCATAATTCAAAAAAGTGTAAGCCCGCCCCCTGCACACACAGGTACACCTCACAATACACAGTGTGGACTTACACTGTTCTAACCAAATAACACACATCTGCAGGCGTGAATGCTACTAGCGTGCCTTCTCAGTTTTAAAGCAGTATTTCCAAGCCCTGATCATTCTACACACAGTTATATTACCTCCTGCGGGTTCCCCCAAAAAGAAAGAGAAAGGGAAGAGGGAGGAAGAGGAGAACCAAGGCAAATACTACCCAGTTTGGCAAGATGGATGAATGTGAGTATTTTGGAAGACATGAACCCAAACAGCTCCTTTCTCTCCCCTCTCATTCATCAGCTTGATCTTAAAAGATTGAAGCGGGCTTCCCTGGTGGCGCAGTGGTTGAGGGTCCGCCTGCCGACGCAGGAAACACGGGTTCGTGCCCCGGGTCGGGAAGATCCCACATTCCGTGGAGCGGCTGGGCCCGTGAGCCATGGCCGCTGGGCCTGCGCGTCCGCAGCCTGTGCTCCGCAACGGGAGAGGCCGCGGCAGTGAGAGGTCCGCGTACCACAAAAAAAAACCAAACCGAGGAAACGGGACTTCCCTGTTGGCCCAGTGGTTAAGAATCTGCCTGCCGATGCAGGGTACACGGGTTCGTACCCCGGTCCGGGAAGGTGCCACATGCTGCGGAGCGGCTGGGCCTGTAAGCCATGGCCGCTGAGCCTGCGCGTCCGGAAAAATAGATTGAAGCAACCAGATGCGGACTTAACTGGTTGGATCTATAGTTTTGTATTTAGTTTTGCCCCCCAAATTTCAGACTAGTATCCCTCTCTGGAGATCTGGAGATTATGAGAGTTGTTATAACAGATCTTTATAGAAAAAAACCTGTATCCCATCTTCACCAGCTTGGAATTCCTTGCTACCAGCAAAAAAAGAAAGAAAGAAAAATTCTCTAAAGCAAATAACCACCTGTAACAAATATCTGATTTCTGAAAAACTGTCATGAGAAGGGAATAGCATTTTTTTTTTCTTCCATATGTAGAAATTACCAACGGCTGTGCCGTCCAAAAACAATATAAACTAAGGAAACTAAATTAGATGTCTCCACGGATGGTGAACCTCCATCTGTAGCTACACTGGGTGTGAAAATAATGAACTAAATCTTGAAAATGAAGGATTGGTATCTTTTTTCTCTTAAGAAATGTTTGACTTTGCAAATCAGCGCTGCTGAGCTGCAATAAATGTATATCTTGTCTGTTTGGCTACTGCCTGCATTGATCTGTCTGTGTCAACTACCGAGTTCCTTCCTAGTTTTGTGTTATTTTAGAACAAGGGAGGTGGGGAGTCTGAGGCACAATTAAGAACACAGTCTTTAATGGAAAAGTGCTATTTTAAGGACAGCCAATCCTATTACCTAAATCGTTCCAGTTGGTCAAGTTGTAAAGGTTTTCTCTTCCCTAGCCAATTTGAAGGCTAGAACATTAAAGAAAACACCAGAGGGCACTATTCTCACAGGGAAACCAACTCACAGAGCGACTAAAGACGGAGGCTTCTTCTGAATTTATCTATAACAGTTCCTTTCACATTTAAACGAGACAAGTATTATTCTCTAGGCTTTTGTCATCTGTGACTGAATAACGGCCTTGTCCCTGAGACATCACAGGGTTTACAGAATTGATAAACTAGACCCACCAACTTGCTCTACGGCAAGTGTATTGGATAGTACTTTACACCAGGATGGATGTGTAGGGGAGCAGTGGTGATGTGAACAATAATACTTAGGTCAACGAATGGTGGGGCTTTTTTCTTGGCTCGGCTTTACCTGAATACCTGAATGGTGACACTGTCAGGTTCATGCCTAGGTGAGATCTGAGCCAGGAATTTGGTCAATTTAGATAAAAATCATTGTTTGCACTTTATTTACTTGGGTTTTTCAAATTTACCCAGAGCGGTACTGCCAAGAGATCAGGAATCTCTTGCCTTTCCATGACATTCACCACGTCACCCACCAAAGAACACGTTATCTAAGTAAATATGGTGTACTTGCTATGCAAATTCACCTTCAAGACAAATTCTTTGGCTGTCCTTTCCAGAAAAGGTGTTACTTTTAAGTTCTCTCTTTATGGAAATTCTAGAGCCACTACTGCTTATTTGTTGGTTCACTGGTTTTTCCAGAGAACTTTCCCTAATAATCCAATTCACTTGTCATATAAAGGCAAGGCCTCTGCATTCACTTCCTCATTTGCTACAAGGGGCAGAAAAATCCACAGGGAAATTTGGGTGGTAGTCATCTTTATCAAGTGTTGCTATGACATCAAAGATTAATTAATAAAAATAATGTTCATTCTCATAAATACTAAGATCCCTGGTAATGTACCAAAGAGCTAGCTAGCTACTCAAACTCCCTTTTAGATGGCGTTCAGTCTGTAGATTCAGGGCAGAGAAGCTTGTCATGTTTGGCCGTATCGGCAGCAGCCAGTTAACCAGATGTAACATGAAACTCTGACATGATTGCATAGTGGTAACTTGTACTATAAGTGTACTGTCCTCTCTCTCACACTCTGTAATACTGCCCCATTGTAAACAAGACGTCTGGCTTAACTGGGAGATCCTCTAAAAAATATTTAAACTAAAACAGAAGCTGACATCATAGGGGAAGGCTGTATTCCCTGTGTTTGTATTTCTAACTTCCTATGCCATTCCCAGAGAAAGCCTCTCTGTGTTGCTTAATAATGATAACAATGGATTACATACAGTGGTTGGCAAAAGGAGAAAAAAATGATTAGATCATCCAGGCAACTCATCTTTCCAGCCAAGGGCAGAATCCCCAGATAGGGAATCTAACACTTTATTTAAGGCAAAGGGCCAAGTAGTAAGAGCTACACTGACTTCGTTGTGCTGTCTTCTCTGGCAATACTGACAGAGCACCAAATCTGTTTTAGTTGGCTGTGCTCATGCTCTACTTAATTCCTTAAATGGGAGCTTCCAACACAGTCCTGCTCTTTTCTTTGGAGATAACCAGTGGAGTAAATGGTATCTGGTGAAATGTAATTAACTCTTGTAAATGATGCCTGCGCAAAACTCAAGGTCAGGTTACTGCAGAGAACACCTTTACAGGACAAGGCCAACGAGGGGGAAAGTCCTCGAGGGCCCTCGTGGCTAGAGAGGCTTTCACCTTTGCTGTGTACTGTATTGTGTAAACTCTGGCTCAGAAAGGGCCATTGTTTCCGGCTTATTTATTCACCTGATTGAATGTATTCAATAGCACAGCTGAAATGCTTGATTTCTCATCCCTAGGCTTTGCTCTTTTTATGAACTGGAGAGTCTATCTTGTTCCTGAGTGTATTTTCTTTTTACAATCAAATGTTGAATACATATATGGCTAATTCAAATTCTCAAAGTGCATTTTATAATATCTGGAGATGGGAGGCTAGGCCTATCCAGATTGGCTGTCAGATTCCTACTCCAATTTGGTCTTTGTTGTGAAGAACGCAGTAATCTCAAGCCAGCAATGCTTTATTCCTCGGAATCACGCATGTTTTCAGACTCATGGTGGGATCCAGGATGGCCAGTCAGGGCACTCAATCTCTCTGACTCTCTCTCTTCAAGATCATGAATGGTAAGGACCATGTAAGCCTGGAACTCTCAGTGGCCTCCTCTCCTGTCTATGGAAGGTGTTATTCAACAAAGCCAACATATGTCTCTGGATCTAGTTGTATCTAAAGCTCTGGACCTTTGGACTTCCTGGCTAACCTAGAAAATGAATACTCCTTTTATTCCCTTAAGCAACTTGGAGTTGAATTTCTATTAGAAGCAATGTGATTGATAGAATATCAAAATAGTACCACACTATGGACTAGAAATAAGGACAGAGAGCCCCAGAAAGAGAACAAGAGACTGATGGTAGATTGTTTATAAAGAAGCTGTCTTCAAACTTACAGGGAGTATGACTTACTTCACAGTGAACACGCTGAATTGGTTGAAGTTTTGCCGAGTTACATCTGTTATGCTTTAACATTTCATGGAGGACTGAGGAAGTGACCGCACACTGGGAAAAGAGCCAACATAAAACGATTGTGTAATAAAAGGGAAAAAGGTTTAGTTCTAAAAATTAAAGACCTGTAAGCTCAACTTTTATAGCAAGGGAAAAAATTGCCACAGTGGATAATGTGACTAGAATAAGATACTGACTTTACATGAACTACATTTTCTCCAGACCAATCTAGTATTTTAATCTATTGACAAATAATAGGTAAATTATAGGTGTGTGTCAGAGCTGGGACCAGTGGTGCAGAGTACACAGCCAAGCTGAGAAGCCAGGACAAGGCTGGGTCTCCAGGTGGGAGTAAGGGGGGTTGGAGACCACAGCTAGGGACATAGTTTGTACCAGGGTATAAAACCAAGGGGATTGAGCTAATCTAAGATGTTGTGCCTTTTTCTGTTCCTTAAAAAACTGAATTTCCAACCACAGACCAACGAGGACGGTTTTGTTCCTTTGAGACACTTTGCCCATCATTCAAAGAGCTGTCAGCGGATGACTGCTTTGTGCAGTACTATTTATTTATTCATCCTTCATTCATTTATTCATTCATTCATTCACTCATTCACCAAACACTTATTAAATGCCTTGTTTTTGCAAGGCACCTTATGAGATGTAAAGAAAATAAAAATTATGAACAGCTCGTTAAGTTTTTCCCCAATGGGAACAGCTGCATTGGGGAGCATTTTGATTATGATCTAATCAGTACTGACTTTCCTATTTTAAAAAATTATCAAAGTAATTGTAAAGTGGCCAAGAATAACAACTAAGGTGTAACTAAGTCCTTAAGTACTTTTAAGATTTGTTGTAAACTAGGACAAAAATTCATAAAAACAGTTCTTAAAACAGCTTTTTAAATTATGACTTTGCTTCATTTTGACTTTTTAAACTTACGGTGTAGAGTATCATTCCAGCCTTGTCTATAGATCCTAGATTTCTGACTTTTTTTCTTACTGTTTTATAGTTTCTATGTATTGCAAACCAGTGCCCTGCTCTTACCAACTAAAAGTGCTGTTTTATCTGCAACTTTGTTTCTGTCATGGTCAGAAGTAAAAGAAACATAAAATAAAACATATGGAAAAAAGATTATTTCAGTCTTTGCACTGTTTGCTTCTATTTTTACTTTCCTTGAAATTAGTAAAATGTTTTTCTCGAAAGCATGTTTCTACGTCACTCCCACTTTCTGTGGCTTTCCATTATTGTACATGTTCTTTTGTAAAATAGCTCATTAAATAAGCTTCATTTAAAAATCTCTGACAAGCTTCTATGTCTTAAATGAACTCTCACTTTTCACTTATGAACTTAATGTAAAACACCCAGTTTGAATAGATTTTAGGCATTTACTAAATAATTTTCTTATACCTGTATACAGATGTCTCTACAAGATGAGTCAGTGGGTGGTTTATTTATTCATTATTAATTCAGTAAGTTACCGAGAACCAACACTGAACAATGACCTGTAATAGGTTAAAGCCAAGTGAGACACCAACCTGTAAAAGACTCGTCCCTACCATCAAATTTGATCCCAATTGCTGAAAGAGACAAATCATAGTATTGAACATAAATACCTCAGTACAAGGTGACCTGTGATTCATATTAGGTCATTTGAACAAACTAAGGAAGACTGAGTGGAGAAGAAGGACCCTAGTTGGGTTTAGGATCCTTGATAAGGACTGGGAGATGTTGTAAGTGATGAGAAAGGTGTCAGTAAAGGCCAAGTAGACAGGAAAACACAGTGAGTTTGGGGAAGGAGCAGACGCTTCATACTGGCAAACAGAAGTGGGTAAAGCTAGCGAGCAGTGAAAGAGCCGTGGTGTTTTGAGTGTCAAGCTTATGAGTTTGGAGTATTTCTAGGGCCCAGTTGGCCTCCCCTGACTTCTCAGCCACTCCAAGCCATCCTCAAAATGGTTGCCAAAGTGATCTTTTTATAAGATGCAGTTAACTTATAACCCCTCTGTTGAAGATTTCTCAGTGGATTTTAGAGGGGTGTGGTTCCATAAGCCCACTCAAGTATGGGCATCTATGACACTATTCACAGCTCAGCACCAAGACTTAAGTAACCTTATGATAAAAATAATTTCGTAAACACTGAATTTCACACAATTTTTTACTTAAAAGGAGTTGTGTGCATTACCCAAGTAGGGGAAATAGTATTATCTCATTTAGTCTTAAAAATCATCCCTGCAAGATAGTTATTATTATTATAGGTGAGGAGAACCAACACTGAATAATGAACTGTAATAGGTTAAAGCCAGGGGAGATATCAACTTGGATTAGACTCATCAGGAGAGTCACAGTGGGCATGTAATTTATGCAAGGTCAGCAGTAAAGTGGCCAAGTTGAGATTTTAACCCAGCTCTGTTTGATGCCAATTCCTCTGCACACGCAGATTCAAAAGTCATCTTCAGAGACGGCAGGGTAGAATTCGTGAATGACAGTTCCAAGACATAGAAGCAGAGAAGTACAAGGACCTAGACTCATCTGCAATACCTATTTCCAGGCTGCATCACTTCAAAAGAAAATTACAGATTGTGGTCTTATTAAAGCAAGGAATTGTATTCGATGACTTTTCATATCTTCTCTCACCCCCTTAAGTTCATCATCATCTATTACCAGATATCCACTTCTCCCTAAACACTTCAATTTCAAGAGCTAAGCTGAAACAGTGAGGAGCTCTTTCACATTTTGAAGAAAATGTCTTTTACAGTGATAGGTGCCTATTTCCCCAAACACTGAAAGCAAACTTCAAATGCCACTCCCACTGCTGCCTCTTTCAAAAACGAATAACAGCAACAAAACTCAATAAAATTTGCCTCTAGCCTGCTTGAAGTTTAAGCCAGATCTGCGTTTGGTTTCCCAGGACAAAGTGGGAGATGCGGTTAGCTAAGTTACAAGCCCTTCACAGCTCTGAAGAACAATGGGACAGGGAGCTTCAAGATAAAAACCATCCATTTGGGTAGAAAACAGCTCCAGCTGGTGATTGGTTACTAACTAGGCATTCTGCTTCTAACATGCTTTGGACAAACACAGGAACCCCACCAGGTGTGAATGGAAAGATGTTTTCCCTTGCAGGACCAAAAAGAATGGCATCTGATGGTATTAGGGTCACTGTGATTCTGGACACCATCAAAAGCCAGGGTTTTTAGGGGTTCTCTTTTTTATAGCTTCACAGGGAGCCCTTCTCTTTCCCAGGAATCCTCTCCAGAGAGAGAGGCTGTGGAGAATTTTCCTGAATGTAATGAATGTCAGCACATTCCCAGCTAGACCACGCGTTTCATTCTTATCAAATGAAACTGACCTCTCTGCCCCAGCTTGTTCTCCTTGTTCATCACTATGATTAATTTCGAGTTCTCAGTGATGCAGGTTTCTAGATGAATTGCACAGGCCACTTCAGATGGCAAATATGTACCTCTAGAATCCCGTCGCCCTTATGGAGGTCATGCACTAGCTTAGAAGAATGAGGATTTTAAAAATAGTTGGCTTACACTCAAATCTGCATCCTACAAAATGCTCTGCCCAGACTAGCCTCTATCCTTCCAATTGGCAGAGATCTGTCCCTTCCTACTCATTTTCCATCTAATACCAAGTGACTCAAGTGGGAGTCATGACCAAAATGAAAATGTTTAGCACATAATTCAAGATTTTAAAGTATTTTTTCAGCCAATGGAAGCAAACAGGATTCATGAGAGGCCTTGAATTGACATTCGGTAGGCCCCTGAACCATGCTTAGCCACTAGAGACTTTCAAGTTAATTGCCCTGATACATGTTACTGAGCTTCCTCTAGTGAACAAACGTCTTGTTCCTTTTGCCATCACTGTCAAAGGGAAAAAAGTATAAAAAAATAAAAACTGGTCAGAATAGCTCTTTGAGGGACTTCCCTGGTGGTCCAATGGGTAAGAGGCTGTGCTCCCAATGCAGGGGTCAGGGTTTGATCCCTGGATGGGGAACTAGATCCCGCACGCATGCCACAACTAAGAGGTCCGCATGCTGCAGCAGAGATCCCACGTGCTGCAACTAAGACCCAGCGCAGCTAAAATAAATGAATAAATATTTTTAAAAAAAGAAAAGCAATTGCTCTTTGCATGTACATTTCCACATCAGAATGATTGTTTCAACATTGATTGAACTCATATTTCTGCCCCCCAAGCTTAGTTAGAGGTTTTAAGTGGTTCAGGTCATGGAGAATGAGTTAATTCACATTTCCATCTTCTCCCTTTTCAAGATTAAGTCTTTCTATTGGGGCACTTTCTTAGGATTCAAAATAAAAAGGAAAGAAATTGTTCTTTTGTACATCTAGGTAGTCCAAATACCCACATGGACAAATGGCTTCTTCTCCCCACCTGCTTTTCTTTGCTTCCCAGAGCTGTCATCTCCAGAAACTTTGGGGAAAGTCTCTTTGGAGCATCCAGAGGATCTGTGTATGTAAATGCAGATGAATACAAGACACTGCAATGCAGGAGCAGAGTCTGGGGGTATAGAATCATACACACAGCTGCCTCTGCACACAGCAATGCCCTGGCTCTCAGATTACTGCTCGCTGATTACTACAATCCCCCAGACACAGTGATAACACCTCACAAGTGCCTTCTGGGAAATCGGAGACAAACAAAAGAGCCCTTCTCTTTGAGGAGCTCACGGGCTAATGGGGAAGGGAGGAGCTTTCGAATAAGCTAACACTGCCTGGAGAAGGTGAAAGGCAACACTGAGGCGAATTTTGAGCTAGGTTTTGAAGGCTGAGTAGAAGCTTGCCAAAAACAAAAGAGAGGGCCAAGGGAACCGCGTTTACAAGGGCGAGGGCCCAGGCTGCTGTGAGATCTGGAGGGAGTAGACGTTGCAGATGAGGCAAAGCAGGTTGGACCAGATCAGGAAGGCCTGTCGTCTCATAAACCAGAGGATAAGGTGGTGTGATTAGCAACAGAGTTGGGGATAGACTGGGGTAGGAGGATTCCAGAGGGAGAGACGAGACGTGAGGTTTTTGCCCTTAGTCTTAGCAAGTGCTAATGGAGGCTGGGACTAGGGTAGTGACAGCAGGATAAGAGAAAACAAAATGCCACATTTCAAACACATTTTTTGAGATGGAAATGACAAGATTGGATGTGGCTGAGGAGCGAGAATTTCATAGAGGTTTGGGGAACTAGGTTAATGGTGGCAGTTCTAAAAGAAGTTTCTCTTTCTCCCTCTCTCTCTCTCTCTCTCTCTGCCTGTTTCTCTCTCTCATTCTCTTTCTCTGCCTCTGTCCTTTCTGTTTTTCTCTGTGACACTCTGTCTCTGTGTCTCTTGCTCTCTCGCTTGGTTAGCTTCTGCCTACACATCAGCTCCATTGTCCTCTCTCTAAGGACCAACTTCACCATCCACATATGCTCTGCTCCCTGTCACCTCCTATGATGAGTGCCTTTGACTTTCCATAACCCTTGTTCAATCCCATGAAATTCTGTCCCTTTCCAATCCAAGCTCATTTTAAAATTCCTTTCATGTTTCTTTATTCAAATTTCCAGTAAGATCTAATTAGGCAGGGTCTTCTTTCTGTGCTAGTTGAGAGAGTCATTTATCCTGGATGCCTCTCAGAATCAGTTGAGGGCTTTTAAAAAACATCCATGCATGGGTCCATCCTGGACCTACTGACTCAGGATCTTTGGGGATGGAAAGCACAGCATGTGTATTTGTTTTAAAATTCCAGTGGTGATGGGGCTTCCCTGGTGGCGCAGTGGTTGGGAGTCCACCTGCCGATGCAGGGCACGCAGGTTCGTGCCCCGGTCCGGGAAGATCCCACATGCCACGGAGCGGCTGGGCCCGTGAGCCATGGCCGCTGAGCCTGCGCGTCCGGAGCCTGTGCTCCACAACAGGAGAGGCCACAGCAGTGAGAGGCCCGCGTACCGCAAAAAAAAAAAAAAAAAAAAAATTCCAGTGGTGATACTGATGCACAAATAGGACTGAAACTACTGCCATAGGTGACAAGTCATACGTTGTAGTTCATGGCGAAGACCTTGGGTCGGGTGCTCCTAATTAGTACAGTTTCATCTGAGGAGGGGAAAGATAGGGTGGAGAGGAGCAGGGTTTACAAAACATGACCACCCCAGGGATCTGAGTAGTGAGATCCTCTTACGACAGGCTATGGTCATACAGGCACCATGAGATGTGTTTGCTACAATAGTCTCGTGAAGGCTAAAATGTTAAAGCATACATTTACAGGGCCTTCTCATGGGTTCCATGGTAGATTGCAGAGGAGGCTGCCTCTAATCTAGATGGGAGGAGTAAGGGGAAAGCTTCTTGGCGAGGTGACACCTGAGCTGAACCTTGGGGGAGCATTAATGATTAGTCTGGTGAAGAAGATGAGAAACAGGACCACAGGCAGATGAGAACAGCATATTCAAAGCACAGAAGGAGATTTGGGGGCAGGATGGCATGATGAGTTCACACTTCAGGCGTCTTCTGCCACCCTTTCCCAAATAAGAAAACTCTTTAATTTCTTTATTCTGAAAGTGATTTAAGCGTCTGCCAGAACTTGAAAGGATGTTCAAGCCAGAATAAGGTGAACTGTGAGGGGATGGTGAGAGGTGAGACTGGAGAGGTATGCAGAGGCTTGGTCGTGAAGTTTCATGGTCAGTTTATTAGAATAGTAGTTACCGTTTATTAAGCAACTACATGCCAGGCACTTTATGTGCATTATTTCATTTAACCCTCACAGAACCCAGAAAGTCAGCATTATACTCATGTTATACACAAGGAAACAGAGGCTCACATAGCTTAAGTTTACTGGTCACAGTAAGAAAGGTAGAAAATGGCAGCGCTAGATTTTGAACCTAATCATTCAAGTTCTCAGCCTTAACATCTTTTTAAAAAAGGCAGGAGGGTGGGGGAATGCTATATTTGGAAATGAAAAAAAAAGAAAAAAAAATTTATGTGCCTTAAGATATTGCATGTTGGGGTCATTTTGGCACTCAAGTGCTTTAAAGTATTCATAATCATATCTGTAGAGGTAAATGTTAAATATTTTGTATCCTATATTTTTGTTTTCAAACATTTTAGCAATAAAAATAATATTTTAATTAAACAGAACCTGGTGTGGATGCCCAGAATGTAAAGTACGTGAAAGAGGAGTATCTCAGGGTGTGTCTTGGAGGTGGGAGGTTGACCAGGTGTCAGCATCCTCCGGTCTCTCCTCTCAACCATTTTCCCAAAACGCAGGAACTCTGGGCTTCCCTGGTGACGCAGTGGTTGAGAGTCCGCCTGCCGATGCAGGGGACACAGGTTCGTGCCCCGGTCTGGGAAGATCCCACATGCCGCGGAGCGGCTGGGCCCGTGAGCCATGGCTGCTGAGCCTGCGCGTCCAGAGCCTGTGCTCCACAATGGGAGAGGCCACAACAGTGAGAGGCCCATGTACCGCAAAAAAAAAAAAAAAAAAACAAAAACGAAAACCTCAGGAACTCTATGGTTCTAGTCTACAGCCCCCAATAATTTTTAGAATCCTAAACATTTGTCTACACACTGCTCAAGCAAATGAATCCAGGAAACAGACAAACGCCATGTGTAGGTGACAGAGGTGTATCTTTGCCAAGGTGGCATGCTGTGGCCATGAGGAGGGCCCTGGCCACCGGTGGACCCACTCCTGTGCTGTCATGGGTGCTCCTATGTCCTAGAGGAGGGCAGAACCAATCACAGACCTGGTTTAATGCCCACCACCAGGGCAGCTGCCTCCTGACGGAGGTCCTGACTTTGGTCCTCGGGGCCACGGAAGCAAACAGGGAGGTTATACCTTATTTTGGATGTGAGATTGCCAAAACTGTTCTTGGTAAAATTTCCAGTTAGTCATATCAAATGATAAAGTCACCCAGGGATAATGCCCCATCTCGGGTTCTCTTTGCTTGTTTGGGAATTCTTTCCAAGGCAGAGGCAGAAAGCTTCATGAAGTAATTCACACCTGTCCAAACATAAATTATTTTATTGTCAGCACAAATCACCCTTAAATCCCTGCTGCTCTTGGGAAGCAGGGAAGGTTTTAGCACAGCACACTATGGTGACCAGCGGCCTGGTTTGCTGGGATGGAAGAGTCTCTGAGGAAGTGGGATTTTTAGTACTAAAGCCGAGGGAGTCCTAGGAAAACCAAAACGAATTGCTCACCTTACCACAACCCAACACATCACAAAAGTTTAGGGTGTCAACTGGCCACACTTAGGACCCGATGTCTTGGAGTTCACAGAGCACGAATCACTTTCATGTATTTTAAACGTACTACTTAACAACTAAGTTAAATCATTGATGTTGCAAACTCAACAAATACACTCATGGTCTCAATGCAAAGAAACAACTTTATAATCCAATTAAATATGCTTGAATATTCACTTACTGCTTGTAATGGTTAATTTTATATGTCCACTTGGTTAGGTCATGGTACCCAGGTATTTGGTCAAACATTATTTCATGAAGGTATTTTTTAGACAAGATTAACATTTAAATCAGTAGACTTTGAGTGAAGCAGACTACCCTCCAGACAGTGGGTGGGCCTCATCCAGTCAGCTGAAAGATTTAATAAAAAAAAGACAGATGTCCTCTGATGAAGATTGAATTCTGCCAGCAGACTGCATTTGGACTCAATTGCTACTCTTCCCTGAGTCTCCAGCCTGCCAGCCTACCCTGAAGATCTTGGACTTGTATCTCCACAGAGATACAAGTTGTGTGAGCCAGTTCCTTAAAATGAATCTCTCTGTCTCTCTCTCTGTGTCTCTCTCTCTCTCTGTGTGCATCTGTTTCTCTCTCTCTGTGTGTCTCTCTGTGTCTCTCTCTGTGTGTGTCTCTGTCTCTGTATGTGTCTCTCACTCTCTGTGTCTCTGTCTCTGTGTCTCTCTCTCTCTCTCACACACACACACACACACACACACACACATGTGCACACACATCCTATTGGTTCTGTTTCTCAAAGAACCCTATTATACTGCTAATACATAATTTAAGTCCTTCCTTCCAAATAACCAGTTTTACAATTACCAGGAATAATAAAAAAAAGTCTTTACTAGAGACTAATATCCCAATAAAGTTGTTTGTTTGGGCCTTAGAAATTTAGAGGGATTTTCTAGCATTGCCTTAGAATTCTGCAGTAAATATTTTTCATTCCATAAATATTTATTGAGTCTTTCTATAGTTCATCACGTCCTTGTGTAATTTGAATACAAAAGTAATTTACTACGTGAACAGAAACTATGGGGGCAGTGGGTAGGGAGATCCTTTATAGATGCCCAATTTAGTTCATTGAGTATTGACTTGTCACATAGACTGGATTTTTTGGATTCTTTAGGTTCATTGTCTTTACTTTCTGAGTCTCAAGTACAGCCCATTTCATGGTCACCTGAACCTCAATCCAGTGATTATCAGTGTAGAGAGTTCAATGACAAAGTCCTAGTCTTCTTTTCTCTTCAATTCAGATTTAAACAAACTGATATGTATCTATGCTCCTCTCGGAATCTCCCCAGATTGCTTTTGTGGGTTTTTCTGAGAAGTTTAAGTTTACTTCCTTTTACCCTCTACTGCTGTTGTATGTGTGTTGTGTACATACACACACACACACACACACACACACACACACCATTTGAGGTTTTATTTAACACAAACAAAACGTGCAAAAGTCTTATCATTTTCTTCATTCCACACCTTGGTTCTGAGGTGGCTGATCCAGTTGACAGGAGGTCTGTTCTCACCCACAGATACATTTAGAACCTTCCAGCCAGGTGAGTCACATGGCTCAAGTGGCAGAGAAGCCCTCACTGCAGCCTGGACTGGTTGCACATCCCTTGATGACTCTGCATTTCTTTGTGGAAAATTGCCGGGCAAGCCTCAGCCTTGCTGAACGACAAGCACGCTTTAGATTTTTAGCCGATTCGTACCCTCAGGGCAGCATGTGCCGGCTCTTCTTGCTGTTCCAAGAACCAGTGTTGGAATCAAGAACTGGTTCTTGAATCACTCCTCCCCTGACCTCGTCCCCTCCCCCATCCCAGTGCTTCCCTTTATCAAGACTTACTGTTTGGACTGGTTTCATAGAAACACCTTGATTCTTCCCTTGATGATGAGAAGCATCGTGACAGAGTCTGAGAGTGAGTATGATGCTGGCAACGTGGTAGTTTTCTCTTCACAGACATGACCCCTCCCTCGGGCTACTCAGACCTGATATCCTGACTTTATTATCCTTATGATGATAAATTCTTTCTTTTCCTGAAAGCGGGAATGCAATCCAGTCCTTTGGTCAGTTGTAATCTCTTAAAAGGCTTAAAGAAGGTTAACAAACCAAGCTACAGCCCTTGCTGCTGCAGCCAATCCCTGGGCAGCACCGACACTCATCGTTCATCCCCTGACCACCCATTCTAGATTTTCCTTACCCTTGACCAACATTTTGGTCTGGTTTGGTTGCTTGCCTGGTATGGTGACACAGACCTTCATTTCTGAAGTGTTTCAGCCCTTAGTTGCCTTATTCTTATCAAATCATTTTTGATGCTTGCCCTTTAATAGATATTATTGGACACAGATGAGTCAAGAGACGTACCGGTGAATCCCCTGCGTTCTAGACATATTCCCTTCTGTACCAGCAACCCTCTCTCTTCAAGGGAATCATCACCAATCATGCCTGCCAGTATTGTAACTTTTTTTGCCTACTGGTTCACTGGCATGTGAAGCCCAAAGAGGTCAGGTGGCAGTTTTAGCCCTCAGTTCAGTGGAACCCCAGGCCCAAGAGTTCCCACCCAGGGAGGCAGAACACCTTAATTTAGCAGAGACTGAGTCTGTGGGCATGAGAAGCTCAAATTCTGCAGGTGGGTCGCTTGGAATTATGGTGGAACAGGTCCAACGCTATACCATATAGGACATCTACCTACCTAATCAATCACACCATGAAGGACAGCACCCCAACCCTACAAGGTGTTGTTCCTTTTCTGGTACAGGTACTGTGGGCAGGGAGGGCAAATCCATCTCCAAAGTATCAATTTAGGCAAGTATGAATCACTGCTCTCTTTAAGGTGGAAGGGGTCTGCTGTAATTGACCTGCCACCAGCTGGCTGGCAGGTCTTTCCAAGACTGAGGCCATATCAAAGGCTCAGTGTTAGTCTCTGATCCTGGCAAGTAGGGAATTCAGTAGTGGCAGGAGCTAGCCTCAGCCTTCTTGAGAGGGAGTCCATGTCTTTTTGATTCATGCTTAGTTTCCATTCTTGCCACATTGGTTTCATGGCCCCATTGCATAAGCACTGGATGACTCAGTAAGGAGCTGACTAACATTGTTTGTTGAGAGCTTGGTATGAGATTCTCTGGTACGTATTAGTATGTGATAACAGATCTGTGTGCATTTTGTTCACTCCCATTAGTCTGTGTACGTGCAGCTTTGGTAGACATCCTTGTCTCGTGTCTTGTTCCGTCTAAGTACTGGCCATTCAATCAAATCACTTCCCACTGCTCAGGAGTGGGTATACATCCTTTCCTCGGGCCACTTCTCCTTCAATATGAAATGGATAACCAATGTATTGCCCTTAACTCTGCCCAGTGGAAAGATTTCTCTTAACCACTTTCCTTCAGGGTCAATTTTGAGCAGCAGCTCACCCCTGGCTGGAAACAACATATTACACTATCCCTTTTGTGAACCAGGCCCAAGTCCTTTCTCCCTCTGACAGTTGCCATAGGGAACCCCTGATGATGACATAGATGTAGATTGAAGGACAGGTACTAGTACAACAGAGTTAGGGAAAACGAGCCCAGGCCACCTGCCTCTGTAATTTATTCAGGTGTCCTGGACTGACTTTAGTCTAATCCTGAATGTACCTCTTCTATTGTGTCATGCATTGCTGTCGTCTCCACCCGGCCCTGTGATTTGGTGGATCTGATAGCACTCAGCTCATGATGAGCAGCTGTGTTTCACAGTCACTTGGTGTTCCATGATGAGGTCTAAATTGTTATTTGGGATGAACATCATGTTATTTTTCCAAATAGGGAGTTGTTCTCTGCCACAAAAGATGAAACTGTGCTCCAGAATCATGAGGGTCTGTGCTATGATTCTTCTAATGAGACTTTTCAGAGATTCTACGCAGTATTCTCACCCACAGATACATTTAGAACCTTCCAGCCAGGTGAGTCACATGGCTCAAGTGGCAGAGAGGCCCTCAGTGCAGCCTGGACTGGTTGCACATCACTTTTGCCTCTGGGCCACTTTTGAAACTGGGCCTTCTTTATAGAGATCTGGTAGCTAAAGTGAGAGAGTGAGAACACAACGTTCTGGCTGTCTGTCTATCATCTCACTCCTAGGATGGTCATGATCCATTACCCATCACCAGAGATCCCTGTGGACCAAAGCACCCTCCGTGGCCAGGTTGTTCTGAGATGTTACCGTGATTATCAACCTGAAGGCAATGGGGCAGATCTGGAGCAGAACAAGACTTCAGATGAGATCATTACATTGTTCAGCACGAGTAGAAGTTTTTCTCCTCTGGGGAGGGTGAAGGGGCCATTTCTCCCAGGCAGGAAGGAGGGGCAGGGACATTTGGACATTCACGATGATCAGGCTTCTTCACTCAAATGTCCCTATTCTAGGTCTCAGGTTATTACTCTTCCTCTCCAGACCCTCACTTTGACATAGGAGCACGTTGGGCTGTGCATTCTGTCTACTTTGAAAGTTTGCTACCCTATACCATGCGATCCTGGACATGATTTTCTTCCTTGTCTGCCTTGCAGCTGTAGGAGACAAGAGGATTTTAAAAGCTTCCACAGAGACCCTCTGGCTCTCACAGCATGCTGTAAGTGGGCAATTAGCTTTCCTGAGCCTGTTATTCCATTTTGTAAATCTTCCAAAGCCATCAAAAGCAGCTACTGCATAAGACAGTTCTGGTAATTATCACTTCCCCTTCACGTCACGGTACAGCAGCCACTTGACACACCAATATCTTGCCTTCCACCTATACCACATACCAACTAAACCCAGGTGAATATTCTATCACCTGCGTGCCAGGGATTAGGGACTGCATGCCAGGGATTAGGGGCTTTCAGTTTACCACCACAAATGGGGATCCACACTTCTATCTTGAATGTCTGACTTCTAAGGGCATTCCCTACACCACTGTATTTGCCTAGGTTCTTAGAAAACAGAACCTGAGGCAAAATTTTCTGTGCTAACACTTAACTGTAGGGTGGCATCGCAGCAGGCAAAGAGAAATGAGGATGGGAATGAGGAAGAACAAACACAAGGAAGTGCATGACCTAGCTAGCCAGAGTTTCGCCACAAACACATTAGCTTCTCAGTCTTAAAAAGACATCCCAGGACTTCCCCGGTGGTCCCGTGGTTAAGAATCTGCCTTCCGATGCAGGGGACGAGGGTTCAATCCCTGGTTGGGGAACTAAGATCCCACATGCCGCGGGGCAACTAAGCCCATGCACCACAACTACTGACTACTGAGCCCACGCGCTGCAACTAGAGAGAAGTCCGCACGCCACAACGAAGAGCCCACGTGCTGCAACTAAGACCCGACGGGGCCACACACAAAGTAAATAAATAAAATAAGGACATCCCCAGAGGGACAATATGAAAATAACTGCATTTGGAACAGTCTGTTGGGGGGAAAAAGGCAAGGAGTTTATGTGCAGGTGGCCTCTCATTTCTTGTCTCCCATTGGTCAGAATTCACCCCATTATGTCAATTTCCCGCCACATCGGAGTTGTTTTATCACACCCTCCAGGAAGACCCTGGAGCTTCTGAAGGCCCAATCCAGGCAGCGCGTGGCCACAGTCGTCTGTTCTCCTTAGCTGGTCATGTCTGTTGAAGCTTTTCCGTCTGTGGTGACAGCTCCAGCAACAGCGGCCAGGCCTTACGACTGCAGCAATGGATGGGCTGCAGCCAGGCCCTTCCTAGTTAGGAAAGAAGGCTAATGGCCAAAGCCAGGTTTTATTGAATAGGTGAGGATGAGTGGATCTGGGTGGCACAGAAACTGGGCCTAGTATATGCACTTTCCCTTCAAGGAAATAAAGCCTGATGTTAAAGTTAAGCCCACTTAACTGCATGGCAAGTTGGCGCTCTACCTCTCGTCATGAGAACCTTTCCCCATGTCAGAATTTCATAGGCTCACAGGACTGGAAAGCGTGCACATCATTTGATTCAGCCTCCATATTTTTCAGATGAGATGCGTGAGCTTTACAAAGCTTAGGTGACCCTCTCAGGCCAAACAGTAAGTGCAGAAACGAGACCACCTCCCTCCAGCGCAGGCCTCATTCCGCAATATCACACGGATAAGGCAGGTGTAGGGCGGGGGGCGGGGGGTTACCTGGCACCCACTCTTGCCTTTATCAAAGTCTTTTGAAGGTGTCAGTTTAGTGAGGTGATGTCTAAGAGCTGCTGTAAGAACACTGAAGGAAAGATGTTATGTAATTTTGAAGTGCTGTTGTTGGTTTTGGAACAAAAAGTCTTTAAACAACACTAGCCTGGCTTGTTGGTGAATCACAGTGGGTGTTAGAAGGATCTATGTTTCCAGAAGCAACATCTCGTCTTCGGATATGAAATAGAGTGTAATACAGAGAAGGAAGTGCAACAAACAAAGGTGAGTGTGTCATGTGGAGTTATTGGCTCCCTTGAATTCGAAATCTATGTTAACAACTCTCGAGGATTGGCTGGGAGGTCTTCTTCCTCTGTTCTATGTTCATGCCGAAGTGGAGACATAACAGTCTGTGCCCTTTTCAGCACAGCTACTGAAGCAGCATTCGTAGCTGTCATAAAGGTCAATGTGCACCTAGAGCAGAAACCCCTTGTTCCTTGAAAATAACCTCATTTCTAGCCAACCTGCTCGCTTTGCCCTTGGTGGACACATTGACTTCAGTGACATCTGGAGATTCTTGCCCTCTTGACATGTGCGCTGACAACGTAAAGACCTGAACTCTACCTTCTGACAGCTCCCATTTCTGGAGCTACAGAAGCTACACAGGGACGATGTTCTAATCTTCTTTCACTTCATGTTCCAAATAATATCCTAGGGAACTTCTTGTTTTTATTTCCTGTCGGAGAAGATTTAAAAAAAGTAATTCTGGCTTGCTAAAATCAGTTTCCCATCATGTCTTAAATTAGCCTGGTACCAATTTGCTTGAATATCTGCCCCAGTGCTGTGGGAGGGAACTGAGGAGCTGGCTTGAATTTCCACAGGTGGATGCCAACTACGGTGTGCCCTGGCACTGCTTTCAGAGGCTTTTTGCCAAGCCAAAATTTCACTTCTGATTCCACAGGGAATCAAGCCCTGAATGAGAAGACAGCTATAGACAGGGGAGGGGGGGGGGAACAGCATCTATTCAATCTGTCAGCTCTTCTCCTTATATCCCTTTCCAGCACAGAAAGATACATTGAAATACAACAAGAAAAACACAGATTAAATGCAATTCAGTGAAGTGTGAGAAAAAGCATAGGTAGTTTCCAGGCAAGACTGTCACATCAGCAGTGCAAGTAAAGCATTTCTACTAGTGTTTCCACCACAGAAAGGATGCTCGCTTCCAGGGACTGCCAGGTGCTACTCTGATGCTGGAAACCTCTCCTGGAATGGAAGTAATAGCACACTTTTGTGCCTGTAGAGTTTCCTATTTTACCCCTTTTAGCTTAAGAGAGGTTACTGCCCTTCTGTGGCACTGTGATGACGAAGACTTGGAAATATATAGTCATGCACTTCTTTGGTTGTTTCCTGAATGATGCAGGGTATTCATTCCAGTGACTTCTACTTTGGAGGCTTTCTGAAATGTCAGGGTCTATTACCTGCTGCCTAGGAGAATCCATTCCAGGCTTGCACAAGTAGAGCCAAAAAATCAGATTTCACCTACTTATGGAGACTAAGCCAGGGTCGCAGAACTGGACTCTCTAGAAGTGTGATTTTTGGTTGTATGTTTGTTTTGCTTTTTCCCGTTTTCTTTTTATATGAAGGAAGCTTGTTGAATGTACATGCCTCTCAGACCTGGGAGGTGCAGTAAAGCCCACAGAAATCCAGGAGGGGCAATCTCCTAGTCTTTGATAGATATTGGAGGACTTTCTGCCCCTCCTTGAATGTATACCCTTATGTATGGTCAGGCCACTCAAGATGGCTGTTCTCTTGCTCTCTGTACATCCTCTGCTCAACCAGCCCCTGCTTCACTCACATGAGCATCCAAGCTCTTAGTTACAGGGCTTAATCAGTAACTGCCTACCTGCTCTCCCCCAACCCCCTGCCCCAGCCGCTGGTTTCCCTGGTAACTGATGAGCCCACCTGACATCAATTCCACCTGTAAATGGTAGCCTCTTCCTCCCCTGAGTAGTGAAGATTGTTGCTACGTCCTGCCTGCCACCCACCCATTATACATGGTACAGTGTCGCTCCAGAATCCATTGTTTCAGACGTGTAGGATCCTCTGTCCAATAAGCCATTGATGTCTCTGTTGCTGTCTCAGGCTCTTTCTTCAGTTTTGAGGCTGGACAACTACAAGGCTTGCAGGCCTGTGAGGGTGCAGCCAGCCCAACAACTGGTGAGCCAGCCAGGAGGTCGAGGAAACTCCGTGAGCATGGAGATGTCGGGAAATAAGGACGGGAACGGAAAGTTTCAGGAGGTAATCCTGAGGTGGCCATCCACTAGCATGTGGGGCCCTGTGGCAGCTGACCACCATGAGAGATGTCTTTCTCTTCTGCTGTACGGATGATATCCTGTAAACCTCAGAGCCTCTCTCCAGTTTAAAAGTAGCAGCCCCATGCTCATGGCTCATCTGACTGCACGGGATGTGGTTGGTGAATACAGACAGAACGCAAGGACCTGGATTATCTATTAAATACTTGGATGTTTTCTGGTTGGGTAAGACAAACATACCCCCAACCCACCACCCCTAAAGAATTACAGACACAGCCTTCAGGGACATTAACTTAGGGACAGGCATGTGAATTGGATGTGGCTAGTTACCCAGATGGATTGGTTGGGGCCAGTGGTAATGGCAAAACAATAAAAGAGTACCTGTGGGCTTCTGGTCCCAGCTCTGGAGGGGGCATAGCAACAAGAGTATGATGGAACAGCAGCTATATGCAGTCTGTGATGTGTTACAACAGGCGGAAGACATTACAAAAGGCTTACCTGAGTCGTCAAGCAACACAGAAAACCGCTGCTCGGGGTCTGGAACAGCTGTGTGCGACATATGGGCCTCCCATGGACATGGAGAGCGACCAAGGACCATGAAGTTCAGGAATGGGCCAATAAAAATAACATACATTGGCATTTCCACCTGCCTTACAACTCGACTGCTGCCGGGCTGTGAACGACTGAGGTGGGAGACCACTGTCTCAACACGTGGACCAGGAGGCTAGCTCAAGCCCTGCAAACTATAACCAAACATCCCAGGAGCAATCATCCCAGTGCCTACATCAAGTTAACCCAGAGGCAACTAGTCAACACAATTTGAGTTCAACTGCTGACCACCAAAGGACCATTGCCAACTGTCAGTTAGGATGAAAACTCACTTTTGCTCTCCTCACAGGATCTACCCCAGGTGAACACACTACAAAATGGTCCTGGTAAGGTAAGTCCCTGGTGGTTTGGGTTTGCCACCCCTTGGGGAATAGAATTTAAAAAAACGATGTACAGATTTCACCTGTCTTCTACCCGGCCCCACCTGAGACTACTAGGGTAATTAATCCAGGCCCCCTACTGGAGAAATGCACCAATATGTTAACCCTATTTTCTGTTTTTCTCCACTGTCTCTCCAGTGTCCGGTACTGGCTGTGGGGACTGAGTGTGGACAGAGGGTATGGAACTGCAGGCCAGGACAAAAAACACGTGCAGGGCTGGCATTATCTCAGAATGCTGTTACTGCTTGTATGCTGCTTAACGGTCATGAACTTACCTGTACTGTGCCTGTTAAACATCTTAGGTTTCATCCCTAGTCTGAGGGGAAGGAATCTGTTTGCAGACTGGATAACAGTGGTGGTCTCACCTGTGGAAAAAGTCTGACTGCTGGGTCTCCAGCGAGATGCTGTTGTTATCCTCCTCTAGATTTCCATGAAAACTTGACCCGATAAGCGTCTGGCTCCAATGTTTGCCCACCTTTTGGTGAATTACTATCTTTAGTCTACTAGGTGTCTTACTCCTAATACTCTTCAGCTGCTGCCATCTGTATTGCATTCGTGGTAATTGGTTGTGGTGCCCCTCTACATACCTGGCCCCAGGGATATCCCGGAAGAGGAGTGGACCAGGACGCTAAGGGTCATGCAGAGTATGTAAGGGTGGAGCATATGGTCAGGCCATTCAAGATGGCTCATCTTTTGCTCTCTGTACATCCCTGCTGGACAAGCCCCACTTCACTCACATGACTATCCTAGCTCTTAATTATAGGGCTTAATTAGTAACTGCCTACATGCTCTCCCCCTAGCCCAGCCCCAGCCACTGGTTTCCCTGGTAACTGATGAGCCCAACTGACATCAATTCCCCCTATTAACGGTAGCTTCCTTCTCCCCGGAGTAGTGAGGACTGCTGCCATGTCCTGCCTGCTGCATACCACACGTGGCGGGTGTTGCTCCAGGATCCTTCCTTTCACACATGTAGGATGCCCTGCCCAGTAAGTCACTGATGTCTCTGTTGCTGTCTCCAGGCTCTTTCTTTGGTCTTGAGGCTGGACAATTACAGGGCTTGCAGGCCTGCACACGGGGTGCAGCCCAACACCTTAGTAGAGCAGTTGGGTAACAGCACTAGCAATAGATGTTCTCTCCAAGCACGCATTGAGGGTCCTGACCTCCTATATGAACACGGATGCAGAGTTATCTCCAAAATGAGCAGCAGGAATGTTCATGATCACTGTACTGGAGTAGATAAACTATCTTGTACATGTGTGTACAAAGGCAAAACTGTAGTATAATATCATAACTGGGATATTGACATACAATCTCTTGATCTTATTTATATGTACAGTAATGGTATCTTTAATAAGATAATTTTTTAAAATATATATATATTTTAAGAAAGCCTCAGATATTTATGAGAGCATTAATCATAATACTAAAATGATAAAAACTAAAAATTATATTATGGCCTATTTAAAAAGCCAAATCTCAAGTTATTGTTGGGTGGTGGGATTAGAGTGATTTTTATTTTATTTTCCTTTTATGTCTATTTCTTTCTTTTCTACAGTTCAATATTACCTTTATGATAAAAATTAAACTTAAAAACCAAAACTTTGGGTATGATATGGACACAGCCTGAGAGTTAACATACAAACATCTAGAATGGTCAGAATTACCTGCAAAAGGGCCTAGTTTAGTTTTCTGACACATGTTGTTACTTTGGTTGTTACTCCATCAACAGCGTAATATGTATACATGCATTTTTTTAGTTGAGATAATTATAAGTTCGCAGTTGTAAGGAACAGGGCAGAGGGATCCTTTGTACACTTCACCCAGTTCCCCCCAGTGGTAACACTTTGCTAAGCTATAGTATAATGTCACAACCAGGATATGGACATGGACACAATCTACTGATCTGATTGAGATTTTCCCAGTTCTACTTGTGCTCATTTGCGTGTGTTCCTGTAGGTGCAGGCACACTTCTGTATCAAGTTCCATATGATTTTACCAGCTGTGTAGGTCTGTGACCACCATAGTCGAGATACTGAACAGTCCCAGCACCGAAAGGATCCCTTATGTTGTTGCCCTTTTATCATTATAACCACCTCTCGTGCCAGTTCCCCAATTTCTCATCTCTGGCAACCACTAATCTGTTCTCCGTTTCCAAAGTTTCATCATTTCAGAAATGTTATATAAATGGAATTATGTACCATGTAACCTTTTGGAATTGGCTGTTTTCACTCAGCAGAAATCCCTGGAGATTCGTCCAAATTGTTGCAGCCATCACAATAGTCCCCTTCCCATTGGGGAGCAGTATTTCATGTTATATATGTACCACAGTTTAACCATGTGCATGTTGGAGGACACCTGGGTTGATTCCTAGCTTCGGCTACTACAAGTAAAGCTGCTGTGCACGTTTGTGTACAGGTTTCTGTGTGACTGTAGATTTTCATTTTTCTGAAATAAATACCCTAGGAGTGCAATTGCTGAGTAATATGATGGTTGCATGTAGTTTTATAAGAAACTTCCAAAGTGTGTCCCAAAGTGGTTGTATCATTTTACATTCCCAACAGCAATGTATGAGTTACCCAATTTCCCCACATTCTCCCCAACATTTGGTATTGCCACTTTTTAAATTTTAGTCATTCTGATATGTCTTAGTGATATCTCTTTGTGGTTTCACTGTGCACTTCCCTAAAGGCTAACAAAGTTGACCATCTTTTCAAGTGCTTATTTTCTATCTGTTTATCCTCTTTGGTGAAATGTCTATTAATGTCTTTTTTGCCCCTTTTCTAATTGGATTGTTTGCTCTTTTAAATCTTGAGTTTGGGGAATTCTTCCCATTATAGATATTAATCCTCTACCATGTAGGTAATTTGCAAATATTTTCTCCCAGCTTATAACTTTTCTTTTCATCCTCTTCATGTGAGCTCTCATAGAGCAAAAGTTTTAAACTTTATGAAGTCCGATTTTGTGTGTGTGTGGTTTTTTCTTTTTTTTTTTTTTGCTTTTATGGATCATGGTTTTGGTGCCAAGTCTAAAAACTCTCCTACTCTTAGGTCTCAAAGACTCTCTCTGTTTTTTTTTTCTAAAAGTTTTGTAGTTTTTATGTTTTACATTTGAGTCTATGATCCATTTTGAGTTAATATTTTTATGATGTGTGAGACTTCGGTCAAGGCTCATTTCTTCCTTTTCCTTTCATCCTTTTCTCTCTCCCTCTTTCTCTCTTTTTCCTATGATGTCCAACTGCTCCAGCACCATTTGCTAAAAGGCTATTCTATCTCCATTGAACTGCTTTCTCACCTTTGTCAAAAATCAGTTGGGTATATTTGTGTGGATCTATTTCTGGGTGTCGACAGCATTTTGACACAACATCTGCTTCACATGGAGGGATAGAGAATGAGGAGTTACTGCTTCACTGTGCGTGAAAGAAGAGGGGTCTCTGCGGGGTTATTAGTGTAAGAGAGCCAAATGCAGAATCAGTGAGTAAGCGCAGAACCTGGCTCACAAAGGAAAAATCTGCCTGGCAACTGTTGAAACATCAAGTCTGAGCTTAAAAAAAAAAAAATCATTCTTGCTTAAGGCATACAGCAGAAGACTGTGGTCAGTTCTCTGCCTCCCTATTGTCTTTTATCGTTTTATCACTTAAAGGAGATGGGACTCTTTGATTCTCCACTACTTTCTGTTACAGATAATCAAAGACTAATTTTTAGGATATCTCTTTGAGCTCTCAGTGTTTCCCAGAGGCTATAATTATCACCTTCCAAGAAGTGTTTCCTCCCCCTTAACCCCCTGCTGTCCATGTATTTGCAAGTGTCCAGACAGGTGGCTGCGTGGGGATGCTTCTTGGGGTTTTCATGCGAATAGGTCACCATGAATCCAGGGTACCCCATGAATCATCTTTGAGAAACCTAGCCCTGACTCATCTTACCTCATGCAGGTGCCTCATAGTATTTTCTCTGAATCAGTATGATTAAAATGATTTTGTCCTGAACTTGTTCACATTCTTTGATCACTTGGAGAGGTCTTTGAGGGATAAACTGATTATAACCTGGAATGCTCCCCAACCATAGTTACTTTCATCTTCACTCTCTCCACCTTTCGCTGAGATTTAACTCCTTTTAATCAGAATAATCTATAATACAGATGGGTGCACAAAACAAACACTTTACCGTTTCTTAATATAAAGGGAATAAATCATCTCCTTCTCTGTAAGACACTTACACCATCCTGTCCTTTTTTATTTCCCCCTGGGAGCCTCTTCCGCCCTGTTCATGTGTCTCGTAATGCACATGGGAAAAGATGCCTGTCTCTCTCTTCCTCTTTCTCCCTTGGTATTTCCTCTTCTTCATTATATTTTAATCATATTTCTTTGTATCTTTCTTTCAGTAGGGGTAATGAATTATAATTTTGTGGTTTGAAATATTATTTATGAGGACTAAGTATATGTTTCCATCATAGATCCTTAACATTTTAGCTTCTTAACTACATGAAAATGGTTTCAACATGCAATTCAAATTAAAGCTTTGTAGTGGAGAAAGGGAAGGCTTCAGGTCTATCCTGATTGGAGACTGTTGGCATGAGAAAGCTGTAAGCTGCTAACTAGAATTGTGGAATTGCTGTGTAATTGGTTAGGGGTGCATATTTGACTTTCTCTCGTTGGTCCTGAGTTGGAATTGAGGCCAAAAATGATGAAAGGTGTCAGTTATTAATCAAGTCCTGACTGTTTGGGGCCTATTATTACAGGGGTACCGTTTGGGTTCATGAACTGATGGCTAGAGATAGCAGTCTGACTTCCTGGACTGCATACTAGGCTGGCTTTCTGGGTGGGTTGCTGCAGGTTGTGGGTCAGAGTCCTATTTATATATATATTTAAATATATTTATACATATATTCATATATATATTTTTATATATTCATAGTTTTAATATATATTTGTCTGTTTGTATAGGCAGTCTCCCAAGGATTTAAGCAACTTATCTTTGAACAGATAACAGAGTTAAGATTCAGACCCATGATGCAACAAGAGTATGAGTTTTTATCACTTCAGCATACTGTCTCTGTGAAAGGATTCCCGGAGAAAGGGTGGCAGAGATAACCAAGGTGGCAGGTATGGTTGCATTTTAGCTGATACCTGCCGCTGGACATTGTTAGTTGCTCATCCATCCAGCTCCCATCTTCCTTCCAACTAAACTCTGATTTTATTCAGGTATTAAGTCCCTTTGCTATGCAGCAGGCTTGAAGTTGACTCCTCCAATTCCAGGAACCTCGATTTTTCTAAGCCAAACAGCATCGGCATTGCCCTGGTCACCTTTCCCCCCTGCTACCCCACCCCAGACATAAACATGTGACCTAATTTCGTCCAGAAAGAATGGAAAATGGAGGGAGGGGTCTCTTTCTTGTTGGGTGGCAGCAAAGGAGCACATATGCACCCTTTACTGCTGGTTGCCGTCACTGACCGTAAGGGCAAAGAGCCTTAGGTGAAGTCAGTGCTGTGGGTAACAGAATCAAAAGGCAAAGAGAACCTGGGTTCTCCATGATATCGGTGAACCATTGACGACCGACTCTGCAGCTGCCCTTCCTACTGACTTCTGTTACACGAGATAATTTCTTCGTCGCTTAAGGCAGTTTGAGTTGGGTTTTCTGATACGCAGAGCCAAAGCATCCTAGCGAACACAGCAGCCTAGCAATGAGTCTTTGCCTTCATACTCTGTCCCAAGTCCAGTAGTAAACTTTTGAACTTCAATAGAACAAAACGGTTGAGAGCCATTGCCCTGGACCCAGAATGCCTGCGTTCAAGGCCAGCTCCACTTCTTTGTAATTGCTGACCTTGGGAAAGCTACTTAATTTCTATATGCTTCACCCTTTTATTTAAACTGGAGATCATGATGATACCTAACTCGTAGGATGATTATAAGAGCGAAAATGTGTCAAGTGCTCAGAATAGCGCCTAGAACATTATAAGAGCTGTCAAAGTGTTCGTTGTTGGTATTGATATTTAAAACTTAATAAATATTCCCTAAACTGTCTTCCAGAGCGCGGGGGTTGGGGGTGGGGGGCGGAAATACTTACCATTTAAAACTTTAAATCATTTCCATTACTGAAGTAGCTGTATCCAGTTCAGCTTTTTCACCTCTGCTTCCAATGTGTAGCCAGGCTCCAGCATCCCAGGAGCAATCAGATGAAAAGGGGCCACTCTGCCTCCTTTCTTTACATGCCTCCTGTTCTGACACTTGATTTCAACGTATTCAACAGACTCAGCTTTGCTTTCATTCTCTGGCTCTTCTAATGTTTTCTAACATTTTAATAACTGACAAGTCAACATCTTTCCTTTAAAAATTGCTGAAAACCCACCACTTTTAGACAGTGTGTTCTGAGGGAGTGACAAGTAGTCCCTTCCTGATTACACCAGTGCTCTGTCTCTTTTCCATGGGGAATGTTCAACCAGGAAAAGAGAAACTACTACCTAAGTGCCTACTCTGCACCAAGTACTGTGTTAGTTGTTTTCACTACTTTTTTAAAGTTTTTATTGGAGTATAGTTGATTTACAATGTTAGCTTCTGCTGCACAGCAAAGTGAATCAGTTACACATATACATACATCCACTCCTTTCTAGATTCTTTTTCCATAGAGGTCATTACAGAATATTGAGTAGAGTTCCCTGTGCTCTACAGTAGGTCATTATTAGTTATTTATTTTACATATAGTAGTGTGTATATGTCAATCTCAATCTCCCAATTTATCCCTCCTCCCCCTCTACCCCCTGGTAACCATAAGTTTGTTTTTAACATCTGTGTTTTCACTATTTCTTGAGTAATATATTTCTATTAATGACATACACACAAATTGGGTGATTTTTTTTTAAGAGTTTTGTGTCAGAATAACCGGAGTTATGTATGACTAACAAATAATTCCCACTTTTTGTTGGTTTAAAATAGCAAAGGCATGTATTTCCTTTCAATCTACATGTCTTTCTCAAGTGTGTGGGCTGTGGAAACAGTGCTCTATATCAACAGTTGGCATACTTTTTCTTAGAGGCCCATTTGGTAAACATTTTAGGTTTGCATATTATACAGTCTCTGCCTCAACAATCTGATTCTACCATTGCAACTTGAAAACATAGGCAAATGGATATGGCTTTATTCCAATAAAACTTTATTTATAAAAGCAGGCAGCCAACCCAGGGGCTGTAGATTGCTGATTCCTGTTCTACATTATCCTCACTCTGGCACCCAGGCTGGTAGAGGCTCCCTTGTTTGGAAGGCACCCATCATGGCAGCAGGGAGAAAAAAGATCACGAGGAATCGTGCACCAGGTCTTTATTGACTGTAGACGATCATACAGCCACATCTGAGTTCAATATATGGAGGTAAGGAAGCACACCTGTGAGCCTAGAAGAGCGGAATCAGGAAGACGACCAGAAACACAAGCCCTGGTCCTGACTATTGTACATTGCGTCATTCTGCTGTTCATCTCTTTCGGTGGCTATATTTTTGCTGAGCTTTATGTTCCTAGTTAAGGAATGGTTTACTCTATGTTCCTACAGGTGTATTACTCAGTTTCTGGATAAACTGGGCCTCTTTTTTCCCTGCTTTTCTCGTCCAGCCTCTAGGCTTGTTATTACTCAGCAAGCAAAGCACTAAAGAGCCAGAGGGAAAGAAGTGTAAAATGCAAATTCATCCACCTCAGATGTGGCTCCTGGGCCTTGTACCATCCACCTAGGAAAGTCCCCGCTGAGGGCCCACTGTCAGGCTTGGGGGTTGCAGAAATTTGCATATGATCGATTATTATCTAATTAACACAATATTCAAAGTAACCATTTTTTGAGGCAACGTCTGGCCTGTGTTGAACAGCTCTGTATGTTAGAGGTGTGTGTGTGTGTAGGGTTGAATATTACAAAATCAATTTGGTCAGCTTCTCATTACTGTCTCCTTTTCCTCTATTTCCTCTTTACATTTTCTCTCCCTTTCTTCCTCTAGAGCCCTTATGTTTTCAGAGAGTCAAAGATAGGTTGGAAGGAGTGGGAATTAAGGATTTTTTCTGGTTAAAATATGTCCCTGGCCTATGGGCCTAATCATACCTTCCTCCAAATTTCTTTTTCTCCATCATCCATTCATCTATCCATCCAACATCTAAATGAGGATCTATTATCTGCCAGGCTCTATGTAGGCAGGTAACAGGGATATAAACTGTGCATAAGAACAATACAGCCTTTGCCCTCACAGTGCTGAAAACTTCTGTGGGGAAAAAAATGTAATAATTGGTAAGAGAACTGAAGAATCCTGGAAGCTGGGGATTGTGAGGGAACGTGTGGTGTGGGCATCTATCTCCTGGAAGGTAAAGCATTAGAGGGGAGAGTTCCTGTTACTCTATGTGAATGAAGGCACTACTAAGGGATTTTATGCACGAATGCTTTTGTTCTTTAACCTTTGGCTTGCACTGTTTATGCCATTGTTATCTTTAGCTCTGTTTGGAGAATGGCAAATAGCCAGCAAGTTCTCGGTTGATTTCCCATTTGCAATATGTTTCTTATTTATCTGGTTTTAGCTTAAAGATCAAATTGCCTTTAGGCCTACTTCTGATCTTTGCCAGAAAAAGCTGGCTCTTTCTCCACTCATCTGTGTAAAGCATTGCTCAGGTGAGAATTTTCACATGATTTGAATAGAAGAACTAAAACTTCCCAGGAAATAAAGAGAGCAGGAAGGGCATAACATTTATTTTGTTGCTTCCAAGGCTCAAGATACTATTTTGTGGTTTTCTTTTAACTTTTTTATTTTGTGGCAAAAATGTATACCTAGTTGGCATGCTGACCAAACAAAATGAATACAATACTTAAGTATAGAGATATTTTGAGAAAATTATTCTTACATAAAATCAGCACATTAAAAACAACAGAACCATATCTGGTGAAAACTCATTTATTTTGTAACCTGGAAAAATATACTATTCCATATCACAGAATTTCCAAAAAACTTGCTCTTTTTGCATGCTCTTTTGTGAGCAATTTTTAAAAAAAAAACGAAAGTATTTTGAATTAAAATATTTCTATGATGTTTCCTATCTCTTAAACCAAACATAATTTATTCTTGATGACTCCAAGCATAATTACACATGAATTCAGATGATTCTAATTTTCTGTAGCATATTGATACCCTTGGAGCCTACCTAAGAGGTCTGGGACAATTTATCTCAATAGGTGTGACTAGAATGCTTTACTTTAAAAGTATTTACGGGAAAACCTACTACAGGTTTAGTTGTTTGTGTTTTCTGGGTTTCTTTTCTTTTTTTTTTTGGTATCTTGTTAGGGGTGTCAGACATCCCTTTTTCCAGGTTTCATGTATCTGCTTCTAGTATCCACAAAACTAACAATTTATTACTTTTGTTTTTGTTTTTGTTTTGCAGTACGCGGGCCTCTCACCGTTGTGGCCTCTCCTGTTGCGGAGCACAGGCTCCGGATGCGCAGGCTCAGTGGCCATGGCTCACGGGCCCAGCCACTCCACGGCATGTGGGATCTTCCCAGACCGGGGCACTAACCCGTGTCCCCTGCATCGGCTGACGGACTCTCAACCACTGCGCCACCAGGGAAGCCCAATTTATTACTTTTGATTTATGTTGAACATATTTATTAGAATAAACTTGGTTGCATATAACATTTAGAACAAAAGTAATAGCAGCTAAAACAAGATAGTAGCTTATTTCTGTCTCATGTGTAAGAAACCAGAGATAGGCAGTCCAAGATGAGTAGGACACATCTTGAATTTCTTAGGGATTCAGTTTCCTTCTAGCTCTCCACTGCAACATCTTTAGGCCATAGTCCTCATAGTCACAGTCCAAGAAGACTCCTAGAATCATCATAGCAAGGCAGCCAGCAGATTGGAAGGTGGGAAGACAGCAGGGCTGGGTCCCACTTTGTGGGATACTTCCTGGGTGGCCTATAAAACAACATTTCTGCTTGTCTTTCATTGGTCAAAAGTTTATCACCTTTATAGTTGTAAATATAGTTTTTACCTGGCTGCACGACTTCCCCTGAACAAACTTGAGTTTCTGATACTAAGTAGAAATGGAAGAATGGATGCTGGGGCCAACCGCTAGCAGCTTCTGCCATATTCCAATACCAAATATCCAAGCCTCTTAGAGAATTGTGCAGAGGTCTTGAATAATGTGGGTTTCTCCTAGGAAGTAAAATGAATGGCATTTAATGCATGGACTTCTATGCCTTCATCACTACAAGGCCTCTGGAAATGTTTCCAGATTCCCAGCTGGGTTCTGAATAACTAAATTCATTACATAAATGGCATTTGAGCAGTGGAGGTGCTATTGTGGCTGAAGCGAATACTTATCTATAAAATCCTTTTCTAGAATTCAAGAAATTCTGCTTTGCCGTATCGCATAGATGCATTCCAAATGTGGGAGTTTCCTCTCGAAGTATGTGCCTCCAGTGTGTGCAGGAATTGTATGTGGCCTGAACAGTTTAGACTGGAGCCTAACATTTGGTTACATCTACTCCCCTTGTCACTGTTTCTCATCTTATGGAATTTATGCCAGGACCTACTAGAAATAACTTTTTCACATTACATAATTCCTAGAGTATAAGCAAAATCTTATATTTGGTTTGTTTTCTACATTTTGTCTCTCTAAATCTATTCCTTGCAATATTTGAAACTTTGCAGTGAAGAAGATGAAGTACTCATGAAAACAGGATGCCAATTTGTACATTTAATATATTTGTGTTTGGCAAGAATCACTGTGGGCATTATTTTTGGTTCCCTGGTATTTGGTTTAAATTAAAAACATTTGCATGGGGACCTCCTTGGTGGCACAGTGGTTAAGACTCTGTGCTCCCAATGCAGGGGGCCCGGGTTCAATCCCTGGTCAGGGAACTAGATCCCACACGCATGCTGCAACTAAGGAGCCCACCTGCCACAACCAAGACCTGGCACAACCAAATAAATAAACAAAATTAATATTTAAAAAAGAAAAAAGAAAAACATTTGCATGAGCTAGACGGGTGTCTGATCTAGAACGGGGTCTCCTGCCCCTGTGCCCTTGAGTGACTTAGTTCTCTGGGTAACTCTCATGGCAGCACACATGCTCTTCTGGTGAATTATACAGGCTGGATTTTAACTGCCCTGACCTAGCTGTGCCCACAAATGTGACTTTTGTATGTGAAGCAAATGTGGAAAGTGGAAACAGAGTTTAGCTCACTACTGGGCTGATGAGCAGCTGCTGTGCACCAATACAGCTGCACTGGTTGTTTACAACTGCCCTACCAGATGTCAGATATTTTGAATATCTCCCCTAATAAGGATTGGATAGATCTTCCTAATTATATACCAAGGACTCACCAATGCAAGATTTCCAGTGCTTCTAGGAGTCCACCCCCCACACCATCTCCTGCACCTCAAGCTGTCTGCAATTCCCAGCCAAGCCTGGAAAGAGGTGCCTGCACTGGGCAGATGATGCAGTTCTTTGTCTTCCACATTTGACATAATGACCATGGTTCACTCTGTTTTTACTCCAGCATCTCAGCCATTCCTGGCCTCAATATGTTCACATGCAGTCATAACAATGGGAGTAAATGTTTTCTTGACACACCATTAAAAGGAAAAGGTGAAATAACAAGACAGTTTAGGCATCTTCCTTCTGCACCCTCTGCATGCATCTTCCTCCTCTGTGTGTCCTGCCTGGTCTCTCACGTATTACTGCAGGGGAATAATCTGCTAAATGCTGGGGAGTTATGGAAATAAGTGCAAGTCAGTCCCTGCCCTCAGGTGCTTACAATCCAGTGTGGAAATGGTGAGAGAAGCCACAATGATGAAGATGAGGGATCTTGACCTAACCCAGGCCCTCCTGTGAAGGAACTTGAGTTAAGTGAGGGGAGAAGAGAAAGAATGGGTATCTTAGTCTGCTCAGGCTGCCATAACAAAATATCATAGACGGGGTGGCTTGAACAACAGATGTTCATTGTTTCATAATTTTGGAGGCTAATAGTCCAAGATCAAGATTCAAGTCAATTTGGTTGCTGGCTGGAGCTCTCTTCCTGGCTTGCAGACAGCTCCTTCTTGCTTGTCTTCATGTGGCATTTATTCAGTCTGTGCACTGGGGGGAGCAAGTTGCCAAGCTGCCTGGTGTCTCTGCTTAAAAGGACACTAATCCTGTTTTTGGTCCCTCCCAAATTCTCCTGGTTATTTTTTGGTGGCAGAACCTCATTCTTTATCGCGACCTCCTGTTATGAGATAACTCAGGCAAGTGGTTATTATCGTGTCTGGCCAAGGAGGGCAGTTTTGGTCAGTGGTTCCTTAATATAGGTAATGTTCCATTTTGTGGCAGCTTCAGCAGCCTGGATCCTGGAATGAGGATGCAAAGCTGAGCTCCCAGCCAGCTAGCAGTGGACACTAAGTATAGTCATGTAACCAGCACACAGATTCAAAAATAAGATGTTACCAGCAGCAGAATAAGCCTCATCAAACTTATTCAAGGCAGCTGTCCTCCAACAGCTGTGTGGCTGACAGGGTCTTGGTGCTCCAGCCGGCTGTCAGGCCTGAGCTTCTGAGGTGGGAGAGCCGAGTTCAGGACATTGGACCACCAGAGACCTCCTTGCCCCATGTAATATCAATCGGCGAGAGCTCTCCCAGAGATCTCCAGCTCAATGCTAAGACCCAGCTTCACTCAATCACCAGCAAGCAATAGTGCTGGACATCCTATGACAAACAACTAGCAAGACAAGAACACAACCCCACCCACTAGCAGAGAGGCTGCCTAAAATCATACTAAGTTCACAGACACCCCAAAACACACCACTGGACATGACCCTGCCCACCAGAAAGACAAGATCCAGTCCCACCCACCAGAACACAGGCACTAGTCCCCTCCACCAGGAAGTCTACACAACCCACTGAACCAACCTTAGCCACTGGGGACAGACACCAAAAACAACGGGAACTACGAACCTGCAGCCTGCAAAAAGGAGACCCAAAACACAATAAGTTAAGCAAAATGAGAAGACAGAGAAATACACAGCAGATGAAGGAGCAAGATAAAAATCCACCAGACCAAACAAATGAAGAGGAAACAGGCAGTCTACATGAAAAAGAATTTAGAGTAATGATAGTAAAGATGATTCAAAATCTTGGAAACAGAATGGAGAAAATACAAGAAACGGTTAACAAGGACCTAGAACTACTAAAGAGCAAACAAACAATGATGAACAACACAATAAATGAAACTAAAAATTCTCTAGAAGGAATCAATAGCAGAATAACTGAGGCAGAAGAACAGATAAGTGACCTGGAAGATAAAGTACTGGAAATAACTACTGCAGAGCAGAATAAAGAAAAAATAATGAAAAGAATTGAGGACAGTCTCAGAGACCTCTGGGACAACATTAAATGCATGAACATTTGAATTATAGGGGTCCCAGAAGAAGAAGAGAAAAAGAAAGGGACTGAGAAAATATTTGAAGAGATTATAGTTGAAAACTTTCCTAATATGGGAAAGGAAATAGACAATCAAGTCCAGGAAGCGCAGAGAGTCCTATACAGGATAAATCCAAGGAGAAATATGCCAAAACATGTATTAATCAAACTATCAAAAATTAAATACAAAGAAAAAATATTAAAAGCAGCAAGGGAAAAGCAACAAATAACATACAGGAGAATCCCCATAAGGTTGACAGCTGATCTTTCAGCAGAAACTCTGCAAGCCAGAAGGGACTGGCAGGACATATTTAAAATGATGAAAGGGAAAAATGTACAACCAAGATTATTCTACCCAGCAAGGGTCTCATTCAGATTCGATGGAGAAATTAAAACCTTTACAGATAAGAAAAATCTAAGGGAATTCAGCACCACGAAACCAGCTTTACAACAAATGCTACAGGAACTTCTCTAGGCAGGAAACACAAGAGAAGGAAAAGACCTACAATAACAAACCCAAAACAATTAAGAAAATGGTAATAGGAACATACATATCAATAATTATGTTAAATGTAAATGGATTAAATGCTCCAACCAAAAGACACAGACTGCCTGAATTGATACAAAAACAAGACCCATATATATGCTGTCTACAAGAGACCCATTTCAGACCTCAGGACACATACAGACTGAAAGTGAGGGGATGGGAAAAGACATTCCATGCAAATGGAAATCAGAAGAAAGCTGGAGTAGCAATTCTCATATCAGACAAACTAAACTTTAAAATAAAGAATATTACAAGAGACAAAGAAGGACACTGCCTAATGATCAAGAGATCAATCCAAGAAGAATATATAACAATTGTAAATATTTATGCACCCAGCATAGGAGCACCTCAATACATAAGGCAAATGCTAACAGCCATAAAAGGGGAAATCGACAGTAACATAATCAGAGTAGGAGACTTTAACATCCCACTTTCACCCATGGACAGATCAACCAAAATGAAAATAAATAAGGAAACATAAGCTTTAAATGATACATTAAACAAGATGGACTTAATTGATATTTATAGGACTTTCTATCCAAAAACAACAGAATACACTTTCTTCTCAAGTGCTTATGGAACATTCGCCAAGATAGATCATGTCTTGGGTCGCAAATCAAGCCTTGGTAAATATAAGAAAATTGATATTGTATCAAGTACCTTTTCTAACCACAATGCTATGAGACTAGATATCTACAGGAAAAAAAACTGTAAAAAATACATATGGAGGCTAAACAATACGCTACTAAATAACCAAGAGATCACTGAAGAAATAAAAGAGGAAATCAAAAAATACCTAGAGACAAATGACAGTGAAAACATGATGACTCAAAACCTATGGGATGCAGTAAAAGCAGTTCTAAGAGGGAGTTTTATAGCTATAAAATCCTACCTCAAGAAACAAGAAACATCTCAAATAAACAATCTAACCTTACACCTAAAGCAATTAGAGAAAGAAGAATTAAAAAACCCCAAAGTTAGCAGAAGGAAAGAAATGATAAAGATCAGATCAGAAATAAATGAAAAAGAAATGAAGGAAACAATAGTAAAGATCAATAAACTAAAAGCTATTTCTTTGAGAAGATAAACAAAATTGATAAACCATTAGTCAGACTCATCAAGAAAAAAAGGGAGAAGACTCAAATCAACAGAATTGGAAATGAAAAAGGAGAAGAAATAACTTACACTGCAGAAATACAGAGGATCATGAGAGATTATTACAAGCAACTCTATGCCAATAAAATGGACAACCTGGAAGAAATGGACAAATTCTTAGAAATGCACAACCTTCTGAAACTGAACCAGGAAGAAAGAGAAAATGTGAACAGATCAATTACAAGCACTGAAATTGAGACTGTGATTAAAAATCTTCCAACAAACAAAAGCCCAGGACCAGATGGCTTCACAGGCGAATTCTATCAAAATTTAGAGATGAGCTAACACCTATCCTTCTCAAACTCTTCCAAAATATAGCAGAGGGAGGAACACTCCCAAGCTCACTCTATGAGGCCACCATCACCCTGATACCAAAACCAGACAAAGATGTCACAAAGAATGAAAACTACAGGCCAATATCACTGATGAACATAGATGCAAAAATCCTCAACAAAATACTTGCAAACAGAATCCAACAGCACATTAAAAGGATCATACACCATGATCAAGTGGGGTTTATTCCAGGAATGCAAGGATTCTTCAGTATACACTAATCAATCAATGTGATACACCATCTTAACAAATTGAAGGATAAAAACCATACGATAATCTCAATAGATGTAGAAAAATGTTTCAACAAAATTCAACACCCATTTATGATAAAAACTATCCAGAAAATAGGCAAAGAAGGAACTTACCTATACATAATAAAGGCCATATATGACAAACCCACAGCCAACATTGTTCTCAATGGTGAAAAACTGAAACCATTTCCACTAAGATCAGGAACAAGACAAGGATGTCCACTCTCGCCACTATTATTCAACATAGTTTTGGAAGTTTTAGCCACAGCAATCAGAGAAGAAAAAGAAATAAAAGGAATCCAAATTGGATTCAATTCCCTTGAATTGTCCCCATTGGCCTCGCTCCCCACCTCCTAGCTTAGGTCCTCAGCCGCAGAAGCTACTTCCATTTGAGGGGGATGGGTGATGCTAGATGTCCTAGAAAGAGCCAGAGTAGATGCCTGAGTGGGCCGTTGGAGGGGCAACATCCTGATGGTCCTTCAGACTGCAGTTTAGAATAACCACGTTTCTAGAGCTAAAGCCAGGGCAGACCTCCAGGCTGAGAGAAAAATGTTTAGAACTGGAACTTCTCCAGACTGAGTTGAATAGAATATGGTTGCTCTAGGGTGCAGGAGGCAGTAGGGAAAATAAAGGAACCTGGCTGAGGGGCAAGATCTAACTGTTATCCACAGCTCTGAAAAGGATCTGCGGTTCACAGGCATATACTCAGGCCCTGTGTGCTCAAGGTCTACACCTCACTCAGAGACCTCCTTTCTGTGCTTCCCTGGGCTCTCAAGGTTTTCCCAGCTAGGTTTCCCATGTCTCTCTCTATGTGTGTGAACAGATACTGTGGGAATTTCTTGTTTTCCCCATCCCTCCCCTGGTTGGTCACTCAGAGCCAGTGTCTGGAAGCAGGAGAAGCAGGTGTGGTCAGGGTGGAGCAGTGGACTGAACTTTGACCTCTGGGCATGTGTATAACAGTTCCTAGGGAGAGATTGCTAAGATTTCTATAACTCCAGAAAGTGTGTAGCCCTCTCCCAGGTGTGCCATGTAGCACAACTGCAGAGGGTATGATTCACACCAAAGTCTATGAACAGTGCCCCAGAGCTGCACAGTGCAGAGCCCGTCAGGCCATTCAAAGTGACCCTGCCTCTCCCTAGTGATCCCTAGTCCTGAAGGAATTGGTTACTGCACCCATCTTCTCTAGCAATAGCAGGAATGGAAACAGAGCCAATAATGACAAGACCAAGATTTATTCAAGTGCTTGTGCAAAACGTTTGATTTTCCATACTATTTTATTGCTCTAGCACATACCTTGATATTGGAAGTGACCTATACTTTCATGGATCTCCAGTCATCAGCTTTCTTCTAGCTTTGCAAGGGGCAATTTGCCTAAGAAATCTAATTATTTATTCCAGGTAAAGGTTGCTTTCAGTCCCTCCAATATCTAAATCTCCTCTGGGAAAAATAGGTTAGTAATTCTTCTGTTTACAAGGCTGACTTGATCTTGGTGAACCAAACATATGAAAAATTATTTAAATTAGGACTGGAAAGTACAAGGTGTCCCTGAGGATTTCAAAGCAGCAAGGAGATTTTTTCTTACTTATTTAAAATCTAGCAGTGATACGTGCTAATATCCAAGAATCTCTAAACCAGTGGCTTCCAATATGTGGTCCCTGAAACAGCATCACCTGGGAATTTGTTAAAAATGCAAATTATCAGGTCCCACTCCAGATCCACTGAATCAAATTCTGAGGGGTAGGGCCCGGCAATCTGTGCTTTAACAAGCCCTCCAGGTGATCCTGATGCATGCTTATGTTTGCAAAGCAGTGTTCTAGGACTAGGAAAGTGATTCTCAGTCTTGCTTGTATCTAAGAATTCCCTGGGGAGCTCTTAAAAAATCTGCCCATGGCCACACCCCAGACAAATCAGAATCTCTGGAAGGGGAACACAGACATAAATTCCCCAGGTGATTACAATGTGCACCTATGGTTAAGAAACACATTGCTTCAGGAGCAATACATCTCAAATTTTAGCATGTATAAATATTTGTTAAATATTTAGATTAAATACTTGTTAAATATTTAGATTACCCCCAGAGATTTTGATTCAGTAGATCAATGGTAAGGCCCAGGAATTTATGTTTTTAGCCAATAGCCCAGGTGCTATTGTAGAAGGTCCATGGACCACTCCTTAAGGAGCACTGCTTTAGAGCCAGGACTACCTAAAGAATCTTGAGGAAGGACTGCGCTTACCCGTGGGAATTAAGAAGCCATAGCTCTGAAGACTTTAAGTTTCAGGGTCAGTTGTATGGTGATGGATGGTAACTTGACCTTTGGCGGTAATCACTTTGTAGTGTATACAGATGTCGAATTATATAATGTTGTACACTCAAGACTTATACCATGTTATATACCAATTTTACCTCAATAAAAAAATAAAATGTTTTTAAAAATTGCAGGCCAAAAAAAATTCAACAGATTACTTCATGGAGAGGGTGGGAAATGGAACTGCAGAAAGGTGGTGAAGCTGTTTAATTACGATGTCCCTGTCAACCATTGATTTCATCGACCTTGGGAGCTAATGAGCTCTCTCAGCAAAATAATGAAATCAGGAGATGGACCCAAACAACCTCTTAAATTGCATGGTCCTATGTTAGAGGCTAGCCCGTCCAAACAGCAAATTCCTACACCAGGAGCAGGGCAGCAGCATGAAAACAACAGACCGTGGAGTCAGGCAGACTTGGATTTGAATCTGGGTGTCACCACTTGCTAGCTACATGACCTTGAGCAAGTCTCTCTGAGTCTGTGTTCTGATCCGTCAGATGAGGATACTGATACCTCCCTCACAGGGCCATTATGCAGATTAACAGGAAAAGCACATCGCACCCACTAGCCTCACACAAAGGGTAGCTATTGTTACTCTGCTGTTTATTGACCAGAGTCTGTTTTCTAATTTATTGTACCAAGTGTCATTCAGTAGTTTTGACACCCTGAGAAATTCCTCCAGCTCCTCTGTATAGACACAGAATTCACAAGAAGCAGAGACATGAAAACCTGCCATTATCTTTTTTTTTTTTAATTTATTTTTTATTTTTGGCTGCATTGGGTCTTCGTTGCTGCACACCGGCTTTCTCTAATTGTGGTGAACGGGGGCTACTCTTCGTTGCGGTGTGTGGGCTTCTCATTGCCATGCCTTCTCTTGTTGCGGAGCACCGGCTCTAGGCGCGCAGGCTTCAGTAGCTGTGGCGCTGGGGCTTTGTTGCTCCGCGGCATGTGGGATCCTCCTGGACCAGGGCCAGAACCCGTGTCCCCTGCATTGGCAGGCGGACTCTTACCCACTGCGCCACCTGGGAAACCCCTGCCGTTATCTTTAAATAAAAGCAACTAAGAATGGATGATCTAGGGAATATTTTTTATAAGCCCTGTGCTTGAGTTAGACCTCCAAATGATTCTCGAGTCTGTTGAGCAAACTATATCCATAGCAATTTGACTGGTAAGACACTAACTTGAGGGGAAAAAAAAATCTTAAATAATTTCCCACCTGTGTTCTAATTGTCTGCTTAGAAAGAGTATACATACATTTTTTACTGTGGTTACTTCAAGGATAGATGCCACTAAAGAGAATTTTAAGTGATTCATACCAAGTTTCCTCATTGGAGAAAGCTTTTGCTAACTTTGTTCTCATAAGCCTACAGAAATAAAAGAGAATATGGTAAAGGAGGACATTAAGAATTAAAGTTGGAGAAAAATTCAAGCAGTCACCCAGTTTATTTTTTGAGTTTTAGACAGAAAGTCTAGCCTGACCCTCGTGATGGCCTCAGGCAGATGGAGGCTTCTATGAACGTCATTTTTTACTAAAGTGAAATGCTCTGTATTGTTCGGCTGCCTCCCTCCTGCCACAGGATAAATATGGCTCCTCGGGTGGGTTTGGGATGGAGAGGAGCTGGGTATCACTCCCATCATAATTACCCCTCAGACACTTAAGATGACAATTGAGTCATCCTCTAGCCTCTTTTTTTCCAGGAAAAAATCCAGTTCCTTAAAACCTGCCTCACAGGCTCTCTTTTCCAACCCTTTAATCATGGTCTCCTTTGTGTGCCCTGGCCATGTGCCCTGCTTCTCTTCTCAGCTGTGGCTCTCAGAACTGGACCTGGTCCACGAATGAGGACCTGACCATGCTGACAGGAATAGGAAAGCCCCTCTGTCTCCATAATCACTTTTAAGCCAAGAAAGTAGTTAACAGTCATCATCGAGTACCTCCCAGGCTCCGTTCTAGAAGCTGTGGATAACTGCTGTCACAGAGCCAGGCAGGACCATAACGGGGGGTGGGGGGTGGGAAGGATGGTGTCAAGCAAGAGATTGTGGCCCCGCTTGGCTCCAGGGGTCTCTTGCCCTGAGATCCGTTGTTTCGGGGTCTTTTTCTTTCTTCCTTTCTTTTAAAATTTATTTTCTATATTTTAAAAGAATTTTAAACTTAAGATGTAATCGACACATAGCATTATGTTTGTTTCAGGTATACAACGTAATGATTCAATATTTGTATACATTGCAAAATGATCAACACAATTAGTCTAGTTAACATTTGTCACCATACATAGTTACAAATTTTTTTTTCTTGTGATGAGAACTTTTAAGATTTACTCTTACCAATGTTCAAATATGCAATACCATATTATTAACTAGGACCAGCCCAGATTGAGTGATTCCTCTCTCAGAGCATTTGGTAACCAGGGTGTTGCTGTCAAACCCTTGTCTCTCCCCGTTTACCATCTAACTTCTTGTAAGAATATCTACACTTGTGGTCTTTCCATCTTCATCTCTCACTTAGTCTTCAAGCCTCTAAAACCTGACTTCACCCATCATGCCTAAAACTACCCTCTCAGAGCCCCAGTAATCTCCCGAAAGTAATTTTAATGGGCACTTTGACAAGTTCCTTCAAGTAACCTCTCTGTAGTGTTTGACACTTTTGACCACGGTCCTTCTGGAAACAGTCTCTCTCTCCTTTAGCTTCCAGTGCCTCAACTATTGTCATTCACTACCTCATTCTGTTTGTGCTATGCTACAGCCATATATAACTCTTTGCAGTCCCTTGTGTAGGGGATGTGCTGTTGACTCCACAACTCCTTGAGTCATAAGTCTAAACCAAGCATTGTACTCTCACTCCCCTTCTAGCAATTTGATCAGGAAGGAGCAAATGACTCAATCCTGGCCAATAAGATATAAAGGGAACAAAGATTTTCTTACTCCTAAAAAGAGTCATGTGGAAGAAAGAGTATCTTTTCTTATGGGAAGGATGAAGTAGAAGTAAGGAGGAGGGAGGCACCTGGAGAGCACAGAGAAGGGAAGTTGAACTTGTGTGTGGTCTGCCTGAGGCCCACACTACACATGACTTTCTTGTTGTGTAAGATAATAAACTGTCTCATGGCTTAGTGAGTGTGAGTTTGGTTTTATTTACTAATGATACTGAACATTTCCTCATATGTTTACTGGCTGTATGTGTTTCTGCTCCTGGCAAATGTTTTAAGGTTTCTTTTGTTATTTTTTCTAATTTTATGTGTTTTTTCTTATTGATTGGTAGAAACTCTTTTTATATTTTTGAGACTAATTATATGTGTATTGCAAATATCTTATCTCCATTTTACTTTACTCTTCATTTTCTTGAAGATATCTTTTGATGAATAATATATACTAATTTTAATATAATTTATCAATGTTTGTAGCAGATGCTTTTTAAGAAAATGTCTTATACAAGAAATCTTTCCCTATTTGAGGTCTAAATCATTTTCTTTTATTTTCTACCATGAATTTTAAAGTTTTCTTTTTTGTATTTAAACCCTTAATTCATCTTGAGATGATTTTTGCATGTGGTGTAGGATACATACTTTTCCATTTGTATTGTTCCTTTGGCCTGGGATAAACTCTACTTATTCATGACATGTTATCCTTTTTATATATGGTTGAACTATGGTTGGATTTGTTTTGCTAATATTTAAAAAATTTTTGCATTTGTTTCTTGAGGAATATTGGTCTTTTTTTCTTTTTTTTTCTTATAACTTTATGGAATGAGTTGGAAAGAATTTTCACACCTGGGATTTCTGGAAGAGTTTGTGTAGAATTGGCATTATTTCTTCCTTAAATCTTTGTAGAATTCACCAGAGAAGTCATCTGGGCTTGGAATTTTCTTTGTGAGAACATTCTTAACTACAAATTCAATTTTTAATTAGATATAGGGCCATTCAGGTTATCTATTTATTCTTAAGTGAGCTTTGGTTGTTGTGTCTTTCAACGAATGATCCTATTTCATTTTAGTTTTGAAATGTATTTGCATAAAATTATTCATAATATTCTTTTATTATCATTTGAATGTCTGTAGGATCAGTAGTAATGTCCTTTCTCTTTTTTTCTTGATATGGGTAACTTCTGTATGGTAGGATAGATATCTCATGACTTAGTGAATATGAGTTGTTCTATAATTATTTTTTTTTTTTTATTGTCCCTGGTTTACAGCTGAGGAGACTATTACTTTTTTTTTTTTTAGAAGATGTTGGGGGTAGGAGTTTATTAATTAATTAATTTATTTTTGCTGTGTTGGGTCTTCGTTTCCGTGCAAGGGCTTTCTCTAGTTGTGGCAAGCGGGGGCCACTCTTCATCGCGGTGCACGGGCCTCTCACTATCGCAGCCTCTCTTGTTGCGGAGCACAGGCTCCAGACGCGCAGGCTCAGTAGTTGTGGCTCATGGGCCTAGTTGCTCTGCGGCATGTGGGATCCTCCCAGACCAGGGCTTGAACCCGTGTCCCCTGCATTAGCAGGCAGATTCTCAACCACTGCGTCACCAGGGAAGGCCCTGTTCTATAATTATTGACTAGAGCAACTTGTTTAACGGTGCAGTTCAGATCTTCTGTGTTCTCCCTGATTTTGTGTCTGCCTGTCATTTCTATCAATTATTGAGAATGCAGTATTGAAAAATTATAGATTTGTCTATTTCTTTTAGTTCTGTCAGTTTTTGCATTGTATATTCAAAGCCCTGTTATTAGTTTCATATGCATTTAGAATTTTTATGTTCACTTAATGAATTGATTCCTTTATTATTGTGAAATTTCTTTTCTCATCCTTCATAATATTCCTTTTACTGAAATGGACTTCATCTGATATTTATATCTCTATTCCAGCTTTCCTTTGCTTGGTGTTGACATGGTATATCTTATTTCAACTGTCAAATTTAATTTGTCTATATTTTTACATTTAAAGTGCATTTCTTGCAGACAGAAAATAGCTGGGGGTTGTTTTTCTATCAAGTGTGACAGTGTTGCTTTTTAATTGGACTGTTTTTACCAATTATTTTTATTGTCATTGTTGGACTTAAATCTACCATCTTGGTCTCTGTGTTCTATTTGTCTCATGTGATGTTTCTTTTTTCCCTCTGAAATTTCAGACATTATTTCTTCAAAAAATTTTTTTTAGTCACCCCCATTTCTCTCATCTGCTTCTGGAATTGCAATTGCATATATTTTAGGTAATTTGATATTGTCTCAAAGATTATTAATGGTCTGTTAATTTTTTCTTCAGTCTTTTTTTTCTGTGTGTATTTTATTTTGGATACTTCTATGTCCTCAAATTAACTAACGCTTTCTTCTGAAGTACCTAGACTGCGGTTAATCCCATCCAGTAATTGTTCATTTCATATATTATAGTTTTCAGTCTTAGCAGTTTAATTTTGATTTTAAAATACCTTCCTTTCTTTCCTCATTATTTTTGTGTTCATGTTGGGCACATTGTTTGAGGTCTCATCCCACCAGACTCTGAGTTTTTCCTGCCTGTAATGTGGCCTGGAATGAACATCTGGAGTGATCACAGAACTTAACCTGGTTTGTTTAGCCTTTCTCAATGGTCATTGTCCTGCACTGACTATTGTTCACTGTCTAAAAATCATTGGCTCATATATTTTGCCTGTTTTTTAAAGTGGTTTAATACAGGAGGGCAAACCCAGTCCCTGTTACTCCGTAATGGCCATAGCCTTCATTTTAGAAAGATATTTCTGGTAGATATAGAATTCTACGTTGACAGCATTTTACTTTCAGCACTTTCAAGCATGTTTTGCTTTTCAGTGTGTTAGAAATATTATCTTCTGGCTTATGTTATTTTTGACAAGAAATTATTATTCTATTTTCAACAACTTTTCTCCTGGTCATAGGTCACATTTTCTTATTTCTTCTCATGTCTAGTATTTTTTAAATGGATGCTGGAAATTGTCATTTTGCATTGTTCTATGTCTGGATTTTGTCGTCTTTCTGATTTCTGTCTCCTCAACTCATTACTCAACTTCTGTACTCTGTTTGGGTTCCTCTACCTTGTGGTATGGTCTGGAAAGTACCTCCATGTAGAAAGCCAGAGTGAGCATAGGACCATTTTATTCGATTGCCTTTCCTCAGGGATCACTTAACTGAACTGCTTGTCTTCCAGTATCTGAAAGCTTGGGGGGTTTTTCCTATATTTTGTCCAACTTTCTAGTTGTTTACAGTGGGATCATAAGTCCAGTACCAGTTACCCTGTTATTTTTGCCAAAATCAGAAATTGTTACATTATTAAAAATAACTAGCCAACTAACAAGCAATTAAATAAAGGTTTTCATGCATTAGCCAAGGAAGAGTAGTATCATGGACCATGAATTATGACTAGTCCAATCCCACACCCCCAAGGCCCTTTTCAAAATAAGTTGAAAAAACCAATTCCACATTTGTATTATCTCTTATTGCATTCAATGCTGAAAGCTCACATCATTTAGCAGTATATAATTTTGGCTACTGTGTACAATTGTGGGGCTGGTATATGCCCTTTATTTTTCTCTGTTGTGGCCTAATTCTCTTAAGTGTTATAAAGAGGTATTATATGCCTTAGGAGTATTTGTTATTTGGGACAGTCTCAAAGATTTCTGGACTAATTCTTTCAGAATGAAAAGGGTACAGTAGATTCTCAGAATTTACTCCATGCTCACATTTTCCTTCCTTCTTGAACATCTCAATTCTGTCCATATCTGTTAAAATTCCACTCCTTCAGTATTCAAATGATATGTCACCTCCTTTAGTTATTCCTTCCTTGTCAGTATCTTTAAATTGAGACTTAAGCTTCCTCTCCTCTGTGTTTCCACATTTCTTGGTTTATACTTCACATAGGATAATTATTAATTCTAAATTATATCGTAATTATTTGTACAGATGTCACACTTGCCCCCCTGTAGGCTGTGAATTCATTGAAGGAAAGACTAAATCTTAATCATCTTCGAGATCTCATAGCACCTTGTACCATGCCTGTCAAATAATTGTGCTCAGTAAATCATTGTTAAATGAATGGTGAAGGAAAATGGAAAGGCTTTCAAGACAAGCTGCCCTTAATATACTGTTTTTACCTAAACCCAGCTCTATTCATCGTAGTCTAATAATGCAGGCATCATTGTTCCCTGAATGCCTGCTTCAGAGGTCAGTGGTTCTGATGTGGCTACAGCTCATGCCAACTTCTCCTCATTCTGAGTTGCTATGGTGGGTGGGAGTTCACTGAATTGGTAGTAAGACCAAGTTTCTTCTCCTTTTCGTCTGTTATATTCCTCTGCCAATCCCCTACCCCATTGTCAGTCTCCCTCAGTCTTTGAAGCTCGGGAAGCTTCTGTGAGCTAATGACAAAAGGTTCCAGTCATTTCTGTATGCTTGCCTGCTCATGGAGAGTAGCGGTGTGTGTTTAAATGACAGTTTCTCAGTCCCTCTCTAGTGCAGCTTCCTGCTTTGGGAACACTCTGTGCTCAGTGGCTTTCTGCCTCTGTAAACTTTTCTCTCCTCGGTGTGTTGGCTTATTTGTCTTTAACCACCCTTTGACTGCAGAATTAGTCTTCAAATTGCTGTATTCTTTGACAGTCTAAGTGAGGTGGAGGTCACAGTGCAACTCAAGCAGGGGAAGGCTTACTGATGTACTTCTGGTTCTTTGTTGAGATCAGTCCTCAGTTACTTATGGAGTAACACCTTCTGGATGCTGTGCACTGCCCTGGGTACTGAAGGTGCAAAGTTGAGTAAGTTTGGGCCTCAAGGAACTTATCATTTAGATGGAGAGATTGGTAAACAACAAACAAGCCTACAGTTTATGAGTGCGATAACAGAGGATGGGTAACAGAACACTCTGGAAAGGTAAAGGGGAAATAACTCTGCCTGGAGGCTGTGGTAGGGTACCTCAGTACCCTGGGGAAGGTAACATCTAAGCTGGGTCTTCCAGAATGAGTAGGAATTCATCAAGCGGAGAGAGGTAGGTGAAGAGTTCAGGAGGAGGAAACAGCACGTGCAAGGGCCCCAAAACATGAAAGATTATTGTTTGTTTGGTACTTTTGGGAGGGAGGCAGTGAGAGGAAATTGCTGGAAAAGTACACTTGAGCCAGACTGCCCTTTTTATGATCTGTTAAGAAATATGGATTTTTTTCCCATAGGCCTATATTTCCTAAATTTTGGTCATGTTTCTGCCACTCTCACATTATCACCATATGTAATGCATAATATCTGTACCAATGTTCACTTAACACTTTCCTTTAAACGACTCTAACTCACCTCACTTAAAATAGTTTATTATGTAATATTTAATTACTTTAAAAAGAATATATATCACATATATAAATTATGAATCAGAATAGTAGAATGGATACTTGTGAACTCGTCATCCGACAGAAGAGGTAAAACATTTTTCTCCAACTTAAGAACTAAAACATTTCCAGCTCCGTTGCTCTACTTGTACGCTTCTTTCCTGTGTCATCTCCTTGCCTCTCCTAAGAGATTACCACTACCCTATACTTGGTGTTCATTATTCCCTTGTTTTCTTGAAGAATTACTTCACCTCCTATGTATAGATCCCTAAACAATATATCACTTAGCTTTGTTTGGTTTTTTTGTTGTTCTGTTTTTTGGTTTTATTTTACTGGCATATAGTTGATTTACAATGTTGTTAGTTTCAGGTGTACAGCAAAGTGATTCAGTTATACATATACATATATTCATTGTTTTTTTACCTTTGTTTGGTTTTGCACTTTATATTTTGATTTGTGACATCCTTGTAGAAGAAAGATGGATGCAGGAACAAGCCTGGAAGCAGGGAGACTCTTTAGAGGTGATTGTCATAATCTAGAAAAGAGTTGATGGGAACCTGGATTAGGGCAATAGGGAGAGGAGAGGATCAATATGAACTATTTCAAAGGCAGAGTTGCTGAAACCAAGGAACGATTTAAAAGAAATATATAGTAAGAGCTTCTTTAGAAATCTGCCCTCTGTGATGTTTCTAATACTAAAACTCTTTGTTTAGTTGATTGATATAAACAGTTTGAATTTTGACCCTTGATGTGCTGGTGGTTCCCTGTGGTTTCCAGGGAATAGGGAAAAACAAATCCATATGTCTCCTTCCTAGAAGGTCTATTCTGTGACTTTTAAAGATAAGTAAATAAAAGCCATGTACTTTTGAATGATGTTTAAGGTGTGGTACTTTACGATCCTACTAGGCAGATGAACCAACCAATCCTCAGATCTTGTTTTTTTTTAACTCCAAAACAAGTCCTTCCCTCCAGGCCATAGTGTCTTGAATGTCCTTTTTTAATTCACCACAACCAGATTTTCCCCCCCCACCCCTTTTTTTTTTTTGCGGTACGCGGGCCTCTCACTGCTGTGGCCTCTCCCGTTGCGGAGCACAGGCTCCGGATGCGCAGGCTCAGCGGCCATGGCTCACAGGCCCAGCCACTCCGCGGCATGTGGGATCCTCCCGGACCGGGGCACGAACCTGTGTCCCCTGCATCGGCAGGCGGACTCTCAACCACTGCGCCACCAGGGAAGCCCTCCCCATATTTTTTAAAACAAAAATGTCATCTTTTTGTAATTTGTACAACATCACTATTGTTTTCAGAATGACTTTGGAAAGACCCAACAATTTGGGCAATATTTACAAATTGTAGTTAATTTAAGGCTGTCTACACTAAGATTTTTAACTTTAAAATAAGGGGTTGAATTAGCCAGTTTTATTGAGACTAGAGCAATTAACTTGTAATTTGTGGTTGGCTGGAAACAGCCACTCACTAGAAGGGGAGCCTGGGTACTCCCCCAGGCCCTCATGCTGACCTGGATTGAGCAACGTGAGCAAAGCAGAGTGCTTTGGAAGAAGCATTCTCCAGCCAGGAGACCACTCATGCTACACCAGCTAGACTTGGAAACTGGTTCAACACAGTGGATCAGAAAACAACCACACAGCAGGAGTTTTTGTTTTGTTTTGTTGTTTTTTGGGTTTTTTTTTTTTTTTTTTTTTTTTTTTGCGGTATGCGGGCTTCTCACTGTTGTGGCCTCTCCCGTTGCGGAGCACAGGCTCCGGACGCGCAGGCTCAGCGGCCATGGCTCACGGGCCCAGCCGCTCCGCGGCATGTGGGATCTTCCCAGACCGGGGCACGAGCCCGTGTCCCCTGCATGGGCAGGCGGACTCTCAACCACTGTGCCACCAGGGAAGCCCAGCAGGAGTTTTTAAGAAAATACAAAGTGACCACTTGTGAAAATAGAGGTGAAATACAGTGATTGTCAGTTTAAGTCGTCTTTTGAGAGTCCATACCCCCTCCCACCTTTTTAGTCATTTAGTTGAACATTTTCCTTAGTTTGAACCAGACTGGTTGCTCAACAAACTATTTGACAGTCTAGGAAAGCCAGTTATCAGGAGACAAAATGTCTTGGATAAATGAGCCATGTTGATCAGCGGTAGAATCCAAACAGTCCCCCGTGGTTCCTCATGCCTCTGCTAGGCTGTGGCCTCTTAGACTATTCAGTTCAATTAAACAAATATTTATTTAGTGCCTATTATGCAAAAGCTCAGTACTAGGCATCCTGCTAATACTGTATTACTTTCCTAATGGACTGGGAAACTTGGGAAGGTCTCAGATAGGTTATAACAGGTCCCCTATCTTATTCTGAGGAGGAGATGCTATTTATCTCCAAACTAATTGAACAGACTGGGGAAAGGAGGGAGGGCGTGAATGGGGACCCTGAGGGGAGTAGCTCTGTTGCTCTGTCTTCCCCAGTGGAAATTCCGACAAATGTGAGGTGGTAAGCCTAGTGCAGAGAGGGATTTGGTGGTTTGGGGATTGGAGGAGGTAAGATCTTAAGATCTACTCTCCGATACTAGATGAGGACCTGTGACTTAATCCTAACAGGATATGACATTCAGGATTTTGTGGCCACCTTGATGGGTTGACACATTCCTTCTGCATCACTGTTCACCCAGCCATTAATTTTATTTGACTACATACTTCTAGTCTGGAGTCTTGCTCTTTGAATAGGAGAATTTTGCTTTATTTTTATTTTTTACCTCCTGTTGATTGATGGTGGGGAGGGGAAGGACAGAAGCAGATAGGAAGCAGAGAGATAAGCTGACAAAAATGACAAAATACAATTTTATGTTTAAATTGGAAGAACAAAAGCTTGTTGATGAATTGTGATATTATTTGGTATTGAAGAGTAACACAGATATAATTAAAGCCTTTCAACCCAATGTTTAATCCAGACAGCTCTTTTCAGAAAGTCAGGCCGTATTTATCTCATACAAGCAACCCTGTTTTATGCAGCTCATTTATATGACAGCTGTTATGACCATGATATCTAGCCCCAGGGCCAGAAACACAGTCCCAAATTGAATCTTTCAATACCCATGGCATGAAGGAGCGAGTATGCATACAGAGAGGGGAATATAATATCCTACATTTGCATAGCGCTTTGTTCTTCTTTCAAAATACTTTCACATCTATGAGAACACGAAATGGTGTTGTTTACTAAAGTTCACTGTTAATTTTTTTTTCCCTAATGATTATTTGGCCACCATCCTGTAGGTTGTGTTGTTGAACTAAGTTTAAGAATCTTAAGGTCAAAAAGGATATTTGGTGATCTTTTGGTCTGGGGCACAAACTGTGAGAAGATCTAGAGTTCTTCCTTAAAATGCATATACCCCTTGGAAGAAACATGTTCCTAGGTAACAGCTTAAAATGTGGTTGTTCACATATTAACATGGATTTGTCGGCAGTTACCTGAAAAGAGAGAGAAGAATTTTAAGGTGGTAAAGGAAGTTCTCTAGAAGATGAGGATGCCTCCAGGAGGGGAGTGAGCATCGATGGGGCTGCCAAAGTCCATCTCTCCAACTACAACCTCATCTGTTACCAGCCTTTCCCATAAAACTGCATTAGGATTGTTTTCTTAATTTCTCTTTCTGATAGTTCGTTATTAGTGTATTGAAACACAACAGATTTCTGTATATTTTATGTCTTGTAACTTTACTGAATTCATTTGGTGACACAAATAAATGGAAAGGTATACTGTGCTCATGGATTGAAAGAATATTGTTAAAATTTCCATACCGCCCAAAGCAATCTACAGATTCAATATAATCCTTATCAAAATACCCATGGCATCACAGAACTAGAACAAAATAATTCTAAAATTTGTGTGGGACCACAAAAGACCCCAATAGCCAAAGCAATCTTGAGAAAGAAAAATAAAGCTGGAGGCATCACACTTCCTGATTTCAAAGTATATCACAAAACTATAGTAATCAAAATAGTGTAATACTGGGACAAAAACAGATACATAGATCAGTGGAACAGAATAGAAAGCCCAGAAATAAACCCATGTTTATATAGTCAATTAATATATGACAAAGGAGGCAAGAATAAACAATGGTGAAATGAGAGTTTCTTCAGTAAATGGTGTTGGGAAAACTGGACAGCTACATACAAAAGAATGAAACTAGACCACTTTTATACACCAATACAAAAATAAACTCAAAATGGATTAAAGACTTAAATGTAAGACTTAAAACCATATATTTTCCTGGGAGAAAATATAGACAGTATGCTCTTTGATATCAGTCTTAGGAGTATTTTTCTGGATATGTCTCCTCAGGCAAGGGAAACAAAAGCAAAAATAAACAAATAGGACTATACTGAAAAGCTTTTGCACAGTGAGCGAAACCATCAGCAAAACTAAAGACAACCTACTGAATGGGAGAAGATAATTGCAGACGATATGACTGATAAGGGGCTAGTAACCAAAATATATAAGGAATTCATACAATTCAATATCAAAAAAACAAATAATTTGATTAAAAAATGGGCAGAGGACCTGAGTAGACATTTTTGCAAAGAAGACATACAGATGACAAACAGGCATATAAAAAGATGCTCAACGTCACCATCAGGGAAATGCAAATCAAAAAGTGAGATATCAGCTCACACCTGTCAGAATGGCTATTGTCAAAAAGACAACAAATAGGGAATTCCCTGGTGGCCCAGTGGTTAGGACTCAGCACTTTCACTGCCATGGCCCAGGTTCAATCCCTGGTCAAGGAACTAAGATCCCACAGGCCACGTGGCACGGTCAAAAAAAAAAAAAGCAAAACTAAAAAACCTAATAATAAGTGTTGGTGAGAATGAACATGGAGAAAAGAGAACTGTCGTGCATTTTTGTTGGGAATGTAAATTGGTACTACTACTGCGGAACACAGTATGGAGTTTCCTCAAAAAATTAAAAATGGAACAGTGATACAAACTAGCAATTCCACTTCCAGGTATTTATCCAAAGAAAATGAAAACACTAATTCCAAAAGACATATGCACCCCAATGTTCATTGCAGCATGATTTGCAATAGCCAAGATACAGAAGCAACGTATGTGTCCACCAATAGATGAATGGCTAAAAAAGATAGATGGCTACATTTATATATCTCACAATGGAATATTACTCAGCAGTAAAATAAGAATGAAACTTGCCATTGGCTACAACATGGATGGACCTAGAGGATATTACATGAAGTGAAATAAGTCAGATGGAGAAAGACAAGTATTGCACGATTTCACTTATATGTAGAATCTAAAAAACAAAACAAATGAAAAAAAATATCAAAAGAGAAACAGACTCATAGATACAATGAACAGTCTGGTGGTTTGCCAGAAAGGGGGAGGGGAGTGAGGGGATGGGTGAAATAGGGGAAAAGGATTAAAAGGTACAAACTTCCAGTTACAAAATAAGTCATGGGGATGTAATGTATGGCAAAGGGAATATAGTCAATAATATTGTAATAACTTTGTATGGTGACAGCTGGTAACAAGACTTATCATGGTGATTATTTTATAACGTATAAAAATATCAATTCACTATGTGGTACACCTGAAACTAATATAATAATGTATGTCAATTATACTCCAATTAAAAAAAATACTGTATTAGTTGCCTCCACTATCTGCTTGCAGGGCCCCTGCACTTTCCTGACAGCACATATCACTCAGGTTATTTGCTTGGTCAACACACTAATTCTGTCCCTAGACTCTGCGTTCTTTGGGGTCAGCGACTCGTGTCCCTCACCGTTGCTTTCCAGCATTTCTGCATATAGCAGAGACTCAGGAAAGCCATTATAGAATGAATGAAAACTTTAATCCATAATTTTATGCCTAGTTGTAATAGTTAAGCTTCTCGATTATGCCATCTTTGTTTTCAAAAGGAATGACTCTGGAGCACGCCAGAAATTGAAATGTTTATCTTTGTTTTAATACTCGAGAAAAGTATCCAATTTCCCTGTGGAACAGTATAAATAATAGATAGGTAACACTTACTGAATGTTTATTGTGTGCTGGGTACTTTTTTATCATTTTATACAGATTAATTTATGTGATTCTCATCATAATCCTCTGAGGTAAATGCTACTATTATTACCATTTTAAAATACAGCAACTGAGGTGCAGAATTTGAGTCTTCCTGCATATAAATGTTGCCTTTCTTGTTATGAGAAAGGAAAAAGCGCTGAATGACAATGACCAAAGAAGTTTTTTCTATTTGCATTTATCAAACTTCAACGTAGACTCAATAAAAATTAAATGCAATTAAAGAAAGACAAAGTGTTCATCCCTGAGGAGCATAGCATGGTGCCTAAGTATATCATTGCATAACTATCTATTAACAAGTTCCTAAAACCCACAAGAACGTGGAGCTGTGTTAGCGATAAATATTAAGAAGTGGAGGATCCAAGACGGCACACCAACTCTGTCCACTAGGTGGCATTAGCGCCTCTAAATGAGGGGCGTGGGTGGGAACACGTCTGATCATGCCGTCAGCACCCTTGACGAAAAGATTCAAGTACTGGTCTTCAGTTTCCTAGGCCCCAGCTTTGCATCCCCGGCGAGCTGAGGAGCTGTCAGACACCCACCAGCGTGGATCGTAGCTCCCCGACCAGGGCTCGAACCCGAGCCGCCTGCATTGGAAGCACGGCGTCTTAACCACTAGACAGCCAGGGAAGTTCCCCAGTTTCACTTTTAGATGCTAAGGTAAAGAAACTACAATTAGCTATGTGTAAGCTGGTCATTAGAAGAAGAAATGCGGATTTAGCATCTGCAATGAGCTAGTTCCTTCTCTAGGTGCTGCTGTTGCTGCCAATACGGGCAAAGCAGGTACTAGCCTCACCCTCACGAAGCTTGTAATCTAGCTGGGAAGATAAACATGAAACAAGTAATGACATAAAAGTAGACAATTACAAGTGTGCCAAGTACCAGGTCTTACAGGAATGTGAAACAGGTGGATCTAACCTAGTGGGGGGGGGGGGGTTCAGGGTAGGCTTCCAAGAAGTGATAATGGGAGGTAATCAGGTAATTAGCCAAAAGGAGGGTGGCTAAGCGTTCCAAGTGAAAGAAACATCATTTGTATGGACCCCCTAAGTGGGCAGGAGCCTGCTCAATTCAAACGACTGAGAAGATTCCAGGGTAGCCGGAGAGGAGAAAGAGTGGGACAGAGGGGTTGGAAGCTGGAGAGGTTGCCTATTGGACAATAAGAAGTGTTAAAGTATTTTAAATAGGAAAGTGACATGATCGGATGTGCATTTTTAAAAAGGTTGTTCTGCCTGAAATGGGGAGGCCGGATTGAGGAGATAAGACTGGATGGGGAGAGACCCAAGGGTAAGCTTTTTTTTTTTTTGCGGTACACGGGCCTCTCACTGCTGTGGCCTCTCCCGTTGCGGAACACAAGCTCCAGACGCGCAGGCTCAGCGGCCATGAGCTCATGGGCCCAGCCGCTTCGCGGCATGTGGGATCTTCCCGGACCGGGGCACGAACCCATGTCCCCTGCATCGGCAGGCGGACTCTCAACCACTGCGCCACCAGGGAAGCCCGTGGGGAAGCTTTTATACCGTTTTAGTAAAATGGTGATGGCAGCCTGATCCAGTGCGGCAGGAAGTGTGAGCTCATTGATTAGGGGTGTGAGAGGGAAGAGTCAAGGTTTCTGGCTTAAACAAGAGGATCGATGGTATTGCCATTTGCCAAGGTAGAGAAGAACATCAGAGAAGCAGCAGATTTGGAGGAAAGTTCATGTGTTCATTTCAGGATATTTTGAGTTTGAGGCACTTAAAAAATATTCAAGAGGAGCAATTAAGAAAGCACTTACATATGAGGAGCTCAAAAGAGAGACTGTGGTTGTTCACATAGATTTGACACCATATAACTCAGATTGGGACTTGAACCCACAGTCTTCCAACTGAGATCACACACCTGGTCTCAGGACTTAATGAAGGTCAGGTTCTTGATGTCTCATCACAAAAAGAATTCAGTGAGAGACAAAGTGATAGGTAAGAAGTGGATTTATTTAGAGAGAAACACGCTCCACAGACAGAGTGTGGGCCGTCTCAGAAGGTGAGAAAGGCACCAGGGTGTGGGGTTGTCAGCTTTTTAGGGGTGGGTAACTTCATAGGCTAATGAGTGGGAGGAGTATTCCAGCTATTTTGGGGAAGGGGCGGGGATTTCCAGAAATTGGGCCACCACCCACTTTTTGACCTTTATGGTCAGCCTTGGAACTGTCATGGTGCCTGTGGGTGTGTCATTTAGCTTGCTGATGTGTTACGATGACCATATACTGAGGCTCAGGGTCTAGTGGAAGTTGTCTTTGTCTGCCATCTTGGACCTGTTTGGTTCTAATCAGTTTGTGTTGTGTCCTTGGGCTATGTCATTCTTCTAAAGGTTGTGCCCTGCCCCCTTCCCTCCTGTTTCAGATTCCGGTGTTAGCAGCACACAGATATAAATAGAAAATGCGATGAGACCTTGTAAGGAGAAAGTCAAGTGTGAGAAAGGAAGATGTCCTGGGATAGAACTCTAGGGAACCCCACCATTGTCAAGTTGGTAGAGATTAGGAATCAATAGTCAGTAATGAAAACAGAGAAGGAACAGTCATAGGTACAGAAGGAAAGCAAGAAGGCCCAGTTCCCTTCCCCCAAAAATGATTATGAAAGAGGAAGGGGTCAATAATATTGAGAGCTACTGAGAAGCAAGGGAAGCTGAGAATTAAAATGTGTTCTTTGGATTTGGGGACAAGGAGCTCACTGGTGACTTCGATGGGATCAGTTTCTGTGGCACACTGAAGGCTGAGGCCAGATTGCAGTGAGTTGAAAAGTTGAATGTGAGGTGAGGACATGGTGATAATTACGCTAAAAATGTAGTCCAATTGATTGGACCCGAGCCTGGGTCCTAGCCTGGGCTGAGACCCCTTGTCTCTGCCAGGGAGTTTCTTTTTCCAATCGATTTGTGCAGCCAATAACGAAACGATGCTGAGACTGGAACAGCACAAGCTTTATTCAATGACCAAAGAATGGAGAAGTGGGAACCTGGTTCGCAAATCAATTTCTCAACCCAGTTTGGGCGGAGACACCAAATACAGTACATAAGAGGGTCAAAATAAAAAGGAGGAGGACTGAAGATGTCACTGTGAGGTGAGATTCTGGAGGTCAACAGTTGTCCTCCACCCCCCTGGAAATCCTGTTCTTTCTGAACGGGTGGTATTATGCTACCTATTTCCTGCTGGAACTCTTCATATTTCTGTATAAAGCTCTGACTTTTGTATCGGCAGGTCTCCTGTTACCATATCCAACAGCCAATCTAGTACTGGATGTGGCGATACTCTTCCTTTATCTTGGAATTGAAGTAATTCGACTATTTTTTGGTACAAAGGGAAACCTCTGCCAACGAAAGATGCCGCTTGCTATTAGTGTGGCCTTGACCTTCCCATCTCCATGATGGCCTCCTATTACCTGCTGCTGCAGACCTACGTGCTCCGCCTGGAAGCCGTCATGAACGGCATCTTGCTCTTCTTCTGTGACTCAGAGCTGCTGCTTGAGGTGCTCACCCTGGCTGCTTTCTCCAGTATGGACAGGATTTGAAGTACAAAAATTTCAGCCAGCAGCCCTCACAGGCTGAGACCACACATACCTCTGATACTTTAGCCATACCAGTGAGAAATGGTGGGTCAAGCTGTCCTGGGAAAGGTTGCAGCTTTTCCTCAGCACAGACACCTTGGGGAACAAACCAAGCATAAGGCCACTGGGCACCATCTTCTAAACCTGGACCGTCAGCCCCAGAGACTCTTCTACACTCCAGTATAGGGAGCGGCGAAGCTGTCGCCAGCCTGGCCCTTCTCAGAACCAATTCCCTTCTGACCTCAAGTTTTCCTCTTTGATCACTGTGGCCAGAGTACCTTGTGTGGACCGTGTAGGCTCCTTGGGCTTCCAGCAGGACCTCAGCCACACACTCCCTGAGTATGCTGTGCCCCACGTCCTGCAGGAGCACGGAGCACCTCAGGAGGTTGTGCTTCCAGAGTGATGCAAAAGCCACTCATTCCATTTCTCAGAGACTGAGCTCCAGAACTTTTTCTGGAGCCCGTACTGTTATTTTTCTAATCTCATCATGAAACAAACATTATTTTATAATAAATATGTATTTTCTGTTAAAAAAATAAAATAAAAAGGAGGAAATTGAACATAGTAGAATATTCATGATTTATCCAAGAACAGGGGTGTGGTTTGGACCTTTCCTTTTCAGTCCTCTTAGGGACTTGTCTAGTTGCTGTCATGGCAGTCATCAACCCTCAGGGCACTGGTGAGTGTGTCCTTTAGCATGCTAATGCATTACAGTGAGTGTGTAATGAGGCCCAAGGTCACTGCAAGTCAAATCTTCCACCACCTTGGACCTAGTTGTTTCTAACCAGTTCTTGTTTTTTTCTCTTTGCAGCTTCCTCCTAAAACTTAGATAAGAGTGATGGGTTTCTATTTCAGGGGGGGCAGAGGTATGATTCTGGGGCAACAGCCTTGGTAACAAAAACATTTTCTAGAAATTTGGCTGGGAAGGTAAGGTGGAGGGAGGGCTTTTTTAAAGGGGAGAAACATGAGCAGTTTTAAATGCTGATACAACAAAGCCAGTAGAGAGAGAGATGTTGAAAATCTAGGCGAGAAAAAGATTCCTAAGAAGGCGGCAGGGGATAGGATCCAGGACACGGGAGGAAGGACAACTTCCGCATGAGAAGGTCAAGGGTGAGGCAAACTCAGGTATGTTTGCAGACTTGGTAGCCAGAAGTTGGTGTAGCTCCTGTGCAATGCTCGTGATGCCTCTTAAATACAAAGAGTGTCGTCTGCTGAGAGTGAGTGAGGGTGAGGTGAGTTCAGAGGGAAGATTTGAAGTAGTCAAAGTGCTAACTAAGCAAGATGAGGACCCAGCCAACTGAGGTTGGTGACCACTGACTCACAGTGACACAGGTAGAAGGTATGTGATCTTCTGCAGCTACGTTCACGATGCAGAGTTTACTTGGAAATGGTGAACTGTTGCAATCATTCACTCACAAATTTTTCTTGTGTATCTGCTCCGTGCCAGGCCCTCTGCTGTGTGCTAGGTTCTGCTGGGCAGATGTCATATGAGAAAGACTAGGACAAGGTAAGAGTGTGGTTTAAATGATGGACCACTGAATCTTAGCTATGTAAGAGAAGAAAGACTTTTCCTCTGGCCTCTTGCGTCCTATGGCTGGGCCTGAGAATTAAACTGACAAAAGACAGACGAACAGGAGAAGAGCATACAAGTTTTATTTGGTGGTACTATTTTCATGTGGCACAGGAGACTTCATAGAAAAGAACTGAAGACACAAAGAAGCAGATAGTTCTGAGAGCTTGTATACCATAGCAACAAAGAACAATACATTGTGGAGATGTAGCAAGGCAAAGGAAGAAGGGTTTGGGGTGAGGGGCAGGAGATTGTGGGAAAAGGATTAGGAAATATATGGGGGGAACTAATGAAAGTTATGGGCTATCTTAGTAGGTCTGTTTGTACAGATTCATCTCGTTTCTCATGATAAGAATGTTCCCCTTTTCATGGTACAGTGAGGGCATTTTTCTCACTGGAAATTTATGTCCTGCTTTTAGGTAGAAAGGGGGAGGGCAGAGAGCCCTTCCCACATCTGCCGTTTCTTAAGTGCCTTGGGCTCAAAATAATAAGTCAAAGTGACATATTTTGGGCCGGTAGGTTCTGATCCCCTTCAGCTAGATAGGGAGGAGAGTGAAGGAGAGAGACGGATGAGTATGTAGACAGTAGAGCGCGAAAGCCACTGGAGGTCTCCATGAAATAAATGAACAGGTGACCTGGGGTATATGCTGCAACCCTGGGAGAACAGGAGGTTGTGGCCAGACTAAGATTTCTAAGTTACTGTTCTGAACTGTTGATGTGGCTCTTAGAATTGGGGGCTGAGGTGAGGTGAAGAAACAATGATGTCACAGCAACCAGAGAGATCTTTTAAAAATGCACATTTGGTTTCTTTCTTGTTTTTTTTTTTAGATTTTATTAATTTATTTATTTTTTAACATCTTTTTTGGAGTATAACTGCCTTACAATGGTGTGTTAGTTTCTGCTGTATAACAAAGTGAATCAGCTGTATGTATACATATATCCCCATATCTCCTCTCTCTTGCGTCTCCCTCCCACCCTCCCTATCCCACCCCTCTAGGTGGTCACAAAACACCGAACTGATCTCCCCGTTGAAATACACATTTGAATGTGTCATTTACACCTACAACGTTTTGGTGGTTCTTAAGAAAAACAATAAAAATCCTTAACATGGTCTGGGAGCCCTTTCTCACCCTTCAATCTTCACCTCATGATGCTTCTTTCTAGCCACTCCGGCCTCCTACCTCAGGGCCTTTGAAAATGCTGTTTCTTTGACCTGAAATGCCCTTGGCCAGCACCCAAGAACTCTATCCAGTTATCTCCTCCTCAACCTTTTGTATTTGGGTATCAGCTTAATATCACTGCCTCAAAAAGAGCTCCTTTGCCCTCAGATGAGTTCCATGAACTTTTCCTTCATAGAGACTATTACAGGTTATCATATATTTGTGTGATCTTTAAAAATTATTTTTGTATCTCTCCCAGAAATGATAAGCCCCACGAGAGTAGCAACTATGCCTACTTTGCTTCTTGTCCTATTGCAGCAATGAGCCCTGTACCTAGTACATATGAGTTGCTTAAAAATATTTGTTAAGTGAATGGATAAATAAAGAGGTTAAGTGACTTGCCCAAAGGCATTGTTTGGGCTTGCGAAGAATAACAATATTAATATGTATAAAATGTGTTTCTTATACTTTATACCTTTGTGACACTTGCATGTATGTCCAGACAGGTGAATGACACCAACGACATGACTGATGGCAAGGAAGACAGAAACACAAAGGGAACAGTGATATAAAACAGGAGGTAACACAGCATGGAGGTTTGATACCCAGACGTCTTCTCTGATGTTTCTCGTGTAGAATGAGGGTTGTGACAGGGCAAGATGGACCCTTTTCCATAATCACGGGTGGCTTTATTTTATTCTGGTCTCTCCTCCTGCCTGACCATTGTGGAAATTCTAGCAGCCTACATGCCTGTCCACCAGGAGCAGGCATGCGTAAAACAAACCCTGCACATCCCTGAGTATTGAGTACATGACTGGGTGGAGAGAAGAAGCAGCCCCCAGCAGGCCCCAGGCTGGTCTGAGGTCTAGGCCAGCCCATCTCTTCCTTTATCATCTTGAGCTGGCACTCAAACAATTGGTAGCAAGATACTTTGACTTATTACCTGAGGATTTTGTTCATGTATTTTCTTGTAACCCTCCGGCTCTTCTCCCATTTTACAGCCAGAGTACGAGCCACACCCTGACTCAGAGGAAAAAGAAGTATTTTCCTGACTTGAGTTCAGATGTACACACCCTACAGGGAACAAGTTGATGGATTTGAGAGAATGATGCAGGAACAAGATTTTCCACCCCAAAGGATTGTTTGATGGGTCAAGACTGATAAGTTTCACTGAGTGTCAGAGGGGAAAGAGAGTACACGAGCTGCTAGTGTGTTCCTAGAAAAAAGACATCTCATCCCCACCCCCCATCCAGCTGTTAGGTAGGAGACAACAGAAATCCCAGGTGTGTCGAGGTAACTGCCCCTGTTGCAGGTCGAGCTTCAGGAAGCTTTGAGATGTCAGAATGGAAATGGCTGTGAAGTTTGTCTCAACTTGTGGGCCTGAGGGTGCCTCACAGAGCACCCCCAGCCCAAGTTGATGTGGCTCCGGGGAATGACTCTAGTGTGCTCACAGGGAGCACAGAACTGCCCAAGGCCCTTGGACAGCCCCCCAGACCCCACTGCCTGACATGCAGGGGCCTCGGGGAGAGCTTTAGTAGCAAGGACAGTCACCGACCTTAAGGGGCCCTTTGGATAGGAACAAGGTCCTTCCAAGCAGCCATCTGGCAGCCCAATCCCCCAGGGCCAGATGAGACGATAGATCTCAGTGGGTGTCAGCTTGGGCCCTGCCTGTTCTCCATTCTTCCTCCCATCATCTTGGACCCCTCAAACTTAGAACTGATACCATGGGTGAAGAGAGGGGGTCTTTGAGTTGCCTAAGATTATGGTTTTTCCTCTTGGAAGAATCTGAACCTGATATCAATTGTGGACATTCAGCATTTTCTATATTAAAGGAATGTATCTTTTTTATTATTGAGAAATAAAACTTACCTTTCTTGCACACTTGAGTTTGTGAACAGAGATGCATATTCTACACACGTTTTGCTAGCGATCTTTTCCTGCATTAATGTCTGGTCTCCACAGCTGAACTGCAAGATTTTCAAGGCTAGAGAGTAGCCCCTTCCTGCCCTCTTCTTTCTACTCAGCACCTTGTATACATAACAGGCTCCATTTCTGAGAGAAAACCTATGGAACACGATGTGCATGGTGGTTTTGTTTGCGTGTTATTCACCAAAGTATCATTTCAAGAGTCTCTCAGCTCTGACTTCATTTGTAAGTTGTAAAAGTTCCCCCAAGTATTCATTTTTCACGTCAAGAGATAACAAATATTTGCCAAGCGCCTTCCATGTGCAAAGCCTACTTGGACCTCTTCCTGGGGATGCAGCCCTTGTCATTAAGGAACTTATTATTGGAGATGTAGACGGGATGTAGCTGAGGGAGTTGACCATGCACTGACTTTAGGACAACAGCTAGGAGGTTTTGTTGCCTGTTATTTTAAATACACATATAATCTAATTGCCAAAGTGACAAATATTTATTTGAGAAAACTTGCAAAATTTAGAAGTAAACAAATTGCACCGACAAACTCAGTATCTGTAAAATTAGAAGTAGTCAATGCTGACATTTTGATGTATATCACTACTTATGCATTGTAAAAATGTATCATAATCTATTGGAGTTTGTTGTTTAAAGAAAACCCTGATATACTAATGTGTGTGTATGTGTATGTGTGTGTGTATGTGTGACTTTTTCTTTCTCTTAAAAAGGAGATGGTGATATTTGAGAGTTTCAGTGACTATATGTATTCAGTGACCAATTACAGGTACGTTGATGAAAGAAATTTGAAAGTGTATTGCAGATTAGAAGATGAAAATTAGGTTTTTGGTAGCCAAGTGGGATGGGAAACCAAATAAAACATACATTGGAATCTAATCCATGATGGATCCATGAAAATAGTTCTGTTGATTAACTCAAATGTCACCTCCTCACTGAAACTCTCCTCTTCTCGCTCCAGCAGTGTTAGCCAGCTAGTCCCTCCTGGCTCTCAAATATTTTTTACTATTTTTATTTAATAATATATTCATTATTTTAATAAAATAATATACACTATTATTTCTATATTATATTTTAGGGAGGCAATATAGTGTTGTGGTTAAAAAGAATAGACTTTGGATTTAAACATCCCAAGTTCAAAATCCAGACTTAACATTCGCTAGCTGTGTGACCTTGGACAAGCTGTTTAGCCCTCTCTGAATCTGAGTTCTCATCTGTAAAATGGGAACAATAATACTTACTTCATAGAGTTGTTGTGACAAACAAGTAGGACAATATTTGCAACATGCTGATCTGCCCAAAAACACAGTCAATAACTAATAGGTGTAATTATTTTTATTACAGAACTTGCCGAGTTGCATTGCAATTACTGGTTTAGGAATGCTTCCCTCACTGGACTGTGAGGTCCTGACCTCTCTCATCCAACCTCTCTCCCTCCTAGCAGTGTAGCCCATAAACAGTAAACAATCCATGTGCGTTTTCTGGAGGATAAAATAGTTATGGAAAGTGCGAGATCGAATGGTTTTTCCCTAAGAGTCCTATATCCTTACTCAGATTTTTCGAACAAACTCTTAACTGCAAATCATTGACTCTTATAATCAATATTATACAGGGCCATTTCCACTTTAATGCAAGCTAACATTTACTGAGCACTTACTATGTGGCAGGTTTTGTCCTAGTGCCTTCCATTGTATTTGAACCACTCTATGAGGGGGATATTATATCTTCTTTCATGGATGAGGAAACTAAGGCCCAGAGAGAGTGCTGTGAACTCTATGACTTCTGAGATTTTGCTAGGGACCCCAGGGGGGTTCCTGGCTCTCTGTTCTTCCATTTAAGTACGGAGGTAGGAGGTGAGGAAAAGAAGAAACCATATATTTTTCTTTCTCTTTAGGAAAAACATTTTATTTATTTTGCAGTCTCTTTTCTCTTCTGAAAAAACAAACAAAAGAAATTCTTGCTTCACTCATGATTTTACCCCTGCTGAGGTCCAGGGCAAGATTTCTCCCCTGCAGAGTCCTGTTCAAGGATGAAAATGAAGGTTGGTTACAAGACTCCACTGAGTGTCCCAAGCAGTAGCTTTTTTCTTTAAAGAGGGGTTTGAAATAGACTTTCAGTACATTCAAATAATAACAGTAATTCATATCCCATCTGTGTGTATAAAAACAATTAAGTCACCTGTGAAACCATGAAATATCAATATGCTGAAAAAAATCGAGAGTGGAGGGCACTAAGAATTTTTTCAAAAGCAACTTGTTCTCAAGGAAGATATTTTATCCCATATGATCCATGTTTTATGTTCATGAAATTTATCAGTTATTTGTTCATGTTGCCTACATGAGTGAAAGATATGTTTTAAAAATAAGAAAAACCTTGGGATGATTCTGATTGGAATCTCTCCAGATTCCACATTTGTTCCTATTGACCAGAAGTCTTCTGACTTGGGAAAATATTTTTATTTCCCTCCCCCTTTTCTAAATGTCCTACAAAGACCTGCATTAGGATGGGAAACATTTTCTGAGTCCCAAAGGAATCCTCCATTCGCCTGAAAGAGATAGTTGAACCGAGTATTGAGAGAAGCCACTCAAGAAGAGGATGAAGATGCCTCAGAATAACTTTTTCAAACATTCTATGCATACTTTCTTCATTCATAGTATCATCTGCCATACGATAGAGAAAATGGGATTCTAGAGAGCGTTATATTATTTTTCTTTCACATACACCATAAAAGATGCAAAAAAAAATTCACTTTTGAGATTAAAACTGCATGGTGCCTAGCTTATTCACTCTTTAAAAAGTTTGTTTCAGGGCTTCCCTGGTGGCGCAGTGGTTGAGGGTCCACCTGCCGGTGCGGGGGGGCGCGGGTTCGTGCCCCGGTCCGGGAGGATCCCACGTGCCGCGGAGCGGCTGGGCCCGTGGGCCGTGGCCGCTGGGCCTCCGTGTCCGGAGCCTGTGCTCCGCAGCAGGAGAGGCCAGCAGCGGTGAGAGGCCTGCGTACTGCAAAAAAAAAAAAAAAAAAAAAAAGTTTGTTTCAGTTTACTTCCATAATTGGACAGATAAACAGCAGAGGCCACTACATCAGGTACAGATTAACTGTTATTCTTCTCTAAGAAAATAAATTCTAAGGAAGGGGAAAAATCAACCAGGTCCCTCAAATATGAATTTTGCCTTTCTTTTGCTAACATTCCCATGATAAAAATAACCTAAAACATGTTAAGTAGGAAAATTAATTCCATCTGGGGAAACTATCGCCTGACGTACTAATAGAATTCTCAAGTGAAATATGTAGTGAATTTTTAAACCAATGTAATCATAAAGGTAGCTGCTGGCTGCTCAGTGGTCCTTTCTGTAGTGAAGCAGGTAGCCCTTCCTTGGAAAAATACTTTGAAAAATCACTATCCTCGTGGAACTTTGTCCTGGAATTGAGGATGGGATTGCTTCAGGCTTGAACTCTAGGAGAGAATATATTCTGAAGGGATGAAATGAGAAGTGTAGGTACTAAGAGCGGCAGGTGATGCCTTCACTCAAGGTACAGAGTAGGTACTGGTTAAACGTTTGATGAATTAATGATGGAGAAAGCTACTGGTTGTTAGGGGTCTTAAGGGTTGTCATTTAGGACACTTCAGAATCAGTGAGTCTTGTTTACTTCCATTAGGTGTGAGTTTATTTCTTCCTTCCTTCCTTCATTTTTCTGTTGATGCTTGCCATGTGTCATGAGACTGAAAATACAACTGTGAGCATCACAGACAGTGCTCTTATGGAGCTGACATCCTCAAAGATGGAGAGCAAAACAAACAAGCAAACAAAATCCCTGCAGACCAGTCAGTAACTTTGGGTAGCACAAGTCTTCATGGCGCAGGTCCTGTCCGCATCGAGGTTAGGACATGCCTGGTATGAGAAACAGCAAAGAGGGCCTCTCTTGGGAGCTCCTGCCCCCCCCCCCCGTCCCCTGCCCTAGGGGCCTGACTGGCTCAACCTTCATCTTCTGAAATCCTCAGTTAAAAAACGGGGAGCAGAAGAGGGCCATTGCACTGGGGGAGGGGGGACTTGTCAGGGTAATAAACAAATCTCATATGCCTTTACTTTAAAAATGCTCATTTAGGCATATAAGGCTTTAGTTAGCTGCATCTGCCATCAGAATAATCAGACAATTTAAAGTGAATAGATTTCCTTGAGAAGAATGGGTATACAATTGGTTCTATAGAACAGAGATTATCATACAATTCCCTGTCTTCCCTCACTGTTCCTCATCCCCATCTTTATCACTACCATCTTCCTTTGTTTGTCTTATATAATTGAGTAAAAAGCAGGATCTGGAGTTGACATTTTCAACAAGGCTCGCCCACATCATCCTCTGATACCAGACAGTTTTCACTTCATTTGTGGCCCTGAAAGAGGGTGCTATAACTCTCTAACTTTCCATGTTAGAGTAGTCATAATTTGCTTTTTATGTGTAAGGTTCCTCTACTACACAGCAAGATGTAGCTGAAGTCTTGTTTCATCTGTCCTGGTTCAGGCAAGCCCTTAGGTATCACGTACATGGGGCCCTAGCCAGGAGATGGGTTTTCTTTTTTTTTTTTTAACATCTTTATTAGAGTATAATTGCTTTACAATGATGTGTTAGTTTCTGCTTTATAACAAAGTGAATCAGCTATACATATACATATAACCCCATATCTCCTCCCTCTTGCATCTCCCTCCCACCCCAAGAGATGGTTTGACTTCCAGCATCAAATTTTAAATGTCTGGGTGGTTGAACTAGAATTCACACTTAGGACTCTGATGCGTGGATGTCATGCACAGCCAGTGTCGAATCTGTTTTCCAAGTTGTTCTGTTGTTGTTGTGTATGAACCATTGTTACTTTTCCTATGACCCAGTGTGACTGGATCCTGAAGAACAAGGGCATGGAATGGAGCCAGTCTGGCAGCACTTAGGGACTACTTATCCCGTAGGCAGGACCAGGCAGAGTTGGATGACAGCAGCAAAGCCCAGCAGCTGTTGGGGAGCAAGCCCAGGGGGCCCAACTCCATGCCAGGCAGGTGGAAGAAATGCTGTCAGAGCCCCGTGAAGTACAGCCCCAGGCCACATGGCACAGGTGTGGCAGAACTGGGAATACCAAGAACAAGAGACCTTCTCAATCAGAAAAGAGGTGGCTGTCATGGAAGAAAGGTGCTTGGTAGTCTGTGGATTAGCAATCAGGATAGAATGTCAAGTGTTACCATCAAAAGCTGTGCCCCAGATTAAAGGAAAGCCTTTACACAATGGCCATGTGGAAAGAAGCCCTCTGATGCTCGCTGAAGGGCACTGCTATTATGTCCCCTAGAATAAAACACCTACATGCTCTGAAGAGACAACTAAATTACTTTTAATATTGCACCAAATACTGGTGAATGTATTCTTTTTTTTTTTTTTTTTTGCAGTACGCGGACCTCTCACTCTTGTGGCCTCTCCCGTTGCGGAGCACAGGCTCCGGACGCGCAGGCTCAGCGGTCATGGCTCATGGGCCCAGCCGCTCCGTGGCATGTGGGATCTTCCCAGACCAGGGCACGAACCCACGTCCCCTGCATCGGCAGGCAGACTATCAACCACTGTGCCACCAGGGAAGCCTTGTATTCATCTTTTAATCAAAAGTTCCTCTCATTTCTTGAGTTGCAGGGTTGCAATGAAGTATTTGTTACCTATAGCTGCATAAAAAGTTATCCGAGCTTAAAACCACAAACTTATACAGTCTCTGAGGGTCAGGAATGAAGGAGGCTTATCTGGATGGTTCTGTCTCAGGGTCTCTCTCATGAGGCTGCAGTTGAGTTCTGGGCCAGAGGGGGGCGGGATGAGGGTGAAGGGACCCAGTCATCTCCATGCTTGTCTGAATGCTTCCGAGACGGCTGACTCACATGGCTGCTGGCAGGAGGCCTCAGTTCCTCACAACAAGGGCCTCTCCAAGGGCTGCTTAAACATCCTCACAACATGGCAGTTGCCTTCTCAGAGCAAGTGACCCAAGAACAAGGCAGAAGCCACAATGCCTTTTATTATTGATCACGAAGACACACACTATCACTTCTGCCACGTTCCATTCATTAGAAATGAACCATTTGGGGACTTCCCTGCTGGTGCACTGGTTAAGAATCCACCTGCCAATGCAGGGGACACTGGTTTGATCCCTGGTCCAGGAAGATCCCTCATGCTGCGGAGCAGCTAAGCCCGTGAGCCACAACTACTGAGCCTGCACTCTAGAGCCCATGAGCCACAAGTACTGAGCCTGCATGCCACAACTACTGTAGCCTGTGCACCTAGAGCCTGTGCTCCGCAACAAGAGGAGTCACCAAAATAAGCCCGTGCACCACAACGAAGAGTAGCCCCGCTCGCCTCAAATAGAGAAAAACCCCTTGCGCAGCAATGAAGACCCAACGTAGCTAAAAACTAACTAACTAACTAACTAACTAAATAAATAAATAAAAGAATCATTAAGTCCAGCCTGCAGTCAAGTGGGGAGTGGGATTTTTGTTCTACCTTTTAGAGGACGAACTGTTGAAGAATTTAAAACTCTTACATATATTAGGTGGGCCAAAAGGTTCATTCATTTTTTTCTGTAAGATGGCTCTAGTAGCACTTAGCTGTCTTTAACTTCATTTGAAACAATTTTGTTAGATTGTATGTGACAGCTGTCATATCAGCGTGCATTTAAAAAAAGACTTATCAAAATTGGTGAATTTTTGTGTAGCCATTTTAATATTGAAGATGGAAGAAAAAAAGCAACATTTTCGGCACATTATGCTTTATTATTTCAAGAAAGGTAAAAATGCAACTGAAACACACAAAAAGATTTGTGCAGTGTATGGAGAAGGTACTGTGACTGATCGAACGTGTCAAAAGCGAAGTTTCGTGCTGGAGATTTCTCGCTGGACGATGCTCCATGGTCCGGTAGACCAGTTGAAGTTGACAGTGATCAAATCGAGACATTAATTGAGAACAATCAACCTGATACCACGCAGGAGATAGCCGATATACTCAAAATATCCAAATCAAGCTTTGAAAGTCATTTGCACCAGCTTGGTTATGTGAATCGCTTTGATGTTTGGGTTCTGCATAAGTTAAGCAAAAAAAAACCTTCTTGACCGTATTTCCGCATGTGATTCTCTACTGAAACATAATGAAAATGTTCTGTTTTTAAAACAAATTGTGACAGGCAATGAAAAGTGGATACTGTACAATAATGTGGAACGGAAGAGATCGTGGGGCGAGCGAAATGAACAACCACCAACCACACCAAAGGCCGGTCTTCATCCAAAGAAGGTGATGTTGTGTATATGGTGGGATTGGAAGGGAGTCCTTTATTATGAGCCCCTTCCGGAAAACCAAACGGTTAATTCCAACAAGTACTGCTCCCAATTAGACCAATTGAAAGCAGCACTCGATGAAAAGAGTCCAGAATTAGTCAACAGAAAACACACAATCTTCCATCAGGATAACGCGAGACCACATGTTTCTTTAATGACCAGGCGAAAACTGTTACAGCTTGGCTGGGAAGTTCTGATTCATCCACCGTATTCACCAGACATTGCACCTTCGGATTTCCATTTATTTCATTCTTTACAAAAGTCTCTTAATGGAAAAAAAGTTCAGTTCCCTGGAAGACTGTAAAAGACACCTGGAAGAGTTCCTTGCTCAAAACGATACAAAGTTTTGGGAAGATGGAATTATGAAGTTGCCTGAAAAATGGCAGAAGGTAGTGGAACAAAAGGGTGAATACGTTGTTCAATAAAGTTCTTGCTGAAAAAGAAAAATGTGTCTTTTATTTTTACTAAAAAAACTCAAGGCACTTTTTGGCCCACCCAATAGTATTCATTTAGGATATCAGGAAATGTAGTATGCTCAGGACCGGCTATAAGATTTGTGGGACCCAGTGCAAGATAAAAATGCAGAACCACTTGTTTAAGAATTGTTAAGAATTTCAAGACAGTGACAGCAGAACATTAAACCAAGTGTGGGCCCCTTCTAGGAGCCAGGCCCTGTGCTACTGCCCAGGTGACACACCCAGGAAAGGCAGTCCTTAGTAGAGTAGTTAAGAGCATGGGCATTGAAATCAAGAGTTTGAATTCCAGCCCTTCTGCTTTATAATTGTGTGACTCTTGGGAAAGCTACTTAATATCTCTAAACCTCAACTTCAATTTCTCTAAAATGGGTATGATTAATTTACCTGCTACTTGGGATTTCTGTGAGCGTTAAATGAAGTAAATACAGTGCCTGGCTCATAATAGGCACTTGAAAAGTTGTAGATATAATGATTACCTTTTTAGGGAGATTTAGAAGAGAAAAGAACCACTGAGCTGGTAACTCAGATTGATTATTCAGCTGATGATCATAAACTCCTTAAAGTAGGAATAGTATCTCATACTCTCTGCAGTACCAGCGTCTGTTTTACCAAGCATGGACCCACATGTACATGAGTTTGAAAAATGTGGCCTGCAAGCTACAATAAGAATGGCTAAGAAGACGTGTTGCAGAAATAGTATGTTTTCAACATTCTAGAAGGTAGAATCAAAGCTACAATTTTAGGAAAATCCATTTAAGATCAACATGTCATTGGCTGTTGCAATACTAGGCATTTATCGGCACCTTAGATATAGTTGCCATGAACTGCTTTCTATGAATAACTCAGTTGATGAAAGTGAATATTAAATGGGAACTTTCCCTAGCAATATTCTTTCTTAGTGGCTCAAAAAACAGAAGCAAAAACTAAAACTATTCCTGGATGAAGTCTTAATACTGGCAAAATGTTTTATAAGACACTTTAGAACTTCAAGCAGGTTTTTTCTGCTTTCTTTCTTCAGCTGAGCCTGGCCCAGTGAAGGTGTCAGCCATGGACTGGCCTTCTTCAAAAACCATCAGCTGTTTCCACATGGACCCTCTTCTACTAAGCTCTTAACCAAAGTCTACTGTTGGCCCAAGACATCTTCACTCATTTGACAAAAAGCACGTGCACTAGTCCAGGCAGTGGAGTCCACAGAACCCAGGAACACCGTACCAGGCTTTTAATCACTGCTGAATAGTGCCTGAAAGAGCTGATGCAAGTTCCAGGGGTACCTCTGTTGCATCTTCTAAAAACATGGTCTTGCATGAGCAGATAAATAGGAAATATTAAGAAAAATAGTGCAAATTGGGGTCTTTTCACAAACACATTAACACCATAAAATAAATATGACAGGTATTAGTGGGAATAGACTCCCCCCACCCGCCCGACTTAACTACAGGCAGTGCTGTTTTCTTAGCAGTAGTCTATTTCTGAAGAACTTCTTTATTTATTCCCCAATCCAAAATTAGTTCCTTAATTTGAAACAGCCATAAACAAACATTGCTAAAGAAATCCCTTGGGCTCTCTTCTCCCACACCCTCTCCCCTCACACAGATATTTTTTGCTGCTTTGTTTGTTCTCAGTTCTTTTTGCCTTTGTGCTCAACACAAGGACCCGCAGTGGCTTGGCTTTCTGAAATCCCTTCATTCATCCCCTGAACGATGTTTAAATTCCATTTTGACAAGAGAGAATTAAATTCACATTAGTTTCAATCAATTATGTATTAAATACAAACTTCAATAACATCTAAGTATGGGTTTGAGTACTCTAGTGGTATCTAAGGTCACATGCAGCTCTTTAATTCTTCTGTTGGCCTGTTCTAGCTACCATTGGACAGTGAGTATAAATGGAGCTGCTGATCTCAGCAGCGACTCTAGCAGACTTGGAGAGAGATCCCCCCACATCTACCTCTTCCTGACTTGCAATCTTTGCTACCCTTTCTTCCCTTCCTACCTTTTTCCTTTTCCTCCCTTCCCCTCCCCATATCAACAAATAATTTCATAGCCATGTGGCTTTTTTCTTCAGTTTCATTCTCAAAACCATCTTCATAAAAAGGAATGTGCTGACCATTTCCCTGGTTGCTCTGGCCTTTCCCCTGCTCTGCTTTCTATCATGGGGGACTGCATTTTCCAGCTTCATTGCCCTCTGGCTTCCACACAAGCTGAGTCAATGGGAGGCACAGGCAGAAGACGGGAGAGTGGGAGGAGGGGAGAAGCCAGGGAGTTTCTCCCCCTCTCTTTTCTGTTTTGAGTGGTTTCTCTGGCAGCAGCTGCTTCTATTCCATGATTTCAGTTGCTGTCAGATAGTCCCTTCCTTCCTGGTCTCAGCCTCTGCCAGGAATCTTCCCTCTGTGCTCCTGACTTCTCTCTGATGATCCTAACTTCTAGGCTCTGATAACACTGCCTTCTCCCTGAGGCTTTCCAGCCCTGGGGAGGGGGGAAGCATGGAGGTTAATGGCTTCTGACTATTGTTAATGTTTGGGTTACCCTCACCATCCTACTTCACTCCTTGGTTCTGGTTCTTCCAGTGCTTCCATCACAGGTATAATGAGTTCCTGTATTAAATTCCCTCTGTTTCGAACACCTACAGTGGTTTCTGTTTTCTCATTTGGGCCCTGATTGAAGTAGGGGGCTCCTGATGCCAACAACGACAAACAGAAGCTCCCAGGTCGTGAACACGTGGAGGTGTTAGGAGAGCGGCAGGCTCAGGGAGGGCAAGGAAGCTCCTCGCCCTTTCCACATACCTGACCCTGTGCATCTCTTCCATCTGGCTGCTCCTGAGTTATATCCTTTTATAACAAATTGGTAATCTAAAATCAATTAAAAAAATTATAACCTCCTCTGAACCTCTCAAAACTCAAGTCTTATATGACGTCTTCGTAAGCTGAATCTGGATTACAACAAGTCCTCAGAGAATGGCAGAGCCGTAAGATGGAATGAGCCTAGGTCCCTAATCACCACATGGAGGAAAGCAGCCTACTGAACAGGATCACCACCTTCAAACTGGCACATGCACAAGAAGGAAACCATTATTGCATTTGTGCCATTGTATATTTGGATCGTTATTTGTTACAGCAGTTCATACAACTCTAGAAGTTATAGGTAGAGAGGAGATGACACTCAAGTAATAGCTTAAATCTTAAAAGAGTAATTACATAAATAATACTGCAATAAATATACAAATTTTAGTTGATTTTTGGACTGATGAGATGATCAAATTTACACATGGTAATGGAATCTTCCTTGTGTATAATTGAATCAACCCTGTAAACATGTTTAGACTAAGGCTTTAGTATGTCTGCCAATGTTGAAAGAGACACAAAATTCCCAGAGACAGAGGGTTAATCATAATTTTGATGTAGTAAAACAATAAAAATGAAAAGAGCAATTAAAAACAATTAAACAAGGACAGCAGCAATGATAAACCACCACATAGCAGCATCTCAGATCAACAGCTCCTCAGAGTGGAGTGCTGCTCTGCATGACCTTCTTCTTCTCTCCTTTGGGGACACCTTACAAAACCAATAGCTCTCAAAACCCAGAGTCAAGGGTAAGCTTGGGGTGCACATGAGCGGTGCACTAGGTAAACGGAGTATCTTTTCCTATCTGCACCTGTTGAGGACACCCTATTGTTTTCACTCTCCTAAATATGGAGAGGAGGATTTTCTGCTCTCACTTTACTAATATGGACTTTACACAAAAGGTCATATGAGAGTTGGGAGTGACTTTCTCATTTCCATCTGAGTAGACAGGTCCCATCCACTTTGCACCACAGCCTCAGGACTCCAGTAATGTGTTGTTTTTTGTTTTTTTTAACATCTTTATTGGGGTATAATTGCTTTACAGTGGTGTGTTAGTTTCTGCTTTATAACAAAGTGAGTCAGTTATACATATACATATGTTCCCATATCTCTTCCCTCTTGAGTCTCCCTCCCTCACACCCTCCCTATCCCACCCCTCCAGGCGGTCACAAAGCACTGAGCTGATCTCCCTGTGCTATGCGGCTGCTTCCCACTGGCTATCTACCTTACAGTAATGTGGTTTTGATCATCACTAGGTTCAATGATCTTGAATCTCACCTGACAGCAACACCTCCTTGTTTGTGAATCTTGGAAATATTTGCTATAGAGCAGTGGTTGGCAACACTTTACGAGTCAAAGACCTTTTGGAAGAATACTGGGACTGGTCAGAATCCTCTCTGGTGCACCTCTCAGGTGCACACGCATGCACACGCATGCATATGCACACACACACGTGTGCACACACACACTCTGACACACATCTTAGCAGGCTTGTTGATTCCAGATTAAGAATACCCCATCCCCTTGGCCAACCACGTGGTCCTTGGTCAAATATTATTCTTCTGTTAATATCCAGGATGCCCTGGGTTTTGCCTATGTATGTAAACATACATGTATTTTTTATTTGTAAAACTGTAGTTTTACAAATAACTTATTTTCTTTCCATTTATATCCTTTTAAAGGATGGATTTAAGTTCAAAATACAAAATCTGTCAGACATTATTTGGAGAGATTCTTCCTTCTTTTGGACTAATCCTTAGGCAGATATTTCCATGTCTTACTTGTGTGAAAAGATCTCTCTATAGTGATATTAAATGCTTCTGTACACGAAACAATCATTTTCTCCTGCTGTTTTGAGATAGCTCTTTTTCTTATTGGCACCACATGAGATAAAGTTCTGTAATTGGGACAGAGATTTATGTAGCGTTATTGTTGAATGTATATGTACGCTGCTTTCCTAAGGTGAAAGACCCGTGACACAAAACTTCTGTCTGGGGATTGATCTGGGGCCTAGTGCAACATATATGCTATAATAAGTCACAGCAGATGCTGCCTATTCAATCTCTGCTATCCCATGTGGGTTCTAGGGTGGATAATTTTGCTCATTCTTTTGGCCTTTGCTATGGCTTGTCAGGGACTGGACTCATGTTCATAACTCTGAGACGTGCTCAGCTGTGAAATAAGTACTGAAAAGATGAAATGCAATTGATTCTGAGCCATTGTGATCTTTCAATCCCATGTAAGCAAGAAATAAGTATTTTAAGTGGCCCAATAAATCTTTTTGAGTTTAAAAGTTCATACATTTAAAATATTTATGGACTGACTTGGGCAGAAAGACGAGGAAAAACTATGTACTGGCTCTGAAGTAGAGATAGAAACCATTATTGTGTATTAGTGACAAGCTCAGTGGAGTCAGCCTAGTGTATCTGTTTCTACAGAAACGAGAACCTTTTAGCATTAAGGTATGAGTTTGTGTACAGAAGTATAGGAGATGTCAGTTCCAAGATTGATTAAAAATGAAAGATTGGCTTTCTTTTAAACATCTGTAGCTGCTTTTTGTGTTTGGGTTTATTAGAAGAGGATATTACACTAAAATTCTTCAGGCTTTCTATAATCGGAAAGGGGTAATCTTTCACACTGAGTGACAAGAGTTATGCAGGACCCATGAAAGAAGATACTGGAAATGTTTGGTATTCATTCATTCATTCAACAAGCATTACTGAGTGCCTACTATATTCCAGGACCTCTGTTAAACATAGGAATAAGAAAATGAATAAGACATTATATTGTCTCAGTGTAGTAAGAGAGACTGATAAACAGGTAATTTAACCATGGTGTGATATATTCTATGACAGAGGGGCACAGTATTATCGGAGCACTGAAGAAGTGTTCTTTTCTTGTTTTGAGAGATCAGAAGACCTTCTCCGAGAAGGTGATGTTTTCCAGAATGAGAAGTTATTGGCAAGGGGAAAAAGGAGAGAGAGGCACCCCAGGCAGCAGAGACACCGTATGCAAAGGTGAAAGTAAGAATCCTGAGAGATCAGGCACTGGAATGACTTGGTGCAGAAGGCCTGGGTGGGGGGTGTGATGGGAGATGGGCTGGAGAGGGAGGACAAGTCACATGTATGCCCTGCTAACGGTGGAGTAATCTGAAGTCAAAGGCTTTAGGATAAGAAGGCAGGGGCAGTGAGTATGGAGAAAAAAGCATGGATCTTTCTTTTTTTTTTTTTTTTTTTTTTTCAGTACGCAGGCCTCTCACCACTGTGGCCTCTCCCGTTGCGGAGCACAGGCTCCGGACATGCAGGCTCAGCGGCCAAGAGCATGGCTCTTTGAGTCAGCTGGCATGTATAATAACAAGAGCTCCAGGACTGATAGGATTCAGAAGATGACAGAGAAAGAGGAGTCTAGAATGTTATTTGCTTTCGACTTGGGTGACTATATTGGTAATGATGGCATTCACCATAATCAAGAATAATGGACAAGGAATGGGGCTGGGATTGGGCAGAGATGATGGTTTCTTTTTTCATGTTGTGTCTGAGGTACTTGTGAGTTTCTGTTCTGAATATACTGAGTTTGAGGTAGACGTTCAGTAGACACTTGAATATAGGGAACTTGATCTTAAGAGACACAAATTTGGGAGTCATCAGTAGTTGAAGCCTTGGGTGAGGGTGAAATTAGAGAGAAGAGAGGGTTGAAAACAGAACCTAAGGTAACATCAACATTTAAGGGGGAAAGGCAGAGACAAAGGAATGCTATGTAATATTGAGAAAAGGCTGCAAGAGCATTAAGGGGAACATAAGAGAGGGTGGCAAACAGAAGCCAAAAAAGAAGAGTGGTTCAAGAAGGCAGCAAGTGTTATGGGTAAGGGGTCAAGTGATATGAGGACTTAAAACTGCCTTTAAGATGTGACGACTGAATGTTCATTGAGGATACTGGCAAGATCAGTTCTAATACAGTCACAGGAGCAAAGGGTTGGGTATAAAAGGAGGTGAGAAATCAGACACAAACCTACTGAGCTTTCTAAAACTTGATTGATGGGAGACAGAGCTTTTAAGACCCAGGTTCCTTTCTCAATAAACATAAGAATGCAACTTTATTACCTCAAAATTTTCATCAAATAGAACTCCCTTCTCCCCGAGGATCATGGCTCAATCTTTTGAATATTTCGACCCACCAAGCACCTTTTATTCTAACTTTACTTACAGTAATTTATATTATAAAAGAAATATTTTTTCCAAAAATGAATTTATAGTATAGGATAAAACATCATCCACTTCTCAAGACTTAGATATGCCCTACCACCCATTGAGGTTACCAATGTAGAATTCACCAGGACACCTCACCACAGTGATAGGGACGGGGGTTGCAGTCATTAAGTTGCAGGGTTAATTTCAAACGTGAGGAGTCATGGATGAATTACTATTGAACAGAAACCAGGTAGAACTATGGTATTGTATGCAATAGCAACTAGCCCAGGAAATAGTTGGTTGGGAATTTAAAGATTTCGTATTTAAGTTCTCACATATATGCAGTGTTCCAGCCATTTTTGAGGGTTCTAACAGAGCCCACTGGCCCAGGGATCTTGGATGCATTGCCCTTGGCAGATGTCTTCACAGCCGTAATTTTCCTTTGAGGCAGGCATTATTGTCAACCACCAGGTTGTCAATGGAGAGATTTCCCCCAGCACTCCCTCTAACCGCTCATTGCTTCCCACCCTCTGCCCACTACCTGTGGGCACACGACTTCATGAAATGGAAAGAAGGTCCTCTCCAGTTAAAGAGCACTCAATAAAGAAATCCAAGGACGCTGCATTCTAAGAAAATGCTCTCCTTAGCACAAACCCTCACTCAGCGGGGCTAGTTATCAGATCTGCTAGTTTCCGATATATTTCATGGAAAGGATCACCAAGTACTGAACTGTTCTGATGGAAAGGTATTAGAAAAAGTGTGCAAGCAATATTATTATTTTTTTCAGTAGGGCCAATTCATAAAAACATCCTCTCAAAATTTACAGACCACATATTTTGTCCAAGATGAAAATAGCTTTATTATTTTTCCTGATTATAAAAATAATGCATGTTTATTATTACAAAAACTGGAACATTGTTTGTATGAAAAAGAAGTAAATATAGCATGAAATCCCAAAGCCCACAGGAGGCCAACAGTTTAAAAAACAACTCAAGTAGTTTCTTTAGTATTTGACTTTCTTGACTAGAAAAATGTCAATGGGTGTTTTTTAGCCACTAAATTTTTGAATATTTGAAATTAAATATTTGAAATGAAGAAACAAAAGGCAGCTTTCTAATCTTTCACTCAGAATTGAAATCCTGGACCGCGTTGTAGCCCTTCGACCCCAGGTTGCGAACAACTGATCTAAAATGCTCAGGGCAGTATCTGAAGGACCAGGTGGAATGGTGAGGCCTGGGAGACAGGCATCAGGACTCTCATTGCCTGAGGGTCTGGGAGGATGTTATAAGGGAAAAGGGAGTTTTAGCCACCAGAAGAAGGAGCCAAAGACCTGAAGCTAGACTTACATACTGTAAGGTCAGAGATCATGAAGTTCACTGTCCCATCCTAGCAACAGGGCCAGTATGGGACTGAATAGACACTCAAGTAATACCTCTTTTTTTTTTTTGTTTTATAAATTTATTTATTTATTTTTGGCTACTTTGTGTTTTCATTGCTGCGCAGAGGCTCTCTCCAGTTGCGGCGAGCGGGGGCCACTCCTCGTTATGGTGCGTGTGCTTCTCACTGCGATGGCTTCTCTTGCTGTAAAGCATGGGCTCTAGGCATGCAGGCTTCAGTAGTTGTGGCTCGCAGGCTCTAGAGCGCAGGCTCAGTAGTCGTGGCACACAGGCTTAGTTGCTCCGTGGCATGTGAGATCTTCCCGGACCAGGGATCGAACCCGTGTCCCCTGCACTGGCAGGCGGACTCTCAACCACTGCACCACCAGGGAAGTCCCTCAAGTAATACCTCTTGATGTAGGACAGGTTTCAGCTACTTCACTATTTGGCCCTGGGGTAGTGGTGCAGGACCACAGGCACTGGAATGGAAGGAGTCTCTAAGGTTGAAGCTCTTTTATGGCTGCTAATCTGGAGCAATTATAGTGCCAATCAAAATCACCCAGTGGGACCAAAAGCACAGAAAAGCCCATGTGTCTGGAAATAACGAAATCCTTTTCCCCATGCCCAGGCTACATTTGGATGGGGCTAGTTGCTTTAGGCTGATAAAGATTCATAAAGAAAAATAAAAAGCTTTAGCATGCTTTCCAGTTTAAGGACTCCATGGACTTGTAGAAGCATGCAGGACTCTGCAGGATACCTCAGGGGAGGATAAGTTCTGAGGTGACTTCAGGAATTTTTGAAGAAATTTGCAGACCTAGTGCTCTAGAGAAGAAAACGTTTGAGGTCTCTGGATCAAGATTATCTAAGGTCCAGACGCAAGATTTGGGGAGAACCTGTAAAACACCCACTGGCCGAGAGGGGATTGGGGCGGGTGAGGCCTGGTAAGAGCGTCCCAGAGTCTAGGACATAAGTGTCTGCTCCCTTTTCTTAGTAATGTGAATGGATTTCAGCATGTCTAGTGGGAAAGGAGGTTATGTATCTTTTCAGTAGAAGTCTTGATTGCTTTGGCAGCTGGGTTGCTTTTCAATGCCCAGGCTCACATGGTCTGCTGCTTCCTCTGCAGGACATGGGCAGTGCTTTGGTGCTACTCTCTTTAAAGTTTTCCAGCTTTATTCAGAGTTGAAGTAGATCACCAGTGTGAACCCATCAGCGAGGACCTGCTTTTGTTTAACCTTGCTGTGGAAAGCCTTAAAATTGGTCTAAGACCCGTCTGGAAATATTGACTGAGATTATGGGCCAGTTCAATTTACCTAAAATAATTTATAAAATTCAGGAATTCCCTGGCAGTCCAGTGGTTAGGACTCTGCTTTCACTGCCGAGGACACGGGTTCAACCCCCAGCTGGCGAACTAAGATCCCGCAAGCTGCGTGGCCAAAAAAAAAAAAAAATTCATTCATCAGTTCAACAATATTTGAGTATCTCGTATGTTCCTAGGCTCTGGGGACACAACAATGAGCCAAAGGGACAAAAATCCTGCCCTCACAGAGCTTCTTATCTTGTACAAAAGATGTCAAGATTGAGAACACTGCTAAAACTAATGAGAAATCTATTACTAAGCCTTGGTTTTTAGTTCCAGTTAAATTTTGGTTTATTTAGTCAACAGTCCCTATACCTGTATTGTATGTTGTCTTGGTTGTTAATAAATTAAAATATTTTTTGGTTACACAATTATCTTTATCGGTATTTACATATGCTAACACCTGTGATGAAAGTATACACCAGACACAAATAAATGGGCATTTAGTTTTAGAGACTGAAGCAGAAACAGAATATTACTTCATATGTTTGCTAAATTGCACTTCATTTGGTATAGACAGCTAATTCTTTTTCCTTTGCCATAATATCTGCTTTTCCTTATAGTTCTCCTCAAGTCTCCTCAGTAACGAGGTGACAAGCTCCCCAGTCATCATTAGAAAGATGAAAATGCTTTTTAAAAAAGATTGGGAAAAAATTCTAGTCATTTTTCAGATTGATTTATTGTTTAACAGCAAGGTTTTGCCATAATGGTACTAACTTGTTACAGTTTGCAAGGAAATAAAAAAGACAATTGTTCTACTAGTTGAAGAGACAAAATGCTAAATTATAAAACGGTGGGGGAAAAACTCAGGCAATTTAAATTTCCTGGCAATGGATCTATAATTTATTTGAGGGATCACAGTATTCTAAGCTATAGACAAATGTATTTTGTGGAGAAAAAAAAATTACACTTCGAGTTTCACTACCCTATTTTAGGGGTCAATTACACTGTTATATGTTGTAAAGAATAGTTGTTGTTTTTTTATAATGCCACAGTGACTAACCTTGTACACATATTTCAAGTTTGTGCAGATGTACTTTTTTTTTACATCTTTGTTGGAGTATAATTGCTTTACAAATGTTGTTAGTTTCTGCTGTATAACAAAGTGAATCAGCTATAGGTATACATTTATCCCCATATCCCCTCCCTCTTGAGCCTCTCTCCCACCCTCCCTAACCCACCCCTCTAGGTCGTCGCAAAGCATTGAACTGATCTCCCTGTGCTATGCAGCAGCTTCCCACTAGCTATTTTACATTTGGTAGTGTATATATGTCCATGCCACTCTCTCACTACATCCCAGCTTACCCTTCCCCCTCCCCATGTCCTCAAGTCCATTCTCTACGTCTGTGTCTTTATTCCTGCCCTGCCACTAGGTTCATCAGTACCGTTGTTTTAGGGAATAGTTGCTCTCGATCATCACATATAGTACCTATAAGGAATCCTACTCCTGAGTTTTGAATTCTTCTCTTTTCATCTTCGAAAAGCTTTAGCAAATTTTCCTGCCTAGGGGAAATTTCATCAATCTTTTTATCCTCTAATATTTTTGTTGTCATTTATCTACAGTTTTAAATTTTTTTAAATTAATTTTCTTTTTATTGAGGTATAATCAACATAAGAATATTAATTTCAGGTATACAGTGTAATGATTTGATATTTGTATATATTGCAAAATAATCACCACAATAAGACAAGTTAACATCCATCATCATAACATAGTTACAAAATTTTTAATTTTTTTCTTATGAGAACTTTCAAGATCTACTCTCCTAGCTACTTTCTATCTACAGCTATTTTAATACTTAGAGTAAGAGTTGTGTTTTTCCTGCTGAGTCTCAGAGGCTGAAAATGCTATAGAAATATTTTTTATAATACCTAATCTGAATTTCAAATAATACTTTAATCATTATGCATTTATTTTCAAAGCATTCTTTAAATACATAAAAAAGATTTTTTTTTTTTGCATGGAACTAAGAAATACTAATGCAGTGCTTACTGCATTTAGAGCACTATTCTAAACTAAGAGATATATAAATTAAAGAGATGAGACACTACTTGTTTTCAGAGACAAAAGGAAAAAGAGCTCACAGATTAAATGCTCACAGATGTGAGAGGAAGTATTTATATAGCGTTGAGGTAAGAGATCAAGCCCTGAAGCTAGACTGCCCAGATTCACATCCTGGCTCTAACATTATTACTGTGTAACCTCAGGCCAGTAATTAACTTTTCTCTGCCTCAGTTTCATCATCTGTAAAATGGGATAATAATAATAACCTACCTTATTGGGCTGTTATGAGGGTTAAATGAATTAACACACATGCAGAGCATTTAGATTACTTTCTAGAACACAGTAAGCTCTCTAAGATAGTTCTTACTGTCATGGGCCTGGTGTTTTCAAATTGAATTACTCCTCTAATCTAGAGCTTTACCATCTAGTTGGAAAGGCCAAACATTTATAAGAGAACAACTTGAAAGGTTTCACAACCTGGAACCAATTAATAAGTATGGAGAAGATGTGGCATCAAGATGTTACCACAGCAAAGGAAGCAAGATCCAATTCAAGAAGATGGTCAGGAATAGGTAAGAACTGAGTGTGGTCTCAAAGGATAAGCAGAGTGGGTGAAAACTACGTGTTTGGACAGGTAGGCAAGGAGTGAAAATATGGCAAATATAAAGACTATTAGATTTCTTTTAGAACCAGAAGTTCTTAACACATTCAAGATGATGCAAAATAACTAAGGACAGAGAGCATGAGCTTTCTGGCTAAAATTCTAAAGCTAGTTGCAGACAGAACCAGTGAGAATATCTAAAACTATGACTTCCAGCCCACCATTTCATTTGCTACACCAGTATGAGGCAGAATCAGGTTACGTGGTCCTTTCGTTGGTCAATTTTCCAATGCTGAATTCTTGAAAAAAAAAATTTTTTTAAGGGGCTCAAGTAAAAACAACTAAGGAAAAACATCAACAACAACAACTCTATACTTTTAGTAGTCATTCTCTTCCTGGGACACACACAGATGTGCTTTTATTTCTAAGTTTTTCCACAAAGACGGCAGGATTTCCCTTGTTTTGAATTAAATCATTGCATGTTTTCATTGAGGTAAAGCACACTTCTTACATTCTTTTACTCCTATAACTTGATAATTTATGTTTATGACCCTAAAATCTTAATAATAGTCTTTCTGCTTCTTCATAGCTTCTGCTTCTTCCAAATAGACTAAGGGGAAAGTAAAAAATGCTTTTGTACTTGGTGGATTTATTATCTATTCTTGACAGTTATTAGAACAACTGTAATCTGCTTCTTTTAAATTCAAAAGTTGTTGATTGATTGACTTTTGAAAAGAATGGCCAGGAAGGTAAAAGTATTTAAAAACCTCATGGTATGTCTTCAGAAGTTTGGATTTTGAGATTTATGAAAACTAGGTTAATGGTATTTTTAAAAGAGAAGCATAGCTTTGCTCTAGAAACATGTTTGGCTTTCTAATAGCTTCTTGGGTTCGTTTTCTCAGTGTTATTAGAATGAGTTCAATAGCTTCTACTATTTTCTTTCCCGAACCTGCAAAAAAAAAGGGAGAAAGCCTCAAGTGTCCCCACTCTGCTAGATCCTTCTAGAGGCAAAATTGTTCCTACATAACTATGTTCCCAATTTCTTTCTTGGGGCAGGAGCTCCAAAACCTTCCTAAGAGAAGTTCTCTTAATTGTCCTACGTAGCAAATACTTGTCTTAAACCTACTTTTTACTAAAACTTGGCCTTTTTCCAAGATCAAAAGATTACAGAATTTCCCCCACTCTTTCAAATCATCTGTTTACATTTTGTACTTGTGAAGCTGCCGTTTGAATTTCTGTGATTTTTGAAGAGCTGGACTGGACAGCAGAGGTCAGAGGCTCCCTTACTGCCAAACTGCTATAAGCAGTCACTTTGGAATCTAAAGTCAGATGGGCAAAATGGAGAAGGGAGGCTACAAGTGTCATCAGGTAGCAGGTCCATATGTTGTCTGTTGCGAAGACAGGGACCTTCAGGGTGTTCATTAGGCTAGGTTATCAAGGTCTGAGGCAGTGTACTGGATTGTGGCGGAGACTGTGGAGTCAGAAGGCTTGGGTTCAAATCCCAGCTCTGCCACTGTTCCAGGTGCCTACTGCTATACAACGACCACCCTGAAGCCCATCTCGTATTATTGCTACCTTCTGTTTCTGGGCACTGACTAGGCTCAGTTAGATCTCTCAGTCAGTGACTGGGGCTGGAGTCATCTCAAAGGCTTGCTAACTCACATGCCTGGCAGTTCAGCTGGCTGTAGGCTGGGTCCTCAGCTGGCATCAGCAGCAGACACACCACCTATACATGAGCTACCACATGGCTAGAGCTTCCTCATAGCATGGCTGCTGAGTTCCAAGGGTGATTGGCCCAGGAGAAGGTCAGGTGAAAGCTGTAGCTCCTTTTACAACCTAGAATCAGAAGTTACCTACATCATTTCTGCTGTATTCTATTCGTTAGGATCACATCTCTAAGTCTAGCCTATATGCAAGAGGAAGACAATTAGACTCCATTCCTTAATGGGAGTGTAAAAGAATTTGTGGGACTTCCTTGGTGGCGCAGTGGTTGAGCGTCCGCCTGCCGATGCAGGGGACACGGGTTCGTGCCCCGGTCCGGGAAGATCCCACATGCCGCGGAGCGGCTGGGCGCGTGAGCCATGGCCGCTGAGCCTGCGCGTCCGGAGCCTGTGCTCCGCAACGGGAGAGGCCGCAACAGTGAGAGGTCGGTGTACCGCAAAAAAAAAAAAAAAGAATTTGTGGACATGTCTTCACACTAGTATAGGCACTTATTAGCTGGAAGAACTCTCTGTTCTTGGCTTTTCTGGTTTGTAAAACAAGGACACAGAGGGTAACTTTCCTCCCAGGTTTTTGCGAAGATTAAACAGGAAAAGAATGGTACCTGGTACTCAATATGTTTAAAGCTTAGCACATCACTATGTCTCATGTGGATCAGAAGTGATGCTAATGGTGCCATCAATGATGGTGTAGGTCCAAAGCAGATACAGTCTGGGGAATTGTTACCTTTTCAAACTCTACTGGTAGCATTTGACAAATACCAGTGCCTGTGGTTCTTATGCCGGTAGGAAAATAATTACTATATATGGTCTGAATTCTTGGTTCACCTCATTTTAGCGACAGTTTCCAGGTCAGTCCATTTAAACCTGGCTCCATTTATGGCAATTTATTTCATTATTGGACGAAGTAGTTAGAACCATGAGTAATAATTACTGCGCCTACATTTCTTTTAACACCTTAGCCAAGTAATCCTCACCTCACCCAGTGAGTAAGGTTGGATGAGCACTCTTCCCTCCTCCGGGATGAGGAAACCAGGACAAGGGTCAAGTGGCTTGCTCTAAATTCTACTGTACAAAGAGGCAAGAAGCCAGCTGGAGTGAGAAGCTGGAGGGCCTGATTCTCTGGCTTCCTCCAGCACGCATAAATAATATGCAGATTAACACCCTATCATTGATCATCACCCAGTGCCAGTTAATACGCAATATTCATTTATATATTTTCATATAAATATATACATATAGTTGAAATTTCTTTTTCAATTATCTTTTAATTTCTGTAACAGAGAATTGGCCAGTGTCTACTTAGCATCATGTGAAATTAAGTGAGTTAATAGATATTAAAAAATCTTGTAAATAAAAGCACACTTTGCCACTCAGTACACTCTTTTCCCTTTCGGTCAAATTAATGTTTTCCGATATTCCTGGGTATCCAAACTTTTTTTGGTCTAAGGGAGAAGGAACAATTGAGAACACTCCCACTCTCTGCTGACATCTGCCCACAGGTTGGGTTCCAGTTGTCATTCCCCGCGGCCCCCTTCCTCACCCCCTCCGCCCCGGCCCGCTCCCCCTGGCTTGCCTCTCCAGTTATTGTATTTGTCGTTTGATGTTAATAAATCCGGGAGTGAGAAAGGTAGAAGGGCTGTGCCTTCCGTGGGGCTGGGAGGGACGCCTCTCCTTCCTCCTCTTTTCCACTCCTTGCCCCATCCAGGCTGGCCCCGGAGGCGGAGGCTGCACCCGCGCTCACCGGGGGGCGCTGTGCCGCCGGCACCGGGCGGCTGGAGGTGAGTCGGCTGGGAGGCGGCGGCTCCCGGTCCTGCCGGCGCTCAGAGGGGCGAATCCCAAGCTGCGAGGTCGCCGCCCCCGCCCCTCGGCCGGCCCCTCCGCCCTCGGGGTAGAGGGGAGTGGCCGGGCGCCTCCAGCCGCAGCGCAGCACTTTGCAGCGGCAGCGCACTCTGCAGCCGGGCGCGCACTGGAGTCCCGGGCGCCGCGCGTCGCGGTGGTGTGGGAGCGCGGGCGCGAGGGGCAGGCAGCCGCTGGGCAGCGTCTGCCGGCAGCGTCCGCCAGCAGCGTCTGGCGAGCAACTGCGCGGGAGCCCCGCAGCCTCGCGGAGGGCCAGCGTCCCGGAGCGCGCCGGAGAGGGAGGACGACAAGGAGGCGGAGTGGCGTCCGGCGAGGTAGTGCGAGCGCTTTCCTTCTCTCGCCTGCCCTGCCCGCTCGGTCCTTTGTGCCCGGGGTCCCCGTGGCCCCGCCGCAGCTCGCGGGACACGGGTCAGCGGGGTCTGCGGTCTCTCCTCGGGGCCAGGCGGCGCTGCGGCGAGAACCGCGCACGCTGGAGGTCGGGCAGGGTGGTCGCGACTCCGCAGTTGCTTCGGGGGCGGGTGGGAGAGTAGAGGGCGCTAAACTAAGTTATTCTTACTTTGCCCCATCCCCTTCGTACCTATGGGCAAAGTGGAATTCAGGTCTTCCTGGTGTTCACCCACACCCCTCCATCTCTCTGGCCCACAGCTGTTTCCTGGCCCCCTGGTTCTATGGAAGGACACGGGGTGGCCTCCTCCGGGAAGGAAAGCGGAGGGAGAACAATGGGGCGTCCTGGGGAGTGGGGTTCAGGTGCGGCGTGCCCCAGCGGCGGGGGAGAAGGGGCCCAGGACCCGACGGGGCATCCTGCGCGTGCAGCTGAGCTATGCTCCTTTGTTCCGCCGCAGCGGAGGGGGCTGCCTTGGGTCTCGTTTCCTGCCCGGGATGGGATTGATTCACGGTCCTAGAGAGGGAAGGGGAGGGGGCGGGGCTGGAATGGAAACCGGATTAGGAACAGGAGTCCTGGAGAGTTCTTGCCGGGCCGGGGCAGAGGGTTGGGGAGTGGGTGATGTGAGTGCACTGGAGAGTTGATTACAAACACACAGCATTTTGTCCAAGGGCTTGCTGTGTGGGTTTCTGGAGCTTATTTGTAATGCTTTGTTCAGGCTGCGGCCGAGCGTTTATTGCTTCAACAAGTTGTGTACTTCCCTGACTTCTAGGCGCTCTCAGTGTTAGTTTGCTGAAATCAAATCTTCTTAATTACAGTGGAAGAAGACTTTTTTTTGGGCTATAAATCAGGGCATTTGTGTGTATGTATGTGCCTGTGGATCCGTGTTTGTAGCTAGTAGATATTGGCTTGAATGGGTAGGAAGCAGATTTTATAGCATTGATTTTGACATAGAATAATTTTCTCCGTTGTAATAGAGTAAAACAATTTTCCAGGAATGTTTGGGGGGGAAACCACTAGAAAATTAGACATTGCTAAATAAATGAATCAGATTAGGTAACACTGAATTGAAAAACCCTTTACAGTCTTTCCCAGAAAACACATCATACACACCACCCTTTGGGTTTTCAGTTGAGGAGTCGTGACTTCTGTGCTTTCACTCCCCTAATGTGGGTCATCTGGACTAGGAAAGGGAACAGTTGCCACTATGGTGAATGGGAATTATTTTTAGGGGGAGGTAGAATTGAATGTAATGTGTTGGGCATATGTTAAGTGACCCTTTCCTAGATTGGAATCAAGAAGCCCAGGAGGATTGGTTGACCTCGGGAGGGAGCCAGGGTGGATTGAATGATGAGTGTTTTTTGAATGGAGTATTCCAAGCAAAACCGTTTTGGGAGGAGGCTGACATTTCCAGGCATTCATGGTTTGTGCCTATGGGACACTGGTGGAAGGATCCCAAAGCTGGGCTGAAGGTTAGAATTACTGTGGTGATAGTTGAGGAGACATTTAGCTGTAGTAGTCTGGCTGAGGCAGGGCTGGGAAATGACCTAGAGCTGCTTCTTCGACAAGTCTGAGGGCCCACCGGTGAACCACCGCGTTGGCTATTCATTTTAAGACAGCCAAGTTTGAAAGTCTCTTAATCTTAGAAGGGGAATGAAGAGCTTACTCCTGGGGAAAAAAAATGTTTCCTGCCCACTAAGCGGTAATGGAAAAGAGCTGTACCAGCTACCGTGAGGGTTTGTCTTTTTCTTGGAGGATGTGGTCAGATTTTCAGGCCAGGCTGGAAAACAGTGGGATTTGTCCTCCAGAGCCATTATGATGTGCAGTTGAGGTGGGATGTTGTCCAACCGTCAAGCTGTTTGTCATTATAACTAACACACTGCCTGGCAAAACATTGTGTCATGGGCAGCGAACAGAGGGAGACTTCCTTCGTTATCGTTGTCTTGCCATTTTGGACTTTTCGTTTATGTTGTGAATTGTTTTGTAAAATATAGCACAATTGGATTCCTCCCGAGTACTCATTGCAATATACATTAACAAAATGCAAAGCATAAGATTACTGCTACCAAAGACATGGATGGGGAAGCCTCTTAAATAGTTGGTGTCTGGCTGCAGGCCGTCCGATGGATTCCCCATGTGTGATGAGGCTGGCTGCAAACTGCACCCTCTTCACAGGATGGGATGAATCATCACTTTGTCAAGCCTGGAGGTAAAGACTGACTCTCCCTGGTTGCTTCGCGGTTATGCAAAGCAACGAGGAGCTTCCGACAACAGTGGGGAAGGAGTGGGGTGTAGGAGTGGGCCAAGAGGGGAATCCTCAGAATGTAGGATGTTAAAGGTTTTTAACATTTGTCCTTCCTTTGGGTGAGATTCTTCTCTTGTCCCCCTCCCTTCTGCTATTTTCAATAGCTGGACCTTTGGATTTTAAACAGCCTAACAGTAGTTAAAACTGTCATTTAGTATTTACTGTGTGAAAAGGATTTTACACACATTATTTTATTAACCCTCACAACAACTTGGTAAAGTGGGTATTATCTCCATTTTACAGTTGAAACTGAGGCCCAGGGAGTTTGGTAACTTGCCTAGTTGTGTAGGTAACTAGTAAGGGGTAGAGGTGAGATTTGAATTCCAATCTCTGATTCCAAGGTCCACACTGTATGGTATGATATCTTTTAATACTAGGAATGACAGCAGTTTGATTATGTGATTAGCCCTTTGCAGATTGCAAATCACTTTTGCATATATTATCGTAATTGATTTTTTCAAAAACCACTGTGAGATAGGTTTGGAAGGCTAGATTAGTGACATCGCAACTTTTCAAACTGTATTATTGTTCAAAAGCTTTGCTGTTTGATGGCCTGTGTGAATAAACTTTAAGTGAATGAAACTTTAAAGAGTTAGGCTGCCAATGTTTAAAAATAAGTGTGTTTTTGGGGTGAGGGGACATTTAAAAGTGGTGGAATGGAGTAGACTTATAGTCATTTGATATTTATTGAAATCTGTTTTAGCCCTTTTTATCTCCCAGCCTTTATTAGAACACTGCACTTTGCTTCTTTACTGAGACCCAATGCCAGAGTGTCTTTTTAGAAGAGGAATAAGGAGGGAAGGAATGTGATTATAAAGAGGAAGTGGGACATCAGAATTGGAGTCATACACAGCAGCAGGCCGTAGATTTTCCCAGCACATGCTTTTTGTCCTGGCAGTCGCCTTTTACAGAAGACATTCTTCCTTAGGGAAGTGTCAAGGGTCTTTCTTTACAATATCCTCTGACATCATCACATTTCTGAGCTCTGTGGGAACACACATTCCACAGGATTTCTGTGCTCATCTTTTCCCCACAGGGGAAGTGAACAAGCTTAGGCATCCACGTGAAAGTGGAATGGAAGTGGTATCCGTCCTTGGGGTGGAATGGAGTATGGTGCCAGGCAGGAGTCTCCTGACCTTGACCCAGGGGTGACCGCCGAGTGCAGGAGCAGAGTGGATTCGAACACTTGGCGTCATCATCGATTATTTATGGATTTCTCAGAATGCTCCTGGGCAAATGGAAAAGTCAATATTGGTTTTTTTTTGTTCCTAAGACTATGAAGACTGAAAGTTCTACTGTTACTTTTTAATTATTTCAAGCCAAGACATCATTTGGGGTCTTCAGAGACTGTAGTGTAGGTGCAGTAACTTCTGTCTCCTGAGGCCATTAGATTCTCATCCATTGGATATTTAGAGGGGATGCACACACGTGGTCTGCTGAGTTCTAACAGGGAGCACTTTCCAACTTACCAGCTGAGAAGGATGAAGGATGCTCTTCTAACCTGTCGTAGGTTTCTTTTCAGTTGCCAGTGTCTTCATCAATTTGTATTGTATTAAGCACACAGTTGATGCAAGGCTAGGCATTAAAAAGCAGCAAAGGAAATCCATTGTGTATCAAAGGATGTAGCAGGGCAGCGCAGTGTGCCCAGAGAGTGGATGTTGGTGAGATGACTGTGACAGCCGTGGTGACCAAGGCCACGCCAACACATGCTACTGAGACAAAAGCGTGAGAGTGGGAGGAACCCAAACAATGCCTGTTCCTTCTTTGTCCTTGGTTTTATTTCCCCCAACCTCTGATGGTGCTAAAGGAGTCGGGTCTCTGAACACCTGCCTCTGAAGGATTGGTTGGGATGTTAGGAAGCCTCTTTCTGGTGAATTCGTTGCCGTTGCCGGAGGAGAGAGGAGAGGATCCTTTTTTGGACCCTGAGGGTGTATAAAGTACCACTCCATGGGAGAAGGTGTTGAATTACATGGTCGGCCCTGGTGTACAGCAATTCCTTGGTGTCCTCCTGCTTTCTTCCCTCCCCACCTGCCAGCGTCCCAACCTTCCTCATCCTGGTTCAGCATGGCTGTTGATTCAACCGCACTAAGGCTGTTCATAGACTTCAGGCATATTTGCATAGTGGACAAGAAATGCCAAGTCCCCAAAGAATTATATTTTGTTACATGACATTCACGCTGCTGTCATTAAGTAGTGGGTGCTGCGCTGTGTCATGCTGCGTCCTGGGTTCTCTCCATAGCCTGTTTCATTTAAGCCTCATTGCTCTCCTTCAGTAGGAGATGTCTGTAGTTGGGAGAGTTGGGTAACGTGCCCAGGGCTAGTAGAGATCAAGCCCAAGACTGTGTGCTTTACAGAACAACGTGCTACCTCGTGGGACAGTGTTCTTGGAAGCTCTGGGCCACTTTAAGGAGTGAGTTTTACAGAGTTAGAGAGTGAGCCCACCCTGACAGTCTCTCTCTTCCTTTGTCCCCTGGAGTCAGGGTTCCTGCGTGTGTCCTTGGTTGGACCAGGGCTGAGGATCTGGTTCAAATGCTCCTGAGTTGCTCTTTTTTTTTCTGGGTCTTGTGCTTGGCAACCCTGCATTATTCTCCTCCCCCAAGTGAGGGGGACGTGGTGAAACAAGATTCAACCTGCTGGTGGGAGACCAAGGAGCCAGCCCTGCCTGGTTGTCTTTCTCACCCTCTCCTGGTCACTGCCTTCTCTGTGGGAATCTGCTGACCTTCTGGGGATTTTCAGGGGGTTTGTCTGATCTCTGGTCTCCAGTCTTTTCAAGCACTGTATGCTGCTGGTCATCCAGTCAGAGCTCAGGGTCTGAGGCATGTGGATGAATTGGTGGGAGCACCACTGCAGAGCTGGAACTTAGGGGATAAGACTTTGGACAAGGCAAGGAAGATAAGAATTGGTATAGAATTTATACTCGTCCAAGATAGGCAGTTTTTGAAATTGAGGTCTGGAGATAAGTGAAAATTGACATCCTTCCTTTGCTTATCAGATAAACAACAAGGCTGAGCTTCTAAAAATACCAGGTGCCTGGCTTTCCTAGATAGCTTGGAGAGGCAGGAGGAGACCAGGTCTGCTTTCCAGGGACTTTCTGATCAATCCTGCGTGGACTCAAGATGCTTTGAAGTTACACAGATGGCTTCATTTTGCTGTGTTGAAATGAAAATACAATTCAAAATTGTACAAGTTTTTAAACTCGTAAAAAAAAAAAAAAGAATTCAGCATCCTTGAAGAGACTTTAGAAGATTGCATTGAAAGGACAATGGGACGGACGGACCAGGTTATTCGTTACTGGTTTCATTATTGTGTGTGTGCATATTATTTGCCTGCTCATTTTCACTGGTTTCGTGAAAGCATTTTCTGTACACTTCAACCCCCAAATTAAAAAGAAACCAAAAACCTTCGTTGAAAACCTCCTGCTGGCCCCACTTACTTTTGCCACTGTGCACCTTCTCTCTCCTCCCTCAGTGCTGCTTCCTTTTAAATTCTATATTATTAGACTCTGAAGCGCTATTTGCAACGTCCAGGTTGCAAATAGGCCCAGGTCCTAGCTGCTCGTTCTTTCCTTTGAAAGGGCTTCAAAGGGATCATCACTATTTTATTCATTTTAGAGTCCCTGCCTAAATGCTTTTAGGAAAAGTTTAATTTTTATAAACATTGGGCCTAGGCCAATTTGCATGGCTCGTTTTTTTTTTGCATTCCTCATGCAGTCTGCTTACAGTTGTAATAAGTAGACTACAGTTTTGATTTACCCCTGATGTGGTGAGCTGTCTCGCAAAGAGTTCTCACTTGCTTGAACTCTTCAGGCTGTTGAGAGGTATTCATAAAAATATATGAACTGCCACATTGGGTCAGATTCAGGAATCTGCTTTCTGCAGAAGCAGAGTACTAAGTATTCTGTGACATTGGAGGAGGGGGTTGGAGTTAGACTTTATAGCTTTAGTAGGTTTTGGGGCTCTCTCTTCAACATCTATAATTGCATAATCTCTTAAAAACCTCTCATCCATATATATTTAAACTCATATATTCAGATTCTTGAATTGTGTATTTGTATCCTATATTTAAACATTTCACACCTCCTTTAAAGGTAGAACTTGACTGTATTGGTATTTTGACTTCAAATGTTTAATTTTTGGAATGGTAGCGTGATGAAGTTGAAAGGGCCTTTAGGCCACCACCATAACTACTTACTTGTATCTGAGAACTGCTCAGGCTCAAAAGGTTAACCAGGGTCAGCTCTGGCACTGGACTCCAAGGCTTTTAACTTCTTGCTCAGTTTTCTTTCTAGGGGAATATCTCACTGTCTCTCCAAACCCATCAAAATCCACGCTTAGTGCCCATTACCTAATAGTTGACCGTCTCTGATGTAACTGTGCTAATAGCATTCTTATCATCATCTTGACTTTGGATTTCAGAAGCCTCACCGACTTCTCTATTTTCTGTGACTCTTACATCCATCTAATCAGTTACAGTGTTTGGTTGATTGTTGCCTTTTATTTTCAAATCCTTAAACCTCTATTCTGGTTCAGACCTTTAAAAGGCTGGTTTACTAGAATACAGCATTTCCCGAAGTGGGCTGTTCCATGAAAAGTTTGTACACGTTACTGTAGAAAAGCGTTCCTTGGGCAAGTAGGTGTTGGTTAAACAACATTTTAAACAAGTTTCTTTAAATAAACTTAAAAAAATAAGTTTCTTCTTTACAGAAGGCGGACTTTTATTTGTGACCGTGCACTGTGGATCTCCAAGAGGGAGATAGGGTATGCACTGTCCCAACTTATGTGACCGGTGTCCCACTTTTTGGCAGGATCATTGTGTAGATAATACTGCTGTAGTCCCTTCATTGTACCGTTTTTAGACCCATCACTGTCTGGCTTTCTGTGGGAATATGTGTTCTCTGTGAGCCATACTTGGTTCTCTCTGAAACATGTCTTCTGCTTTTTTACCTTATTTTTTTCCTGGATCTTTCCTTCGCCCTGGAAGCCCCTCTCTACCTATTACCCCTACGCATCTCTCACAACCCAGCTTTCCTGAACTTGTAGCATTTACTGTTTCACAACTTAAAATGGAGAAAATATTTGAAAGAGTCAAAACATTGGAAGTAACATTGCATACCCATAATAGTTAAATTACTGGAATTCACACAGAATGCCGTTTTCCATATTTGTGTCAGTTGATGAGTCAAACGCACATCACGTTCTTCTCGCTCCCTCCACAGAGGTTAACTTGCACATATATTCTCCAAGCATGTGACTTGTTTATTTTTCAAAAATTTTGTGTTATTGGAATTGCATTCAGTTTATATAAAAATTTAGAGAGAATTGAGATCTTTATGGTCTCATGGCTTCCGGTCTGCAACCTGATATACTTCTCTATTGATTTAGGTCTTTTATGTCCTTCAATGAAATTTTATAATTTTATGTGTAAAAACTCTTTCACGTCTTCTGTTAGACTTGTGCCATGGTGCTTTATGGTTTTTATGGTCATTGTGAGCGGAATTGTTTAACACATTTCTGATTGGTGTTGCTGGTATACAGGAATGAGGATTGATTTTGTATTTGTTTATTGATGGGTTCTATTTTTTTTTTTTTTTTGGTGGTATGCGGGCCTCTCACTGTTGTGGCCTCTCCCGTTGCGGAGCACAGGCTCCGGATGCACAGACTCAGCGGCCATGGCTCACGGGCCCAGCCACTCGGCGGCATGTGGGATCTTCCCGGACCGGGGCACGAATCAGTGTCCCCTGCATCGGCAGGCAGACTCTCAACCACTGCGCTGCCAGGGAAGCCCCGATGGGTTCTTGATTGATCACATTTCAACCTGTGTTTGCTATAGGAGCCTGGAGTCGCGTGGTGTTTCTAATAGAGCGTAAAATAACAAACCTGTAATGGAAATGTCATAACTCACCGTAATTTAAAAATTATATATGATACTTTTAGAAGTAAGGGGAGGTGGAGGTGTTTTTTGTTTCTTTAATGCATTCATGTATTCATTCATCAAATGTTGGGGTGCCTAGTGTGTGCCAGGCACTGTACTAGGCACTGAGTCTTTAATGGTGAGCAGAGCAATTGTGTTTCTGTCTTCATGGAATGTGAGGGGAGAGAGACATTGCGGAAGTGAACATAGATATTTATGCCATATTTATGAATTGTGATATTTGTTATGAAGGGAAAGGACAGGATGCTGTGAGAATAAGAAAGATGGGGAGGGGAGACTTCGGATTGGGGGTAGAGGGAGAGCCTGTCTGAGGAAACAGGCATTCATGCAGCTGCCTGAAGGGTTAGTTGGTACTGCTGCGGGAAGAGAAGGATGGTAGAGCTTTCCAGGCAGTGAAGAACGGGCCCAGAAGCCCTGGGGTGCAGTTCTGCTCTTAATGATAGATTGATGGAAATTTTAGTAATTAAGGACTTAAAAAGTGGTACTTCTTAGTAAATCATCATAATAGTGGTATTTAGTAGTGTTTAAGTATGATGACATGAAAATGTTTATTTTTGGCCAGTATGTTCCCCTTCCTCCTCAAATGAAACTGCCCAAGTAAAGAGTGCGCTGCCTCTGTGACGGGGCTTGAGTGGGGCTACTGCCCATCCCCCAACCCTCCCTCTACCCCTTGAGAGCTGCCATTGCCCTGAGTACTGGTGGCTGCTGGGCACGCCAACGTCCTGGGTTCTGTACTATTGGACTGGGTCTTGCTCTGAGGTCTGGAGAAGCCCTGTCTCTCCTCCTGGGAGGGCTCTTGAGCAGGGGGGGCCACCTTTGGCCCTTTCAGTGTCTCAGCCCTCTCTCTCCCCTTTCCTTCTGGTACCTTCTCTAGAGACACACTGAGGGCTCTGATGTGAAAAGGGTGGGGAGGGAGGAGGGGTCTGGTCTGAGTTACGCACACTTCATTCCACCTAGAATCACCGCGCATCGCGCATCCGTCATCGAGGCTTTGCACCTGGGGCAAGCGCATCAGAGCCTGGTTCTCTTACGTGGCAGTGAGTCCTCGCTCAGTGGGAAGCAGTGTGGTGCAATGGTGATGGGCTGCGCTCTGGGGAAAGTATTGGGTTTGAAACCTGACTCTGTTTAGCAGCCCATGTCCTTGGCCACATAGCTTAATCTGTCTCTGCCTCCGTTTTCTCACCTGCAGTATTTGGGTAATAGTAGAGCCTTCTTCCTTGGATTGTAATAAGGATTAAATGAGTAAACACACATATGTCCATAGAATAAACAATGTCAGGCACAGAGCAAGCGCACAGTATAAATGTGAGTTGCTACTCAGTCTTTTCTGAAAATGGATTCCTGGAGTTCTTCCTCCTCTTCCCCCACCAGATATTCAGATCTGTTTGATTCCAAGCAGTGTATATAATGTGTGATTTGATACGGGGCTCTAGTTTCTCCTCTGAAAAATATATAGGAAGAAAGATGGCAAAGAAACCAAAATGTTAACAGTGATTGTGTTAGTGTAGTAGATAGGGATGACTTACGTTTACAACCCTCTTTATTTTCTGCATTTTCTGTAATCTGGTTATGTTAGCTCTGAACTAATAACAATACCAAAACATCTTATGAAAAAGCTCAGGCTGCAGTTGCCTCAGCGGTTCACTAAAGTGGAGCCGAAGAGGGTGGCACGCCTGGGGTCTGCCTGCTCTGATTGTATTCGCAGGTGGAGTAGTTTCCCATTTATGGTTACAGTTGCAGGAACGCAACAGTATTTAAAAGTCTTCAGCAGAAGCATCCCAGGAAGTTAGAAGATGGGGATGTGGATCCTTGTGAAACTCTTCTTTCTTTGAATGTTACTTTTTCTGTCATTATTTTCCCTTTGTTGTCTCTTGCTCTGCTCCCTGAGAGTGCCTCTGGCCATCTGTTACTCTCTTTGGTCTGCTTTTACTCCCCTCCCCTTGAAAACCACTCCTTTCAATACCCCATCTTTCTCCTTTACTTGCTTGTCACATGGCAGTGATGCACACATTGCTACAATTCCAAGTAAAGACTAAATTTTATTTCTTATTTTTAATCGTAAAAATAAATGTAACTTTTCACCCTCAAAAACCTACATTAAGTTGCCTTTTGTTTACTCATACCTGGAATTCATGAATTAACTTACTAACTCACTAAAGTCTGGAGGAGTCTGTGATTTCCTAAAAGCACCAAGAATCTTGGGGGACTTGGGAGACTGAAAGGAAGGGGAGATTAAGGGGATACTGAAGTTGAATTTTTTCTCTTATTTTGCTGAGGGTCATCTGTGTGGCTACCATTTAGTTATGTCTCTGAATTTTTAAAGTTTTCCAAACTGAAAGAACCGAATTCTGGAAAATTACCAAAATACATTTTTTAGAAAGAGAACTTTGCCAAATTTGACACATTTCCTTAAAAGCCCATTGATTTCAGTTACCGTTTAAAAAGTTCAGTGAGCTTTCCAGTTTTCCTTTCATGTGCCTCTTCTTGAATAATTGTGAGTGGAGAAATGGGCTTTCCTGCTAAGTTTGCTTTATCTACAGGAATTTATTTTTAAGCAGTGGTTTTCTGTAAGTATCTCAAAATTATACCGACATGGATTTCAAAGAAAGTATGACAGCATGTTGCTACTCAACAGAATAGCTATTTACTTGAGAAATATTGCTAATTTCAGTGAGATTTCACAGTTGAATGTAAAATCTAGTAGAGGGGATTTAAATTAAGGGATGCCTTCCTATACCTTATTCCATAGTTGGTAGTGTTCTTCATCTTCAACCACAAATGCCTAATTTGAACATAAATATTTATGCGCATTCTTTCTCTGCTGTAAGGAAGTCTAGTTTAGTTGGGGTAAAATCTGGATTTATAGGATGGGTATAACTAGGATTTAGTATTCACTATTCAAAAGGATTCATCAGCAGAGTACTTTAAATTAGAAGCAACATGTATACCACTATTGAGTAAGGCAGCAGTTGTAAAAGGTCTGTATTATCACAAGCCCACCAGGTACAGACGTGATCTTGCATCTTGTCTGTTTCACTTCATATACCCCAATACATGGAGGAAGAGAAATCTGTTGGGTTTAGCTGACACGTGCGTGCCACAGGTGTTGAGAAATAATGGTAAAACTGTCAGCCCCACCTTAATGCTTGCTGTTTGTTGCAATTAAAAAAAGAAACAGAAAAGTATAGGTAAACTGCTACAGGAAACATGTGCCGTTATACATCCTTCGGGGTGACCTGTTTCGTATCTCATGGACTCTGGGATGGAAGAGTTGGCAAGTTCTCTCCTTGGATGGGAAAGTGCCCCTTCCTTACCTGGCAGTCAGCGAGCCTGTCAGACCCTGGGTGCAGCAGGGGCTTCACATTCTGTGATTCCGTTTCCAGCTTTGCACTTGCCCTCTTGGCAGCAGCTCGCGTGTGGTGATCTTTTCTTACGAGAACAGTTAATGACCATGGCAGATGCTGGGAGCCCACTTCTGCAGTTTTGCAGCTGTTTATGTGTCCAGTTGGACTTCTTGAAAGAATTAATTTTTAGGATCTCACACTGAGGGCTACAAGTATAATAGGATTTGGGGGGAACGTTATTTTGTGGGAGTTAGTTTTGGATGTTGCAACAGATGTAACATGAAGGTAGCATGGCAGCTGAAGGGGATCCTGTAGTAAGATTCCCATTTATCCTGAAACCGGGCAACTCAGAAAGTCCAAGATTACTAACACTCCCTTTTGGATATTTTGTACTAAAAAATCATCTTAAGAAGAAACATTACAGGAAGTTTGGAAAGTGGAACTAAAAAAGACTCTTCTTGAGTTAACTAACTCTTAAAATATCAACTATGGTCATTTCTGAGTATTCCTTTCCAAGTTTTCTATGGGTATATTTTGGAATGATTGTAATCATAGAGTTCATGTATTTTCTGTGCTGCTGTGAGTTTCGAGATACATTTTATAGTTGTGTTATTCCACTGAGTACCGTAATTTCCTGAAACACCTCTTTTTTATTGGGCATTTGGGTTGCTTCCACCACTTTGCTGCTGTAAATAATAATACTGTGATGAACATCTTTGTGCATATAACCTTTTCTCTATTTTGGGTTATTTTCTGACAGTAGCTGTTGAGAATGAGTTGACTGGGTCAATGATTGTGGTGACTGTTGTGATGTACCCCTCTTTAAGCAGTGGGGTGGATGTAGTGACTGGATTGGAGGGAGCAGGGGAAGTGGTGGTCTGGGATGACTCCCAAGTTTCTGGTCTGTGTGATGTTGGGTATGGTCATCACAGACAGGCTGAAGGGGGTGGGTTCCATTTGGGATGTGGGGCCCCCAGGCAGAGAGGGAGCTTCAGCAGACGCTGGGGCTCAGGGACAAGCCAGGGCCTGAGGTCTGGATGGAGGGACTACCAGCATCTTGGTGTGGTCGAAGCTGTGGATGTTGTGAGGATCACTTGGAGGGCGGAGGGAGAAGCAGGGAAGGTGGGTGATAGAAGTCTGGGAGACATTATTTTGTGACAAGTGGAGGAAGGAGAAGCCACTAAGGAGAATAAGGAGTGGTGGGGTGGGAAGTGAAGAGCCAGGGAGACGTGGCCAGAGGGAAGCCAGGGCAGGAGAGAGGTTTTTTTTTGTTGTTTTTTTTCTTATTTGCTATCTATATATCTTCTTTGGTGAAGTGTCTGTTTAGGTCTTCTGCCTACTTTTTTTTTTTTAACATCTTTATTGGAGTATAATTGCTTTACAGTAGGAGAGAGTTTTAAGGAAGGAGTTCGCGGGCAGCAAACAGGTGGTGACGTTCTACTTGAAGATGTTTGAGTGGCACATGCCGAGTGAGCTGTGGGTGCCTAGGAAGGGTGGCAACTGTCAAAAGGTAGGCTGTGTCAAAAGCTTAGCGGTAGAGGGAGAGAGAAGTAGCCAGTCTTACCAGGGCTTATAGTACAGTATATTAGTCTGCGTGGGCTGCCGTGACAAAATGCCATGACTGGGTATCGTAAGCAACAGAAGTACATTTTCTCACCATTCTGGACGCTGGAAGTCCAAGATCAAGGTGTCAGCAGGTTTGGTTTCTTTGAGGCCTCTCTCCTTGGCTTGCAGATGGCCACCTTCTCACCGGGCCTTGTATGCACATCCCTCAGTCTGTGTTGGCTGTGTCCCTGTCTTCTCTTTTTATAAGGACACCAGTCATGTTGAATTAGGGCTCACCCTTATGGCCTCATTTTAACTTAATCACCTCTTTAAAGGCCCTGTCTCCAAGTACAGCCCCATTCTGAGGTACTGGGGGTTAGGACTTCAACATATGAATTTGGGGAGGGGGTGACACAGTTCAGCTCCTAACAGATGGATTCTAGGCCTGATGACACACTTATCCTTTCTCCTTCCTCCGTTCCTCCCCCCGAACACACACACACACACTGTTGACCCTCTGCTGCTTCTCATCGTACTCTTGTCTCTTGGCTTTGGTGACCCATGCTCTGGTCTCATCTCCCCCTGGTCCCTTGGTGTCCAGGTTCTGTAGGGTTTGGGCCTTGGCTTTCCTCTCCTGCTAGAATCAAGTTGATTTATTTGTCTTCATCTCCTTCTCAACTATAACTCAGTTTCAGGTAGCAAAGTATTAATTCTCTCAGGTATAAAAAGTTGTGTCAGGTTAACCCTGTAGTAAATTTTATTTGATGATAAGACTAAACCATTTTGTAATCTTGTCCTCGTGGCTGCTTATTTCACAGTTTAAAAGAAAAACAAAACAAAACAGTGGGAATATTGATTTAGGTCAAGGTTCAGTCAAAATTTATATTTGAGTTTATCTCATATTTTACAAATTAATGTTGTTGTTGTTTTATCCCCTTGAGTTTGGTCTTGGATTCCTTTTTTTCCCAAGAGCCTATCTTGGTTAAAATAAGACTGAGTGGGTAGCTATCCCAGTAGTGCCTGGGGGCAGAATTATTTGGGTAGGTATGGTATTACTGCATTTTTTTCCTTCAGATGTGGCTTTTTGTTTTTGGAATTAAAACTGTATAGAAGTTATGATTATCCTATTTGATGCTGAGGAGGGAGGCTTCACATGCATGGTGTTGATGAGGGAGTTGGGGTTAAATTGTGGGTATATGTTATTTAAACTGTGGTTGGTTGCACTGGGGTTTCTGGTGTACATGTGTTTACATGGTGTTTCTCTCAATAGTCTATTGAAATATATCAGTATGATTTCTACGTAGAAGTTCATATTTTTATTGAAAAGGCTGACTATCAGATTTCTAAAAGTGTATAAATTACGGATAGATTTACTGTTTGGCCACCTAAAATAGCACCCAGATTTTGCTGGGCAACCTGGAGAGGAACATTTATCTCTGTCAACATTTTTAAAAGAAGTACATAATTTTAAAGTATGAAACTCAAATTTAGTTTTTAATAGTAACTTATGTGTTTATTCTTTCTATCTTTAAGAGGCAGGTTATTGGAATGAGATGTGACCTTGTACTCTTGACTCTGTGTCTGGTTGTGGGTTTGAAGTGTTATTTTTGTGCTTGCTTAAATGACTTAGGCACTTCTGACTATACATTTGGGACAGAATAAATATGGTAGTTGGATATGGTTTTGAGAAACCAACCAGATTTTTAACCTGGTAATACGATAGTACTATTCATTCTTTTAATTGTCTAGAGGCTCATGGCTTTAGAAAACTCTGTGAGCTCTTAGGGACGTCCAGATTTGCTGGATTAGTGGGTGTTCTTTTCCTTTGTCAAATATGTCAACTGATGTCCATGATACAGTAAATGCCCAGAGTCAGAGGGCTACCCTGAGTGTGCTCTTGAGTTTTTGTTCCTACCAGTCTATGCTTATGTGGACTCAACTGTGTTTATTCCCAAGCCTGTTTATGCCAATTGTACTTATTATTATATTTAATATAGTGATTTAAAATATATGTGCAAAAAGAATTGTTTCTATGAATATTCATGTGAATGTTTGTTTGTAAACCACCTAATAAGTTGCTAAAAATGATTTAGGAGTAACTGAAATAACTAAAGGATTTGGAGGATCATAAAATAAAAGTATTCCCACTAATATTGTTAGTCATTCAGGATAGGGAGATTAATTTGTGGTTATGTAGAACCTGGGAATCTTAGTGACTCAAACGATAATGCACACTCACACTGGGTGGCCATCGTAGGTCAGGTGGGGGTCTGCCCCATGTTGCCCTGGCCCTCACTCCAGCGCATAGTCTGATGGAGCTGTGCCCTCTGGAACATTGCTGATCCCAGTGGCAGAGGGAAGGGTGGACGTGAAACCTTTATGGCCATACGCCTGAATTCAGCAATTCAGGGATAGATGGTCTTCCCACAGAGGGATTATCGAGCATTTGTCAGGAGTAGTGCAGTCCACCCTGCACTGCGTCCCAGGTGTCTTTACAGCCTCACTCTTCTTTAAAGAAATTAGACTTGGAGGATGAGGCCATGAGGATGTTTTACAAGAGACCACTGGGTACTACAGTCAGTGGACATACACTCAAAAGGCCTCAGCCCTACAGAAAAAGATTGGAAAATATATATTTTTATAGGATTTATTTAAAATAATAGGTTTAGGTATGTATCGTTTACTTATGACTTCCAACGTTAACTGACCTTTAAAAAAAAACAACCAGCCAAACTGTCAATCATTAGGCATTTGGATGAGAGAGCCTCTACAGGAGTCTTAAATCCTCCTCTCTCTCTTGCGCCCTCCATCAAATTAGTTTCCCACCTTTTATGATATATTTGTCTGTTAGTTCTCTTGCACTTATCCTCATTTCATTTCTATTAGTTCTACCCTCGTTCTCATTCCTGAACTTCTAGATCCGTGCCCCAACTGAATTCCCTACTGCTAGCTTGTACAGTGCATTTATGCAAGTAGGAAAAGGGCAAATCCAGTCCCTCAGGAGCTTGACTTGATGTCAGTCCCCATATTCCCTCTTGGCTGGCCCATTTTTATGCAGTGCACAAACTGAACAACTGCACAGAGCAATCCTACTCCCTGCTTCTAGTCACTCTCCCAACTAATTCAGACTATTGCCTGATCAAATAAATCTTCTTAAAATTTTTGTTGTCCCTGTGCCAGCTCAAAAATTGATGACTCCCAATCATCTATAATGGCTGTCCTCAACTTTATTTTCCATCAGACCATCACCAGTGACTGTGGATCACAGTTGTTGCCTTCTGGATGCACTGATGTCAGTAATGACAGCAGTGTAGACAGATGAGGCAGGCTGTGTGATGCTTCCCTCTCCTCTCCCACCCATTCCCACCCCCTCAGCCCGCACTCTCAGACTTGCCTCAGCTTACCTTTCCTTCCAGCTTCATGGCCCAGCAGGGCACGACACCAGCTGTCTTCTGCTGCCATTCTGTCTAGACACCATCTTCTGAATATGTCTCGTACCTCTTGCTTTCAAGTTCTTTTCCGCTTAATCACATCCTACTCATCCTCAAAAAGGACCCTCAAGGTCAAGTTTCACCTCTTCAGCCATCCTTCTCTAATCCTCCTAGACCATGATAATAGTTCACCTCTAAACATAAATGGTAGGCTCTATCTTCTTCTTTTTGTGGTGAATCATCTGCCCTAGGTGAGCACTTGTTTTATTAGTTGTATTGCTCTTAAGAACTTTTTTCCCCAACTAGCTTGCTAATGACTGGGGAGCAGTTGATGTGTCTCTAATTCTTTCTTCTCCCAGCGCCTATGCATCCTAGGTGCATAGGTCAGAGCAGTAGGCTGTGCCTGGTTAATCATATAATTCAGTTCTGGATGGAAGCTGACGCTGCTTCTGCCTAGCCACAGGATATTGACCTACTTTTCCCTCCTTATCTGTTTGTAAAATATTTGTTGAACGTGGTGTGTTCTCCCGGTCACGATGAATGTTTGTCTCTCCCTTTCATATGTACTAAATGCTAAAGTGCTAGTTAAATCAGTGGAAAAAACAATGGAGAAGAAAAGTTGGTATGTAGTTTTAATTTCTAAACCTTATAATTATGTCATTTAAAGAGAACGCTCTGTAGTTTTTATATCTATCTACCTACCTACCTATTGAGAGACATGATTAAGGGTAGAGTGTAAATTTTAAGTTTTTAGGCCTTTTGATTTGATGCTTTACAATATAACAATGTGGTATTTTGAAAATCTTTTTTTCATAAATTACTTGTAGAAGGAAATGAACTTTTCTTAATCAGCCATATACAGGGTAGTGCACTATTAAATGTTTATTTCTTACCAAAACTTCCGTTGGGAAAATTTATTGTATGGTTCTATACTTGGTCAATCTGGTTAACAATTGAGTTTTGTATAGCTTTACAGGTTAAGTGCGTGCTCTATTCAAGGGAAAAAATATGTGTTTATATGTTGGGGGCATTTGTATATATGTATCCTTATGTCAATATATGAAATAATTGCTGCATCCTACAGAACTTTTGGAAATTAACAGAACTATTATTAAAATTTAGTTAACATTTATCAATTTAAATTTAGTAAACATAGATTTTGTTAAACATTTTAATTTGTGACTTAAAAAGGGTTATTTAGTTATGGCATGTCTCGTAAGTTGCTTTGCTGAATTGTGTATTTTTTTAGTTCTTCGTAAACACTTTAGAATGTGTTTAGAGATATGGAAAAATTATGGTGCTTTAAATTCCAAATGAGAAAAACTAGAAAAAAATTAACCGAGAAAATACTTCCAAATTCGAATCTGATTGCTGATTTTAATCAACTTAGGTGAAGTAACCCACTGCAATTTCGCTATTTTTTCTAAAAATTCTTTTTCAGTGACAAAGTTGTTATGCCTTCTCAATTTACATTATCAGTGTCATTTTGGTAACATCTTAGCTATTTTTGTTTGATCAATTCTGAACTAATAAACATTCATGAAGCCCTAACGTAAATATATAAACATCTCTCTCTTTGATTACGTAGTGTATTAGACTTTATTTTAGTGGATAACTGCTTGAGGAAGCTTCTGAATTTTTATTATTCCAAAAATACTTTTTCTTAACCACAAGCACAGAGGCATTACTGAAGATGTACTGTTGAGTGACGCACATTTTTCTTTTACTGTATAGGTTTCTTTTTTAAAAATTTTATTGGAGTATAGTTGATTTTATATAGGTTTTTAAATTTGTAATTTGAGATCCCTTTTTGCTTTCTTAACTAGATGCATTTGTTAAAAAAGCCAGTGCCATTTTGCAGCTAACCATGTAGTTGTAAACAGAGAGAGAACACATTCACGTGTACCTTGATGCCCTTGCTCATGGTGATGCTGTTGATCTTGTGCATTTCCTTCTGTGCTGTGTATGGTTAGACCCTTAATACATTCTTTTTGCTGGTGAGGTCAGAATAAAGAGAGCTGCTTTCTTTTACCTCTGTGTAGATGTCACTGGGAAAGTTTCTTGTGGACTGGCATTTTTGGTTTTTAACATTCTTTGTAACCAGACCCAGGAGGCTTGTGCACCCCAAAATGAAGGAAGTCAGTCTCTCCAGAGTTGAGTTTTTTTTTGGTTGAATCAGTAATGATGGAAGCTGGGACAGGATCTTAGGAGATGATGTATCCGACCCCTTTGTGGGGAAACTGAGGCTCAGAGTTGGCAGTGTGCCTAGGATCACACTGTGCGCTAGCTGCAGACCTGAGTCTGCAATATGGCACTTGTGGGTTTTTTTCTGGAGCCACTGTGGTGGTCATTCCAACCTCTGGTCTGTTGCAAAATGCAACAGCTGACATTTCCCGGAGAGATAACTTGCTTCCTTACCCCAAAGAGTGCACTAAATTCAATATATTTCCCTCCATTGTCACTGAAAAGAGCCTGAATGACTGAAAGGTACCTTTTTAAAAGAAGGTCGTTTTGCTCTGGTGTACCCCAGGCTATTTTATGTGAGAGTCTTTGTTCAGCCAGATGTCTTCAAAAATTGATTTATAGGGACCCCCAAACTGATGGCTACAAGAAAGCCTACTTGGGTGGCTCCTAGGTGCAATTCACCGTACTTTGAATTATAAGGGAACATCTTGAGTGCTCGGATGGTCTGATCAAGTATGAAGAGAGCAGAAAGAATCACTGTACAAGCGATGTAAGCAGGGGGAGGGGGCAAGGACAGAAGGACTTGGGTGAGCGTATTAGCATGTGGGACTCAACTGGGACCCTCTGATTAACAAGCCAATTCATCTGGAAGGAAACTTGATTTTCCCCAGGTGACTGTATTCTATTTAATGACCACTGGTGGTATTTGGGATCCGCACACCGGCCAGGAACCAGTCAGAGCTGTCAGGTGTGCCAGTTACATGTGAGCTGTTTTACGTTCACCTAGGGGTTCCAGGGTGTCAGGTTTGCCAAACTAAACACGTTTTTATTATTGGAATATTTTTGAATCCGCATGAGGGAACAAATTGAGAGGACTGTGGGTTATAATTAGCACATCCCAGTGCAGCTGAGTTTGTGTTTCTGGCTATAACAGTGGTTTAGAGTTTTTGGCTACTGTGTCCCACAGGAACTCATAGGCCTTTTCAGACGTTAGCTCATGAGTTCTCGTAACATCCAGTATAGGACAGCATGACCATAGGTTCCCCCTAAAGCCAGGATGGCTTGCCCTACATTCTTGACCTTCTAGGATTTTGGCTGGTGAGGGTACCATGCTTGGGGAGCAGGTGGAGAGGGAGGGCTGGGGGTGGCTTTCAGACCCAGTCTTGGGGGTCGGTGTCATTCTCTGAAGTCTCCCTGCCCTTCAGCAGTTGTTCCTGCCATGACTCTGCACAGCTTCCTCCAGGAAGTGACGGTGGGGACAGTGATGTTGGCTGCGTTCCTCCTCCGGGTACTGAACTCCATGGGGTGTCTATTTCAGATGAGGCAGTGCTTGAGGTTATTTGCATGGACACACCTGCCAGAAGACAGCAGGGCAAGAGTAGGGGAGCTCTTCAGGATCAGGAGAAATGGGCATTGCGAAGGGAGGGAACTAACATCTGGTGAGAGCCTCTCGGGAGTCAGGCTTTGCTTTCTTGAAAGAGAAAGTGGGGCTTCCCTGGTGGCGCAGTGGTTGAGAGTCCGCCTGCCGATGAAGGGGACGCGGGTTCGTGCCCCGGCCTGGGAGGATCCCACATGCCGCGGAGCGGCTGGGCCCGTGAGCCATGGCCGCTGAGCCTGCGCGTCCGGAGCCTGTTGCTCCGCAACGAGAGAGGCCACAACAGTGAGAGGCCCGCGTACCGCAAAAAAAAAAAAAAAAAAAAAAGAGAAAGTGGAGTGGATGTTGTCATCCCTGAATTTTTAGATCAGAAACTTGAATTCCATAGATGAATTCCCTTGGATTCGAGCTTGGGTCAGTGATTCAAAGCCTGTGCTGTTCCATGTTGGGGTGGATCAAAAGGGAATTCTCAGTCCTGGAAAATTCTTGCAGCTAAACTTGTAGAAAGTTACTCTTTCCCAAGTAAAGCTTCTCTTTAAAAACTGTGGAATATTCTGACCTTTGGTGACTTAGGAATTAGATTGAAGGGTGTGTGTAATATTAATATAGTAAGTGTGAAAGCCTACTGTCAGAACAGATAGGAGAGCTTCCTCACCCTGGCTCTTCCAGAAACCAGATGTGCAACATCTGCTGGGTCCATTTCTGTCTCTTAAAAGAAGGTTTTGCCTGGGATCCTAAGAAATTTTGCTCATACATCAGAAGAGATAGTTTGTAGTAATCCAAAACCTTCAGTGTTGTCATGGCAGCCAGTTATTTTTGACTCAAAAATCTTTCCAATTAGTCTAGATAATACATTTTTCATTTCCACTGTTAGAAAAAAACTTTTTTTTAACCTGTCACTTTATGAACTGTAAAGTTCTATCTAGATGCTATCTTTCAAATCCTTAATAACTGGACTGTGCCCGGGGTTGAGGGGAGCCCAGCTCCTGGTTGATGGCTTTGGTTGATATGGCTAGCCTTTCTCTACCCAGACAGAAACGAACCTTGCCCCTGACACTGAGTGGTCCTGGCCCGTCTCTGCCTATTCAGAGGAACCCTCTGGGGTGTGAACTCTTAGGTACCCAGAATGTTGCATTAATTGCCTTTCCCATTCACAGAGCTTTTTAAGATTTGAGTCTGACTTTATGGCTTAGGGGCTTCCGTATGCTTTTAGCTGTTTATTTTCATTCCCAGTTCAAACCTGTTCCATTGTATCATTGCCTGATAATTTAATGTCCTTTGTGTTACCCATAGTTTGAACTTAAGACAATAGTTATTGTATGGAAACTGCCCAGTAGTTGGGCCTGTTTTTCCCTAAATCCAAGATTGTAACAAAAGCCCTCCTACTAGCAATCTATTATATATTCTTAACAAAAAGCTTTAGAGAAAAGTGGGTAAAACCTCAGTATGTAGTGGTGGAACACAAGATTGGAAAATCAGATAACTATGTGAAGTAAATGCCATGAATCGATATACCCTGTCTAAGCTTCTCTAAGGAAGTGTGTTGATAGGAGTGAGAATTGGCATCCCCTCTGCCTTTTCGCAAAAGCATGTCACGGCCCACTTTCTCAATCTCTGGGGAGCCCTGCAAAGCACCCCGAGTGGTTCTGTGTGGCCCACTAACCCCTTCTCCTTTGAGAACCATGCTGCTTGAGTAAATTGTCCTAAAGAATGCAATTTTCATTCCGCTTGCCCTTAGCTTCGTAAATACCGAGAAAGTGTCTCGCCGTTCGGTTTCTAACCCGAGTCTCTCATGATCTTTCCTGTTCTTGGGGAACCATGCAAGGCTGTCTGACGGGAAGGGGAGAGATGATGGAAACAGCCCTGGAAGGAAGAGTGCGCGGTGTCCCTCTCACACGCATCATCTACCTGCTCCGCACCCCAGTGCCCTGTGAGCCAGCCCCCTCGGCCAGGCAGCGGGGTCTTCGCACATGGGGAGCTCAGGCCTTCTCCAGGGGCCGGGGGAGACCAGCAGGCTAACAGCTGTGCTGGAGGAGTAGGGCTTGTTCAGAGCGTGCTGCCTATGGGGCAGCGCTGCTGACACTGGTTGAAGTCGGGGGATTTATTTAAGACAAGCAGCTCAGCTGAACCACTGTCAGGATCTAAAGCAGCTTTTCTGTCTGTCCCAGGTGGTCCTTCTTGTGAGGTTTGCCTTAGGGGGCAGGGGAACTTGGTTGGGGAGAGATGAGACGGAGGAGGAGGATGTCTGGAGTCCGGCTGTGGAGTCATGTCATCTCTGATAAGGAATTTTTTTTATTGAGGTAAAACATACATAATGTAACACTGACCGTTTTAACCTTTTTAAGTGTGCAGTTCAGTGGCATTAAGTACATTCGCATTATTGTGCAACCATGTACCTGTTAAACAGCAACTTCCCGTTCCCTCCTCCCTCAGCCCCTGGTAACCACCATGCTAGTTTCTGTCTTCATGAATGTGACTGCTCTAGGACCTCATATAAGTGGAGTCATACAGTACTTGTCCTTTTGTGACTGGCTTCAGTTAGCATTATGTCCTTAAGTTTCATCTGTGCTGTAGCATGCGTCAGAATTTGCTTCTTTTCTTAAGGCTGAATAATATTCTGTTGTATATATATGTCACATTTTGTTTTGTGAATAATGCTGCTTTGAATGTGGGTGTTTGAGTCTCTCCTTTCGTACCCTACAGTAGAATTGCTGGGTCGTATGGCAGTTCTCCATTTCATCTTTTTGAGCATCTGCTAAGGCATTTGAATATTAGCTTAAAGACACTGGAGAGTTATTGAAGGATTTAAAGCAGGACTTACCTGATCAGACTGTGATTTAGAAAGGCGACTTCGGTGGTGTGGCCCATGGATGGGGGAAGGAGAGGGCTGGCAGAGGCTGTCGGGGAGACCACTTAGGAGATGTTGCCTTCAGCGTGAGAAATAATGAAGGCTGAGCTGGGGCAGTCACAGTGGGGAAGGGCGGGGAAGGGATGGAGTGGGAGTGATTAAGCTGATATAATCAAGGAGATAGGTTGGCTGTGAGGGAAGGAAGAGACAGGGAGAGGCCAAGGATGGGAATCTGAATCAGTTGTGGCTGTGGAATTTAGGGGGAGTGGAAGGGTTTTGTTTTGCTTTTGTTTTCTTGTATTTTGGTGTGTGATGATACAAGAGACAAATTTTGGATGTATTATGTACATATTTGTGTGCCGAGATGTTAGACACAGCCAAGTGGTAGAGATGATTGGTGGGCGGGCTGTTGATAATGTGGGTTGCTGATTTGGGGGAGGGGGAAAAGCTAAAGCACAAGGGGGCAGATGGCCATGCAGTTTGGCTGAATTTAAAAGTGTTGGGGATATCATTGGTGCAGCTCCATGGTTTCATAGCTCCTGTGGATCTATTTCACATTCCTACCTGAGGCAGAAATATTGATATATATGAAAATTTGTAACACCAGAAACGATGGCCAATTCATTGGTTATAAAAATCAGGTTTTGGGACTTCGCTGGTGGCACAGTGGTTAAGAATCCACCTGCCAATCCAGGGGACACGGGTTCGATTCCTGGTACTGGAAGATCCCACGTGCCTGCGGAACAACTAAGCCCATGTGCCACAGCTACTGAGCCTGCGCTCTAGAGCCTGTGAGCCACAACTACTGAGCCCGTGTGCCACAACTACTGAAGCTCGCACGCCTAGCGCCTGTGCTCCGCAACAAGAGAAGCCACCGCAATGAGAAGCTCGCGCACCGCAACGAAGAGTAGCCTCCGCTCGCCGCGACTAGAGAAAGCCCATGCGCAGCAACAAAGACCCAACACAGCCAAAAATAAATTAATTAATTAAAAAAAAATCTGGTTTTGTAAGGATTCTGATGAATCCAAAAGGATTTAAACTAAAGCATGAGAGTGTTGGATTTGTCTTATATTCTTTTTGCTCATCTACATTTTCTGATTCTTTTTTCTGTAGTGAACATGTATTGCTCTTAAGCATTAAAAGGGTCATTTGAAGTTTCAGAAGTGGCCTATTCTCTTGTCTTAACCCTTTTACTGGACTGTGAGCTCCTGGGGGTGTATAAGAGGAGGAAGTACCATGATTTTTCACAGTGTGTCCCTAGCACTTAACACAATGCCAGGGACCAACAGGGCTCAATACTGTAAATGGTGGTTGAACTGAGTTGAATGGAAATTTAATCAAACTTTTCTCAGAGATGAGATTCCATGCTATTCTGAAAGATCTGGAAATTCCAGTGTTTCTCAGTCACTTAGCCCATTGCATTAGGTACGGAACCGGAACCGCGTCCTGTAGACTTGGTCCCTCTTTTACCTTTGTCTTGCCATCAGGATTTGCTGAGTCTTATTTTGTTCATGAAGTCTTGCCACATTGGCCTTGTTTTCTTACTTAAATGTGTTTCTCATGTTATTCTTAAAAGCATTAGCAATGTCTTTGGGAGCCAAATAGCTCAATTCTGTTTCCTGTCCTTTGTTGATAGTAATATGTTTTTAGAGGAATGGATCAAAGCGGCTTGAAGCCGCAGTCATTATTTTGCCTTCTGGTCTGCTTTGACAGAACCAAGCAACCAAGGATGGCAGCTGTGAGAATGTGCCCTTATTGAATGAATCAGTTGTCAACTGTAAATTTGCATACTTGTTCTCCTTTTGTGTTTCTGTGAATGCCTGCCATATGCCAGAGGCTGTGCACTGTGCCTTTGGGGAGAGAAAGATGAATAAGGGTGACTCTGGACACCAAGGAGCTGATTCTCCAGAAAAGGGTCTAGGATGCATACATGACCACCCTACAAGCAGGTTAATGAGGGGAACTCGAGTCAAATAAGAACAATTGTTACTATGCTAAGCAGACACCCTGAAGGTGCTGCCTCTGATGTGTATTATTGATGACATTATAATAGACGTGTTTCAACTGTCCCCATTTACAATTACCAAAGCAGTAGATAATCTCCTTTCATTAAGTTTTCCTGCAAGTGGCTTTTATGGCTTTGCTTTAAAATTTCCTTCAGATTTATTTATTTAATTAATTTATTATTTATTTTATTTATTTATTTTTTTGGTGGCACCGTGAGGCTTGTGGGATCTTAGTTCCCTGACCAGGGATTGAACTCAGACCCACGGCAGTCAAAGCACCGAGTCCTAACCACTGGACCTCCAGGGAATTCTCATTATTTTTTATTATTATTATTATTGTTATTATATATATATTTTTTGCAGTACGCGGGCCTCTCACTGTTGCGGCCTCTCCCATTGCGGAGCACAGGCTCCGGACGCGCAGGCTCAGCGGCCATGGCTCATGGGCCCAGCCGCTCCGCGGCATGTGGGATCCTCCCGGACCGGGGCACGAACCCGTGTCCCCTGCATTGGCAGGCGGACTCCCAACCACTGTGCCACCAGGGAAGCCCTATTATTTTTTTAAATTGAAGTATAGTTGATTTACAATGTTATGTTAGTTTCTGGTGTACAGCAAAGTGATTCAGTTTTTTATATATATATATATTCTTTTTCATATTCTTTTCCATTACGGTTTATTACAGGACATTGAATATAATTTCCTGTGCTATACAGTAAGACCTTGTTGTTTATCTTTTTTATGTAATAGTTTGTAGCCCAGAGTTTCTTCAAATTTAAAATTATGTTCATGACTTAATGTTAATCCCTGTTAACCATTGCACCCTGAGCTCTGATTTGTGAGTGTTCTTTCAAACTCTATAGTAAAACTCTTTCAACTTAAAAATACACATCGTTTCTCATCTGTGGCACTCTGAGACCTTCGAATAACATGGGAGACCACCAGATGCTATATTTCAACTTAAACTGCATCTCTTCTTAGTCATTATTAAATTATCAATTACTTTGCAACAGCTTTTCAGTGTTGCTGCTTTGATACCAATCGTAGAATGGCCATGGCCTTCATAAGGTTGTGCCATGAAGTTTGGCCATGTCTGTGTAGGGCTGTTGGCTTGGGGAATGCTGGTCTTGACATTCCGAGCATAGATGACGTTAACATGGTAGGTGGCTGGTCATTTAAGGTTGGGACTGAATAGACTACTCATATTTAAATGTTAGGTTACAGATGGCATTTTAAGATGCTCTAGGATGTTTATGTTTCATTCTCTTTCGGATTTTGAGGAATTTTTGAAATGATGCTTTCAGTACTTTAAATGGTATTTTTATACTGCAAAAGATGCCAGTAAGTGAATTGGTGTACACTGAAATATAGGTAGTAATTTTGGAAGTTTTTGAGATGAGAGTCGGTGGGGGAAGGAGTGGTTGTGATCATATATTTTGTTTTTCTTGGATGGACAAACAGATGGAAAGAGCTGGGGCAGCCATGGAGTCACCGGGTATCAGTTGATGTGCTTCGTGGTTGGGCTAAATCAGCACTCTTAGGTAGAGGCCCCACTTCCAGGCTCCTCTGTGTTTCCTCGGAGGGCTCCGCCAGTGGTTGTATTTTGTAGATGGCTTTCACCAAGGTTGGAAGAAAAAGATGAGGTACCTGTAATATTGAAGATGTAACCGTGGTTTAAAATTATATGTTGGGCACAGTACTTAGTGTTCATGTCGATTAGGGATCTTGGTTGCTTGCAATGCAGGAACGATGTAGAGACTCACAGAATTGCAGAGGTTGGAGGACCAGGAAGGATACAGGCTTAGAAGCTAGGCAGGAACTTAAGAGAGACTGGAGGGCTGGGCGGCAGGATCCGTAGCAGAAACCATGGCACAGGAACCACCTGGTTTCATGATGCTGCTGTTGCTGCAGTGAATAATGAGTGTAACCACCAGCTGTCATCATGACCTGGGACTCCAAGTCACAGGAGGATGTCATTGGCTGTATATAAGCCACGTTCCTTGGGGTAGAGAGAGAGCAGATCTGTCTCCTTTGAATTCTGTAATGGGAACTGGGTATTGCTTCTCACTAGATTACTTGTCGCAAGGTAACTGGGCCCCCTGAAAGGGAGATTGGGTGCAAATAGGAATAGGATTGTATACTGGATGGTGTCCCCTTTAAAATAAAAGACCAATGTTTACTATGCTCCCCCTTTGGCTGCCCAACATTCACATAAGCCTTTCTTTCCATACTTAGGCTTACGAAAATAAAATGCCCCAGCCAACATAATGCACCTCTTCCCTGTATGGCTGAAAACAGAGCCACCCCCTCCCCAGAGGTTCTCAAGAAAACCTCCTCTGTCCATTGTCTTCTGTGGCCCCATCTAAGTGGAGCATTGGGGATGATGACTTTGTCATGCTTTAGCAGTTGTTTTTTGTTTTACGAGTTGGAGGTCTTGGGGTTGATTGTCTTAAGAGTCAAGCCACTTGTAAGTCACTGTCAGCCGTACTTCTTTGCAGTGTAGATCCCTTATAAACGTTGTTGGCTTTCGAGGTTTATCTGCTTCCACGGACTAATAACTAAAACCAGATATACTACCAACTCCTCAGGTTTTGAACGTAGAACTTGGTCTGAGAACTTGTCTCTGGGCGATTGGACCTGGCCTTGTTGCTCTGCCGAGTGCCTTAGCTCTTGGTTAATGGAATCCACCTGGGAACAGTTAAGAAGCTTAAGAAGCAGTAGAGCAGGTGATACATCCCCTGTACTGCATCTTCATGGTGGGAGTGCTATCCCTTTTTCAGGCTGTAGAGATGAAACAGTTGGTGCTTGGGATAGAGGACTTCTCCTCTATGTTCCCTGCCCCCAGGCAGAATGACTCAACTTAGTAGCGTCATATGTTCTCCTCTCTGGCTTTCAGACAGACCAGTTTCACAGCAAGCATGTCTTTTTCTTGTAGATCCTTAAGAAGTAGCCAACACATACTCTGGCATCTTTTTTTTTTTCCCCTCGAATTCTTGAAAGTTGCAGGCACGGGTCCATGTCATAAGGCACAACAGACCATGGTTTAATCAGCTGTGTCTCTATTAAGTATCAAAGGTGATCTTGCCAGTCTAAGATAGTAAGTAGGTCCTCATGCCTCCACTCAGTGTCCTTGGCTCAGCCAGTCCGCGCTCTTCAGTGTGTTACTGACGCACTCCATTTCCTCATGCCAGCTTCTTTTATTGGGTAAGATGCTTTCTGTGGCAAATAACAGAAAATCCAACTCAAACAGTTTAAATAATAAAGAGAATTAATTGGCTTCTGTGACCGACAACTTGAGAGCTGTGGGATGGGCTTCAGGTGTAATTTGATCCAGAGGTTTGTGATGTTATCAGGTTATTTTCTTTCCCTGCCCTCCTCCTTGTATTGTTTTCCTCCTCAGACTAGGCCCCTCATGAAAGCAGACATGGTCACAGAAGTTCCAAGTATCACATCTGTAAATCATGCCACCCAGAGGTAGATGGAACGAACCTTTGTCCTCATATTCCAAGCCAAAGCCTCAGGCTCAGTTCTATGACCAGCCCTGAATCAATTACAGCGTCTGGGAGGTGGAAATGTGTTGATTGCCTCAGTGTGGATCGCTCGCTACATTCCCGGAGCATGGGATAAAATTGGCTTGCCTGGAACAATGTGGTTTCCCCTGTGGGTCTTGGGAAGGGTGCAGGTGGACATCTGTGTGTCAAACAAAAAGTATCCTTAGTGCTCTATGCACGTTCCCATATGAATTCTTCTGATAGTTTATGGAAACCTTGAGTTAGCAAGTGATTCTGAAATTTGTTCCTGTAGTCAGCGTTGCTCTTTCAGAGGAAAAACAAATCAGTTTCTTTTGGCTGAACGAACTATTCCGACTAATTTCGTTGAGATGTCGAAGTGAACCAACCAGGCCTGGAGATGGTCGTCATGGTAAGGGAAATCAGTCCATGTGTGCGAAGATAGGAAGTATCTCTGTGTCATTTTCTCAGTGTCCCAGTTTCACCAGGAGAATGAAAATGAGGGGGAGGATGTCACTGTTTCCTCCCCGCTAAGTGCCTAGGTGCTAAAAAAGTTAAATGATAGGAAACAAAACTGCTGGCATGACTAAGTGGATGTTGCTATTACCTTTTCAGTTGGTTTACTTTATTGCTGTATTTTGATTTGCAAAAGTTGTATTTTCAGAGTTTTTCACTTTTACCCACTGCCTGTAACTCAGCATTTGTTTTGCTCTCTTCCGCCCTTCAGATTATAAAGTTGGGATAGAAGTGTAAAAATTAGAACCCATACTCTTGCTTGAAACTTGTATTTGAAGAAATGGTGAAACAGGTTTAATTACAGAGAAAGACTGGCTGCTTAATTACTGTTACCTGCAGCGAAGCTGCCGTCTTTCTGCAGCTGTTTCCATAAATAGACTTTATTATATACAGGAATCTACCCCAGGGCAAAGAGTTCCCATTTTGCCTCTTTGCTTAATTTAAATTGCTGGTTTGCGGTGGTTATTTTTGAAACTCTTCTCAGGTTGACTTCCCCCTTAATCCCTAAGCCTTCTTCCCTCATCTGCCAAATTGTATGTAATGCATCGCAGCTAGAGTGCTTTTGGCATTTCTCGAGTCTGAGAACTTGAAATTTGATTTAAATGTTAATTTATTGTGACAAAGGTTGGGTACTCATGTTCCTATTCCTGTACAAGTCTTTCCACGGACTTGGCATGGGCCCAGCTGTCTCCCTGGCTTCTGCTGCATCTCTAGAGAGTGGCAAGTACCCCTCCCTCCACCTGGTTTATTTTGAAAGATCTGGCCTAGTTCAAAGTGCGTGAAACCGTTCTTGGTACGACTATTGTTGGGTTTTAGCGATACCTGGGGCTATTTATTCCAGGTGTACTTGGTATGAAATTTAAAAAGACATTAACAAAAAGTTAACCCTGTTTTTCTTCTTTTGAGTATTAAATACTTCTTTATTGGTTGCTTTCGTTTATGAGAGAATCTTGCTGCTGCTTCTTGGTTTCAGTTTTTTGGCTTTTCAGTGCACACTTGAAAAAAAATTCTTTTTTTAATGGGTCAGAAATAAAGAATGTGTTTGGATTCATAGAAATCATTAATAATTAATAATAAAGAATTATGTCATTCCCGGTCTTTCCCAGTTCTCTTTAAAATAGCCCAACTAAATGTAGTTTCTTTTGCCTCTAAGAGACCTACTAGATGTTCTAGACTAGAATAGAGTACATTTATTTAAATTGCTAAGCCTTAAGCAAGAAGACTGACCTTTATAAGATATAGGATGCTTGAGTGACTCCTTCATGGAAAGAATCAAATATACTCCCCTCTCAGTATTAGGGGCATGAATATATGTGAACATTGATTAGTATCCTGAAATATTATTTAGTGTTAGTATCCTGAAGTTAAACAAAATTGACCTCTGCATTGCAAGTATTTAGAGGGAATGGCCCAGATGAATTTAGTTCTACATCCTGATGATATTAGAGAAAGCAGCATAACACACACACACACACACACACACACACACACACACACCTCGCCACACCACACACACTCTCCTAAATTCAGATAGTACTCTTGACAGTGATCAGATTTGAAGTCTTGGGCATTTAACCTTCTGCTCTTGGGTGGCACCGCGCACTTTAGAGTGGGAGTCCAGTGCTGCCTTTGCAGCGTGCCTGTGTTTTCCACTTGGTAGGCTTTCACGTTGAGCTAAAAGGAAACTAGTATTTCTGGTCTATTCGTTGCATGTTAATTCAGTTTTGCTGTTCTAGCGGTGTGTCTGTTGGAATGAGCGTTGAGAATATTGAGGTCACTCTTGGCAGGTTATATCATATAGGCAACCTTTGATTTTCAAGTGGGGTGTATCATTTTCTTTATAAGTCAGCGTTGACTCCTGGAATGAAATTTCTCCCCATAGATGTAGTGTTATAAGTGGTGATTTAAGTTCTTTTAGCACAAAATGTAACACACTCCTAATTAACCATAAGCAGGATTTCTTAATCTCCCTGAGCTTCCTTATCTTAAAATGGGGATAATGATAACAACCTACCTCATAGAGTTGTGAGGATTAAATTAATTAATGCATGGAAAGTTCTTGATACAGCATCTGATATGTGACAAAAGTACTCAGTAAATGTTAGCATCATTTTTTAAACATTTCCTGGGAAATGGCATTCTGCATTTCATCATGGAATACTGGGGGATGCCATCTTCGGGCAGCAGGTTCCTGTGGGTTCAAGTCTGACATTGGTAGGCAAGGGCTAGTGGAAAGGGGTGGGTTGGGTTCTCTTGCTAGAGCTTTGCAACTTCTGGTTGGGGAGAGGAGATGGTCTACAGAAGAAAACGGTGACCCTGGCTTCCTAGTGGCTCTTTCTGTAGATGGACTTTGCTTGGGTTGATGACTGGGAGGGAGGTTTGTTTGTGGCAGCAGGTTGGCAAGTGGGGCTTCTAGCAGCTTGGCAGTGACTGCAGCTTCCGCAGAGGCTTCTGACGTAGGTTTTGGGGGCAGGGGCAGGGGCGGGTTACGACATTGATGAGGCAGGTGAGGGCCATTTGGAACTAGCAGTGTTTCATTTCTCCATTGGTGCTAAGAACCCATCTGAAATTATCTTGCTCATTTATATTGTCCCACTTTCCCTCTTTCTTACAGCAAGAGACTATGGCCAAAATGGAGGTGAAAACGTCACTTCTGGACAATATGATTGGAGTTGGAGATATGGTTCTTTTAGAACCTCTCAATGAGGAGACCGTCATCAACAACCTCAAGAAACGGTTTGATCACAATGAGATATATGTGAGTGTGCACTGGAGGTCGTCTGGGGGGTTTAGACTTTGCATTTTGTGGCACAGACCTGGCTTTTCTTCCTTAGACTCTTCTCTCTTTTTTCTGTTTGTTTACTGGAGTCCAGAGGTATTTGTTTATACCCTCAGGAAGAGTTTTGGGTTTGCTCATTTGGCACGTGAGTAATATCGCATTAGAGTCGAGTGAGTCTGCTTTCCACACGGTGTTTGTAGAGGGCTGACTGTGCAGAGTGTTGCCCTGGATGTCGGGGGTGTTCTAAAACAAGTGGAAGACTTAGTTCTGCCCTCGGAGGAACATGTATTCAGGAGGAAGTTTGAAATCCACAGGCGGCTTCTTGGATACCTTCGTAAGATTAGCAGCCTGACCTTTGAGAAGCTACTCATTAAGATGCAAGGCAGTGAACCGTCAAAAAAGACATAAACCTTCTTAACATTTGTAGTTAGTAGAGACAGGAGCAAATTACCAGATACGAATATGTGTTTGGTCCCTGGAGATTTGGGAATAGTCATGTCCTGCTATACAAAAGTATCATGTCAGACACAAAAATGAAAACATATAAATATATATAGTAATAGAAATTTTATGTTGTAAAAATTCTTTATAAAGGATTTCATAGTGTTACTCTATTAAGTTTGTTAAATATATTTAAAACATGAGTCAAAAATGCTTTTATATATAGCTTTTCAGGAATTTGCATAAAGCACAGGAATTTGCATCTGTTCAGGTAGAGACATGTTAACTAAACCAAGGAGATGAAGATTCCCTGTACCAGCAGCTGAGAAGGAAGTGGATGGATGGGGTGGAAGTAGTTTTAATAGCTTCTGACTCGCTTCTGAGTTCTTTTCTCCCCATGTTGTAGTCTATCTGTGTCTAGATATGAATGGGATTATTGGGACCATGCTTCATGTTTTTCTGTCTATCAGTGTGGGGACAGGAGGAGGAAACATAAGTAAATAAAACGAGAGCATGTAACTGATTATAACTTTGTAGAACTAACATATTTTTAAAAATTATATGCGAAGCTGTATTTTATGTTGCCTATAGCTTTCCTTTCCAGATAGGCGATCATGTTTCAAGGATAATTTTGGATAATTAATTCTTTTTTTTAAAATTTATTTTATTTTTGACTGCACTGGGTCTTTGTTGCTGCGTGCGGGCTTTTCTCTAGTTGAGGTGAGCGGGGCCTATTCTTCATTGCGGTGCATGGGCTTCTCATTGCGATGGCTTCTCTTGTTGCAGAGCACGGGCTCTAGATGCGCGGGCTCAGTAGTTGTGGCCCGCGGGCTCTAGAGTGCAGGCTCAGTAGCTGTGGCGCACGGGCTTAGTTCCGTGGCATGTGGGATCTTCCCAGACCAGGGCTCGAACCCGTGTCCCCTGCATTGGCAGGCGGATTCTTAACCACTGCTCCACCAGGGAAGCCCGGATAATTAATTTCTTGATGAAACAGGAGTCACCATCTGGGAACTGAACTTTCAGTCTTTCTTGATTTGATTGTTGGAGGTAGGGGGAGGTTGACAGTAACCTGAGATATATGGATACTGCTTTGGAATATTAATTTGGTAACTGGCTGCCAAACTAACTAAGAGGTGTAGTTATGTAAACTGCTGATTCAGATGGAAGAGGTATAAAACGCCATTGCTGTAGAGCAGGTGAGAGGTGTTGTTTGGTTTGGCAGTGAGGCCCCGTGTCACCTTTCCTCAAAGTGTAGCAGTTCAGTTTTCAGGTGGGAAAACATCATGGTTCTGCAGCTTTAATTGAAAATGTGGTCTGATAGCAAATAAAAGACAGACTTTAAACATTGGTCTTTGAGATGGAGATAGGAGGCATCAGATATATCCTAACCGACGTTGGCTGATCATTTTTCTTTCTGGCTCTAAGAGGCACAGTTCACTTTCAGCTGAATTGAGAATAGGATGGAGAGTAGAACATTACATGCATTCAAATACCTGATTTGTTGTGGCCACTAAAAATAAAAGAATCTCCTTTTTAACAAAATGTCAAGTGTTAACATTCATGAGTCTTTAGCAGACGAACTCTCTGGGTTTCAGCCTTACATGATTTTATTTTCTGACTGTTTTAGGAATGTTCTTTCTGGTATGAGACAAAAGCAGAAAATTGCTTTTTGCTTCCAGATATTCATATAATTAATGTTTTCCATGATACTTTGGGACTATTATTTCCATGAGATGTGTGCCTTCATTTTGTAACTTTAAACACACGTCATATTGGAGAATTGGGCATTCTCTATTTTAAGCAAAAAAGAAAAAAAAAAACAGCTTATAGGGTAATGTGTGTAGTATGATCTTATTTTTTTTAATGGGGGTTTATGGATGTGTCCATATGTTTGTATATTTGTATGAACATAGAGAAAGCCATGCTAACTTTAGTACCATGCTAACTTTAGCATGGGTGGATTTAGGCATGCTAACTTTAGTGGGGTGGGTTGGGATATGGGGACGGGGAAGAGTTATTACTCTTTTAGACCTCAGTATTATAGGGCTTGTTAAGTCAAGTATGTATTGGTTTTGTAATTTTTTTTTTTTTTTTGCGGTACGTGGGCCTCTCACTCTTGTGGCCTCTCCCGTTGCGGAGCACAGGCTCTGGACGCGCAGGCTCAGTGGCCATGGCTCACGGGCCCAGCCGCTCCGCGGCATGTGGGATCTTCCCGGACCGGGGCACGAACCCGTGTCCCCTGCATCGGCAGGTGGACTCTCAACCACTGCGCCACCAGGAAGCCCTGGTTTTGTAATTTTTAAAAAATACTGTACGATAAATTTGATTACCCCACCTTACCCTGTGTAACCCCACATGATGTATATACTACCCTTGGGAGATCTGTTTCTGGCTCTTATTCTGATAAGCGTCCTGCTTTGCTTTTCTTCTTGGGTTGCTGAAAATTGTTCAGCTGATGCCAAAGGCCAAGTTAATGACATACAATATTTTACTATCTTGTATTTCACTTTGTTTTTTAATTCTTTCCCAGGAAGAGAAGGTACAGTTTTTAAAATTTTTTTATTATTTAGTCTCTGTTGTAGTCTCATAGCTTTACTTTATCCTATAAAATTGTGTGATGGTCTCGAGTGATCCGTCATGCAAACATACCGAACAGTCATTTGTATGTTCAGAAGCCGTGGTTGATAAGGGGGCCTGTGAACAGAGGGACGCTTGGCTCAGACTTTAGAACTCTGGCTGTACCCAGAGCTTTTGCAGCCTCTTGTGTGAGCCAGCTGTAGGTCAGGGGACCCTGTTCTTCCAACCTGCCCCCCACACCCCCGCTTTCACCACCATATCTAGAGGTAAGAAATATTCCCTGCCTTCACAGAGTTCTCACAAGATAAGAGTTACCAACTCTCTAGAGTATTTATAACCCCCAGTGATCCTCTGGATCTCCAGCCAGCTGAATCTGGAAGTGGAATCCCTGGTGATCCTGTCATACTAAACCGGAAGCTCTGGGTAGGCCAATGAGTCACACGTCCTCCTCAAACTACTGACTGTGGCCAGGTGACCAGAATGAGCTGAATGGCTTCAGAAAATGATGTCTGCTCCTAGGATTGGCGGAGGGTCAGTTTTCTCCAAAGTAGATGGGTTGTGTGTAAGTAGGTTGAATACTCTACTAAATATCTCTATCAGCGTGTGAGGAAGAGGGAAGGGCAGTGGATGCTGATGAGGCCCTCTGCTGTAACCCCGTCACAGGCTTGGTAGGGAATTCTATAGTGAAGTGGTTTTATTGGTGTTGCTACCATGCTGAAGGATATGTTCCATGAGAAGCATTTATGATTGGAATTCTAAGCTTCAGGTGCACCCAAAGGCATGCCTCTCAAGACTTTTCTCCTGGAGAACTCCTTATGGTAGAGAAGAGTAGGGACTTCCCTGGCGGTCCAGTGGTTAAGACGCCACGCTTCCATTGCAGGGGGCACAGGTTCAATCCTTGGTCAAGGAGCTAAGATCCCGTATGCCGCATGGTGTGGCCAAAAAAAAAAAAAAAAAAAAGGAGAAGAGTAAAAAGGGCCCTGGGGTGGGTAGTTGAAGTCTGTCCACTTTGGGGAAATACTGTTGAAATCTTTGCTTCCAAAGTCATTCAAAGTTTTATTCTATTCTGTAATGCATATCATATGGTTTTGTTTTAATCTACTCTACTCTTTGCAACCCTTATTTGAATAAGAAGTATTTTTGGTGCTGACAAGTAGTTGTAGTTTGTTTTCTATCTGAATTGTCAGGTTGGGGATCATCTAGATATAAGAGGTCTGAATTAGTCCAATTTTAGGATCTTATGTTAGACTACTTGTAGTTGTAAGAGGACTGCTTTGAAAGTCTAGTAAAAATTGTCTTGATTTTTAGAAGTTGGTACTAGAATTAGGATCCCCATAAAAATAGGATCCAGTACTTCTACGAAAGATAGTAAAGTGCATGCTTCAGGATTATGTCTTCTTTGCTTTGAGTTGGGTTCACACACTTGTTTAAAAAGCCCAGAGTTGGTTCAACACCCTGTCTGTAGCCGGGCAGAGTCTCTAAATCTGAGACAGTTCCAGATGTTGACGTGGTCCTTGCGGGAAGGCTGTTCCATTGGAGATGGAGGTGGATCAGGTAAGAACAGATAGAGGGAATGTTGGCCCAGTGGGGTAACACACAGGGTCAGAGACTGTTTGCTTTGATTCCTCACTCTTGGCCAAGTGCAGTGCAGGCTGGGCCCAGCTGCAGGACGTGCTCCAGCAGTCTCTGTGGGGTCAGTGGTGGGAAATGCTGGTTGTGACATTCCTAAGCTCCGCTCTTCTGTATTCTTTCTGTCCTTTGTCAGAGCTTCTTCTGGCCTCCCCACCCCCGTCCACAGCCAGATGGGATGGTGGCAGGATTTCATGTGAACTTGGTATGCAGGAGACGCAGCCAGACGTGATTCTGTTTTTAGGGTGACTGGGCAGGACTGTGGTTCTGTTCAGGAACAGGAAAGCTGCAATTTAAGCAAGAACAAGGCCCAGGGCAAATTTGGAAACTAAAGAACCAAGGTGTCCATTCTTTGACAGGAAGTATTTTTGGTACTAACAAGTAGATTTAGTTTGTTTTCTATCTGAATTGTCAGGTGGGGATCATCCAGATATAGAGGTCTGAATTAGTCCAATTTTAGAATCTTAAGTTAAACTACTTGTAGATGTAAGAGTGACTGCTTTGAAAGTCTAGTAAAAATTGTCTTAATTTTTAGAAGTTGGTAGTAGAATTAGGATCTCCGTAAGGATGGGATCCAATACTCTTATGAAAAATATTCAAATGTAAGTACAATATATTTGGTTTAAAATATTGGAAAGTAAATGAAAATAATACTAGTTAACATTTATTTGACTAATAATAGAAAAGGAAGGTGCTTATATCGATAGCTTCGGATAAAAGGTAGAGAGTAGACCAAGGGTCCCTGCTTTGTTTCTCTTATCTGCCTTAACTCAGGGACAGGCAGGAAAGAGTTCCTTGGTCGGGGCTGGAGGTGGTCTTCGGGCTGTCTGTCTTTTCCTACTTAGAATTTTATATGCAACGCTCAGAGGACAACTAGTATTGCTAGGAATAGCCCTTCTGAGCTGAAGATTCAGTAAGTTTTGTGAGCCGTTAGAGGTTCTTTTAGAATAAACACTTAGTTATGTTGTGGAAACACAGGAAAAAATAATTTGGATACTGTTAGAAACAACCAATGAGATTATAAGTAAAATACGTAAATTTTTTATGCGCCCAAGTCAGCCACAAAATTATATTTAAGGGTGCTGGCTGAGCACAATAAATGAGGTAAACATTAAAAAAAAATACTAGTTAACATTTATATGTTTATGTGAAGTGTCAAAACCACTTTTCATTTGTATACATGAAAATTCCTACCTTTTGGGGATAACATTTTTCCTGAGAATTTAGTATAAATGGTGTATTAGTTTTCTCTTGCTGCAGAATAGATTGCCCCAAACTTAGTGACTTAAAATAACATACATGTATTATCTGACTCTTTCTGTGGGACAGGCATTCGGGCATGGCTTAGCTGGGTCCTCTGTTTGGGGTCTCACCAGGCTGTCATCAAGGTGTCAGCCAGGACTGCAGTCTTGTTAGGGGCTCGGCCCTTTTCCAAGCTCACGGGGCTGTTGGCAGAGAGTAGGGCTGGAGTTCATATGCCCAGCTTAGTGTTATTCCTACCCAGATGTTCTCTAAATTTTTTTCTTTTTAAAATTTCCTTTAAACAGCCTTAAAAAAATTACACAAGTAACAAATGCTTTTGGGGAAAAAAAATGAGATAGCATAGGGATACATAACATAAAAATGTAATTTTCTTATCTCAGCCTTAAAAAAATTACACAAGTAACAAATGCTTTGGGGAAAAAAACATAACATAAAAATGTAATTTTCTTATCTCAGTACCCCAGTCATTTCCAGAAGTAATGGTAGTTGGGTGGGTCATCTTCCAGATTATGTAAGTTTGATTAAAAATTAAATTTGTTTTGGTTTTAGAGTTGGAAGTAGAAGGTTCTCCTTCATCTAGGTGGATGGGCCTTTACCCAGAGAACCCAGACCCAGCAAATTTGAGTGAAACAAGAACCTTCTTTAATGCCACCTCCCCTCCCACCTTGACCAAGTGGGGGAAGGAAGACGGACTCCTGAGCTGGTGAAATGAAATGCCTAGACTTGACTGTGTATGAGGGGTTCACCAAATGCAGACTCAGCCTGCGCGGCTCGTTGAAAAGGTAGACAATTAAGGAAACATGGAGAACAAATTGTGTGTGTTTTCAAGAGTGTAGCTTTGGTTTTTGGAATGGAGTCACAGCATTAGGGGGCTAGATAGAGCTGGGGAACAACAGCAGACCATGAGGCTGTTGTGTCTAGTTTCGGAGCACAGTCTGTCTCTTGGACAGTTTTGTAATACTTTTCAAAACAATGATTTTTGGTAAAAGCTTGCCAGTTTCAACCTGTCCAAGCTCCCTTAAAACCTTTGGTGATTGAAAAAATTCTTCCTCTTAGAACTTGCAAAATGGCATGAGTTTATCTGTTATCTGCCAAGCTTAGGGAGTACATGCAGGCACTATATAGTACTTGATATATTTGAATAATATTTATAATATATTAATTTAAATGTTGTAATTGAAGCTGTACTTGAAGTTCACTTTGGAGGAAATTAAGGCCCAACTTCAGGTCTGCAGAAATGTCATCTTTTGGTGGCAGTGTGGTGGGTACTAGGAAGCAAGGACCTGAGCTCCAGTCCTGGCTCTGTTACTTACCATCTGTGAGACCTGGAACAAGTACTTTAACTCCCAGGAGAGTGTTTTCTTATTGGTAAAATGATAAACAATGACAGTTAACACGTATTAAGTCCTTATTGGTACAATATGCTATTCTAAGCACTTTACATGTACGTGTTTATTTAAGTTTTACTAGAGTCCTATGCACTGAAGGTTTTCAAATTATCTTCATTTTACATATGAGGAAACTGAGACTCAGAAGGCTAAGTAACCTGTCCAAGGTCACACAGCGAGTAGGTGATGGGACTGGGATTCATATCCAGGAAGTCTGGCTCTGTAGTTCATGCTCTTAATAATGGTCCTGCTAAGTTTACGCAGTTACCATGTGCATCAGTGATACCACTAATAGGGAAGCATTCTCAGCCTACAAAGTGCTGTTCAACATAACTGAGTATGATACTGAGTGTATAGGTTTTGGAGCAAGGCAGCCTCAACAACCCAGACAAATAATTGAAGAGATAATCCGTATTCCTGCCACGTGTTGAGTTAGCATTCAGCAGTACAGTGACGTGAACTAGTGTGACAGGGAATAAGTGCATTCAGTTCTAAAGTCGTAGGTGCTCTCTAGTCAAAGAAAAGTGATAGCAACCGTTAGGATGGTGTGTTCCTCTCTGGAAGGTGGGAGACGATCTTGGGAGGAGATGGATTTTCATCCTGTTCACTGGATGGCAGGTGATTGATAACTGCACAGGGTCCTTTACCTTTAAGAGCACACAGTAGAGGGACTTCCTCCCTGGTGGTCCAGTGGTTAAGACTCCGTGCTTCCACTGCAGGGGGCACAGATTTGATCCGTGGTCGGGGAACTAAAAGCCTGCATGCCTCAGGGCACAGCCAGAAAAAAAAAAAAAAGAGCACAGAGTAGAGGAGGAAGAAGCAATTCACCACAAGAGCCATGTGGCTAATTCATGCGGCTGATTCACCCCTCCCCTCTACACACACATCTCTTTCTGCTCTTAGATCTATAGTACAGATAAGTATTAATGATAATCCTAATTTCTAAAGAGAGGCTGTTTTGTGCATCCAACTGTGTTGTGGCATATTGGGCAAGGCATGGGCCTTTGGCAGACAGGCCAAGGTTGTGTCTTGGTCACTCACAACCACTGTGACCATTGAAGTAATTGACGGTCAGTTCTCTCATCTGTAAAAGAGGTATCATGATGCTTATCTTGTTGAGTTGTTTTGGAGATTAAGGGGCATTTTATTTTATTTATTTATTTATTTATTTTGCGGTAAGCGCAGGCCTCTCACTGTCGTGGTCTCTCCCGTTGCGGAGCACAGGCTCCGGACGCACAGGCTCAGCGACCATGGCTCACGGGCCTAGCCGCTCCGCGGCACGTGGGATCCTCCCGGACCGGGGCACGAACCCGTGTTCCCTGCATCGGCAGGCGGACTCTCAACCACTGCGCCACCAGGGAAGCCCCTAAGGGGCATTTTAGCCCGGTGCTTGACATATAGTTGGAATGGAGTACCTGACCACATGACCATCTGAAAAACTTGGAAACCCAGCATGACTTTTCTTCAAGATTTCAGACCCTGAGCTTTTCTTATAATCAGAATTTTCTCTCTCCCCCCTTCCCTGACTCTCTCGTTGCCTCTCCTCCCTCCCCTTTTCCCTACCCCCGCCTACTTTGGTATTCATTACACAGATTTCACTTTTGTTGGATTACTACTTTCAATTAGCCACATAATATTATTTTCAAGACTTGTAGCTGGTAGCATACCTGAAACACAGGACCACTCAGTACCTTTAGTTAAGAGACTCTTATTAGGTCTAGAGAATGATACATATTTGGAAAATACTTGTTCCTTACAGAGCAACGAAGATAAGGTAGTATTGTGTTATCCTGCTCTGAAATAAAGGCTGCCCGAAGTGATATTTTTAGCCGGTATTTCGGCGTGGCATAGAGCTCATATATAGTTCTTTAATTCATAGTCTGAAATGACTGTCAGCACAGGAACAAAGGATTATAATATGATGGTAGTTAAGGCATGTCTCAGACTACACTGACAGGGACCATGCCTGACAAGCTTGCCTGATCTAAGGCCAGTGATTTAGCACAGCATAGATAAAAAGATGAATAGGGCTTGAATCTCTCCTCAAACTTTGAGTTGAGAAATACTGAAAAAAATAAAATATCAACAGAAGCAGACGCCAGGAGTCATGATGTGGTGAGGCCATGATGGGCCGTGTGTAGGCAGAGACTGTGAATAAGAGTCTTTGCAACAGGCCAGCTTTGGAGTAGAAAGTGAGAAGACCAGTCAGTAGCAGGCCCAGAGGAAGCAGAAATGTGAGAAGGGGATGAGCACGTTGCTAGTGGGACTGGAAAGGAGGTCTTCACACACTTGTGTTGCTTTGTTCCATAATGTGGCCTCACAGCCATCCATACTCACTTTTGGGTCCCAGCTTTTCTTGTAGCTCGGTAATGGGTTCCTCGGGGGTTCCTGGGTATGTGATTATCACAGTAAAACCTTCAGTACTTGATGTAACTTGAGGGCATCTCTGTGCCCAGCAGCTGACAGAGCTTGACAAATCATACTTCTCTATTCTTGCATCACAGACCTTGGTGTAGAGCTTTGGCGTTAAACTGCTCCTGCTACTACTTGTGAGACCTTGAGCAAGTCTTTAAAACCTTCTAATGCCTTTAGTTTCTTCCTCTGTGAAAATTAGGCTGTCATTATTGGTTATATGTATCACAGATCTGTTCTTAGATGGGGGTGTGAGGTGTATGTCTGAATTCCACTGTTTCAGATTTAAGACCCAGATAGAAGCCTACATCAGTGATTGACCTTATGTTTGTAATTTTTCACTTAAGCAGTTTTTCACGATTTTGAACTGTGTCTGAAAAACCAACCAGAGCGTATGGTAGACCAAACTGTGTCTTTAAAAAAAAAAAACAATTAAGACAAAAGCCCTCTTCAGGGAAATTTGGGAAATCTTACAGATGGCTAAATTTAAAATGCTGCGACCCATAATGTCTTGATGTCTTGTGATCAGATTCCCAGGACCCGAGACCCAAGAAGAGGGTGAATTCCTCTGTGTGAAGTGAATAGCATGTTGTCATTTCTGAAGATTCCACCAGCTTGTCTTGTAGAGCCGTTTTCTCAGTATCCCAGGCTTTTCCTACTGGCTTCATTAAGACCATACGTACCTCGTGTGCCCCTCTGATAACTCATCCATTCCCTGTATACAGAGAGCATTTGGTAAGACTTCAGCATCATAGGACTCCTCCATGCATTTAGCTGAGATACTAACGTGTATTGTAGGCTTTTGAGTCCTGATTTGGCTATTTACTGTGGCCAAAAATTCCAGTAGAGCCAAACTCACAGTAGGTAACATTTATGAGATGCTTGCTGTATGTGTCAGGTGGTTCGTGCTTTAACGCACAATCTCACTTAATCCTCAGATTAGACAGGAGGAACCAGTATCGTCCTCCTTGTCCAGATGATGAAACTGGGATTTGGAGAGGTTCAGTCATGTGCCCAGGTTCACACAAAACTGAAAAACTTTGCTAGATAACTTGGAGCTAAGGTTTACACAATATTTCAAATACATTTGAAGCCTTGTCCTACTGTATGACATAGAATCTGAGCAAAGAGCTCAAAAACACTGAAGTCGGGGTGACTTGGGTTCAAGTTCAGTCAGTTTCATCATCTAACCCCCCTTACCCCACACACTGACTTTTACTTCAAAACTGCTCTCAGACTGAAGCCCAGACTGCTCACTCTGACATTTGAGGCTGTCTGAAATTTGATTCCAGTCTTACTTTCTAAGCTATTACTCACAGGAGGTCTTTGCTTGAGGCAAGCTGTTTTATCCCCTGTGTCTGAAATGTGGTTGGGTGGGCCTTTAGGCTGCTATCCATGTTTTAATCCATGTTATAGCCTGTGTAGAATTTCCTTTTTTTTTAAGGCTGAATAATATTCCATTGTATCTGTACACCATACTTTGTTTACCCATTCATCCGTCAGTGGGCGCTTGGGTTACTTCTACCTTTTGGCAGTTGTGAACAGTGCTACAGTTGAACCTGGGTGTACAGATATCTGCTTTGAGTCTCTAGCAATTCATACTTAAAAAAAATACATTTTGAAGAATACAACTATCCTAGCGAAAAATTTTTAAAAAGGGCAGGGTTCAACTATGACCTAAAAACCAGAATCTCATATGCTGCTCTTCGGTGGAATGTTACTTTATCCAAATCTTGCCCATCCTTTTAGACCTACCCAAATCCTGTGACTTCTCCAGAGCATTCTTGGAGCTCTGCAGTTGACAGTGACCTTTGCTTCGTTTAAACCCAAAGCACTCCTTTAGGCAGTAAGAAAAGAAAGACTAATGCACTCATTTAGCTAGGAATCACTTAAATCCTGTTGCATCTGTTTTTGTGCCTACGGCTGTTAACCCTTAAATTTTATGTTTTATGATATAAAAGTCTCACCTCCTAAGCTCTATTATAATCTCCCAGGGGCACAGACCACAGGAGTGTCCTGTATTTTCACCATGCCTAAGATGATGTTTTGCTTAAAGAAGGCTCTTGATAAATTTGTTGCTTGCTTGTTAAAATGGTTGTAGCCTAAATTCAGTCAAGGAAATCAATGCGGTTGTGCAGCCACGTGAAGGGTTATTTTTACCTGAGTCCTGATCCATCCTGGATTTGAACTATTATTACTTTAGAGGTGAAAGAAACATGGCTTGGAGACTGGGACTTGGAGAACTCCAACACATTCTTAAATATTTTTTGATGACATTTTAGACTAAATACTTAGCATGAAGTGAGGTATTTAAATAAACATTACCTGTTGCATTGCTACCTTCCTGATTCATTTCTCTGAAGTTAAAGGATGATTGTGACACAACGTCTTGCATTTCTTCAAGAGGTAGGCACAACTTGATGTGCTGGGATAAACATTGAAAAAAAAATTCTTTTCTGTTGAGATAAAAAAATTTCCCTGTAGCTAGAAGATCTTTTCTCCCCCTTTCTTTTTTGTTTATTCCTGGTGGTGTAAGGATTTCAGCATTCTGCAGATAGTCAAAAGGGAGGCTTCTGCCCAACAGAGTAGCTCTCTATTATACAAAGGCGAAGACGCCCGGGTAAGGCGTTGTACAACACAAGTTGCTGTGATGAGGTGTTCTTGGCCACTTTTTGCCAAAGCTTTCCAGGCCTGACAGCATGGCTTGTGTGCTCTAATGAAAAGAGAACAGATTCTTGGCTCCTGGTCCTGATTCCACTTTTGTTAGATAATGTGGTCATACCACTTAACTTCTTTGTGCTCCATTGTTATGGACATTGAAATGGAGACTTCATTTCTACCTCATGGGGATTTAGGAAGAGTTTAGTAAAAAGGTGCTTCAGTGTATATTGTATATCAGAACTTTAATAACTCTGGGGATGAGTTTTTAAGAAACTGCAGTGACGATTTGTAAACAAGTCGCCAAAAGTCATTCTGAGGAAAATAAGAAGCTGGTAGATAGGCAGATGGGATGCCTAGTTAGAGTCTCAACAGAGCAGGGGCTTTACAAATATTTTGGAAGAATTTGATATTTGGAGAGAAGCCTCATCATGGTGAAAAGAAGTCATTATAGGATTTCCTTATGTGTATTTTATGGTTTAGTTATAATTTTATTTTCAATTTCGTTGAAATATAAACTTTCAGGGTTAGGGCTTCTTAAGATCTTAATTTTGCCCTGGGAAGAACTATGATATGAAAGATGTGAAAGTCTTGTGACTTTTCTGTTGTGTACTGACGTTTCCTTTACCTGGCCTTGTGGAGGAATGTGTGTACAGTACTGCATAATGGAGATGCACAAAATATTAAAACTGTGCTTCACTATTTAACTTGAAGCAAGTGTTTTTGGTTGGATATCTTTCCAAAATGTATTTATTGCATACGTCCTTGTCGTCGAAAACAGAATACTGTCTGTCTCATTTTGGCCCTTGATTGTTAGGCTGTGTTCCGACTCAGTGCTGTAATAAGGCACTCAGGGCCCACTGAGCTGAGCTGTTGGTTCTTATTCTGAACAACTCTTCATTTTTATACTTTTAGAATTATTTTGATCACTCCTTACTCCTTTCTTTCCTTCTCTGTCTCTCTTTTTTATCCTTTTTCTGTCTCTTTTTCCATTAGTGGCCGTTGTTTCTTTGCTTAGGGTGGGAGCTTTTAACCTGGTATATCAACTGTATGCAAACTTTTATGTGCATATTATATGTGTGTTTTTGGGGGGAAGAAGGTTCATAGCTTTCATTGGCCTCTCAAAGCCATCAACAACTAGAAAAATATTAAGAAGTGCTCTGTGGCAGTAGTTTTTAAACTGCAAGCTTCAGCCATTGAGTGATGAAAACCATTTAGTGGGTTAGGACCAGCAGTTTTAAAACATTTTGTAATGAGTAGAATTGAACAAAGTATATCAGTACATTGCATATGATAAGGATATTTATGATTTTGTGAAACTTATTTCATACATATGTATGCACATATGTGTATGTAAGTATACACTCAAACACACATACTTGGTTGTGATGCAAATTTTATTTTTTACAGTGAGTCATAGTCAAACATTTGAAACATACTGCCACGAGAAGGCCCCAATTTACAGATGTTGCCGCTGTTTCTCTGTAGTGTGCTGAGATGCCATATGCCAAGTTTATTATAAATGTGGCTGAAATGAAAGGGTAGCCAGAAGAATTTTCTTTTGTTCTTGAAATGTTGACAGAATTAATTACATAGGACAATTTAAAGGGGAAGGTAAAATAGCAGATAGACCAACAGCGACACTAGCATGGTTGCTGCATTTGAAAGTAACACCTGGTCCTGTGAGCCCTGAGGGTGAAGGCTACAAGCAGTGGTTTTTTGTGTGTGTGTGTGTGTGTTACGCGGGCCTCTCACTGTTGTGGCCTCTCCTGTTGCGGACGCGCAGGCTCAGCGGCCATGGCTCACGGGCCCAGCCACTCCGCGGCACGCGGGATCCTCCCGGACCGGGGCACGAACCCGCGTCCCCCGCATCGGCAGGCGGACTCTCAACCACTGCACCACCAGGGAAGCCCCCAAGCAGTGGTTTTTAACTCTGGTTACACGTTTCTTTTTCCGGGGAGGCTGTACGAGATGCAGATGCCTGGCCCTTCTCCCGACCATTGAAATAGAATCTCTGAGGATGGGGTTCTGGAAGAACTTTCTTATAGAATGAAATGCGTGATCCTTGGGTTATATATCTGTCAGGGACCTTTCCTCTGGCTTCTGGATTGTGGTCTGGAGAGTGGCGGTTGCTGGTTGACCACCTCCAGAAAAGACTTCTGTTTTCACTGTAATCACAGTAGGAGCACTCGAGTATCATTTGGTTATTCACAAGGCATCTGTTCTGGGATTCTAGAGATATCTGAAATACGAAGACAGGGATTGTTTTGACTTAGGAGTGTTTGTACATTCTTGGTTTAATGTCTGCCCTTGAGAAGTGAAAGATAAACTTGTTAATTGAATATGCCATTTGTAGAAAGGTAGAGCCTTTCCTTTCCCTCTTTTCCTTTTCTCTTCTTCTTGTCTTGTCCCCTCCCCTCCCTTCCCCTCCCTTCCCCTCCCCTCTCCTCCCCTCCCCTTCCCTTTCCCCTCCTAGATGTCAGAGGCTGGTTCCGCAGGGTGGTGAGAGTGGAGGTGGCCTTCTGTTGTCAGGGTGGTGTGCACGCTTCAGGACTTGGGGTGCTGGGGGCCCGGAGCATGGAGGTTGTGAACTAGGTTGGCCGGGATGGCTAGGAGGTTGTTTCTACTGAGGAAGTAAGTACATTGATTGAGCTCATCCATCCATCCATCCATTGAGGGTCATGAGAGCCACACTTGTCTCAGTTGGAGAAGGTAGATAGAACCTAATTGCTAAGTAGTTTTTGCCGTTATGAGAAAGGAGTCCTTTTTGGTGTAATCAGCCTACTAGAAGAGCAGGCTCCGGATTCCAGTAGGAGTTGCTCTGTGAGCCATTTGGGACATAGGGACCAGGTGGAATGTGAGCGCAGCCCAGAAGTGGTCTGGTGGGAATGAGCTAAGCTGCTGGAGGCCTTTTGTGGGCTCTCTCACTGGCACCGTCCGAGTCCGCAGTAGCTCATTGGTGCTGGACCCAGTACATACCTACCTCTTATTTCCAGTCGAGTGAGTGAGTGGAATTCTAGAGGACAAGAGGCGGATCCTCTTTGCTGCTCCCTTTTGTAAAAGTTTACAGTGCTTTTCTTTCTTTTGTTTTTTGGTTTTTTTTCTCCTTGGCATATTCAGAATAAAAAGGACATGTAATGCCCAGCTCTCTTATGCACATACTTAAGTTTAAGAAACTGTGTCTTACCTCCAACTTCTTTATTCCAGTGGTTACTTAATGATTTAGTTTAGGATCTTTTTTAGAGCATGATGCAATAAGAAAATACTGACTTTAAATTGTATACAGTTTCTTGTTAAAAAAATAATGAAGTACGGTCAGCCCTTGGTCTGTGGGTTCCTCACCCACAGATCCAATCAACCACAAATCAAAAATATTCATGGGAAATATTCCAGAGAGTTCCAAAAAGCAAAACTTGAATCTGCCATGAGCCAACAATTATTTACATAGCATTTACATTGTATAAGGTATTATAAGTAGTCTAGAGATGATTTAAAGTACACGGGAGGGAGGATGTGTGTAGATTACATGCAAATACTATGCTGTTTTATAGAAGGCATCCTTGTTTGAACATCCTTGGACTTTGGTCAGTCTCTGCAGGTGGTCTTGGAACCAATCCCCCAGGGATACTGAGGGACAGATGTATATCATTTATAAGCCCAAATGTTAATTGATGTAAAAATGAACTGTCTGGTCACTATTGTTCTGCTCCTTGGAAAGGAGGTTTAATTTGTTATTGCAGTTACTTGAATGTAGAGTAGATAGCTGCCTAAAACTGGAATAGGATTGTAAACTCCACCCAGCCTATCAGCTGCTTCCAGGAGTATCTTTTTCTTAAAGAAGATGTTGGGGGTAGGAGTTTATTAATTAATTTATTTATTTTTGCTGTGTTGGGTCTTCGTTTCTGTGCGAGGGCTTTCTCTAGTTGCGGCAAGCGGGGGCCACTCTTCATCACAATGCGCGGACCTCTCACTGTCGCGGCCTCTCTTGTTGCGGAGCACAGGCTCCAGACGCGCAGGCTCAGTAGTTGTGGCTCACGGGCCTAGTTGCTCCGCGGCATGTGGGATCCTCCCAGACCAGGGCTCGAACCCGTGTCCCCTGCATTGGCAGGCAGATTCTCAACCGCTGCGCCACCAGGGAAGCCCCAGGAGTATCTTTTGTGTCTCAGAGAAAGGAGGCTTGTGACTATGAACATTTGAGTTATTCTGTTGGCAGATGTGGGACTATTTAAATCTTTGACTAATGCACATGGAACCTTCAAGGAAGAAACCCATAAACAGCAAGGGCATGTATCACACAGTACGGGACAAACCTACTAGAAGTTCAAGATTAGAGGATGCATATCTGAAACATATGAAGTGGAATGGAGAGGGAGAGCACAGTTTCCTTTACTGTTTGCTTATTCAGATTGATAAAGCTTGTCCTGCTTGGTCCTTTTTCTTACTCATTGAGCCGTGTTGGTGTATCGGTAAGGTAATTGTCGCTGTGTAACCCCCACCCCCAGTTAATTGCATAAAACAGCGACCATCTGTTTGCACACAGTTCTCTGGGATAGCAATATAGGCTGAGTTCAGCTTGGTATAACTTCTGCTGGTCTCACCTGGGATCGTGAATGTGGCTTTAGGCATTTGGTGGCCTAACAGGGACTGGATGGTTTAGAATGGCCTCACTCATGTGTCTGATGGTTGTCAGGCTGTGTAGTTCAGGCCCTTGTCTTTCTGTGTGACCTCTCCAACAGTCTAGCTCAAGTTCATTTGCATCATGGCTTCTAGTGTCAGTCATAAGGGTGGGGGAGGGGCAGCATCCTAATACACAAATGCTCAAGCCTCTGCTTGTATCTCATCTTATAATGTCCCTTTGGTCAAATCTGTCACATAGACAAGTCCAGATTGACGGGGTGGAGGATAAACTCTGTCTCTTGATAGAAGGAGTGGCAGAGTCACATTTCGAAGGTTTTGCATAAAGGGGTGATAGGAATTGTTCCAGCCATCTTTGCAAATAGTCTACCACAGTCGGACAAGGAACCCGAGGCGGGAAGGATATAGTTGAAGGGTTTGTTCGGTGGTTACACGTGGCATATAGGTTTAGTAAAATATTAGGCACTGTATGGCAGTGTACTCGGTATTATATTTCAACAGAAGAACAGTTGTGTGAAAGTGGTTTGTACCATCCATGTTCTTAGTGATGAATGGATTCTGTGCATGTTAGTCATTCAGTTAAATATTTATGGGACATTATTCATGGGCCAGCCCTGTTCTAGGTGATAATAAAACAGCTGGGGGGAAAAGCACACACAATTCAGTATGTATGAAAGTCACAAGTAACAAAGAGAAATTTAAAACTTAGTAGTGTGGCTTTTGATTTTGGGTTTGAGGCAGCTGAGTTTGTTCTCCATGCAAGAATGCCACACAGGCAGATTTTCATCAAGAATTTAGCCGCCCGTGAAATTTGGTTTTAAAGAGCAACTTGGTAACTGGTTTCTCTGCTAACAGCAAATATGTATTTCAATTATTGTATTCAAGAAACTACCTTAAAAAGGGAGATTCATGTACTTTTCTACTAAAGAAGGCTGATCTTTCAATCAACAGATATTAAAGGAATAAATCAATTATTGTATTCTCATATCTACCAATCTAAGTAATTCTAGTCTATTAGTTATAAGCTGTTCAGACAGTTATTCAGTCTCTAGCATCTCCCATCTACTTGCCCAGGTGGGTTGGACTGTGAAGAAACCTTTCTGGAAGAGTCTTATCTAAATGGAATAAGTTAAGACATTTGGACTCGTTGCTTGTCAGGCCAGATTAGTTGGGTCCTTAGTGCTAGGGTGTCAGAAATAGATAACCCTAATTGCATGGGAGCTGAGAGTTTTTCTTTACAGCAGCAGTCTTATGTACTCTTGCTAAGATTGTATTCTTATAGGATGAAAATAGGTATAAAAATGACCTGTTCACTTTTCCAGGTTGGGGGAAAAATCTTATAATTAAAATAATTGTGACCCATGTTTTGAAAAAAAAAATCAGAACATTTCTGCTGTTCTCTTTTCTATACTGTTTGATCTGACAATCTGCTTGAATCCAGTGGTGACAATACTGGAAAAACTTGTTGCTCTAAAAATGTCATCTTTTGCATGGCCCTGGAAAGGCGGGGAAGTTGGAAGTGACTTTTTTCTTTCTTCTTTCCTTTCTTTTTTTCACCTTTTTATTAAAAAAGCTTTTTATCACTGACATATGTTTGTTAGCATCCCCCTTCCACCACCCCCCCAGCCATCTTTATAATGTTGAAACTGAAAGGAAAAATGGAGCTAAGATGAGTTACAGTTAAGTGACTTTTGCTTGTGGCATTGCGCTAGTCTTTTGTACAAAATGACCTAAACCAACACTGCTCTTGCTGCCAGGATTTAAGATCGAAATGGAAAGCAAGATAACTAGTGTTCTGGTTTGCAGTGTGAGAGTGTTACTGCCTGTTAAAATAGGAGCATTAATCCCTCTGAGAGTACATTTAAATTCTACATTAAATTTAAATTCAACATGAAATGTACTGTCTTTCAGCAAGTACATTTAAATTCTGAGATTAAAGTCCACTAGATATAACATGAAATGATTTTCTTTGACTACCCAAGGGATAACTGTGACTCTAATATTGAATTGTATGTGGTCGGAGCCCATTGTAGAGATGGACAGGCTGTGTAAGGACAGTGCCAAAGTCAAGGCCCCATTGGATAGGTATGGGTATGGGTAGGGAGGAGGGGAAGGCTGGGTTACTGTAGACTGAAATAGGAGGATAAAGATGAGAGAGGGAAACACCAGTTGTACTCGGAATCGGGGAAGGCATAGCTCTTGCTCACAATTAGCCGTGGTTGGTGACAAAATTTTTGGCAAGTATGACAGGGCTTTGGAGGACTCTTATCCAGGGTCATGAATTAATCTAGAGATTTATTTTGAAAGATATTTTCAATGTATAAATCTATGCTCTCCATTTATCAGCAAAATGAATAAACATTATTGACCATCTGTCTTTAGAAATATTCTTGAAAAGTATAAAATGAGTGGTCAGGCCGTAGAACTAGTGTTTTTAAAAGGATGAAACCATGCAACATTAAGGCTTAAGATGTTAAAATGGGTATATTTTATTCTTTCTTTTGCAGACATACATTGGAAGTGTGGTTATATCTGTTAACCCATACCGGTCATTGCCCATCTATTCACCAGAGAAAGTGGAAGATTACAGGAACAGAAATTTTTATGAACTGAGCCCACACATGTAAGTATGGTATTAAAGCATTAAGTTTCTCTTTCACTCCAGAGCTGTCTAGTTGACAGATGTGTCCAGCTGTTTCCTTTGAGTCTCAGGAAAATGTTTTAGTCAATTTTAAAAATTAGATGAAGGAATGTGGAAGTTAATTGTTATGCCTTATTTTAAACTAAAAAAAAAAAAAGGCAGAATATTTCATTTGGCCTCAGGCTCTTTAAGTTCTGAAATATTTGGGTTCAGTATGTAAAGTATCTTCTGTTAAAAATTCTGTGTAAGTAGCAGCTGCTGCTAATTATTTTTTCAAATAAAACAGGAATGGTCATTGTTTGTTATTATAAAGAGCCCAAGCAGCATTTTCATGCTCTTTTTGGGTCAAGAAAGATCCCAAGTGTTGGGTTGTGTAATAGTTTCTGAGGAAAAGGAATAAGTAGTCCCTTCAGTTTATAATATTCATGGACATTGTTCACCAGATGTGTACATTAAGCCAATGATTTCACCCTCCCTGAAGTTAGTCACTTGTTTGATTTTTCTGAGTTCACTTGTTATTGTAAATAATTCCTGTAAATAATAACCTACAATAATTACACAGTACTGAGGTTGAGAAACCCTGAACTAAAGTGAAAGAATCTGCAGAGTTTTAGTTGTGTCCTAGCAGAGAAGAATTTTCTCTGTATGATTGAAGATGGGCTCTATTATTTTTGCTAGAAAATAAATGTAATAATTAAAGAATATACATACCACTGTCCAGATGTTTATTTTAGTTTCTTTTGATAGTGGAGCATACAGTGACATTTTTGGACTGTTTGGAACTAAAGATTTAAATAATTTGTAAAAATGGTTATTAAAAACTAAACACAGTATTTTACCAATCAAGTGGATTCTGATTATTCAGTTTTCTCCTAGAAGTATGTTTTGCAAGTGAACTTGTTTCATTTTGCCTTAACAAAAATAAAATCTATTGGGATTGACATATGTACACTAATATGTATAAAATGGATAACTAATAAGAACCTGCTGTATAAAAAAATAAAATTCAAAAAAAAATCTGAAATTTGTTTGATAAAGTTATCCCTATAGTTAAAGTCCCTGCAATGAAATACCTTATTTGATGCCTTAATATTTATTTTAAATTCTAGGCCTTGAAGCCATGCCTCTCAAATGCTTAGATCAGCTATGTCAGAGTTCCCCAGGAGCTCAGGAAAAACCTAGTTTCCTAGGCCTTACCTCTAACAAGCCAGGAATCTACATTTGTCACAAGCATTCCAGGTGATTCATATGTATGTGCAAGTTTGAGAACATGTTGTCTCAGAGATATATTTACAAATGTTTTCCCTTCCTTAACTGCTTACCGCAAATTATGATCTTTTACAATAATAGCATTAATGATAACAGTAACAGTAATGGCTTGTATTTATTGAATACTTACTATGTGCAGGTACTTCTCTACATACTTTCCATGTATTATAACTCACATCATTCTCAAAATAATCCTGTGAGGAAGGTACCATTACAAATGGGGAAGTTGTCTCAGAGAAATAAGTCATTTATCAAAGCTCGTGGGTCGGGAGCAGAGGTGTGAAAACAGTCATCTGCTGTGCCTCTCAGCTGGAAATGGGTTCCACCATTTTCTTCTTGTGGCCTCTTACTGTGCAGTTGTATTCTGCTACCTTTGAGTTGCCTGTGTTCCTGCATCCTGGACCCTCCAGGATAACTTAGCTGTGCCTCAGTTTGCTTCCAGAGACCACATGCCATTCTTCCATTTTCAGCTTAAATCTCCACTTTGGGGTTGTTTAGATATATAATAGATGTCCATCCTAGAACATAGAAATTCATGCTGTGGAATATCCACTTTTATCCCTGTTTCTGAAAGATTCCTATAAGAGGCTGCATAGCACTCCTACCCAAGTTCACCCCTTACCCTGCAAGGGAAAAACACCACACCAGCAATAAAATAAATTCCCAGTGCGCTTAAGATAAAGACAGAATCTTTTTACCATGATCTATAAAACATTGTGCATGGGGTGAAAGGTACAGTCTCATCTAATAAATCTGAATTCCCTAGATTCATATCACAGCTCCCTCCCCACCTCACTTTGTTCTTTCAGTCCTCAGCACACTCCTTCCCACCACGTCATCTTTGCACATTCTGTGCCTTCTGCCTGGAATGCTTTTCCCTCCCTTTTCCCCAAGGCAACTCCTGTTCTTCCTTTAGATCTTAGATTGCATTAGACCTCAAGGAAGAAGTGTCCATCCCTCACCCCCTCCTTGCCAAGGTCAGATCTATTGCTCTTGTCACAGTTACAGTTAAACATTTCTTCATGGGATTATTTGATTCATGTCAGCTTCACCTGCCATGCCAGCTTTTGCTCACCATAATATTCTTAGCACCTGAAAGTAAGTGTTCAAAATATATTGAACAGGACTTGGTTTGAGTCCCAGATTTTCCAGTTACAAACCATGTCATCTTGAGCATATTACTTGAAAAAACTTCAACTCATAAATTAAGTAATTTGTTGTGTACAATGGGAAAATAATTATTAACTCATAGGATTTTTGTGAGGGATAACTATCTAGTAGATATTTAGAAAATATAATTATCTGATATAAGTAAAGTGCTTAGCAGGGAATCTGTCGTTATGGACAGCTGTTGCTATTAACAGTGATAAATATAATAATTAATGTAATAATGAGATATGTGGGACACATTTCCGACATTTTAACAGGCTCTTCCTTACCACTTTGTCCTCCACGGTGGGACATTTCCACTTCCTTTAATGCATTTTCCTGCATTATTCTTTGTGAGTGTCCATCTTTGACAGCATCTGAAACAGGGTCAGTGCTAGCTAGGTTCCCTACTAAAACCCAACCTGACCTTCTCTCATAGGATCTTTGTGATATAATAGGATAAGATGATTTCAAGCTTTTGAGGCATTCTAATCATAACTCTTCAAGAATTTGTTTCCAATTTGAATAAAAAAGAACTTTAAAGCAGCTGACAAAGGATTAATCTCCAAAATTTACAAGCAGCTCATGCAGCTCAATAACAAAAAAACAAACAACCCAATCCAAAAATGGGCAGAAGACCGAAATAGACATTTCTCCAAAGAAGATATACAGACTGCCAACAAACACATGAAAGGATCTCAGCATCACTAATCATTAGAGAAATGCAAATCAAAACTACAATGAGGGCTTCCCTGGTGGCGCAGTGGTTGAGAGTCCGCCTGCTGATGCAGGGGACATGGGTTCGTGCCCCGGTCCGGGAAGATCCCACATGCCGTGGAGCGGCTGGGCCCGTGAGCCATGGCTGCTGAGCCTGCGCATCCAGAGCCTGTGCTCCGCGACGGGAGAGGCCACAGCAGTGAGAGGCCCGCGTATCGCAAAAAAACAAAACAAAACAAAACAAAAAACAAAAAAAAACTACAATGAGATATCATCTCACACCAGTCAGAATGGCCATCATCAAAATATCTACAAACAATAAATGCTGGAGAGGGTGTGGAGAAAAGGGAACACTCTTGCACTGTTGGTGGGAATGTAAATTGATACAGCCACTATGGAGAATAGTGTGGAGGTTCCTTAAAAAACTACAAAAAGAACTACCATATGACCCAGCAATCCCACTACTGGGCATATACGCTGAGAAACCATAATTCAAAAAGAGTCATGTACCAAAATGTTCATTGCAGCTCTATTTATAATAGCCAGGAGATGGAAGCAACCTAAGTGTCCATCATCAGATGAATGGATAAAGAAGATGTGGCACATATATACAATGGAATATTAGCCATAAAAAGAAACGAAATTGAGTTATTTGTAGTGAGGTGGATGGACCTAGAGACTGTCATACAGAGTGAAGTAAGTCGGAAAGAGAAGAACAGATACCGTATGCTAACACATATGTATGGAATCTAAGAAAAAAAAAAAGGTCATGAAGAACCTAGGGGTACCCCAGACGGGAATAAAGACACAGACCTACTAGAGAATGGACTTGAGGATATGAGGAGGGGGAAGGGTAAGCTGTGACAAAGAGAGTGGCATGGACATATATACACTACCAAACGTAAGGTAAATAGCTAGTGGGAAGCAGCTGCATAGCACAGGGAGATCAGCTCGGTGCTTTGTGACCGCCTGGAGGGGTGGGATAGGGAGGGTGGGAGGGAGGGAGACGCAAGAGGGAAGAGATATGGGAACATATGTATATGTATAACTGATTCACTTTGTTATGAAGCAGAAACCAACACACCATTGTAAAGCAATTATACTCCAATAAAGATGTTTAAAAAAAAAGAACTTAAGCAGCTGCTCAAACCAAGTACCTTGAAAATTGCTGATTAATTAAGCCCAGATTACATTTGGAATTTCATTTGACCTGTTGTTCACTGTTAGTCTGCAAAACCATCCAGATATTTCCCTCATAACTCATGTGTTTTTGAAGGTGTCCAGAAATTATCTTTCTTTAGATTTCAGACAATTGAAAAACATTTACATTCTACTTAAGTACGTGACTCAGACAGCAGAAATGTATAAATGAATAAAATGAAGATAAACAGTGGCTTCTTATCTATGTTCCTTTTCAAAAATGGTTTTCTGCTGTCATACCTCTTCTATTCCCTTCTCTGGATTCCTGTCCCCAGTATGTTTGGACCTACACCTTGAGCGTGATAACGTTGGGTGGCTTGCCCAGAGAAATGAGGGCCCTGCTGGGCAGCATAGATGATACTGTTTACCTTTCTAATTGTGTAAGCTGTGTCTTTCCAGCATGATTTTTAAATATTTTGCACATAAGGAATTTTTCTTAAATATCCCAGTGAGGACTTTGTACAGTACATTTCAGACCTCTCAGTAACTGCGTTCATGGAGAACTGCCTAACGTCAGGGATGGGAAAGAATGATAGGGGAGAGAGATAAGGGAGATAACTGAACTATTTACTCTCCCTCCACTCAGAATAGCACGGTGACAAACACCTTCTGATATTTTAGTTACCAAATCCACTGGCCTTCCCTTGGGTGATTGCCTTTTCATCTTGCAGCACTAGATAGAGTGTATCACCCTCCGATGGATCTTCCTAAAACCACATCATGCTATTCCCGGAAACCTTCCTGGGCTCCCCATTACTATTTGAGTGAACTCCAGGTTCCTTGGCTTACCGTTCCGGCTCTTGGCAGTCCAGCCTTCGTCCTCCTCTCCAGCCCAAACACCGCTTCATGCCTTCGTGGAACCTCCTTTTGAGTCGCAGCTTTCCATGTCTTTTCCTTTCTGCCTCTCCCACCTCATACCCCAACTCTACTCTTAACACCCCGCCTGTCTCCTAGGTTCTGTCTTAAAGGCTTGATCAGCTCCAGACTAACCCACCAGTGACTGTTCCTGCCTCTGAGTTCTCAGAACCACTCATGTGATCTGGCACACCTTTCTTACTGTGGTTAATTGTGTTTCCGTGTCATCTTCTTTAATGAGATAGAAGCTTCTATAGACCAGGAACTTTATCCTGTGCATCTCTGTGGTGCTTTCAGTGCTTTTCTCTTAAGAGCTCAATAACAAGAGAACAAAAGAGGTTTTAAATAATATTTCATTACATTTTACTTGTACTATCTCATCTCTGACAACTCAAGGAAATCAGAGTATTCTTCGCATGCTATTTGCTGCGTTTATTCAAAACTTCATGCAGTGTAATGAGAATTTTTCTTCATTTTTATAAAAAAGTAGACTAAAGTATTATAGTGCTCTTCAACACTGAGTGTTCAGGTTCGGTTTATTCCTGATGCAGAGCACTTCCCATCTAATTATATGCAGTGTCTGTTGAAGGGAACATGCTGCTAAAAGGAAAAGTGCCCCACCACCAATGCTTCCCGGTAGTCACGACCCAGGAGTGAGCTAAAATGTGTCCTTTGCAGATTGAGACATGGTGTGGTGGCCATATTACGCAGGCATTACGAAAGCACTGTTAGAAGCAAGCTGTCTTTCCATTTCAGTAAATGAAAAGCCTTGCAACAAATTCTAAAAACTGAGAAAAATGTCTTAAGGCCTTGAAAAATTTCTGGCTACTCTCACCTAAAAATGGACAGGTGATTAATGGGAGGATTTGGAATATGTTCCTGTCAGTTGTCCAGATGTGACCCCCTGTCTCTAGGGAACCTCTGACCCCTAATTTTATGACAGTTGATTTTGCAGGACCAGATACTAGTGCCCAGAGAATGACATTGCTAGAAAGCTTGTGTGTTTTGAGTCCTTGTTAATCGTGTTATTTTACTCCATTCAGGGTGAACCAGATACATGTTATAAAAAACATTTCTGACTATATCTCAAAATGTGCCAGTGCTGGGGTTGGGTGTCCAGAGCTTAGGATAAGGGTTTAGGGCAGAAGCCCCAGGTGCTGTCCCTTTTCTTGTTATCAGTATTTTCCTCTATAGCGGAGTTGAAATTCTGTGAGTAGAATTTTATTTGTTTTGAGAACTTTTATGACAGCTAGATTCTGAACTCTCATAGAGGTTGCTTGTACAACCGGGTGTTAAAGTTCTTTCTCAAGGAAAGTGAGAAGGAGTGTGTGTGTGTGTGTGTGTGTGTGTGTGTGTGTCGATGTGATGTCACTGAGACTTTTGTATTATTTCCCTCATTTCCTTTTTGGAATAGTGGAGCCTCCTATTGATTCAGTCCCTCCCAGAAAACCACTTGCAGAAAACGGTTTTATGCTTTCCCATCTAGCATTCTTTCTACTTTTTGCTTTAGGAAAGTTACTCATTTACTGAGCAAATGTTTATCAAGAGCTTACCATATGCCAGACTCTCTTTTAGGCACTGACATACAGCAGTTGAACAAAGCAGATAAAATTCCTGTCTTCGTGAGGGAGACAATCCTCAAACTTAAGTATACAGAAACCAAGATTGTTCAAACCACTGGTTAGGGGGGAAAAGGGTAGAGCAAAGGGAGGGAAGCTTTTGTGAAAAACAAAATGAATTTAAATAGTCTTCTTATAAAGCACCTCTAAGTCATGTTCTCTCAGGTAGTTTAAGTCAGTAGCCCATAGGTTGTGATCTGGAAGGCTCTGCATCTGTGTACGTCTCTAATCCACATGAGTAACGTGTGCAGGGGGGCATCTGAGCTCCGTCTTACTCTTTAGTTGGGATACCTTAAGTGAACATCACATGTGGAATGCCACCATCTCAAAAAGAGTTCAAATTGCCCCTTTCCCTTTCTGCACGACTGTCATGGGTCAGAATAAGCAGAAGGCAGCCACCGTATTTGCTGTCTTGGCACAGACTTGTTGGATTCTGGACAAATGTGGATGAGAAGACTTCTTGATGAGAGAGGTTGATTCCTGTTAGCAGTGCGATGCAATGTCGTAGTGAAGGACAGGTGTTAAATTGAAGCTTCCTGAAGCTGGGTCCATGCTGAGAGACACGTCTGGGCTTCGCACTGAATCAGATTTTATGAAGCTCCATGAACTGAACTTCCTGCCTTTAACTCTCAAACTTTTATTCTCAGTCTGTTGCTTTGTGGGAGTTATTTTCAAAACAGTGTCTTTCAGAATATATACTCTTGGCAGAAAGGGACCTCAGCTAATTTCTCTTTCAGATTATGAACTTTTAAAATTAAAGTTGGAAGGTTGGGTCTATACTACCATAATGTTTTTACCATGAAAATCATTGTGATAGAAGAATACATTTATTAATGAAAAGTGTTTTTGTATGTCTGAGAAGTCTCAGAATCCTAATTTCTAGATCCCTAATTAGAATTTTTATCACTTCTCAGAAAAATGCACATCTCAGACTTGAAAGTTTATTTTGAAAAGGCAATTCCTAGAGCCGAGCACACGTTCATACCAGCATACATGATTATTTCATTGGTGTATCATACTAAGGGGAAAAAATGGATTCTTGACAAAATAGGTTGCTTCCTGCCAGAATGTTACAGGACTTTCACAGGCCCTGAGAAATTCTGCAGCCTTCTGGAAGAGATCCATTTCATCCAAAGGAGTGGCACTGAGGCCTCAGCCCTGAAAAGCGTTAGCCTAACGCTTCATCTGCACTTGGAACCCACGTGAGGAGTGCTGTCTAGAGGGGGTGTGTTCAGGGGAGGGGTGCCCCCTTTGTTGTTGAAATAAGACTCGCTGCTGTGGTCTGGTGCTGGGACTTGTGTGGCAGTAGGACCGGATGGGTGGGTCGAAGGGAACTGTGTGGGAGTTTGTCTAAACAGGGCCCGGCAAATACTGGTCCTGATCCAGTCTGGGGAAATCAGCAAAGCCAGGAGTAATAGAAACCGAGTGCAGTAAGGCTCCCAAGGGGGCCCATCCTTGGGAGACTGGGGAGCCAAGAGTGGGCACTGGGGCTGTCATGGGACAGAAATCCATGCAAGGGAAGCAGGCCCTGGAGGACCAGCCCCAGGAAGGGGGCTTGTGCTGTCCTCACTGTCTAGGTGTACTTTCCACCCGCTCCAGCCTGTCTCAGGGATCCACACCCTCGAGCAGAAGTGATTGTTCATTCATTTGATCAACATTATTCAGCATCTACAGTATGTGTGAGGTGTTGGGGATACAAACATTATTCATCCCTAAGGATTCACAGCCTAGTGTGGGAAACAGACCAGTGAGCAAATAACTGGAGAAGAGAGAGAACTGCCGTGAAAAAGGTGGGAGATCAGAGTGCCCATGTGTTCAGGCCTGCCCTGGACAGTCCGTCACTCCTGTTGTATCAGCATAATTATCAGTAGTGCCCCCTGTCCTCACAGGTGTCTGAGTGTGGTCCCCGTGGATCAGGTGCTGTGGGTGTGCCAGGGAGAGGGTGTTCAGCCCTGCCTGAGGAGCTGGGGGATGGGACAGTGGGAGTCTTGAAGGATGAATTTGCCACATAGATAAGGAATAGGGTTTAGGCCCAGGAGATAATTTTCCCAGCACGGGGAATAGTGTTGATCCAGTGGTTCAGCAGTTGTTATTTGAGTGCCTGTCAAGTACCAGGCATGAGTGCAGGTACTGGGCAAATATCTTGGCCCTTTTGAGCTTACATCCTAGCAGGGGGAGAGACCATAAACCAGAGAAGGAAATAAACTAAATGGTGTTGGAGATGGTGACGAGGGCACAGAAGGACTGTGTGAGGGTGAGGGTTCCACGGTGTATCGTTTGATATAGGGTGGCCAGGGATGCCTCACTGAGATGGTGATACTCCAGTCGTGTCCTGGGGGGTGAGGGGGCGAGCCGTGTGAAGTGCGGAGGGAGGAGCGTTCTGGGCCAAGGGAACGGCGTGTGCCAAGAACCGAAGGGGAGACCCAGAGATACGACATGGCCCGTCCGTGATCTCAATTCCTGTGGTTCCCAGAGGCTGGAATGCAGGATGCAAGCTGGGAAGGGGGATATATGGTAGAAGAGGAAGAGCAGATCTGGGTCACAAATGGCTTGTGTGCTAAGGATTTGCAGTTTTAAGCAGGCAGGAGGAGAGATAAGGTCAGCCTTGAGATGTGGACTGTTCAGGAGCCCCAGGGGAAGAGGAACTCAAGGACAGTGAAGTTTAGGGATCTGGTTGGCTTTGGCAATAATCCAGACTAGAAGGGAAGAGGGCAGAGTCTCATCTGGAAATGGGTGGACATTTCGGAGGCAAACCCATAGAACCCGGTGGGAGTGACTGAAGGGTGAGGGGGGCGGGAGGGAGGCTCCAAGGCCAGTCATGACTCCCGGCTGAGCTGGGGGGGTGGATGCCAAGCAATTCCCGAAAAGCTGAACTAGTCTGGAGACGGCCTTGTAAAGCAGCGGTGGGCACTGGGGGTTGGCATGAACATGGAGTAGGGGGCTTCCTCCCTGGCACCTTCGTGTTCCCTGATCCAAGCATGGGGACAGAGTGGCTTGTCTGAACTTGGGGAAGAGAACGTGTGTAGACCTACATTTCCAGTATTGGCTCCTTTGCACTCACGCTCAGTCACTGAGCATTTCTCTTTTATAAATGTGCTTCTGAACGGTTTTAAGTAAAATTTGAATAATCCCTCATTAGTGTATGAATTTACCATGTAGCTGTTTTATTTTTAAGGTAATTATTTGTTCTGTGTTCAGTTGTTTATGCCTCTTAACTCCTTGGCTGTACGTGGCTTTGATCTTTCTCCTCAGGTGATTATGATTCGGGAAGCAAATAGACCCACTTTTGCTGTGTGTGAACTCCCCTCTCCCATGTTTTCTGCTTTTTGGGTCTGTGGTTCTCTGTGTCTATTTTTAAGAGAGTGCAGTTTTGTAGTCTTATTTTCTTATTCCTTAAACCTGATGGCTTGAAATTTCAGCATTGAGACATTCACTGCTCTCATCAGTTCCCATGGTCCCTTATCACCTGTTTGTTTTATTCCCCAGTGGCCCAAGAGCAGATGTTGTGTGTTTTCTGATACCAAAGGTATGGTTATTTCTAATACCAATTCTCCGATGCCAGCTGGGTGTCTAATGATACAATTCAATTCTGGTGCTAACTACCCAGAGTTATTGCCGGTCCCAGAGGTCAAGGGCTCAGCCCCACAAGACAGCCCCCACTTCAGATGCCAGTGAAAAATGGAGTGCCCAGGCCACCCACACTTCTACCCAGCTGACTACAAATTTGGGGGTTTCCACTACCCCCTCAGGTTCAGTACTTCGCTGGAATGACTCATAGAACTCAGGAGGACGCTCATATTTACTGGTTTATTGTAAAGGATGCAACTCAGGAACAGTCACATGGAAGAGATACGTAGGGCAAAGTATAGGGGAAGAGGGGTGCAGAGGTTCCTTGCCCTCTCTGGGCAGGCCAGCTTCCCAGCACATCAGTGCCTTCAACCCAGAAGCTCCGGAATCTCCTTGTTGAAGAGTCTTTATAACCCAATCTGCAGCCCCCATCCCCTTCCTGGAGCTGGGGAGGTGGAGCTAAGTACCCACCCTCTGATCATGTGTTTGGTCTTTCTGGTGACCAGTCCCCAGCCTGAAGCTACTTAGGGGTCCCACCACGAGTCACTTCCTTAGTGTAAACTCAGGTGTGGGCAGAAGGGGCTTGTCATGAATAACAAAAGGCAGTCCTGTTGCTCAGGAAATTCCAAGGGTTTTAGGAGCTCTGTGCTGGGAACCAGAGACGCAGAAGAAATATATTTCTTATTGTACCACAGATATGCATGCACGTATGGGTACATCCTTCTTAAGAAGCATAGTAAGCTTGTCCTGAAATAAGACTTGAGTGTTAGCTTCCTGAAGCCAGGTTGATGTCGGAGTTTCTGTATGGTGTTCTAGAAACCTGAATTAGTGGGCCTTCTTTTTATAAGAAATATCTTAAGCGTAGTTCAACCTAAGGGTAGTTCAGTTCCGTAAACATTGAATGTTATAAAGACTCAGCTGTCCAGTCCCCTCTCAGGCACCCCCACTACATGGGCCCTGGACCCCCTCCAGCCCCTCTTATACCCTTAAGGACATTACTCTGTGATTCTTTCCCCTCTCCACTGTATTATCAACTTTTTCTTCTCCCTCCTCCCTTTCCACCAATGCACATGCTATAATATTTCTCTTGATTCCATGTCACCTAGCTATCACACTGTTTGATTCCCTTCATTACTTTTTGAAAAAGTTGCACATACTTGTTGTCTCTAGTTTATCTTCTTTTCTTTATTAAATTCACTCTAGTCAGACTTTTATCTCTCTTCTCCATGAAAACTGTTCTTTTCAAGATCATCTATGACCTCCATGTTGTCAACTCCAATAGTCAAATTTTGAATCTTCTTCTCTCTTTAATTATCAGTAATATTTGACAGTGTGACCAATTCCTTCCTAAAACCTTTCTGGCCTCCACATTTTCCTGTTTTCCTCTAGCACACTGGCTGTTCCATCTCCTGGGTAGAAGGCTGGATGTGCCTCTTCCTCTCTACCTCTGAATGCTGTTATGTCCAAGGGTTTGGCTTTGGGGCCTTTTCCTTCTCCTCTGTAGGCACTTAGATGAGCCCATTTGGGCTTTAAATATGTCCTGATGCCCCCAGATTTAGGTCTCCAGCTGGACCTCACCCCTGAGCTCCTGGTGACTCAGCTACATTCAACCCTTCAGTATCTCCCTGGGGTGTCCAAGAGGCACCTGGAACTTCACATGCTTCAGACTGGAGGGCACCCCCGTCCCCATCCTTTCTCTCTTCTCGGGCAGCGGCAGTACCATCCTTCGGCTACTCACCACAAACCTTTTCTTCCTTCTCTCTCCCACCCCGCATTCAGTCCACTATCGGGTCTTGTTGGTGCTGCCTGTACATATCCCAGTCTCGCCACCACAGCCACCGTGCTCGTCTGAGCTGTCATCCTTTTTCACTTAGATTATTGTGGCAGCCTCCTAACGGGTCTTCCTGTTTCAACTCTCCCGTTGTCGCCTTCTCCCACACCTCAATCCCCTGGCCATCTTTTCCCCAAAAATGTGGCGGCTGTGGGCTAAAGTCCTCTTTCTTAAAGATGTCCACTGGATTGTTTTTCTTTGCTTTGGAAACCTGCAGTGGCTCGTGCGTGACCTGCAGAGCTCCACTTGATGTGGGCACTGGCCACCTGACTGCACTTGTGAACTTCCCATCCCCTTGCTGCAGCCATGCTGGTTCCTCACTGCTCCTCTCACACGCCACCCGCTCTGCGTCACTCTCTCCCCTTCAAGGGACCAACTTGTTTGTTCTCTCACTTCAGTTAGGGAACGCCTTAATCGTCACTGATTACCTAAAATACCTAAAATAGCAACCCCTGCCCCAGCCATTCACTGTCCCCTTAGACTGCTTTACTTTTATTCGTTTATCATCTGACATTTCACTAGGTGTTTGTTGTGTCTTTATTATTTGTCTCCTGTATTTGAATGTCATCTTTAGGAGAACAGGGGCTTTGTTATTTCACATAGCAATTAGAATCCATGGCAGTTAGAATAATGTCTGTCCTGTAGCAGCTACTCCATAAGTATTTGTTGAGTGAGTGACTGAATTAGTGAATATGGTGAGCCTACTCTTTGTTAGGAACTGTGTCTAGAAGATACACGTGATCTTTGTCTTCAGGAATCTCAGGCTAGTTGGGAGGAGAGGGGAATGGCTACATAAGCGGGTCATTTTTTTTTTTTTTTTTTTTTTTTTTGCGATACGCGGGCCTCTCACTGTTGTGGCCTCTCCCGTTGGGGAGCACAGGCTCCGGACACACAGACTCAGCGGCCATGGCTCACGCGCCCAGCCGCTCCGCGGCATGTGGGATCCCCTCGGACCGGGGCACAAACCCGTGTCCCCTGCATCAGCAGGCGGACTCTCAACCACTGTGCCACTAGGGAAGCCCCGAGCAGGTCATTTTAATATAATAGTGTTCTTGCAATGACAGGGAATAAGGTGGAAGCACAAAAAATTGGTGGGTTCAGAGATTCTGAAGGTGCCACCTATGTTGAGTCTTCAAGAAGGAATTCTAGAAATAGGTGGCCACTGTAAAGTGTAATAATGATCTACATAGAAGATAAAGCAAAGGACGGACCAGTTTGGCTAAGCCACAGTGAGCCAGGATGATAGGAAGGTATTTGAGGAAGGTAAAAGGTATTTGAGTTGAGATGATAGCTACATGTAGAACTTTTTTTTTTAAAAATAAAACATTCAAATACCAGTCTACTTTAATCATTGGGAGGATTGAAAGATTATGTTTATTCTAAAGTAATAGGAGGAGAGTTTGGGATGAGGGCATTACTTAAAATTACAAGCTTATGTGTCGGGAAAAATTGCCGTCTTGCATTTTCAGTCACCAAGTGGAAAAAAAAATTGTGACTTGTTAAATATGCCTAAGTGTGTACGTGTATAAACGCAGTGTTTTAATGAATGAGTGGTAAATGACTGAATGTTGAAATGAATTTTGTAAGTATAAACAGATGTTAGTTCATTATGTTTTATGACAAAACCTCTAGTTGCTATTGGTGATGAATCATAATGTTATCCAGGAGGAAGAACATTTGATACACAGCAGTCCTGATTTTCACTCGTCATTGACTTATGCGAAGGATGTGCTATCCTTTGGAGACGGAACCCTCCCCTCGGGATATTTGTGTTCATTGTCTGAATGCGTGGGCCGTCAGCTTGAGGTCTGAAAAGAATATGCCCAATTACGTTAGAAACATAACGTAATAGATGGTTTAGTCTAATTTCACAAGAAGTTAGCAGTAGAGGAATAAGTTAGAATGCATACATTTTCTACTCATCTTTGTCCTTCAGTCCACCTCAACAGCACAACATTAGAAAGCACCTGAACGGAGGGAAGATTATTTGGGTGTTTTGCACCATGGACCTTTATTTTGGGGACACACAAGCAGGCATCCTCTTAGGGTTGCCTACTTAAGACCTAGACTGCCACCGGAGGGGTCCATTTCCACTTTGACCATCTATATTTTCATGAAGCGTGGGTTGCTAAGGGCTCTTGAATGTTTCTTTAGGGCTTGCTAGTTTTTAAGCCACTGCTTTGATTACTTTCAAAAGACATACTCTCACCCTCATATACCCTACCTCACATTCCGTCCTACAGTGTTGCTGCTGCTTTTCTCTATATTTATAATTGCCTTGGCCATTGTTAAATGGCAAAAGCTTATACATAATTTTGTCGTGTGAATAGCATTGTGGATAAAAACAAGGATGTTAAAAACGGCAGAATCCCATCCGTGATCAGAGAAATGTATTAAAGACAATGTTACTGAAGTGTAAAGTTGTTAGGACATAAATTATAAAATGCACCCGTGTAGCTATTTAAGATTACGCAATATGGGTGAGTCATTGCTGTCTGGTTACTCATTACCTGGAACATGGGTATAAGGAAGGAGAAAGTGTGGAAATGTGTGGGTGTTTCTTGGACATTGCTCCTAAAACAAATAGAAAATGGTGTATAATGCTTTGAACATTTGCTTCCTTTTCATAATGTACTGTGATTGTCATTGTAACAGTATCCCATCTATGATTGCGTGTGCCTTACTTTGTCTTGCAGGCATAGATAAGGTAGCATAAATGAGTCTTAGAACTTGAAAATCTTTGTCATTTTCTATATTAAAGATTTTTCTTTGGTGTTTGCATGTATCTGGCATTGATCTTGAACAGAACTTAGAAAATTAAAATCAGTCCTAAGAGAAAATTTTGATTGTGAAAATAGGGAGGTTGAGTTTGAATAAATTTGTGGCTAGGGATCAGTTAGTTGTAAGCTCTCCTTCTCTTGGCCTCTTCTTGCCTATCCCACTGTTGCTTTCATTTCTTCTTCTTTCCAGGCACCCTGGTCTTGTATTTTTACACTCACTTCACTCTTCTCCACGTATTCAAATCCTACTCATCTTTCAAGATGCATCCGGGGTACACCTGCATTTTGAAGCCTCTTCCCAAAAATGCCACTTGGTAGTCCTAACACGTATTTTCCATAGCATGCATTATGTCACAGTTGTATGGACTTTGTTGCATACTACCTTATATATTTCATTAATTGTTTCCTATTTAAGGGTTGGACAAGAGGAAGCATCTTTTGAGCAGGGACTATGCAATTATAATTATTTTCTTGCCTCAAGATCGTTGGTCTTAAAATCCATCCAGTATGTTTGTTTATCTATAGTTAACCTCAAGTCGTACCATCCTAATGTATTGTGTACATTATAAAACATCCACAAGAACAGGAACTTTAAAAAATGATAAAGATCTGTAAGTAGAAGTTATAATATTTTATATCCATATTCCAGTGGCTCATCGTGGGCATACCCTGAGATGCACACACCTCACTTTGGAGACCTAGTGTTAGGGACATGTTAGGGACTCAGGAAGTATTTATTTTTAGCCTTCAGCTATTTTCTGCTGGTTGTTAACAGATTTTCTACCTGTCCAAAATAAACCTCAAGGCAATAGTCTAAGTATGTTTGACATCTAGTTAGGGAATCTCAGGGATGTATTAGAATAAGGTAGGCTATGCTTGGACAACAAGGCTTCACAGCTCAAGACACAACACGCTGAAGGTTTGCTTGTCACTGACCGCGCAGTCTGATGGGGGTCAGATGGTGTTCCTCAGAGGCTGTCCTCTAAATGGTGACTCATATACAAGCTGTAGTTGTAGCAGCTGGAACACATGGCTTTTAAGGTTGTTGTGGGAGGTGAAGAGAGAGCATAGTCAGCTCTTCCTCATTGGCTGGTGTGCAGTCACATGGGCCCAACCTCCTGCAAAGGAAGCTGGGAAATGCAGCCAGGAAGGGGAAAATGGAATGGGATTTAGTCAACATGTGTCATAGCCTCCTGTTTACTAGGATCATCTGTTCATTTCATTAGGGTTGTTACTGTTTGATAATTCAACTCATGGGTTACCATGTAAAGCAAGCTTCTGTATGAATTTAAACATGAGTTCAGCAGTATAATTTAGAAAGAAAATAAGTCCTCTTAAAGCACTTTCAAATATTTTTTCCTTGTAATGACTGTAATCACCGTGCATTTTCACATTTCCATTTGAATCTTATTTGAATACATTTTAAACTACAAAAGTAAAACTGTTCATTCATTTTTCATGTTTCTGTTGTTATTCCTTTTTTTTTTCATGCTGCTAATCGGCAGAGACTAGTGGCTTATTGGTTTATTATGAACAAAGGTTTTTAATAGTGTCACATTTCATTGCAGTTGTTCACAGGAGTAGTTAATATGTGAATATTATCTAAATACTTTAATAGTTTATGCCAGTAGATCTGTCTTTGGTCCAATTCCTATATTACCAATTTTCTTGGAGCCAATATGTTTATTGAGAGTTTTAGAAAATTAGATGCTGATCTCATCTATATTAATTCACATATTCATCTGTTGGGAATTGTGGCAAAATGGGTTTCACCAGCTTTGAAACTTAAGCCAGTGCAATGTTAATTTTTTTGGATTCAACTCTTCTGAGAATGAATGAATAAGAATCAGTTTCCCTTACACTGAGAAGTTTAAGTTGTGTTTAAGGACAATGTTAGTTAAATTCTTTTTCCAAATATGAATGTAGTCAAAGACGGAAGGTGAAGAAATATTAAAATTTTAGAGGTGACTGCAGAAGAATATTAATATTACTTCTGGCTGATAAATTTTCATTTTAAAGCTATAATACTAATTTTCATGGTGGGAAAACCAAAAACAACCCTGCACTCCCAATAAATAATGTCACTCTGTACTTTCATCTTACATAATGTAGACGATATATTACTTTTTCATTTTACTTCCAACTTATACCAGTCCTTCTCTTGTTAATTTTGGCCATGATCAGGTACTTTGCAAAAATGCTTACAGTACATCCTTTACATACTTTTCTTGCATCCTCTTAATCTGGAAAAATATGCTTGTTTTTTGGTAAACAGTTTCATTGGATATAAAAAGCAAGTTCCAGTTTATACATATCCATGCATTTATTAAATAGCTAATTATCTTCGTATGTGTATTTATCTTTTTTTTCATACAACACTGCATCTCCTTTTGGGAATAGACTAAGTTTTCTATTTTCTTTGAATGGTATAAGAGTACCAAATCAAGTATCTTGCTCATTGTCACTGTTAATATTTGTAGGCTGATGTACCCAAAGGTATGATCAAAAATCATTGTCAATCAACTCTTTGATGACATTAAATAGAACATTAAACTATCATATAGTTAAAATAGGATTCTGCTTAACCGTTAAACTAGATGCACACTTGCATATTGGGGGTTTTCTACTCTTCTCTCTGCTTGGAATGCCTCCGCCTCCACAATCTATATGTGTGTGTGTGTGTGTGTGTGTGTGTGTGTCTGTCTGTCTGTCTGTCTGTCACAAGTTCTCCTCCCTCACCTCTTTCAAGTTTTTGCTCACATGCCACCTTCTTAGCAGGTCCTTCCATTGTTATCCTTTCTAACAATTTCATCCTGCTCCCCTTTTCTGCCCTGTCCCAGCATTCGCCATCCCTCCCTCGCTTTATTTCTCTCTTTTACCAACTTCCAGCACATACTTTACTTATTTTCTTTATTGCCTGCCTTCCCCTCCACCTCACCCACAGGAAGTCAGGTCCATGTTCACTTCTGTATTCCCAGTGCCTAGAACAGTGTCTGGCACATATTAAACAGTCTGTAATATCAGTTAAATAGATTAGATAAACCTTTAATCACATGTTCAGAAATTTCTGATGTTCTAGGAATTCATATCAGAAGATGAAGCCAGACTGTAAGGACTTTGCTTGGATATCTTAGCTTGATATTTAGTGACTTCTGAAAAAAAAAAAAGGGGGGGGATTTTCAAATGGTGTGATATAATTTTTAAAATTTAGGAACCACCTTCTTTAAGTATTCATAATAGAGAGTGGAAAACAGTAAAATTATTCAAGTATGAGATGTGAATGTAATAATGCTAATATTACAGCTAAATTTTCACAGGTAAACTTGTGCTGTCAACAGATTTATTGGTGGTGGTTTTGAGTTGTGAATGCCAGCAAAGAATTTTTGAATGGAAAATATTTAATTCTAAGGTTCCTTTCAACTCTAAAACCCTATGAGTATATGATCCTCCTGTTTAAGAAATGTGTGATGTATTTTAGGAAAAAATTCATTAAAAATTTTTTTTTAATGTTAGTGAATAACCGGTTTGCTTCAGTTGTCTAGAATAACTAGGTAGTCGGGGCCATTTCATTCTTTAGAGTTTCTGAGGTCACAGTCTAAATTAGAGAAATTGAAGATTAGTTAACATATCTAGATTTAAAGCCTGGTTTTGCCCTTTTCCAACTTATTGTCAACTGGGCACTTGTGACAGAAATTCTGCTTTATCAGCATGGAGATGCACCAGCAAAGTCTTATTTGCATGGAATAGAAGGCAGATATTTTCCAATTCTCTTTATAGAGGTAACTCTCAAGAAATAAGTTTTATTAACTCTTTTTGAGTTGCTGGTGACCAAGATTTGGTTAATTTACTCCAGAGATCGTAGTGAATGGAACTGTACATTTTCATAAGCACATGCCTTTTTTCAGTACCTCCAAAAAAGCATGTAAGGAAAGAGTCCTCTTGGAATTGGCAAGGAAGGAGAAGAATATTGGAGTTTTTCAGAAGAGGGGGGGAGTTTTGAGGTGATTGGGTGATGGGTTAGGAGAAAGCATAGAATTAGGAATGAATAGATACAGAATCCATGCCAACAGTCATGCATTCAGAGTTCCTATTTCCATAACATGAGGTGGGGCGATAGCCTTCTGAGGTTTCTTTTGACTCAGTGTTGCTGTAATTTTTAAACTGTAGTCTTTTTATTCTGGTAAACCTGTGTCTATCTGCTTGCACACTGAAGGTTTTTCTAGATTTGTGAATTTAGAATGTAACAGTTTTAAGTGAATAAATGAAAATTTTCTGGGAAATTGCCATTCTTAGCTATGCTTATAAGGGGGCTCATATATTTTGAGGGAGGTCTATCTACCTACCTACCTATCCTTCCATCTATCCTCACCCCCCTGCTCCCCCCCAAAAAAACCAGAGAAGAACTGTACATGTATCCATGGATTTTAGTCTCACCAATTTCAGTATTTGATCATTTATAGTTCAAAGATATGTGAGGAATATGAATGGGAGCTAACTGTCATATCTCCTCATATTGAAAATTGACTGAAGGCAGCTTACTGTTTTATAGTCAGTATTATAAAATAAATAGCTTTTAAAAAGTCAGAGCAGGTTGGGGCTTTTTTGAGCAGAAGCCACCTGTTCTCCTTGCTTGGTTGGCCCTGTAATAAACCTTTCTCTGTTCCAAAAAAAAAAAAAAAAAAAAAGTCAGAGCAAAGGGAAAAGAAGAAATGAGACCTAAGCAAAAGTTAATCCCATGATGTCCTCTATGGTTATTGAACTTGGATTTTTCATTTCCTGGTGGTCAAAACAAAAAGGGAAATATGATCAGTTACAAACTTATTTTTGCACATAAGATCAAAGCACTTGAGTTGCTCAAGAGAAGAAAAGTTTTCCTTACCAGTTAGCTTTAAAAGTGATTTTAAAGTCTTATGGGACTTACGAGATGAAGGATGTCATCTGGAGCAACACCTCCCAAAATTTCCTTGCAGAAAATAAAGTAGTGAATTTTATATGGCTGCTTTTTATGCCACTTCACTAAGAAGAAGCAGAGGACATAACAACAAAGCACAGTTTAGGAAAAGCAAGTCTATAAGACACATTGTCATCCGGGGCTGCTCAACAGAACCACCACAGAATTCCATCAAATCTGTGGAGTGTAGGGGAGGGGCGGTGAGGCATCCACTCCCCAGGTGATTCCAGTGTGCGTCCAAGGTTGAGAACCACTGGTACAAGTACCTACGTTATTGATGGTTTGGTTTGATTCAGGAATACAAGGAACAGATAGATTGTAGTTTCTCCCTCAAGTGATACTGTGACAGTTTTGTATGTTCCTTTATTTGTTTTCTTTTTTTAATAACTGGGCTTTGAATTAATGGTGGTGTGCAGACCCTTAGAGGTTGTATTCTCTGGAAAGGGCCCAGAGTCCACATGCTCTGTTGTCAATAAAAAGATAGAGCCTTTATTTTAAAATAAGGTTGTCGTCATTTTATGAAAATTGAGGAAGGAAACCAAGGCTCATTTGAATAGATGGCCCCCTGCTCTCCGTAGAGTTACGGACCATAGACATGACAAATAGAAGATTCTCTAGACTGGAACTAGTTTATGGTGGTGATTAGGCAACCATGTAGGGTATAGGGATGGTGCCAGTCTTTGGGTCTGGAGAGTTATTGCAGAGATTGGTATTTCCTCAATTAGTAGGTATTTGAAGTACACATATCTGGAGAGAGCAGTCATATAGGTGTTTGCGAGTGTGTGTGTGTTTTCTTTTCTTTTTTTTTTAACCTTAAGCAATAAGGTTAGGGACTATAGAATAGTTTTAGGAATTGGGATTCCATATTTGAATGACTTTATAAAAATTGTGGAGAAGTCTTCCTCCAATGCGTGTCACAGTTTTGAAACCTGAGAAATGTGGCTTTGTTCCAAACCTCTGTAGATTTCCCTCTGTCGCTAAGCCTGCTATTGGCATATAGAAAGCTCCATTAAGGGTCATTTGGTATCATTCTAGGACATGTCACTAAATTGGTTGGATTCCACGGCATGTCAGATCTCAATGGCTTGTCTAAGCAGTCTTTTAACCAGTTTAAGTTACAAAGATTTAATGTGTGGGGTCTTTGAAGATTTATTGGTTTATTCATGTAACAAAAATTTTGAGTGCCCCACCTCTGTCTGTCCCAGTGATTTTCTTGTGTAGACTCTCTGCTCTGAAGAACATAAATTCCAGAACAGTGAAACTCCATTCCTTCTTGGGGGGTGGGGTCTTTTGCTGGGGGTAGCAGAATGGGACTGTTATGAGTGACTCTTAACAGGCTGTGGTTGAGGGAGAGCCTTGAACTTCATGGTCTGGAGGGTAGGGAGAAGCCTCTTTTTTATCTTCATGTCCTTTGACACTGGGTGCACATTTCCTGGTGGATTGAAGGCACTCGATAGATATTGGCCGCAGAACTCGAGAAGCAAGTTAGGATAAACATGATGATTTGCTTAGAGGGACCTTGCGAAGTGACTCTACATATTTTGGAGAGGAGAGTGCTACCAACTGGGGGCTTTAAGAAGCAGTAGAAGCAGGATCTTCTCATCAGCCAGTTCTGGAAATGACTAATTGCTTTTGCCACTTAGTTCAAGAACTAGCAAGGTCCTAGAGCGTTACCAGTGCAAATATAATCATACCATGCCTTTCTAAAGCAGAAGATTATAGATGACCATTTGCCCATGTCTTTAAACAGAATCTATATAGATTAGCATTAGGGAGAATTCCTAGATAATAAGAAATAACCTAAGTGAAGAATTTCAGCTAGAAAGTGTAAAATAGAGTCCCAGGGACTTCCCTGGTAGCGCAGTGGTTAAGAATCCGCCTGCCAATGCAGGGGACACAGGTTCGATCCCTGGTCTGGGAATATCCCACATGCAGTGGAGCAACTAAACCCATGCACCACAGCTACTGAGCCTACGCTCTAGAGCCCACGAGCCACAACTGCTGAGCCCATGTGCCACAACTACTGAAGCCTGCATGCCTAGAGCCTGTGTTCTGCAACAGGAGAAGGCACCCCAATGAGAAGCCCGTGCACCGCAATGAAGAGTAGCCTCTGCTCGCCACAATTAGAGAAAGCTGGCATGCAGCAACAAAGACCCAATGCAGCCAAAAATAAATAAATATAATTAATTTTAAAAAATAGAGTCCCATTTCTCTTCAACTTTCTTCTTTGAGTATGTTAAATTTGTGAAGGCTCTTTTTTTGTAAAGATATGAACGTGCACTTACATAGGCATACTTGAATAACATATCTTTTAATTTCTCCCTTACTTGGTTTATATATACCAACTATTTACAAATAGTTGGTAAACTTAGAGTTTGAAAATGCCATACATTAATTTTGTCAATTTCTTACATGATTCAGATAAAAGACTATCTTAGGATTCATTTCACCAATTTATTCTGACCATACACTGTGTGTCAGCCACTGAGATGATGAGTAATAATTTCTGCCCTCAAGGGAGGGAAACTAAGCAAAATGGTCTCCAGAAATTTAAACCACATGTTAAGGATACAGTAGATGTATAAATGGGATTTTTTAAAAATAGGTGTATAGGCAAGGATCTCTTAGAACAAGGGGAATCATTGAAGACTTGCAAGAGAAGAGGGTGTTTGGTGGGGACAGTGGGGCAGAGGAGGAACCAATAGGGAGATAAGCCAGGAGAGAGAGCTAGGCTTGCTCCTCGGAAGGGCCTTGCTTGGTTTGTAATCTGTGGCACGGATTAATCTGTTAGAAATAAGGCTCTTAGAGACTGGATTCTGGGTGAGTGGCCTGCCTGATTTTGACCCCTCTGGCCAGAAACTGGTCAGGATATCCATGAAGGAAGTTTTTAAGTTTAAGATTTTGTGTTGAAGATAGAAACTTGTCTTGAGCTTATATTCTATAATAAAAACGTACACTGGCACTGTGCATAGCTTTCTGGGACCTAGTATTGGTATCCAGCACCTCAGGGCATGATCTGTTCTCATCTGGGATCTCTTGCCCCTACCCTGCTGATCAGGGAGGATTTTTGCTGGCTTCCGGTACTTTATTCTTAGTTTCTCAAAGTTTTGGTCTTTGAGCACAGTCTTTGTCAAATGACTTTTTCCCCCTGCAAATGTGTGGTGATAATACTAACTGCCTGCTTGCACATCTGAGTCTTTCTCTCAAATATATGTGTGATCTGTGTGTGTGACATTTCAAGGCAGTCATTTTCTTGTGGCCACTTTGCAGACATTGTGACCTGGCTTAAAAGACTTGCACGCTCTGTATTTAAGTCCAATTTGGAGCAGTGCTTTCTGTGTGCTGGAGTGATACGAGAGTTGTTTCAGACCCCTTTGTCAGTGTCAGGGCACTTTCTGTGTATCAGCACTAAATCTTCCTCCAGGGGTAGCTCAAAGCATTGTTGCTTCATCATTCCCCGCCTCAGGTGTGGGCCGGGCTCCGCCACAGAGTGGTGGAGACCCAGAGAAGCTTGCAGAGGAGAGAGTGACCTGCTCGCATTTTAGAAGGAGGAGGGTGGTGGGGAAGCCAGCCTGCAGAGCAAGTGGTAAGTGTCGTATGGTATTTTCGGTTTACCCATTCTTACGTGGCCACTTTGGAGCCGTTTTTAAAAGGCAGACATTTTAGCATCACACACACACACACACACACACACACACACACACACACACACACACACACACACACACACACACACACACACACACACACAAAATAGTTAACCAAATACTGTACAGAGCAGACCTCCTGGCATCGTGAGCCTGCCTTACCTTATTGTTGAAGCCTCTTCCTTCCGTATGAAGGGGACCAGGACTGGGGTAAGGAGGGAGTGGGACTGAGAACCATCTGGGAGCCACACCCAAGTGAGGAGTGGTCATCCTAGGTCCGCCTCTCAGAGAGGGCTGTCAGTCACCCCAAGCCCGGAGCCTGCGCATTCTCTGAGGGCACTTCTGTCTCGGTGGTCTGATTAGTAATCTTCTGATTTCCTCCCTTTAGTCACTGAGTTGCTTTTTAAAATTGAGACATGGATTTGGCTGTGTAATATATATATATTTTAAATTTATTTATTTATTTTTGGTTGTGTGGGGTCTTCATTGCTGTGTGCGGGCTTTCTCTAGTTGTGGCGAGTGGGGACTACTCTTCGTTGCCGTGCATGGGCTTCTCATTGTGGTGGCTTCTCGTGTTGCAGAGCATGGGCTCTAGGCACGCGGGCTTCAGGAGTTATGGCACGCGGGCTCCAGTAGTTGTGGCACGCAGGCTTATTAGTTGTGGTTCGCGGGCTCTAGAGCACAGGCTCAGTAGTTGTGGCACACGGGCTTAGTTGCTCCGCGGCATGTGGGATCTTCCCGGACCAGGGATTGAACCCATGTCCCCTGCATTGGCAGGTGGATTCTTAACCACTGCACCACCAGGGAAGTCCTGTGTAATTTTTTTTTTTTCCGTTTTTTTTCTGTTTGGAAACCCAGAGGAAAGATTTCTGCATTTTGTCTTTGTCCTGAATTTGTAGACCTTATTGGAATAGGTACATATTAAACGCTGCTGGGGGGGAGAGCCTCTTAGGATCACTCCAGTTCAGTTCAGACGGCTATGAAATTCTCAAACATGTGTCCAGTACTTCTGTCTGGTGCCTAAGCAAAATAAAAGCATTGTACTTAAAATTAGAGTACTCCATAGAATCATAATTTGGGGGGACAGGAATGATATAACCTTGCTTTGAGTTTAACAAATTTGGGGAAAAAACTTTGTTACAGAAACACATAAAAGCAAGAAGTTAAATCTGGCTGCAGTGAGGACAGGGGAGAAAAGTCTTGTTAATGAAAAATGGCATCATATTTTGACAGCGTTGTATCATGGTGGCTTGTGAAAGTGCCTTGCCTGGATATAGAAAATCCCTTTAAGAATTACTGACGCTCAGACCAGAAGTGAGGAACTTGTCTAAGGCAGTAAAAAAACCAGTGATAGAGAGGAGAGGAAGGGGAAGATTTGAAGGGTATTGGGTACCTGGATGAAAGAGTCAAGTAAAATTTTAATTCAAAAAAATTTTTTTCTGGTACTCGTATCCCTCGTGCTTTAGAGAGAGGTTTTTGTTGTTTTTTAAGTGAGCCACGTAGACCAAATGACTTATCTGCGAATGACTGAGTTATTATCTAGTTAGATAATACATGTTTTCTCTAAACTGAGCACCTGAGGGTAGGGATGACATCATTTGTATTCCTCTGCCTGACACTGTCTGTGGCACATAGAATGTTTATTGAATTAATAAGTACTAAATTCTCTTAAAATTATTTCCAAGATGTTTCTTCCCTTACAATATCATGATATGAATTTAGCTAATTTCAGGAAGTCTCATTATTATTATCATTTTGCCAATTCACTTTCCTTTCTCCACAATAATATATGCAAACTCAGGCATTACATTGTATATACCCTGTGGTCTATGTGTTTGTATGTATGTGCATGTATCTTTTTATAATCAGGCATCTTATTAATATTTGTTGATTTCATTGAATTTTGCATCCACTCTATGAAATGGTGGTGGATCTCGTTCTTCAGATGTGAATATATTTATGACCTTGATTCCATAACATGCAAACTTAGACCCATCTGGCCTTTCAGTCGTTTATTCAGCTCCTGCTCTGTTGTGGACGCTGTGCAAGGGGCATCTTCTGCACAGCTCTGTAAGGCTGGATGCATAAACCAAAGCTTGAAGAAGTTGTTAGCTTTCCCTACTGCCCACTCCCTCTCCTCTGTGCTTTTTTTTTTTTTTATTTAAATAAACCACAGCAATGTGTACTTGGAGTTCCCATTCAGATGCCATCTCCACTCAGTGCCTTCCACGATAACCGAAGCCAGATTTCTCTGCACTTCTTCAGTACATGGTGCCATGCAAGGTGCCCAGTGCAGCATCGTCTATTGCAGACGAATGTCCCTGTGTCTCTCTCTTTCTCTTACTGGAGGGAAACTGGGACTCCACCTCATGTCCTTGTATCCTGTGTACCTGGCAGGCACTGGCGGGGGCTAATCAAAGTTAGATGATGCAGAGTGCTTGACATTTGAACATTGTAAACATGAAAGGTTGATTTTACTGAACAGTCGTAACTGTTTGGTTTGTGGATGTGAGGTGCCTTAGATCAGAATGTGTGTTTCAGTGTTACACAAAGACACACAGAATGGCATACAAGGTGGCACATTTTTACGCTTCAAATCAGTAGGGAACACCTATCTGAAAAATCAGTTCGCATTTTGAGAACTTGAAATCATTCTGTTTACTTTAATGAATAAATCATTAAGTCCTAAGGACGATTAGGACGATCATTGGAATAACTTCTCTTGGGATAGATTTCTCCCCCACCCCCAGGATTGAGTTGCCTGTAATAAAGTCATAAAAACTATGAAATTGGTTGAAATAAGCTATGTTGCCGAAAAGCTAAGAAACAGTTGTGTTGGGAATTTGTTCAATTGTATTTACCTTGCTCAGGAAAGGCTATTCTTGTAGACAGTAACTGTGTAGTTACTTTTATGAGAGTTGGGTAATAAAAGATGATTGTTAGTATTCCTTTGTTAAAAGAGATGCTAAAAATACTTATAAGGGCTTTTTGAATTTGAATTAAGAGCCCAGTTGTCTGTTTGTTCTTTTCCCCAGATCAGGTGTGTTTTGTTAATTTCTGGACAGGGGAAATAACATAATTTCCTCCTTACTCTCTGCATTCTCCCAGCCTCTCTCCTTGCATATGCCTTGGGGTTAAGATTTTACAGTTTTCCATGACATGCCTTTGTCAGTAAAAGTCATTTTTTCCCAATTTGAATGTTTTTAGGAGATTGCTCATGTGTTTCTTACCTTCTCCCACACCTCTTTTTGGGGGGACTTAGTGTCTTTCCTGTTCGACTGAGGACAGATTCTCTTCATCTTCATTCCCAGAACCCTCACAGTGAATGAGCATAATGCCTTTCAGCTCATGGGTGCCTGGGAACCTCACGCTTGTGAATGTTCTCACTAGCCTCCGCATACTCTTCCATTTTAGTTGTTAGGGGACTGATCCACACAGTAGGAACCACCCACACTTCGTTAATTTGTGAGATAAGGCCTGCAGCAGCAAAGACTGATAAGCTGGAATCTGTGCTTTTAACTGCCTGCCAAGCCCCAAGCAGGATGCTGGCCCTGTGGAGGGCTTTCCCCTGTGGCCTCTCATGCTCAGGGCACCATTTGCAGAAGGAAGTCCTTAGCGGCAAAGGGATTACCGCTAAATTCCAAAGAGTGGCTTCCAGGCCCTGAAGGCAGATGTTTCCTCCTCACTGCCTTCATATCTTAAGTCCAGTCCTTTTCCTTCCTGACATAATTTAGTCTTTTTTAAACCTCTTATCTACTTCCTAATGCATGTCTTCAATACCTGGCTTTTGCAATCCACCTTTGAAAAGGAGTCATCCCTTGGCCCAGTCCACCTTCACATGCGTCTCCAGGAGAAGGAAGTTGTTTGAGGGACACTTAGCCAGCTGGCCTTGGCCGGGGTAGACCTGAGGAACTCCATTATGATTTTGATAATGGTCGGGCCCATGGGGTCGAAGAATGTGAGTGTGCCCCAAAGCTTCTTCATCACAAGAGGATGTAAATAGAATTTCTGAAATCTTGAAAGAAGACTACCCCTTAAGTGCTCTTTGCTGTTTGTCTTGGATAATATTGCATAACTAGCAAGTGAATCAGTGAGATAAAGAGCTTTGTTTGTAAATTCTAATACTGAAGGAGAAGAATTTCTTGTCTAATTACACAGGGATTTCTGTTATTCCTTAAAACGTTATAACACATGTGAACCATTTTATACACACAAAACATTCAAATTCTTTTTATTTTTGGCTGTGTTGGGTCTCTGGCTTTTGTCCCTTTAGTGGTTATATTTGACTGTCCAGAAAGTATTTTTGAGTGACCCATTAAAAAATAATGAGAGACCCTAGTGTACATTGACATTGACTCAGGCAGTCTATGAAATTTCACGAAAATACTGTGGAGTCTGTTTTTTGGAAGCCTGTGTAATTCTAGAGGAAGAAGAAACCCTTTGTGCCTGTTTGTCATGTCTTATTTTAAAACCTGACTTTTGAGCTTTATTTGATGCCTTAATTGTTCTCACTTCAGAACGGATGTCATCTTAAAATGATTCATCCCTGATGAGATTTCTGTTTTGTACCTAATAGAAACAAGCCTTTTCCAATTATGTAGCCAAAAGAAACCCATGTAACTAGTTATGTTTAGGATATAAGAATGCATATGAACTTAGAAAAGTAAGTATTGATAAAATATTCCTAGAAAAATGATTGTAGATAATTTTTAGAGATAATTAAGTCTCACCTTACTCTGCCATATGCCATGCCATGGCATAGCATCCTTCTTTTCATTGAGATGACAACTAGGGACCTCTTTGAGTTTAGATGTATAAAGAGAAAAGAAAGTGCAATGCACTTCTTTTTTTTTTTTTTGATCAGTTGTTTTGGCATGGTATGTATTTTTCCATCTTATGTCCTTTTGGCCTATCTATGTCTTCATATTTTAAGTATGACTCCTATAGGAAGCATGTAATTGGGTTTTGCCTTTATATCCATTTTAACATATTCTGCCTTTTAATTGGAGTATTTTGTCCATTAACATTTAGTGTGATTATTGATATGGTTGAATTTAGGTTTACCATTCAATAATTTACTTTCTATTTCTCCCCTCTGTTTTTGTTCTTTTTTTCTTGCCTTCTTTTGGATAATTTGAAATATTTTTAGAATTCCATTTTAATTCTTTTGTTATTTTGTACCTCTTTGTGTTCTATTTTGTGGTTATTCATGGTGTAATATACACCCTTGAGTTTTCAAGATCCATATAGAATTAATACTGTACGACTTTACGTAAAATATAGAAACCTCGCAACCGTTTAGGTCCATTTACCATCCATCTCTCTAATTCTGTTCTTTGTGTTTGTTTTCATAATCTTTCTTTTTAACTTCATGGTGTACATATGCCCATTGCTAGCTATCTTTTTTTTAATATTAAATTTTTTTTTTTTTTTTTGGCTGCATTGGGTCTTTGTTGCTGCGCACGGGCTTTCTCTAGTTGCGGCGAGTAGGGACTACTCTTTGTTGCGGTGCATGGGTTTCTTATTGCGGCGGCTTCTCTTGTTGCGGAGCATGGGCTCTAGGCATGCGGGCTCAGTACTTGTGTCTCATGGGCTCTAGAGCGCAGGCTCAGTAGTTGTGGTACACGGGCTTAGTTGCTCTGTGGCATGTGGGATCTTCCCAGACCAGGGCTTGAACACCGTGTCCCCTGCATTGGCAGGCGGATTCTTAACCACTGCTCCACCAGGGAAGTCCCTATTGCTGTCTGTCTTGAAGAGAGGCTCACTTTTGTTGTCTGTCTTCTCTTGCTCTGAGACTTGGATTGTTAGGAATGCTTACCAGTGCTGTGGCTGTGTAGGAAAAACTGTATTGTTGTAAATATGTTAATTTACCATGCTTGCACAGGCACACCTCAGAGGCATTGTGGGTTCAGTTCCAGACCACCTCAATAAAGTGAATATCTCAATAAGGCAAGTCACACAAATTATCTGGTATCCCAGTGCATGTAAAAGTTATGTTTACACTGTATGGTAGTCTGTCAATAAAGTGTGCAACAGCATTATGTCTTTAAAAAAACAGTGTACATACATTAAATGAAAAATACGAAACAACAAGACAGTTATAATAGTAACATCAAAGATCACGGATCACAGGTCACTGTAACAAGTGTAATAATAATGAGAAAGTTTGAAATAATTGTGAGAATTGCCAAAATGTGACCAACCAAGAGACATGAAAGTGAGCAAATGCTGTTGGAAAAATGGTGCCAATAGACTTGTTTGATGCAGGGTTGCCACAAACCTTCAATTTGTAAAGAACACAGTATCTGGGAAGTGCAATAAAATGAAGCATATTAAAATGAGGTATGCCTGTCCTGGCGTAGGACAAGAATGTAATAAAGCTTTCCAGGATGAAAAAAGTTATGGTTACTTGTAACAAAGAAGTAGAAAAACTTATTTTCCCTGAAGTTTTCCCTTAAGATATGATAGGATGAATGTTTCACGGAAGGGCGTAACACTTATTTAACAGGGTGATATTTTTCAAGCGAGTGAATGTTTCTGAATTGAGAATATGAGACAATTATAGATGTACAGATACTTGCAATAGTATTTTACAAGGAAGGCCAGCATTGTGCCTCTCCTTTAAAAACAAACAAGCAAATAAACAAACAGACTTCAAGGTTACTGTGCAAAACACACCACACACAATTCCCTTGCTCCTTTTCCTTCTCTTCCACGTCCTTGCTGTGGACTGCCTTAGCCCTTAATCGGGTTTAGTATGAGATTAGGAATTGGTGGCACACTTAGAGGTTAGGAATTTTTTTTAAAAACACTTACTTTTTGTTGCTTTTTTTTGCGGTACGCAGGCCTCTCACTGTTGTGACCTCTCCCGTTGCGGAGCACAGGCTCCGGATGCGCAGGCTCAGCGGCCATGGCTCACGGGCCCAGCCGCTCCGTGGCATGTGGGGTCTTCCCGGACCGCGGCACAAACCCATGTCCCCTGCATCGGCAGGCGGACTCTCAACCACTGCGCCACCAGGGAAGCCCTTGTTGCTTAATTTTAAAAGCACACAGTTTTTAGGGCCGAACCAGAGCTAGAAAGGAGAGAAATAGTTGAGATTTGTAGATCTCAGTGTAGATGAGAATTTTGAGACAGAGCTATTTTAAGAGGGTTAAATTCAGAAGCAGAATTTCCCTAGTGTGATTTGAAAGTATTCCAGGATTCAGGATTGAATGAAAGGGAATACCATTTTGAGAGAGCTCTTAAAAAAAAGACTGAAACAGACAGGTAGAAACAGTTATCTAAGTTCAGGAGAGTTTCTTGAGACAACATTTGTGCCGTTAAGCACTTTGGCTAATGGAGATGACAAACTAAAAGTCCTCAAATGGATTTGACCGTTTTGGAGAGTGATTCCTCAAGCGCCTCATTAGAGGATAGCCAGAGGGACTGAAAAGTAGGGGGCTGCTTGGGAGAACATAAGCATAAGCTTTAGGCGGTGGTGGGTGATGTGTTGGGTGTCACATCATCTTTTCTGCTTCGTACAGTAGGTGAAAGAAACCTAGAAAGGAAATGGCAGGGTGGAGAGCTTGGAGTTTGGGGAAAAGAAGCCCTGCCATCACCCTTGATGCCCACGAAAGCAGGGCCACGGTGGAGATTAACATTCTGAACAGAAATAAGGTGGAGAAGGGACATAAACACCGACTAGATAATTTTGAACATGAAACCCTATCTTCTGCTCTGACAGAACATAACAGATGAGCCCCAAACCAAGCTTCCAAAACCTAAAAGCGATAGATACAGCTATTTGCAGACAAGCAGCAAACATGCTTGGTGTTGGGGAAAGTTTGGCTCTCAACGAACAGCCGTTTAGCTGATCTGGAAATGAAGGGGGGACTTAGACTGAAACGTCAGGCTGTCGCTATTCTTAGAGCTCAACTAGAGGACAGACATCGTGGATGAAACACCGCTCTTGATGTGGTGGGATGAAAACCATGTTTGCCCGTTGTTATCGTCATCGTAGTTCAACAAACCATTCATTTTTGTGTGTGGTAAATCACAATGATGACACGCTCACAAAATAATGCGAAGCATATGGGTCACAACTGTTTTTAAGTGGAAACTTCTCTAAAGATTTATTTAAGTTCCTTAATTATAGAGCGGTTGGGAAGACTGGCATGTGGTTTCAGTTTAGTTATAAATGTTGGCCGTGGTGACGGGCATGTGCTAACGTTGCCAGAGAGAAAGAGAACAAGATTGGGAGGGGAGCTGGTGTCTTTCAGGACCTGCCTGCCCCTTTGTCATTTTTAAGTGAAGTCAAGATCTTTCGTGTTTATACAAAATGAGTATGATGACATTTATGCTCTGCTTGAGATGCCTGTGCCAGTAGTCCAGGCCAATTTTCCCAGCGCTTAAATACTTTAATTGGTAAATTTTCATGGCAGTTTGAAATCAGGGACTCTCCAGAGTCCTGACAGAATAACTATCCCTTTTAGCCTTTATCTTAAATTAAAATATACTCCTCATTAGATGAGTCAAGCCCAGTTTGGGGAACAGCAGTTAAGTATTCTGTCTAGATAGACAAGTGGAAAGTAAGTGTTCGAGCTAGGTGTTTCTTTGACTTGAAATAAACCCATGCCAGGGTCATTTGGTGATCTTCTGAACCCTCGTGTGTGTGTGTCCACATATATATGTGCACGCACAATCATATGTGGTTATTCACATTAGAAGTCATTTTGCATCCTTTGGGATCTGGTAATAGTGTAATATATAAAGCTAACTTGCAGTCTTAGGAGCATGGGAAAAGGCCTGTGTTAACCCATGAAGAGGTCGGCAGATGTGTATGGTTGGAAAAGTTCATCTGTATATTTGCCGTAACATGCTTTCCTCTGTTTCTTGCCCATGATGAAAATGACAGCGGCATCACTGAGCTCTTGTCTGGAGGTGGGAGGAGTGGGAGGGAGGAAGGCTAATAAGGAATCTAAGTAAAGCTCTCCTTCCCCTTATGAAGGTCACAGAAGACATGGCTTTCCTGTTCACCACCCTTTACGGAGTGCAGTCCAGTAGGGACTTTGTCAGTACTTGAGAGGATCCACTCATTCATTCATTCGTATTTTGGTATAGACGATGTCTTACGTTCATATCTCTGTGGGATGCACAAAGATTAATTACACAGCAAGGCTGTGCCCCCAGGAGCTTACACTCTGGTAAGGGATCAGAAGATGTCTGCATAACTAATTATGTTACAGAAGGACATTGGACATTTATTCAGGACTCGATCACTTTTAAAGTGCTTTCATACAGGTATACTTAATCCTCTAAGTGGAAGTACGTGGCTACATTTTTAATTTTGTACCTGAAGAAAACTCAGCCAGGGTGAGGGACTTGCTCGGGGTCCTGTAGGTGTTAAGTTGGGGGTCTGGAGCCCGGGGAACCCTGTCCATCTAGGATGCCTCTGCCTCTGGGATTCACTGTTCTGTCCGTTGTCCCAGTATGCAGTGGTGCAGAGGGGCATGCTTGCTTCCTCCTCGGGGATTCAGAGAACGCTAGAGAAGGATGAGGCCACTGAGCGACCTTGGCACTGGTCGACCTTGGCACACAGCAAGGCACTGGTTACTTAGGGGATGGCTGAAGGGATCTGAGGGTGAGGAAGACATGCTGGACGGAAAGAGATCAGTGTACATTGTTCACATAAGCAAGCTAAAGCAACATGTTACTCGAAAAAGTCCGTTTCTTGCCTTTTCTTTATATGTTCATTCGACAAATGACTGTATTTATGTGCAAGGCTTTGGTTGGAGTCATTGATGTGACGGTTACAAATAAGACTTGTGGTGACTCTCTTTGGGGGCTCACATCGATCCAGCCAGAGGATAAGGCCACAGATAATCGTAAGAGGATGTGCGGAGAGGGGAAGAATGTGATACACAGGATTTCTGGGTTCAGGTTATGACTGTCCTGGTCTCGGACATGTCATGTCACCTCTCAGTCTCTTTGGATCCTTTTTCTTTAAGGATGCAGGTAGCATTCACTTCACAGAGCTACCGTAAGGATGAAATCTGATTATGAACACAACACTTCATTCAGCTCCTAGCACACTGAAGGTGCTCAGTACATTGTCATTATTAATGGCGCCACACACTTCCTGAAGAGAAGCCAAAGTCTGGTTGGCTGAATTGACGCTCTTCCTGTATCCCAGCCCTTCCCCAGGCTCCTTGCCTCCAGATTGGTCTCTCTTACATGCCGTCCTGTGGCCCTGTGATCTCTGTCCAGAGCACGGAGGTGGTGTGTCCCAGTGGTCAAGAGCACACTGCCAGTGTGACCTTGACAAGTTCTGTCTTCACTTTTTGACACAATTTCATCATCTGAAAATGGGATTAATAATAATTTATTCGTAGTAGTTTTGTTGTGAGATTTAAAATGATTAAATATGGGGGCTTCCCTGGTGGCACAGTGGTTGGGAATCTGCCTGCCAATGCAGGGGACGTGGGTTTGAGCCCTGGTCCGGGAAGATCCCACATGCCGCGGAGCAACTAAGCCCATGTGCCACAACCACTGAGCCTGTGCTCTAGAGCCCGCGTGCCACAACTACTGAAACCCGTGTGCCTAGAGCCCGTGCTCTGCAACAAGAGAAGCCACCGCAGTGAGAAGTCCGCGCACCGCAATGAAGAGTGGCCCCTGCTCGCCGCAACTAGAGAAAGCCCGCGTGCAGCAACGAAGACCCAACGCAGCCAAAAATAAACAAATAAAAAAATAATAAATTAAAAAAAAAGATTAAATATGAAGGGCCTGGGGACCATGCTGGTACAGGGTAAATGCTGCTATGTTTAGCTCTAATTACTCTCTGATAACTATGTGATCCTGTCCCTCTGTTGCTTACATTCCCTCTGGGTGGCTCCTGATCATCTCTGTTCTCCTGATTTGGAGTCTGCCCATCTCTCTAGTGCATCACTCCTCAGGCTTTGCTTTTCAGCAGCTTTTTGTGGTACACGGGCCTCTCACTGTTGTGGCCTCTCCCGTTGTGGAGCACAGGCTCCGGACGCGCAGGCTCAGCGGCCATGGCTCATGGGCCCAGCTGCTCCGCGGCATGTGGGATCTTCCCAGACCGGGGCACGAACCTGTGTCCCCTGCATCGGCAGGCGGACTCTCAACCACTGCGCCACCAGGGAAGCCCGCTAATGAATTCTTTAGGGCTGTGTTTCTACCTCTTAAGATACTCCTACTCCACACCTCTACCCCCTTGAGGTCTGGTTCTGCAATGTTTTGCACATATCTTTTTCCTTGCACTTAACCTATTTTCTATTTTGTATCTCTCTCCCGTGCATTCCTAGCGTGTTCTTCACATAAGGTAGACTCAATAAGTACTTGTTAATAAATGAATTAGAAGAGGAGCTTTCCTATTTTAAGTACAGTATCATATTGTCCCAATTATTTTTCAGTTACTTAGAGGGAGCAAAATTTACCTTGTTAGTAAATTTTGAGGAGGGGAAGGTCAACATGAGGACTTTCTTGATAGGGGGCCGTTTGTCATCATAGAGCGCACAGGACCGGACAAGAACCATGGCAAACCTATAGTACCACCTGCCTCTGGTGGACCTTACAGTTTCAACCATCTTGTTTGTGAAGGCAGTAGTTCTGTGTTTAGCTTAGTGATGGTAATATCAGCTATTTGGTATTTGATAACATTTTTCTAATGATTGAAAAAAAATTTTTCTCATTGTTTCGAAACTCCAGTGTATTGTCCTGGAAATAGCAACATTATCCAGTTGTGGACATGTGGACATGTACTCTCTATCTTTAGAGTACTATACATCAGTACCGTTTCAGTTAAGAGAGAATGCATAGGAGAAGGTAACACGGGCCACAAACAATGGATAGCTTTATTTATTTACTTTAAGAATTTGAAAGAAATAAAATGTGATATCTCAGCTTTCTATCTAAAGCGTATCAGTGACCCTTTAAAGAGCCTGTAGTTAGTTATATCTGATAAACACATAATAATGAGCTGAATTTTAAGGACTTTTTTCCCATTATCCCCTGCAGCTTTGCCCTGTCAGATGAAGCATACAGATCCCTAAGAGATCAAGATAAAGACCAGTGTATTCTGATTACTGGGGAAAGCGGAGCAGGAAAAACAGGTAAGGCCACTGGACAATCTTACTTTCTCCTGTAGAAGGGTAGACGCTGCACAGAATGACGATGGCAGAGCGGGTGGGTGGAGCCTTATTAGCATGACGCTCACAGGACTCATGCTGGGAAGGCTAGTGATTAGGATCCTGGAATGTTCTCCAGGAAGGACTTGCCTCATCTCTCCCGTGAAGGAGCAGGCACCTATCAAAAGGGTTCCAACCAACGTGGGAGTGTCTTTCTGGATTCTAGACCTTTCTGTTGCAGTTCCTGCGTACTTCAAGGTCTTTTACCTTCCCGCCAAGACACCAAGGTCTAGTGCGAGGTCTCACCACTTCCCTAAGAAATGCCAGACTGTTTGGGTTTGGAGATCCCACAACCACAGACTATCTCTCTGCTAAAAAGTGAGGGAGGGCGCCAGGAAAATGCTGGATTTCACTGTAGAAAAGTCTTCCTCTGAAGCCTGAAGAATTGAGATTTTTGTACACATTTTTAGACAGGCTGGCAACCTCCCCATAAAACAACCCCTCACATGGGGAGGGAGTGTGCTTTTTTTTTTCTTGTGCTTTTAATAAAAGCAATCTGTGTGATTGTCTTGAGTGAGAAAGTGATTTTACACATGGTGCCCAGCTACCTGGAAAACGTTCAAAAGAGCTGTGATCGCTGAGTCCAAACTTAGACAGGTTAGAACTGCTGTTGTCAGTAGGTTTCTTTGATGGAACTGATGAGTCCAGGAAAGAGGAGGATAGTATTTTCATAACTGGTTCATCTGTAAGATGTTCTTGTTTTATAGATAAGACTCTGATCATTGGTCATTTCTGTTAGTTTGCCAAAGTGGGATTTAAATGCTTCAACTTTACTTGGCTATTTAAGTATCAGATTAATAACTTTGATTTCCTGATGCTCAAGAGAAGAAAATCCCCTGTGGATATTTCAGTCAACTGACTGAATTCATTTTGTTCATTAGCCCTTAGTTAGAGTTGTGTCTTTAAACTCTCCCTATCTGCGCTGAAATGGCTTTTCTTTCTATACCTATTTCTTCCTCCACTTTCTTAAGGAGTACCTCTTCCCTACCCCTCAGCGTAACTGGAGAAAGAATGGCTAGATAAGATGTGTCCAGCTCCCTTCCCGGAGCCTTTGGAGACATAGTGCACTATTTCTTTGCAAGGTTGTGCAGGTTCTAGGCTCTGGATGGGCAGAAGTGGAGGGGAAAAGAGTGGCATGTAAGAATCTAAGGTAACAGAGAGCACAGACTCATATAATTGGAAGGGATCTTAGTTAGAGACCATTTAGTGTAGGGTCCTCCCCAGGGACAGCCAAACTCCTTTTATAGTGATGCAGGGCTCACTGCTTTGTAAGGTGGCCTGTGGACTTTGTCACACAGGTTTGGGAACAAAAGTTCTTCCTTACCTAGAGGTGAATTCTGCCTCTGTGTATTCGTCTTAACGCTGCAGCCTGGGACCTTACCAAATTAGTCTACTTTCTCTCCTACAGGACAATCACTTAATTCTTTGAAGTCATCCATCAAAGCTTCCTAGGGCTAAAAATCCCTTTTCTTTAAAAATTTCTCATGTGATACACGTTCATTTATTCATTCATCTAGGAAAATTCCTGAGTACCTACTAGGTGAAAGGTACTGCAGTAGGTACCAGTGATACATTGGTGAGCCAGACACCATTCCTGTCCTTGTCAAGTTTATAGTGTAGTACAGGAGATAAACAATAGCTCTGCGCTGTATATGTACATACATCTAAATGTATACAGGTCTACATACAATTTATATACAGAACATTAAGTGTAGTGAAGTGAGGTGTACACTTGTAAGGGTGCGTATACGAACATGTAACAGGAGGATTGAATCTCGTTCCCAAATCCCTCACTGTCATGGTCATATTATTCCAGCGTCTGCCCAGTTTGTCAATATGCTTTATAAAATTGCATCCCAAGAAGTAAACAGAATACTTCAAATTTGCTCCTGGTTATTGTGAAACTATTGCCCTCTTAACGTGGATACGAGACTTCTATTCATGTGGTACGTGTATTGACTCATATTGGTCTTTTCATCGAGCAAGGTGTTATAGGTTTCTTGTATATTAACTTCTGTTTGGTCAGATTTTCTCAGTTGGGTATTGTTCAACAAAATTATTTTAAGCCTACATGTAGAATCTTTTGTTTATGATTCTGTTCCCTCCCATAGAACCACTGCATGCCATTGGGAAATAATAATAGTAGCTAACTTACATGAGCACTTACCACGTGTTGGGCATCGTGGTTAGCATATTGCACGTATGAGATAAGTATTCTTATCCCCATTTTTATGTTGGAGAAATTGAGCCACAGAAAGGTTAAACAACTTGCTTAAACTTAGAATTAGAATCCCATTTTCTAATCCTGTCAACCCTACCTCACAGTGAGTAAGTGGCAGAGCTGGGATCTTGAACGCAGGTAGATATATAGCTCTAGAGACCCCACTTGTCTCAGCTCAGCCTGCTGTAACAAAATACCAGAGACTGAGTGATTTAAACAACAGACATTTATTTCTCATAGTTCTGGAAGCTGGGAAGTCCAGTCAAGGTGCCTGGTGAGGACCTTTTCTCTGTGTCCTCACATGGGAGGAGAGTTTAAAAGTGAGCCTGAGCAGGCTCTGGTCTTCTTCCTCTTATAAGGACGTTAATCCCGTCACTGAGGTCCTACCCTCATGTCCTCATCTAAACCTAGTTACCTCCTGAAGGCCCCATCTTGGAGGTTAAGGTTTCAGCATATGAATTTCAGGGGGACACAAACATTTAATTCATGGCACCATCTTTATCCACTATGCTAAGCTGTATCTTCATACTTTGAACATGATTCTTTTTGAGTGCCATTAAACCCATTGCCCTTGTTGGTAATTTTTTTTTTTTTTTTTTTAACTAGCCTCCAGTGTCTCTTTAAGGCAGGGATTATGCTTTCTTCATCTTTGTGTCCCTATAGCCTGACTTAATGCCTGGGACCCATTAGGCAATCACTACATATTTGAATGATTGAATAAATGCCATCCTCCAACCCGAGCCTCCTTCTGTGTCTTAATTTAAGAAATTGACAGAAATACTGAATCAGACCAGGACAAAGACTGATCCTGACAACTGAAGATTGAAATATAGTTAATTCATTAAAAGTTAATTTGGCGGAATTCCCTGGCAGTCCAGTGGTCACGACTCTGAGCTCTCACTGCCGAGGGCCCGGGTTCGATCCTTGGTCGGGGAACTAAAAATCCCATAAGCCTCGTGGCACAACCAAAAAGAAAAAAAATGTTGTTGTGTTGATTAGTTCTGGATCATCTTTCTTTATCTTTCTATATTCTCTTTAGGGCGGTCACAACTAGTCTCAGATTATGTTTTTGCCTCCTAAACTGTACCCTCCACTCAGTACCTCTTACTTTGTCTTCCAGCTTACACATCCAGTACCTGCTTGACAGTCTATGTGGGTTCTCAGAGGCATCTCAAACTAAGCACGCCCTAAATCGAACTTTTGATTTTACCCTCCTACCCAAACTTCCAGGTCTCAATAAATGGGACCACCCATCAGCCTAATTTCTCAAGCTAGAGATGTAACTGTCATCCTTGATATTTTCCTTTCCTGTATCTTCCACATGAATCCCATTTTCTAATCCTGTCAACCCTACCTCTAAAATATATCTCATGCCAAGTTCTTTCTTCCTTTTCTTTGTATCCATATGGCGACTCTAGTTAGACTAAGCCACTAACCATTACTTCCTTTGAGGACTGTTTGTAGCAATGTCTAACAGGTCTCTTCTTTTCCCCCTATGCTTGCCTACAGTTTTTTTTTCACAGACACCAGAATGATCTGTAAAACTGAAAACTGGATCAAACCCTTGGCCTGTTAAAAAAATTTTGTTTCGAGTTACCTTTTTGTGTGTGTGATGAGAACTTTTAAGATCTACTGTCTTAGCAACTTTTTTATTTAGCCTCACCACACGGCATGCAAGATCTTAGTTCCCCCACCAGGGATCGAACCCATGCTTCCTGCAGTGAAAGCGCCAAGTCCTAACCACTGGACCGGCAGGGAATTCCTCTGAGCAACTTTTAAGTATACAATACAGTGTTAACTATAGTTGCCATGATGTACATTAGATCCCTAGAACTTCATCTTATAACTGGAAGTTTGTACCTTCTGATCACCTTTCACCCATCTCCATTTCCCCCTTCTCCTTCTCAAACCAGCAATCTACTCTTCTCTTTGTTTCTATGAATTTGTCTTTTTTTTTTTTAGATTCCATATATAAGTGAGATCATACAGTATTTGTCTTTCTCTGACTTATTTCAGTTAGTATAATGCCTTCACGGTTCATCCGTGTTGTCACAAATGGCAGGATTTCCTCCTTTTTTTTTTTGGCTGAACAATAGTCAGTTGTGTGTGTACACACACACACACACACACACACACACCACATTTTTCTCTATTCATTTGTCCATAGACCGACCGACACTTGTTTCCATTTCTTGACTATTGTAAATAATGCTGCAATGAACATGGGAGTGCAGATACCGCTTCAACATAGTATTTTTTTTTCCTTTGAATATATACCCAGGAGTGGTATTGCTGGATCATATGGTAGTTCTATTTTTAATTTTTTGAGGAACTTCCATACTGTTTTCCATAGTGGCTGCACCAATTTACATTCCCACCGAGAGTGCATAAGAATTCCCTTTTTCCACATCCTCTCCAACACTTACTTCTTGTGTTTTTTTGATATTAGCCATTCTGACAAGTGTGAGGTGGTATCTCATTGTGGTTTTGATTTGCGTTTCTCTGATAATTAATGATGTTGAGCATCTCTTCATGTGCCTGTTGACCATCTGTATGTCTTCTTTGGAAAAATGTCTATTCAGGTCTTCTGCCCATTTTTTAATCGGATTGTTTGGGGTTTTTTTGGTTGAGCTGTATGAGCTATTTATGTATTTTGGATATTAACCCCTTATTGGTCATATTATTTGCAGATATTTTCTCCCATTCAGTAGGTTGCCTTTCCATTTATTAATCATTTCTTTTGCTGGCAGAAGCCTTTTAGTCTGATGTAATCCAACTTGTTTATTTTTGCTTTTGTTGTTTGTACAACAAAACATATCCAAAAAATCATTGCCAAGACCAGTGTCTAAGAGTTTTCCCCTATATTTTCTTTTAGAAGTTTCACGGTTTCAGGTCTTACATTTAAGTCTTTAATCCATTTTGAGTTAATTTTTGTGGGTGGTAGTTAATTTTTGTCAGTTCCATTCTCTTACATGTGTATATCCAGTTTTCCCAACACCATTTATTAAAAAGACTGCCTTTTTTCCATTGAATATTATTGGCTCCTTTGTCAAATATTAGTTGACTGCTTATGCATGGGTTTATTTCTGGTCTCTTCATTCTGTTTCATTCATCTATGTGTCTGTTTTTATGCCAGTATCATACTATTTTGATTACTGTAGCTTTGTAGTATAATCTGAAATCAGGGAGTATGATGCCTCTAGCTTTGTTCTTCTTTCTCAATACTGCTTTGGCTATTTGGGGTCTTTTGTGCTTCCATATGAATTTTAGGCTTGTTTGTTCTATTTCTGTGAAAAATGCCATTGGAATTTTGACAGGGATTGTATTGAATCTATAGATAGCTCTGGATAGTATGGGATGTTTTAACAGTATTAATTCTTTCTGTTCACGAATGTGAAATAGCTTTCCATTTGCTTGTGTCACTTAAATTTCTTTCACCAATGTCTTATCATTTTCAGTATACAGATCTTTCACCTCTTGGTTAAATTTATTCCTAAGTATTTTATTGTTTTTGTTGCTATTGGAAATGGGATAGTTTTCTTTATTGCTTTTTAAAATTACTTATTGTTAGTATAAAGAAATGCTACTGATTTCTGTATGTTGATTTTGTATCCTACAACTTTACTAAATTGGTTTATTACTTCTTACAGTCTTTTTGGTGGAGTCTTTTGGATCTTCTGTACATAAGATCCTGTCATCTGTAAACAGAGACGATTTTGCTTCTTCCTTTCTGTTTCTGATGCCTTTTATTTCTTTTTCTTGCCTAATTGCTCTGCCTGGGACTTTCAGTACTATGTTGAATAGGAGTGGGGAGGGTTGTCTTGTTCCTGATCTTACAGGAAAAGCTTTCAACCTTTCACCATTGAGTATGATGTTAGTTGCCTGCTTGTCCTGTATGGCCTTTATTATGTTGATGTATACTCCTTCTTTATCTAATTTGTTGAGAGTTTTTATCATGAGAGGATGTTGAATTTTGTCACATGCTTTTTCTGGTTTTATTCTATTAAAATGTGATGTATGTGTTAAATGTGAGGTATCACATTTATTGATTTGCATGTGTTGGACCATCCTTGCATCCCACGGATGAATTCCGCTTGATCATGGTATATGGTCCTTTTAATGTGCTGTTGAATTCAGTTTGCTAGTATTTTGTGAATTTTGGCCCTTATATTCATTAAGGATATTGACCTATAGTTTTCTTTTCTTGTAGTATCCTTATCTGGCTTTGGTATAAGGGTAATGCTGGGTTTGGAAGTGTTCCCTCTTTGTATTGCAAGAGTTTGAGATAGTTCTGGTCTTGGGCTTTTCTTTTTGGGAGGTTTTTGATTACTGACTCAATCTTCTTAGTAGTAATCGGTCTGTTCAGATTTTCTATTTCTTCATGATTCTAGGAACTTGTCCATTTCTTCTAGGTTGTCTAATTTGTTAGCATATAATTGTTCATAGTAGTCGCTTATGTTCCTTTATTTCTGTGGTATCTGTTGAATGTCTCCTTTTTCACTTATAATTTTATTTATTTGAGCCCTTTTTCTTTTTTTCTTGGTTAGTTTGCCAATTTGGTTTATTTTTTCAAAGAACCAACTTCTAATTTTGTTAATCTTTTCTACTGATTCTCTGTTTCATTTATTTCTGCTCTAATCTTCATTATTTCCTCAAAAAAGCTGTATCTTCTGCTAAGATTGGGCTTAGTTCTTATTTTTCTAGTTTTTTGAGGTATAATGTTAGGGTTTTTTTTTAAGATCTTTCTTTTATTCTTGATGTATGCATTTATAGCTATAAAATTTCCTCTTGAAACATTCTTGCTGCATCTCATCAGTTTTGGTATATTGTTTTTCCATGTTTGTTTGCATCAAGCTTTTTTTTACATAAAAATATTTAATAGTTTCCATTGCACCAAAATATAAGCCAAACCCCATGTGCCTGTTACACAAGATTCTGCTTGATCTAGCCTCGACCTTGTTCTTCACCTTCCCCTCATGCTTTCCCCCCTTCTAATGGCAGCTCATGTTACTTTTCACTAAAAGGCTTGCTGTTTATTGTATGTAGCCAGTGTCATTATATAGAGTTTCCCACCCCTTTTTAGATCATTCATTTGAACTCTGGATATGGGCTCTTACCACTGTTTACTCAGAAATTTGTGATATCTTTGGTTGTTTAGAACTCTTTGTTTCCAGTAAGAACTTTAAGAGGACATTGGTATCTTGGGGGAAAGTTTTTGCTCCTTCCGTGTCACTAACCAGTTCTTTTCTTGTGAAACAGAATTTAATTCTTAGAAGCAGTACAGCTTCTTGTTTGCTTCCAGGTTAACCAGTGAAAATGGTGGCAAGGCAAGTTAAAAACTGTGTCCCTGACAGAAGTCATTTGTATTAGTGACGTATCTCATGCCACCTACCCCTACCTCAATCCCTTTGACTGTATCTACAAGCCTATTCATTTCACGTGTTTCCTTTTTTAAAGCATAAGGGAGGAAGAGATGAAAATATTCCTAAGCCTATTCACTTTTTTAGATTTTTACTCATTCTTCATCATGTCTAAAGATTTCTTTGAGTATCTGATTGTTTCAGTTTGTTCCTGAGTGAGTCATCAGAAGTGGGTTGCGGTCACTGGTTTGATTGGTATTGGCCAGTTCTTCATCTCCTCTGGAACATGTGTTCCAAGAAGACAGCACATCCACTCATGAGCCATGAGTATATGACCTCCTCCTTCTCAGAGAGTTGTAAACCATACTGCTTCCTCCTGGAGCAAAATTCCATCTCCTGGTAGGCTCGTGTACCTTCTTTATTAAGAAACTGAGTGGAGGTTGCTGTTACTGTTTCACAGGGAGGGCATTCATTCTTTTCTGAGAAAAACAAAAACACCTTATTCCTCTGGTGGAAATCTAGTGGCACATGGAGTTCATTCTTCTTTTCTATATTTTTCTCTTCTCTTTTCTCTTCTATTTTTCTAGTCAATAACTTGTCCTCTTTGTTTCAGTGTCCCATTCACCACTTGAAATCCTATCGTTTTCCCTGGATTTAGTCCCTTCTAGGACTCCTTTGCCCTCTGTCATAAGCTGAAGAATGGACAGCTGCTTCACAGGGTCATCACTTCCTCCTCTGGTAGGAAGCTCTGTTTACAGGTGCTGCTTCAGCAAGAGGCTGGAGAGGGTACCACAGACACCCTGGAGCAGTACGTCTCAAACCTTCCACTGGGAAGCACCAGGTTCCCTTCTCTTGCAGTCTGCTGCTGACCAATACCAGAAAAATAAAATAAAAGAAGACATAGAAAATTCAGGCCCCGATTTCTGTTTAGCTTCCACAGACAAACTACCAAATTGCTACAGAAACTTCTCAACGCCTACTCTCATATGTAGATAGACCAGTAGCAGTCCAGGGGCCGACCAGCTTTTGAGTAGTGCTGGTCGTCAGACCGTACTTTGAGTAGCAACTGTCCAGAAGTCTCTCGAAGCATTTGTCTTGTTTTTGAGCTACTGTGCTTTTTAGATCTGGTGATGTTTCACTTGTCCGTTATCATTAAAATCCTGGTGCTGGGCAGTGGACACCACTACTGAGAGCTGCTGTTTTTAAGTATCTACTCAGCTATACTCTTTGGTAGCTGCTCAGCCCTTTCTTTACATTTATAGATCCCAATAGCATCTCCTACCTCTCCATTTCCATAGAGACATCTAGTGTTTTACTTATGTATTCCCATCTTTTTCTACTTTTCTTTCTTTTTGAAAGCAGGGGTACAGAAATTGTTTCAAATTGTATTAAGGTTTTAATTGTCATCAGACTATAGTTTTGAGTAGACTCTGTGTTGTTTAATGTCTCTGTTTCATGGAGATTACTTACGGGAAAATGAAATGATGGAAAATAATACAGAGATTTGCAGTACAGTGTGTGAGGAATTTCAAGAAGGGGTTTACTCTCAATTCTGTGGGGAAGAGGAATGCCAGGCCATTTTGGAAATGTCACATTATCTTAGTCACCAAAATTTTTTTGAATACATGTAGCTATTAGCATTTTTGTGTTAGTGAATGAATGAAAGAAGAAGATAACTAACATTTATTGAGGGCCTGGAACGTGCTATGTACTTACGTATAGCATCCCTTTTCAGTGAGAGTTTTTGCTTAATAGCATATACAGAACCACCATGTAGTATCCGAGGGCTCATTTTATAAGAAGTAATTAAGTTAACGAGGTTGTAAACCCCCCTGGCAGATGATGATGTTACTGGTCTTAAACACTGGAGACACTCTTACACTGTAGGGTTGTATAATGTGGGCACTCAGGGAGAGGCGTGAACATTTTGAATCCTTTGGGGGCCTATTTAATTCATTACTGCTGTGCTAAATAAAAAATCCATCATGCCTCATAAAAGTGCCCAACTATTTCTAGGCAGGGAACTCACAATTCACTATCATGAATACAAATAGTTTGTGGGAAATCATTCAAGCACCGATGGGGGCAGGCAGGCAGAACATGAGGGAACCATCGTAACTGCATTTTTCCAAGGCCATCAGAGTAAACTGTGGGCCTGAGAAGATGATCCTGATATAAGAAAGCATTATAAATTATTTGATTTCTAATTTTACAGTTACATCAGTTTCTAGGAACTCTGCAGCCATCTGCTAAAAGAGTTACAAAGCCTGCCTTGCTCATTAAGACCCTTGGTTCTGAACCCCAAGTGAGCTTGTACTGCTCTACATCTGTGATAGTTTTCTGACTCGGTCAGCGACAGAGATGTGACTGACTGGCTGTAGCCTAAACATCCATGAGCATTTTCCAATGCTGAGTATCTCCACATGGCAGCAGAATAGCTAAGCAAGCTCGAGGCCAAAATGAGCTTTGTTTTGTTTCCTCCTCATGCGAGAGAGGCCTCTCTTGACTCACGTGTTTGACATGAATTATCAGATTTTGTGGCCAACTTTCAGAAGCAAAGCAACTTACATATAGTTGTATTTCAATAAAAACATTGCCGTTCATGATTCCTCTTGGAGCAGAGGCTGCGTTTCTCATTGCAAGACCCATGTTTTTCGTACAGTGATCGGGGCAGTTCCCAGCTGCCTGTCGGGTCAGTTTGGATGTGCTGCAGCTGGGTGATTTTGCAGCACTGCAGACTCAGGACTGCTAAAAAAGGGTGTTCTTCTGTGTTACAGAGTCCTTGTTTCATTGTATACAAACATGGCTTGCTTGATTTAGGCAGTCATACTCTTTAGGTCACTGGACCACCAGACCTTTGTAAGCATAGTCCCTAGAAAAACTTGGGTGTCTTAACCAAGGAGATAGAGAGGTATAGAAGTAGATAAATATGTCAGTATTTGTGTGTGTATAAATGTATGGCTTTCTCTATGCTATATGACATATATGACATAGTTTATATGATATGTATGTGACCTGTGACATTATTTGTATCTATGAATGCATGCATCGATATTTGTTAACTCCTGGATAAATTTATTAGCTCTGGAAAAAAACCTCAGAATAAGCCTTGCTTGTATTCCTACCTTTTTTTCCTGACACAGTATCTATGTGGAGCCTGCTCGATTCCATGCGTAGGTTTTCATACTTGCCCATGAGATTCCCATCCTTTTGTCCTCATGGTTACAAATGTCTTTCATTGTTTTCCCTTTCTCATTCACTGATTGCTATTTCACAATGTTTTCTTACATAAAGAATATTATAGTATATGAATTTATATGGTTATATGATTACATATTACATAATTATATAATAACATATAGTAGATACTATTCACAACCCAATGCAAGGTACCAGAGTATGCAGAGTTAAATTAGTTATCATTCTTACCTTAACAGGAATTTAAAATTCCCAGAATCATAAACGATCATCTATAACCCCTTTCCATTCTTTATAGAAATGAATTCTGGTCTAGATATTTTGATCTAGAAATGTTTTGTTATAGGCCATTTGTTCATTAGTGCAGGATATCTGATAACGCTAGATGTTCTACTGTTTTCTGGTGAGAAGATATTTTGACTTTGAAGACTTCATATTTTGTTTGTCCAACTCAATGCATTTTAAAATTCAACCTTCAAACATATATATGCACATAAATCTACCTATGTAAAGTATCTGTGAGTTAGAGAAAATGATGAACTAAGAATGAGTTCTAAGCAATGCTGTTATGATTTGCCAATTTTAAATGCCAGCATTCTTATATCTAGAATGGCGGTGCTTTTCAGTATTTTGAGTACACGTGAAGAATACACCTTTTTGTCCTACGTAGAATCCTTTTATATTTTTACAGCAAACATGCAAGACGTTGTCACTGAGAGTATGATTACTAGATTAATGCATTCGGTCTACTCAAAAGTATTGCCTTGGAAAATGCTTAAGATTTTATGCTGTGCTTGCCAAGGTCATGTTTAATTGGTTCCTATGATAGTCCACATGATTCAAGAACTAGGCTTTGCAGTATGGAGGAGGATGATAATTTAATTCTTGACTCTCCTCAGAAATACAATATTTTTCATTCATAGAGGTTATCACATAAAGTTTTGATTTGGATAAATATGTAAACATTTGAATAAAGATGCAAATTTATTTGAACTTTAGCACAGAAGAGCCAAAGGAAATGAAGCAGAAAACCTCATGAGATAACTGTTACTTCCTGTTTGCAGCATGATGAAATATAATGAAAACAGCCCTCTAAACTACATTGGACCTTGCAACTTGTCCGTACAGGTTTACTTATTTTTTCTAAAGTAGTGACTATCTCATGAACTACTTGAGTTAAAGATCAAGTATTATGTCAGGAAAAAAATAATGAGTTGTCTCTTTTAGACAATGAGACTTTGAAGAAAATTACCCTTAATCCCAGCTTCCAAAAATGAATTATTAAAATGAGCGCAGTAATAGAATTCCTGAAGATAGTTAAGAACCTGAGCATAAAATCTTTTTAACAATTTAGAAAGAAGGATCTTTGAAGTATATTTAAAAATGATATTTGAATTACTTAAATAGATTTTAAAGTTAATAAAACTGATTCCTTGTTTCAATTTAAGTTAACCCATCTTTACATCTCAGTAGATATTGTGGGTTTACATACAATTTAACAGCCATGTGATGTAGGTCCAATCCAAATTCCAATAGATCTGCTCCTGGCGCCATTTTTAAATAGATTTGACCCTGAGAGAATTTGATGCCATTTAGTTCAGGCCATTAAAAGGTCTCTGAGAGGTCAAATCAATGCTAGCAGCCACCAAAGTGTTCTCATTCTTGGTTGATCACCCCCCGCTCCGTCTGCTCCCACACACATACACACAAAGCAGTTTGTCCATGGTGTCCACCCTGGGCCAGAACAGGATTTCCAGAGAACTGGGTGTAGCCATGTATCTGAGGTTGGAGGTTTGGCTGCAGTGAGGTTCATAATCACTGGAATAAGCAATATAGGCTGACCTGGACTTTTACTATTTCTTGCCAGTTTACCTAAAAGAAAACTTAGCTTTTCATGTAAAATATGTACATATATATTTGTTTGCCACTGTCTGGAGTTGTTTTGTCTATAAATGCTTCCACTCTTCTAATAGTGTAATGGGTTAGAAGGCTAGAAATTTAAGTCAAGGAAGAATATACAAAATACATGTGAGAGTGTAGGTGGGGATGGGGACCAGAGAATGCTGCTGAGAAAGGATGATGAGAAAGCCTGGAGGTGAGTTGTTTCAGAGGCCAGACTGTAGGGTTGGAATGTGTGGGCGATGCAGGAGAGTTGGCCCACAGTTGGAGACCAGGTAGCACAAGATGTCAGGAATTTGCTGGGAGGGCAGCCTCACCTGACTTTGAAAGCCAGGGAGCCTAGAAACAAAATATCGCAAAGTGACAGAAGAAGAGTTCCAGTGTGAACTGGTGGGTAGAGGGGAATGTAGCACCAAGAAGTGAAATGAAACGTAATAATATATAAACTCTTTGTTCATGACTGAGGCCAGTTCAGCCTGATGGAGCAGCAGAAGTGTGTCCATACAGTTCACCGGCCTTTAAACCCTGAGAACGTTGGAAAACGTAGCTCAGGAACTTTACGCAATGGAGGATGTGTTAAGGGACTATGCCCTTTGGAGGGAGGGTATTGCAAAGATGAAAAGACTGATGTTTCTCAGCTACAGCCTTTAAAAGGAGACTGCAGAAATCCGCCATCACAGACCACCAGAGAATCTACTTGGACCCATTCTCGTTACCCAGAAAGCAAACTGGAGGGAGATTTAACTCCAACCATTGAAGAAGTACCCAGCATCCCACCACAATCCTCAGCTCCATGAGATCGCCTGCTTCTTCTGCACCATATTTGCTAGCACTCCCCTGAGAACTTTATGGGACCTGCATAGATTCTTGGTGCTCTGTGGCTCCTGTTATTAGGTGATGCTTTGGGGCTGTATATAGGCCCTGAAGCACACGTTGGGCAGTGCGCCCAAGGTTGCGTTCCAACTGTTCATTTATTATTTCTTCAGTGGTGGGAAATGGGCTGGAAGTCACCTGCAGGTCTCCCTGTGAGAAAGAGCAGCGTTGAGGTTTGTCCCCTTACACCCATAGGTAGCGTTACTGCCACTCACACCTGGGGAAGGCTTTCCTGCCCTCAGACAGTGGCACCAGAGCAAAGAACTTGCAAGAAAGCAAGATTTGGGAGATTGGTTTTTCTTGCCTTGACTGCCTGGACCTGGGCCCATGTTTTATTCTACTGACATTTAATAGTTGAGTATTTCCCAGATCCTGATTACGGAACATTAGAACTAGGACAGTTGAATGAGAAACAGATTCTATGGCAAATAAGTTTGGGAGATGGTGCATTCTCCATCTTTTTCCAGAGTTCCACAATGCACATGCTCCTTTAAGAAGCCATTTTAAAAGGAAACCTATTTCACTTCATCTAACTTACTGTGGCCCAAAATTCATTTGACTTTAGACTTCATTTCTCCTGAATATCTATTATCATTCCTTGGAACTCAGTATTAAAAGGATCAGGTTCTTGGAAACAGATGCTAAGAGGAGACATGTACTAATAGGGGAAGGATAAAACCAAATTTGGCCCACCTTACCAGTTTGAGCTAAGAATTCTTCATATGCCTCCGGTGGCCTGCTTCTTTTAGCAGGGAACTTGTTCTATGAGTGAAGCCTATGAAAACAACTAGAAGATGCCCTGGAAGGTCTGTATTTCTTGTATTCAAATCCTTAAGATTAGTTGCTTAGTTTTTTAATCAATTTGAAGAGTAATTAATTTAATCTGATTGTAAGCAAACCAACTTTATTTAGAAACTATTTTTGAGGAAGGACAGTTCTTTTAAATTTAAAAAATACATTTGATAAAGACACCCAGGTTATCAAGTTAATTTTGACTTGAATCACCTATGTATAATATAGTAATTATATATAAATGATTGCTTTTTAAAAAAATTTATTTTTTATTGAAGTATGTTTAATTTACAATGTTATGTTAGTTTCAGGTGTACAGCAAAGTGATTCACTTAAATATATATATATATGTATATATATATATATATATATACACACACACACACACACACACACACATACACACACACATACATATTCTTTTTCAGATTCTTTCCCATACAGGTTATTACAAAATATTGAGTATAGTTCCCAGTGCTATACAGTAGGTCCTTGTTGTTTATTTTATATATAGTAGTGTGTATCTGTTGCTCCCAAATTTATCCCTCCCGTCCTTTCCCCTTTGGTAACCATAGTTTGTTTTCTATGTGTGTGAGTCTGTTTCTGTTTTGTAAATAAGTTCATTTGTGTCATTTTTTAAGATTCCACATATAAGTGATATCATATGATATTTGTCTTTGTCTGACTTACTTCGCTTAGTATGATAATCTGTAGGTCCATCCATGTTGCTGCAGATGGCATTATTTCATTCTTTTATAGCTGAGTAGTATTCTGTTATTTGTATATACCACATCTTCTTTGTGCATTCATCTGTCGATGGACACTTAGGTTACTTCCATGTCTTGGCTATTGTAAATAGAGCTGCAGTGAACATGTATCTTTTCGAATTATGGTTTTCTCCGGATATATGCCGAGGAGTGGGATTGCTGGATCATATAGTAGCTCTAGTTTTCGTTTTTTAAGAAACAATTGCTTTAAGAAGATAGTCCTCCTCAGATTTTGTTGGCTATGTTTACTCAGTCAGTTTTTTAGCAACCCAGTGATAACCTTTAAGCACAATTCCTGTTATATCTGAATCAATGACATGTCTGAATAGAAAGCATGAATATTTTTAAAGGTTCCCAAAACATTCTTTGCTCCCAGGAGTGAAGTCATTTGAAAACACTGTTAGTGGGCCTTCTCTCCCAAATCTTTTCTCCTGAAAGTTGAAAAAAAATTTCTGCTTAATTTATTAATATGGCTTGTTTTCACCCACAGAGGCCAGCAAGCTTGTTATGTCCTACGTAGCAGCTGTTTGTGGAAAAGGAGCAGAAGTTAATCAAGTCAAAGAACAGCTTTTACAGTCCAACCCAGTCCTGGAAGGTAGGATTTTCTGTGTACATTGGGTCAGTATGACTGGAACGGTAAATCCAGTTTTCCGGGCACTTCTGGCACCTGGTGTGCTGGGAGGTGGGCTGGGAGGGGGAGAGTCAGGCCCAGACCTGCTGAGCAAAAGGTAGAGGCATCCTAGGAACTCCTGGCTTCACGCACTTGAAGGAGGGAACGCTTTACTCGTGTAAAAGGAGCTCTCCCACTTGCAATCATTTTTCTCCCTTTTAATTTTTATTTGAATTACTTTCATTTTGCTTAATAATAATCAGCTGATATTTGCATTTGACTTGACAGCTGGGAGAAACTTGGTGGAAGAGAGCAATGTGAGGGCAGTGCTATTTTATCATTCAGGATAACACCCATGGCTGGTGATTTCTGTTGTCAGGGAAACCAAGGCTATGCCAGAGAAATATTTAAGGACCAGTTTTCTCAGGGTTACAAAAAGCCTACACCTGACTTTAGAGCTCAGATGCTGTGGTTGGCCATCTGTGTCTGTTAGTCAGCTTGGGCTGCCATAACACAGTACCATAGATTGGGTGGCTTAAACAACAGAAATCTATATTCTCACACTTCTGGGGGCTCAGAAGTATAAGCTCACCTGCTGGCAAGGTAGGTCTTCTTCTGAAGCCTCGGCTTGTAGGCAGCTGCCATCTTGCTATGTGCTCACATGACCTCTTCTTTGTGTGTGTATATGGGAGGGGGAGGGGGGATGATGGGCAGGTGGGCGCTGGCTCCTGGCCTCATCTAATTACCTACCTCCCAGAGGCCCCATCTCCAAATACCATTACATTGGGGGGTTAGAGCTTCAAAATATGAATTGGGGGGTGGGGTCGGGTAGGGACACAAACATTTAGTCCATAATACCATCAGAAAACAAAGCCAGAGAGAAGTCCCCTTCTGCCATGGAGGTTGGCGTAAACCATCAGTATAAACCATCCTTATGTTGGAAACAGTAACTCAAAGCCTCTTCCTATTGCTGGAAAGCCCTTTGCCTTGCTTTATATTGTAAGCATACCAGTGTTGTCATTTAACACAGTTGTTGGGGTAGAGTAGTTTTCTCAACCTTGGTGCTGTTGACATTTTGGACTGGATAAGTCTTTGCTGTGGGGTGCTGTCCTGTGAAGTGTAGGATGTTTAGCAGTATCCCTGGCCTCTAACCACTGGGTGCCAATAGCACCCCTGCCTCTAGTTGTTACCATTGAAAATGTCTTCAGACAATGCCAGATGTCCCCTGAGGGGATCAAGACCACCTTGATCAGAATCTCTGGTCTAGAAGAGTAGTTTGGTTCAGCCCTTTGTTCGAAGTCATGGAAGGTCAAGATTTAACATGGATTAAAGCAGAACTGCTCTGTGGGGGGAGACCCGCCCCCCCCCGCCCCAGTATGGAGGAACAGAACTCTGCCCATTGTCTTTGTTGCTCAGGCTAGTCCCTCCTTCCACTTTATTACAAGGAGGCACCATGCATCTTTATCCTCCAGACAGTGAAATAAAACTCATGAGAATACTTTGCTTGTGAGAAGCAAAGGCCAGAACACCTGTCACATTGTTATTGATCTTTCTTCCCCTTCAGGACCTTAACAAATAAAGAAGCTATTGTAGAAAGTGTTTTATCTTTATCTTATTATTCCAGTCTTTTACTTTTTGCTTGCTGTCTTTTGCTTTTAGTTAGGATGCTATACATGTGTTATATTTCTATAGATGCTTATTTTAAGAATGCTGTGATCTAAAGGAGAAACACTGTGGAATGCTATAGCTTGCATCTGTGATTAGAATCTGGCCCTTTATTCAATGGTATTTGAAACTAGGCCCCAGTGCAGGAACTGGAAGAAATGTCTACTGTGGGCATGTATTATCTTTTGTGGGAATGCTTTACTTTTTAACTGGAGCTGCTACTGTAAATGAACATTTAGAACAATGAACTTAAAAAAAACAATTGAGGAATGTGTCTCAAGTGTTCTATAATGGAACACTTGTTTTTGATTCTGTGGCTCACAGTAAAAGACTTTAGTGTTTAGAGCTGTGTTTAGTAATGTGCAACTCAGATTTGTTTGATGAAAAGATGGTTTATGGCTTGCAAATGGCACCCTGAATAAAGTTTTTTTGAAGCAATTCCTTCACTTGCCCTTGACCTTCAAGCCACAATAAACTCTCCTTTATGTGTCAGCGTCTCGTGCTGGACTTTGGGGCTGTGCAAATTAGTTAATTTGGCATCCCTGCTTGTTGACACCCACCACAAAGATCTAGCCTGTGAAAACACGAAAAATGTCATGGTCTTCATGATGACTAGGTCAACACTCACCCTTATCAAGGTTGCATTTATTAAAATCCTTTAGCTGGTGGTGGACGTAGGATAAGGATGTGAACCTCTTCAGCATCCTTTTTTGAGTGTTTCCCATGTGCAGGTTTCCTTACTTAATATAACATCTCAGCTTATTTTCTGTTAAAGAGAGAATTTGGTGTCAGGGATCTACGAAACCATACCCTTTCCAAGTGGAATCTCTGAATCAAAGAACCTGCCCTGTGTTGACTTTAAATTTTGTCTTAACTAGCAGGAGCCAACTATTTTGTTTTTTTTTTACAATCAAAAACATAAAAATACTAGCTAACGTGAAATATAACACAGCAGGTTTGGCTACTGAATACCCGCAGTGAGCGTTACACATCTGGATCAGGTGATTGCTTTCAAAACTTGGACCAGCTTTTAGCCATTGTTAATCATGTGAGCTCTTGTTAGGCTAATCTTAATTTAATGAAGTTGTGGCGGCTTCCAGGGATTTGATGCCCGACCCCTTAATTTAAAGATTCATTTCTGTTTGCCGCATCATCGTGCATCACTCTGTAGTCCTTGCTGGCGGCCGTGTGGCCCACGGATCCCAGTAACAGCCTTGGGGTGGGGTGGGAGGGTATTGGTAGAGAAGCAGAATTTCATGCCCATCCCTTGACTCATTGAACCAAAGTGTGCACTTGACCAAGATCCTCAGGTGATTGGTTTACACGTTAAAGTTTGAGGTGCACTGCTAGGCTTCAGAGCATCAAGCAGGGATTCCCTCTCCTTATACGACTTACATTTATTCCACTTACATCCTCTACTACCAAGGCCCAGATTAATTTGCTCCTCTCTTGTGCACAAGCTTGATGAAGCAGTCATTTTACCTCATGACACTGAAATACCTTTGTCAAACAGGAGCATTCTGTGCCTGGGGCAGTGTCGTCCTGTGGTTCTTAGGTGCTCTCGTTTGAAAGGGCGGCCTGTGGGAGATTCTAGCTCCTCGAAGCAGCTAAGATTGGGACAAACTTGGATTTTTGCATTGTGGGCTGATTTTTTTTTCTTTTCTGGAAAGTTTCACTTAGGTCTGATGGACATAAACTCATGAAACTATATGGTATTTTTAGCCTATTGGAAATGATGTTAGTTTCCAAGTCTCTTACTCTTTCTGTATTTCAGTTATATATTTAATCACGTTTAAATACCTTTTATTTCGAACTTAAACAATTTAAAGTTTCTCATGCCTTTTTCCACCTGAAAACCTCATCAACTGAGTTTCATAAAACCTTTGTTAATGTTAAGTAGTCATCTCTAAAATAACCTTATTCATTGTTAATAACGGTAGAAGAGCACAGAAGCCCTGCTTGCTCGCCATTCAGCTGACTACTATCAAAACAGTTAAAATGTGTTGAATTAGACAGGATTAAGTTTACAGTAGTACTTGAAAAAACTTCTGTGAATCATAGGCATGAGTCTTTCTGTGAACTTATAAGAAGACATGGAAGCTTTAGCAGCTTATTAAGACTCGTGTTAAGTAGTTTCTATGGAAATTTTCTGGACAGAAATGTCATTGCTACAAGTTGCATTTCTAGGATTTATGGATGTCAGATATTACATTTGTTTTATTTTTTGGCTTGAAATTAGTTTCCTGTCACTTGACCACACATCTGTTTCTTTCCTACTAGCATTTGGAAATGCCAAGACTGTAAGGAATGACAACTCCTCTAGATTTGTAAGTATTTGTATAAGCATAAGTGTTAACACTAACATTTACCTCATGTGTGTTTAAACAACCAGTAGATGTTTAATATTTCTTAATACACACAATTAAAAAATAAGAAACACCATATTGAGACGTAGGCTAAAAGTTCTATAAGGACTATTTTTCTGCTTTCTGGAATTTTCCTTTTTAATTCTTCTTGGAGTGACACGCTATCTTTTTTTCATGTTTTCTTGTCATCTATCATAAAATTCCATGAGCAATTTCAGTGAGGCTGTTTAGAGTAACTCTTTACTAATGTGAGTTTTGATATTTAGAAGTCAATTAAGACTCAGAAATTCCATAGAAAGAAGGGTAAACTAGGTGTCAAGTTTGTATACGCTACAGCTCTTGTCCGTTCTTCAGTGGGACCAGAAAGGATGGAGGTGTATTCTAAAACTTTATAGAGGTAAAATCAATAAGTCTGGCTGCTAATGGGGGGTGTGGGGAGGACTGAATAGTAAAAACTGAAGCTAATTGATGTTTTGAGTCGGGCTGAGTTGGAAAATGCTAATTTCCATAGTGGAAACCTTTCCAGCCTCATCTCCCACCTCTGCAGTGTACGCTCTGGCACATCAGCCCCTGGGTCTCCCCAGCTGTGCTGCCTTCTTTCCTGCCTCTGGTCTTGACAGGGACACACACTGCCTGGAGGCAGCTGGGGGAAATATGGTGAGTGTGATGGTGGCATTTTGAAATTGATGGCTTTTTTTCTATAGTTGAGCCAGTTTTATAAATTTCGTAATAAAAGATCATTTAGTTTATAAGCTGTCTTCTCATATACATTACTTGGGACCATTATTGATGATCGTCTGTGCCTCGCTGCCAGACACCCTTCCTGCATCCCCACACCTCCACTCCCCAGCTTCTTTTAGCCCCCTTTTTGCTTTTTTCTCATTGGCGTTATCCTGTGCTTAAGGCATGCAAATGACCTCAGGTGGAGATCGTTTTGATAGATTGGAAAGTGGAAGGCTAAGTTTCCTAATTCCAAGGCAGTGAATTTTTTCCATTGGATTAGCCCCTTAAGTTGTTAAAACTGATGTGAGCCATGCCTTTTCCTGTTGTGGTAACATGACTAATCTCATTACATAAATAGAATTAGATGCAAAGTGTGGGCAGATAGAAGTAATTCCAATAGATCAAGCTTCTTTATAGGATAGAGATTTTATTTTTGCTCTTGGCAAATCTCATATACACACGCTTTAAAAAAAATACTTGCAAATATATTTAGTCTGTAGGCCGTAAAAATACAGAAAACCGTATTGCTTAAAGAGTCACTGGTACTTAGAGACATCGGAAAATCTAGCGAAAGGCTTGGCAGGTGTTTTGGCTTGTTAAGTAACTTCAGAGAAATCCTATCATAACACGGGTATTAGGATATGAGATTAATACTTGATTATAGGCTAAATCATTTCATGCCCAGTTTTTAGTAATTTCTCTGCTTTGTGGGTGCGACTTTGACCAGTAGTATACTCGAGTCTATGTTATAATATTATAGTAGGACTCTACTGTATTTAAAATGACTACTGTATATATAACAGAGGTTTATGACTCCAGGGAAATTACATTTCCTTCAACTGTGTTTGACAGGTTAACTCCGAATACATTTTTTGATCTCTTTGCTGAGAAGCCTGGGAGACCCTGCACCTCATTGTAGCTGACAGTGTGGACCACTGTTCCCATGGAGGTGCCTCACAGTGACCCTCACCCCAGCACTTTAACTTGGCGTATTGAGCTTCTAGTAAGAGAGACTCATTGCTTTGGGGAAAAAAGAAAACACAGTTTAAGGCTTCGAAAATCACTGTTCTCGACTAAGGACTTTGGAGGGGGATTTTGTTGAGCATCTGCGGTGTGCCAGGAGCTGAGTGGGGCACTGGAGAGTGTGGGAGAGAGCGCTCTAGGGTCTGGAAAATCTCATTACCACTCCTCTCATTCAGTAAGAATAGAAACACACACACAATTCATTCATTTGTTTGAAACCTCCGGGTTTTCTTTTAAACATAGTTAAACTTAGGTCTCCTTGCGTATGCTCTTGCAGCCTGCAGTCTTTTCCCCACCAGTAGCCAGAGTGATCTTTACACGCTGCCGTCCCCTGCCGGCTGACAGCCTCTGTGGTCCCCTTGCACCTAAAATATAGCCCGGGCTCCCCCAAGCCTCCCCACGCAAGGTGGGCCGGCCCAGCCTTCCCCGGCTCCCTGGGCCTCAGTCACACAGGCCTTTGTGCCCGGCAGGTGTGCCAGGTGCCTCCTGGACTTGGGCCTTTGCTGTTGCCGGTCCTTCTACACCATGCATTCTGTCCCCAGATCTTTGTATGGCTGGCGTCTCGTATCATTTAGGTCTTATCTCAGATGTCACTTCCATGATGCCGTCTGGAGACTCTGTGACTTCATCCCATTTTCATTTTTTTAGGCATTCAGCAATCTCTGGAGTTATGTGCTCCCTTCCCCCGTTTACATCATCATTGGCCCTGGAGAGTAGGTGCGGAGGAAGCGAGCACCTCGGCCTCTTGTTCTCTGATGTGGCCCCAGGAGCTAGAGCAGGGCCGGTGCCATAGTGGACACTCAGAAAACATTGATTTATTGATGAATGAATACCTTTTTTTTTTTTTTTTTGTGGTACGCGGGCCTCTCACTGTTGTGGCCTCTCCCGTTGCGGAGCACAGGCTCCGGACGCACAGGCTCAGCGGCCATGGCTCACGGGCCCAGCTGCTCCGCGGCACGTGGGATCCTCCCGGACCGGGGCACGAACCCGCGTCCCCTGCATCGGCAGGCGGACTCCCAACCACTGTGCCACCGGGGAAGCCCTGAATACCTGTTTTTAAGAAGCTTATAAACTAGTCAGGAAAAATGGACATGGCTGAAAATAATTATAACACAACACATAAACTAGTAAGTTCCCCATGAAAAGTATAGATGAAGTGTTATGGAAGCTCAGAATAGAGAAGCTGGAGGAGTCCGGGGCAGGGGACAGTCCTGAGTGGGTCCACAAGATTTAAAGAAGCCAAAATGGGGTGGCAGGCAGCAGGAGGTGGCAGTCCAGCCTGAGAAACTGAGGAGAGAAACCAGTGTGGACCTTCATTTGCCAGAGTTAATGGCCAGACCAGGGAGTCTGTGAACGGAGCCGTGGGCCAGAGGGCTGGAAAGGTGGGTCCGGGCCCCAGCTGGAGGGCCTGGAGTAGCAGGGTCAGGGTCTCAGACGTTATTCTGTAGGTGGTGGGAAGCCGCTGGTTATTTGTGAGTAGTCTAGTGCCAGGACCAGAACCAAGCGTTTGGGGAGTCATCAGTGTGGGCATCAGCTGAGTTCTCCGTGTTGTGCAGGAGTTTAGCCCTAGTCAGCTTCCTTTTCCTTTCTCCACAGTGTTTGCTCTACTCTCTTCAAACCTTCTATCCTTTACTCTCAGCTGATGCTATTATGCCTGCTTCACAGAAATCATCCTCTTCCAAGCTCTCCAACCAAATTAGCCCTGCTCCTTGGCACCTCCCCGTCTCCATATCAGTATACACACTCCTTTCTCATACTTATCTCTCTGCACCTGTACTCTAGATCTGTCGCCTCCTTTGCCCAGGGACCACCTGCCACCAAAATCATCCCCTCTCATACGGTCATCCTCTGACTCTCTTGTGAAGTTACTCTTTCTCCCTCCTTCATGTCTGCTTTGCCTCCAGTGTCCCCTCGCATCCTAGAGAGTGTCGCTATCCACTCAGTTGTCTGGGCCACATTCCTGGACTTTTAAATTCTTGAACACCCTCCTTTCATACCTTCTCCATCCAACCATGACCAGTCATCGTGACTCTCTGGGTAGCTCTCAACTCTGTTTACTTTCTTCTTTTGCTATTCTGGTGTAAAGCCACCAGTGTTTCTCCCCTAATTGCTGCCACCTCTGTCAGCTACATCTGATAGGTCTTTTCCAGTCCATTCCACACTAGCCAGAGTGGTCTTGTAAAGAGGCAAGTCTGATCATGGTGTCCTTGTTGAGGAACTTTTAATGACACAACTTGGCTGTCAGGAGAAAATGTCGGTGTCATTATGTGCTCTGACTTCCCCCACCATCCTCACGGATGCCACTGCTTATGCCTGCTCCTTCCTGATCCCTTGCCTCCTTGCCTGCCTGACTTCTCCTGCTACTTCGCCTTTAAGCTCGGGCAGATCTCCTCCTCCCCCTCTGTCCCCTGTTCTTTGCGCACGGCACCATGATCCCACCGTAGGATGTATCCCTATACATGGTTATGTCCCATTTATGTTTCATTTCCCCCCAAGACTGTAAATTCCTTGAGGGCAGGAGTGATGCCTTGCTTTCCCTTGTGCCTACGTTAGTGTCCAGGAAATGCTTGATAAACATTTGCTTAATGAGCAAGTGAAGACTTACAAAGGCCAGATGACCAGTGACAATGAAGAAGGAGAAGGTGGGGGAGCATGCACGAGCTACTAAAAAAATCACAGATTACATTGTTGATTGTGTGCCATGTGATCATGTTTCTCCTCCCTTACCATTATTTTGAAAATAGAATTAAAGTAATTCTCTGGGAGAATTATTTACAAACCATCGATCTGACTAAGGTAGAACATGAAACAAAACCAAAGACTACTTATTAGATCAACACACCCTTTTCCAAACAAAAAACAGCTCTCAGGGTTATTCTGATATATTTGTTACTCTTTAACCAGACAATCCAGACCCGTTCTCTAAAAATCACAGTGTAAGACTCCATGTGTGTTTCTGTGTGTTTAAGGTACCATCTATAAGGTGTAATATGAACATGGGTTATATATTTCTGTATAATCTAGATTAAAAGCCAAAGAAAGTAATAATGATGAGCCTTTGATTCTGAGTTGGTCACACCACATAATCATGCATTTGATTTGAGTAGATATAAAAACAGAACTTGAAGTCTTCCATTTTATCCACTGTCCAGTGTGTTTGGAATGTCTAGCCATGGCTTACAACATACTTTGCCTATAAAAATGAAATAATTTATATTGCCAGCTAGTGCCTATTCAAGGAATACTAATTTTCCCGGTTTTTATTCTTGAATTGAATACACACGTCCTTGAGAAATTTGAAACGTATCCAAAAGTCTTACGATGGCTGAGAAGATCTGTTCTTAAATTAGCAACGAGATATGCTCACTTTGAGCTAATGGGGTATTTAGTATGAATTATTTTTGGAGGCACATTGTTTTGCATCATGGTTACGTAAACTGTGTCTTTCTTAATTACATTTAAACAAATGCATAAAGGGCTTATCATGCTATGCTTTAAGATACACTGACTGAATATTTTGAGGTGAACTTGAAAACTCACCAAGTCTTTCTTTGGCAGGGCAAATATATGGATATTGAATTCGATTTTAAAGGCGATCCCCTGGGAGGAGTGATAAGTAACTGTGAGTATTTTAAAGAAGTTCAGAATAGTAAAACATATATTTATAACAGAATATTTTAGATACTTGGGTCTTTAAGAGATAGGTTTAAGAATACATTTCCTTTTCTTATACTTAAATTTTTAACCTATGCATTTCAGATTGTTTTATAATATTTAATTTCTAAATCTTTTTAAAAGATCACTTAAAGTCTTTGCCTTTGAAAAACTTTTTAGAAGTCTGCAAAAGAAATAAATATTAGCCCAACTGTATTTTATATCCTATAGGTCTTCAAGCCAATCCAGTAATAAAAAAGATTCTCCAACCGTTATTTTCTTTAACAAAATTACTCTGTGGTTAAAAACAAAATATAAATAATAATTGATTTTAATTGAATGACTTTGGGGGTAACAGTTACCCGATAAAATGAGAAAAACCTGTACTTCAAATTTTACTGTGAGAATTTTGTCTTCAGTGTGTTTAGAAAATTGAAATGTCGTACACCTGTTAGGTAGAGACAGATTTATTAGCTTTCTTTAGTCATGATTTGTGATTGTAGAAGTGAAATGTTCTCCGGCAAAGGTGAAAAAATGAACAAAATCAGGTGAGGTCTACTTAACAGCCCCAGGTCCAGAGTTTTCTCAAGTGGGCACAGTGGTCAGTATCTGTTGTAGATAAGGCCCCTTCATCCATGCTTGGGGGCTTCAGTGCGTGTGGCACCGCCCTGATGTCTCTGCTCCTGTTGATTCTGTAGCTGATTCGTTTGGCAAGGATACGATGACCACTCAGGGTTAGTGCACCTCCAGGGGAAGCTGCAGCCTGGTTATCCTCTTGGTTTTTTTTGAGGGCCACACTGCTGACGTGCCCTCCACACACACCGCTTCCCCTGGCCTTTTCACCACCCTAAGATGCTGTTCAGATTGTTGGAATGAAAAAAATCTAAGTTTGTACTAGATTAAAAAATAACAATTGGCTCAGGTATCCAAAGCACTGCTTTTTGCTATAGCAGTGGCATTCTTTCTCCAAATGAAATTTTATTCCAAATATGAAACAGATGAAATGAGGCCTGATCTGGTTAAAGAGGAGATGAGCAGCCAGAACCCCTAGACCCCCAGGTGGCCCCTGTGATCTTCCAGAGAAACTCTAGAACCAGAGGGATGCCATTTGAAAGTGAGTGTTTTTAGAATTTGGGCAAACCATGCAGCTGAATTTTTAAAAAAAATTTTAAAATCATAGTTCGTAGAGTAAACTTCTAGGTCTAGAGTCTTTATCTTGGAAACTATAGGATTGAACTGGATGAATTCCATGGTTCCCCATTTCTACCATTTGTAGTTTTTAAATAGTTTATTTATTTTTTTGGCTGCGTTGGGTCTTTGTTGCTGCACGCGGGCTTTCTCTAGTTGTGGCGAGTGGGGTCTACTCTTCGTTGCGGTGCACAGGCTTCTCATTGCAGTGGCTTCTCTTGTTGCGGAGCACGGGCTCTGGGCGTGCAGGCTCGGTGGTTGTGGCTCGCGGGCTGTAGAGTGCAGGCTCAGTAGTTGTGGCACACGGGCTTAGTTGCTCTGTGGCATGTGGGATCTTCCCGGACCAGGGCTCGAACCCGTGTCCCCTGCATTGGCAGGCAGATTCTTAACCACTGAACCACCTGGGAAGTACGACAGGCGGATTCTTAACCATTGGGATTATACGTATTGTAAAAATGTATTATTATTGGAAAAACGTCTTGAAGAGGAAGTTTTAATCTGAGGTGAAATTGGCTAGGATGGTACTACTTATGTTAAATGGTTTTAACTGTCAAATAAGGAAACAGAAATACTCATGCGAATCATATATAATACCACCAAAAGCAAGTGATTATAACCCTGCCAAGTTTGTTACACAAACTTCCTTCACAGTATGTGGCAGCTGATGAGAGCTGTATAGGAAAAGGTATGCCTCAGTTTTAAGACCACCATTTTAAGGAAAGATTAGCTTTTATTCTGAAACATATTTATAACACTTTTATAACACTTGCATTTTACAAGACAAATTAAATTTAGTTATTATTTGAGTAATACACTATTTTTAAAATGAGGCTACATTAACTTTGTATTATAGAACATTCTAGAATGATTGAACCAGTATTACTCTTGAGGACTCTAGGAAAATATTTAAGGATGCCTTTATTCTAAGTATCAGAAAATAACTTGGGTTTTACATTTTGAAGTTTCAAGTTTCAAACAGAAATGTCTTCCTGTCTCTAATTCTTGCAGTATCCATGGAGAATAAATAGTAAACACCCAGTTCATTTCCAGTGAAGATTAAAAACCATCATGAATGAACGTCATGTGGTTTTTGTTACCATTTGTTCCCACAATGAAATTATATTGAAATTTGTGGTAGTGGGAACACCCTGGTATTTTAGAGTATCCTTTGCTTTGGAAAGGAAAGGGATACATTAGTGGTGAGAGCAGGAAATTTCACCCCGAATAGAGAGAGAGGACTGACTCATAGGTGACCACGGGGAGCTGCTGCCTGCTGGCTTGAGGGGGTATAAAGCAATGGGTAAACCCACTCTTGTTCTCTGCAAGCTGCCAACAGTTAGCTTCTTGTACCCAGAAAAGGAGACAAGATTTGCCATTTTGTAGGTCATCTATTTTGTTTCCTTTTCCAGCAGCCGCCTAGTAAAAGCATAGGTCGTTGTTGGCTGTAATTATTACCTTGAAAAAGTCACAGGATCATTTGAGCCAGTTGTGTACCCAGGAAGTGGGGAAAAAATGCCCAATAACTTAGTCTCTCTTCCTCTCTTTCTAAGAGAGGTATGCTGTAAAACCTAAGTCTTGAACTCATTTGAAAGCTACGTATCTCTGAGGTGAGTATCATTAGGAGAGAAGTGTTACAAAAATAGAAAATGTCAAACATTTACTTAAGTAGAGAAGATAAAACATGGAAATACATCCAGATGTTTGGCTGATGTGAGGTACTATTTCTCCTACTTTGTTAATGCGTGTGGGTCTCATAACATTTATACAATTACATTTGAGGATTTTGGATCTAGTGTTATGAACTTGAAATGTTTGGAAACCTGTTGCTTTTATTAATAGTCACAGATACTTTCTTACAGTTATGGCACTAAATGGCAATTTAGACTGGAGAAAATGTGGTACAAGTCTCAAGGGATGTTATCTCCTAAAAGAAGAATAGCATAGAGATATACTAAGAAGAAGCCTTAAGATTTCAAATGTGCATATACCTGTGTAAACTGTAAGGATGGGAGACATGGCTGTCCTGTTCACGGTAGTGTATCAAGAGCCTAGGGTGATACCTGATACACAGCAGGTGCTCGGTAAATGCTGGAGATGAGGATGGAATTGGTTAAATATAGGCAGGCTCTATATTTTCCTGCTTTATTATTTGGGACATATCCATGATCCTATATATGCAGTTGTCAGTGATTTATCATGTGGTTGCCAATGTCTAAACAAAAAGAAAACAAGTTACTTAATTCTCTGTGCCTCCATTTCTTTCTCTTTGAAATGAGGATAATAGTACTGATCTCATAGGGTTGTGATGAGTTGTAAATAATTCGTTAACGTCTAACAGTGCCTGGCACATAGTAAGCACTCAATAAATGTTTGCTTCTTTTCATTATTGTATATTTATCTGTTGATTGTCTCTAGCTCCTAGCCAAATATATACCCTATAATGACAGACTCAGTTTGTATGGTTCATTGCTAAATGATAGCAACTAAAATAGTGTCTAACCTCTAATATATATTTGTTGAATTAACTAAGTAATAATCACATAAGTACCTAATGTACAATAAGCACAGTTTGACATAGAGAAATTTATTGAGAAATAAAGCTGCTTCTTTATTGGGTAAGTTTATCTGAATATTCTATGTTAATCATTTAAAAATACTTTTTCTAAATCCCACAAAGGCAAACAAAGTTATTGGTAATCAAGCACCATCTGTTACTAATGCCTCTGTTCAGCTTGAAAGAAGTAACCCAATCCTGTGGTTATGAAGGAAAGCAAACGTTGACATTGGTGTGTGGCCCAGTTATTATTACTGGCCAATAAACCACCCCAGACTTAGTGGAGTAAAACAACGGCCCTGTTATATGCTCTTGGATTCTGTGGGTCAAGAATTCAGATGGAGCTCAGCAGGGTTGGCTTGTCTCCATGACATATGGGACCTCAGCTGGGAAGACTCTAGTGATTGGGGGCAACTTGCATGAGTTGGGGGGTTGGAGTCCTCTGGAGGCTTTGTCGCTCATGTGTCAGGCTCCTGGGCTGGGATGATTCAAGGGGTGAGCTCAGCTAGACTGTTAACTAGAGCCATCTATGTGTGGCCTCGTGTGATTTGGGCTTCTCACAGCAAGGCGGCTGTGAGAGGGAGTGTTCCAAGAGAGAACATTCTGACAGCAAGTGTTCCAAGAGAACCAGGAAGAAGCCTGAGTAGACTGGGTAATCGTACAGCATCACTATGACTCTGTTAAGTCCATGTGTGCACAAGCTTGCTCAGTTTCAGTGCTGGGGAATGTAGATTCCACCTCTCAGTGGGAAGAATGGGAAAAGAATTCGTGACCATTTTATTTTAAACAACCTAAAGCTGATAGATTGTTTTCAGAAATGACCACAATAGTTTCTTAGCTTGCCACATGCTTCGGTAGTCCCCTCTCAATGACTTAAGGCTTGGCCATGAGATTTGTTTTGGTCAATGGAACAATTTGCAAACATGGCACAATGAGAGACTCGAAAGTTGGTTCTCTACTGGGGCTTATCCTCTCTTGCTTCTCTGGGGAGCTCATTACCACCATGTGCGTGAACCTGGGCTAGTCTGCTGGGTGATGAGAGGCGCATGGAATGAACCAGCAGACGTGTGAATGAGGGCACCTTAGATCAGCCAGCTGCCAGCCAACCTGCCAGCGGAGATCAGCCAAGCTGGCTTAGATCAGAGGAACTACAAATCTGACTCTCAGACTCATGAGCTAATAAATGGTATTGGTCTAAGCTGGTAAGTTTTGGGGGCATTTGTTATGCAGCAGAAAATAACTTGAGACAGAGGTCTAATAGGTAATATCCTTTCCCCACCCAGTTTGGAAACACATGAGAAATAAGCTGGAGAGGAAGCAACTTTATTACTGTAGAGGCAAGGTTGAAGAAAGCAGCTTTTGGTTTATCACCCAAGAGGGTGTGCTAGTGGTCCTTTGGCAGGTTGGCAGGCATTGACAGCACCGAGCAACCCCTGGCCTCTCCTTGTGCGCGTTGCCCCATCTGTCTTACAGCCTGGGAGTGGGGCTGAATTTGTGCACAGTGTGGGGAATGAGGGGGCTGAGCTGTACATGCATGCCCATTTCTTCTTCCCAACTTCGCTGCTCAGAGGAGTCTTTCCTCCTGCTGAGGAGAGGAGTGAGTAAGGGGCTGAGAAGCTGGGGAGTGCATCTCATGAAATCCTCCCACGTGGAATCATAAAGCAGGAAGAAATGCCTACCTTACTCACAGGGAAGGTGGAGGGTAGAACAAATTGCTCTGAATTCTTTTTCTTTTACATTCCTTTTGAATTTACGATGCAATTAATTTATGTGCTGACTATCTCAGGGCATGTTGTTTAATCCTTATGTATGGCACATTCCTGCCATTTTGTAGCATATGGAATATAAGTTTACCCTTTTAAATTGTTTGAGACTTATAGCTTTGTTCTTCCTTTTATATCATACCTTGGGTTTAATTGATGATGAGTGGGTGGGTGACTGGGAGCAAAGCTATGTTATAACACTTCCTAAAGGAAACTCTGATCCGTATATATATGGAATTGGGGACTTACCTGTACATGAGTCAGTTCTCAACAGCTAGTGACTATTCATCAGTAAACAGTAGCTGTCTTCTTTAGGGTCAAAATTCATCAAAAACTGAGATAATTTACCTAGTTTGTAATACAAGGCTGGGCTTTTTTAGCACTTTGACATTTAATACCCCTAAAGAAGACAGAAATAATCAACCATGGATTGTGAAGTATCTGTAGCAATAAAACTGAAATTTCAAAGAGTAATTCTGTTACTCTGTAATGGATGGCTTTATATAAAAATAGATGCTTTCCTTTGTCTCAATTTTATTTTGGTGTTCTTTCTTATACAAAAATATGTTTACCATGAAAAAAGACTACATGTTTATCATGAAACAAGACTATATACCCATACTATAGAAGAAATCAGGTGTTCAAATATGTCTAAATTAACCTCAGATTAAGAAATGAATAAAGGTTTATTAGAATTGTATGTATAATAATAAGATATTATGGACTAGATATTTCATTAATTTTATTTCAGGGTTGGGTATCAAATTGTAGATTCAGATACACACATAAGTTACTTTCCAATTATTAGATAAACTTTAAATTTGTATTAGAAAAAAGTCTGTTGTGAAAATGCATAAATGCTATATGTATGCAACTGGATCCTGATTTTAAAAATGGCATTTACTTAGGTAGATAATAAGGCAAATTTTCTTCGCGTTTTAAAGCCCAAGTTGATTTTTCATGTGCAGACACTGGGAACCCTCTCACAACTTTTCATGTAACATGTCCAGCTGTCACTGGTGCTAATTTGTAACTTCAGGACTCTGACTTTTGATTTAAAACTTTAAGGTGCTTTCTTAGAAATGAAAATGCTGCATGGAGGTGGAGGTAGGGGAAACACTGTCCTGTCACGGCGCGCCAGGTGTTTGAGGTCTCTCAAAGCCTGTAACCTGCAGATAGACAAAGGTCTGTGTGAGACCCGGGCTGAGAGAGAGTACTGGGGTGAACACCCACCTCTGCTTTCTGTAATACACGTGCACAGTGAATGATTTGTAAGAAGACATTTGCGCCATCTTTTTTTACTTTAAAGCTTGTCTTTAGTGAAACTTCCTAATTCTCAATCTTGAGGATTATGTTGTGTATTTCCAGAAAAAGTATAGAGTTTATTTTAGAATATATACTCCAATATAGGAGCAAACATTAGTTCATAATCCAAGTTTTCCACTGAAATTACCATCAGTTATGCCCAGTAACTCATTGGTTAGTTGACATTTTTTCTTCTTCAAGACAGCGGAGTCCGAAGGGAGATAAATTGCTGTTACTTAGATTGCAGGCCTTTCACTATTGCTAACTGTATCATTTCACTTTATTAAAGGGACACAAATCCGTTGGAAGAGCCTTCAGTGCCACTCAAACACTTTTTTCATAATGTGTATCTTTGAGCAATTGGAGAGGAGCAGGGTCGGTCGTGTCTGCATCTTGGGCTTTCATTGTCATTCTGGCCTTACTGGCAAAACTGAGACAAAGCAAATTCTTCCATAAGCCTTAATCAAGAACTTGGACCATTTCTTCTTTTTCAGGAAGGGAGATTATACATAGAGTAAAGAAACTTTGATCGGGCTTCCCTGGTGGCGCAGTGGTTGAGAGTCCGCCTGCCGATGCAGGGGACACAGGTTCGTGCCCCGGTCCGGGAAGATCCCACATGCCTCAGAGCGGCTGGGCCTGTGAGCCATGGCCGCTGAGCCTGCGCGTCCGGAGCCTGTGCTCCGCAATGGGAGAGGCCCGCGTACCGCAAAAAAAGAAAAAAAAAATAGAAACTGATCATGCTACCTAATCCTTCACCTGTTATGTTCCAAAGTAATGTGATTTTTCCCCCTTCCAAACCACTACTTGTTCTTTTATTCCTTGGCTTATTAAAAGGCATCCGTCTCCAGCAGGTGCAAACATGGACATTTTACTTCTTTCATATCTTATGCCCTAGGGAGGGTGTCCCAGTGCCCAGGAACATGTATATGCTGTGGACTAGCTGGTAATTAGTCAAAACTAAGAAAACCCCTCAGTGATGGTCTGATTCTGTTAATAGTCAGGTGGCAGTGTCATGGTGGAGTTGGTGGGAAAGTTCTGATTCCAGAGTTTCTCTGTCCCTACCCATTGCTTTTCCCCTTTAGAATGGCTTAATAGGTTTATCTCTTCCCTTAAAACTTAAATTTATATAACATTTGATATGAACTTAAATTTATATCTTGAGGGTTCAAGAATATAGCTGCATTGGAATATACGGAGGCTATTATACTCTCTTCTCTACTAAATATCTGGCATATCCTATACTCCTTTTTATTAAGTCTTGTTAGTAGAGGCGCAGTCAGTGGTAGCAGAAGCATCTAAAGCAGAAGAGAAGGCTGTGCCAGTGTTTCGCTTTGCCTTAATTCAGGGGCACATTAAAATGTTCAGGTGGCAAGTCGTTATAGTGAATTGAATTTATGTTCTGTACCTTGAGTAATTATTTGATATGGCTTCATGCTGTTAGATTATGTTGGGTTTTTTCAAAAAGAAATAGACTAGGGAATGGTTTTAAGCACTAGTAAATTATTTGGGAGCAAACATTTTCCCTGATTACTGTTCTGCCTAGAAGCTTGTAACTTACAAGAAAAGTCATAAAGAAATAGGAGGCTCTGGGGTAATCAACAAAGCATTTTAGGTGGGAAAACCCTCAACTGCTTTGTAATAAAAGGTTCCTCATTTTGTGATTGAGTTGCTTAGGTGAAGTCATATATTTTATGTAAAGAACAGCCTCAGCCTTTGCAAGCGTTTGTGGATTTAGCATTCTTTTTGCTGGAAAATTATAAAGAGCATAGCATGATACCTTAGTCTCCTAAAGCTTTGCATTCTGGCTTTGTTGCTTAGTAACAATGTGATGTGAGCCTCGTTTTCTCATCTACAAAATGGGGATTATAAAACCAACCTCAGAGGAGGTGTTCAGGGTTGAATATGGTAACAAATGAAAAGTACTGAATGCAGAGCGGAAGGTCAGTCAAAGTTCCCTTGCAGTTCCCCTCCTGCACTGTTCCTTTTAAACGCACGTTGTATTATGTTTCAGATTTGACCATGATAGTGATCACTGATCATATCAGCATGTGTGGTGCAAGGAGTACATTGGCCAACATTCCCTTCCACCCTGCACAGGCGAATATTATTCTTTAACCTGGTGACTGTGAATATTATCCTTTAACTTGGTGACTGTTATCTGCTGAATCTTATAGCCATTGCTCTTTCTAAACTCTCCATTGTGTGTGAGCATTTGTTCAAAAAGTGCCAAACGTAAGGCTGGCCATGTTGCTGTTGCACAGTGCGGCCCTGTCAGGTGCTCTGAAGGTGTGATTTCATGTCTTGAAATATCACAGTTTGCTTGTGGAGTGTGACTGGGTGAGTGCCACAGAACAGTTGTTTGTCATCATCATTAAGGTGCCCCTGTGAGGTGAGGCTGGTGAGGCATGGCGGGATTCTTGGTGCTATGGGGGGAGCCTGGGGTTTGCGGGCTTTGACAGGTGAAAGACACATGGTCATTCTCTTTTCTCACCCCCATCTCCTGCTCTCTCTTAAAGGTGTTGCCAGCCCACCTTGGACAGTGCCACTGCTCGTGGTTTGGGTGGTGGGTGTAATCAAGAGCACGTATGTGTGACAATTGTAGGTCAAGAGGAAGAAGGTCTTCAGGTTTGCAGTCAGTGCCGGGCTCATTCCCAGGTAGTGCTGGCACATAGTGGGTGAGCAGTGTGTTGATTGAAGGAATTTGTGCGGGAATGGATAAAGTAAACGGAAGCATTTGCTTATGTTTTTCATGTAGTCGAGTTACTTTCTTCTAGGCTCGAGGAATTTCCTGTAAGGAATAGCTTCTCAATGAAGACTCTGCCCATGCGCTGGGAGGTCTTTCTTCTAAAACTGTGCTGGTACTCTTAGGACCCCAAAGGAGCTTGGTCCATGATAAGTGCAATCATACTGCACTTTTATCCTTACCTGTTTATTCTGTCTTCTGCCCTGGATGTCAGTATTTATAAGTTGATTGAAACGCTCAGTCCTTAGAGATGATGACTATTACACAATCCTTTTCTTTTTTTGGCTAAATATGAAGTCTTCATTATTCTCCATGTATGATTTGAGGGCATTGGCAGTCGTCCAGGTCAAGTTAGAGCTGGAGATGAAAATGAAAACTCTGCAGCATCCCGTTCCTAATAATTCTTGTGTTTACATATTTTTGTTCTCTTCCTGTCAAGTTTATTTTATGTGTCCTTACAACACATCTCTTCATTCTTACAAATGGCCTTGTGTGTTTGGAGCACCCTAGGGCTTCTCATTCATCAAATCTACACTCCTTAACTCTACCTAGACTCCTCCTTATGTGCTAGTGTAGATTCCAGAAATACAGCTTAAGAAGTTCAAGGACAAGTCTCTGTGAAATTGCACATCGTTCACTCCCTTACTCATTTTCTGAATTATGTTTAGATTTCAATCTGATGGGAAATCAAATTAGTGCTCAATGATAGGATCACTGATTCATCATTTTATAACTAATCTGGCCTTTGCTCACAGAATCCAGACCCTCTTTTATATCCCTGGTCAGTGCTAAACAGGACTCCAGGCAGAAATATTCTCTGCCATTGTACGTTGCCACCCCCTGTTGCTGCCACAGCGGCACCTTTCTGGTTCACTTGATTGATGGATTCATCCCTTCCTTTCTCCTTCCTTCCTCCCCTTCCTGAAAGCTTGAAAACTTGATAAGGCATCAGATTTACAGGATGAAAGATCATCTGGAATCAATGAACGTATACTGTCAAATAACTCCAGATTCCATTAAATGAGAACCACCTTTCATTCTTTAAGACTGCAAGAGATCAAGAAAGTCTGGTTCACTTATGTCAGGTAGCAGGGCATGTGGATATGGTGGGGTCTGCACTTGGGTCAGAGAGCCTGATTTCAAATCCATCTTAAACCCTTGGACTGTTAGTTTTTTCATCTGTAAAATCATACCTTACAAAAATGGTGGGGAGGATTCAATGAAATAATGTCTATAAAGCACTTAGCATAAAATAAGATATCAAAAATGTTAACTTGTTATCATTATAACTCAAGTGAATTCTTAACTGAATGGCTGCATTTCCTTGCTTAGATTTGTAATACTACATATTGAAGAACTTAATGTCATCATGTATAAAATCAAGAGAATATTATTATAAAAGCTGTATTGTCTTTAATCAGCTTGTCGAATGTATTGTTAAACTTATTTTGCATATTCACTATGGTTCAGAAAGAACCTGGTTTGTTTAATTTGGTGCTTTTAGTTAGAGCTGTGCTTCTTCCTGAAAGTAGAACTGAAAATGTAGCTTCTGTTATTATTTTATTAATGCAAAACAGAAAATGAAAAAGAAAGTGAGGGGGAAAAGAAAGAAGCATGGTGTATTTGAAAGTGAAACTACTACTGTACTATGAATTTGATTCTTTTTCTCTCTAGATCTTTTAGAGAAATCTCGTGTTGTTAAGCAGCCAAGAGGTGAAAGAAACTTCCACGTGTTCTATCAGCTGCTTTCTGGTGCCTCTGAAGAGCTCCTCAGTAAGTCCCTGTTTCTTTTTTTCTTTTTTCTTTTTTTTTTTAAGAATTTTATTTTATTTTATTTATTTTTGGCTGCATTGGGTCTTTGTTGCGCTGTGCAGTCTCCTCATTGTGGTGGCTTCTCTTGTTGCAGAGCATGGGCTCTAGGTGTGCGGGCTCAGTAGTTGTGGCTCACGGGCTTAGTTGCTCCACAGCATGTGGGATCTTCCTGGACCAGGGCTCGAACCCATCTCCCCTGCATTGGCAGGCGGATTCTTAACCACTGTGCCACTGGGGAAGCCCCAGTCCCTGTTTCTATGTTTTAATTTTTACTCTTGCAACATTTTCCAAAGCAGAAGCATTCCATACACTTTTCTTCTTCTTAAAATTTTCCCATGATTCTGGCTGAAGGGAAGAACAAGATGTGTTGGCTTCTGCCACCTTGCAGTCTTTGTTTGATATCTGTCCCCAGAGTACCTCACCAGGTACTGGGACATGTCTCAGATGGTTTGCTAAAAGAGCTAAAAGTTGAGGGAGGGTCTCATCATCAATTTAAAAAATAAAACGGAAGAATATAATTAGTCCAGTTGGGGAGAAAAAATTAGCAGGGAGTAGTTGATGAATACAATTCTATAAAAACAAATTGCTCAGTGACGATTTAAAAATAGTGGGAAGACATTTGCAACTGATACAAGAGATCAAAGTCTGACCTATGTATATTTTAGAGAATTAATATAAGTCCATCAGGATAGGCAATAGCTAAGTGATGAAAAGTTTTGAGCAAGTAGTTCAAACAAGAAGAGCTATGGAAAGTCAACACACTGGGGGGGAAAAAAATCATCCTTACTAATTATTGACAAATGTAAATTGAAACAGCACTGAAGTGTTCACCACACATGTATTAGCAAAAGTTATTAAAGAGGATAAAGCTGGCAGAGTTGTCAGGCACTGATCTGCTTAGAGCTTGTGGGTGTCACTTCAAAGTGAGGACTTCTTCCTGGGGGGACTAATTGGCAAAGCAGAATAAGTCATAAAATGATCAGAGCCTACCGCCCAGGTGCACCACTTTTTGGAATATACCCAATGAAATAATACAAAAGAATCCAAAGAAACATTCTGTGTGAAGACATTTATCACTGTCCTTTATTTGTTATTATAAACTGGAGAAAATCCAAACGTCCAGCAGTGGGGGAATCCCTGGGCAGACATCGTACGTTATAAGGAAATAGTACGTTGAAGATACTTTATATTATCAAAGTTTGGAAAGAACCTGTCTCGATAAGAATACATGTAAAAACAAGCAGAGTTTGAAATATGTACAATGGTGATAAAGGTGATTTTAGAAAAATACTGATCTTTGGGTATCAATTTTTGTTCTATTGCTTGAATGCATAGTGTGAAATCTTTTTATCTGAAGCGTTAAGGGGATGAGATATTGAAGATGATTAGATTGGTTGAAGTACCTTATAAACTTGTATGTGTGATCCAATAGATAAGCTTAAACTTGAGCGGGATTTCAGCAGATACAATTACCTGAGTCTGGACTCTGCCAAAGTTAATGGAGTGGACGACGCAGCAAATTTCAGAACCGTTAGGGTAAGATGTAACCCTCTTATTACTCTTTAAAATGGGTAACACTATATTGCTCAATCAGAATTGGTAATAATTCTGAGTTTTCTTTGATGTATAACTCATGCTCCCTGAGGTTTTAGAATTATAGAAGAATTTGTTTTATTTTTATTAGTTTGATTTTTTATTAGCTCAAAAATCCTGTAGTATCGAGAAGGCCATGCTTTACTGGAGCACGCAGTTTTACTGTTTGTCAAAAGGAGCTTTCTTATTATATTATCTTGGGGTTTAACTTTTAGTATTGTACTGAAATTCCAAATGTCTTTATAGCCAAACTCAGTAGTTAAATTCCACATGTAAACCTGTCCTACAGTCATGTTAAGTCAAATCTGTTTTTCAGACAGAAAGTCATGTTTATATACAGTTTTCAAAAAATCATGCATAAACCAGAATAATTAGCATTTGTGTTCATTAGAAAAGAAATTATTTTAAATTATACTCTACATTCTATGTTTATGAGACACTTGGAAAATTACTTCTATAGGACGTGATCTGATAACTGTTATTTACTTCTAAATGAGAGAGCTGTGATAGTGGTGATGGGGGGGATAGGTTAGATTATAGGTAAAATAAGACTGGAATCGGTTCATCTTTGGGGGTGAGTGAAAATAACATGGGGTTCTTTTCCTGCTCTTTAGACTTTTATATACGTTTGAAATTTTCTAGAACAAAAAATCTTACAGCACTCCCGTTACTATGTAACCTAGTCACTATAAATAGTTAGATAGACAGATAGGTAGGTAGATAGAGAGACAGAGAGAAATAAAGTAAATAAGGAAGCAAGCAAGCTGGGCTATTCTTAACAAGAAAGCATTTCTTAAGAGTATCATTTTTTAAAATTGTCTCAACATTCTCTTACGGAAACCTGTTGACTCCTGGACATGATTTTAAGACTTGAGTTCAGGACCAGTTCCATAACTGCTTTGCCTGGCAAATCATTGGCACTCAATAAAAATTTATGACTGGACGAATGTTCTGTGTTATCCATAGTTTGTGGAATCAGGCACTTCACCTTTGCAAACTACAGTTTTTCTCGTACGTAAAATAAACGAAGAGGTTTTTTTTTGTAGGGGGTTATGAAAGCTGTTTGTTTGGAGTCAGAGTGGGAACCCAGGGCTCAGCTCTCAGCCTTCTCTCCCTCTGTCTTCCTCTTTACATGCCCCCTTTGCCACAGCCCGTGAAGTACCCCAGGGCTCCTTGAATCAGAGCTTGAAGCCACTGAACAAGATAGAGCCCCACATTGGTGCTATTTCAGGTCTCTTAATAGGTTTGTCTTTTGGAAAGTTTATTCCAGGACACTTTGTCTTTTTGTTGTTGTTGTTATTTTTGTTTTTTTTCAGAGCCGAATCTGTTATATGATTTATTTTTAAAAAATAATAAAGAGCTACAGAAAGAAAACAGGTGCTTTCCCCCCCTCCCCAGAATGCCATGCAGATTGTGGGTTTCATGGACCACGAAGTTGAGTCCGTGTTGGAGGTGGTGGCCGCGGTGTTGAAGCTGGGGAACATCGAGTTCAAGCCCGAATCACGAGTGAATGGCTTAGATGAAAGCAAGATCAAAGATAAAAATGGTAAGTCAGCAGAGGACAGACCCTGTTTAGCAAAACTGGCTTTGAACTTCTGCCCAGTTTTTAATATAGAAAGTAAAACTTGCTTTTCACTGAGTTGAAAAGGCTTTCTAGTGAAATCGAGCAGAAACATAATTACAGCTCAGTCTGAAGTCTTTTGATTTATATATTTTACACTGTTGGGTTTGAAAACGATTTAGAAAGAACAGTGTAAGCCTTGAAAGTGATTATGAACAGCAGATATGCAGTCACTGTTTGTCCATTCCCGCACAACAGAGTTAAAAGAAATTTGCGAGCTGACCGGCATTGACCAGTCAGTCCTAGAGCGAGCCTTCAGTTTCCGAACAGTTGAGGCCAAGCAAGAGAAAGTTTCAACTACACTGAACGTGGCTCAGGTGGGTGAAACATAATGTCTGGAAGGGAGTTTTTAAAGTCTGTGGTATTTTTATATAAGTGGAAACAAAAATTTTATTTTTTAGATTATTATCTTAACTGTCATGCTGTTTTCTAGGCATCGTTCTAGGCACTAGGGACACAGGGTAACCTAAACAGATAAAGATCCCTGCCCATATGGAGCTTAAAATTTTGGCAGAAGGAGCCAAAGCAGTAGACCTAATAAATAAATGTATATAGCAAGCTAGCAGGTGGTAAGTGCAGGCGACAAAGAGAAAACAGTAGAGCAGAGCAAGGGACATCCATAGTGTTGGGGGCAGAGAAGTCGAGTGAGCTGAGAAGTGGCTGGAGAGTTTTGAGCATGGGTGGTATGATCTGCATTGTATTTTTTTTTTTTTAACATCTTTATTGGAGTATAATTGCTTTACAATGGTATGTTAGTTTCAGCTTCACAACAAAATGAATCAGTTATATATATACATATGTTCCCATATCTCTTCCCGCTTGCGTCTCCCTCCCTCCCACCCTCCCTATCCCACCCCTCCAGGCGGTCACAAAGCACCGAGCTGATCTCCCTGTGCTATGCGGCTGCTTCCCACTAGCTATCTACCTTACGTTTGGTAGTGTATATATGTCCATGCCTCTTTATCGCTTTGTCACCGTTTACCCTTCCCCCTCCCCATAGCCTCAAGTCCATTCTCTAGTAAGTCTGTGTCTTTATTCCTGTTTCACCCCTAGGTTTTTCATGACATTTTTTTTTCTTAGATTCCATATATATGTGTTAGCATACGGTATTTGTCTCTCTCGTTCTGACTTACTTCACTCTGTATGACAGACTCTAGGTCTATCCACCTCATTACAAATAGCTCAATTTCGTCTCTTTTTATGGCTGAGTAATATTCCATTGTATATATGTGCCACATCTTCTTTATCCATTCATCCGATGATGGACACTTAGGTTGTTTCCACCTCTGGGCTATTGTAAATAGAGCTGCAATGAACATTTTGGTACATGACTCTTTTTGAATTATGGTTTTCTCAGGGTATATGCCCAGTAGTGGGATTGCTGGGTCATATGGTAGTTCTATTTGTAGCTTTTTAAGGAACCTCCATACTGTTCTCCACAGTGGCTGTATCAATTTATATTCCCACCAACAGTGTAAGAGGGTTCCCTTTTCTCCACACCCTCTCCAGCATTTATTGTTTCTAGATTTTTTGATGATGGCCATTCTGACTGGTGTGAGATGATATCTCATTGTAGTTTTGATTTGCATTTCTCTCATGATTAGTGATGTTGAGCATTCTTTCATGTGTTTGTTGGCACTGTATATCTTCTTTGGAGAAATGTCTATGTAGGTCTTCTGCCCATTTTTGGATTGGGTTGTTTGTTTTTTTGTTATTGAGCTGCATGAGCTGCTTGTAAATTTTGGAGATTAATCCTTTGTCAGTTGCTTCATTTGCAAATATTTTCTCCCATTCTGAGGGTTGTCTTTTGGTCTTGTTTATGGTTTCCTTTGCTGTGCAAAAGCTTTTAAGTTTCATTAGGTCCCATTTGTTTACTCTTGTTTTTATTTCCATGTCTCTAGGAGGTGGGTCAAAAAGGACCTTGCTGTGATTTATGTCATAGAGTGTTCTGCCTATGTTTTCCTCTAAGAGTTTGATAGTTTCTGGCCTTACATTTAGGTCTTTAATCCATTTTGAACTTATTTTTGTGTATGGTGTTAGGGAGTGATCTAATTTCATACTTTTACATGTAGCTGTCCAGTTTTCCCAGCACCACTTATTGAATAGGCTGTCCTTTCTCCACTGTACATTTCTGCCTCCTTTGTCAAAGATAAGGTGACCATATGTGCGTGGGTTTATCTCTGGGCTTTCTATCCTGTTCCATTGATCTATCTTTCTGTTTTTGTGCCAGTACCATACCGTCTTGATAACTGTAGCTTTGTAGTATAGTCTGAAGTCTGGGAGCCTGATTCCTCCAGTTCCTTCTTTCGTTCTCAAGGTTGCTTTGGCTATTCGGGGTCTTTTGTGTTTCCATACAAATTGTGAAATTTTTTGTTCTAGTTCTGTGAAAAATGCCAGTGGTAGTTTGATAGGGATTGCATTGAATCTATAGATTGCTTTCGGTAGTAGAGTCATTTTCAGAATGTTGATTCTTCCAATCCAAGAACATGGTATATCTCTCCATCTATTTGTATCATCTTTAATTTCTTTCATCAGTGTCTTATAATTTTCTGCATACAGATCTTTTGTCTCCTTAGGTAGGTTTATTCCTAGATATTTTATTCTTTTTGTTGCAATGGTAAATGGGAGTGTTTTCTTGATTTCACTTTCAGATTTTTCATCATTAGTATATAGGAATGCCAGAGATTTCTGTGCATTAATTTTGTATCCTGCCACTTTACCAAATTCATTGATTAGCTCTAGTAGTTTTCTGGTAGCATCTTTAGGGTTCTCTATGTATAGGATCATGTCATCTGCAAACAGTGACAGCTTTACTTCTTCTTTTCCGATTTGGATTCCTTTTATTTCCTTTTCTTCTCTGATTGCCGTGGCTAAAACTTCCAAAACTATGTTGAATAAGAGTGGTGAGAGTGGGCAACCTTGTCTTGTTCCTGATCTTAGTGGAAATGCTTTCAGTTTTTCACCATTGAGGATGATGTTTGCTGTGGGCTTGTCATATATGGCCTTTATTATGTTGAGGAAAGTTCCCTCTATGCCTACTTTCTGCAGGGTTTTTATCATAATTGGGTGTTGAATTTTGTCAAAAGCTTTCTCTGCATCTATTGAGATGATCATATGGTTTTTCTCCTTCAGTTTGTTAATATGGTTTATCACATTGATAGATTTGCGTATATTGAAGAATCCTTGCATTCCTGGAATAAACCCCACTTGATCATGGTGTATGATCCTTTTAATGTGCTGTTGGATTCTGTTTGCTAGTATTTTGTTGAGGATTTTTGCATCTATGTTCATCAGTGATATTGGCCTGTAGTTTTCTTTCTTTGTGACATCCTTGTCTGGTTTTGGTATCAAGGTGATGGTGGCCTCGTAGAAGGAGTTTGGGAGTGTTCCTCCCTCTGCTATATTTTGGAAGAGTTTGAGAAGGATAGGTGTTAGCTCTTCTCTAAATGTTTGATAGAATTCGCCTGTGAAGCCATCTGGTCCTGGGCTTTTCTTTGTTGGAAGATTTTTAATCACAGCTTCAATTTCAGTGCTTGTGATTGGTCTGTTCATATTTTCTATTTCTTCCTGATTCAGTCTTGGCAGGTTGTGCATTTCTAAGAATTTGTCCATTTCTTCCAGATTGTCCATTTTATTGGCATAGAGTTGCTTGTAGTAATCTCTCATGATCTCTTTTATTTCTGCAGTGTCAGTTGTTACCTCTCCTTTTTCATTTCTAATTCTATTGATTTGAGTCTTCTCCCTTTTTTTCTTGATGAGTCTGGCTAGTGGTTTATCTATTTTGTTTATCTTCTCAAAGAACCAGCTTTTAGTTTTATTGATCTTTGCTATTGTTTCCTTCATTTCTTTTTCATTTATTTCTGATCTGATTTTTATGATTTCTTTCCTTCTGCTAGCTTTGGGGTTTTTTTGTTCTTCTTTCTCTAATTGCTTGAGGTGCAAGGTTAGGTTGTTTATTCGAGATGTTTCCTGCTTCTTAAGGTGGGCTTGTATTGCTATAAACTTCCCCCTTAGAACTGCTTTTGCTGCATCCCACAGGTTTTGGGTCGTTGTGTCTCCATTGTCATTTGTCTCTAGGTATTTTTTGATTTCCTCTTTGATTTCTTCAGTGATCACTTCATTATTAAGTAGTGTATTGTTTAGCCTCCATGTGTTTGTATTTTTTACAGATCTTTTACTGTAATTGATATCTAGTCTCATGGCGTTGTGGTCAGAAAAGATACTTGATACAATTTCAATTTTCTTAAATTTACCAAGGCTTGATTTGTGACCCAAGATATGATCTATCCTGGAGAATGTTCCATGAGCACTTGAGAAAAATGTGTATTCTGTTGTTTTTGGATGGAATGTCCTATAAATATCAATTAACTCCATCTTGTTTAATGTATCATTTAAAGCTTGTGTTTCCTTATTTATTTTCATTTTGGATGATCTGTCCATTGGTGAAAGTGGGGTGTTAAAGTCCCCTACTATGAATGTGTTAGTGTCGATTTCCCCTTTTATGGTTGTCAGTATTTGCCTTATGTATTGAGGTGCACCTATGTTGGGTGCATAAATATTTACAATTGTTATATCTTCCTCTTGGATCGATCCCTTGATCATTATGTAGTGTCCTTCTTTGTCTCTTCTAATAGTCTTTGTTTTAAAGTCTATTTTGTCTGATATGAGAATTGCTACTCCGGCTTTCTTTTGGTTTCCATTTGCATGAAATACCTTTTTCCATCCCCTTACTTTCAGTCTGTATGTGTCTCTAGGTCTGAAGTGGGTCTCTTGTAGACAGCAAATATATGGGTCTTGTTTTTGTATCCATTCAGCCAATCTGTGTCTTTTGGTGGGAGCATTTAGTCCATTTACATTTAAGGTAATTATCGATATGTGTGTTCCTATTCCCATTTTCTTAATTGTTTTGGGTTCGTTATTGTAGGTCCTTTCCTTCTTTTGTGTTTCTTGCCTAGAGAAGTTCCTTTAGCAGTTGTTGTAGAGCTGGTTTGGTGGTGCTGAACTCTCTCAACTTTTGCTTGTCTGTAAAGGTTTTAATTTCTCCATCAAATCTGAATGAGATCCTTGCTGGGTAGAGTAATCTTGGTTGCAGGTTTTTCTCCTTCAACACTTTCAATATGTCCTGCCACTCCCTTCTGGCTTGCAGAGTTTCTGCTGAAAGATCAGCTGTTAACCTTATGGGGATTCCCTTGTGTGTTATTTGTTGTTTTTCCCTTGCTGCTTTTAATATGTTTTCTTTGTACTTAATTTTTGACAGTTTGATTAATATGTGTCTTGGCGTATTTCTCCTTGGATTTATCCTGTATGGGACTCTCTGTGCTTCCTGGACTTGATTAACTATTTCCTTTCCCATATTAGGGAAGTTTTCAACTATAATCTCTTCAAATATTTTCTCAGTCCCTTTCTTTTTCTCTTCTTCTTCTGGAACCCCTATAATTCGAATGTTGGTGCGTTTAATGTTGTCCCAGAGGTCTCTGAGACTGTCCTCAGTTCTCTTCATTCTTTTTTCTTTATTCTGCTCTGCAGTAGTTATTTCCACTATTTTATCTTCCAGGTCACTTATCCGTTCTTCTGCCTCAGTTATTCTGCTATTGATCCCATCTAGAGTACTTTTAATTTCATTTATTGTGTTGTTCATCGTTGCTTGTTTCATCTTTAGTTCTTCTAGGTCCTTGTTAACTGATTCTTGCAATTTGTCCATTCTATTGTCCATTCTATCTCCAAGATTTCGGATCAACCTTACTATCATTATTCTGAATTCTTTTTCAGGTAGACTGCCTATTTCCTCTTCATTTGTTAGGTCTGGTGGGTTTTTATCTTGCTCCTTCATCTGCTGTGTGTTTTTCTGTCTTTTCATTTTGCTTATCTTACTGTGTTTGGGGTCTCCTTTTTTTTTTTGCAGGCTGAAGGTTCGTAGTTCCTTTTGTTTTTTGTGTCTGTCCCCAGTGGCTAAGGTTGGTTCAGTGGGTTGTGTAGGCTTCCTGGTGGAGGGTACTAGTGCCTGTGTTCTGGTGTATGAGGCTGGATCTTGTCTTTCTGGTGGGCAGGTCCACGTCTGGTGGTGTGTTTTGGGGTGTCTGTAGACTTATTATGATTTTAGGCAGCCTCTCTGCTAATGGGTGGGGTTGTGTTCCTGTCTTGCTAGTTGTTTGGCATAGGATGTCCAGCACTGTAGCTTGCTGGTCGTTGAGTGAAGCTGGGTGCTGGCGTTGAGATGGAGATCTCTCGGAGATTTTTGCTGTTTGATATTATGTGCAGCTGGGAGGCCTCTTGTGGACCAGTGTCCTGAAGTTGGCTCTCCCACCTCAGAGGCACAGCACTGAGTCCTGGCTGCAGCACCAAGAGCCTTTCATCCACAGGGCTCCTTAATTTGGGATGATTCGTTGTCTATTCAGGTATTCCACAGATGCAGGGTATATCAAGTTGATTGTAGAGCTTTAATCCGCTGCTTCTGAGGCTGCTGGGAGAGATTTCCCTTTCTCTTCTTTGTTCTCACAGTTCCCAGGGGCTCAGCTTTGGATTTGGCCCCGCCTGTGCGTGTAGGTCGCCGGAGGGCGTCTGTTCTTTGCTCAGACAGGAAGGGGTTAAAGGAGCCGCTGATTCGGGGGCTCTGGCTCACTCAGGCCGGGGGGGGGGAGGGAGGGTCACGGAGTGCGGGGCGGGCCTGCAGCGGCAGAGGCCGGCGTGACGCTGCAGCCTGAGGCGCGCCGTGCGCTCTCCCGGGGGAGCCGTCCCTGGATCCCGGGACCCTGGCAGTGGCGGGCTGCACAGGCTCCCCGGAAGGGCGTGTGGCTAGTGACCTGTGTTCGCACACAGGCCTCCTGGCGGCGGCGGCAGCAGCAGCCTTAGCGTCCCATGTCCGTCTCTGGGCTCCGCACTCTTAGCCGCGGCTCGCGCCCGTCTCTGGAGCTCTCTCAAGCAGCGTTCTTAATCCCCTCTCCTCGCGCACCAGGAAACAAAGAGGGACGTAAAAGTCTCTTGCCTCTTCGGCAGGTCCAGACCCCTCCCCGGACTCTCTCCCGGCCAGCCGAGGCGCACCAACGCCCTGCAGGCTGTGTTCACGCCGCCAACCCCAGTCCTCTCCCGGCGCTCCGACAAAAGCCGGAGCCTCAGCTCCCAGTCCCGCCCGCCCCGGCGGGCGAGCAGACAAGCCTCTCGGCTGGTGAGTGCCGGTCGGCCCGATCCTCTGCGCTGGAATCTGTCCGCTTTGCCCTCCGCACCCCTGTTGCTGTGCTCTCCTCCGCGGCTCCCAAGCTCCCCCACTCCGCCTCCCGAAGTCTCCACCCGCGAAGGGGCTTCCTAGTGTGTGGACACTTTTCCTCCTTCACAGCTCTCTTCCGCTGGTGCAGGACCCGTCCCTATCCTTTTGTCTCTGTTTAGTTTTTTCTTTTGCCCTAACCAGGTACGTGGGGGGTTCCTTGCCTTTTGGGAGGTCTGAGGTCTTCTGCCAGCGTTCAGTAGGTGCTCCGTAGGAGTTGTTCCACGCGTAGATGTATTTCTGGTGTATCTGTGGAGAGGAAGGTGATCTCCGCGTCTTACTCTTCCGCCATCTTCCCGGAAGTTGCATTGTATTTTAAGGAGTCATTCTGGCTGCAACGTAGAGAGCAGAGTGTAGGGGACAGACGGGCATCTTAGTCACTTTGGCTGCTATAACAGCGTACCGTAGACTGGGTGGCTTAAGCAAAAAAACATTTATTTCTCTCAGTTCTGGAGGCTAGATGCCTGGGATCAGGGTGCCAACAGGGTCGAATTGTTGGTAAGGGCCGTCTTCTTGATTTACAGACAGCTCCCTTCTTACTGTGTCCTCACATGGCAGAGAGAGAGAGCAAGCAAGTGAGCTTTGATGTCTTCATCCCTTTATAAGGGTACCAGTCCCATCATGGGGACTTCACCCTCATGACCACATCTAAATCTAATCTAATCTAAATCTAAAGGCTCCACCTCCAAATACCACTGCATTAGGGAGTAGGGCTTCAACAATATGGGTTTGGGGGTGAGAGGACACAGACATTCATAGCACAGGGGAGCACACAGTTGTGTGCTAACCCAGAGATGATGGTGGCTTTTGAACCAGGTGGTGGCAGTGGAACAAGAAGTGGTCACCTCTGGATATGTTTTGAAAGTGGAGACAACAGGACTTGCTGATGCCTCGATATGTGTGATATGAAAGAAAGAGAAGAGTCAAGGATGACCCTCAACATTTTTGGCCCAAGCAACTAGGAAAATGGAATTGCCACTTACTGATTTGCAGAAGGCAGTGGGGGAAGCTGGCTGTGGTCAAGAGGCCAACCTGGCTTCGCTGCCTTTCTGACTGTTCCCCCTCCAGCCTCCACACTTAGGCCAATGAAATCTTTCTAAGACACAAATCTGAGTTGCTTGTGTCTTCTCTCCTTTGGTTCAAAATGGATGAACAGGTGTATACATGCATGCATGTATACCTAGGAGCTTGTGGAGACCCTTTCAGTGTAAACCCTTTGTTCTATGGTTTAGACATTGTCCCACCAGTCAGTGCTCATCTGGCCTAGAATTAAATGACTAATTCCGGACTTTTCCCACTCAGGCCTATTTTGTCCAACTGTATTCTCATCCTCCTTGCAAGTAGCCTTAAGCTTAAGACAGTAGATTGGGTTTAATCTTCCTCTCTACTGCTCTGGCCTAGTCTTTCCTAGTAACCCAAGAATGCCTACACACCTTTAACTTTCTTTCAACTTTGATTTCTTATTTTAGGTGAGGGATTTGGGTTATGGAAATACTGTACCTTTATGCATATGTTAGTTTGATGTATACATAAAGTTTCTAGCTATAACTGTCATGTGTCCTTCTTTCTAAGTTACTACTACTGCCGTCACGTCTGTCCCCGTCCCCCTCACTCACTCAAAGTCAGATGGTGAGTCACTTACCTCATCAAGGAAAGTTTGTTGAGAGCCTGCACAGCACAAGCCCCCCCGTAGACTGTTAGTAGGGACGTAAGGGATTAAAAAGGACTTTCGCAGAAAATAGTTTCTGAGCCAGACTTTGAAGGATTTAGATGTATAAAGAATGGGTGAAACAGCATTTCAAAAAGAAAACAGTGAGAGGAGCCAGGTTTGGAGTACATATCAGGAAGAGGGTTGATCAGGCTTGGCTATGGCTTTAGATATGTGAAGAGGATTCAAAGCAACGTGGCTGGAAAGGTTACGTTTGGTGTCCAAGTGGCGCGTCTGCAGCAGTGGTTCTCAAACTTGAGGGTGCATCGGAATCACCTGGAGGGTTTCTTAAACACGGTTTGCAGGCCATACCCCCAGAGTGTTTGGTTCAGTAGGTTTGTGGTAGGCCCGAAGAACTGGCATTTCTGACAAGTTCAGAGGTGATGCTGCTGCCACGGTGGTCCATCCGGAAGTCACATTTTGAGAACATTTCAGTAGCCAGAGTGGAGATTGTGAAGTACATAGTGATGCGATGAGAAAACATCTAAGAGGCCCTTTAGGAATATTTCATACATATATGGAATATATGTGGATATATATGGGATATGTACATGGATATATTTTTGTCTGTTTTTATTGTGTGTTTTACTCTTGCTTTTTAATCATCCTCTACAGAAACCAGGCCCAGGTGCCTCTTACTTTGGTAAGCTTGAGTCACCTTGCATCACTCGGTAAAACTTTTCCACATTCTTTTAACCTTTGGCATAAAAGAGTTTGGCTTCAGATCTTTGATTATTCAGCTCCTTTTTCAAGTTTTTTTTTTTTAATGTAGGGTTCAGAGTATTTGTTTCTACCGATCTTATTGCCTAGAAGATTTTGATTCTACGAGATGTGATTTGTTCTATTAACTTTTCCTCATAGCTTCAATTCTTGGGCCCCATTATCATCTTTATTGCCCCATGCCTCATTTTCCTCAAGGCATTTAGATCTTTCCCCAGATAGAATGACTAATATTGAAATAACAGAAACTCCAGGCAGAGTTACTATTCAGCTTCTACCACATACTCCCTCCTTGGCTTCCAAGGTCCTCTGTCATCTGACCCAAAATGACTTTTCTCAGTTGATTCCCTGCTGGTTCTCTAAATGCCATGCTTATTGTTACCTTATTTTACCTAGCCCTAACCCTTTGCTTATCCCCCGTGCTGCTCATGTCATTGCTAATTCCTTCTGCTGTCTAAATGGTCCTTTAATTGCACCTCATCCAGAAAGCCTTCCTTGATCACATAGGCCCCAGAGTCTTCCTTCTCTGAACTCCTTTTTCTCCTGCAAACTCCCTTGGAACCTGCCCTTTGATTGTTTGACTCCTTGGTTTGACCTCCCGCATTCTGCTGTAAGCTCCCGGAGGGCGGACCCCACATGTGTGCATCTCCGTGTCTCCAGTTACCATACTGACCTGGGCTTGCCTGAGAGTGGTCATCACGGAAGCAATTCCACCTGGGATCTTTCTCTAAGAGCTTCATCAGCTGCAGAAACTCAGTCTTTTCATTTGTGCTTAGAATCTGAGATGGCAAGTCAGCATCCTCGGTGTCTTCCCTCATTTCTACGCACCTTGTCCGTGATCCTTAAATGGGAGTAACCCTTCCTGCCCTTACTTTGGAGGATATTATTGTGGAGATGAGGTGGCACGAATCAGACTCAAGAAGTTACAGGTAGCCAAGTGACAGCCCCTGCAGCCAGATGTAGCTCAATAGGCATATTTTATTTGATGAATATTTGAGGAAAGGGTAGTTTTTTGTTTTTTCTGTTTTGTTAGCTTGCTTTTTAAATTTTGAATTTGAGTGCCTTTAACCTGGAATGCAGTCTCCAGCCCCCAGAGATCCCACTATTTCCCGTTCATTTCTGTTGTTCAGTCCCTGAAAGCATCTGAATTTGAGACTTCTGGAATAAGTATTTGAAGGAAAGCAAGGAAGATTAATATTGTCTGTGGATACACTTTAAAAATTATAAAGCCATTTACCAGAATAAGTGGTCACTGTTAGTTCAGTTGCATACTGAAATGGTGGTTTGTTGGAAGCAGATAGCACACAAGTAAGAAGGGTGGATGACGTGATGATGAAATAGGGTCTGTTTACAAATAAGTAGTGTTTGGAGATAACTTGAATTTACAAGAAGAAAAGGGAAAGGATTAAGAAAGAATTATTTAGGCTCATGAGGCAGTAGTAGAGAATGAGGATACTTCAAAAATCATAATTATAAGCATACCTGTAGACTTACTATGTGCCAGGTACTGCTCTAGGCACTTAAATGTTCTATTTCAAGAAAATAAAAACTAGAAGAAAGGGTATTGGAGAAAGGATATCCATCTTAATTAAGGCTTCTTTCTTTGTGTCAGCATTTTACATACATTTTCTGCTGTGGAATTATTTACCCACCCTCCCACCCCCCTCCATGTCCATGTTTAGCATTGGACAGTCAGGCTCTATTTTTTACCAACTTCTGGGTGGATTTTCTAACCTTCATTGGAGTAGCTGCCTGAGACTTAGCGAGCAAGGTTTGGGATTAGCACGGAAGTATCAGATGAAGGGAAAAGGTACTCTCTTTCCAGCTGCAGTACATTGCCTGCAACAGGGAGTGAATCTGTTTTTTAAATTGTTACACTTCATTTAGGAAGAATTGCAGAGAAAGAATTTTCACATAATCCAGTAAATTGTGTTCTTTATAAAATAAAAATATAATGGTTTACTTTAACTGTAATGCCCAACTTTCTACTTATAAGCAATGAAACACACACATATGTCCAGTGTTGAAGACAGCAGCAAAACCTCTTCTTTCCTCCCCTGGGGCCCGTTACTTCTCAGGCTGCTGCTGCCCATCTCCAGGCCTCCCCCGGAGCACTGGTTTCAGACATATAATTAGTACTTCCTGCACACCCTCGGCACCCAATATGTTTAAGGGCTATTAGGTTCTCCTGACCAAACCCAACTTTTCTCCAGCCTTTGCACTCTAAGTCAAGGTCAGAGAGACATATATGTCTTCTACCTCTTCTTTGTCAAGTAGCTATGAACAGCCTTCAAACAAATAGATAAGCAAGTAAAAGGACTTTATTTTTATTATACAAAGTATTATCCAACAATGTATTGTTTTACTGCTTATTACAAAAGATTTTTTTTGAATGCTCAGAAGATTGAATGATGAAAAATATTTACAGGTCCCATCAGTCAAAACCATTTTAATGTATATCCTTTTGAGTTTCCTACATGTAGTAGCTTAAAGAAAATAGTTGTTATTATAATAAATATATAATTTTTTATTGTCACAAAACATAACAAGGATTTTTTTCATTTCATTATCTAATTTTTATAACTATCATTCTGTGGTGACTGTGTAACTTCCCGCCCAATAGGTGCTTCTTTATTTATTTTACTCTGCCCCTGTTGTTGGACTTCTAAATTGCCTGTGATTTTTCTCTGTTCCATAACATTGAGATTAATATCTTTGTGGTGAAAGCTTTTGCAATATTTAAAATTAATTTCCTGGGATGTGGAAAAGTATAATAACTGGGTATAAACAATTTGCCCAATTTTCTTAATGGCTTGACTGTTCATCCACAGTACAATAAAAACGCTCTTGAAAAGAAATTTGAAATAAAAGAGCTTTCGGTATCTTTTTAAAAACTTCATTATTTTATTGAAATTAAGCATTGTGGTAATTGCAGATATTGCGTTTTTCTTTTTCTTTTTAATAGGCTTATTATGCCCGTGATGCTCTGGCTAAAAACCTCTACAGCAGGTTGTTTTCATGGTTGGTAAATCGAATCAATGAAAGCATTAAGGTACTGAATCTCTATAAACAAATAACTCAGTTATAATAAATGGTATTCAGAGTATACACATTAAAGATACTTTAATTTTATAATCAGGTAATTGATTACCACTTACAGAGATTGTTCCTTGAAAAGAATTTACCTTGTTTAGGGTTGAAATTTGTCAGTGATTCTACCTATTTTGTTTTGCCGTGTGTGTTATAAGAAATCTCACTGGTGAATAGTTCAATGGTATTTGCAGAGTAACTGTGAGAGACAGCATCCCAGGTCCTGGTTGTGACTGATCTACTAACTAGTTGTACACACTTGGCTGAAGAGGTCACTTCATCTCTCTAGCTACTAATATGTTCTTCAGTAAATGAGGGTATTGGACTAGGGGATTTTGAAAGACCCTACCTGTTATAAGATTCAGTGATCTCTTTTTTATAATTAAGCATCTAATAAAGAAGGCCTTAGTCATGCCTTCTTTAAATAAGTCATCTATTAAGATTTCTGGAAGATTCCATACCAGCGTCCTCTCTCATACATTTAAAAACAACTAAATTATATTCTTCTAGGTCTGAAACACAATTAACTTGTAATATATGTCTATATTCCTTGGTATGCTTTTAGTGTTATATTTCATGCTTAAGTTAACCCTTCAATTTGAAACTATTTTTAAGGCACAAACAAAAGTGAGAAAGAAGGTCATGGGTGTTTTGGACATTTATGGCTTCGAAATTTTTGAGGTGAGCTGCTTTTTTTTTTTTTTTTTTTTGGTATTATCTTTGTTAATGTAGAACAGTTTGGAGATTAAATCATGCATTCTATAGACAACATTTAATATAATTAAATGTTTGAATCTACAAATAACTTTTGTAAAGATGTAACAAAGTGTGTGTGTGTGTGTGTGTGTGTGTGTTTTAAGTGCTGAGATCCAGCATTTTGGAGACAGGGCTATTTAAAAAGACTTCCTTGTATTAGTACTTGACTTTTAGAATGCAGATTCAAAATTCTTACTGTGAAATTTCCAACAAGGTATACGGACATTATGTCTGTAGTCATTTGTTCATTTGTAGGTTGCTTGAAAGTGAAGTAGGCTGGTGCCATGAAAAAAGCCAGGAGTTGGGAGAACCAGAGCTTATGGCCTGGCCAGAGCTGGTCACTTCACCTCTGTTGGACTCAGGCAGAGAGGTTCTGTATTAGATGATTTGTTGGGTCTTATCCAGGTGTCATACAACTGTGATCTTATGAGTTCTGCTGCAAAGCTTGAAAAAAAATTTCTGCTGAGGTTCATAATGAAATTTTAAAAAAGACTCCATGCTTATTTCAAGTTAAATATTTAAACATTGTAGACTTATATTAGAATTTCCTGTTCACCCCCTTGCTAACTCTGACATTTAGAAGCCGTTTTAAGGAGCTTTTAAAACTCTTATTCTCACTTTTAGCAGTGGTACTTCAGTTTGGTTCAGGAAAATAACGAGTAGATCAGGCTTCTCCTTTCTTAACTCTCCCCGTAAGTAATTTGTGAATTCCTTTAAACAACCAGGCCCTACCCAGAATGACCACCCAAAGGATTGACATGTTTCAAGTTATCAGGTTCACAGAGTCATAGAAAAAACATCAGCCCATTCCCTGCAGCTCAGCCAGGCCTTTCTAGTAAATGCCTTTTTCTTAGAACATTTGTTTTGGGGATAGCGCCTGTGCCTTGCTTTATCATGTCCCATATTTAATAGCTAGTGGTAAATAATTATTGAGGGCTGACTATATGCAAGGATTGTGGTGTTATGTATGTTGTCTGATTTAATTGCCATCACAGTCTCATGAATTAGCTGCTATTATTATTTTTATTTTATAGAAGAAGTGAGGCTTTGAAGGTCAAGTAACTATCTCAAGGTTACATGGCTACTAAATGTCAGACTCAGAATCTAAAGCTTAGACCTCCTTGATAAATAATAAAAGGTCTTCTACAGGGCTTTTCCTCACTTTTCTCCCCAAACTCACATGGTTCCCGGTATCTGGAAATAAGGAAAAAAACCAAATGCTTTAAGTCTCTGATGCTCCCTATTTCTGCACCTTTGGCATCATTCTAAGCTCCTGGGCAGCACGGGGAGCCTTCCCGGAGTTCATCTGTGTGCTGGTAGCAGAGTGTGCGGGACACTTGTGCTTCGGGCTGCCCTGGAAAACTCCCCTTCAGCACAATGTCTGCTTATATTGGTGTCCCTTTAGCAGACTCTGGAAAGGAAAGCTTCCAGTCCCTTGGTAAGAGGAAGAATTTGAGATTTGTGAGTTAGGAGGATTGCTGGAGTAGACTCAGAAGTCATGGTGCTAAAATTAGTTTCTTTCTAGCAAGACCTCAGGTTACTGTCACTAAATGGGCACTAAATGCTAAAGTCATTCTTTACAGTTGGCAGGGAAAGAGATTTCTTACCTGGCACATTGCTGATCTTTATTTAGGTGTTTCATGAATAGGGCAAAAGCAGAGATCTCACTAGAAAGTTGCCGGGGGGGGGGGAGATGTATTCAATGATATTTCTAAAATCAAAGAAACTGATTTTATTTTTATTTTGCCAGAAAAAAATGTGTTGATCCTTGTCAATGGGCAGGTGCTTAATATCATGTCACAATACATGGAAACTTTTTTTTTTTTTTTTTTTGCGGTACGCGGGCCTCTCACTGTTGTGGCCTCTCCCATTGTGGAGCACAGGCTCCAGACGCGCAGGCTCAGCGGCCATGGCTCACGGGCCCAGCCGCTCCGCAGCATGTGGGATCTTCCCGGACCGGGGCACGAACCCGTGTCCCCTGCATCGGCAGGCGGACTCTCAACCACTGCGCCACCAGGGAAGCCCGGAAACTTTTTCTTTTTTTATAGGGTAATGGGTCATGATGGGACATTGGCTTGGCTTCATCTTCCAGTAAGATCTAATTAGCCATGGGAAAAGAGACACGCACAGCCCTCAGGGAACTGAGTTAAACCTCATGAGCAATTTGACCATGTATAAGTGAGGGAGTCATTTCCCCAGTATTTATTCAGTGCCTACTGTGAGCCAGATGCCAGTGGTAAGCAAGGCAAAGATGTTCCTTGCCTGCATGGAGCTTATGGTCTTGGACCTAAGATGGTGGTTCTGTTGCTAGCTGAGGACACATCCTATTTGGTAGGAAGCTCTAATCAGGAAACTAGATTACTTTTAAAAAGTGTTTGCTACAGACCTAATCAGAACAGAATTTAGATGTTCCAAGTGGAAACATCCTGTAACCTGCACTAAGCGAAACACCCTTTAGCAATCCAGGAATATTTTTCACTTATGGTTAATTCAAGTTTCTCTACAAATGTGTCTTTCTGAACATCCTTTCCTTCTGCAAGTTATATCACCATTTTTCTCAACCTTGTTACAGTTATGGACTTCATGAAAATGCTTGCATTATGTTTCTAAACAGTCTTCCTCCTTTCTTCAGAAGAATACACTCCAGTTCAGTACTTCTCAAACTTAGCTGCATGTTGGAATCACCTGGGGAACTTTTGAAAATTCAGCTGTCTGGGCCACACCCCAGACCGATAAATCAGAACCTCAGGATGTGCAGCCAGAGCGGCGGTATTTTAAAGCTCCCAGGTAGTTCCAGTGTGCCGTCAAGGTTGAGACCAGCTGCTCTTGTAAATGGGAATCTTCAGCGTGAACTGTAAATTCCAAACATATGTGGTGTTCTTGCCGTTTGACCTCTGCATGAGATGCCCTTGTAAAACATCCTACATCACCCACACTTCATCTTAACCTAAACCTAATCTGTGTATATGTAATATTCCTAAAACCAAGCAGGTTACATTTTTACTCTTTTTAAGCAGACCTTTCAGCCAAGGCCAAATCCAACCATTCATATGTCTACAGCAAATCTTATGATGGCCATAAAATCTTTAGAAGTTAGTTTTCCTTCTCCATGCAATAAATGCTTTGGGGTTCTTTTTCCCCAGTTTCTTGCGAGAATTCGGATTTGTTTTTCATGATAGTTAACTGTTCTCTCCATTTTCCTGTCTAAACCTCCTCAGTTAATCTTCCAAACATCTTGATTTTCAATAATCTATTTATGTATTATTTATTTTATAAATAAACTTATTTGGGGGGAAGGCAGAGTAGAGATTTGGTTGGGCACTTTTAAGATACTTTTACCTGCTTTTTGATACAGAAGTAGAAAGGTTTTTTTTCTTTTAATTTATTCACATAAATACCCCAGATGCTATCATACATTTTCCTGGATTCTCAGCAAAATTGGAACACATGGAAATGTCAAAGCTCGTAGGGTTGAACATTAGGAACGCATATAATTAAGGACTTAAAAGTACCATAAGCTGAAGTGCAAGGGCTCAGAGTGTGACTCAAGAGGAGGTATTCAAATCAGTGCAAAAATGAAAATTTCTATGATATTGTCCACTCAAGTGAAAATAAACTGATAGATCATAGAGAAAATTCTGCCTTTCTTCTTCAGCGAAAATTGACGGCAGGAATTAAGATCCTGCCTTTTGGAGAGCCCTGGGCATCACTTTAAAAATGGGACAGGACACCAGAAGAAATTTTTTTGAATGTTTCTAATTCTGCCTCTTGACCCGACTGACAGTTCCCATGAGAACGTTTTTCAGCTGAGCTGGTGAAAACCTTTCATTTACTTTCGTCTCTCTCTAAACGGAAGAGGGAAACTGATGCATTAAACCATGGGATGATGACACATGCATTTGACTGCAAAACATTCCAGTGCCAGCTGGGTGAATAGCTCTGCCTTGCTGGCCGCGTGTAATCTGATGTCAGTTTGGAAAACAGATTAGAGTGGAACATTGATACCGAAAATAAGGTGAAAGTGAATTAAAGTTCATTGAGGAGAAAAATCTAGCTATGAATCCTGGTAGAACATATCTAGTTTTGCAAAGGCAGAGAATTATAATCCAGATACTCCCAGTTCTACACAATTCAGTTTGGATATTCTTATAACTGCAAACATGGCCTTAGATCTCTGAGGAATATTTATAGCATCTCCATGAAATAACAAGTGCTATTCTTTTAAAAAATGAGATTAAATTCAAAACGGTGTTGGGCAATCTGATTCAACTTTTTTCTAAGTACTTATCTGATAGGTCTTAGAATGGATAGGTGGTTTACTGGGGAAACCTATTAGTGTGCTGTAGACCAAAGCAGGACAGCAGTGGCTGAGTATTTCACTTTTCGTATGATCGAGCTAGTTTTGTACAGGCCAAATGCTAGTTATTTGGATTCAGGCACTCTTATTCATCTTGCCCTTACAACCTCGTTGAAAGTGGCCATATACAGTAAGGGTGTGATAGGCAAGGTGCAACGATTGTTTCAAATAAAACAATCTATTAGTTGGGGAAGGGTCAGTGTAAGACCAACTGGTAGGTTCGTCTCATGATGATAGGATTCGTTTTCTAAAATATTGTTTTAAAAGAAAATTGATTCTAGTTACAGGCAACACTTTTTGTTCCAGTTTTTTGCCTTTAATTTTGTCCTTTATTTGCTAGAGAACTTGTAGTTGAAGAGAAAGGAGACAATTTAAAGTAGATTTTAGAACGAAAATGGTGAGAATTAATATGGTTCATAAGATGTATATGCTCGTTCATCAGTGTTGTTGCTTTAACTTTTTAAATCAAAGGCTATTTAAAAATATTTAAGAGCACTATAATGGTATTGATATTTTTCTAAAATTGACCATAATTGAGTATGTACCTAGAAGAAAAATGTTACATATTTAAAGGAAAGTTTTTTGTAACTTCAGCCAGTCATTCAATTTTGTGACTGTCTTAAAAGGAAAATATTTAATATTAAATGTTTTTCTCTGATTTTGAGGATTTTTTTTTTTTTTTTTTTTTTGCGGTACGTGGGCCTTTCACTGTTGTGGCCTCTCCCGCTGCGGAGCACAGGCTCCGGACATGCAGGATCAGCGGCCATGGCTCACGGGCCCAGCCGCTCCGCAGCCTATGGGATCTTCCCGGACCGGGGCACGAACCCATGTCCCCTGCATCGGCAGGCGGACTCTCAACCACTGCGCCACCAGGGAAGCCCGAGGATTATTTTTTTTAAGTTTACTTTCTTAAAAAAAAAAAAAAAAAATAGTGGTTCCTGTTTTGGGGCCCATTTCTTGAAATTGTGAATTTTTAAAAATGGATTGTTAATTGCACTGTATTTTTCTGTAGGAACAGCATTATAAATGGGGACTGCCCAAGGGCTTTCCACCGAGTAAATCTTTGCTAAGACCAACAGCACATTTTAAAGCAGTAATATAGCCCACCTCCTCTGAAACAGTGCTGTTACAAAGTTTTATAACTTTTGGATAAATGTACCATTTCATTTATTATGCAACAGACACAATACATTAAATAAAATATTATGTATTTTACATTGTATGTAAAATATGGAACCCCCCCACCCAACTTGTTATATCCAAAATTTGACCTCAGACGAAAGTGTTGAGCTATGAGAAACATCAGTTAAGTATGTAATTAATAGTACTTTTTGCTGAAATAAGTCACGATCTTAGTGTTTGAACTGCCACACCCCGCCCCACCCGTTTCCTACATGATATTCACCTGCAAATTCCTTCCCATCCACCATCCTAATGATGGCGGTGATGGAGCTGCCTCCTTTATTTTACATCTTCCTTTCAATATACATTATTTTTAAAGAGTATAAGGTTTAAATATCTCTCTTAAAGAGCGTAAGATGTCATTAGCCTTCTTTGCTGAGAATATACGAATATGGTAACAGGCCAGTACTTTTGATCCCTCTTTCAAAATCACTCCAAGTGGAAAGCTCATGGTGGACACTTAAGGGTATAAACTAGTTATGAACTTTATTGGGAGTATGAGTTTATCCCTCAGTCTTGAGGGATAAATGTTCTTTAGACAGTGGAGAAAAATTCCATGCATGGAGCATGGGTAGCAGACTGGAGGGAGAGGAGGTGAGTCATTCATGGGAGCACTCAGCTCCTGCCTACTTCCTCCTTTGGAGACTTTTTTTTTTTTTTTGCGGTACGCGGACCTCTCCCGTTGCGGAGCACAGGCTCCGGACGCGCAGGCTCAGCAGCCATGGCTTACGGGCCCAGCCGCTCCGCGGCATGTGGGATCTTCCCGGACCGGGGCATGAACCCGTGTTCCCTGCACTGGCAGGCAGACTCTCAACCACTGCGCCACCAGGGAAGCCCTCCTTTGGAGACTTTGATTCATGGGACTGCTGTGTGCAAGAGCGAGCCCGGCTCGGGGATTGCTAGCCACCCATAGAGTTCTTGACAAACCAAAAAAGCACCCAAATATCAAGTTGCTTTGGTGCCTTCATATTCAAGTGACGGTTCCTAGACCCAGTTTAGCTGTTTTATAAAGGGGAGTGGGAAAACCGCGTGATATTTAATGCCTGTATAAATGAAGAAATTGGACCTGTGCAGGTTGCAGTTTATGGACTGTCACCAGACATTTCCTTAATTTTCTGCAAATTATAAATTTTTGCAATTTATTTTTAACGATTTGTGAAGTCTCATTTCCCAAACATTTGGACACTATCAACAACTTAAACGTTAATCAGAGGAAATGTGATTGCCTTCATTTTCAGCAATAATGAATCGCTCTGACGATTCATGACATATTTGGGGGCTGTGAGGTAGGTTTGCAGTAGAGACTGAGGTATTTCTGTGGGGAAGTCAGCTGGTTTGGGCCTTAATGATTGTGCTGTTGATTTTGGTTTTTGCTCTTTAAGCAGCAGGATCAGGTCAGAGAGTCAAGTTTTTGTTCTTAGGCTGTCTTCAGAACACTCTCATTTCCCTCTTTTGTGTTTGAAGGGGGGATACAGCCCATGCAGCACAGGCGTGGGTCGCTGTGGTGAGAAAGGGGGATGCCCTGGATCTTGCTGAATCTCTTCACTCTTTCGGTGACCTGCCAGCTGCCTTTGTTCCTGAGTCTTTGGGTGGATGTGTCAGACACATTTTATTTTCCTGATAATTTAGCATTAGAAGTATTTGATTCTGAAGCCTTAGGACTTCCAGCGAGTTATATGGTATATTATTTCAGTCAGACTGTTTTTTATCCTGAATAGCTCTCACCTAGCAGAACCCCAATTCAGATACCACACGTAGGTATCGTGTTCCTGTCTTTTGAGATGATGGGACACGTGTCTCGATCTAAAGTTTTGTGCAAGTCAGAAATATAGCCTGGGGAATTCCCTGGTGGTCCAGCGGTTAGGACTCCACACTTTCACTGCCGAGGGTCTGGGTTCAATCTCTGGTCGAGAAACTAAGATCCCACAAGCTGTGGGGCACAGCCAAAAAAATAAAGAAAAAAAAAGAAATACAGCCTGGATGATAAAATCTGTCATTTGCACCGATGAATAACTGTCAATGAGTGTTTACTTTTAGAAGTTTATTGCAAATTGAGAACTGACTGCATTTTGTGTAATCTGTCCCTTTGTGCACCAGAATGCAGTAAGTATGAACTGTTTGCAGTGCCGGTCTGTTGCATGCTCCTGTGTTAATAGCTTCTCCAACTGTGTGAAGTTTGCAGTAAATGACCATTGATTAACTGTGTGTGGATATGAAATACAGAATTCATACAAGAACTTATAAAAATTGAGGGGAAATTTACTTTAGCTCAGACTTACTCCTTAGGTTGTGTTGTAATTGTGAAGCTTTGCCTCTGGTTTCTAATCTGCTTGTGTGTATTTCATAGTCCCGTTCTGGAAGCGTACCTCCAGCTATTCACAGCCATAGACTGTGTCAGAGACACCAGTTGTTCTCCCCTCCCTTCTCCTCATTAGTTGCCATTTGAAAATTTAGCATAATTTTGTCTAAATAGCTCCATAGGCACAGCCCTATTAAATAGCAGAAAGGATTTACTCCATGAATTTGTTTTCTAAAAAAACCCAAAGATCTCCTATAAGTCACTAAAATTTTAATTTTATTTATAAGTTTTAATTTGGGGTAGTAGCACTATATAGGGATATATTTTACCAAACTGAGAAAGCCAGACTTCCTCATAAAGAAATGGCCTTATACTGATTATAAGGCATCTATATCAGACTGACTTCAGCCTCTGGTCAAAATTGTTAAGCTCTGAGGATTGGAACACATGGTTTTTAAAACGTAACATGAAAATGGGGACTGGGGAATGACCTTTGTGTCCAGGACTATATTTGTTGAACGTTTTGGTGATAAATGTGTGCCTTTTAAGTAAGAACCTTCAGGATTTAAAACAAAGAAAGAAACTTTTATCTTCGACTACATTTAACATTAAAAGATTAGTCAGTGATAATGTATTTTATGTGTCACTTATGGTTTTGAGTTTAAAATTTCCCCGGATTAATTAGTTCACTAGTGATTAGAAATCCTCAGCCACCTTCCAGGAAGGCATGTGGTGAGATGCTGCGTCCTAGGTATCCTTTTACAATTTGTCCTGGTTGCACCAAACTTGATTTTGAAAGATCAACTTTCAAAAAAGTCTTTGACTTTGGATTTCATCATTTATGGAAAGATTTGAAGGCAGCTGCTCTGTATTCACAGGGAGTGGCAAGCTTCTGCCGTTACAGGTGAACCCTCATAGCCAGTTAGGCCAGGACTGGCCACCTCAGTGGGAAAAGAGTCTGGTTTATCAGTGGTGGGGTCACCATCTCTCACTCCCACTGCCACCATCGCCTCTCTCTGCAGAGAGGGGGAGAGAGGTGAAAATAACAAGTTTTATTGCTAGATCTACCTCTTTTTGGATGGTGTGGTTCTTGGTGAAGTATATTCATCCAACAGACCTGCATTTGTGCCCTCAATATGTACAGCAATACGTTAGGCCCTGCAGATCGTTCAGAAATGATGTAGGCATAGATCTTCACAGGCAATAACTCTGATATGAAGAAGACACTGCTGAGAATCATAAGAGTGATAAATGTGTGACCCTTCTGAGAGGAGAGAGTTTCTAGCTAGGAGATGATTTTGATGTGCTGATTCCCTTGAGTCTGTATTTTGTGGACACTTCATTCGTGTAGTTAGCCAATACATGCTGAGTGCTTGCTAGGTGCAAGGTGCTGCAGGCATGGGCTTCCATTGGTGAACAAGAGATGTATGGTCAACCCTTGCCCTTAAGAAATGTGCAATCTAGAGAGACAGATAAATATGACACTAATCAATACATGTGAATGCACATGTACACGCATGTATACACATAGCATGATTTTTCAAAAGTGCTGGTATGTAAGTGTCAGAATGAGGGATCTGACCCTGGGTAGGGGAGTAAGAGGTCAGGTCAGAAAGACTTTCTTGAGCTCCAGAGTTGAGAATGGAAGATTGAGAACTTGGGTGACAGAGATGATGAATCTCACTGTTTCTTTGCTGATCCTCTAGGGGGAAATGTATTTCTTTCTCATTTTTTTACCATGTTTGTGGGCTGCTTATTTGTCAACTAAAATTCTTCATTCTCCAAATAGTGTGTAACTTGTATATCCTTCATTCATTCACTTGACTCATGAATCGTTTCTTGGGTGCCTGTGATGTGCCAGCCTCTGGGTGTGCGCTGGGCCGCAGTTAAGTCTGCAAGACTGTGTGTGGCGTTTCTTGTGGAGTGAGATGTTAGAGTGGCATGGTCATGGGAGTGCCAGTGGCTTGCTTTATAAGGCTGTCTTCATTTTTCTCCATATAGGACAACAGCTTTGAGCAGTTCATTATTAATTATTGTAATGAAAAGCTGCAACAAATCTTCATTGAGTTGACTCTTAAAGAAGAGCAGGAGGAATATATACGGGAGGTAATATTGAAAAAAATTTTACGTATTCCTTTACTCATAATACAAATTCTGGATTCAAAAGACTGTACAAACATGACCCTAAAATCAGATTTTTCAAAGTTTAGCCATATTGTACCTTTTAAAAATTTGTTTGGTATGACATCTAAGCTAACTGGGATTTTCTTTGCTGCTAGTGCCCAGGACAGTGCTCAGCACATAGTAGGTGCTCAGTGAACATCAGCTGACCAACTTGAGTCTCACTGGATTCAAGTAGAGTGAAGTAAAATAATACCCTGTTAAAAAACTAGTCTGAGATGAATGGACAAAAAAACAGCGGTGCATCCGTACAAGGTTCTAGTACTCAGCAATAAGAAGGAGCAAACAGCTGATACACACAATAGCATGAAGGAATCTCAGATGCATTTTGCTAAATGAAAGAAGCCAGACTCAAAAGGCTACATATGTATGAGTTAATTTATATGTCATTCTACAAAAGTCAAAGCTATAGAGTCAAAGTGTCTAATAGTCAGTAGTGGCCAGAGGATAGGAGTGTGACTGCCAAGGGGGAGCACAAGGGAATTTTGGAGGCTGGCTGTGGTGGTGGTTACCCGATGCTACGCATCTGACAAAACCTAAGAGAACTGTATACCAAAGAAGTCAATTATCACCGTATATAAATTTGAAAATACTTTACTATTTCAGTATTTAACAATATTTTAATATTTTGTTCAATCTTGAAAAGCATTGATTTTTAAAAATTTTATAATAAAAACCTGTAACATTTGTTGAGTGCTTACTATATGCCAGGTATTATACTAGTGCTGTGGATGGATTATCTCACTGAATGTCGTTGGAAAATAATCAGAAGTAATATTTACAGAGTCCTTTCATCCTTAATTGTAAAACACATACTTGGTTTTCACCCTTTCAGTTTTTAAATAGCCAGTGTTTTTCTAAGTATAAATTTATTTATATCAGACAAAAAGGAGAAATTTTTTTGTATATATCGTATTATATTTTTGTTTCCCTTTCATTTATTTGCTTTAATATTTTAGTAATATTACTTCCTTCTCCATTTTCTATAGTGTCATTTTAAGTCATTAAGGACACAGAATCCTCTTTTTTTGGCTTCTCAGTATAGATTTTTCTAAAGTGATTATTATTCCCAGTGACTTAGTAAAATAACTCATCTACTCAAAAACTAAATCATGAATGTTTCATCTTTCATTTGAAATGATTATCATGCTTTAGAAACATTTTATACTTGAATGGCACCTTTTGTAACGTAAACATCCTAAAAGCCAGATTCATTCTCTTCCTGTCTTATCATCATAAAGAGAATGCGCAAACTTTGATCTGTAACTTAAAACAGTTTGTACAGATTGTCTAAAACACTTCTAAGAGTATATAGGAAGATCCTTAGCTTGCCGTATGAATTAACTTTCTTCCCCTTAGAAGAAAAATAAATGTTTACACTTATGGAGAGTGTAAGCAGATACAGAATGATTACACTTGGCCTCCCAGATTTGGCTTTGTAGCTAGTGTTAGAACCAGTGGATAGGTTTTCATGTCTTTCCTTATGTTGAAAATACTTATCTTAGCACTGTTCTGTTTTTACATTTGAAATAGTTAACGGCCCTACAATATGGGGTTGACTCTAAAATTAATTTCTTCCTTGTGATTACAAATTAAGAACAGAAAAATCTGGGGATCAAGTTCTGACTTATTTCCTTGTAAACATTGTAAATATACAAAAAGTAATATTGACCCAAGGGCCTGTTGAATAAATGACCCGGGGCCAGCGAAGTGCATGGGAAATTGCCACAGATGGGGGGGTGGAAGGGGAGACAGCCTCAGCACAGGTCAAGGGCGGTTGTTTCAGTCGGATCGTGTCAGTGCTAGACTGCTGCATTATGAAAGTTTTGGGAACCGGAAGATGACATTTGCAGCACTGATTTTTATAAAGGAAATTTTCAGAGAGGAAGTGGAGTATAGTAAGATGGGCAAAGTCTTATGTTAGAGATGGTAGTGTTGTAGCATCATCATATGGGATTTGATTTTGTTCTGTTTTCTTTTTCAGGACATAGAATGGACTCACATTGAGTACTTCAATAATGCTATCATTTGTGACCTAATAGAAAATGTGAGTATTAGGTACAGTTTCCCAAAGAAGTTCTTGGTAGTGTAATTCACTACTTACGAACGATCTCACTGCCTTCAGTGTTGTCAAGCTTTTGTATTTTCACTATTTCGACACTTCAGAGAAATACAGAGTTCTGGAAACTTTATCACAACCTTAAGAACTCACACATGGTTCTCGAACACATACATAGACAGCTGGACTTTTTGATACTTAGCCAGGTTCCCCCATGCTAATCCTGTTGCCGTATCACAGAGCCCATTCATGACGCTCAGATGCCATGCCCTTAGGTGCACCATTCTTTCTTGTGTGCTGGGAACCCAGGTCCAATCCACAGCTCGTGGAAATATGAGCACTGATCAGAGGAGACTCAAAAAAAAGAAGGTGTTTGCCAAGTCAAAATATCCATTTCATTTCTAAAATTCTAGCGACCTCTTAACATAGTATTCAGTGCTTACTATCAAAAAGATAATTGTTCGTGAGGATGTGGGGAGATATGGTAACTCTTGTGTACTGATGGTAGGAATGTAAATTGGTGCAATCGCTATAGAAATTGGTATAGAAAAAAAAAAGAAAACAGTATAGAGGTTCCTATAAAAAATTAAAATTAGATCTGTTATGTGACCCAACAATCCCACTCCTGGGTATATATCCAAAAGAAACAGGATCAGGATCTCAAAGAGATATCTTCACTCCCACGTTCACTGCAGCTTTATTCACAATAACCAAGATAGGGAAACCACCTAAGCGTCCGTCTACAGATGAATGGATAAAGAAGATGTGATGTATATGTACAATGGAATATTGTTCAGCCATGAGAAGGAAGGAAATCCTGCCATTTGTGACAACAAAGATGGACTTTGAGGGCATTATGTTAAGTGAAATATGTCAGAGAAAGACAAATACTGTATGATATCACTTATATGTAGAATCTTAAAAAAAAAACAAACTCAGAAACAGAATAAAATGAATAGTGGTTGCCAGGGGCTAAAGTTTGGGGGAAATGGGGAGATGTAGGCCAAAGGGTACAAACTTCCACTTGAAAGATGAGTGAGTTCTGGGCTTTAATGTACAGTGTGGAGATTATAGTTAGCAATACTGTGTTATATATTATATACTTGAAAGTGGTTAAGAAGTAGGTCTTAAATGTTCTCACCACAAAAAAGAAATGGTAATTACGTGATGTGATAGAGGTAACTAACACTATGGTAGTGTATCAAATCAACATGTTGTATACCTTAAACTTGCACAGTATTTTATGTCAATTATATCTCAGTAAAGCTGGAAAAATTTTCTTAAAAAGTAACAACGACAACAAAACTCCATGCTGTTCAAGTAAAAATAAAGGAGGGTAAAGGGACCATCTCAGGAGCCAAGTTAAGTAGGATCCCAGGAGTGGCTGGTATGGACCATAGATTGCTTCAGGGACATGAGAGATGGTGTGTGTGTGACTTGACAGGTGCCAAGGGCCGTGGGATTTTTCAGGTTACAAATTATGTACGTGAAAAGGCTTAACGTGTGAAAAATTACTGCATAATTTTTAGTAACCTTTCTGAATCTAAGATTTTTGTTTTTACATCATATTTATCATGTAGTTTATCATGAACGAATTGATTGCAAGAAGACTGATTTGTGTGTAAAAGCTTAGTCTTACTAAATCTTCCTGGCCTTAATAACAAAGTAGTTTGAAACAATGCATAAACTTTGTTTTCTACAGTCTTTTTAGCTCTCAGTGTAGGTGAGTGCTCTGCTTCAGCAATAGACTCACAGGCTCCAAATGTCCAGCAAATCATTTTCTCTTCATCTTTAACAAGACGTTTTGGATATTATTAATTAGCCAGTATCTTATCCCTCAGTATTCAAGATATTCTTGAAAGCCACCTCTTTGATTAAATTGAACTTTTAAAAAAATATTCTGAAGCATTACTATTTTTCAATTAAAAAATAAACTTTGTTTTGAAAAATGTAAACAGTGTTGGATTGTGAACACTAATATTCCACCTAAGCAATTTAAAACTCTAGTCTAAAATTTAGAAAATCAGTGGATTTCCTGAAAATTTTTTCTGGTAAATTTTGTGACCAAAGTAGTTTGCTGGGGAGGTTTTAACTTTCAGAAGTCGTGACTATCACGTTTTTCTTCATAAAGGTAACATTGCACTTAATTATTTACCTTTAAGAAGGGAGAAAAAAAAAAAACAGTGGTAATACACTTAATTTAACTAGATTATCTCAGCCAAAAATCCCCTTGCATATATGATTGAAGAAACTCATGTTCACGTAGGAGCCTGGATACATAAAGGAAATGTTTCCTTCCAGCATCGCCTAACAATAATGTTTACTCCGGGGATGTTATGAACACACTTGACTCCTGAGAATCCACACTTCCCCCAGATTTTGTGTGGAATGAATAAGTGCTGGTCAGAGGATGTCATGGCCTTGTAAGGAGAAGGGGAGAGGAGCCAAGGGGGACTTTGCCCTGGCGGAAGCGGGTGGGGCTCATGGTCAGTGGATTGTTCTCTGTGGAATGGAGATGTGTGGGCCTGTAGGGGCAATCAAAGGAACAACAGCCTTTATTTAGCAAAGTAGAAGATTCCTGACTTTTGATTCTCTTTAGCTGGGCTGACTGCTCTTGGGGTAAATATGATCACAGGGTCTGAATACCCAACAAACGAATTCTCACCCATGTTTAACATCCATTTCGAAATTTTATAGGGAAGGAGAATTTTATTCTGAACAGATATTCTTGAAACACAGCTTGATTGCATTGATCGTTAAAAGCAGCCTCCCGAATCACACCACTTTTTTTCCTCGAGAAAATAAACTTTATTTTGAACATAGGAACAATTTGGAAACATCTGAAACCAATTTCCTTCTCAAGCTGTGAGTCAAATAATGGCCTTAAGAGACTATGCTTTGTGATTTATGACCACATTATATAAGGAGACAGTATTGTCACATTAGTTTCTGACTTTTAGATTTGTTTATGAATCTTTGAGGTCTGACTTGCCTTTTGCTAAACAACATGAATTTCAGTTATCAACCCGTGGCTGAGGTGATACCTAAGTCCTGTTCTGCCGTCGGGGAGGCATCGTGGGCTGCGGGGTGTGGGGAGACTCATGCAGATACTTCCTCCCTCCCCACCCCCCAGAGCACCTGGGACCCCGCTGGAAGAGGGCTGATTTCTGTGGGGGGCGTTTTGTTACTTGTTTTGATTCTCTGCTCTTTGTTGTGCCTGAACGGAATTTTCTTGTGACTAAGTCGATTGTGTTTAATGGCATAATTAGGAATAATTATTAATACAGCGAGGAAGGAAGGAAACCCTTTTATCTCCTTTCGCCCAGAACACAAACGGAATCCTGGCCATGCTGGATGAGGAGTGCCTGAGGCCAGGCACGGTCACCGACGAGACCTTCTTGGAAAAGCTGAACCAAGTGTGCGCCACTCACCAGCACTTTGAGAGCAGGATGAGCAAGTGTTCCCGGTTCCTCAACGACACGTCCCTGCCTCACAGCTGCTTCAGGATCCAGCATTACGCCGGCAAGGTGCGGGAGCCCGGGCCCCCCTGGAGGACCCCGAGCCTCAGCCTCAGAGATGGCGTTCTGACCAGCGCCAGCTCCAGAGGATAAATGGAGCTGCTGAAAGCATGGAGTCAGTAAATGTTCAGTGGGAATAGAATATGGACCATGTTGAGCAAAATCTTACTGAGAGCTGAAAGGAAAGCCAGTGGCTTTAATGAAAGAGTTCAAGTATATATTAAAAATCGATTTTATTATTTTCAAGCTCTGAAAGCTAGCCTATAAAAAAGATCTATCAACACTGATAAAAGATTTGCCAGTAAAAAATTAGCATTCACTAAAGACTTACAGTAACACCATTGTAAAGCAATTATACTCCAATAAAGATGTTAAAAAATAAAAAAGACTTACAGTAAGGTTTTAAAAGCACCAACCATTTAGCAAAATAATGAATTCTTAGATTGAATTTTGAAACGACACTGGAGAAAACATCTACTTTTTTTTTTAAGCATTTATTAATTTGGTTAGTATTTGGGGTAATTAATTTTATGTCATCAACTATATAAAGATAATATTAAAAACAATTGGGACAATAGATTGATTTTGGGGGTCCTGAATGATTATTGATTGGAGTTAATACCTCCTTTCTTATAAATAAGCTTGCAAACTTCAAAGGGGAAAAAATCTGATTATGGCTTTAGTAAAAATGAAGTATATAGTACCTTTTCCTTTAATTTCAAAATGCTGGAACTTGGTACTTCATTTTTTTTCACTAGCCCATGTTATTAAGAGATACTTTCCTGGTCAGTTTCTCTGCTGGTTTAGGATGTCTATGAAAATATCTGTGTTATCTCAATTTCCCCCGTCTCCTTTTAAACACACTAGAATTGGCACATGTAAACTAAAAAATACAAGTAAAACCTCAAAAATATGCCTGAACACCAAAAAAACCCTAAAATCCTTTGAAAATGTTATAATAACATTTTTGGAGTTTATTCTTGCAAATCCTGAAGGGTAATAGAATTTATTTTGAACTCTTCTGTGATTTAGACAGATGGAATTTAAACTTGGAGGCTAATTTGGTATTAGAGTGTGACTAACTTGTTGGAGATTTTTTGATGGAGAAAGAAGAGGCTGCAGTATAGATAGTCTCGGGATATTTTTAACAGTTGTTTGATGTTCTAGCGTGCAGTGTGTCAGCCACTGAGTCCCATGTGCTGCTGCTCATAGGTGCTGTACCAAGTGGAAGGATTTGTGGATAAGAACAACGACCTTCTCTATAGAGACCTGTCCCAAGCCATGTGGAAGGCCGGCCATGCCCTCATCAAGTCTTTGTTCCCCGAAGGGAACCCTGCCAAGATCAACCTAAAAAGGCCTCCTACAGCCGGCTCACAGTTCAAGGCATCGGTGGCCACTCTGATGAAAAACCTACAGACCAAGAATCCAAACTACATTAGGTATTTCTGGCACATAAAATTCTTTGACCATTCGATTATGAAGGCACTCTCAAGGAAGATCATTTACCTGTTTGCTTAAATCTGAGCGTAACCCAAGGAGAGGATAACTAAAGTACTTAGGGGTCAAATAATACGGTGTCTTGGGTTTGCTTAAAAAATACTCCAGTGGCCTCAAAATAGGGAATTTTAAAAAGGGAAAAGAAAAAAATTGTGGCGGGGGATGGGAATAGATACTTAATGAAATTGGGTTGTTGGCACATAGGAGTTCTCAACTTTGGGTTTTTTGGGGTTTTTTTTTAATGACAAGTTAAGAAACAAAATGTAAATTTTTTTCTGGTAAGCGTTTTGCATAAACTGTTTTGGTGGATTCATTTTGGATTCTTGTTATATTGACTTGGAGCATTGAAGCGCCTGGGGCTTCAGTTGCAGGTCTGGTGTGAGGAAGTATGTGCCTCTTTCTTCCCTGTGAGAGTTATAGGCCCAGAGAAACTAATGATTTCTGAAACAATCTAAATAATTTTTTCAAAACAGTAGAAAGAACTCCTTAAAAAGCATCTGGTCTCTGTCTCTCTCTCTCTCTTTTTTTTTTTTTTTTTTGGTTTGCTTCTAGGGCATCTTAGTTCTCAAAATTCAGTAAAGACCAACTAGGATTAGAGTTTGTGATGTGTATATTTGGTGAACTAGGTAATAGAAGGTGTGTATCTGATGGGTCAGATTTCATGTGGCAGGTGCACACCCACATGTACCTTCTACAGTTGTCTTTGAAAATTCAGTTATGAGGAAGTTAGAGTGAAGAACATTTTTGTGTTTAACTTGTTGACCTAGTATTTATATTCATAACAAATGTAAATAGGTAAAATCCCCTGGTTTGATTGCAAACAGGTTAGAACATATATTAGGTTAAGGATCCTAGTTTCAAAAAAAATTAACCAAGAAACTTTGTGTGATCAGTTGCTTTTGTTATTCTCATTTGAGTAAACTTTTTTTTTTTTAACCTTAAGATTCTGTTTTACTGAGGTATAATTTGCATGGAGTGATATGTACAGATCCTAGGTGAATGGCTCCATTGTTTTTTCGCCATTGTATACACTTTGGTAACCACCACTCAGGTCAAAACATGGAACATTCCCGTCACCCCAGAAAGTTCCTTTATTCCCCTTCCCTTTCAGTGGTTTTAATGTATCTCTAAGAAGTCTTAATTAATAAACTCCAAAGTTGTGAATATATTATTATATATATATTTTTAGAGTCTTTACAGTTTCAGATTTATTTTAAGGTCTATTTTTTCCATATAGTTATCCTGTTGTTTTGGCACTACATATTGAAAAGAAAAAAAATCTCCATTTTCATTCATTTGCCCTGATGCCTTTATCGAAAATCAATTGAATGTATGTGTAGGAGTCTAGATCCAAACTCACTAGTTTGTTCCATTGATCTGTTTGTCCTTAAGCCAAGAAGTAGACATTACTTTTCTAAATGTAAAAGAAAAACCATAAAAACACCAAGGTCAAACTAGGTAAGATTTAGTTGTCCATATATTACATGTATGTGTGGAATTTGACAGTTGAAGTGAGGCAGACATAACTGTAAATGTTTAACAATATATTAATTAGGATATAGAGATTGCTCCAACAAGATCTGGAAATAATAGAGGCTTAAACAAGATTGACAGTTATTTCTTGTGTACTTCTAAGTGTATAGACTCCAGTGCTAATAGAGCAACGCCTTCTATGTTGTGGCTCTGCAGTTGCCAGGGTATTTCCTCTTATCTATATAGTCAAAGATAGCTCTCCACCTCGTCAACATTCCTGCCAGCATTTAGCAGAAGAGCAAAGGGAGAACAAGTCCCTTCCTTCTAAGGACACACTGGAAGTAGCAAACATTACTTATGCTCTGGCTAGAATTTTGGTCACATAGCCACACCTACTTGCAAAGGAAGCTGGGAAATGTAGTCTTTCCTTGGGCAGCAAAGTGCCCTATTGAAAAGGAGGGAGGTAATAGGGATTTAGCGAGACAGCAGTGTTTTTAACCTTTTCATTGAGGTATGTAATGTATGTACAATACAATAGAGTATATAAATCTTAATTGTACAGGTTGTTGAATTTTTACCTATGTATACACCTGTATAGCCTCATCCAAGCCAAGATATAAAACAAGTCTTATCAACCCAGAAGGTTCCCTTGTGCCCTTTCCCTGTCGATCTCCACCCCTACCTCTCCCCAGAGGTAAAGCAACACTGAGTTCTCACTAGGAATTAGTTTTTCTAGAACTTCATATAAATGTAATCAAAATATGTACTCTTTTACATCAGACTTCTTTCATTAAACAGAATGTCAGTGATATTTACCCATGTTATTGTACGCATTATTCTTTTTTATTGCTGTATCTGCAGTGTAGTTATCTTCAGGTTTTTGTAAAACGATTTGAAATAATTTCAAAAGAAATGACTAGGTTTTCCAAGAATAATAAATAATTATCTCACCTTGAAATAATTATATATGATGCTTTGTAAAACATGGACAGATAAATCCGTAAGAGAAGGAGTTTAAAACCTAAAATTTGTGTCATCTTTTAGGTGTATCAAACCGAATGATAAAAAGGCAGCACACATCTTCAACGAGGGTCTAGTATGTCATCAGGTCAGGTATCTGGGTCTTTTGGAGAATGTCCGCGTGAGGAGAGCAGGCTACGCCTTCAGGCAGGCCTATGAACCTTGCTTAGAAAGATACAAAATGCTTTGTAAACAAACATGGCCTCATTGGAAAGGACCAGCAAGGTAAGACATTCATTGATCATATTTAATTATGAAGTTTTAAAGCATACAGATACCATGTTGTTTTCTTCACGTGCTGTTTAGGCAAAACAGAATTCTATGAAAAGTTGGCTGTAACCTCTGTTTTGGACCATCTTCCAGCAGGATACCACTGTGTGCTAATTCTTATTAATTATTAGAAGTCTTGGTTTTCTTTAAGGTTTAAACACGGCTTATCAAATCCACATTTGGAACTTGTATGTCAATAAACTTCTAAACTATGTCGTGGCAAGTTAGCAGGAGGAGAATTTGTAATTGATGGGTATATTTGTGTAGACTCATACAAGGGTAGAGCTACAGGCATCTTGGATCACTGCTCTCAGCTCTTCGGGGTTTTTCTTTTTCTGGGGAATTAACCCCAGAGAGAGTGAATGAAGGGTGGGGGTCCCACTCTTTGATCAAGTCTATACCAACCAAGCAATAGATACAGGAGCAGATAGGGTTCACAGTGTCAGTGTTATTGTGAGTAAAGCTGGATTGGAGAATATGGCAGAACTTGGGGCCATGTGGCGTTCAGCTCATCTGCCCTAAATTGCACTCATCCATCCAGTCACAGACAGAGTGCTGGACCACTGCAGACTCATCCCATGGAGCAGCCCCTGTGAGCTCTACATGCAGAGAGAACTTGTGTGCTGGCAGGGGGGCTGCTGCAGAAGAGAAACCAGGCCTTGTCTGTGCAGTGACCTTCCTTCTGCTCTCACCAGTCCCAGAAGTTGCCCCTTTTCTGCAGGCCACAGAAGCTCTCCCAGCTACTACAGCAGGGCAGACGTGCCTGTTTTATGGGGATTTTTCTTTCACTATACTGGTGTTGACTCCACATTGTCACTGGACCTGGCCTTTCACAGGAAAATCAGTAGGATTAGACACTTCACCGTGTATTACAGGAAGATAAACTCCAGACATATGGTGTGGTCCCTGATGCATAATTCAATACCCAAATAATGTAGGGTCTGGGTACTATTTCATTTCCCACTGCTAATTTCCAGGGTACTATGGTCAGCATCTACTATAATACACAGAACAAGGATTCACTCCCAGCCTGGCATCCAGTCCACAGGTTGGTGGGATGAAGTTTAGTACTAAAGTCTGACATTAAATCCACGGTCCAGGATGGAGAGGTCAGAGTCAAGTCCAGGCCTTGCTCCCACCCTGTGTTCTTTTGCATCCCATTGGCCTGGCACTTAGCACTCTTGGGACCTGCCCACAATCTGAGTAGCAGGAGCAGTGTTTAAAATGTTTGCAAGAAGTAACTGAGTGGGTTCAAAATAGATGTGAGTTTCTTGCATACCCTTCTGGCCCTGGTTGGTCCATTGTTACAAGTATATTTGATCACCTCTGCTAATGAAATCAAGAAATTGTCTTTAATATCATATTTTCTTAGAATACGTAGTTCTAAAACCAGAATGCTTTTTGAGCATTTACTAGATTTGGTTAAATTTGTGGAATTCACTCTGGAAATTCTTTGATGGAAGGATGCTTACTGAAAGATCATTTATACTTGGAAATGAAGGTATTTTTTTATACTGCTGAGAACCTAATATCATGTTTTAAGATAAGATAGCCTATTTTTGTAACTCAAAAAATTTGTTTTTTCTATTTATTTTTATAGAGCTGGTGTGGAGGTTTTGTTTAATGAATTGGAGATTCCTGTGGAAGAGTACTCCTTTGGTAGATCAAAGATATTCATTCGAAACCCAAGAACAGTATGTAATCGAAACGTTACGCTCTGAATTTTTGTTATAATCATATGGGCAAATTCTTAAAGGATGTTTAACTTTATAATGTTACCCAAGATGCTACCAAGAATGTCACATTTTTGTGTTTTTCTGCAAATATCCAAAGGGGTGGCTTAATAAGGGATAATGGAAGAACATTTGTATTTTTTATGAAACACCAAAACTTTTGAGCTGATAGATTGTACAGCATTTAAGAAATCATAAAGAAACTGGTGTTACAATAAAACCTCCCTAACTCGTAAAAATTGGAGGTTACTTCAGTCTGTATTTGTAATATCTGAATTATACAGTAATTTTAGGAAAGACAACACTGCTATTCAGAGGTACACGAAGGCACCCAAATTAAATTTTTTTTTAAGTTAAAAAGAACACTTAAAATTCTACTTAGTGAAGAACTCCATTGGAGCCTTTTTATAACTGAATAGACTAGCATGAAGTATAATTTACATAGCAGTTTATTGGAAATTTGGAGAATTAGGAAAGTGTTCAAATCGTCTGAGAGAGACCTTGCCGTCACCTCCCTTCCAGTAATTTCATCCTCACAGATAGTGTGAAGGTACATCTAGAGCTCAGTTCAGCCCTTACATGATTCGTCATAAATTCTAAAACACTGTACTCTAAATTGTGTATCTTGCGTGAACTCATCCCAATAGTTTTCTTCTGGACTACTATTCATAATATCTGTAAATAAGTTTTTTTTTTTTTCCTCAATGTGGTTCACTCCAACATTGTGACATTTTATTTCCTGAGAATGATGTTCACATGTGCCACGAGTTTTTGTGGATTTTTGATAAATCCATCTATTATTTATTAGTTATTCAAATTAGAAGACCTGAGGAAGCAGCGTCTTGAGGACCTGGCCACTCTCATTCAGAAGATTTATCGGGGGTGGAAATGTCGCACACACTTCCTGCTGATGAGAAAAAGCCAAATCGTGATTGCTGCCTGGTACAGGAGATACGCGGTGAGAGCCCCTGACATTTTTTTGAGCTGTAATCACGATGCTTTTTTTTGCAAATATTTGTTACGTATTTAACTGTGTAGGTATTTTTTTTTACATACTTCATCCTCCGAATGACCTCGTGAAATGGGTGCTTTTCTGGTCCCTTTTTTAAAGATGAGAAAACTAAGTCATTGAGCTGTTAAGTAACAGCTACTATGAGGCAGAGATGGGGTTTGAATCCAGGACAACGTCAAAGCTCTAGTTTATCTTGCTGTCTTCCACTGATGGAGATACATGTAGTGGGAGATCTACATCTTGAATTTGGTTATCAGATTGGAAGAGATAATGTCATTTAACCCTTTGAGTATAGTAGGGTCAATTTTCCCAAATAATTGGCTGTTTTCCATTTATTGTAGGAAGACTGAAAATGGCTTTAATTCCAGAAAGCTAATGCCACATTTTAGTAGAATTCTGGGTTTGGGTTAAAGGGTTGGATCTCCTTTAGTCCTCAGATATCTGGTCCTTTGGGAAAAGACTCCAAAATAAAGTATGTTTATTTAATTGATATGGAATTTCTTTGGGGAATTTTCTTTCTCACTCAATTATAGATGTTTCATTGGAGGCATAACAGGTTTGAGGGGAACCTGAAGGTTTACCTCTAGGCTAGCTTGAACTTGGCATTGCGTTCTCACAAAATGAATTTTAATGATAAGAGCACTGCTTCCAAACACATTTTCATTCTCTGCTTTTTCACTAGAGAGTGAGTTGGAAAATGAATTAAAATTGCAATCAAATCTCCTTTAGCGTGTTCTTCCTCTTTTTCAGCTGTAGAGAAGTTTTGCTTTAAGGGTGTGTATAATCAGGACATAATTTATGCTGACCTGTTCTCATATAATACATTTTAGTGTATAATTTCCAAGTTTTAGAAATTAATGAGTTACTTAAATGAAAAGTAAGGAAAAATTATGTGATCTTTAAAAGAATATCTTTAAAATTGCTTCCTCAAGTTAAAAGAGTGTAACCAACAGTACAAGTGTTAAAGTATGACCCTAGCCAGCCACGTTAACGATGGGTTCATTAACATGTATCCTGCAAAGGCCCAGAAGACTGTTGTCACCAACCTGGCTGCACATAGCAGTGGTACTTGGCCCTTTGGCAGATTCATAATGCTCTGTTTTCTGTTTGCCTGAGAAAGGGAGGACCCACAAATAGGCAGTCCTCAAGGAACCCCTTTTATTATTTCTTATTTTGAGGTCATTAAGAAAAACCAAGTTTTGAAGCATCCTGAATTCATCTGTATTGAATTCTACCAATAGTTTTGAAACCCTTATTCTGCCAGGTTCAGGGGATAGCAAGGTGAACCAAACAACCTGGTTCCTGACCTCATACAGTTCATGGCTAGTGAGGGACAATATGCGTTTAAGCAAATAAATAGAACAATGACAGATTGTAGAGTAAGTGCTAGGAAGGAACTAGAGAACTGAGATAAAGAGTAATGGGGAGACTGGAGATTAGATAGGGTGGTCAAGGAAGACCTTCTGGAAGGGGCCATTTCATCAGAAGGATGAGGAGTAAAGGCAAGGAACCAAAAATAGCAAGTGTTGTTTCCACCCTCCCTCCCAATAAGGAGCTTTTGTATCTCGAGATTTTTAAAAAGTCACCATATGTATCATTAATTTGTGATTCTGAGAGTTAGAATGATAAATAATAGCCCAAACTTTAGAGGAAGTATTAATTTTGCTCTAGTGTTATTTCTGTTTTAGAATTTGAACTACAGGCACACCTCAGAGACTTTGTGGGTTTGGTCCTAGACCTCTCCAATAAAGCAAACATTGCAATAAAGCGAGTCACACAAATCTTTTGGTTTCCCAGTGCACATGAAAGTCATGTTTAGGCTATACTGTAATCCATTAGGTGTGCAGTAGCATTATATCTTTTAAAAAAAGTACATACCTTAATTAAAAAATATTTCGTTGCTAAAAAATGCTAACCATCATTTGACAACGCAGGGTTGCCACAAACCTTCAATTTGTAAAAAAAAAAAAAAAAAACCCGCAATATCTGCAAAGTACGATAAAACAAGGTATGCTTGTAAATACCTCCACCAGTTAACTACAGTTATCCAAGCCAGTGATTTTCCCTTGACCAAATAACTCAAAGATTTTCTGAATGACCATTTTCAGTTATTACTTATCTTAAAATCCATATTCTGTGATATTTCATGGCTCCTTGAGGTGAATTTTAAAGACAGTTATTTTCAAGCCATGTAGGAATTTTAAAAGAAGACATTGAGGTACCAAATGAATGTCAGAAGTGATGGTCGGATATTGTAGGTACAGTTTAGACCCTACAGCCGTAGACTATCACTCCGTGTGGAATCTTAGAGATTTTCCAGCTCCTCAGTTGACTGATGAAGAGACTGAGGTCCAGAGAAGGTGGTGACTTGTACAGGGTCCCAGGGTTCTCTTTACCTTTCTCTCTGGCACCCTTTTTTGTTCTGCTGCTCATTTTCTCTGAGCTTCCAGAACATGGCCTAGAGTCTTGGGAGCATCTGTTCCCCCTCAGAGAAAGGGAGCTGGGCAGTCTGCCATTTCCAGGGTCTGAGTCACAGCCTGGCTTCAGTATTTTGTTTGAAAAGCTGTGAAATTTCATCACAGATGCCCACGTTGTAGTGAATATTCCCCGCTAAATACAGTAAGCGCTCACTTATCTAGGGATAGTGTTCTAGCAGCCTCCACTCTCCAAGGCATTGCCCTGGAAGTAAGGGCCTCTGGGCATCGCGCTTGTGAGCCGACTCTTGGGAAGATCTCCCTGGGTCTTCCTTAACCTTCCCCACCTGGAAATAACCTCTGCTGCAGTTGAACATCCTCACGGGTTCTGCTCTATGGCGAGTAGGAGCTCAATAAATAAAGTTTAGTCGATGGATAGGAGTTGACTTCAATTTGTTAGCTGGTTTCCCAGCTTGAGGCAGTAAAAGCAGCAAACCTAGAAGGAACTGGGGCCGTTAGAGGCTGACCCAGTGAGTAGCACGCTGAGAAATGGCACCAAGAAGAGAGAAGGCTTAGGAGCAGATGCAGAACTCAGCATGTATTCATTCATGTGTGTTCACTGGGTATCTGCTATGCGCTCGACGTTGTATTATAACAGCATGACACAAAGAACAGATGTTAATAATGGTGGGTCCTGAGTCACTTTGAAATTAATTATATTTACCATCCTTGAAGCAAACTTTGGATTAATCATAATAATTTTGGATTGTTGGATATTTTGATTTCTGTACTTATTGGTTCCCGGAAAGAATATGGGTGATCGAGAGTTCCTTGCACTAAGTGAGCAAATTCTCTTTCTCAGTATGCATGTTATGGATATGTACATAGAATTGCTGATATCTTCCCCTTTTCATCCGACAGCAACAAAAGAGGTATCAACAGATAAAGAGCTCTACCTTGGTAATTCAGTCTTACATCCGGGGTTGGAAGGTGAGTTTAAAAGAAGTGATCCTTATTTATGTGAGGTTTTCACGTTCTTTACAAAGGATGATGTCTCCGGGCTCACCCTGCAGGGGAGGGTTCCTCATCTCCTGCCTACCCTGTAAACAGTCAGATGGAAAAAATAAATATTATGGGCCAAGCTCCGGCCCTACAACATGTCTTGGCTGCTTCCTGCTTTCTTTTCAAGAGCTTTGTTCTCTGAGCAGGAAGTCCTTGAAATAATACCGTACATGATTTCAATATCCTCTTGCCCCCTGTTTGCGAGGGAAGCTGTAGCGCAAAAGGCTGTCTCACACTGTTGCCTCCATACCTGTGAGCCCTGCCATACGTCAGCACCCCAGCACAGTGCCTTCCATACCTTCCCTGTGACCATCTTGCAGGCTGCCCCATCATGATTGAAAGATCCTAAGCGCTGGCTGTCCTAGTGCCCCCACCACCTGGTTCTGGGTCCTTCCTGCCAAAGTGTGATTCAGAGTCAGCACACTATAGCCCACAAGCCAGATCTTGGTTCAGGAGTCCTGCCGTTCCCATTGCCCTTTGTCTAGGCCCGTGGGCAGCCCAGGTGCTTAGTGGTTGTCCCACAGCAATTGCCAAATACAAGTCTGGTGTGCTCAGAGTAAGTGAGATTGCTGCACACAGGTTTTTCTTTGACCTACTACCGAGTCCTGGGTCCAGGCATCCCGTCTAGAGACTTCAGAGGCAGAACTCAGGGTTTGCCTCCAAACCGGCTGTCCTCCTGGCCCCCACTAAATCATTTTCAAGCAACTGCTGGAAGAAGCCACTAGAACTGAAGCAGTGAGATAATTTTATTTTATAGCAAGTTTTTAGCCATCTCTTTTGAAAAAAAAGTACAGCTACAGTTCCTTCCAGACAATAATAATAAAAGTGATCAAGTGGATTTTGGTGGATCATTGGAGATCCGCTGACCACCTTCTGAGAACTGTTCCTTCCATCTGCCGTGTCCAGTTTGTATTGCTGTGGTCAGATTTTTTCCTGTCACGTGTCAGGGCGTGGGAGGCTGCTGTCTATCTGAGTGGGGCTACACTGTCATGCTTGATAATGTCTTCATTTACCACCTTCTCATGGTCCATTTTGGGCTAATAGAGCAACCTTCCCTTTTCCTTTCTTTAAGCTACTGATTTTTCCCTTGAGAAGGGGGATTATGGTTATCTCTTCAGGTAGGTTTTTTCAAGTCACTATGGATATAGTTTTTTGGTGTTGATTTTCTATCTTTCTGGGTCATTCTGTGCTTTAGGCCCGAAAAATCCTGAGGGAACTGAAGCATCAGAAGCGCTGTGAGGAAGCAGCCACCACCATTGCAGCGTATTGGCATGGTACCCAGGTAGGCCAGAGACGCCCAGGAAGGCAGCGGGTCAGGAGTGATGTGTGGAGCAACGGACCCTCCCATTCGGGATTCACTGGCTTAAGCTCCTGAGCACGTGTTTGCCTCTTGCTCTGTCCAACGTTTCGGTGTGGGGTGGTGGCACACGCTTCTGTGTTTACTGTTTGATGGTGACCGGTGTCTCTCTTCCTCTTTCTCCATTGGGAATCAGCAGTAACCTTTCTTGCCTTAAACTTTTCTGTAACTCCTTTTCAAATGCATCACAGGCGCGAAGGGAACTGAGCCGGCTGAAGGCGGAGGCTAGGAATAAACATGCTATTGCAGTTATTTGGGCTTACTGGCTTGGATCTAAGGTACTTGAAATGCACATCCCATCACTCCCATCCTGGAATCCGCAATAATCAATCCGTATCTCTAGCATCTCAGGGGGTGAAGACCCATGGTTAACAGTGGCTCACACTGGCGCATGTCCTAGTAGCCACATTTAATAACCCTGGAGATGTTCGTGCCAAGAGAGCACGTTAGGAAGCTTAAGCATGCGTAGGCAAAAAAGACTAATTAATTGCTTACTAAAGAGGTACTAGCATAGTTGCTCTTTTTTTTAAACTCTCGAGTAACATGCATGTTTAGTTTTGGGGGGGGTTTTGTTTGTTTTTTACCCCCCTAATATATCCTGGCAGTTTTCTGAAGGTGTTTTTATGCGCTATGGGGGCATGATGGGAATGTTAAAGTTTGGGTTTCGATTGGTCTTCTGCAACATGTTAATAATAGAAACACCTTTAACGCATGCTCGACAAAAATATTAATCCATGAATGAAATTGTTTTTTAGGCTCACTGTGGCAGCTGTTGATTATTATAAGCAAAATATTATATGTGAAAAGAAATATCATCTGTGATTTAGCAGAAAGCTCTGTTCATGCAAAGCTAGCTGTAATTGCCCCTGAAGAATCCCAGGAATTTCGGCATCAGCTGTTTGTGATCAGAAACAAAGGCCTCCTGAAATACTCTCACTAATCCCCAGGCAGAGTCGTGGGCTCTGTGAACGTTTCACATATCCCAAGGGAGGGAGCACTTTAGATGTATTTGTCACTTAGAAAATCAAAGATCATCTCTGCTAAGCATGTGTATCCCAGTTAGAAACTCAAATATCATTACAGTCCTATGTTTTTAAGTCTACCTTGTCAACATTATAAACCCGTCTTGTGAGAAAAATGAGAAAAATCAACATTTGCCTGTATAAAGATGTTAACTTGCCACAAACTAACCAAAGTTGTTCATTTGTGTTCTCCCCTGAAAATCTGTGTGGAACAGACTAGTTCCCTTTTATAAACTGAGGGAGCTGTCTTAGCAGAGGCAGAGGGACTCCTAGACAGTTACTCTGGGCTTTCTCCACTGAATGAGAGAAATCCATTTCCCAGCCTGAGTACTGTAATGTAATGAAACCTTAGTGCCTGTCTGTTCCTGTCTTTTAAAATAGCATGCCTCAGATTAATTTTTCCCTAAGATTGATTTAAACCTACGAGTTATTTCACTTTTTTAATTTTGCTTCCATATATTTCACTGTTTAGGGCCTTACCTAATATTGAATTTTGATACATGCTACTTCTAATTTTCCAACTGGAAAAAGTTGGGAGTTTTGTTGTTTTTGTTCGAAACTTCAGAGAGGCAACCTTTATTCCTTCCAGTTTTCTAAATGGTTGTTCACAAGAGTTATCTTTTTATACATCCAAATGCATGAACTCAGGAATTCACAGCCTCTTTAGCCCAGTGGGCTGGCAGCAAAGGGAAGTCTATGTAAATCGTTAGGTGCCACTCACAGATCTAAGGCTTTGATGAGGGAGGGGAGTGAGAGAGTGTGGAGAAGGGAGTGAAGAGGGAGAGAGAACAGGGGACAGAAAAGAAACAGAATGGAAGTAAGGGGGAGGGCAGGGGAGTGCTTCCCTCAGGTACCCTCCTCTGGGACAGAGTCTCAATGCACCGAAAATACGAGGGACTACGCTAGCCTGACACTGATGCTTTGGGTTTAAATGATTGTGCACCATTTCTCTTTCATTCTGAAATCCTGATACATAAATTGGCTCTTCTGTTTGGTGGGGTGTCTTTTTCTGGTCATTTGTGCTGTCTGCATTGGGCTGTCTCTTTTATTTACCATCTAAAACATTCTAGGCTCGAAGGGAATTGAAACGCTTGAAGGAGGAGGCTAGGCGTAAGCATGCAGTTGCTGTCATTTGGGCTTACTGGCTTGGACTGAAGGTACTTCCTCAACCTCTTCTTTCTGTCCACGGTGAACTCAGTGAAGCCTAGCACCTACTAACTCTGACCAAACGATTGATTATGCTTGCTCATGGTCTGCACAGTCTTTTACAATGTCATCTTGCCTAATTTGGTTTCCTTTTGAGAACAATCCTGTACACCAAAATTTTCTGATTTTATTGCATTGTCTTTCTTTAAATAATAAGTTAAAAGTAATAGCATATTACTTTAAATAGTAATATAGCATATTTTATTCTTTGTTATCCAAGTTCTGTTTAATGTTCTCTTTATGAGGATGAAGATTTTTTTTCATTTATGAGACAGAGTTACAGCAGTTGAGCTTAGAAGCTGACCTACCATTGCAGTGACCAGCCTGGGGATATTGGGCTTTTGTTTCCCTTTACCCATCTATTCTGTCCCATTGACGGCTCCTGGAGCAGAGCTTTCTTCAAAGTGCCCATCGTTCTAATTGTTCAGCATAGAAACGAAAGGGTTTTGCATAAATATACAGATTTTGACAAATAAAACCAGCAGTAGATCATTCAGGTTAAAGAGAACTTTAGATTCAAATGCCCTCTAATTTAGGGCGGGGTTTATTTTAAAGCAATACTTCCTACTTGAGGTAAGCTTGCATGTTAGCGAATATGACTCTGAGCTCTGGAAATCCTTGAGAACGACCTTTAGGCAATGTAAGGATTTTGTGTTCCTAATATTCAGTTACTCCTCACTGTAGGGAGCCATCCGTATTGGCATTTGGGGATAATTAGGCCTTTTTTTGACATTTCCTCTTTGTTATTTTTACTATAATACTATAATTCATTTTTTTAAAATATTTGAATATTCTCCAGGAAACCAGTGACTCTGAACCTGAACTGTTTTAGCAGTATCTGTAAACTCTGCTTTGAACAATCTGCGTTTTTCCCTGAAAGTTTAGCCTATAAACTTTTAGTAAATTAACTTTTTTATTATAATGAATATTCATCAAGTAATTGTTGAGGTAATTAAGAAGTAACTTAAATATGAATTTAAGATGTTCTATTTCAAGAATTCTGAACAAGTTCTGTTACTGCTTTTTTAAAGTTAAAACGGAGGATTTTATTTCCCATTTTATTCACATTCTAATTTGCATTCTAATTTTCATAAAAGGAAGGAACAAACAACATTGAGTCAGGATTTTTACTCTCTATAATGATTTCTACCAGCAACATCATGTTTATCTTCAGTTTTCTGGATTTAACTAATTGCATATGATTTAAAAAGTACTTTTAGGTTAGAGTGTATGCTTGCATCCTATAACACAAATTCAGTTCACAGGTGAATACTGTTTTAGCTGAAGTTAACTGGGCTTACTCTATAGACATAACTGTCTTTTTTTTTCCAGTTTCCACAAAACAGGAGTATTTTAATATGTTACCATTATTGTTATAAGATTAAACATCTTTGAAGTCCAAGAATGTAATAATTTTGTATTTTTTTAAAAAAAGAAGTATGTTGATATGAACAGTAATTTTGCCCTTTTAAATGATTTGATTCTTGTGGAATTGATTACAAAGTTCAGTGGACCCTTTTTAAGACCCCAGGCCCCATGAAGGGAACCCATTCTGTATGCCAGCATGTTGTCACCAGGCCTCTTCTGTGTGTAGCTGTTTTTCAGGAGAAAGGGCCTGTCCTGTGAGTATCAAAAAGAACGTTGCATTGAGCTCAGTTACAATGAAATTCAAGTAAATATAGGACTTCTAGTATATTTCTAAGGATATGTTTTCATGAAACTCACTTTAACTTCTCTGCTTTTGTACACTCTTACAATTTCAGGGGCTAATTAATAGGTATCATTTTTCTTCTTGTTCCTTCTAACCTTGTAAGTGAGATTTGAAATAGTTATAGACAACTCCATGGCTAAAAGAGAAATGATAATCAGTAACATAAGATATGAATTAAAGGAAGAACTGCCTATGTGGTGTATGGGAGAATTTTTAACCCTTAATAATCCACAGATGTAGAGAATAGGTCTGGTGCTCAAATGCCCAGAGGGACCAGGCAGGTCACATGGACAAGGGAAGTAGCAGATGGAAGGTAGGGTAGGAACCGCGGGCCTCCTGCGGGCCTCCTGCAGTTTGGAGGTTACAGCTCTCTTCCAAAGGCAGCAATGGCTGCTCTGGTCCACTCAGTCCTTGTCACATGGGAATAGGACTCACTGTTGCTAGATCTTAGAAAATTGTAAGAGAAACCTGCAGCCTGAATTCCTGTGTGAAGGTCTTAATTTTAAAATGTGCATATAAAACATTTTTCGACAATTGGTTACTAGTTTGCTAGTTTACGTAAAGCCCCTAATGTAGAAATATTTTGAACATGTGCAGTTGAACCCAGAAAGCTAAAGATATAAGAAAAACATACATAATGTCTGAATTATTCAAGTAGGCTAATATTTTGCTAAATTCTAACTCTCCCATTTATAACTGAATGATGATAAACATTTTAAATGTTTTCCCCCTCCGTTTCCAAATTTAGCTATCATTCATTCATTTAGCAAACACCTCAGTTATTTTATTTGTTAGACACTAGTATACAAGGTAAATACGACAATATAGCAAGGAAGAAATGGTAAACTAAAACTGTAATATGAGGTCTTAAGTGCTGTGATTAGTATTAGTAGACAGTTTGATGGGAGTAGAGGTAAGAGAAAAAGTAATGCAATTAAATGGGAGATAATGATCATTCAATAGCTTCCTTTTAAATTCTTACTTTTAGTCACATTCACTTCTCAGTATGCAGTACTAAAGTCCTGTCTTCATATGCAAGGCTTTTGGAAACTGCCATATATTTCTTCAGGCATTTTTTTGCCTTCTAAGAACAATTTGAAGTGAAAATTACCTTATATAATTTTTTCTGGAATGTATTTTGATTTGTGTAGGGTTTGCAGCTATGCCTATAAAGCGTTTCTCATCAGATTGTCAGGCTCTTTAAAAACTAGTTAAGAGGATTAAAAACATCAAAACACTCTGGTATTATCTTGCATCTCTGAATTTCTTTTTCTCCAATTTAAAACCCACTGGCTCAGTATGCTTCAATTATTTTACTGTATCCAGAAAGACACTCATAAATTTACTTGTTCCATCTATGGTCGATTTTAACAGAGGTGTTATCACCTTTATGGGCATCTGCTGGCCGCTCATTAACCTCTGTATTCTGCTGCTTCGTTTTAAAGGTCCGCAGGGAGTACAGGAAATTCTTCAGAGCCAATGCTGGAAAGAAAATTTATGAATTTACACTTCAGAGAATTGTAAGTTTATACTTTACATATGGCTAATTAGCATTACTGCATTAACTAGTTAATAGCACCAACTCAGTAATATGTGACTTGTTTGGTAACGATTAAATCATAACTGTGCCACTGAGAGTTTGTGACCTTTTTTATCATCGGTTCTAAAATTCAAGTAGAATTGTGTCAGAAAGAGGCCTGTACGTGATTAATCAAATATTCTTCTTCTTTGACAGAGAGAACATACTTCGGGGAAAGTGAACCCAAGAAAGCCAGGTGTCTTAGTTCAGGCTGCTATAACAAAAATGCCATAGACTGTGTGCCTTAAACAATAAACATTTATTTCTCACAGTACTGGAGGCTGGACAGCCCAAGATCAGGGTGCCAGCATGGACTGGTTCTGGTGAGGGCCTCTTCCTGGTCTCCTCCCATGACAAAGAGAAGGAGAAGCTAACTCTTTTCCTGTCTCTTCTAAGGGCACTAATCCCATCTAGGAAGCTCTGCCCTTATGACCTCCTCTCAACCTCATTACCTCCTCAAGGCCCCACCTCCTAACACTATCCCTTTGGGGGTTAGGGTTTCAGCATAGGAATTTGAGGGGAATGCCAAGAGCTTGCCCTGCTAAACTGCCAGGAGCGGCTGCAAAGTAAGGTTGGCAAACAAGCTAGTGGGTGGAGGGTGAGGGAGAGCAAGGCTATGCCGCTCTCCCGGGATGGATTCTGAAGTTCCCTTCCATCTTTCCAAAAAGGAGTAGAGTAGTGGTGAAGAGCGCAAACTCGGGAGACAGCTCGCTCCACCACTCACAGACTTGCGAGCCTCATTTTGTCATCTGTAAAATGGGGATGATAGTAGCATTAAACTTGTAGAGGTATGGTAAGGATTAAGATGAAGTAACACTATAAAGCTCCCACAGTACCTGGCCCATGTTAAGTGCTCTAGAGCAGGGGTCCCCAACACCCAGGCCGCCGACTGGTACTGGTCTGAGGCCTGTTAGGAACCAAGCTGCACAGCAGGAGGTGAGCATCAGGCAAGCGAGCAAAGCTTCATCTGCCGCTCCCCATGGCTTGCATGACTGCCTGAAACATCCCCCTCCTCCGTGGAAAAACAGTCTTCCACAAAACCAGTCCCTGGCGCCAAAAAGGTTGGGGACCACTGCTCTAGAGCGGTGCTGTCCAGTAGAACTTTCTGCAGTGACGAAAATGTTCTGTATCTTTGCTGTCCAGTAGAGTAGCCACTGGCCACGTGTGGCTAGTGAGCAGTTGAAATGTAACTAGTGTGACTGACGAACTGGATTTTTAATTTTTTTAATTACTTAAAATTTAAGTATAAATAACCACCTGTGCCTACTGGCTACCTGTTAAACACTGCAGCTCTCTAATGTTGACCGGTATTAGTATTAATGTTAATATTAAAATTAGTATGCGCGTTAGGATTCTTCTTTTCTCTTAACCATTTGGTGGAGCTCAGATTTCTCCAACCAATGCGAAGAGTGGAATAGAGACTTTCCAGAAGCGTTACAAAGTCTTATGGACTAAAACTTGGTAAATTCCACTAAAGACTGGTTTCTTTGAGTCTGGTTTATGTCAAACAGTGTTTTTTTTTCTGATGTATTTTACTCATCTGGTATTTTCTGTCAAACCCAACACAGGTGCAAAAATACTTCTTGGAAATGAAAAATAAGGTGCCTTCCTTATCTCCGATAGATAAGAATTGGCCATCAAGACCTTACCTATTCTTGGATTCTACTCACAAGGAGCTGAAAAGGATTTTCCACTTGTGGAGGGTAAAAATTGTCTTGCTATGTTTTTTCAGAGACTTCTTTTCGTATATTTTGAGTGTTTGAGGAGTGTTACGTAAAAGCAGAATCTTCCTCTAGCCTCAAGGAGAATTAGTTGAGGAAGTTGGTGTTTTTGAAGCGGGCACCGTGCTTGGCTTTCTGTGAGAATTCCTAGAGCCCCAGGTGCTCCTGTGACATCTTCTCTCATCCGTGGTTGGGAAGGAAAGAGCAAGGCTGCATTGTCTTTCCCGTCCAGATTCCAGTTGCTTTCAAGTAGTTGAGTTTTTTGGTTTTGTTTTCCTCTTTAGTTGAAGGAATATTTGCTGGAGGTAGAAGTAATAAAATTTGAACATCTTCATGTGAGTAGTGAAGTCTCGACAATTGTATGAGTTTACTTTCTATGAAGACGTACATAGACACACATGAGAACACACACATTTTAATGGACTGGGGGCAAGAAGCTCTAAAGTCACCCAAAGGACATTAAAGAGATTAAAATTTCCCTACCTGAGTGAAAGGGAAGCTGAAAATCTACTTGATTTGGCCTTATATTTTGGCTCACTTAATTTTATATGAGAGCATAACATGTAATTTAGGTGGTGCTCTGTGTGGAATACATGGGGTACTTGTACAGAGGTTGACTTCATTTCAGTAACTTAGTTGATATATGGAATGCTAAATATATGTCATTCAGATAGAATGGAATCATTAGGTTGAAGGGCTTGTATTTAGTAAGTGAACGATTGATGGATACGTCTTCTGGGAAACTTTCCTGCCCAGTACTATGGGCTTCTTCTTAACTGAATCAATTATGTATAGAGACATTATCACTGATCAGTGATACCAACACAGCATATAGAACTGGATTCTGAGTTCTGTTCCCTAACTTAGTGAGTCAGTTTGGCAAGATTGACCAATGTCTTCAATGTTCATCTCCCCCTTTGAGTCTGATATGGAAACTATTTTCAGAAGTAATGACGGGGAGCTTCTAATGCTGCCTGTCCTCTTCCCCCAGCCCCTGAGCCTTGCCTTTACCTCCATTGAACTGGGGGTGGAGAATGGGAGGGATGAGTTTATTCCAGGGGTGGGCAGCAATGCTAGCATTCCTTTATATGATTATGTGGGTGGTTCTCAACCACCCCTGAACTGAATTTCTTAGAGAGTTCATCTAAAGAACCTGGTCCTGCCCCTCCCACCACCCCCATCTCCTTTCAGTGCAATCTCAGAATCGGGTGAAGGGAAGATTTCTCAGGTCCCGTGTCCACGTTATAAAATGGTAATGGAGGATTCGGAACAGTGCTTTTCAAACCATAGGTGATAGCATACTTGTGGGTCATGAAATCAATTTAGTTGATTACTACCAGCATTTTAAAATGAAATACAGTACGATAGAAAATAACGGAATATACGACATTGTAGAAAGGATAAGTATTGTTTTGTGAAGCTTTTGTGTAAGTTGTCTATATGTGTGTCTATGAATATGTGCACTGGGTTGTGATGTACCATGTTTTCCTTACTGTGAGTCTCTGAAAGAGTATGATAGCTCAGGACTGTGGATGTCCAAGGGCTGACGTCACAGTGGGAGGAAACGGTACTCCCAGGGGACCCAGGCCAGATGTTTTGAACTAGCATCGCAAGTTCTGCCATACAAACAGTAGTTTTTATGACATTTTCTAAGACCAACCTTTTAAAGCTCAGGAAGGAAAAATCCTCTTGGCCTTTTAAATGAATATTTCATACACATTTACGATTATTCTTACTGCTGTTAAACTGGCTTAGCATATTTAAGGATGAGTAATGATTTATTTATATAAGTGATGTCCTTCTGTTTTTCTTCTTTTCATATCTCACAGTGTAAAAAATACAGGGACCAATTCACAGACCAACAGAAACTTATTTATGAAGAGAAACTAGAAGCCAGTGAACTCTTCAAAGACAAGAAGGCTTTATACCCATCTAGGTATTATGGCTTTGCTTTACCCATAAAAGTCAATATTTTAAAAGTTTCTCAGATATATTCGTAGGCATTTTCTAGTGGGTTTTGATTTTAGTAATACACAGGTTTTTAATTTCATGAATTACTTTATGATCAGCTGGATATGAATGTAACACATTTGAGCGAGGGCTTCCATAGTATACGTAGAGAAGTGAGATCACATTTGTTGGTTTTACTCTATTGGCATTACCTGAACACTTCCTAAATAATTAGAGGTTGTCATTTAAAATAAAAATTGTCTAGGCTGTTAAGATAAATTTACACTGTAAATTCCCGTTAGTTTTCTATAGTTTTCGGACGCTAGCTGGTTTCTGATGGCAATCTACTGTAATCACCACTCCAATCTTCCTGCTTTAACAAGCTGGGTCAGAATCTCACTTGTAAGATAAATGAAGAATGAGCCAGTCTGTCACTTTCTGAGGCACTGGCCCCTGGTGGCCTTTGGTCGGCTAACTTATTGGCTGTGAGTTCACTGGCCTCTGCAGCAAGTTCAGTTCCTTTATTGTAGACACCAAGTACTCAGTAAAAGAAGGAACACCAACTGCAAGTTTGCCAAGCGAAGTTCTTGGTAAAAACTGCTTATCAGAGTATTCTTACATCTCCCAAGTTCATCGTTTTCCCCCCTAGGATTCCTATCCCCTTTACATCTGGTGTTTCTAAAAAAGTAGATTGTACAATTTCAAGCCAAATCTGTAACAACTTTTAGCTTTTCCCAAAGAAGGTCTTAGAAATAAAAATACATTATATGCTAAGTATATTCACACATACTGCGTGTGGGGTGTCTATATTCTCTACGTCTACACATATTTGAAAGCGCTTCTTCCTAAAGGATTAAATGAGCAATAAGTTGTCAAACTCATTTGCTTTAGATATTTTAAATGGCACAGCTTCCTTGGTCAGCTGACTTGGCTGCTTGAGGGGGTGTGTACACTCCCCTCAATCAAACACAGCGTCTAAATCCAACGTTGTTCAAAGTGCCTGCTCTGTAAAGCATATTCAGACAGGTAGATTGTCTATATTCTTTCTCCACCAACTTAATTCATTCAACTTTTTCTTTGTATGTCTTTAAATTATAGAGTGACCTTCTTAATTAACATTCCCTATGGATGACTCTTTAGAAACTGGAAGGAGAAAAAAAATGCATTTTTGAAGAGACAAATTCAAAGACTGTTAGCACTTTGTATTATTAAAACTGTGTTTGAATATGAACAACAACCAAAAAATGTTCATATCAAGCCAAGTCCTCTTGGGTAGTTATATTAGTTTTCGGGGATGGTAGCGTGCTCACCCTCTAGCATTGAGAGAGGTCGAATCGTTTACCCTCCCACCGCTGTGTGAAGTGGCAGCCCTTAGGGGTGCTGGCCTTTTCTGTCCTGGGAGCTGTGAAACACTGACCACCTACGTGGATTTTCTTCCCTGATCCTCCACACACAGCACAAGCATTTAAAGTTGTATTTGCAACTTGCGAGAACGTTATAGCTCAAAATGAAGCCGTGGTTTTTCCTTGACGTCTTTGAAGAAGCCTCCCCGTCACCCCGCAGGTCTTTAGGGAAAGCCACCTTGGTGCCGTGTGCGTGATCACGCCTCTTACAAGAAGTAGTTTGGAAGAAAACTGCTCTGATTCTGAATGTTTGCCTTGGCCACCTCTGTCCATTTAGGGGCATATCCTAAGAGGAAAGGCCCGATTTTTCTTTCATATATGGCCTACTTAGAGCCAGAGTTACACGGTAATATTAAGTGCTCTGCAGTTTTCTTCTCAAGTGGTTGCTCTGGATCTGTTCTTCCCCAGAAGGCCTACTCACTTCCTTACTCTCTGTGAGAAAATGAAAATTTTCTCTGGAGCAGGTGATGGTAATGATTTGTGTTCTTTTTACCATTGCTACGTATTGTTTAAAGATATTAATGAATCCTGTGTAGGCAGCTGTTAACCTTATAATAACAGATTAAAAGGAATGACCTATTCCTTCCTGTGAGTCCATGCACATGGGTCTTGGCTCTCCTACTTGTGAGTGATTTCTTTCTTATCAAAGTCTTACCAACCAAATGCCATGATCACATCAAAAATATATTTGAGGTGATTCCTCACTGTAGTTTTGATTTGCATTTCTCTAATGTTGTTGCTGGAGAGGGTGTGGAAAAAAGGGAACCCTCTTGCACTGTTGGTGGGGATCTAAATGGATACAGCCACTCTGGAGAACAGTATGGAGGTCCCTTAAAAAACTAAAAATAGAATTACCATATGATCCAGCAATCCCACTACTGGGCATATACCCTGAGAAAACTATAATTCAAAAAGAGTCACGTACCACAATGTTCATTGCAGCACTATTTACAATAGCCAAGACATGGAAGCAACCTAAGTGTCCGTCGACAGATGAATGGATAAAGAAGATGTGGTACATATATACAATGGAATATTACTCGGCCATAAAAAGGAACGAAATAGAGTTATTTGTAGTGAGGTAGATGGACCTAGAGTCTGTCATACAGAGTGAAGTAAGTCAGAAAGAGAAAAATACCGTATGCTAACACATATGGAATCCAAAAAAAAAAAAATATTGGTTCTGATGATCCTAGGGGCAGGACAGGAATAAAAACACAGACGTAGAGAATGGACTTGAGGACACGGGGAAGGGGCAGGGTAAACTGGGACAAAGTGAGAGAGTAACATTGACATATACACACCACCAAATGTAAAATAGATAGCTAGTGGGAAGCAGCTGCATTGCATGGGGAGATCAGCGGGGAGATCAGCTCGGTGCTTTGTGACCACCTAGAGGGGTGGGATAGGGAGGGTGGAAGGGAGACGCAAGAAGGAGAGGATATGGGGATATATGTATACGTATAGTTGATTCACTTTGTTATACAGCAGAAACTAACACAACATTGTAAAGCAGTTATACTCCAATAAAGATGTTAAAAAAAGAAAAGAAAAAATATATATATATTTGAAATTTGAATTTCAAAATCAACTGACCTGTTACCTTTTTCTAGTTAGTAGTACTTCCATGTGAAACCATTTCTTACGTGAGGAACTTTTTTCCTTTAGTGTTGGGCAGCCATTCCAAGGGCCTTACCTGGAAATCAACAAGAATCCCAAGTATAAGAAACTCAAAGATGCCATTGAAGAAAAGATTATCATTGCTGAAGTGGTGAACAAAATTAACCGTGCTAATGGGAAGGTAAAAACGCTAACCCTGAAGACCTGTAAGAAGTGTTTATCAGTTGGGACAGTTTTCTGAATGTTAAAGTTTGCATTTCGGAAATAGACTCACAGACATAGAAAACAAATTTATGGTTACCAAAAGGGAAAGGAGTGGGGAGGGGTAAATTAGGAATTTGGGGTTAACAGATACACACTACTAAATATAAAATAGATAAACAATAAGGTCCTACTGTATAGCGCAGGGAACTATATTCATTATCTTGTAATAATCTATAACAGAAAAGAATCTAAATATATATATGTGTGTGTGTGTGTGTCTGTGTGTCTGTGTGCATATGTATAACTGAATCACTTTGCTCTGTGCTGAAACTGACACAACATTGTAAATCAACTATACTTCAAAAAAATTTGCATTTCGTATACTCTACAGAGTGATTGTGAATGGAGCTGTTTTCTCTTACCTTTAAGCTTAGGTGGAATTTTCCTTGTTCTCTGAAATTTTTGTGAGTTAAAATAGATTATCTGTGTTCTTTAGTGTGTTCTCGTTTACGTAGGTGTGCATGTTGAAAAATATTAGGATAATATTTTCTACATTTCTACAAATAACAGTGCTTTAAACTCATGAACTCTTTTGGGGGGATTTTTGATCATTGGTTTTACATCCTTTTTTGTTTTGGTTTCTTGTAGAGTACATCCCGGATTTTCCTCTTAACAAATAATAATCTCCTTCTTGCTGATCAAAAGTCTGGACAGATCAAGTCAGAGGTTCCCCTGGTGGATGTAACCAAAGTATCGATGAGCTCACAAAATGATGGCTTCTTTGCCGTCCACCTCAAAGAGGTAAAGCTTTAACTATTGATTTGACTGAAAGATTTCTGCATTGGTCCAATCTCTCAGAGATTGATCTAAAAGTTTCCACATGTGAATAATCCTGTTACTTGAAGTTTATGTATTCTGTTTACCGACCTGCAAATTTGGTCTATATTCACGCATGTAAAATCTCAGGCTTGGTTTTTCAGTAACTAAATAAGATTAATGACTCTTTTTGACTCGTTCACTTGAGTTCTCATTTCACTGAGTAGCTTTTTGTTTACACCCACCATGATGTGCCTTATTTTGAGACTAATTCCTAGAACTATCAAGACATTCAAAATTATACTTCCTTCTTTTGTTTCTTCTATCTATTAAATTAGTAAATGTCTTCTTGTTCATCATTAATTTGGGGGTTTTTAATTAAAGGATGCAACTATAATAACACAACTGCCTAGTAATTTTGACCTAAAGATTTTTTAATGTCAGCTTAACTAAGACCTGCTGACTTCAACTGAGTGGTTAAGAGTGTAGGCTCTGGTATTGGTGTCACTAACTTTACAGTGACCTTGGCCAAGTCATTTAACTTTAATATGCCTACCTAATTTTCCTTTTCTTAAAATAGGGAAAATATTAGTACCTACTTCATAGGGTTGTTGTAAGGGTTAAAAGAAACTATGTAACGTGCTTTTAGCGTAGGGCCTATCACATAACAAATAGTCACTGAATAAACAGATGTCAGCAAATATTAATCATATATAGGTACATATACCTAGCTAATAGATAGTAACCTATCTAGCTGATTCTAAACATAAGAAAATCCCATAAGCTTAGTTCAGCCTGTTTTCCCCACTCTGGATTTTAGCCTAAAGGAGCATATTAAATCGGTGATTCCAAGCCTCAATTATATATTAAAACATGCTGGTCCCCAGGCCATTTCCCCAGTCCAACCGAATCAGAGTTTCTTGGAATGGGGCAAAAGCATCCTGTATTTTGAAAGCTCCCCAGCTGAGTGCCTTGTGCAGCTAAGGTTGAAAGCCACTGCCTGAGAGTATTTGTTGGAAGTCTTTTTGTTGTTGTTGTTCTTATTTTTTTAACCAAATCATAGGTTAGGTCAGTGCTTCTCGAGCCTGAGTTCACCCAGGGGTCTTCTTGTGGAACCATCTGCCGTGGGCCTGCGGTCAGGCCTGAGCATCTGCTTTTCTAACAAGCTCCCAGGTGATGTGGATGGTGCTTCTGATCCGTCGACCGACGTGGGGTGGCAAGGGCTTAGGTAACCTTACTAAAGTGCTCGGAGCAACTTGGAAGAAATACTGCTTTTGTCATTATTGTTTCTTCGGGAGGATGGACTCCAGGAGCTGATATTTTTAAAGAGACTATAAATGTGTTTTCAGACAAACCTGTAAACACGTATCTCCCGAGCTGTCTTTAATGATGATAACCTGACTCTCGGTTTGTCCTTTCAGGGCTCGGAAGCAGCTAGTAAAGGAGACTTTCTCTTCAGCAGTGATCACCTGATTGAAATGGCCACCAAGCTCTATCGGACGACTCTCAGCCAGACCAAACAGAAGCTCAATATTGAAATTTCTGATGAGTATGTTCATGAATGGTGTGACTATGCCTTCTTTTAACTTGATTGTTTTAGTTGAGCGATCTGGTCTCATTCATTTTTACAACTACTACTTATTAAGTACCAAGTGTGTGTCTGGCGTGTGTTCTAGCTGATGGATGGGCAGCGAGGGACACTGACCAAGTCCCCACGTTCACGTACCTGACATCCTAGTGGAGGAGATGAAATAATACATAGGTGGTGTGACTTTGGTTAGTGTCAAGTGCTTGTGGAGAAAAAAAAAAGGCAGGTTAAAGGTCAGATGGTGTTAAGTTTGATATGGAGATCAGGGAGGCCTCTTTGATGCGGTGACATTTGAATCGAAACTGGAATCTAGGGAGATGCCTTCCGGGGGAGGCAGCAGGTACAGAGGCCCTGAAGCAGGAGTGGACGTGGTGGCAGAGTGAAATGGGGAGGAAAGACCCTGGAGCAAGAGGTAGAGGGACCCGGCTGTGCAGAGCCTGGTAGCTGAGGTCAGGAATTGAGATTTTGCTGCTGATGAAAAGTCACTGTGGGTTATGGGCAAGAATGTGGCGTGATCCGATTTATGATTTTTGAAGAGCTCTCTGGCTGCAGGGTGGGGAATGACTGTTAGGGAGGCAAGAGTGAAAGCAGAGAAGATAGTTGGGAGCTTCTGTGAGCTCTTGAGGGTAAGGACGTTGAGGCTTAGGCTAGGATGTGAGTAGGGGAAGTAGTGAGAAGTAGTCAGGTTCTGAGTGTGATTTGAAGGAAAACGAGAACTTATTACCATACTGGGTGTTAGGTTTTGGGCCTGAGCCTCCATGGTACCATTTACTGCAGTAGCTGACACTGAAGAAAGAGGGGTTTGGGGGTGGCTGAGGCGTGGGGAGTCAGGAGTGCCGGTTTGGGATGTGTTAGGTACTTGAGATACCTTTTCTCACATGTAAACGAGAGCTATAGAGTAAGTGTTCCATGTTGACAACGGTTCACTAGTGTCAAGACGGCTATGAGTTTGAAATTCGCTTTTTTGGCTTCACATTAGGGCTCTGATTGTGGAGACGTGTGATTTGTATGCAGATTGGGGCATCCGTCTATTTATTAAATCGGTCAATATGAGATCATGGACATGAATTTTAGTTACTATGTGGATTGCCACTTACTTGATTACTTTTTAATAGATTGTTTACTATCTCTGTATCTACTTCCTTGCACGCAGAGTAAAAATTTGCAACACCATATCGCTCAGGAAATGATTTTATTTACTCATGAAGATTTTGCCAGCCTATTCTATCTCAAGTCTTTATAAAAGTCTCTGTAAAATAAATTCGTACCCATTCCTGTCCCCTTGTAAACCAAACCAACTCTCCTTGATGTGTTAGGATTGACAGAACCTTAGGTTCATTGTCTGTTCTAAGAATGGTGTTTAGATGGGGCACGGGGGTGTGGGGATATTGGCCTTTATGTATACTCTATATTGGAAAATGCAATTTACACAAAATAACTTTCCTTATGATTGAGTCCTTTCTCATAAAACAAAGAAATTAGGAAAAAAGATAAGGGCTTGTTGGGTTCCAGGCAATTAAGGTTTTAACCTGTGAGGGCTGTTAGATCTTTAAACTCTCTTTAGTTGAAGTTTTTCATAACTCAGGAAACTACACTTCTTGTTTTGGTGGGACTGGTCATTCCCACTCGTCGTGGAAAGATTCTGTGTGTTCAGATGGAGAAGCTCCTTGATATATGGATGAAGCAGCCTCGCATTTGGTCTGCTACATTAATAAGGCCATCTTTGCAGAGAAAATCGCGCCAACATCCAGACCACAAAGGATTGCTGCCTTTAAGCACCTCCCAAACTGGCATTCTGAGAACACTGCCTTTGCAGGATGTTAGTAGTGATGTGCTGTGAAGAAGTGTACAGTTCTTCTTCACTATAGCACCTCCCAGAGCCTCTGCAGTCCTGTTGCACGTTGTGACTCTCCTGAGGGGCTCCGGGGGGTGCCATGTGCTGTATCAACCACAGGACCCCTCCAGTGGCTCTCACAATTTCTGTTCGAGGCACATGATCTCGGAACACTGATGGGGATAGTTTGCTTCAGGGCGGCAGGGACCCTGCTTGTCACAGGAGAGGGGTGTGATGTTCTAGCTGTGTAGGCTTTTAATAAACATGCTTGACTGTGCGAAGATTCTGTGTGGCCACGTGAAGAAAACAAACATTTAGTAGCATTATAAACCAGTCCAGAACACCTTTCCTTCCCCTATTCCTAATTATTAGTTGGTCTCATAAAAATAAAATAGCTGATGGAAGCTTGCCTAGCACCGTGGTCCCTTCCTGGGCAGTGCAGGAAGCCACGTGGCAGAGCAAGGCTCCCATGTAGCCTCTGATTCATAACCTCTGGGAGCTCTTAAGCAGGGATTATACTCCTTTTTGGAGAGGATTTTAAACAAAATTTTGCATTTTAAACAAAATTTTACAGAGTCATGGGGAGGGGTGCCCATGACGTATTTTTGCAGACTATACAGACCAGTGTTGTAAACAGCATACTGTTCTGTGACCAGGACCTTCCTCAGTAGATCCTTTTCAGAAGTAGAAGTAGTTATTCTAACAAACCCAGTCTCCACAATCCCTATATGTCAGTTTATAGGAGGAAAGTCAAAGGCCTGTTACTTCCTTAGAGCAGTTTTAACCTGCACATGTAGAAGTGAGAATTGAATTCAGTGAGAGACTCAACTGCCTTATAATCCCCAGTCCTTAAACTCCCAAACTATTCAGTCTGTAAATAGATTGCATTTTAAGGATAACCTTAAATAAGATCTATAGTATTTCTAAAAATGAATCTATAGTAATAGAAACTAAAGTGAATTTTTCTATTCAGTATTTTAAATATGCATGTGTATATGCATACATGTGATACACACATACACATATATTATTTAAGTTATACAGTTGTTTTTCTGAATATTTCAAATCCAAACAACTAATCTATGTTCCTTTTACTGTGACGTTCTGTTATTGGTGCTGTGAAATCATGCGTCTGACATGATTATTTGCTGTAGGATGATTCTCTGTCCTTACTGTGGGCCAGGCTTCAGTTTTCTCTTCTATGAAATAGAGATAAATAATGGTACTTACCTCATAGGATTGTTTTAAAGTTGAGTTAATATGTGTAACTTACTAAGAACAGTGTGGTCCGTAGTAAATACTCGGTAAAGTTTAGTTACCGTTATTTCTAGAGTGAATCACGGTCATGAATTGCGAACACAGAGACAGCCGGTGTATGCTAAAGTTATTGGGAAAAGAACTCCCCGTGCATTTATTACTACAAGTGGCCTTTAAAAATTAAAATGTAAAAATATTTGATTATTTATGTTCAACTTGAAAGGTTTTGTTTTTCCTTTGAGGCACATAGATATAAGTACACATGCTGGAGAGAGATCTCAGGCGAATTTGGAACTAGAGCTTCTTTTTTAGTGCTTTCAAGTTGAAAAGAAACAGCCCATTTGAAAGCTCAGAAGTACCACCGATGAGTACAAACTTATGTGTCACGTTTCACTCCAGTAGCTAATGTTTGCAAAATGTGGCCTCTTTAGACCTTGAAACAGAGACTAACATGTACAGAGCAGAGCTGTCATCGTGGGTGCCAGGGAGCGTGTGACCCATCACATGGTTTTTAGAGTGACTCACTTAATTGTATGCCAGTGACTCAGAAAACAGTTCCCTGAGAAACATAACCGAAAGCATGGTAACATTACACTGATTCTGATGGTGGAGAGAAAAGAGCACAGGCCTTGAGCTGGTAAGGGCTGGGTTCTGGTTCAGCCATACTGCCCTCATGCCTCCTTGGTGATGCCGTCCTGGAGGGCAGAGACCTCAATTTATACATCTGGATGTCTGTCCCTCACAGCACCCAGCCCAGGGGGAAGCCAGTCATATGTCTATTGTAGGAAGGAGTGACAGATAATCTTGTGGGCAGGCACTCGATCCATGAAAGGAAAGATTTGAACTAGAATATGGTTTCCCACAGTGTACCACATATACCACTGGTAGCATAAGAGGTGGCTTTAGGTGTACACTGATAGATTTTTATGTATGTGTGGATATTAAAAATATAACTGGCAGATCAGACTCATGATTTCATCATTTTTATTCAGTAGGTCACAGCTATTTTGAAACATTTATTTAGTGTGTAGATATGAAAAAAGATGTGTAGGGTATATGTAAATATCCAACATTTGGAAACCATAGTCTGGAGTGTCTCTAGACCCCTTTTCTTTTTTTAAATTTATTTATTTAATTTGTTTATTTTTGGCTGCATCGGGTCTTCGTTGCTGTGCGCGGGCTTTCTCTAGTTGTGGAGAGCGGGGTCTACTCTTCGTTGCGGTGCGCGGGCTTCTCATCGCGGTGGCTTCTCTTATTGTGGAGCACGGGCTCTAGAGCGCAGGCTCAGTAGTTGTGGCGCACGGGCTTTGTTGCTCCGCGGCGTGTGGGATCTTCCCGGACCAGGGCTCGAACCCGTGTCCCCTGCATTGGCAGGTGGATTCCCAACCACTGCACCACCAGGGAAGCCCTAGGCCCCTTTTCTGAAATTCTGTATTGCATTTTCTCAATTTGTTGATAATTTAATATTTTTGCTATGCAGAAATGGAGAAAAATGGAAAATAGCACGTTCATCTTTCCGTCTGAAACATGGAAATAATTATTCATAGCCCTTCTTACGGTATAGGAATATAATGAGCTAATGAACTTGAGTTTACTTAGGGCTAAATTATGGCCACTGGAAGCAAAATGCAGTGTAATACCTGTTGGTGTGATCCTGTGGCTAGAAGGGCTGATGGAAAGGGGAATACTTGTCAAGGTAAATATCCATTAAAAAACAAAAGCTGATGTTAGTGTAATCATCAGCTGTTTAATGTGTACTTTTCTTCAGTTTGTCTTATTCTTTCCTCCTAGGTTCCTGGTGCAGTTCAGACAAGACAAAGTATGTGTGAAGTTTATTCAGGGCAACCAGAAAAATGGGAGTGTCCCAACATGCAAGCGAAAAAACAACCGTCTTCTTGAAGTCGCTGTCCCTTAACTGGCGCCTCCCCTCTGCTTCCGTGGACTCGTTTCTTTGTAATAGTGCAATTTGGTTTTGCTTTGTTTGGGGTTCATTGTATGTTCGGGAATTGCCAAAGGTTAATACTGTTAGAGTCCCTTGGCAAAATAAAAATATTTGACTAATCAGTTTTTACTATTGGAATAGTTTTAACCCTTAAAGTACACATTCTGTCCTGGGACAAGATTGTAGAAACTAACAATAACTATGCCATGTCGTGCGTGTTCCTTGTTTAGTCATCATGTTAGATCTTTGTGCCCTAAAGCAATATATTACTCATAAATCATTAATACATCTAAGTGTAGGAAACGGTCTTAACAGATAGTGCATCCGTTCATCAACTATTTATTGAATGCCTGCTCTGTGCTAGGCATTGTACTAGGTGATACGAAAACTTATTAGGAACCTTTTTTTTTTTGTTTTAAGGCCATTGCATTCTGGCTGGTTTGTGCTGGCTGTACCAGGGTTAAGAGAGTTTGAAAATGTTGAGACCAAAACAGTAACTGTTGATGATGGACAGCATTTGTTAGGAACCCTGCAGTATGATCTTTAACAATATATACTTCAAGAAGGGCTGGTCCTAGGAAGTAGATACATTGATATATGACTCGGTAAAATTGCCTCTACATGTGGTTTCTGTTTGAAAAGAGAAAACTGACATTTGAACAGGACTTTTAAAGTGTTCAGATCTTTTGTAATTGCTTTTAACGGTAGAAAAGACTCTTTCTTATTTTAGAAAAAGTGACAGAAGCAGTCCAGTAAGGTTATACTTTCCTGTTTCTGGTAAACATCATATATGATCCTAGATATGCTAATATCTGCAGAGTGTTGTTTTCACCCAAATTACAGTGAAAGGCTGAAAGCCTTTCAGATGGTGGCAAGCATTCTATATGATGTGCAATAGACATCCGAGATCTTTTTTGAAAGTTTTATTTATAATATACATTTTGTATGAGAGAGATGATTAGTACAGGGTACATATTTTAGCCAAGGATCAAAATGGTGTGTGTTAATTTGCAGGATTTTCCCCCCCAAATTCACAGTAAGGATTCACTTTGGAAACTATATTTTAAACTTCGGAATCAAATCGTTTCTCATTTGGGAGGATAATGTATATACATTGGTATGTTAAATAATAAAACTGTTCGAATTTGGTGCCATTTCCTGGATCACAACTGTATTTTTGTATTTCAAGCTATTTTCTTACGTTGTATGTCAATGTATTGTCGCACAGAAAGGCTTTACAATCCAAACGTTACGCGTTCTCTGTGTAATTGAATTTCACTTAGCTTTTGTAAACCAGAAACATTCGTTGAAAGTATTTTCTGGGGATTTTCTTTTAACTTTTGTACTTTAAAAAGTTGCTCCCATAAAGAAATTCTCAGAAGCCTTTGTGTTTATTGGCTCAGGTAGAGGATATAATTACTTTCTTTGTCTTTTCCAACATGTATATAAAGTGGTAGATTGATGATTACTGAAATAGGTGAGTAGAAATTTGGAATTGAGAGGTGTTTTATTAAAATGTTTTTAAAAATATGTAATACATTCACACTGTTCAACATACAAATAAATGTAAAAAGATATATAATACAAATTCTCCATCCCATCAGTCACCCATCTGCTCAGTTCCTCTGCCTCCCTGCAAAGTTAACCATTGTTTTTAATTGGTTTTACTTTATGCATATGCTTACAAGAAGAAATAAAAAGAGATTCTTATCTTCCTCCTGCTTTACAAAAGCTATTATAGATACTGTTCTTTACTTTGCCTTTTTCGCTCTTCATTCTTTGTACCGTATAGTCTTCCGTTGTATGGGTGCACTATAATGTATTTATCCAGTCCCCTACTGATCATCATTGGGTTGTTTCCTGAACGGAAGTTCACAGGGGCACGGCACTGTTGGCCAGACCTGCCTGTGCTGCCCACCCACCCCCATGCCTGACTAGAGGTTACTGATAAGCTGTAATGTTGCTTACTACAGCGGGTGTGCGTCCAGTACTTCTGTATCTTTGAATTTCTGTCACTCTCCTGCAGTGGAGAATTAAAGTATTGGTGTACCTTAGTGACACAGCCCTAACTTGTTCCCAACCACCACTTAGTTGCCCAGCCCCTGGAGTGGCTTGTAGATGTTGTGCTTGAAAAAAGTAACCAGGCAGTGAGAACCAACATCAGACCATGGTAGTCGCCAAGTTTGCAGTGCTGTTGATGCCGTTACCCTTGACTTTGACATCCATCTACCACAAGGCAAGAAGCGAACGTGGGAAAGTTACTGTCTTAAAGACTGGTTACGGTTTTGTATTTCACACTCTTGGAATAATAACTTGGACCCAGTACTTAGATGTAAGACCTTCAGCTGTAGTTTGAGTACCTTTGCTCATACCCCAGGGATTACAGGTATGTCTGTAATGGCAAAGCACCAGGGCCAAGGGTTCTGAGAATCAGGGACATCCTTAGTATTGAAGATTTGGCTGAAATCTAAGAGAATAAACAGTTTTATTATCATGTCATTTCAATAATATGCTGAGTGAGAACTCTGAAGTTCATGTAACTGAGTGTAATTATGATAATTACAGCATGGTTTAAAATTCTTTTGAGGCTAAATATAATAGACAACAGCTTTTTTGTTTGTTTGTTTTTATACGCTATTTTTCATGTACTAGGTAAGGTAATTTAGGCCCTAAGATATTCAAATAAGAAGCACTTTTTAAAATGGTGTATGTTGCTGGTAAATTCCATAATCGTCTATTATATTAGGCTCTTGCCAAAAGGCATTGTAGTAAGAGCCTTTGTTTTTAAGCTGGGCATTGTTTTTCCATTAACACTGCAGTACTCAAATTCACAAAAAAGTGCAGTGGAACGAAGGGCAGTAGTTCTGCTTTTTTTTTTTTTTTTGGCGGTATGCGGGCCTCTCACTGTTGTGGCCTCTCCCGTTGCGGAGCACAGGATCCGGACGTGCAGGCTCAGCGGCCATGGCTCACGGGCCTAGCCACTCCGCCGCATGTGGGATCTTCCCGGACCAGGACACGAACCCGTGTCCCCTGCATCGGCAGGCGGGCTCTCAACCACTGCACCATCAGGGAAGCCCAGTAGTTCTGCTTTTCTTTCCTCCTGGTAAGAGTAGCAGCTGTGAGTTTTCATTGTCCGTTTGAAGATTCAATGTTGAGGAGCTGAGGTGCTCTTTCTTTGGATATCATTTTAACAATTCCCATTCCGTGCGCTTTCATTCTCAGGGTTTGCTTAGCTAAACCCTAGGAAGCTGCGGTCTTGACCAGCTGGCACTTGCTTTCTGGTCTCATCAGCTTCTATTCCAATAGCCACTCAGTAGAAAATTAGTTTTTCAGTTGTTTTCTTCCAAATCTTGGAATCATTTGCTTCGTTCTCTTTGGTTTGAAGATCATTTTCAGAATCTGGAGTTAATCACAGTACAGCGTAAACCACAATCTCTTCCTCATTAACTTTTTTTTGCTGGCATGGTGGCCAGATCCCTCTGCTCAGTTACATAAAATTCAACAAAAATCTGAGGTTGTGAGGAAAATAGTCTCAGCTTCTCAGCGTTTAAGGAGGAAACTGGGAACAGAATTTAATTCCATGTTCACCAAAAGGCCTGGCAGTACTGAGAGAAAGAAATATCAATAGATCAGCCAGCTTACCTTATCATTTCACTTAGTTTTTTAATGTTTTTTTTAATCCGGTTTTGAGACATAATTGACATTTAGTTTTAGGTATACAACATAATGATTTGCTATGGGTGTATTATTGTGAAATGATTATCACAATAAGTTAACATCCATCACCTCTCATAGTTAATTTTTGTGATGAGGACTTTTAAGAGTATTCTCTTAGGTCATTTCACTTATACTCATCCCAACTTTCTTTTTTCTTTTCCTTTCTTTCTTTCTCTCACCAATTAATGGTTCTGGCATATTCTCTTTTAAAATATTTTTGTTTAACGACATATACATCTGAAATGTACACAAACCAGAAATGGACCTATCAAAGAATTTTTACAGAGTGAACACATCCATGTAACTAGCACCGAAAAAAGAAGCACCCCAAAGATAGCACCCAGGAGCCCCCTTCTCCATCCCAGACATAATTCCTTATAAAAGTAACTTTTCTCTTGTTTTCTAGTACTATATATTAATTTTGCCCTTTTGTTTTACTTCCTATAAGTAGAATCATCCAGTATATACTCCTCCTTCTGGCCTCTTTCATTCAAACTGCTTCAAATTTTGGATTTTGATCTTTTCCTGGGCTAGCAATATGATACTCTCGTGATGGTGGCCAGTGGCTGCAGCCGCAGCTCCCAGTCAGCTCCGTGATCACAAGGGGAAACAGCTGATACACTTACAACCATTCTGTACCCATATAACCTTCTGTTTTTCACTTGCAGTATAGTATTCAATAAATCACATGAGATATTCAACATTTATTATGAAACAGGCTTTGTGTTAGGTGATGTTGCCCAACTGTAGCCTAATGTAAGTGTTCTGAGCATGTTTAAGGTAGTCCAAGCTACGCTATGATGTTCCATAGATTAGGTGTATTAGATGCATTTTCTACTTGTGATATGTTCAACTTACAATGGGTTTATCAGGAACGTAACCCCATCGTAAGTTGAGGAAGATCTGTAATTGTGAAATTCATTCATATTATTGCATGTAGCTAAAGTTTGTTCTCCTGGCTGCGTGATACGTCATCATGTGGGTAGATGGCACTTTTGTAATCCACGTTGCTGTTGATGGGCGTTTGGCTATTGTGCATAGTGCTTCTGCAAACATTCTTGTGCACATCACTTGGTGAATATCTGTACACATTTCTGCTGGATATACACCTAGGGATAGAGCTGCTGGGTCATAGGGTAAGATATGTTCAGCTTTAGTAGATTCCATCAAACTGACTTCCAAAGAATCTGTACCAGTTTACACTCACCCCAGCAGTGTATGGGGTCGCAGTTGCCACACCTGGTATTGTCAGTCGTTTTGTCAGTCGTTTCCATTTTGATCCTTCTGATGGCTCTTTAATTTGCATTTTCCTGGTGACTAATGAGCTCAAGTACCTTTTCAATATTGGCCATTTGCTTATCATCTCTTGTGAAGTGCCTATTCAAGTATTTTGCCATTTTTTCTGTTGGGGTTGTCTGTCTTTTTGATTTGCACACGTGTGTTTTGGATATGAGACCTTTATTGGATGTGTGTGAGGTCAGCATCTTCTCACAGTCTGGTTTCCTTTCTACTCTCTTACCAGTGTCTTTTGATGAATAGACATTCCATTTTAGTGTAGTCCAGTTTGCCCATTCTTTCCTTTATGGTTGGTACTTTTTAGTTTCCAGTTTACAAAATATTTGTTTACCCAAGGTTATGAATAGATTTGTCTATGATTTCTTTTAGAAGCTTTATTGTTTTGCCTTTCACATTTAGCTCTTTAGTTTACTGGAATTTTTGTTTGTTTTTGAATGGTGTGAGCTAGGGAGTCAAGATTCATTTTTTTTCCATATGGATACCCAGTGGACCCGGCACTTTTCATTGAAAAGGTCATCCTTGCCCTACTGCACTGTTTATTCTCTGTTCTATTACATTGATTATGTATCTTTGTGTCAATAGTAAACTGTGTCGGTTATTATAGCTTTGTGACATGTTGTCATAGTCACTTAGAAGGGAAATTCATAACTCTTAGAGGTCCTACGTTCTTGTGATAGGAGGGGGAAAAGCATTAAAACTAATAAATACACATTTTCAGGTATTTTGAGTAGTGATAGAGTTCAAAAGATAGAAGTCCAAAAATTTGGACTTCTAAAATTAGCCCTTCACTAGCCACAGGGATTGGGCATGGGAGTTCCTAATGGGATCATATGGGGAAAATATTCAAGGTTTCCTTGAAGTAAATTAACAACTTCTAATTTTATGTGATATTTTGGTTTTCCATTAACTCATTGGTTCCTATCCATATTACTAATCATCCCCATTTACAATTTTCCATAAAGTCTTCATAAAATTATCATGTAAGTGCATGTGAGTATTTTCTTTTGTTTCTAGGTGTTTCCCTCTTCGATTAAGTTCTTTGATGGTAGATAATGAGAGACCTCTGAGGGTTTTTCTAGTTCTTTAACAATCTTCTGCAATATTTTTTCAGTCTGTTACAACAGCTTACATTGTGCAGTGATAATAGAGATAGATAATATCTATCTATAGAAATAGATAATATTTGTAGATGAGTCCAGGCGGTGTTGCAGGTGGATTCTGCATCTGTGGCTTCTCTGGTACTCCCACACTTTTTTTAATTAGAAAAAAATGATTTTTCTAAATCATTTCCTAGTAATCACCCAGTCCATTCTCTTGTGTGCAGTTCTGAGCTAGTTAAATTCAGAATTGCCTTCTCTAAAATGATCACTGCAAACTCAGCTTTCCTGAGGTCGAGATTTTAATTGACAGAGTGGAGCAGTAAAGGCATATGGATCCTTTTTTTTTTTTTTTCTCCCCCATGAGGGGCAAATTGTAGGCAAACAATATGTTTAATATTGATTTTATATGCAACAATAATAATTTCCCAGAAAGGTACGCATTATCTGTAAGTCAAATAAGGAAGAAGCTCGTATGGGTCTCAGCTCATACACAGAAGGGAGAGGGATGGAGTTGTTGAGGCACTGCATAGAAGAAAATAAAACTTTCTTCCATTTAGAAACCTGAAAGTAGTCCTTCAGCTACAAGGTCATCTTCATTGTTTATTCAGTAATATAATGTATATGGTAATATTGCCATTCTGTTGTCTCTTAGAATATATTCTATCTTCTGAAAGGGGATAGTGTTATATTTAAGCAGAGTAATTATAATGACTCATTCTCCTTGTTATAGCCCCTAAAAATGACCTGAAATGAATTTCCTAAAGTTTGAAAACTGCTTTTAGAATAGAGCTCACGGAAGATAGAACTGTATCTATTAGATAGGACTCAGCACCATTTTATTCAGTTGAAACTACTGAATACTTTTTTGATGGGGGAAAATCAGCAAGTTTCTATTCAGATGTCCCAGCTGGCATTTTTGAGATTCAAGTTCAAAAAGGGCTTGACAAGTTTAATGCTGCCCAGGCATACCATTTACTCAGGAGGGGAGACAACTTATTTCTATCATTGTTTTGTAAAATTTGGGTGACTATAAACAAAAATAAAAAGAGAGATGTTCATAGATGTCTTTTTGTTGGAAAACATGGTCACTTTACTATAGCTTTGAATATAAATGGGGGAAAAGTTCTTGTGTCTGGGTGTTATGGACTCACTCGGCACAAATTAAGGTAGGGATTCAGGAAGTGTCAGTAGTTGGAACCTAGTCTTTCTGATCGTCTCGGAGGCTGTTTGGTAACAGCTTTCTTTACTTCCTTGCACAAGCTGGACTTGGATCTGAAAAAAAAAAAAGGGATCTGGTAACATTAAAGGAAAAGCAGTTGGGAGCTGTCGCTGAAACATTATGAAAAGGAAATCCACCCCCCAATTTGTTCCTTCCACTAGAAAAGAAACCCCACAGATGAAGATGTCATGTGGTGTCTTGAACTGCCCACACCAGACACACAAAGTCTGTTTGAAACAATTTATTTCACAAGTGTGGTTTGATATGTACAGATGCAGACACCATTCATATCCCTGTCTAAGGATGCCATTTCTGATGGGCATTTGTGGCTAGTTAGGAAAATTGGTACAGGTCTGCTCTACTCGTCCTGGATTGCTTAGAAGTCATCGTTAGTCACATGGTTGCCACTTACCTCCCAAACAAACCCATCTTTGAATACTTTGGGGCAACCACTTCAGGATTTCATTATACCATTGACCCTTGAACAACATGGGTTTGAACTTCGCAGGTCCACTTACACGTAGATCTTTTTCCAACAGCAAATACTGTAGTGCTACACGATCCACAGTTGGTGGAATCCCTGGGTGCTGAACCACAGGTACGGAGGAACCACGTATATGGAGAGCCAGCTATAAATTATACATGGATTTTCGACTGTGCAGAGGATTGGTTCCCCTAACCCCCGCATTGTTCAAGGGTCAATTATATTTTCTGCTGAGACATGGTACATTCTGTAATGGGAACTGCTTTACGTTGAGTGTAAAAATTTAAATTCTTCCAGTTTTGACGTTGAGTCCTATTTTGATGTGATCACCTCACTTATTTTTCAATAATTGCATTACCACTTGTTCTTTTCATGAAGCTAATAAAATGTCTTGAAACCAGAATCAGATCCCTGAATGGGCCATTTTGCTTTATCTTAGACTTCACCTCAACAAGTCTTGCCAAATGTGTGTCACTAGACAAAAATGCCAGCTGATTGCTTGGTAGAAACCCGACGCTGCTGTTCAAATGAAGGTACATTGAGAGTGTCTCCCAGGTTGCCACCTTGATTTAGAATGTGGCTGCCGAGGATTAAAAGTGTTAGTGAAGGAAAAGCACTTTCAACTCTTACCTAAAAAGAGAATCTTTCCTTTACACATTGGAGTTTCAAGAATAGCCGTGAAACAATATTGAGAACGTCTGTCATCTAGTTGGGTGGATCCCAATGTTTTCTAGTATGAAGACCCCTTCTTAATTTATGCATGACGGCCTGCATGATGGTGGTCATGCTTTTAGCATCTTCTGATTGGGTAGGTACATAATTTTTCTAAGTTGATTACTTAAGTAAATTTGCACTTGCTTAATCATAGAACATCTCAGCACATTTGCAAAAAGGAACTACATACATTTGCAGTCATCAGTACGATCAACAGACAGAGCTTCATGTGGAATCATGGACCCCTTGCAAATACTCCATAGTTTGAGAATTGCCAATCTGTATCTTCCGGTTCCTTTACATCACAGATAAGAAAAGTCAGGGCCCAGAGAGATTCAGTGATTGGTCCAAGTTTTTATGGTCTCTGGCAGAACTAGATTGCAATTCATGTCTCCTGGTTTTTCTACTCCCCACCACAGGCTCCCTTAGTTGGATTAGAAAAGGATGATCAAACTCCTGAATTTTCATTTATGAATTTATAGTGCTGGGTATTAATGGGAGATGCCACAATATAAAAAATCATGCAGGAAAGATGGAACCCCAGTGTGGAAGCTCAAACTGGCAGTGCCCAGTACATGGTAATTGTTCAGCAGATAGAGCAGATGGAAGCACAACTTCTCCATTTCTAACCCTCTGTCCCTCCACCTCCACCCTGCCCGAGTGTTCCAGTCCCCTTAAACATGAAGATTTCACTTGTCCTTGTTCGTTCAGTTTATACAATTGAATGTTCAAACCTGCTTTTCCCAAAGATATTTATTTATAATAATTCAACTCCCAGGCTTCCCTGGTGGCGCAGTGGTTGAGAGTCCGCCTGCCGATGCAGGGGACACGGGTTCGTGCCCAGGTCCGGGAAGATCCCAGATGCCGTGGAGCAGCTGGGCCCATGAGCCATGGCTGCTGAGCCTGCACGTCTGGAGCCTGGGCTCCACAATGGGAGAGGCCACAACAGTGAGAGGCCCGCATACCGCAAAAATAAAAAAATAAAAACTCAACTCCCACCTCTGTCCACTCCCCACCACCAATAATTTTGTGTCATAACTTTGTGAGACCATCCCACTGGCAGGAAGTGGCACAAGCAGACGGGTTGTTCTAAATTCCCAGGCAAATATTTCAGAAAGAAATTTTCTCTCTTGCGATCCTGGAAAGTAACATTTATATGAATACTTAAATAAGTCTTCCCCTGGTCTTCATTCTTTCTGGTGTTATAGAAGCTATCTCTAAGCGAATTAAGATGGTGTATATTCCAAAAACAAACCTTATCTTTAATATAAGTATCAACTATCCTGCAGCAGGAACACCCATTTCAGAAATATATTTGCATCTTCCCAAGTCCATGAAATTGTTACTTGAATCCTACTGGACTTAGCCTTTTGTAGAAGAGCTGATAGAGCTGTCCAAGGAAGAGTGCTTCGTGCCAGGCAGAGTCAGACGTTAACTCAGATGATCCTTTCCTTGGGTTCAGGGCTCTTTCAGACAAGTCGATAGTAGACTCTTTTGATTTCCCCAAAGGAAAGAGGAGAGAACAGATACCCCCAGCTGTCTGAGAAGACATAGAGCAGTTAGGTATTTTATCTCTTAGGGGAAATTGTTACTTTAAGTTTATTTGATAGTGACCATGTGTAAAGTAACAATATTAAGTCTGTAGGAGACTTGGCACTTCATTTTTTTTTTTTTTTTAGAACAATGTGGCTGCTTGCAACACACCATTTATTTAATGGGAAGGATCAGGGAAACATTGAGTTCCATGAGGCTGCAGTAAGCCAATGCCTGCAACCTCAGATAAACAAAGTAAAGATGGGTGTTTGTACAGATTTGCACTGCTTAGACTCTGGGGGCCCTCACATCTTTTAGGAAGAGCCTTTTAGAGCAGATTGGAAGCTCCTTCTACAGTCGGTCAGCTCCATTTGTTTGATTTGTTTTGTTTTTGGCGGCGTTGGGTCTTTGTTGCTGTGCGTGGGTTTTCTATAGTTGCAGCGAGCAGGGGCTACTCTTCGTTGCGGTGCAGTGGCTTCTCTTGTTGCGGAGCACAGGCCAGCTTCAGTAGTTGTGGCGCATGGGCTCTAGAGCACAGACTCAGTAGTTGTGGCGCACAGCCTTAGTTGCTCCACGGCATGTGGGATCTTCCCGGACCAGGGATCAAACCCGTGTTCCCTGCATTGGCAGGCGGATTCTTAACCACTGTGCCACCAGGGAAGTCCCGCTCCATTAGTTCTTAATCCTGGTTTACAGACACACACAGCCCAGGGCTTCTGTAGCACACACTGGGCTCATGTTTATTTTTTTTAAGGACAAACCTTTCACTAATGCTCACTTTGCCCTGTTATTCTCCTTGCTTATCTCAATCTCTCTAATCCCTCCATCTCGAAACCTCCTCAAGACAAGTGCAAAGCAGAAGCCCAAATTATTGGCATTGGAGTGTGGCCCTGAAGATATCTGGGGAGGATTGCTCACAAGTTTCTCTTAACAAATTAGTAACTGAAAGTCAATGCTTTTGATAAATTGATATTAAATTGATGAAGATTAAAATGGCCCACAGTAAATTGTGTTCCAGTTGAAGATATGATTAGAGAACACCTGTATAAAGCCTGTGACTGTGATCTCCACCTTGGTTCTCCTCTGAAGCAGATCTGGAGAAGTCTGCTTTCTTCAAAATGACAGCAGCATCTGGTCCTCGCTTAAAAAGTAGAGGTTTGACACCCTCCTTTTCTTCACCTGCATATGGTACTTATCCCGGCCCTAGGAGCCCTACACGCAGGGTAGTCAGCAGCCCTCCAAAGACACAGCCCCAGAGCTACATACGCTGCTTCAGTGTGGCAGCCTGGCACTTTGCCACTTCTGAGGAGCTGATATGTTGGAAGCCACTTCCAGTCAGAGAAAAATTCAAAAACAAGTTATCAGAAAGAAATGTAAAAAGTAAAATGATGAGAGGCAGAATTTACAAAAATGCTAAACTTTTCAGAATATGCCTAAGACAGACATATTTGTATTATTCCACTGGGGATAGATTTTGTTGTTCATGGGTATATTCTGTATAGCACATGTTTCTTTAAAAAAAAAAAAAGTAAGCTATTACTTTTTATGTTGCCTCTCTTATTTTCTAGGCCCTCAAATAGAATAATTCTGTTACTGAAGAGAATTAGAATAATATGATCAGGTATGTTACAAGCAAAAATGGCTACAGTTTTGAAAGTAGTTTTTCAACTACCGAAGTACGGAGTAATAGGGTGGTGGTTTCAGCATCTTAAGCATGTCCTTCAGCACTTGGTGTGAGTGACAGCTAATAGAGTAGAGACAGCCTGCAGACTGTGGCTCTTGAGTCTGCACAGCTGGTGCTCTGGACCGTAAAGAGAAATAATTATATCTGCATAGTTTAATGTGTGCTTCATTGAAGTTTTGTAGGGAATAGCTTACTACTTTTCCCCTTGAAAACCTTGGGGATTATATGCTAAGAAGCTAACATATAGACTCTTCCTCCTTCTATTTCTGTCACGTATTCAACATGGGGAGCCTTATTTGCATTTAAATTTTAGATATGGGGCCTCTCTTGACCTAACAGTCATAAGATTTCCATGTGCTTGTGACTGACAGACGGATATTTAAAATAATCAAACGTATGTTATTCTTTGAAACCATATGATTCAGTCTCTCTTGTGGCTAAATTTTTCTCCAAAACTGAAGGTGTTCAGAATCCTCCGCTCTGAAGGTGGTGTGTGTGCGCGCGCATGTGCATATGGGTAGACATCAAAAAGAAAAAGGAAAAATACCTCATTATGCACTTGCTTCTTTGAACTTTAACCTCATCTTGCAAATAGGCAGATTTCCTTATCTGTGATGCATCTCATCAGGAAGTACTGGATATATTTTTGTAACTATTTTGCAACATAATCCTGCATCTTTCTGCCTCCCTTGAAAACAATATGTTCTGTCCCTCAAAGACCATAACGCTTGGGTTAAAAGTTTGAAAAAGCAAATAACAAAATAGAATTCCATGCTCTGTAACTACCATGCTCCACCATGCAAAGTCCCAGATGCCAGCCCCCTAAACACCACTGTTAATTCCTTCCCTACTGGAAAAATATTGCTTCCCTTCATGCCATCAGGAGGATGCTCCATCTCTCTCTGCAGGGTGGACTAGTGTGTTGGCTCTAGGCTATTCTGACAGACTGTTGGGGAAAAAGGGTGAGAGAGATAGGAGGACTGATGACGACGTCGTGGAGACGGGGATGTAGCCAAGCAGTCTGAACAGAGCAGCGGTCAAGGCACAGCTACCAGGGCTAAGGATGGAGGTTTGGGCTGGATGATAAGTGGGAGGAAACTGGCTGTGTAGATGGAAAATGGCCGTGTGTAGAGGCAGTTCGAGTTAGATGGCTTACCAACTAATAAAGTGTCTATTATACCCTTAACACTTCTCTTGCCACTTAGTCTGCCAGAGCTCAGTTATAAAAATAATCTCATTAAATCAAGTTATTATCTAAATCATAAAATTAACTTTTCAGAAAGACAACGTAGGAACTTTCTAAGGACGAAACATCTTGTGTATTTGAATGACGTGGCATTTTAGCTCCCTCATTTCCCCACGACTCCACTCTCATTGACCTGCTCTGGACAGTATCGCTTCTTGCCCGCGGAGGACATCGCCTCCCCACGCTTCCTTCCTTCTACCCCACCTTCTCCTAGGGGTGCTGTGCTTCATCTCTGTCTTTCTGTTCTCTCAGCTTGGTTCACTGCATCTCTGGAAAGTTTATCCTTTTCTGCTTACACATACTCTTTATAATCTCCTTCCTTCTTGCCCTTTAGCCTCTCAGTTTTCTCAGGAGAATTTTGTTTCTTCTTCATCTTCGTGGCATTTTTGAGCCAAAAAATGTGTGCTAATCATGGCAAAGTAACACTTTCCTTTAGAGCACTTGGCTTACTTTGAATGTTTACATTCATTAGTGAGATTCTTTTGTGAATTTCTCTCTCCCCTGCAGGAGAATAACTCCATGAAGGTGGTGACTTTGGTTTTTCTCACTTGTTTTATTATATTCCCAGCTTCTATATATTTGCAGGCACAAGGCAGACATTCAATGAATATTTGCTGAATTATTGAATGAATGAATGCAGTATTTATTGAGCACCTACTATATATCAGATACTATCCTAGGTACTGGGATATAATGACAAATAAAATTGACAAGTCCCTAGACTCCTGGAGCTTACATTCAATTAATAAATGCATCAAATTATCCTCATTTAAATAAAAGAAAAAACAACTGAAAGTAGACATCATTAAAAAACCAGTATGATCAAGCTCTAAAATCCTTGAAAGTAAACATAAGAGTCTATCTCCTTATCTTTTTCTAGTTAAAACTTTTCCTTAAGTGCTGCTTTCCAGTGAAAATATTTTTTATTTTACCTCATTATTTTTCTCTCTTAATGACTAATATTATATAGTATTATTTTCAACTATATGTCATTGCAAACATAATGTTACAGCCACATTATAATATGAATAAGCTTTGGATATGAGCATAGGATCCCAACTATCTTTTACAACAACTTTTAAAGGAAAAGATATTCATGTGTCTAACAATGAACGTAATTAACTCTTGGAATACAGCCTATCTGTGTGGTTAGAGGGGATTTCAGCATGGGCAAAACCCAATGAAATGTTGGAGGAAGCATTACAGTGTTAATAACCTGGCTTTTTTTAAATAGTCGTAAATATTTTATCTACTCATTGCTCCAACATCATCATTATTAAGAGGAAGAACTTGATCACGGCCCTGCAATGTAGGTCTTAGTGCTGGTTCTCCTTCCCCGGTTGTGGTCTATCTAAACGTCACTCAAACTTTTCTTCTTCCAAAGGGAAAAATCAAACGAGAGGTTGTCGCACTCTTGATGTGGAAGACCATTCACCAACTAGATAAGGTGGTAAACCTTTTCCACAAGTTGCATGAATTCTCATTAGACATTAAAATTAAAAGGCATATTGTGTGAACATCCTGCCAATGAAAATGCTAATATATATATATATATATATATATATTTTTTTTTTTTTTTTCTGTATGCGGGCCTCTCACTGTTGTTGCCTCTCCCGTTGTGGAGCACAGGCTCCAGACACACAGGCTCAGTGGCCATGGCTCACGTGGCTAGCCGCTCCGCGGCATGTGGGATCTTCCCAGACCGGGGCACGAACCCGTGTCCCCTGCATCGGCAGGCGGACTCTCAACCACTGCGCCACCAGGGAAGCCCCATCAGTGAGTTTTTAATACTGAGTGTCTAACTTCAAAAAGACTGATATTGTTTAAAGGGGAGGTAAGATTCCTGGGTTCCCTTTACATAATTCTCCACATCCCACTAGATCACCCTCTTTTGGCTTCAGCACCCCTAACTGAATGAGCACATTTTCTTTTTTCATTTTTCCAGTCATGAGCCTTTTCTTCATTACCTGAGGGTGTAGTCTCCTAAGAATGGGCACCTCCTGCTTAAAGCATTCTGCTCAGGGCAGGTATGATGAACTCCTCAGCTAAGAGGTGCTGGTTGGATTTTTTTCTAGATCAAAGCTTTCATCTTGACTCATTAGGGAAAATGCCACATAAATCACTGAGTCAGTGATATCCCTGGAGTGCAGCACTTGCCTCCATCACAAAGGGTCTGCAGTCTGCAGTCTACAGTGAGGGGAAGCGAAGGACTTGCTTAAGGTTGGCTCTTTAGAAGATGGTTTTCACCCTATCTCATGTCCAGTGTGGGAAGTAGGACAAAGGATTTTAGGAGAGTAATAATCAAAGGCAGACCAGCTCTCTCCTGATATGGACGGTACTCGAGCAGGACAGATGTTCCAAGTCACATGTGGAGAAGTATTTGTGGTTGGATTCTGTTTGAAACTGATTGTTGATACTCTCATGAGACAGCCTGTGACAAACTGTATAATAAAAATGTTAAAAATAGCATATTTATTCCCTGGAAAAGCTGAGTTCCCACAATTCAGTGAGCTGGGAAAATTGCTAAACTTTTTGGACACAAAGTGCTGATTCTCTGCTCTTATAACCCTTTCATTACAGATAGGATTTTTTCATTATAATTTTTGTTTTTCTGAACTGTTTCAGCTAGCCTTTTTAAAAAATAATAAAACAAATAAGTCAACTTATATAGTTGAATAAAAATTTTAAATCCAAGTAAAATGTACATGCAATATTGATAAATTACAAAATGACAGTAAATTTTTCAGAAAATTCTATGCATATACCAGCCCTGCCCATTAGAAATATAATGTGAGCCACAAATGCAGTTCACGTATGTAATTTAAAATTTTCTAGTAGTCACATTAAAAAAATAAAAGCAATCAAATAAAATTAATTTTAATCATATATTTAGTATACTTTACTTGACCCCATATATCCAAAAATCTTATCGTTTCAACATGCAATCAATGTAAAAAAGTTATTGAGGTATTTTATATCTTTTTATTGAATTAAATTCTCAAAATTCAATGTATATTTTATACTTACCACACAGCTCAATTCAAACCACCCACATTTCAAATGCTCAGTTACCACACGTAGCTAGTGGCTACCGTATTAAAGGTCATAGGTCTATACCATAACAAACATTTGAGTAAAAGTTTGAAAAACATAATTATCTATCTAAAAATATGTAGATATTTACCAGTGTTTCCTAGGGCCTTTCATGTACAATGGATGCATAGATCTTGGTTGAGAATGTAGGAGATGAAGCATACATAAAGACAGAGTAGGCAAGTACTTTGTGTGGTATGACTGAGGTGAACTAGAATGAGAAATGTTTGGACTATCTAAGTAGTTTCATATTGGGTTTGCCAAAAAGTTTGTCTGGGTTTTCGTAATGTCTTACGGGAAAACATGAACGAACTTTTTGGCCAACCCATAGATTTCAAATAGCACTATGTATCAGAAATGCTTTTGGCTGCAAGTAACACAAACTGAATTACAGTGACTGTGATGGTTAATTTTATGTGTCAACTTGGCTGGGCCATAGTACTCGGACATTTGGTCAAATATTATTCTGGATGTTTCTGTGAGGGTGTTTCTGGATGAGATTAACATTTAAACAGGTGGACTTTGAGTAAAGCAGATTGCCCTTCATAATGTGAGTGGGCTTCATCCTATCAATTGAAGGCTTTAATAGAACAAAGACTGACCTCCCCCAAGCATCTGTCAGCAAATGGCCTTTGGACTTGAACTGCAGCATCAACTTTTCCTTGGGTCTTCAGTCGCTGGCCCACCCTGCAGTTTTGGACTTGCCAACCCTATAAATCATGTGAACCAATTCCTTAAAATAAATCTCTTTCTATATATAGACACATCTTATTAGTTCTGTTTCTCTGTATAGTGAATTAAACCAAGAAGGGTTTATTTTGTCACAGAAGAAGATATCTGGAGACAAATAGGTGCTGACAGCCTGTTGATGGTTCAGCAGCCTGTTGATGTCATGGCAGTGTCTCTGATTTTCTTGGCCTTTCCCTCATGCTTACTGCCACATTTTTGCAAAATGGATGCTGCATCTCCAGACACCACATCTGCATTCAAGGAAGGGAGGGAGGGAGGAGGGAAGGAAGGAAGGAAGGAAGGAAGGAAGGAAGGGAGGGAGGGAGGGAGAAAGAGAGGAGGGAAGGAAGGAAGGAAGGAAGAGAGGGAGGGAGGGAGGAAGGAAGAAAGAAAGAAAATAAAAAAAGAAAGAAAAAACTAGGATGATGTTAAAAAAACAAAACTTTCAGAATCCTCCCCTGTAATCTTCTATTGTATCACATTGTATCACAAAGTCACTACTAGCGCAAAGGTGGCAGGAAAACCAAGTGCTTTGTTTTTCCAGCCTCTGTAGTAGAAAATAGCAAGAGAGGAGGAGATTGAAATTTACTGTTGGATCAACCAATCCACAGTGTCAAAGACTAAGTGGAAATTGGTACAATCCTTTGGAAGGGAGTATATAAATATATACACTATAAGCCATAACAATTCCAAGCATTCTATAACTGAAGCATTAAGATATTCCTTTCATCATTGTCTATAATTTTGGATTATGCACCCATTATTTTGGCTGCCCAGCCTCTAATACCTTTTCTATTTAGAAGGGAATACAAGAATGGCAGTGAGGCAGAACCCACCACAGAAGTTAAAAGCAGCAGATATTTTTCCTCCCTGGGTCATGGAACCTTCATACTGACTCAGACACTTGTGGAATGTTGGGTCTCTGGGGAGTGATGCAGGGCTCAAGGTCCATTAGAGATTATTTGAATCTGCTGCTCTAAAGTCCAGGGTGCCGGGCCAAACATCAGAGGCGGCCATGCTTGGTGAGGATGCTGATAGTACTGACCTCACAGGTTTCTTAGGAAGAGAGGGTGAGATGATGCTTAGCAGAGCACCTGGCATATAGTCAGCCCTCCATGCACATTTCCTCTGTGTATTACGTGATGTCACAGATCTTTCTTCCTTGCACCAGAGCAGTAGCACCTCCATTCTCTTAAAATAACCCGCCCTCCCTGTCTTCACTGGTCCTGCTAGAGTGTTGTTGCCTTACCTGCCTCCAGCCTCCAAACTTCAGACTGTATCAGAACCATGTTTTCTTATTTGCAGTCCTGATCAGCTGGCTCCTGCCTTTTCTTTTCCTTCCTTCCTTCCTTCCTTCCTTCCTTCCTTCCTTCCTTCCTTTCTTTCTTTCTTTCCTTCCTTCCTTCCTTCCTTTCTTTCTTTCGACGCATCGTCACCTACTGAATAAAGTCCAAATCTCATAGCCTGGAAGCAGGACACCTCTGGAATGCCCAAATGGGAGAGACTTGGGGTCAGCAATATGATGAAGGAGATTGAAAAATTATCTTATTTTTTTACTTAGATTGCTTTTTAAAAAAATATTTATTTATTTATTTTATTATTTTTTGGCTGCGTTGGGTCTTAGTTGCGGCACGTGGGATCTTTCCTTGCGGCGCGCAGGCTTCTCTCTAGTTGTGGCACGCAGCTCCAGAGCACGTGGGCTTTGTAGTTGCAGCATGCAGGCTCCAGAGTGCGTGGGCTCTGTAGTTGCGGCATGCAGGCTTAGTTTCCCCGCGGCATGTGGGATCTTAGTTCCCCAACCAGGGATCAAACCGGCATCCCCTGCATTGCAAGATGGATTCTTAACCATTGGACCACCAGGGAAGTCCCCAGATTGCTTTTTATACATCAATAAATTAGCAAAGTTTTTTTAAAATCCAACTTCAAGGCACTCCCAATGGCCATATCTGGGACAATTTGAACAACAAAATGAATAATGATAGTAATGGATTATAACCTATAAAATAGGAATATATGAGTCCTTGTCCATCAATGGATGAATGGATACGTGGAATACTACTTACCCATAAAAAAGAATGAAATCCTGCCATTCATGATAACATGGATGGACCTTGAGGGTATTATGTTAAGTGGAATAAGTCAAATGGAGAAAGACAAATACCATACGATTTCACTCATATGTGGAATCTAAAAATAAAACAAAAAAATGAGCAAACAAACTAAATTCATAGCTACAGAGAACAGATTAGTGGTTATCAGAGGGAAAGGGAGTAGGAGGGTGAGTGAAATGGGTAAAGGGGGTCAATTGTATGGTGGTGGATGGCAGCTATAGTTGTGGTGGTGATCACTCTGTAGCGTATACATATGTTGAACTATAATGCTGTACACCTGAAACTTACATAATAAAAAAGAATGCGAGTCCATACTGATATAAATAATTGAATGAAGAAATAAATGGGGGCTTCCCTGGTGGCGCAGTGGTTGAGAGTCCGCCTGCCGATGCAGGGGACACGGGTTTGTGCCCCGGTCCGGGAAGATCCCACATGCCGCGGAGCGGCTGGGCCCGTGGGCCATGGCCACTGAGCCTGCGCGTCCAGAGCCTGTGCTCTGCAACGGGAGAGGCCACAACAGTGAGAGGCCCGCGTACCGCAAAAAAAAAAAAACACTGCTCAGGTTGTGTCTAAAGGACCCTGGAGTCAACCTGAGGAGGCTCTCACTAGCCAAAGATGGAAAATTTTGAGTTAATATTGATAATTGCAATGGATTGAAATTCATCAAATATCTTTAATCCATGATTTCACAAAAATATGGAAAGTAATTATTACTTTTGGCAGATGATAGAAAATCAAATAATTATCTTGAAAACTGGCAGGTAGAGCTAAATAACCAAATATTTATCCCTCCTTTCCTATATGAACTGTATCACAGTACAACCAAATAATGGATGAGGGGGAGTGATTCTTTATGAAAGTATTCTAATGAATAAATTAAAAAAATTTATAGAACTAGAAAATCACAATTTGTGGTAGGTATTAAGTGTCAGCAGTTTCTAAAAACACAAAATGAATGACAATCAGATGTTATGTGCCTCCAAAGTCTTCATAATACCACCTACAGATTTGTCAAGGGGATGAACCAGAGTCTAACCTTGTCTCTGGACTCACCTTCTAGTTTGCAGGAAATATAGAGAACAGAAGACTAAGTCAGGATAGTGGTTACTTATGGGGAAGGGAGGGTTTGCGGTTGGGTTGGGACCCATTGAAGGGCTTCTGGCGTGACTGGTGAAGTGCTATTTCAGGACCTTGGAGACATTTGCCTTATAGTAATTCAGTAAGCCATACATTTAATTCATGTAGTTTTCTATATTAGTGTTTTATTTTACAGTAAAATTAAAGAGGATATGAAGAAAAAGAAAGAAGATAAAACCACCAAAAAATTGAGTGAATTTTTCCATAACTTAGCTTGGGAAGGCAATGTTTCACAGAGGTCATGGGTTGATTTGACATAGCAAACTTACTTCTAGAGGAGTTTGGGTTAAGTTTCCTCCAATTTACTGTAATCTTTCATGAACAGGTTTATTTTTAAAAAATAAGTAAACAAAACAGTGATAAGCTTTGTTCCCTGCTCTCCCAGAAGTGGTGAGAAAATAGAGTTATGTGTTTTCTCTTGCAAAAGCGTGCTTGATATTACCTAAAACATGTTTGTAATTTATCAGGGCAATAAATTTCTATGGATCAGTTAGGCAGCATGATAAGATACATGACTCTGGATTGTTTACTTATGCTGTCTACTAAGTCCTATTATTAGGTGGAATCTTTTAGACATGTTGATGCTTATGCTATAGGCACATCAAGACAGTGCCTTGCATACTGAAGATACTCAATAAATGCTTGTTTTATAAAATTTCAATGAATAAATTAGAAGAACATATTAAATTGTACCATGAGTATGCAAATAGCTAAATCTAGACTGTAGACTTTTATGCCGTTTATAGATTAAAGCAGGAAGGTCTTCATCAGGAGTATCCCAGAATTCTGCCTTCTATTGATATGTTAATTCCTACATCCTCTTGTGGCTTTAAATAAACTGATGACTCCCAAATGTATATCTGCAGCCCAGACCCCTCCCGTGAACTCCGGATATATATTCTAATACCCTACTGGACAGCTCCACTTGGCTGGCTAATAGGCATCTCAAACTTACTATGTGCCCGACCAAATTCCTGATTTCCACCTCCCCAGACTTTCTCTACCCACATTTTTCCTATCTCAGTAAATGTCTACTTCTTCCTTCCACTTGCCTTAGTCCCAAATCTTGGGGTCATCTTTGGTACCTCCGTCTTTCACACCCTACAGCCAACCCATCATCAAATCCTTCCAACTCTACTTTCAAACAGGAATCTGTTTCTTATGACATGCACCACCCCAATCTGGTTCAAGGTGCCATCATTTCCTTTTATTTCAATACAATTTCAAACATGTAAAAAAGTTGCCAAAATAGTATAAAGAGCTCCCATATGCCCATTATCCAGATTTTCCAATGTTTTACATTTTTCTTCAATTTCTTTGTCATTCACTCATCTCTCTTTTCTTCCTTCTCTCAAACACACAAATGTAACACACACAAACAGATACACACACACAAATAAACATACATATATTTTATTCTGAACTTTGGTCACTTGATTAAAATGGTATCTACCTGGTTTTTCAGTGTTAAATTATAATTAACTTTAAGACTATGTAAAGATGCTATTCCTCATCAAATTTTCAACCACTAGTTTTAGTTTCCATTGATACTTTTCAAATTCCAGCATTCCGTCTAAATTTATTAGTTGTCATTATTCTGTGAAAAGGAGATTTTCCATCTCCCATTTATTTATGTATTATGCATTTGTTTATATCAGTATGAACTCAGGGACATATTTTATTGAATGCATTATATTCCATTACTTTTATTATATATTTTGATATCCAGTTGGATTATCCTTCTTCTGTATTTTATATCTACATATGTTATAAATCTCATAATACAATAATATAATATTATATTCTTTGCTTTAAAAAGTGAGCAATCTTTAAAATAAAGAGAGGAAAAATGCGATCTTTAATTTTTGCCATTTTGGTGCTCTTCATTTGTTCCTGTAAATCTGTATTTCCATCTGGTGTCCTTTGTCTTCATTTTGAAAACAGTTCTTCTCTTGTCATTTTAGTAGTGCAGGTCTGCTATTCTATATTCTCTCTGTTGCCCTGCTGGAACTCCAAGTACACAGATAATATATTACTTGATGTTGTTCCACAGGTCACTTAACTCTATTCTTTTTTTTTTTTTTTTTTTGCCGTATGCGGGCCTCTCACTGCTGTGGCCTCTCCTGTTGCAGAGCACAGGCTCTGGACACGCAGGATCAGTGGCCATGGCTCACGGGCCCAGCCACTCCGCGGCATGTGGTATCCTCCCAGACCAGGGCACGAACCCGTGTCCCCTGCATCGGCAGGCGGACTCTCAACCACTGCGCCACCAGGGAAGCCCTCTATTCATTTTTTAAAAACTTTTCTTTCTATTCTGTGGATTAGATCATTTCTGTTGATCTATCTTGAAGGTCACAGACTCCTCCTTCTGCTATTTCCAGTCTGTTGTTAAGCCCATCTAGTGAATTTTTCATTTGTGGTATTGTACTTTTCAGTTCTAGAACTTTAACCTTTTTCATAGTTTCCATTTTTTCTGTTGAGATTCATCAATAATTATGGCTACCTTTTTCTTTAAGTCATTGAACACATTTATAATACTTGCTTTAAAGGTCTTGCTTGTTAATTCCACTATCTGGTCATCTTGGGGTTAGCTTCTATTGATTGCTTTTTCTCTTGACCATGGGTCACATTTTTCTCTTTCTTCACATGTCTAGTGATTTGGATGTCAAACTGGGCATTTTGGATGGTATATTGTGGAGAATCTTGGATTCTGTTATCCACTTGTTCTAGCAAACAATTTACTTGGCTGAACTTAAACTCCAAACTCTGCCTCCCCTTCTGTGAGCAGCAGTTAAAATTTCTGGTCAGTTCTTATAGTCTTCTTCCTATTGTTTTCTTCTGGACTTTTGTTACCCCAGGTGTTTGCAGTTCAGGGGTCCACCAAGGAGTTGAATGGAATTTACATGCAGAATTTTGGGGTCCCCACTCTGTGGAATCTTTTTTTCTGAGACTTCTTTGCTCAATTTCCAGCTGCTCTTACAGCCTCTAAATTCTATCTGTCTCTTCAAATTGGTAAGACTGCTTTCTGAGAGAGTTCTAGCTGCCCCATGTTACATGGACTGGAGCCTGCTATCCAGTGAAAACCCACAATCTCACTTAGTGTGATTCCTTTCTTCCAAGGGTTGAATTCTCTCCAGTTTTTACCTGCTTCTGATCACTTGACAGTGCCTTAAAATTCTTAAAAAACATTTTGTTCAGAGTTTATAACTGTTATTTGTGAGAGGTTTAATTGATACATGTTACTCTACCATTCTCGGAACCAGAACCCACCATCATTTCTTACCTAGAGTATAGCAATGGCCACCTAATGGGTCTCCTTGCTCCCACTCTTGCCCTTTCAGTTTTCTACCCAGCAGTCTGAAGTATCCTTTTAGCATTAAAGTCATATCATTTCACTTTTCTGGTCAGAACCCTCTATTTCTCACCTCATTTAGAGTAAAAGCCAAATTCTTTGCAATGAGTTACAAGGCCCTCTGCCACCTAGCCTCTCATTATCTCTCTAACTACCTCTCATGTTCTGCTCCAGGAATACTTGCCTCTGTGCTGTGCTAACACACAGTAGATATACTCCTATCTCAGGGCATTAGTTCTGGCTGTTCCCCCTGCCTAAAATGCTGTTCCTTCAGGTATCCACCTTGCTCACTCCTTCACTTACTTCAGGTCTGGCTCAAATGTCACCTTCTCAGTGAGGCCTTCCCTGACCATTCTATTAAAAATGCAAACTCCCCTCCTCCCCCTCCCCATTTCTTATCTCCTTTCCTTAATATAGGTTTCTTTATAATACTTACTGCCATCTAAAATATTATCATTTTACTCTTTTGTTTATTTTCTACTTCTACTAGAAAAAATGAGCTCCATGAAGGCAAGAGTTTTTGCCTCTTTGTTCATTGCTGTCTCCTCAGTGTCAGAACAGTGCCCGGCAGTTAAGAGATGCTCATTAGACATTTGTTCACAGAAGATTGAATAAATTCAGATCGTCCTCTTTGTCAGGCAGGTCTATACTTAAACCATAGATACAAATTCAGTGATGAAGTCTGACCTCTCCTAATTAGGGATCAGGCAATACAATAGGTCTACCAAACACTTACTGTAAGATAAACCTATATTCTTTCTGTCCCAGATATGAAGAGCAGCAGTAATAAGATTCATTCTACCTAGACCTGTCTAAATTTATATGGTAGTTTAGCTGCAGTATAATACAAAGCACATAGGCTTTGGCATTGGACAAAGGGCACTTCAAACTTTGGACTGTTTAATACCTCTGAGCCTCAATTTCCTCATCTGGAAAGGAGGTTAATGGCCTTTACCTAGGTTTATTAGCTGAGACTGGATAAGTTTGAGTGACAGAAAAATCTGAAATAACAAAGGATCAAACAAGATAGAAGTTTATTTATCTCTCATATATAAATCTGGAGGTTGGTCCAGAGTGGGTATGGCACTCCATGCTGTTAGGGACTCATTTCATCTTGTGGCTCTGTCCATAGCAGCCTACATTACCAAGTTGACCTGAAGTCCCAAGGTGGTTGCTTCTGTTCCAGCTTCTGCGGCATATAACGTAGTGTTTATTTTGGAGGCTATCAGCCCACTTGAAAATGTTATTACCATGGCAAAAGGAAAGAATGAATGTTACAGGGCAAATGGTAGCATTACACTCTAGCTTATTGTAAAGATTAAATGACTCTAAGATGTTATCTAGAAACTACCTTCTCCTTTTTCTGCACTAAATCATCTCTTGGCCTCTCCCTTTCAAGAAAATGAACATTCTTTAATCCTTTCCTTCTGGTTCTTATTTCTTACATACTTCTTTTTCTTTTTGCTTTTATCAGTAGTTACTTCATTCATTTATTTTTTTAAATTTTTTTTTATTTTTTATTTTTTTGCGATACGCGGACCTCTCACTGTTGTGGCCTCTCCCGTTGCGGAGCACAGGCTCCGGACGCACAGGCTCAGCAGCCATGGCTCACAGGCCCAGCCGCTCTGTGGCATGTGGGATCTTCCCGGACCAGGGCACGAACCCGTGTCCCCTGCATTGGCAGGCGGACTCTCAACCACTGTACCACCAGGGAAGCCCCATTCATTTATTTTTAATTGAAGTATAGTTGATTTACAATATTATATTAATTTCAGGTGTACGATTTCTTACACATTTCTGCTGTACTTCCCTAAGCCTTCTCAGTCTTCTCCAACTCTCACAGGTAGAGATGAAATCTAATCATACCAATCTAAATAGGGCTATTCCAGGTCATGTTAAGCCATTGTTGCCCATCCTTGGTGGGACCTGTCATCACTATAGGGGTTCCTTAACAACAAAACTATATCAATTGCTGGTTTTCAAGGGGTGTCCCGCAGATCCTCAGAACTCCTTGGAATCAGATATAATAAGGCAGAGGTACAGTATTTTATTTGTGTTTGTTCTGATACCTTTAGCTCTTTTCTCAGCACTCTATGTAAAAGGCACTTCTAGGGTGTCACTCACCACCTCTAAATGATCAATGTTTTTAAGTAGAAGAATTCTTTTTTCAAATAAGATCTTATGAATACACTCCAAACAGACTGAAGCACAACTGTACTGATTGAAGCAAGGGTGGGGCCACAGGCAAATTACTGGTCTAGATCATCTCTTAACTCGTTTAGAATCAATTAGTAGAGGATGAGTGCTACTGATTATGAAAAGGGGTTTGTCAAGGAAGTCAAGATTCTTTTTTTTCCCATAAATTTATTTATTTTATTTTTGGCTGCGTTGGGTCTTCGTTGCTGTGCGCTCGCTTTTCTCTGGTTGCGGACAGCGGGAGCTACTCTTCGTTGCGGTGCACGGGCTTCTCATTGTGGTGGCTTCTCTTGTTGTGGAGCATGGGCTCTAGGTACGCAGGCTTTGGTAGTTGTGGTACGTGGGCTCAGTAGTTGTGGCTCGCAGGCTCTAGAGCACAGGCTCAGTAGTTGTGGCGTACGGGCGTAGTTGCTCCGCGGCATGTGGGATCTTCCTGGACCAGGACTCGAACCCGTGTCCCCTGCATTGGCAGGCAGATTCTTTTTTTTTTGCCGTACATGGGCCTCTCACTGATGTGGCCTCTCCCGTTGCAGAGCACAGGCTCTGGACGCGCAGGCCCAGCGGCCATGGCCCACGGGCCCAGCCGCTCCGTGGCATGTGGGATCCTCCCGGACCGGGGCACGAACCCGTGTCCCCCGCATCGGCAGGCGGACTCTCAACCACTGCGCCACCAGGGAAGGCCTGGCAGGCAGATTTTTAAGCACTGCGCCACCAGGGAAGCCCCAGGGAAGTCAAAATTCTTGTTCACTTTGGTAACTCTAGCTATAAACTGAGGCCGGTTGCCTAGCAACTCAACCCAAATCCAGAACAAGCCCTGCCAACTCTTCCCCTAGACTTCACAAAAAGAAGCAGAACTAATGATTTAAAACATCAAAAAACTGATCCACAGAGTTATAAATAAAAGATAAGCATACAGGCTACCATCAGGCCCTCAAAGTGTTGGGAGCCCGAGGGCAGACGGGGCAGAACGGGTGAGGGGAGTGAGATCAGAGAGCTGTCCTCCAGGACAAATAATAAATAGGTCTGATTTCCCAACCGTTCCCTTTCCCATGCCCCCACATAGCATTGCCTTTTGCACTTCACTTTTCTCACTATTGTCTTCTGCATCAGACCTTCTAGTTCCTAGATTTCCTTGAGTTCTTTCTTTAAAAGTTGTCTTTCCTGCATTTTGTCAAAAATGTTCTGACTCTTGCTGCACATTGACACACCTCCTACTTGTTCATATGTCTAAAGCAGTGGTTCTCAAATGGGGGCAGTTTTGTCCCCCAGGGGACATTGGGCAATGTCTGGAGATATTTTTGGTGGTCACACTGGGGCAGGGGAGTGGGGTACCACTGGCATCTAGTGGGTGGAGCCAGAGATGCTCTAAACATCCTTCTGTAAACATTCTACTCTGTGTGGTGAGCCTCCACAGCAAAGAATTATCTCGCCTTAGGTGTCAGTAGTGCCAAAGCTGAGCAGCCCTGGTCTAATGCATATTTTCTCAACAAGGACAGTAAATTACATGTTACAGCGGCTCAACCCTACCTGGCAAAATCTTCTTCCTTAGTTCCTTAGTATTTAATTTTCCAGGAAGAGGGGTAGCAATTAATAATAATGTTTTAAAAGGACCCTTATGAGAACAATAATGGAAAAAGCATTGAGAAACGCTAGCCTAACGTTGGGAACATTTCAGGGTGAAGAATCAGTGTATCAAGCCTTTATACAAAGCACAGAGTTGCAATTTAGCAGAAGCTGGCTCCTGGCATTGATATATAGCAACCTCCTAGAATTAAACATGAGTTTGAGATGGATTGGTTCTGATTTTCCTGGGAAGAAGGGCAGGCAGGCCAACCATCAGTGATCTAGTCCTTCTTTGAGAAAAGCACATATTCTTTCAGGTCTCAAAGGCACCTTAAAATGTTTTGGGCCAGTAATTTACTTAATGACACCCAGTGACCTAGAAGAACTAATGTGCCTTTAAATGAGTTCTTATGGCTTCCCCAAAGACTCTAATAGGAAACAAAGGCAAGAGTTTTAAGAGCATCCCATTCCCACCACTGAAAAAAAATCTGCTCTCTCAACTTAGCGTATTTCTTTTTGCTTAAAGGTATTTCAACTATTGAAAAGGCTTGAAATCACATTCCTCCTCTGAAGGTCGAAAGCAAACATATCTTGCTGGGACATTTTTTTTCCTGCCCAGGGTATTAGAAATGTTGTAAAACGACTCATATATATAACTCCAGATTCTGGGTCAATAACTTCTGTTTCCTCTAGCCAGTTACTATTTTTTTTTATTATGAATACAAATTTTCGTCAGATCTGGTTGGAATCCCCTGAGATATTACACTTTTACTAAGAGAAAATGGAGGATGTGTAAAATCCAACAGACTGTCAGTCTGCTATTCTTCCTTTTAAGGCTGTTTGGTTTCACCCAGCTCTTGTACCTTGTGCCTGGGAATAGTCCCAGGAGAAGAGGGGGCCCCGAGGCACTTCCAGGGGGTGGAGCCCGGCAGTGGCTGGCCTAGGAGAGGTGAGGAGTCAAAGCCACTTTTATTTATTTTTCTTTTTTTTTTTTTTTTGCGGTACGCGGGCCTCTCACTGTTGTGGCCTCTCCCGTTGCGGAGCACAGGCTCCAGACGCGCAGGCTCAGAGGCCATGGCTCACGGGCCCAGCCGCTCCGCGGCATGTGGGATCTTCCCGGACCGGGGCACGAACCCGTGTCCCCTGCATCGGCAGGCGGACTGTCAACCACTGCGCCACCAGGGAAGCCCCAAAGCTACTTTTCAAATCAGGACATACTCTCACCACTTTGAGGTCAAAGTCTGGGGCTTTGCTGGTCAGGGTAATTGAGTAGAGGTCGGTGCAGGAATGTGGCCTTCTCAGTGGACACAGCTGCAGAAGACTCTGGGAAGAGAGGCCCCTCACTTCCTGTAACCGTGGGTTGTTCCTTTGGGACTTCCTGTAACCGTGGGTTGTTCCTTTGGGACTTCCTATCACTGGCAGTCCTGAGGGCTCCGACCATTCCCCCCGCCACCCCAAGTTTTTCCTCCTACCAGTTTCTATCATTTTTAAACATAAGAATCAGGGGGAGAGTGAGCTCATTGAAACTGATGCCAAAAAGATATTTTACAGCAGAACTACTTTGTAAATGAATTCATATGTCTCAAAACATTTTTTTACTAAGTAATTTTAGTTATAGCTTAAAAAATAAAAAGAGACAGGAATAGAAAAGAGAGAAAGGCCTTTACAAAGCCAAAATACAAGTCTTACTGGAATCAGTTTCCAAAACAGAGTCCCTGGGTTCAACTCTTACTGTGACAATATAGGACAAAACAATTTAGTTTTATGTTCACACAGTATTTTCATTTTAAACCTGGTCTGATATTCCAACAGAAGAAATTATCTTGGCACTGTGAAAGTTTGCTTTTCAGAGTCCTTTGAGAACAATTTAATTGAGTTTCATGGTCCTTTATAGTTTTAATTTTAGTGTCACAATTTCTTTTAATAGTACACAGAACATGTATTGCCTTTGTTAAACAAACAAATGATCTAAGGACCTAGAACGACCATTCCGCAAGCCAAAGGCAATGACATGAGTCAAGTGAACATGCAGTTTTGTAGGCTTAGCCCTTCTCACTGCCAAGTGAAGTGCATCCAAGAGACGTTTAATGTTTTCTATGGATCCTACACAGAAAGAAGTGTTCTGGCCCCAAAGCACAAAGCTGTTGATAATAATGCCTCCAGCATACGTGCATGTCACCAGTTTTCAAGCACTTTCTTCACACATGTTACCTCATTTGATTTGCTCAGCCATCCATCAGGTAGGCCTGGCACACGTGTAGTGGCTGTGGATCCCATCCACAGTTCAGGTGTGGAAGAATAGAACTCTCTAGAATTCATTCATTTCTGACTCTGGGTTGGTGGAAGTCAACTTTCAGGGCTCCACTAACACTCGGTTTCCAAAACGCACCTCTTCTAGGTGGTAGAATCACAAAACACACCTCAGGTGAGCAAATCACAAAAAGCCTCTTCCTCTAGGTACAGAGCTTGGGGCACAGGAAACACACAGGTTTCACCCAGCCTGTACCCGCACCCCTCAGCCAGGTACTTTGTGTTGGCCACCAACACATGCATGTGCAGTAGTCCTGACAACCTTTGTCTGTCTTTCCTGGGCTTCTCCCCCATCCCATCCTGGTAGGTGTCAGAGTTCTTGGATACTCTGAACTTCCAAGACCTCGGGTGGGGAGGTGGGAGAGCAGGGAGGCAACTTCTGGTTGTCCACACACGGTGCCACTGTGATATCCATCATCTTATCTGTACATCGCCTGCAGGGCTGGTGGCTCTCTACTGTTTCCATTACATCTTTGGAGCATGGGGATGCTTGCTCAGAAGCCTGTGGTCCCTTCCCCAGAGGCACCATGCAGTCATTTCCCCTCAGAGCTTCTGGAGAGAGCAACACTTGTGGCCTCTGCTTGTGGCTTTCTCTCTCAGCACTCACCTGTTCCCATCTCTCATTCTCACTTGTTTTCTCTCTCTCACTTTCTCCTCTTCCTCTCCACAAGCAGGCCAAGAGATCCTCTTCGAGTCTGGGGAGAGGGAGGAACAGGAGAGAAGGTTTTTGTAAGACAAAGCCAGATCTTTCTCTAAGCTACTTCTGATCCATCCCTGTTACAAACCTACCCAGAGACCATGAGAACAAGGCTGATTTCCTGACCTCCTTGAATAGAAGGAAGGAAAAAGGAAAGAATACAGGTGGAGAAAATTATCCACCCACAATTACTATTTTTTTTAATGGAAAATAAACTGCTATAAAGGATGGAACCATGGTAAAACTGAGGCCAGGCTCTGTTGGACCTTTTACATCATAGCATGGTAAAGCGAGCTAGGTATTAAATTACCAGCGAAAAAGGATAGGCTGAGCCTGCCTATGTTTTTGTTTTGTTTTGTTTTGTTTTTGTTTTTTTTTTCTGCCTATGTTTTGAATCGACTCTCAGATCAGTGTGGTAAAGGATATGAACTACATTGCTCCATTTTTTGGTCTCTACTCTGTTGGATAAAAGATCTTCCCTCGGGAGTAAAGGAATCCAGCACTTGACGAGATCTCTTGACAGTCTGTCAGGCAGAGAGGCTCTCTGGGAAAGAGCAAAGCTAGACGGTTAACCTGGATGTGTAAACCTTGCTACCACACTGTGTTTCTCCCATATGTTGAGCATATTGAAAGGCATGATGTTCTTAAAAGAGCCCCTTTGATGTGCTGTTTTTCTTATGGAGAGAATAACGTGTGCTTTGGAATTCATAGGAAGGCTTAAAATCTGGACAGGGGTCAGCGATGGTGGGAGGGGGCAGGAAAGTGACACCTTCAAGGAGGAAGTGCCCCTGTGGGGAGGCATAAGGTTGAACAGGAATTAACCAGGAGAAGGGTTTGAGGGAGAGAGAGAAAGAGGCCTGTAGGTAAGAAGACATGGCTTGTTGAAAGAACTGAAAGTATTTTGCTCTTGTTGGAGCAGAAAATACATGAGCAGGATAAGGAAAGAGTATGGGGGAAAATAGAAACTTAAAATTGGAAAATTAAGGAAGAGAAGTTAGCAGAGGCGAAATTGACTGTATATAGCAGAAAACCCAAATACCAGTGGCTAAAACAAGGTAAGCAATTGTTTCTCTCGTGGAACTAGTAAGAAATGGGCAGTTATCCGCTGATGTTCATTGGGTGGCTCAAAATCATCGAGGCCAAGATGTCAGTAAGGCTCTTGCCTTTTAAAATTTTTTTTTCTGGCCGACCGCGAGGCATGTGGGAACTTAGTCTCCCGACCAGGGATAGAACCCATGGCCCCCTGCAGTGGAAGCGCAGAGTCCTAACCGCTGGACTGCCGAGGAATTCCCCCCTTGCCCTTCTTTTTCGTGGCTCTAGTCAGCACTTCCAATTTTCAGGAATTAAGGAAAAGCAAAAAAGGCAAAATAGTGCGTGTTTATTGAATCTGACCTTTGAAAGAGTTATCCTGGAAGCCCCTCTCCAAAACTTCAACTTACATCTCATTGTCCAGAACTATATCACAACAGAGGCCTATTTGTCTTCCAGACGTCACACAAAAATGTTAGGATTCACTTTAAATGGATACATGTGATACCTATTTTCACTTTCCTGAACCAATCACTGTGGCCCATGCACCCAATCCAGGCCCTTGTTTTATTATACCTCAACTACAGCAGGAATTTCTTTTGTAATTTCATCCTTCCAGGTCCCTGCTCAAGAGGCTTCAAAGGCTTTCCTTTACCTGTAGGCCAGCATTGAAAACTCTCCTCCAATGTGCCATCAGTTAAACTCAACAAAAATATTTTGGCAGCTACCGCAGGTAGACTGGTCCATCCTGCTAAACGAGCACGGTCATTTCCATGCCGGTACCTCATCCTCCCCTCTCCCTAGTTCATCCTGTGCATTTCGTTTCCTTGTTTCCAGCGTATCCTCCAGGACCCTGCTCAAGTCCTGGCTTGTTCTGGATGTCATCCTGCACATTAACTCATGAGGGTTTCTTCCTCCTTTTAATTCACAACATGCATTGTCCAACACCACTTCACTAGCAATTAGAAATGGACTATCTTGTTACTACTTGGTTTTTATGTTATTGAGCACCTGTTAATAACATTTAAGTTTCCATATAACCATGTCCTATCTCATCTTTACATTTTCCACATAAAACCTTCAGATATGTTTAATGTGAAGGAAGAAAACCAATGAACAAATGAAAGATTACAACTTGACTGCTCCAAAAACGTTCAATTGCAGTTTTAAGATCATTATGACGCTTCCTTGGATTGAATTTGTCACTTGACCTCAGACCTATGTGGCCAGATTTCCACCGAGAATTGAATCCAAATACATTGGGGGGACTTAGTCTGTTACATCTCCAGATCCTTCCACATATTTATTATGAATACTTTCTTCTGTAGATGGAGAAATTGACTTTACAGAGACTTAAAATAAATTTTAGCCAGGGTACTAAACAGGCATTGATCACATAGGAGACTCAGCAGGTTACCGTCTGTCCAAGCAATTGAAACATATGTAATTGATGAGTTGTTTGAAGTAAAAGAAATTCAGATCGTACAGTTACTGTTTAATTCTGATGCACAGCAAGATGTCTTCATCTTGTCTTCTGAGAAAGCCTCATAAAACTCTGGAGACTTAATCTTGAATATAGCAAAAAATTCAAGTTAGACTTTATGTTGTATCAGTAATCAATCCAGCTTTACAGTATGTTCTCAAAATACATAAAGGGGCCTTTGGCTTTTCAGTAAAAGTGATGAAGACTTAAAGCCTGTGACTGTATTTGATTTATCTGTGGAAACTGATTAAGTGCAGGGTGGGTACGTGAGGTTTGCTCTTTTGATATGGCATTTGAAGAGGAATTAAAATTCTTTCCTAGGCCTGCTGGCATTGAGGATATATGCACTTGTCTTTAAGTACAAAAAAATCTCAGTCATGAGTAATGCCTGGAATAATCTTTTCAAAATAGAAAGTATTTTGCCTTCCTACTTCAAATAACTTTGTTCAATAAGACTAGCCTACACACTAAAAATTAATGTCAAAATCTTTCATAATGTGAAGTAATCTCAGCATCTCTAGCTCTTTCTCGAATTGGGTTGAGATTCACCTTGAGGCTGTTTGACATCCTTCTGGCTCTGGATAGCAGTTTGAGGCCCAGGATTACCAGGCCCTATTAGCAGCATAAGGTGGTACAGACAGCCCAAAGCCTCTCCCTTAGGGTCAGTGCTCACCTCCACTCCTGCTTTTTGCTTGCATGACTTGTGAATCCTGCCTCTAGACTGATTGCCTCTCTCATCACCCCCCATACGTGCCTGGAAACACTTATCCTCCTGCTCTAGTTAAATTCCCATAAACTGTTTTCTTTTCCATTTAGATCTGTGGGGGCATCAAGGAACACCCCAAAACCAATTTAAGCTGTACTCCTGATCAGACCTTGACCCAAGCCCCCCTTCCCCATTCAGTGCCTGCTCTTGCATGCCACTTATCTAATGGAACCCTCCACTGTCTATATTTTGCCTCCTAGTAAATTTGGAACATAGAGCTTTCAAAAACTGCTATAGAATTATTCTTATCTTATGGGATCAGGTCTGGGAGTTGGTAGGTAAATTTTTAAAAATTGATTACAGTATAAAATTTAAAAAATGATACTCATTTATCTTAAACATTCTATTTTAACCTAAAACATTTTAAGGTGCATTTATTCATCGATTTTTGGATGAAGGGCCGAGCTCTCTCTGATTACAGTTCTAAGTGACCTTTCTTGCATAAGCCATTCCGTTGTGTATTATTTATCATTTCTATTTTTGCTTCCTTTACTGTGGAGGGAGAACTTCAAGATGCTTTTAAATCTCAATTTTTATGATTCTGTCAATCTTTTAAAGTTTTCTTGCCTACACTTAAATTGATAGCAACTTTATTCTGTGTAGTGCTTTGCTTTTATCAAGTCTTTCCAAAGACTTTGACTTTGTTTTCATAGGCACAACTCTCTTTACACACATAGATATCATTGATTTATACAGTATACATTACATTATACATTTATAGTCAAGAACAGGTGTTATAAATAGGTTTGGAACAAATGCAACCAACTCTCGGTAAGTATATAACTCAACCAATAGGAGCAGAAATGAGAAAACACGAGCGTCCCCTAGAAGCAGTGAGTGAGTATGCAAAGTGCTGTGGGCATCATGCAGTGTGTTCTAAAGAAGGAATGGAGATGCACCAGCAATCAGTTGAAAGCATCAACTGGACAACAATATGGAGCATCTCCCAGTTTAGGCAACCCAAGAGAAAGAAAATTCTCTCTTTCTCTCTCAACTCTATGTAGCAATATAGGGAAAGAATCTGACTGGGTCATGTGCCTACCATGCAATGGACTACTGTTACCAGAGACATAGGGTTCTAAGATAGCTCAATTTGGGTCACATTTGGGAGTGAATGACACTCCCAGAGTTGCCTGTATAATCGTCACAGCAGCCTAGAGTAAGTGACTGAATTGGTAGACAAACTCTGATCTAGTTAAAAGCAAGGCCTTGTGGTGGGCAATAGTAATGGAAAATTCTTGTAAGGAGGCTACATTAAATGTTCAATATTAAATCCCTCTTCCCTCTTTTTAAGATTGCTTCAAGTTTCTTAAGAGTAAAGAGTGTGAGATGATGATGATGATGATGATAACAAATGGCTACCAATGAGTTAATTATGATGACGTGCTAGGCAATGTTCCAAACACTTTATATGATTATTACTTAATCATCTCATGAACCCTAATCTTGCTTCTTATTTCACTGAGGAAAAAGAAGCTATTACAAGAACTCCCACCACCTCATGTACATACCTACCTATATGTGTACCGTGTTCTCTGCCTTCCCTCTTGTTACCACAGATCAACTGTCCACACCCCATCTGCCGCCAACCCCTCCACTTGGGCACAGAATCCCATCCATCCCCTCTCACATACGGAATGTCTTCTCTCCTTTAATTATTTCTTCCCCCAGGGCATCAGTAATTTTTCCTTTTCCCCTCCCCATTTCTGTCAGTATACAAGACTGCCATTCCTCCCATCTTTGGGGAAAAAAAATCTCTAAAATCTCTTTTGACCTCATATCTCATACTAGTTATGGACAAATTCTCTGCTCTCCTTGATGGAGCACAACTCTTGGTGGAGGTACCTATACTTACTGTCTCCAATATCTCTCCTGCCTTTCTCTCCTGAACCCTCTGCAGTGAAGCTTTGGCTCCTACCATTCCATCAGTTATTAACCTCCAGTCGTCATCTTGTTCGATTTGCCAGCAGAATTGAACAAAGCTGATCGTTCTCTTCTCCTTGGAATACATTCTTCCCTTTGTTTCTAGAACAGTCATTAGTTTTGCTCCTATGTCACAGGCTGCTCTTTCTTCGGCTCTCTTGCTAGTTGTTCCTCATCTCTCTAATCCCTAAATGTTGGAATACCTCAGTCTGACTCCCTTCTCCATCTATACTCGATCCCTGGATGATCTTGTAGATTTAGATATATGTATAAACTCATGGTTCCTTGATGTATATATCCTGCTTTGGTCTCTTCCTTGAATTCTAGATAAATGCCTGTTCAACAGCTCCACTTGCCTGACAATAGGCATCTCAAGCTCAGTACAATATAGTCAGTTCTGCTATAACACTTATTTTGAAATTGTGAATTTGTTCTAACATGATCAATGCATTAGGGAGTAATTTGAGCATAACACTAATTTTGCCTTTGCTTATGTGCCATTTTGTTTGTGAGAAACACTATGTGAATGCAGAAAAGGGCACGCAGGTGAGCCCACAGGAAGACGCAAAATGCAGACACTCACACAATATCTACCAGCTACCTCAGTTCTGGTTATCCCACGAGGGATAATTGTGTGTTATCCCACGAGGTTGTGTTTGACTATTCTTCCACCTCTGTGAACTTTTCTCTACTAGAAAACACTCATTCAACATCCCAAACATTTAAGCGTCCTGGATCAAACATGCCAAGCAGTGCATGCAAAGGAGAGGTATTTAAGTACTGAGGAGAGGCTTGAAATAATAACATGGGGTTTTTTGTTGTTGTTGTTGTTGTTTTAACATCTTTATTGGGCTATAATTGCTTTACAATGGTGTGTTAGTTTCTGCTTTATAAAAAAGTGAATCAGTTATGCATATACATATGTTCCCATATCTCTTCCCTCTTGCATCTTCCTGCCTCCCACCCTCCCTATCCCACCCCTCCAGGTGGTCACAAAGCACCGAGCTGATCTCCCTGTGCTATGCAGCTGCTTCCCACTAGCTATCTACCTTACGTTTGGTAGTGTATATATGTCCATGCCACTCTCTCGCTTTGTCACAGCTCACCCTTCCCCCTCCCCATATCCTCAAGTCCGTTCTCCAGTAGGTCTGTGTCTTTATTCCTGTCTTACCCCTAGGTTCTTCATGACATTTTTTTTTCTTAAATTCCATATATATGTGTTAGCATACGGTATTTGTCTTTCTCTTTCTGACTTACTTCACTCTGTATGACAGACTCTAGGTCTATCCACCTCATTACAAATAGCTCAATTTCGTTTCTTTTTATGGCTGAGTAATATTCCATTGAGAATACAGGCAGTCTTTGCTTTGCACAGCACCACATTAACTGAAACTCATGCAAATAGGAAGGGACTGTGTGCTCCCTTTCCTGGTTCCGTAGTAACTGACACCTCTCACCTCTTAGCAAGGACACAGTTTCTTCTTCCCTTTTTTTTTTTTTTTTGGCCACACTGCGAGGCATGCAGGATCTTAGTTCTCCAACCAGGGAACGAACCTGCGCCCCCTGCAATGAAAGTGCAGAGTCTTAACCACTGGACTGCCAGGGAAGTCCCAAGGACAGTTTTGAAATGCAGGAGTTTCCATTTACACAGTGTCATGCAAACAAGGATTGCTTATATGTGATATCTCCTGAGCAATAGGCAGGGGGAATCCACATTGCAGACTCTGACAGACGATGCCATAAAAATAAAAGTTTAAAAGTCCATGGTTGGAACAACTTTAAGTGCTGTGAAGTCAATAAGAATAAGGCCTAAACACACAGAAGGAATGGAAAGATAGTTGAACATATGGATTAAAGATTAAGTAGGGAAAAGTATTTGCTCAAATGCCATCTTATCAGTGAGGCCTTCTCTGAACATCCTATCTAGAACTTCACCCCCAATTCCTCGAGTCACTGTACTTTCTACCCCCCTTTAAAATTTTATTCTTCTTTGTAACATTTATCACCACTAGACATACTATCTAGTATTTTATGTATTTATTAGTTTATTTTCTGTCCACCTGTGGTAGTTTTAAAACATGACTGCAAATTCTTTGACATTTCTCTCATAGAGAGGTAGGGTCTGTGCCCTTCCCCTTGAATCTTGGCAGGCATGGTGGGAATCACACCATGTGACTTCTGAAGCAAGGTCATAAAAGGTTATGCAGCTTCTGCCTTGTTCACGGGAACACTTGCTCGTGGAGCCTGACTAACCCTGAGGCAGCCGCGCTGTGGGGAAGCCCTGGTCAAATGGAGAGGTCACATGGGGTGCTGGGCAACAGTGTCAGCCAGGCTGAGTCTTTGAGTCATGTTAGGCCAGATGCTCAGAATCTAGTGGAAAGATGAACATACACATAATTGCAATACATAATTACAATTCAATGTGAAAGATGCTACAGTGAGATATTAACAGAGAGCCATGGCACCTAAGAGGAGGGAGTAACTAATTTTCAGTGGAGGACCGTGAGGGCTCAGTCAAGTGGTGACATCTGACCCGTCTTGAAGGATGAGTAGGAATTTGTCAGGCAAAGGATGGAAGAGGAATTAGACTCCTGGTCTCCTCTTCTTTCTACTACTTTGAGGGCAGGGAAGGTCTATCCTTCTGACAACTGGAATCAACCAAATGACCGGACGCATAAGCTGAGCTATATAGTGAGTACTGGGGTTAGGTAACCTGATGATACAGGAATAAAACTGCCAGGTTGAGGCAAGACTATAGATGGAGATGAGCAAGGCATTCCCTTTTCTGGGCCTGTTTTTGCATCTGTAAGAGACAGCGATTAGCGTAAAAGATGTAGAAGAGGTCATTCTCAGTTCTGTGATTCTAGTTCTTTCCTAAATTGGATCTTCTCAAGGTTCAACAGTCTCCATTCTGTCAACTGTTCCTCAGATGACATATTTTCCAAGCTGGAAAACCACACGTGTGCCTCCCTTTGCGTGGATTCTGCTCTGTCAATGTTTACTTTAAAATGTAGTGTAGTGCGTGTAATGCCCAGAATAAATGTAATATTCCAGACATGGTCCCACCAGAGAGGAGGCTCTGAGGCAACGCCCACTTTGACCTATTGTAAAAGGTATTGTATCTCACATCACGGGGAATAGAGCCAATATTTTACAATAACTGTAAATGGAGTATAACCTTTAAAAATTGTGAATCACTGTATTATACACCTGTAACATATAATATTATACACCAACTATACTTCAATTAAAAAAAAAAGGTATTGTACCTCAATTGGAGCAGCCCAAGGCTTCACCAGCTATTTTCCATTCATATCAGAGGTTCAAGGCCTTTTTCACATGGAACTCCTAATTGATTCATCCATGTACCATGTATTGTGAGTTTATGTAATTGATTGAACCTAAATGTTGGACTTGACGTTCATTCATGTTAAATTTATCTTTGACTCCCAGAAGCATCTAGCATAGTCAATAAATATTTGCTGAATTGATTTTCATTTTGCTTTAGGCTGTCAATACAACTTAACAAAAGATTTTTGAATTTTTATTAATTTTATAACCCCTAAGCCTTTCTACTTTAAAGAGTGATTTGAGATCTGTTAAAAAAAAAAAACCAAGACAACAAGCCCAAACTGAGTCTTAATTACAGTGTCAGCTCTCCCTGAAATGGAATCTTAAACCAGTCAATCAGGAATCACCTAATCAGCACTAGTGAGGTCATCTGCCTGATAGACCCCTGCCATCCCCTAAAGGAAAGTGACCTTGCAATAACCAACCACTTTTTTGCTTAGTATAACTTCCTTGTTCCTGCTCCCTTCTGGCTCTAACAGTCTCTCCTTTTGTACAGCTCCTTGGAGCTCCTTTCTTTCTGCTAAATTGGATGCTACCTGATTTGAATTGATTTTTGCTCAAACGCTTAAAATTGTTGATATGCCTCAGTTTATCTTTTAACAGATGAGTGTGTTGATTCTGCATTTCCTCTCGTCTGGGTACTTTCTCTAAATCAGGCAAAGATCCCATTTCTGCATCCATAATGAATATGACCTGGAAAAGACATGAATCTGGTGTTTGCTACCAGCCTTCTCCATTAATGAGTTAAGATGTGCCCGGCTAACAACTGTGCTAACCCTGTGAAGATCGCAAAGCACAAGAAAAGCAAAAATGAGGTCTTCAGTGTGTAGATTGTTACAACAAAACAAAATAATAACATAGTCCTTTAAATGAAGGACTCAAAGGTGCAAATCCTCTAATGGATGGAGCTGGAGATGTAAAATTCTCAAAGCTCCCTGTCAGTACCTCTCTGGCCCAGGACTCTTATTGATTTAAAGTACAAGCACAAGGTTGAATCTGAAATTTCAAATCAGGCCATCTCGGGTTTTTTTTATAAAGAATTTTAGATGTTTTTCTGAATCAGATTGTTCAAGAGAGTTTCTATGAGCGCCGGAGGAAAAGACCCTCAGATCCAGCAGCAGCGGAATGGAAAACGGTAAGAACCAGGAGTCTCACAGTCTTCATCGGTCCTCGCTGTCCTTTACACCCCAGAAGCCACGCCCACCCTCCCAATTCAATCCCGTGGAAGTGACTCGGTGCCTTCCCCTCCCCCATAGCAGGTGGAGGGGTATGAAGAGGAATATCCAGGAGGGACAAAGGACTCTAATGATTGTATTTTCCAGCAATTTTTTCTTTTAATTCTGTGCTTTTCAAAAACTGCAGGAGTGACTGCATGTAAATAGTCCTCTCTAATGGATGTCTGGTTACCATTGACTCTTTTCAGATTTAATGCATTAAGTGCCTTCCATAGAAAAAGGACACAATACCCCACAATGCACAGGGTCAACCATAAAAAATAAGACACAACCTGAATGGGGCAGTGCCAGAAGAGAAATCCAAACAGCCTCAGATGGTAAAGGGCTCTTCGTAAATTTTTTTTTTTTTTCAGAAAGAAAGCTAAATCAGGAGCCTGATGCTGTGCTAATCTTTTTCTCTCCTTTTCTTCTCCTCCCTCAGGAAGGAAGCCATTCAGGCGACAAGCAGGCTCTTATCCTGGGCTTCTTATCATTAACCAGATGAGCCTGTGCTGGAAATGAGATTCAGAGCCAAGACCAGGAAAGGCTGTTTCCTTAATTGAGTGCGTCTCTTTTGAAGTCCTGTCTCCCTGACGGAGCCTAGAGCTGGCTGGGTCCCTCTGGCAGAGATCACGCATGTATAATCTCCCTCACACCAGAAGCAGATGCTCCACGACGTGGAGCTTTTCTGAAAGGCCTTTAATAAGATTTCTCAGTCCTGCACGTGTCGGGCAGGCCGAGGAAGAAACAGTTTTCAGAAAAGCCACTGATCAAAGGGTTCAAGATTTTAGGCGTTTTGGGGCTTCCTGCCAGATACACCTCAGTTAAGAATCTGCAGTTCTGGGGGGTTCTCAGCACTTTCAGGGTACTTCCCATCATCCTTACCCTTCCCCTGCTTCCCCTGCCCTTTACCCATGGGCTTAAGGACCACTTCTCTTCCAATTCATACAGTTTATGGAAATAAAAATGAGTATTCTTTGATATTTCTTGATCTACTTTGGGTTATCTGGTTATATATGAGGCTGTCAGGAACTCTGGTAGAATGTTCAATAGATGAAGCTAACACCCCATTTGGAGCTGATTTGGGGGAAGGGGTTATTTTTAAAAATCAACCAAGCTCACATGTTGTTGGAGTTGATTAGACCCTGAATCCAAATGTCCTCTGTAAATGAGGGTACTACCAGACATCAGGACAAAATTTGTCATGGGAATTAGATGACGTAAAACTTGAGAAGCCACTAGCACAAATGTTCCGAAGAGCTCAGAAATGTTTATTATTAGCTTATTATTAGTTTGTTATTACCACTGTGGGTAGGAAAGCCCTTGACTAAGGGCCAGACTGTCTAAGCCTAACACAGAGTGACAACATCAAAGCACAAAAGAGTCAAGGCTTTGTCAGCAGTGGCCATACAATCCCACCTGGTGGAGAAACTAGATCATTTTCCATCACATAATGCTGTACTCCTGCTGTCACACCTTGGCCCTGGCCACTCCTCCTTTCCCACTTCCTACTCCATCTTCTCTATGTCCTCCAGCCCTTCCCTTTTGCCATTCTGTCCCCCACTTTCAGCCAAAACCCCAAACCAGATCAGCCTAACCATGAGCATTCTTTCTCTTCAGCCCCAGCTGCCGAGTTTGACAGAGAAGTCCCCACTGCTCAGACTAAGGTCACCACAGCATCATGGATTCCGGTATCAGCGGGAAATGTCTCTATTATATTTCCAATTCACACAGCAAAAAGTTCATATGCTCCTCTAGCCCTATCCCACCTCCTCCCACCTTCTCAGGCGATGACCTGTTCTATCTGGTTACTGAGAAAAAGGAGGCCACCAGGCAGAGATCTCTCAGCCCGCTGCTTCTCTGTCTACACACTGCCCGCCACCCAGACTCACCCCTCACTCTTCTCTGTCTAAGGCACTGGTACGTCTTTTTCTCTTGTCCTCAGGGTTCCTTTTGTCTCCTGCATCTTACTCTTTATTAGACTTCCTAAAGGCACTTAGCCACATTCTTCTCTCCCTTTCCCTCTTCCTCTCTCTTTGTCTTATACACACACACACACACACACACACACACACACACACACACACACACACACTGTCATCTGTCCATATTTCTTTTATTCTGGCTTCTGCCCTTACCCTCTCTTCTTCCCTTAATGGCCAAGCTTCCTGAAAGTCCTCGCACATGGTCTCTGTTCTCACTATGTGATCATTCCTGCAGCCTGGCTTCACCCTCTACCCCTCCCCACGCTGAACCCACCTTGCTGCTAGGTTGAACAGGCTCTCTCTAGGCTCTGTGACATTGGATCGGTCTGCAGCATTTCCCGTCAGCTTTTCCGACAATACTCTCTGCTGATTTCCATGACAGCACTCCATGCTGGTACTCCTACCCTTCTGCCACCCCTTCGCAGCCTCCTAATTGACCTGTCCCTTATCCATTAACAGCCTTCTCTGGGTTCTGTCCTCAGCCTTCTTCTCACTCTACACATTCTCCCTGATTATCTTATCCTCACCCCCCCCCCCACCCCAGGCTAGAACCGCCACCTCACTCCAACCCAGATCACTCTCCTAAGCTCTGACTGCTCACAACTGCCTATGGGACACATCTGCTTAGATATCCCACAGGCATCTCAAAATCATGATCTTGTTAACCGATTTTCTTATCCTCTTACCTAAACCCACTCTCATCTCCCATATCAAATCAGTCACCAAAGGCAATTGGTTCTCCCTCCTAATTTTCTCTGAGTTCCTTCTTCAGCTCTCCATCCCATAGCCACTACTTAGTTCAGGAGCCCTTTTTTTCTCACCTAGATCACTGCAACAGCCCCCAATTCATCTCTCTGTTTCTGGTCCTGCTGCACCCCAACCCTGCCCCCGCCCCACACTGCCTTCAGAGAGAGCCTTCCACAACCAGATTTCATAGCCTCTGGGGTCCTTGATGATATCCTTCTCTAAAAATCAAAAGGGGTGGGTCTCTGCAACTCCAATATCACTGTATAATCCTAACCCTCCTGGCTACAGGTGATTGGATTGAGGAACATATATGATCCAAGCTGAACCAATCAGATTCTCCTAAGAATTTACAATGAGGACCCAGAAGATTCTAGACAGGTATGTCAGCACTTAAGCTGAATGAGTATTCTCTAGGTGATTTTTGTTTTTTTCTATTTTCTTCTCTGTGTTTTCTAAATTAAACAAACAAAAAAACACACAACGTTTTCGCAAGAGGAAAACAAAAGGCTTGCTGCTGGTTTTACAGTAAAAACTCCAGGATTTCATCTCTGTACTCTCAAGTCAATTCTCATTCGATTGCTTACTTATGTGAGATAAGAAGAACAGATTGACCATAGGCAGGAATATTTACTTATGTTTTTAAAACATTCTCGGGTCATAGGAATTAAGGAATTCTTCCTGTTAAATTCCTTCACTGCTTTCCTCCTTTTCCTCCTGTTCTTCTGGTGGGCCTCCTGTTAAATCTTTGAGCTTCTATGGGGTAGTGGAGTGGTCAGTTAAAAGTCTGGGCTTTGGGACCAAACAGATGTAGATTAAAATCCTAGCTCTACCACCAACAGGGCGACGGTGGACGACTTACTTAACCTTTTTGTGTCTCAGTTTCCTTCTGTGTAAAATAGGATAGTAATGCCTGTGTCACAGGGTTGTGGTCAAGTTTAAATGGTGTTGTGTATATAAAGGCTTTGACATAGATTAAGTGTACAGTAAGTAATATTCCAATAAATCTATCTGTCGACTTGCTGGGGCCCTACCATTGTTAGTGACCATCACTGATCTCTAACCCTCAGCTCTGTGCCTCCTGTTTCCCAGTCAATCTGGCCCTCACTCTTGACTGTAACAGTTCTCAGTTTCAAGAACAGGGACTCTGAGGCCTGCATATAAAAATTGCCCTTCTTTCACTGGACAGATTGGGCCTGGGTAGAGGGTGAGGGAGGATTTGGGTATTTCAAGAAGTACTCCCAGACAGACGTCCCAAGGAGAGACAGGGCACACCAATATGGCCCTACACAACGGAGCTCCCTCCCCCTGCTCCTCCAAACCCACCTCCTACTCTTTTCCTACTGGTTTACTGGACTCCTATCACTCTGTCCTTTTTGCTTTTCTCTAGACCCACCATGAATGCCTCAAGGCTTTCACCCCTGCTGTTTCCCCTGCCTTTTTTTTTTTTTAACATCTTTACTGGAGTATAATTGCTTTAAAATGTTGTGTTAGTTTCTGCTGTATAACAAAGTGAATCAGCTATATGTATACATATATCCCCATATCCCCTCCCTCCTGTGTCTCCCTCCCACCCTCCCTATCCCACCCCTCTAGGTGGTCACAAAGCACTGAGCTGATCTCCCTGTGCTATGCGGCTGCTTCCCACTAGCTATCTACCTTACATTTGGTAGTGTATATATGTCCGTGCCACTCTCTCACTCCTTGCTCTTAACCTGGCTGGCTCCTTGTCTTCAATATCAGCCAGGCCCTCTCTGGACGCTATCTAAAACAGCTGTCCTCCCTCAGGTAAACTCTGTCACCCTGCTTTATATTCACATAGCACCTGTTGCTATCTAAAATTATGCTATTTATTTGCGTATTGTGTGTAGGCTAATGAAGGCAAGGTCTTTGTCTTATTGTTTGCTGGTGCTAAGTAAGATGCCTGAAACATAATAGGCATTCAATAAATATTTGTTAGATATCTAAATGAAATATTAAAACAACAAAGAAAAAGCATGTCAGCAATATATATAATTAGATAAAAAATACATGGGCTTGGGAACTTGGGAGAAATGATGGGTTTGTAACTAATAAAAAGAAACCAGAAGGGTAAGCCAAGAATAAGAGATGTCAAGGGAAAAGACTTGTGCTAGAATGACTTAAGACAAGTTCAGATAACAGCTTAGACTGAACTGATTAGAGCAGAGTTGCTCTTTTGAAGAAGAAAAAGGGATGAAGCGATGTGATGGTGGTGATGACTGTGGTGGTAAATTCAGACTGCCATGTACAGTTGCACAAGTTGTGTGTCACATAAAAAGCATCACATCTAAAGTGCTGTCATTCACAATGGGAAGTTTTCAGCCATTATTTCTTCTGCTCCTTTTTCTCTCCTTTCTTCCTGATACTCCAGTTATGCGTATGTTGCTGTACTTAAAGGTGTGTCACATTTCTCTAAGGCTCTGTCAATTTTTTTGCATTATTTTCTCTTCTTCAGATTGAACAGTCTCTATCCATCTATCTTCAGGTTTGCTGATTCATTATTCTGCTAGCTCACATTTACTGTTGAGCCCTCTAGTGAATTTTTCATTTCAGTTATTGTATTTTCAACTTGAGAATTTCCATTTAGTTCTTTTTTAAAAAAATAATTGCTATCCCGTTATTAATATTTTCTACTTGATAGACATTATCATCATATCTTCCTTTTCTTGTTAAAGTATGGTTTCCTTTAGTTCTTTGAACATCTTTATAATGATTGCTTTGAAGTCTTTGTCTGTTAAATCCAACATCTGGGCCCTGTCAAGGCAGTTCTTGTTGCCTGCTTTCCCCGCCCCCCCGTGTATGGGTCCCACTTTCCTCTTTCTATGCCTGTCTTGTAACTTTTTGTTGAAAATTGTGTATTTTAGGTAACATATTGTAGCAACTCTGGATTCCAATTTCCCTCCCTTGTCTCTGGAGTTTGTGTTGCTTGCTTGTTTATTTATTTAGTGACTAGGTTAGACTATTTTAGTGAAGGCTGTTTCCCTTGCTGTCTCACCCTCTGGGAGTGTTTCTCCTCAGAGGGTGGAAACTTGGGTGTGTACAGCACCACCCTGGAATGACAGTGATTTTAGCAGGCTGAATGAAGCCTATTTCCTGCAAACAAGAAATGGGGGACACAGAAGGGACTTGTACCCAGGAGGGCCCCACAGGGTTCCGCTCCGTTTCACACTTTGTTTTAAATAAAGTCAATTTTGGGACTTCCCTGGTGGTGCAGTGGTTAAGAATCCGCCTGCCAATGCAGGGGACACGGGTTCGAGCCCTGGTCCGGGAAGATCCCACAGGCCGTGGAGCAACTAAGCCTGTGCGCCACAACTACTGAGCCTGTGCTCTACAGCCTGCAAGCCACAACTACTGAGCTCGTGTGCCACAATTACTGAAGCCTGCACGCCTAGAGCCCATGCTCCACAACAAGAGAAGCCACCGCACCGTGGCGAAGCGTAGCCCCTGCTCACCGCAACTAGAGCAAAGCCCATGCACAGCAACGAAGACCCAACACAGCCAAAGATAAATAAATTAAATAAATAAATAAGTCAATTTCTTTAGGAAGAGCATTGGAGCTCCCTTTTCTTGTGGACTTTGTCTCCCCCTGGTCAAAATCTCTAAGCCACTATTCTGGGTGCTCCATAGGGCAAGAGTCTCTCGTCTTCTCAGCCTGTCTCGTCTAGGGTAGAACCTATACCCTATCAGTGAGTTGAGGTGAAAGTGATCACATTCCAGGATTCTTGTTCCATGCCTGGGGCAGAGCCCCCTCTTATGAGTGGTAGCTGAGTTGCAGAAGAGATCCCCAACCTCTCAGCCACACTCAGAAGGACTTCAGCCTCTTTAACTCAGAGTTGTAGGGGTAAGGCATGCTGGTTGCGTCCTCCCCTGGTGAGGTATATTAACTCTTGATAGGGAGCCAAGGGGGGAAGGAAGCCCCAGTTTTGTGGCTACCCCTGCCTGGAGTGGAATTTCCATGCCGCTGAGCTGCAGGGGAAGCAGGGGGAAGGGAGGAAATGGGCTGTGGTTCAAATGCCACAGGATCTCTCTGACTTTGGTAGATTTTCTTGAAAAAATGTTTCTTCATTTGCCTTATTCCCTCAGGACAATTTCCGAGACTTTAAATGTGGTTTTCACCAGTTTTGCTTGTTTCTCTGGGGAGTGGGTCTGTGGGCCTCCTCGAGCTGCCATCCCGAAGTCATAGACCTCATTCGCATTGCAGACTTGTATCTTTATAATAATAAACACTTTCTGACAGATGACTGTACGACATCTTATTCTAACCAGCTCAGTATGTTCCAAAACCTTTCCATCAAATAAAAGTCAAATGTCTTGGGGAAGGGATACCTTCTTCTAATTTGTACAGAGGCTCCCTCCGGCCAAGCCTCTGCCTTGGTGGGGAAGGCTCAGGGGTGGGAGTGTGGTTGGAGGTGGAGGTAGTTCTGGTCATAGTGTGGTGTCAGGGCTGCTGCATTTGGCTGTGCAGATTATTTACTGTGCAACTGTACGGTCATCATAGATTTCTGTTTGTTATTATAACTCTGCTGAGCATCTCCCATCTGTTCCTCCCGTTCCAGTCTTGCACTTCTTCACCTTGCTCTGTGTCCAAGAAATTGACCTGTATGAGCTATCTCAATGGCTTCTGGTTGGATTCAGAGAAAATCAGAGGGTAAGAGGAATGTGGGGTGGGAGCATGTCTTCCCCTGGTTCTCTTTACCGGGTCACCATAGGTTGCCCACATCCCTATACTGAAGGTCACAATTCTTGTCAAACAGCCCTTTCCATACAGCTACCTTTCTCTGGGTTGTGATAACCACACCCTGCCCTCCAGGCCTAGTGCGTGATAATGGCTCCTGACTGTTGCAAGCCCTGGGGCACTACACTCTCCATTATTTGTTTCCCTAAATCCTACCCAAAGCTTTGTAAATAGTCCTTTATTAACTGTACCTAAATTATCCAGTTCCAATGTACCATCTGTTTCCTGATGAGACCCTGGCTTATAACAGATGGCAGTCAAATATCTTGAGGACAGGGTACCTTTTTCTACCTTGCACCTGAGCTAGCCATCCTGGAGGGGTAGGAGAGGTGTAGGATAGTAGTGGTGATGGTTGAGGTGGCAGGGCTTATGAAATTATTCTGCATGCCAGGATAAGGCTAACATGTACAACAGACAATATAGATTCTTAAACACGTGGACGATGCTCTTTAAGATTATAATGGCAGCTCTGTGAAAAACGGACTGGGATAAAGGATGGCTTCAGAAAAAGAAGCCAACTAGAAAACTGCTGCTCTGTTGTTGGAACAAAGCAGTGAGGGCCTGGACTAGAAAAGAAACCCTAGGAGAAAAAGGAAGCATCCCAAAGACCCAATGAAGGGAAAAGGCAGAGCTTCCTGGCAAGTTATGTTGGCGATAGAAGGAAAGAAAAACAATGAGAAGAATAAAACATGACTGTAGCACCTATGGGTAAACTAGAGAGTTGAGGAAGATGACAGAAATAATAATAATGAGAATGACTAATTATAGCTTAGATTTATTAGATGCTCCCTGAGTTGCGATCACAAGGTTTTAAGAGCTAACAAGTATTAAGCTCCTTAATCCTCCATCGACTTTGTGAAATAGATCTCATTACTGCAGTTTACAGTGAGGAAACAGAGGCACAGAGAACTCCAGTTACTTATCCAAGGTCACATAGTAAGCAAGTTAGTGAACAACTGAGCTGAGATTCAAACTTTAGAGCCTGAACACTGCTGCCTCTGAAGATGTGTAGGAAGTGCTGAGGGCTCAGGGAGCTGGAGTCCTAAATCAACTCTCCAACTTTATCTTTACCCCTGGTACCCACCAAGGTGGCCATAATTAACTTCTTGCTGTTTCCATATTCACCACATCCTTCCCACCTCTGACTGGAATGCCCTCGCCTCCTTGCCCACCTAACAATTAAAATAATAATAATAATAACATTGTTGAGCATCTGTTACATATGCTGTCACTGTTTTGTGTGCTTGATATGTATTTGCTCCTTAATCTTCATGACAACCCCTTGACTTGGGTATTATTATTCTTACTATCATTATTCTCATCCATTAAAAGGTAAGCTGTAGGGAGCAAGGATTTCTGTCTGTTTTATTCACCAGAATGCTGCCTAGTACACTGTAGGGCTCAGCAAAGACTTGTTGAATGAATGAACTTTACAGATGAGAAAACTGAGGCACAGCTAAGGCTAAGATGACACAACTAGCATGCAGTAGGGCTGGGCTGGAGCCCAGCTGTCTGGGTTCCTAGTCTGTGCAGTATCACTAACTCATTCCAACACAGTCTTTAAGACCAGCACAGATGTCACCTCCCCTGGAAGTTGGAAGGGAAATGGATCTTCTGGGAACACTTTCCCACTCCCCTCCCCTTCCCATGGGAGGTCTTAGAAGAAACAGCACGTCTTGGGTTTTCAGCTTGCTTGATCTTTAAATTCTGCACTGCTTCTTTGTGGTCTTCCTCGCTTCTCCTCAGCCTCTTCGCTTGTATTCTGTGCTTCTATCCTCTCATGTACTCATTTTGGATTCCCAGGATCACACTCCCACCCTCAGCCTTGCCCTTTATCTCCCTTGGCCAAATTCTGGCAGTAACACTGTCCACACAGCCACTCCCCGCCATTCCCTGGGGCCCAGTGTGCTAGCTCTGCAGAAGACACTTGGGTTTCCATTTCTATCCAACCTTTGATCCTCTCCAAGACTCTTTTTATAGTCCACAAATTGCATTTCCTGTTTCCTCTCAAACTTTGAAATTAGGCAGTGAAGGCTGCCCTGCATGTGGTATTCTAAAAGTAGGACTGGCATCACCGCCTTCTTATTTCTCATAACGTAGCAGCAGGGAGAGGACTGACAGTGAGTATTTATTAGATACCTAGTAGAAGCCCAGCAAGGAGCTCAGGTGAGCATACCTGTGGGGAGGGGGGTGGGCAGGATGGCCTTAGAAGGACACTGCTATCACAAAGCCATGCTTTGAACCCATGCCCTAAAATTAAGTAAAGCGAAAATGCCAAAAGAACAAGTAGCCTCATCAGACTTCCCAGATAGGAGCAGATTGTGTCAATGATCGTGTTCGGTTAAGCACTGCATTTGCTGTGACCTAATGTCCCATGAAGGAGCTCTGGATCCAACAACCGACAATAACTAAAACCAAAATCTTGGTTTTTCCAATTGGAGATTAAAATTCATATCTGGAGCTATGTGTCTAGGAGGAAATAGGACACGATATTTCATAAGCCACAAATACTATTATTTTCTTTTGGGAAGAAACCAGTTCTTTTTTTTTTTTTTCTTTTGCGGTACGCGGGCCTCTCACCGCCGCGGCCTCTCCCGCTGCGGAGCACAGGCTCCGGACGCGCAGGCCCAGCGGCCACGGCTCACGGGCGCAGCCGCTCCGCAGCACGCGGGATCCTCCCGGACCGGGGCACGAACCCGCGCCCCCTGCATTGGCAGGCGGACTCCCAACCACTGCGCCACCAGGGAAGCCCCTGCCAGTTCTTAGGACACCAGTTATGGAAGGCAAATTGCCTTTCGTGGTCTCGTTTCGATTCCTGGATCTAAGAGTTTGTGACTCATAACCACAGACTTCAGCCTGAGCCTGGGCAGCAGCGTGGAGCTGGGAGTGGAGGTTATTACTGGAGGTGACTAACCAGCATCCAGCTGAGGTAGCGGAATCTGGTGCTGCTAATGAGAATTGATGACTACTGCTTTTTCTTTTCCATAAGCTGGAGGTTTTCTCTGGCAGATTTTCATCCTCTGCATGAAATGGCAAACTCACCTCTCCAGATATAAAGTTTCCATAGATGTAGAATTTTCGAATTAGAAACTTCCTTAGGGATTATCTCCTCCATCTTCTCAAGTTATATAGAGAGAAACTCCCACACTTGAGTAAGGTCTAATTCCTGTAAGAAGTCCTTTATCCTGTAACACACAGAGGGACTCTGCCTCTCTGACTGAGCCCTGATTGATTCATGCTGGATCTCCAGGAAAGATAAGCCTGGGGCATCCAGGGCTCCTGCCTCTCCCTGCATTTGGTAATCCGCCAGGAAGCCCAGGTGGCAAAGGAGGAAGCAGGAAGTGCTCTTACTGTGTGCAGGCAAGTATATGTTGTCAGCACCTCCCTGCAAGACTCCTCAGGTGAAGAAAGAAGGTCCCTGACTCTGTCAGCAAAGGACTGTCGAGGACGATGGAGGAAGCTGAAAGCCACACATCCTAGTGGGCCCTCCCATGGGGGCAGTGCTTCCATCAGGCAAAAGCCTTTCCTAAGCCTTAGCAGCCTTCCAACCTCTCCCATTCCTCTCCTCCCCCCAAAGAACTGAGCTGTATTATGAGATTTTTGGTTGTCTAATTGATCTACAGAGCTGAAGACTGGCTTTCTTAATCTATTTTGACAATTCCTATTTCCAGACCCTTCTGGGACGAGATAAGTTGTGAAAATCAATCTTAAAAGGATTATGATTAACTGAACTTTTCCAACCCCCACAAAATACATAATTTGTAGCTTTTCACATTATTGTTTTTCACCCTGTCATTTAAAAACATGACATGATAGTGGTAAAAAGTCAGAATATCATTTGAATGAACTTCCTGAGGCCTAAGAAAAAAAGCCCCCAAATTAGAAAACTGCTAAACTCACCACATTTTAGCTAAACTCTAAACAGCAAAGGAAGGACATGACTATATCTGACAGTAGGGCCTCAAGTGATTTTTTAATAAAAATTTTCCTCTATTCTCCTTTATTGAGCAATGCAAATTTTCCTTTTAAATTTCTTCATTGATTTTTAAAAATAGCTAACTCAGAAGTTCCTGAAAACACCGATATGCAGGTTGTTGAACAGATGTTATAAAAGAAAGTTGTTTTAACCATGCTTCTGGTTAAAGCATGGGAAGTACTGGCTTCATTCAAAAAAAGAGACAAAGTGCCTCCTTGTCTCAGGAGCTGTGCTGGACACTGGGCAAAATACACCCGGTCGAGCACAGGCTTGCTTCCTGGAAGCTTGCTTCCTGGAAGATTCTTTAGGACCAATGTGCATTGTGAATACTAAGGGGAAATGCTGTGCCACATTTTCCCAACTGATTTGACTGCACTTCTTCCTCTTCCTTTCTCTTTTGTGAAGCTTACAGAGGAGAACTACTTTTCCTTAGTATATTTGTTTGTGACTAGCTGAACTAAATCAAATAAAATCCTGAACCTAACTAATTTGTAGAAAGAGTATTTCTAAAGAGCAGCACTGAACTCTTCTCCAAGTTGAACCCTGCATCATTTAAAAAAGTAAAATTAAAAGATGCTATTCAGGGCTTCCCTGGTGGCGCAGTGGTTGAGAGTCCGCCTGCCGTTGCAGGGGACATGGGTTCATGCCCCGGTCCGGGAAAATCCCACATGCCGCGGAGCGGCTGGGCCCGTGAGCCATGGCCGCTGGGCCTGCGCGTCCGGAGCCTGTGCTCCGCAACGGGAGAGGCCACAACAGTGAGAGGCCCGCGTATCACAAAAAAAAAAAAAAAAAAAAAGATGCTATTCATTCTTCATAAAATGAAGAGTCTTGACATCATATTTGTTAGCAATGCAAAGATGGATTTTGATGTTTTTATAGCTTTAAGTGGGACTAATATTTAATGTATCTGTTATAGTGGTGATAATTCACAAAGCAGAAAAACAAGCAAATCCTTGACGCAGGGCTGTGTTTATACTTCTGTTGTAAAAGATTGAGCCAATACAACTTGATGATAGGCAGTAGAAGAAAAAAATTAAGTCTGGATTGTTTTCTGAATTATAATCCAAGTGTCTGCCTGTGTCCATTCAAGGATCATCTTCTTTGGTGCCTCTGGAGAAAAGGGAAGCTTGTCTCCTTTCTGCTCCAGGGTCGGTCCACACCAGCCCACTTCTCTGTTACGCTCTGGCTGAAGCTCCCACTTAGACCTCCCTTTACCTGAATCCCGGTCCTCGTGGACTCTGTTGTCCCCCCTTGATAACATGCTGCTGTGATTCATGCTGTCGGCCTCAGCTGAGCAAGGCTGCAAACACATTTGCCTACGTCATTCTGTTCCTGAACTTCCCACGATGCTGTTGGTGGTAAAAGGTTTATTTTTTTAAGTAAAAGTAGCTGAGGATGGAAATGAAATTTAGATATTACTCTCTTAAAATCCCTTAGCCATTTCATCATGGTGAATTTCTAACCTCCTCAATGCCCTGGCTTACCTGCATCTTCTTTTCCCTCTCCCTCTCTCCTCCCCACCCCATTTCTCATTCTTTTAAAAGTCGGGTATATGGAGGTATAATTTATATAATGTATAAAATTCACCCTGTTTAGTGTACAGCAGTTTTATGACTTCGGACAAATGCTACAGTTGTATGACCACCACCATAATCAAGATACAGAACATCTTCATTACCCCCCCAAAATTCCTTTGTGCTCCTTTCTAGTCACCCCTCACCTTACCACCAGCCCTCAGCCACCACTGATCTGTTTTCTGTCTATATCTTTGCCTTTTCAAGAATGTCATAAAAAAGGAGTCACACCGTGTATAGCTTTATTTACTAAGCATAATGCATTTGAGATTTATTCACATTTTTTCCATGAATCATTGGTTTGTTCATCCTTACTGGTGAGTAGTACTCCATTATACGGGTGTACATTTTTTTTTAAATCAATTTGTCAGTTGAAAGACTTTTGAGCTCTTTCCCATTTTTGGTGTTTATTAGTAAAACCACTCTAAACATATGCTTACAGGTTTTCATGTGACTATAAGTCTTCATTTCTCTTCGGAAACGAGATAAGTGAATCATGGGGTAAGTATATGTTTAACTTTATAAGAAACTGACAGCTTTCAAAAGTGGCTGTATGTCATATTGCATTCCCACCAGCAATGAATAAATTTCCAGTGGATTTGCATCTTCATCAGCACTTGGTATTGTGCTGAGGAAGCAGTTCTAATAAGTGTATAGTGATATCTCATTGCAGTTTTAATTTGCCTAATGACTAATAATATTGCACATCTTTTCATGTCCTTGTGTGCCACCCATATATCTTTTTTGGTGAAGTGTCTGTTCAAATCTTCTGCCCATTTTTTAAAATTGGATAGTTTGTTTTCTTAATATTGCATTTTTAAGGTTCTTTATAAATTTATAAGTGCTTCATCAAACATGTTTTACAAATATTTCTCCCAGTCAGTGGTTTGTGTCTATTAACTTCCTTAATTGTGTCTCTCAAAGAGCAGAAGTTTTGAATTTTGATTAATTCCAATTTATCAATTTTTTTTCTTTTATGGATCATGCTTTTAGTGTGGTATATAAAAATGTTTTGGCTAACTCAAAGTCACAAAAATTTTCTCTTATGTCTTCTAAGAAATTTATAGTTTTAGATTTAACATTTAGGTTTAGATTCATTTTTGTATATAGTGCAAAATATGGGTCAAATTTGCTTTTTTTTTCCATATAAATGTCCAATAGTCCACCACAATTTGTTGAAAACACTATTCTTTCTCAACTAAATTACTGTATTAGGGTTCTTCAGAGACACAAAACCAATAAGATATTTATATATCTTTATATTAATGTTATATGTATTTATTATATTTATATTATATATAAAATACATATAATTGTTTATTATGAGGAATTGGCTAATGCAATTATGCAGGCTAAGAAGTTCTGTCATCTGCAATCTGCAAGCTGGAGCCCCAGGGAAGCTGCTGGTGTAATTCCAGTCCAAGTCCAAAGGCCTGAGAACCAAGAACACAGCTGTTTTAAGCCCCAGTTCAAGAGCAGAAGACCAATGTTTTAACTCAAGCAGTCAGGCAAAGAGAGAGAAAATTCCCCCTTCCTCTGCCTTTTTGTTTTATTCATGCCCTCAGTGGTTTAGATGATGCCCACCTGCATTGGGGAGTGCCATCTGCTCTACTCAGTCTGCCAATACAAATTCTAATCTCTTCCAGAAATACTCTCACAGACACACCTAGAAATAACGTTTAACAAGATTTCTGGACATCCTGTGGTCCAGTCGAGTTAACACAAAACATGAATCATACCAATTACCTTGGAATCTTTCCAGTAATCAATTGACCATATATATTGGCTCCATATCTGAACTCCCTATTCTGTTCCATTGATCTCTCCTTTCACTAATACCACATAGTCTTGATTCATATTGCTTTATAATAATTCTTAAAATCAGGTAGTATAAGGTCTTACAATCTTGTCCTTCATTTTCAAAATTGTTTTGGCTTGTCTAGTTTCTTGGCTTTTCCGTATAAGTTTTAGTATCAGCTTGTCTATTTCTATAAAATATCCTGCTGTGATTTTGGCTTAGGTTGAATCTTTAGATAAATTTGGGGACAGTTAATAACTTAACAATATTGAGTCTTTGGATCTGTGAGTACAATAACCTTTCCATTTATTTATGTATTCTTTGGTTTCTTTCATCAATGTTCTGTAGTTTCCACTATACAAATAAATGTTCCACATATTTTTTTGGATTTATACCTAAGTATTTTTGTTTTTCAATGCTATTATAAATGGTACATTTGAAAAACTCAATTTTCAATTGTTTATTATTAGTGTATACAAATACATTGATTTTTTTTTTGATACCAAGCTTGTATAAAATACGACCTTCCTAAACTCATTCATTACTTCTAGTACGTATAGGGAGACTTCTTGGAGTTTTCTATGTAGACAATCCTGTCTGCAAATAGAGATAGCTTTATTTCTTCCTTTCCAATCTATATGCCACTTTTTCCCTTGCCTCATTACAGTGGCTGGAATCTCCAGAAGGATGTTGGTAGGAGTAATGAGAGCAAATAGCCTTGCCTTATTTCTTGATCTTAGGGGGAAAGCAATCAGTCTGACACCATTAAGTACGATGTTAGCTGTAGGTTTTTAAATGACTTCCTTCATCAAATTAAGGACATTCCCCTCTATTCCTAGCTTGCTGAGAGTTTTAACAAGAATAGTAATTTTGTCAGACGCTTTTTCTGAATCTATTGAAATGATCATATAATTTTTCTTCCTTAGTCTTTTGATATGGTGAATAATATGATTGTTTTTCAAATATTGAGCCACCATTGTATTCCTGGGATTAACCCCATTTGATATGATGTATTATTCTTATTGCTGGATTCAATTTTTTATTGTTATGAGGATTTTTACATCCACGTTCCAATATTCATGTGGGATGTTTGTCTTTAACTTCCTTTTCTCATGATGTTTTCGTCTGGTTTTGGTATCAAGCAATGCTTGCCTCATAAAATTATTTGGGAAGTATTCTCTTCTATTTTCTGGAAGAATTGGGAATTATTGGAATTATTTCTTCTTTAAATATTTGGTAGAACTTGACAGAAAAGACATATGGACCTGAAGTTATCTTTGGTAGAAGGTACTTAACTGTGAGTTCAATTTCTTTAATAGATATAGAGTTATTCAGGTTATCTATAATTTTTTGAGCAAGCTTTGGTCTATATCATCTAAATTGTCAAATTTATGGGTACAAAATTGTTAGTAATATTTCCTAGTTATCCTTATAATATATGGAGGATCTGTAGCAAGTTCCCATAATTTGTTCCAGATATTAGTATATTACATTTACTTTTTTTTTCTTGATCTTTGTTGATCTTTTCAAAGAACCAGTTTTTGATTTCATTGATTTTCTTTATTGTTTTCCTTTAACTTTTCTTGTGGGCAGAGCTGTTAGTCAAGAATTCTCTAAGCTTGTTTGTCTGAAAAGTTTTTATTTCACCTTCATTTTTTTATCGAGTGTGAAATTCTGTGTTGACAGTTTTCTTTTAGAACATTCAAAATATCACTTAATTTTCTTCTGGCTTGTATACCTGTCTTCAAGATTTTCTCTTTACCTTTGGATTTTAGCAGTTTGAATAGGTTTTCATTGTTGTTATTTATCAGCATTCTCTAAGCTCTTAGATCTGTGGTTGATGTCTTTTGTTATTTTAAGAAATTCTCATCCTGAATCTCTTCAAGTATTTCTTCTTCCTAGTTTATACTCTCTTCTCCTGGGATTCCAATGACATGCTTTTATGTCCATTTAGATTGGCCCATAACTCTTGCATGTTCTGACACTTTTTTTTTCAGTCTTTTTGTGTTTCAATTTGGGTAATTTCTGTTGACCTCTCTTCAAATTCACTGATTCTTTCCTTAGTTGTGCTGAGTCTACTGATAGCCCATTAAATTTATTCTCCATTTTTGATACTGTGTTTTCTATTTCTCATATATCCATTTGAGTCTTTCAAATAGATTTCTCCTCTCTACTGAAGTTCTATTTATTCACGTTGTCCATCTTTACCACTAGACACTTTGATATTAATCACGGTTATTTTAAATGCCCTGTCTGATATTCTGTGTCATTTCTGAGTCTGGCTTTGATGATTACTTCGCCTTGTGGTTTGTTTCCTCTTGCTTTTTTTCCCCCTTTGTAATTTTTGCTTGAATTCTAGATATAAAGTATAGCACAGGAGAGACTGAGGTGAATTGAATTCACCCCTGAAAATGAACACGCCTCTTCTGCTAGGCCATTCATGTGGGGAGTTGAGGCAGTCTAGTCAGAGTTTGACTGGGGTTGGATCATATTGTTGCTGTGGTTACCTTTAGTATACCACCAACTTTAAATTCCTTTAGCATTACCCTGTGCTAAGGGTGGAGATTGGGTAGCTGGAGGGTATCTCTCAATGCTCTTTTTCTCACCCTCCTCTTATGTCTTTCTCCATCTCCATTCCTTTATCCTCCATCATCAGTAAACGGCTGTTGCTTGTTATTGGGCAGTTGATAGTCTGGTGGTGGTGGGGAGCAGAGCGTGGTCCTCTATTGCCTTGATCCAACCTCAGTCTTAGGTAAACTGTGTCTCACTGGATCTTGGGGGTCAGTATTTTTCAGTGCTCCTTCCTGTCCTCCCACTGGCACCCAAACTCTACCTTGTATTTTTGGAGAGGGCATTATGAAGGCGTTTCCTGCCCCTCCACCAGTAATAGAAGGCCTCTAATGCTCTGGACCCAGAATACATCACTGGGAGAGGGCTTGTCTCTTCCCTTCCCCCATCCCCATGAGTCTTCGTCTGTGATCCGGGAGTGACAGGCTTTCTTCTGTTCCCCCAGCAGCTTATGACTTTGGTTCCATAGAGCAGATGGTCCAGGCAGGGTTTGTGATTTTTCCACCGTGGCAGACAGCCACTCCTCTCCTCCCGAAGTCCACCACCAAATGAGGTGTGGTCAGGCCCCCAGTCTTTCTCCAGAGTATGTGGGAGTAGGGTGGAGGAGTGTGGAGAATAGCCTGTGAGTGGGTGCAATCTTCCTTGGTGTCTGCGGAATTCCTGGGAGTCACACTTGGCAATTAGTAATCCATTAAACATCTTAGCTGAATTCATTGTACCTGCATGTGCGGCATCCAGTGTCTCTTCCTTACTCTGGCTTGAGCCAGTGCTTGCATCCTGTTTCCTTGGAGGGGCCTGTTTTTCTTAGATTTTAGGTTAATTGGTTTCCTGTGAATTCAGCTCTCTGATAGGTCCTAGAGGGTTATGATTTTGCAGCCTATGCAGCTTTTTCTTGTTACTATGGTGGGAGTGATGCTCGTCTTAGCTTTCTATAATCCAGATGGAAGTACCATCTCCTTTCTCTTTATATAACTTCCACACATCTCTCACTTCTTTCCAGTGTTTTTCCCTCTCTCTCACTCCAAGCTCTCAACAGAAATACCAAGTCCTAATTTCACTAGGCAGAGAAATCCAGCTCTTTTTCTGTCCCATCCTCACACATCCAGGCCATGCTTAGGGGCCCTTATTTTTTTTTAATCAAAAAACAAAACAAAACAAGAACACATGAAGATCTTTCATAGAACTAAAGAATGTGTACAACTTACAATAGTATGTGTTCAGCTGAATATAGGAACTATTAAATCACTATCATGCTGATTATTACATTGCAAGAAATCTGGAGGTAATCAGTCCCAGGGTTAATTTGATGGCTTAATGATGTCCTCAATAGCAGTAACCTCAGAGTCTGGCTCTCTTCCTCAAGCAGATCACCTCACAGTTACTAGACAGCTGCCACATCACTGGATATTATATCCTTACAAAACAGTGTTCAAAGGAGGAAAAGTAATAAGGCAAGAAAGGAAAAAAGAAAGCTTGTATCAATCACATTTCTTAGATGCAGACATCAAAATCCACTCTAGTTAATGTAAGCAGAAAAGGATGCATTAAAGAAGAGTAAATAGTTCATAGAATTTCTTGGAAATGAGAAAAACAGGTTTTCTAACCAGGAACAATACAACTGGGGACAATGCCCTACCAAACCTTAGGGCTGCTGTAGATGAACAGGCAGGTAGACCCCCGGCCATGCAGCACCTATGAAAACAGAGCTCTACCATAGCTGACTGATAAGAATCAGATACTTTCATCCCCCTGGAGGCCAGAATATCAACCATGGTGCTCACTTACACAATCCAAGTCTAATACCAGTACATCTACTTGGTCAAACCAGGATCATATGCCTCTCTTCTAACTGCAAAAGCATCTTTTATTTTTTCCTTGTTTTTGCGGTATGCGGGCCTCTCACTGTTGTGGCCTCTCCCTTTGCGGAGCACAGGCTCCGGACGCGCAGGCTCAGTGGCCATGGCTCACGGGCCCAGCCGCTCCGTGGCACGTGAGATCTTCCCAGACCGGGGCACGAACCTGTGTCCCCTGCATCGGCAGGCGGACTCTCAACCACTGCGCCACCAGGGAAGCCCTAACCATTTTTGAGTGTACAGTTCAGTGGTAGTAAGTACATTCACATTGTACAGCCATCACCACCATCCATCTCCAGCACTTTTTTCATCTTCCTAAACTGAAACTCTAGCCATTAAACACTAACTCCCCATTCTCCCTCCCCTCAGCCCCTGGCAACCACCATTCTACTTTCTGTCTTTATGAATTTGACTGTTCTAGGTACCTCGTATAGGTAGAATCGTATTGTATTTGTCCTTTTGTGACTGGCTTAAAATAATGTCCTCAAGGTTCATCCACATCATAGCATGTGTCAGAATGTCCTTCCTTTTTAGGGCTGAATACTATTCCATTGTGTGTATACACCATATTTTATTTAACCATTCATCCCTCGATAGATACTTGGGTTGCCTCCACCTTTTGACTATTGTGACATAAACACTTTAAATCAAAATAAAATTTAAAAATAACCGGGAAGTTATAGAGAAGGCAAAAATAAAACAAATTTTTACTCAATAAGAGTACCCAGAGATACACTTTTACCACACTAAGTCCGTACTCACTGATCTAGGTAGGCTCATGGGAACATGTGGCACAATGCGAATGTTGTGTGTGTGTGTGTGTGTGTGTGTGTGTGTGTCTCGTGTTTCAAGTTGAGAAGGAGCCTCTGTCATTCACAGGGCACGTGGCACGGACAATCCACACCAGCGGACTGTCTCCCCCGTCAGAGGCAGGGCTGGCTGTGGGCGGCGGCTGTGCTCTGCAACCCTGGCTTCTGCAACTGCCCCTCCTGGAGCTGCTTCAAGCCAAACAACTTCCTTCTCAAGAAAGCTGGCACAAGCCAAAAAAGAAAAGAGTCCCTGGCAATCGGCAAGTGGTAAGTATTCGGACTGAGAAGTATTTTGAGCTTCCTGTGCCAGCAAGCTGATTGCAGTCGATGCAGACCGGAACCCACCCAATTCTTGCGCACAGCCCCATACCTTTTGAGCATCGTACCCCATCCCTACAGCTCATCTGAGTGCTTCCAGATGCACTCTGCCGGGGGATTCTTAGACTGATTGAAAGCATTCGACTGTTTTCTCCTCACCAATATTACTCAGGATTGCTTTAAGTTACATAGGACAGATGAAAATGGAGCTGCTCTGGTTAAGGGGTGGGGGTCGGGTGGCTGTGAATCTGGAGGATCCAAACCCCAGTGTAGCTGCAGGGAAGCTCTGCACAAGACTAGTGACTAGAAACTCCAGTCTGCAAGCCCGTTGGCATATGGGGACACAGGAAGGCAGAGGATTCTAATCCAGAGAGGGTCAAACTCTTGTACATCAGGCCAACCAGATGTTCTGGTTGCAGTGTGTGTAGAAGTGTGTGTGTGCCTGTGCAGGCATAAGAGGGTGAGATCTGATTGCCAGACCCCCCCTCTGTATTGCCGGAGTGGTCTCTTTGATATGTCCTCCGGACACTTAGGGCTCCTCAGGGAGGGATTTGAAAATCCCTGACTTGTCTGACCTCACTTCACCGTTGATACTCTGCAGACTGAGTGTTACCATCCCCATGTAACATGGCAAAACTGAGGCCAAAACCCCACAGGCTGGAAGTAATGGAGCTAGAAGTCTCCATCCCGAGACCTGAACTGCCTTTCAACAGAGGCACATACACTGCAGCAGCTTACAGAGTGGAGGTTTCTGGGAACTGTGGGACTGCCCCCAAATGAATCATCCCCGGGATAGGGGAAGCCCACTCTGGCTGGCAGAAACAGAGTGAATTTCTAGCTGCTGGGGAAGCAGGCCAAGCTGAGCGAGGTGGAGCCTGAACTGGGGTTACTGCTCATCTCCTGGGGAATCCCCCTGCGTTCAGGTCTCTCTTCCTCCAGTTCCTGATCTCCAGGCTCCTCTCCCCTTTCCAGCAGGGAGATCCAGGCTGCCCGATGTCTGGTAGAAAACGCATGATACATGGCAGAGCAGCAGTAGCCTCGATTCCTCTTCCCAGCCCTCCAGGTGCCCAGGTGCTGAGCTCTTGCCCAAGGGGAAGGGGAGGGGCCGGCAGTGTGGGTACTGGGGAGAGCCCCGGAGAGCAGGAAAGAGTGAGAGACAAGGGAACTGCATGCGACGGGGCTTGGTGGGATGGGGGGGTGCCACATGTCCAGCCGGAGGAGTGAAGGCCGTGTTGGGAGATAGCTGTGGCCTTTGTTAAAAGCTCTGCTTGGGAACCAGGTTTCAGTTTAAGTCTCTCTGTTACTGAATGCAAGTTCATGTGCCTGATGCACAGTGAGGCCAAACTACCCACAATGTCAGAGTTTAGAGCAGAGAAAAAGCCCAGCAATGAGAAAGGGTGGCTTGTGCCCCCCAAAGCCCCACACTCCCTGAAGGGTTTCAGCAAAGCATTTTTTCTGGGGTGGGGGGAGCCACACCATGCGGCTTGCAGGAGCCCCGACCAGAGATTGAACCCGGGACATGGCACTGAAAGCACCAAATCCTAATCACTAGATAGCAAGGGAACTCCCTCAGTAAAGCATTTTAAAAGCTAAGTGTCCATCATCGGATGAATGGATAAAGAAAATGTGGCACATATACACAATGGAATATTACTCAGCCATAAAAAGTAACGAAATTGAGATATTTGTAGTGAGGTGGATGGACCTAGAGTCTGTCATACAGAGTGAAGTAAGTCAGAAAGAGAAAAACAAATACCGTATGCTAACACATATGTATGGAATCTAAGGGAAAAAAAAAAGGTCATGAAGAACCTAGGGGTAAGACGGGAATAAACATGCAGACCTACTAGAGAATGAACTTGAGGATATGGGGAGGGGGAAGGGTAAGCTGTGACAAAGTGAGAGAGTGGCATGGACATATATACACTACCAAATGTAAAATAGATAGCTAGTGGGAAGCAACTGCATAGCACAGGGAGATCAGCTAGGTGCTTTGTGACCACCTAGAGGGGTGGGATAGGGAGGGTGGGAGGGAGGGAGACGCAAGAGGGAGGAGATATGGGGATATATGTATATGCATAACTGATTCACTTTGTTATAAAGCAGAAACTAACACACCATTGTAAAGCAATTATACTCCAATAAAGATGTTAAAAAAAAAAAGGTAAGGTGAGGGAGGAGAGCCCCAGGATAGGTGATCAGCTCTGTGCACAATTCTCTGGCTGATGTTGAGATAACAGGGTGGTTGACATTATCAAGCCTCAGGCACCAGTAGGTCTGGAGGCTATGTGCTCCTAATCATCAGACAGTTAATTCTTCCATTTGGAGGTGGTTTTTAGCATCTGAAAAACTCAGGAAATATGCAAGAGGCTATTATCTAGGTGCTTCAGAGAGGAGATACAGCAGAGGATATGGGGAAGGCCCCATATGGTCCTGCTCCGTTATATCGCTAGACAGGACCCTTTTCTCCAAGGGCCAATTGAGAAGTAAGCTGTAAAGGGAAAAGCACAGAGGATCTCAAGTGTAGGACCAGAAAGAAAACCAGGAGCTATCTCAGACCCGGAGGTAGCTGTCTCCACCTTTGGGGAGTAGAAAGAGATGGTGATGGGCCAGCAGCGGGGACTTCAGTTCTGGAGGCAAGGGCGACCCTGCAGACTAGCCCAGGGAAATGAGGTGCAGGAAGGGAGGACACACAGGTCTAGCATCTCCTGAGTGCCAAGCCAGTTAAATGGAGGAGCTTGCATAGCTCACTGCCAGATGGGGCCAGAAACGGGCCAGGCTGCCAAGCCTGCCCTGGGACTGCAGCTCCTCAGCCCTGCAGACTGGGTTTGTTAAAGGACTTTTACCTTCTCCTTAACCCACCCCCCTTTCTTCTTTTTTTCCCTTTTTTTCCTTTTTTTCTCTTTTCTTTTGTAAACTGAATCACCCAACAGAAATTTGAGTGTGTAGGTGTGTACGTACATTCAAAGGTTTGCCAACTTGTCTTAAGATATTATTTTGTTTCATGGAATAGAAAACTACACCCTTAAAAAAATGACTAAACCTAAAATGCCTTTGGAAATTTCAAGAAGTCCTTGAACAGAATTATAGTTTTACTCTTTTTTTTTTTTTTTTTTTAAACTTTCCCTGAGGAAATTGAGCATGAACCTGTTTCCCTCTTGTGGATTTAATCTTATCTCTTGGTTGTGCTGTGTGTCATAAAATCAGAGTGAAATTTACTGGGGACTTCTTGTTGCCTTGTCTTTCTTTGCAAAAGAAAAAGAAGCATTATAATTGTCAAAGAAAAAGTTTACTTTTCTGAATATAATAAGTGTTTTGAAATAAACTTTAATCCACACATTATAATGCAAAAATTCTGCCTGTAAAATCTAATGCTTAAAGATTTAACATTAGATTAAAATTACTTAATCCTTCAATATTAGGCTGAATCTATTCTCCATTTTTAGTTAAGGAAGGAAAAGAAAAACCATAACAAAACTAAATTTATGCCTCCTAGGCCAAACTAAAGTTCTTTGCAGAATTGTTAGCAGTAATGACACAATACAACAATACTTAATATTTTATTTATTGATCATTTGCTTTTTGCCAAGCATTAGGCAAAGCACGTCACCTAAATTATATCACTTACTCTTGGCAATGAAATTATTAGTCTAATTTTGCTAGGAAACTGAGGCTTAAAGAGGTTAAAAACTTGCTTAAAATCACACAGCCCTTGCTGAGGTTTAAATTGGATTAATATCAATAATCCTAAATGGAGACAGAGGAATGAAGAATAACAGAAGCACACATTAAACCTCTTCCAAATTTTGGTCTTTGGGAGATGAGCCGAAAGATATGTGAATAATCCATAGGGTTTTTTTTTTCATCCTCTGCAATATTTCGAAGGATAGTGGGCTTGCAAATAATGTAGCTTGATCATATTTTATATTTGCAAGGTTAAATTAAACTTTAAAACATGGAATACTTATGATTAATAATGGAGAAACAGCACTCCTGCCACAAAGAGGGGTCGAGACCCAGATGTCAGGAGGTGGAGATGGCTGCCTCCTGCCATCCCGCCACACCCACCCCCCTGATTGTGTGAGACGGAGATTACAAACCACCCAGAACACAACCTGACAAGGCTGCATCGCTGAGCCGGAAACCCCCGGGGCTGGACAGCAAGAAAGGGTAGGGTAACAGAGGCTCTTTTGAAACAAGTCAGTCTTTTAAATATTCACTATGGTGTCTTTGTCTATGACACGTCTTTCTGCTATCTTTGAACTGAATTTAGGTCTACATAAAAGAGACAGAACAAATAGATGCTGTTAGTGGCCTCCATCAGATTATGGAAACTTGATTGCCTTGGTGATTCCTTTTCTCATAAATTTGGCTGTGAGCAACTAACCTATCACCTCAACAGCACCCTTCTCCTTCCTGAGACCATATGGTAAAAAAGGAAAAACAAAACAAAACCCGGGGGTCCAACAGTCATGTTTCTGTCCAGAAACAGCTGGTATTAATTGCCAAGAAGGCAACATAAACACAGAGCAATTCGAGAGTGGTGAATGAGATCAACCATCCTTAAACCTGAAGATGAAAATGGCAGTCCTTGCGATAGCAGCTCCCATTGACATAGTGTAAATATTGTATTCAAAGGGGTTTGATTTTAGTCAATGGGCTTGAACACAGGGTACAGGGATGCTTTCCATGCTAGAAGCCAGAAAACCCAAACTCAACTGGATAAATAAGGGGGCAATGTATTTTTTCTCAGAAAAAAATAAACGCTGAGGCAGCTCCAAGGTTGATTAATTCAAAGGTAAAATGATATCATCAAGGATTCAGGTTCTTTCTGTGTTTTCACTCTGCCATCTTATCCTCAGACTCATCCTCTAGCTTACTGTACTCATAGTCACAAGACGGTGACTGCAGTTCCAGGTATCATATGCAGTCATGAAAACATCCAGTATAAGAGATTATATCTTCCTTGAGCTTTTTTTTTTTTTTTTTTTTTGCTGTACGCGGGCCTCTCACTGTTGTGGCCTCTCCTGTTGCAGAGCACAGGCTCTGGACGCGCAGGCTCAGTGGCCATGGCTCATGGGCCCAGCCGCTCCGCAGCATCTGGGATCTTCCCAGACCGGGGCACGAACCCGTGTCCCCTGCATCGGCAGGCGGACTCTCAACCACTGCACCACCAGGGAAGCCCGAGGTTTTTTTTTTTCCCTTTAAGAGTGAAGGGAATGCTTCCCAACATTCCCCAGTAGATATTTGCCCATTATTATATGTTGTCCAGGACTAGATCACATGCCCATGTTTAAAACAATCACTGGCAAGAGAAATTGTGTTTCACGATTGGCTTACACCAATCAAGATTTATCCTTGAGTCACATGGGAGAGGAATCACCTCTGGAGTGAAATAGGGGCCCTGCTATGATAAAGGAAAGGAAAGGGAGATGACTGTTGTGTTAGCAACCAATGTTGGCTACATATGGTTTAGAATATGTGAGTACGTATACACATGTTTTCTTTTTTGAACATCATTTAAGGATTCTATTTATAGTCCAGACCCCATCTCAACCATTTGGAATGTTACTTGGCAGAAATAACCACACCCAACACCTATAGGAACTTTGAGTAAAAACACCTTTTAAAGAAAAGAAAGAAGGGAAGAAGGAAAAAAGAAAGGAAGGAAGGAAGAAAAGAAGGGGCCTTCTGAGTTCAACTCTCTTGACATGAGGGGACTATAAAGGAAAAACAGTGTTTAGCACTGTTACTTTACATTCCAGTCTGACAGTGGGCATTCCCCAAGTACCTCTGCCAGCAGTTTCCACACCAACACAGAGAAGAAAGCCTACCAAGTCATTATTTCTTCATGTTTTCTAACTATAAAAGTAAATTTATATAATAAATATTTTAAATATTTACCACACTACCTGTGTGTGCATGTGTGTGCATGTGCACGTGTGTGTGTCCATGCGTGGGGGGGGAGAAGGGGGAGAGAGAGAGAGGTAGAAGGAAATTGTAGTTTTAGTTGTTTAGGATAAGTGCTTAATAAGTCTCTCATATACAGAAAATGAGGCTCCAGGGCATGTTTAGAAGGAAATAGCCAAAGAGACAGTGAAATTGCCTTGCATGTGAAATGATCAGAAGTGTAGTTATGGGAAAAGAAAAGAGTGGAGGAAAGAGGAAATGAGAAGTGAGCAGGGCAACAAGTCAGGAAGCTACAAGCTGAAATGAAAAATTCCTGTGGCAGGGTGACCACAGGACTTTTATGAGCAAGGATGTCTAAGACTTCATTTGAGCTTGTATGATATATGATCCTCTTTGGTCACCCAAATCTGTGTCATCTTGCTTCACATCCTAATGCCTGGTGTGGGTGTTTTGGGGAAAATCACAATGGCTGCATCCCACATCTGGATTAGTGCAGGGGAAGGTAGGGAAACACCATAGCAGTGACGTTTGCAAGAGATCCAGAGTTTAGCAGAAGCCTGGCACCACAGGTGACTCAGAAAGTTAACCCCAAAATGCACAGAGATTTTGGAGATGGTTGCAAACTCCAATTGGGATTTAGAAAGGAGGCAAAAACAATTTTGTTTAAATCTTAAAGGAAGGATAGTGTCAACTGACACTTGGGTTGCATCAATATGATGAAATATATTTGCAAAGACACTGGGCATAGTTTTATGTCCTCCCTCGACCCATGTTCCATAAACATTTACATGTTTTTGAAAATATATCCTATTTAAATCTGAATTCTTAAAAATTTTATTATGAGTTATAGCCTATTCCAATTCAAAAATAGATAAAATTTTATAGGCCCACTATTACAGATGGATGGTGGAAGATATTTGTACAGTCCTTATAAATTCATTTTTGTAGATTTGGACAAGTATTTAACTTTTGTTGTGTTACCTACAAATAACTAAATGCTGAAATAGCGAGTAACATGTCTCCTTGAATTTTAAATACTAAAATTACATAAAATGTGCTAAGACCTCAAAATATCAATAGATGTGTTGTGCTGACTTTAATTGATGTGAACAATTAAAACAGATTTATTGTGGTTGTTTCTTCTTCAAAATCTATTTTCTTCTTACTTCTACATTATTCTTTAACTTTTGGCTGTGAGTTGGGACACATGTTAAGAGTCTGCCTTATGCTAGGAGGCTAGTTTACCCTTTTTTTCTTCTTACTGGATATAGACAAATTTTCCTGGTAGGTACAAACTATTTAGTTTTTTTAAAATGAAAAATATTTCCTTGAATATCAGCTGTTAACACAAACGGATGCAGGGGCCTCTGATAACATATGTGAAAGCTATGTTATGATTTCTAGCCCTGAAGTTTAAGGATTTTTCTTAAATATTACATAAAACAAATAGAGACCACTGACAGCAAATTAATGTCTGCCTTTTATTTTAAGGGACCTTAAAAAAACCCTTAAAAAAGGGTTTTAAAATCTGAGGAAATGTTAATGCCACTTTTCTGTGCCTATTTCTGCAACATTCTTTGCAGATGATGCTGTAATCAAATCTTTCCCATCTGTGGGCCAGAGACCCCTGATGAGCCTATGTAATTTTACAGGATATTAGAAAATCATACAGGAATTGGATAGTTTTTTTTTAACCTGTGTGTATATATGACAGCTTGTTAAATGTGTGCATAGTTACCATTGTGATTAATGAAATATAATACAAATTCACTGAAAAGTACTGCTAAAATTAATAGTTGCCTTTTGTTTCTGGAAATTTCTTCAGCCAGTGAGATACTATGACTGTTGTCATGTATCTATCTGATAATTTCTTTTTATATAATAGCAAAAAAAAAAGGAAACAACCTAAATGCCCAGCATTAGGGGGATGGTTAAATAAAAGATGGTACATTCTTATAATTGGAATATTAGGCAGCCATTAAAAATCATATTGTAGAATAAAATATTGAACGACAAGGAAAAGATGTTAGCAGAATATTATTATATGGAAAAAAGGAAGATGTAAACCAATATAATGGTATGACATTACTATTTAACAAATTACAGATAAAATATAGAATAAAAAGATATCATTATAAGGTTATTATTGTTTATCTCTGGGTAATGAAATTACAGCAATTTTTAATGTTCTATATCTTCAAATATAAGAGAAAATTTGAATTTATTTTTAAGGGTCCTCTTTTTAAAGAGTTTGCTATTGTCCTATAAGTAAACAGTGTTGGTGACCATTGGCTTTTCAGCCCACTAGAAATCCTAAAGTTGTTCAACTTTGGGTATGTGAGACAATGCCAGTTAGCTTTTGCTGGCAGCCCTCTCCCTCATCCCATCATCTGTGGCAGTCCTGCTAATGATGTGACGATGCCTGTCACCATTACTTGGGGAGAAAGCACAGCTGGGCACTTCTTTCTCAGGGAACAGGAGAGGCCTTCCCTGGATCATGAGAAGAAGGGGAGTCATTTAAAGGGTGTGTTGTGATGATAAAAAAATCCTCCTTATCTCTAAACAAATATATATGTGCATATGGGTGTGTATAGCATGTATGTATATAGTGTTTTGCAATAAGGGAAAATGTAATTAAAACCAAGTGTTGCTCTGGGCTATTGTGGGCCATTACTGCCCCTTTTGCTGAATTGCAGATGGACAGAATTATGTTGCCTTAATAACGTGACTCTTAAGTGCCAGCTGTCATACAGCATGGCAGCCCTCCATGCTAACAAAGCCCTCATTAAATGGTTTGCTCAGAATAATTTGCCTGCTCTCCCTGCCTTTCTAGCAACTGACAGCTCTGCTCCTTCTCCGGCTCCTCCGGACCTTCAGTGGACACCATTAATCACTGAAAGAGAAGTCTGTGCCATGTGTGATGGGATGGTAATTTTTTTAATAGTACATGTCTTCATATTATTTTTATGCCCTGTTTCAAAAGTTTTTAAACGAGGTTGGTAGCTAACATTCTGTGCTATCATTCATTCTGTGGCAAAATAATAATTGCTAATTTTCTTCTTCAGAGAACCAGGGCTTTATCAGGAATAACATTAAGCAAATGACTATGCAAATGTTAGACAGAGGAGTATCTGGGAAAAAAAAAGTTCAGATAAAAAACCTTCAGAACACGTCCAAAGTTGGCTGAAAAAATAACTGTGCATTTTAAACTATAAGGTCACCGTAGTAGCAAAGGGAATTTATTACGAATAAGAATTTTGTGAGAAAGCTCTGCCCTCAGAGGAGGTAGGGCATACATTAGTATTTATTCAAGCTTAATTTATTTATGATATTATGGTTGTCCTTGACAACCGTTAAATATCCTTGGGCTGGGTCTCTTCATCCTTTGTATGATGTCTAACAATCCAAAATTCTTAATGTTCAAACTTCTATTAGCATTAAGAATTAATCCTTTATTTTCTCCACTGTATGTAATTTTTCTTATCATCAATGTTTTTAGCTCTTTCGTGTTGAATACTATTGGAAGAAAGTGCATTGAAATACAGAGATATATGCTCAAATCTTTCAAAACATAACTTTTAGGATATTGGGAAAAAAGTGTGTCTTTAAAAGCTCTACATTATTCCTCAGAATACATCCTTTGGAGCAGTGGGGAAAGAAGCCTGATTAAAAGGAAGGATGAACTCCAATACTGTTTATTTCATATATATGATATATGTATATATAATGATCAAAAAGGGAAAAATGGTTATTTAGTAAGTTTCCTGATAATAAACCTGAGGTTTTATTTTTGTTCTTTTTTTTAAAAAGACCTATTCTTTGAATTTGATATGAGAAGAATATTTAAAAGATCCTTGCTTTAATATCTCTATGAAAAAAATCTGTATCCAAGAGTGACCTATATGATAGCAGGAGAAAAAACAAAGGCCTCTCTGATGTAAAATATCTCACCCACCCTGGCCTGAAAGTCCCACTGGAAAATCCCTCTCTACCGTGCAAATCTGTTGCCAAAAAATAATGAAATATTGGACTAATGTAAATGAAGCTGGGCTGCCTGGGTCTGAATCAGTTGCTTACTAGAAAGGCGGATGGGTATCTGGGCTGCACCCAGTTCTACCTCATCAGAGCCTGGGATTTGCATTTTCAGCAGACTCAGCACTCTAAAGTGCTACCTCAGACCATGAAAAATTAGAATGGGATAAATAAATTATTAGTTTCCTTATAAAGCCCCTCCCCCAAGGAGACAAAGGAGGGGCAGTTTTACGATGATGCCTTGGGGTTTGGTGGGCAGTGGGGAAGGTGGGCTGCAGTGAGAGTTCAGAGACAGAAAGAGGATAGAGAATGGAAAAGAGAGAAGGTGGCAGCTCTTCGAGAACACCTCAGACACCCACTTCAAGGCAGACACTTCAAGACCAGACACCCATTGAGATTTCTGGGGAAACAGAGTTCAATGCCCAGGAGCCAAGGCTTTGGAGTCCAAGGGATCTGAGGAGGACCCCAATTACTACCTGTATTAAATAACATCTCTGGACCTCAGTTTCCTCATCTGCTAACTGGGTATAAAAGTAGAATTTTTACAAGGATGAAAAGTGGCTGAACAGGGAAGATAAAATAAGATGGTTAAGGGTATGATTGTTGGGGCTTCCAGACATCATGTCCCAGCTCCAGCTTTTACTCCTTGTGTGACCTCGGCATGTTATTTAATCTGTCTGAACCTCAGTTTCCTTATACGTCCACTGGTGTTAAACATCTGTATCTACCTTCAACTTGCATTTTCTTATGTAAAGAATACATGTAAATGTAAATACATGTATATTCTATTTACATGTAAATACATGTAAAGAACCTATAACAGTACCCAGCACATAACAGGCAACTCAATAAATGTTAACTTCTCATCATTATTTCAGATATAACAGCTGGCACCTGGTGGGAATTTAATAAATGATAGCTACTATTAGTAATAATAATCACTCCTGGCTTCAAGACAGGGTCTATTGCCAAAATCTTCTTGTGCAATCCTGGCTGAACCCCATACCTTATTCCTAGTTTTTCATAATCGTGCTATTGAGGTTATTTGAGATAACATCTGGTTAGGAGAGTGATAATTGCACAGTGGTTTATGCACAGATAATCGAGCAGAGAAATATCTGAATGTTTTATGAAGGTGCACGGGTGGAGGGGTCTGGGGTAAGCTGCAAGAAGACTCCCCTCAGTCCTTCTGTAGGGAGAGCCTGGCAGCTGTGTCAACAGCAAAGTGGCAGCTGGGTCAGTAAGAACTGATCTCTCAGAAGCTAATGGACATCACACTTAAAAAAAAAAAAGACTTGAAAATCTAAAAATTCTACTCACTTGATTAAAAGCCTATCACATTCCCTCCTGTCCTGTGGTTGTTTGCTGCCTTGAGTTGAGCTCCCCAACAATCCCCACAGCGATGGCTACTTCTTTTTCAAGGCTGCAAAGTGCTGAAATATTTTTTTTCCTCTGGTGAATACTGTTTTTTAATCTGTTTTCAAATTTCTCAAATTTGAAATCGGTGCCCAGTTCAGCATCCTTTGTTGCCACATGCATCCTACAATCTTTGTAGAAAAATAAAGAGTACAGGAGAGCTGTTAGACCCTGGCCTCCCGCTGGGCATTGATGTAATTTATAGTTAAATGGAAATCAGAGTGGGGGCAGTATGTTACTCACTGGTGAGAGAGACAGAAACAGAGAGGTGGAAGAACCCAGATAATTTCAAGAATCTCAAGTTGTGATTTCACTTTGGCCAAACGTAGCACTGGCAGCCCCTTGTGGGGAGGCTAAAAGGCACTCAGGTGAGAGAAATCTCTGGTGTAAACATTATAAGCTTGGTTGCCATGGGTCTACTAACTTTGTTTTGCTAAACTGACATGATTGGATGCTAGTTAATTTGTGTCTCTTACATTTAAGGCTTTAAAAAGACGTCATAGATTACATTATTAGCTAGAGACTCGGAAACAGGTAAATTCCTCCTGTGGCTCAAGTTAAGTCCTGGAGTGGGTAGAATGCTTACAGCCTAAAAAGCACATCTCTATGTTCCTATTGCCTAACTATTGATTTATCAGGGAGCAGGATGAGGGTCTGTCTAAAAACCTCCCAAGCATGGTTCTCTTTTTTATTAAAACCAACAGCCTGCTTATTCTTGTGGAATGCACGAGAATAGCAAGCAAATATGAAAATGCACAGCCACAAGAAAACTTTTAGTTAGTAAGAGAAATGTAGAGAGAGGAAATAGGATCATTATTTCCATGTGAATAGTCTAAAAACAGTTGTTCTTTGGATCAGGATAAGATTAACATCACTGCTAAAGTTTCAGACAATCTAGATAATTCTAGTTAACAAATATTTATTGAACACAGGCTGTATGTTTGGGTACAGTGTGATGAACAACGAGAGGCTGCCTTCAAGAATCTTACATCTAGTGGGAAAGATGAAAAAAACAAAAGACTTATGCAAACACAGGATCTATAATGCAAGGTTATGTGACACCTAACAGCTGTCACTTCGTGGACTGTCTACTAATAGCTAAAGAGAACGTAAGATATTTTTCAAGAATTGGTGATTAGGACAATCATTTGAAGATGCATTTGAGTTGGACCTTAAAGGAAGCCTAATATTTTTGTAAAGATGTGGACAGAAAGTTCTTCTCAAATAAGGCACAGCAATGGGGGTAACTCGGCTTAGCTGGACTTAGCAGGGTCTCTGTATAAGAGAAGTGAGGTGTCAGCTGGTGTCATATTTAAGAGTCTGGACTTCATGGAGAATTGGTGAACCATTGACATGTTTGAGCAGGGAAGTGACATAAAGTGGTAATTAAGGAAGCGTAATCTGATGGAGTTGCAGGAAAGATTGCATCAGGAAGGGTCTGGAGGCTGGAGGGTAAGCAGAAGGATGTTGTAAGAAAGGGGCTAAGTGGGAAGGGATCCAGTCCAGAGCGAGGGTATAATCCAAAGACACAGAAAAGAAAAAAAAAAAATTATGACTAGTCAAATTTTATGGTTTAGAAACTAACAGACTCATGAAAAAAGTGAGTACCAGCTAGAAAGCCTCTCAGAAGCTTTGTTAGAGTCTGAGGCAACATACTAGTTGCTTCAATCAACTCAGTAAATATAACTACATGCTCAATATTTTTATTGTTCAACTAGTTCCTTTGTGACTGCTTCTAGGAACAGCATAAAGTAAAACTTAAAAACACATACATGCAGGTTTCCCTGGTGGCGCAGTGGTTGAGAGCCCGCCTGCCAATGCAGGGAACAGGGGTTCGTGCCCCGGTCCGGGAAGATCCCACATGCCGCGGAGCGGCTGGGCCCGTGAGCCATGGCCGCTGAGCCTGCGCGTCCGGAGCCTGTGTTCCGCAACGGGAGAGGCCACAACAGTGAGAGGCCCGCGTACTGCAGGAAAAACCCCCAAAAACATACATACCATTTAGTCTGTTTGTATGTATGTTTATCTGTTATTGTGTGTGTGTTCATACATTAATTTCTGAGTGGGGAGGAGATTTTGGCAGAGTAAGTTGATTTGAAAATGGCAGTTTTGGCCTCGCAAACGTTACAGTTTAAAGGGAAATTATGAACCATTATTTGGAATGTTCTTTTTCTTTTTTTCCTGAAGTACAACTTCTTATTCCAGAGAAAAATGATAAAAATTTTGATAATGAATCATGTGGCCGCTGAGGCTTAGCAAGTTGTTCTTTTGTAATTCCTGCCGCACAAGAGCCCTGTTACCTGGGACCAAGGTGACATCCACTGTAGTAAGAGCTTTTCTTAAGGCTCCTGAAGAGAGAAAGAGCAATTGGAAAATGAGGTTTAACTATTGGCCTCAATGTACGATAATAATGGGTACTCAAAGTAGAAAAAAAAACTTGTAATTTTGAGAGGTGTGGGAGGGAGAGGTTGAGCATATATATGATACAGATTATGTCAATATATAGCATTCCTTTTTCCTAGAAGCTGTTTTCTCCCCTCTTTCTCCTACAAAAAAACTATAAATGAGAAAAATCAAAGAGCTGACAACAAGGGCTTAGTTCTTGGTCATAGTCCATTGTGGAAGCATATGTTCCATATAATATTTATGAGGGATGATCTTTGTAATTGGTAGGAAAGCAGTCTCTGGTGCTGATGTGAATTAGAAAGTGCATGTAATTACGGATCTACTTCCCTAAGCAATTACCATTTTATAGGTAAAGGTCCTGTTTGTAAGATCTTTAATATGATGCTGTTAAAGGAGTCAGAGCCTTCAGCTCTCAAAGAGGCTGTCTTGAATCTTTCATTTATATATGATTCTCCTGTTGCACTCTCTTTTTCGGAAGACCTCTTACTTATACTATTTGCTTAATATAATATTTCTCTCCTCCCATTAGTTAAGTTTCATGGGTATCTATATCTAGCCATCTAGCCCTGACCACTTCTTTGAGCTTCGGTTACCTCAACTCAGTTTTTCTACTTGAGTATTTAATAATCACCTCAAATTTATCAAGGCCAAAACAACTCCCCTCCCCTCCGAGAAAACCTGCTTCTCACTCAGGCTTCTCCATCACTAGATTTCTCAGCCAAAAACCCAGGAGCCCTTCACCACTCTGCTCTCTCCCTCACATGCTGTGGCCAATCCATCAGCAGTCCCTGTCGCCTCTAACTCTCAAATATGTTCTAAGTCTGTCGGCTTCCCATCAACCCCACTGCTCAATCCTAGTCCAACCACCATCCTATCTTTGTAATGGCCTCTGAACTTGCCTCCTTGACAGAATGATACTTTAAAAGGGTAAATCAGGTCAAAGCATATCCCCACTCAGAACGCTCCAGTGGCTTTCCATTGCAGTTAGAACAAATTCCAAGCCCCTTATCTGGCCTGCCAAGACCCTACGGCACCTGACAGCATTTATCAATTTCTCCTCTACTCACTATTCAGCGAGTCAGTCAAAATGGTCTTCTTTTAGACTCTCAGAAAACCAGAGACTTTGCAAGCCTCTGCCTAGGACTCCTTCCCCAGATCTAATCTGTCTTATTTGCCTTGATACCTCCGGTACCAGAAAGGGTGACTAGGATGTGGTGGACACTCTAAATACTTGTTGGCTGAAGGAATGAATACAGTTAGCGTTAAAGAAGTTGAACATTGTAATCAAGGTATCATCAAGACCAGGGCAAATCCACATCACCTAGAAAACTCAGCAAAATGGAGGAAGGAAATGTAGAAAACAAGCTCAGGTCTATTTATATAGAAGAAGGTTATTATACATAAAATATCATTTTAACATGGTAGAAATATATTATACTTCAAAGATCACAGCATCCCTAAGAAGCTGTATTAGTTTTCACAATTCTTTTATGACAATACTAAAATATCCCTAAAGATAAGAAGAGATAAGTTTTGAAAGTACATTCCAAGTACATTTATGCCTTGATTTTTCATGGATAACTCATATAACAAGTGTTTTGCTTATGAATTTGATTATGGAAAAATTACAGGGCATTACAAATGAGAAATAGAACTGTCTAGCTAATTTTTAAACATATGCTGTGATAGTGAGTGCATAGCAGACCACTTTCCAAATCAAGCCCCAAATCAAATGCATTTTTAAATGAAACGAAACATATACAAAATATTCGTTTCATATTGGACAAGAAAATAATACAATTAATCCTTCACCTTTGGTCTTTTTGTCAAGAATACAATTTTCTCCTCTTTCACAAAGGGCTGACAATTGACTTCTTCCATGGTTGAATGCAATTACCAATGAACAAGCCTGTTTATCATTTAATTCAAGTTTCTCTCTTGCCCATTTAAAGACACATACCAAAAACTTTTCTAAAGAAACCTTTCAGCTTTTCTTCCCTCAGGATTGCTATTAATAAGCACATCAAAAGCAAAGGAGATTTGAGCTATTTTAAAATATGCAACCCACAGTAATGAATTAATCACCATATAATACTTAAAGCTTTGATTATTCGTACATGAGAGCTTCCATTATTAACGATTGCTTATGAAATTAATCTTCCTAATTTCCATTATGATTCAAATTAACTTGATTTGTTGGTCTCATGATTCACATTTCTATCAACCTCTACTTTTAATTTCTGAAGCATGAAATGACATAAAATGTCTTTGGGGGAAAAACACTTAAAATTAAGATTTTACTTTGATGTACTAAGTAAATGAATTGAGTTAGATGAATAGTAATTGAACTTTGTTTTCATTCACACACTGTCCTCTGGTGTTTAAATGTCTACATTGCACGTTAAAATGAAAACCCAACAATGGAATGCAAAAAGTTAATCTTGCACTTGGGAAGGTACTTTTATCTTTATGTTTGGTCTAATAATTATCTGCCTTATTGAGACTGTAGGTAAATTGATGAAATATTCAAATAACATGATGAAAACTAAGCGCTTTCTAAAAACACAAACTAAAGGCTTATAGAACTCACATTAGTGATGATAGGATTTAGACTATCTTTTTGAGTGCACGTGGAGATTTCTTTTAAAGTAAAATCACTCAGTACTAAATAGTTTGCTTCATTTCCTTCCCTTCCCCTAGATTTTCTCATTAAGACGCTAGGGTTTTGCCTAGAGGTTTTGACAAAGAAGGATTTAGTGATGATCTAGTGCAGGCATGAGGAGCAATTAGCCTCAATCAGGGCTTTGTGCTTGTTTAGGAGTAATGTAATTCTAATAAATATCCCCCAATTGCTTTAACTGAACATTTTTTCCCCCAATATCTTCTGTCCCTTGATTTGAAGTGAAATCAGGGTTAAAACTTTCTAAATGCTCTTTGTTTCAGTTTATTGTAAATATCTTTTCGGGCTTCCCTGGTGGTGCAGTGGTTAAGTATCCGCCTGCCAATGCAGGGAACACAGGTTCGAGCCCTGGTGCGGGAAGATCCCACATACCGCGGAGCAACTAAGCCCGTGTGCCACAACTACTGAGCCTGCACTCTAGAGCCCAAGAGCCACAACTACTGAGCCCGTGTGCCACAACTACTGAAACCTGCACGCCTAGAGCCCGTGCTCCGCAACAAAAAAGCCACTGCAATGAGAAGCCCACGCACCACAATGAAGAGTAGCCCCCTCTCGCTGCAACTAGACAAAGCCTGTGTGAAGCAACGAAGACCCAATGCAGCCAAAAATAAGTAAGTAAATAAATAATTCATTAATTAAAAAAAATATCTTTTCAATTGGCTGGAAGCTGGACTTGTGGATTTAATTTTTTTTATTGTTGCCTTTCATTTTTTGAGCAGTCTTTCCCCCCATTTTCTTCTGAATGATGGTTATTATCATGTTGCTTTTTCAAAGGTCATGAATCTAATTTTATTTGTTTGGTAGAGCCGACTGACGAAGCTCAGTGAGGTCCATGACCAAGATATGGGAAATGATTAATGATAAATGTCTGCCTAAGGGAATTTATCTTTTTATTGCAGTATGTTCACGAAAAGCTAGTCATTCCAAGTAATTAGCATGATGCCATCAGGGAAAAGCTACTTTCTGGGAGCAATGTGTTTTGCTGATAAATCTATTTTCCTGAAGCTGGAAGAATACTTCTCAGACATATCAATGGGAGCTTCCCTCCTCAGGAGCAAGGGTGAACCTGATGACCTCTTAAGTGATGGTTGACACTAAGAAACTGTGACTGAGAATGTTCTTTTGTAAACTTCCCACTATAGGGCAGTGATGGATGTTACCCAGCAAAACCCGATCTCCAAAACAGGAGTTTTCTCTTAGAGTGATTTATATTCTGGAGAATTAGGATAACAATCATTTGATGCCATTTCTTGCAGTAACATAAAAGGATTTATACATTTAGAAAGGAATGCATCTTACAGATCACCTGCTTAGATGTAGCACAGCCCTGCTGGGTACATCCAGGGCACTCCCTTTTTGGAGGCTCATGAGGGCAGGGAGCATGCTTGGCTTTGCTCACTATCAAATCCCCTGCATCTAGTAAATATTTCACATGTAACAAACATTTAATAAATATTTGTTGGAGGGAATGAATGCGTGAAAGTTGGCATGGTAAAATTCCAAGCAACCAAAGGATAATATTTTTAACATTGTACCATTGAGTGTCTATATCTATCTATCTATCTGTCTACCTATCTATCATCTATCTATCATCTGTCTCTCGTATATGTGATCTATCTATATCTTATACCGAGGAAAAAGATTACCTTGAAATTTGTCAGGAATTAATATTAATGGCTTAATTTTTGTAAATAAGGAATCTGCTTTAGAGAGAGAGTCATCAAAGATGGTTAAGAGGTAAGTCTGCTGACTGGCATGGCATGGTGAGGTCACTATGGTTTGAGGTCTGGCCCTAAGCTTGACAGATTCAGAATCTGGCTAATGTGGCTCAATCACTGATGTAACTACTATCTCAAAAATTACTACTATTACTGCTGCTGCTGCTGCTACTACTATTAAGTAACATTTATTAAGGGTTAGTCGTGTGCCAGGCTCAATGTCTTAAATGCCTCATTTAGTCCTCATAACAACTACCTGATGTCAATACTATCATTGCTCCCATTTTTATAGATGAAGAAACTGACATTCAGAATGGCTAAGTAATTTTCTTTAAATCACACAGCCATAATCTCCTTTGTGAATGGGAAGTCCCAGTCCAGTGACTCCCTCCTGCTCTCCATACCCGTTGATAGGCCATGTGATATGAATCTCTGTCTGGGAAGGGGCAGGCCTGCCAAAAATTGAATCTTCCTTTTCTCCTGGACAGTCCCTGGCTTCTTCCCTGCCACTGCTGTAACTTCCCACCCAGTACTTCTGGGCAGAGCAGGTGGGGAGCCTGTCCTTTAGCAATGCTGTGGAGAATATGAGTTGGATAATTCGGATAATGTGGCTTGCCAGATACTGGGTATCTGACGCCTCAGCTTGGCATCCCTAGTAGGAATGTGGAGTGGCATAAATCTGGATCTGCCTCTATCCTCTCTTTGTCTCCTACCACTCAGGAGTCCCCCAGGCATACCCACCCCAGGCCTACTGCATCAGGAGCTCCCCAGGTTCAGGCCCAGAATCTTTAAAAAAAATTCCCCCCAGGTATTCAGGTCAGCTAGATTGTGGAAACACAAGCTAAAGTCCTTGAAATCCAGGCCTGAAAGAATGGGGTCAAGGGAGAGTGGAGGTCTCCTCTGAAATCTCCACCTGGTCTCTGAAATCTCCTTTTGTGATGATGGACACCAGGAGGCTCCACTCCCTTCAGGGAGACCAGGCCTCTCCAGGCTTATTTGGTACAATGCCATTAACATAAACATTGCTTCAGAGGGTACCAATGGTCACTGAACACTTACTATGTGCCTGGCACATCTAAGTGTTTACAGGTGTTATCTTAATGAGTCCTACCTAATGCAATAGGCCTGGGGTGAATGTACTTGGGGCACTCCTGAGGGGTAGGGTTCAAAGAGAGGATAAAGGCAGACCCAGATTTAAGTATAGTAGAGTAATTATACTGAGATATAAAGACTATAGATAGGTTTGGTTAAGGAGAGAAATAGTTGTGAGACAATAAATAATGAAACAAAATACTATTGACTTATTTGCTTCTTCTTTAACTTATGCCCCCTGCCCCTCTGACTTTGAGAACTGTCAGGGCAGGGACCATGTCTGTCTTGCTCACCGTTCTGTGCCACGTGCATATTTTAGTGCACAGCACATAAGAGGCTCAAAAATATTTGTCAGATGCAAGAATGAAAGGGGAGTGAAATGCTCACTTCCACCGATAAAAGTTTATTTTCTGTGAGAACATGGGAAGCCAAATTACATTCAGATTCAGAGCAAAGAGTTATTTGGAAGGCATTGTTGACCGGTGGTACCACACCATGGTGCATTGTCTAGACTATTTCTGCTAAAAGGGATCATGACCCTCTTCCTTGAACGGAAGTGAGTTTTTGTTTTTTTAAAAAAAAAAATAAGTTTTAGGGACTTTCCTGGCAGTCCAGTGGTTAAGACTCCACGCTTTCACTGCAGGGGGGCACAGGTTCGATCCATGGTCGGGGAATTAAGATCCTACATGCCATGCAGTGTGGCCAGAAAATAGAAAAAAAAAGAAGTTTTATAGAAACATAATTTACATGTTATAAAATTCACCCCTTCAAAGTGTAAGATTTTAGTATATTCACAGAGTTGTGCAGCCATCACCATTATTTAATGGTAGAATATTTTCATCACTCGAAAAAAAAATCCCATACTCCTCAGCAGTCACTCCTTATTCCCCAGTCCCCTCAGCTTCAGGCAATTACTAATCTACTTTCTGTCTCTATGGATGTGCCTATTTTGGACATTTCATATAAATGAATTGATACATGTGATCCTTTTTGTCTGACTTCTTTCACTTAGAGCCATGTATTCAAGGTTCATCCATCTTGTGGCATGAATCAGTACTTCATTCCTTTTTATTGCCATATAATATTCCATTGTATGAATATATTGCATAAACATAGCCATTCTTTACTTGCTGGACATCTGAGTTGTTTCCACTTTTCACCTATTATAAATAACACTGCTATGAACATTCATGTATGAGTTTTTGTGTGGACATACATTTTCATTTCTCTTGAGAGTATATCTAAAGGGGAATTATTAGATCGTATGGTAACTATGTTTTACTTTTTGAGGAACTACTAGACTATTTTCCAAAATGACTGCAAATTCCTATAATCCCACCAGCAATGTATGAAGCTCCCAATTTCTCCACATACTCTCTAACACTTATTATTGTCTATCTTTTTAATTTTAGCCATCCTAGTGGTTGTGAAGTGGTATCCATTGTGGTTTTAATTTACATTTCCCTGATGACTAATTATGTTGAGCATTCGTGTGCTTATTGGACATTTGTATCTTTTTGGAAGAATGTCTATTAAGTCCTTTATCCATTTTTCAGTTGCATTATTTGTCTTTTTATTGTTGAGATGTAAGTGTTCTTTATATATTCTGTATACAGGTTCCTTATCAGATATATGATTTACAAATATTTTTTCCCATTTTGTGCATTATCTTTTTACTTCCTGGTGGTAACCTTTGAAGCACAATAGTTCTAAATTTTGATGATGTCCTATTTATCAAGTTTTTCTTCTGTTGCTTGTACTTTGGGGTTATATCTAAGAAACAATTGCCCAATCCAAGGTCATGAAAATTTACACTTGTTTTCTTCAAAGAGTTTTATAGTTTTATCTCATACTTTTAGGTCTATGATCAATTTTAAGTGAATTTTTATATATGGTGTGAACAGAAGTGATTTAATTCATGGAATTCTTTCTTTTCGAATCTTCTAGGCTCAAAGAAGACCATTCTTTTTAAAAGTTTACATGATCTTTCTTCAGATATTGAGAAGGCTGCAAATCTCTTACACCAAGCCCCAATTGTTCTTTCTGGGACCTGCCTTTCTGGTATGTTGACCAGAGAGGTAGCCTACCTTTTAGAGTGAGGTAGTCTGTCTTTTGCAGATTGATAATCATATTCACCATGTGTTGACTCTTTGAGAAAAACTGTGGGTCAGGTTCTTTGGGGGTGGGGTCATCTAACAGAGGTTTCCTATACATTGATCATATAGAATAGATTGTTCTGAACTTTTGGTCATGGTAAGAGTTTATAATTTAGTAAAATATATAGCTTTGCCTGAATTCAATCGAAAATCAAAATAAAGATTTTGGTAGCCCTTTACTTTTCAGGATCTTAGAAGAAAATTTTTTGTTAATGTCAACTCAAGTTTGTGGCTGATAGTTAGGGGTTTAACAGGATAACGTTTACCTTGGCACTTGCAGAAATGTGTGTGCTTTCTAACCAGGTTACAATTTTACTCCTGAGGCTAACTCATGGTGATATAATTATCTGGTGAAGGCTTCCAGGTCTGGGCTTCCCAAGACCCTTGGTGGCAAAGACGAGGCACGTGTTCCTTTTACTTGCTCCCTGAATTACAATCTAAAGAGCTAGAAGACGACAGTTCACGGTAGACAATTCTCATTTGGTAACTGAAGTTTCCCAAGTCAACAAAGCATAAGGTCATTAGTTCTTAGAGGATGGGAAAGGGACATTTTCAAAATGAAATCTTACTTGTTGGGAGTGGGTAGAAATCAGGGACCAAGTTAGCTTGTTTTCTAATTACAGTACTTGACTGATTTACATACACAATGGCACGGTGGTTTTGGCGTTGCGCTGAGGATCACTGAGAAGAACAGTTTTCTTCAACTAGGGTTAAAATAAGTTTCTTAAATTTATGAAAAGCCTTCCATCATCATTATTTTATGTTCCAGTATCCATACTAGTGTTCACATTAATAAATCATGTTGTCTTCTCTTATATAAGTAGATACAAATAGACGTCAAAACGGAAGCATGCAACATGATATATGGTTCAGAAAATAGTTCAAAAACACATCTGATGGTTTTCAGACAACCAACTTGTGATTACCTGAGCTAGGGATCGAAGTGGAAATATATCTTAAAAATTCGCAGTCTTTCTTTCAATTAATCACCTGATTTTTTTTAAATGTGGCTTGCATGTGGATTTGCCATAAAACTAATGAAACTTAAGTTTTACAGTCCTTCGTTTGCCAGAGCCCTGTCTAGGCCCTGTACCAAATTTGCCTGTGGAATTTCATATTCTTTTCTTTAAAAGGAATCTCCAAAATGTTTGTTTCAGGTCTTACAAATCTGGATTCACCCTTGTCTAGGTTAGCTATGCCTCCTTTCTTTGTATAGGCTATTTTTTTAGTTGCAAAAACAAATGGCTAAATGCAGGTGATTCCTAAAATGAACTATTTCTTCAAGTCATATACAGAGATGGCAAAGAGAAAAACCCCAGATTCTTGTATCTTAAAAAATTATCTCTATTTATCCATTGACTTTTATTCTCTTTTGCTTCAAACCCACAATGTATCACTGAGTGAGCAGCTGAGGTCTAATGTGTTTAGTGGTTGAGAAGTTTGGTTCTATTCTTGACTTGGTGGGACTTGTGGAAAAGCCAGTTCTACTTTTCTTGGTGGCTCCACAGATCTGCTGTGTGGGATGCTGCATTAGAGAGATCTGGATTTGGCTTACCTAAATGCCATGTCATGTCTGGCTTGTAGTTTTTATGTGTGTAAAACAGGCATAAATGGCTTTCCTACTTCAGAGATTTCAGATGAAGTTCAAGAGGACAGATGCTATTAAGAAGATAAGATGATTTGAAAATTAAGGGGCTTCTGTGTAAGCTCTGGGAGGGTTGGGCTATATCTGTTTTCTTTATCTTATAGCCCCCAGATTTAGTACAGGGCCTCGTATATAGTAGGTGCTCAATAAATATTGCAGAATGAATAATTATATGTAGCTGGCCTTGGTTATTTTCATTAATCTCATGCGTTAGTTAAGATACCACTAGCTGTTTCAATAGTAATCCCCCAAATCAATGGCACAACACAGAAAAAGTTTATTTTTTTTTTATGGAAAAGTCAATGGTGGGAGAAAGAATGATAAGTGGTGGGGGGACTATGAAGGGGCCCAGGGCTTCAACATCCAGCCAGCTGAGGCAGAAAGTGAGAGCACAGAAGGAGTAGTGGGCCAGGTCTGGAAGTAGAGTGCATCCTCTCACATTCAAGATAAGAAGAACTCAGTCACTTGTCTTCAACTTAGTGCCAGGGAGGCTGGGAAATGAGGTCCCTGACTGGGTAGCTGCTCCTCAGAAACATCTCTGTCCCAGGGAAGAGCACCACAAGGGTGGCTGCTGCACTGTCATAGAGGATCTAATGAGAGAGCGAGGACAGGTGATCCCAGGCAGAAATGATGTGGCATGTGGCCAGGGAGGAACAAGGACAAAAAAAGTTCCCAGAACATCAGTTAGAGAGGAGGAATGGAAACACAGTAAGGATACAATTCAAAAATAGAAGCAATTAATGTGAGAAGTGTCCTTTGATCCCTTTGTATAAAAACAAAGCAGCATGCTTTAAAACCCCTCTCCATGTATATGTCTCTCGCCTACATTTTTCTCCTTGGACTAAACCTTCCATTCATTTTCCATGCTTCACGCTGCCAGAGAGACTATGAAAGCCGTTCAAAAGCAGTTTTCGGGCTAAACTTTGAGTAAGAATGCTACACAATACGAAATCTCCAACATTCGACTCATTCCAGTTTCACCTTAGTGATGTTACTCTGAAAAACTTTATGGCTATTAAAAAAAAAATACAAGCACCACTTAGTTTTTTAACAGCTTGTCATCCATTAGTGATAGATTTTTTTTCTTTTTCTGTTACTCTGCCAGTGACCTAGAAGTCTCTGAAATGAAATGAATTCCTAAAGAAGGAGGTCCAAACACCAGAGCAAAGGTGGCAGTCTACCTCTTCGAAATCAAATTGTGCTGAAGTAGTTGCGAGTCAACCTCAGCGAGAAACAAACTATTTGAACAATAGACTTAATTGACTTGTGTTTATGTCTTTCATCTCAGCAGGTGTGAAGTCCCAGGGCATCTGCAGATACACCTGAGCTGAGAACCAGACCTGCTTCTAGAAGAGTGTGAAGAATGACTGAAGTGTTAAATAAGGCCATGATGGTACCGGTAGCTCTCCCCTGCTGCCTTCTGGGAAGGCTCCGAAGGGAGGGGAGATATAGGGCTGAGTCTCCTGAAGCTCTGTCTATTGTATTTCTTTTCATTTTAAAAGAGCATTTAACATTCATAGAAGTGCAGTTTGGGTTGACTTATAAGGAGGACTCTCAGATACATGCTGCTTCTAGATGATACAGGGAATGCCAGGAAGGTGAGGGCAAACTGGTATATATGGAAACCCAAATCAAATCGATCCCTTTCTTATTTCTAAACTGATTGAGAGAAATCCCTGCTCGTACAATAAGGCACATTTGGGAAAACGCTTCAAGAGCTTTCTCTGTTAAACAGAATTAAACACTCTTCTCTCTTCGGATATGTGTTCGCAGTTGGGCTTACCTTCATTAAATGTCCTTTTTCTTAGACTTTTAAAGTGTTTATTGTAATGTGTATTAAATATGGCAATAAGATACCTGGGGACAGATACTACAGAGCACAGAAATAACTTTTTTTTTTTAATATGCCATTTTCTTTATTTATTTTTACATCTTTTTTTAAAACTAATTTTTATTCATTTATTTAGTTTAACATCTTTTTTGGGGTATAATTGCTTTACAATGGTGTGTTAGTTTCTGCTTTATAAAAAAGTGAATCAGTTATACATATACATATGTTCCCATATCTCTTCCCTCTTGCATCTCCCTCCCTTCCACCCTCCCTATCCCACCCCTCCAGGCAGTCACAAAGCACCGAGCTGATCTCCTTGTGCTATGCAGCTGCTTCCCACTAGCTGTCTACCTTGGTAGTGTATATATGTCCATGCCTCTCTCCCGCTTTGTCACAGCTTACCCTTCCCCCTCCCCATTACCTCAAGTCCATTCTCTAGTAGGTCTGTGTTTTTATTCCTGTCTTACCCCTAGGTTCTTCATGACACTTTTTTTTTTCTTAAATTCCATATATATGTGTTAGCATATGGTATTTGTCTTTCTCTTTCTGACTTACTTCTCTCTGTATGACAGACTCTAGGTCTATCCACCTCATTACAAGTAGCTCAATTTCATTTCTTTTTATGGCTGAGTAATATTCCATTGTATATATGTGCCACATCTTTATCCATTCATCTGACGATGGACACTTAGGTTGTTTCCATCTCCGGGCTATTGTAAATAGAGCTGCAATGAACATTTTGGTACATGACTCTTTTTGAATTATGGTTTTCTCAGGGTATATGCCCAGTAGTGGGATTGCTGGGTCATATGGTAGTTCTATTTGTAGTTTTTTAAGGAACCTCCATACTGTTCTCCACAGTGGCTGTATCAATTTACATTCCCACCAACAGTGCAAGAGGGTTCCCTTTTCTCCACATCCTCTCCAGCATTTATTGTTTCTCGATTTTTTGATGATGGCCATTCTGACTGGTGTGAGATGATATCTCATTGTAGTTTTGATTTGCATTTCTCTAGTGATTAATGAAGTTGAGCATTCTTTCATGTGTTTGTTGGCAGTCTGTATATCTTCTTTGAAGAAATGTCTATTTAGGTCTTCTGCCCATTTTTGGATTGGGTTGTTTGTTTTTTTGTTATTGAGCTGCATGAGCTGCTTGTAAATTTTGGAGATTAATCCTTTGTCAGTTGCTTCATTTGCAAATATTTTCTCCCATTCTGAGGGTTGTCTTTTGGTCTTGTTTATGGTTTCCTTTGCTGTGCAAAAGCTTTGAAATTTCATTAGGTCCCATTTGTTTATTTTTGTTTTTATTTCCCTTTCTCTAGGAGGTGGGTCAAAAAGGATCTTGCTGTGATTTATGTCATAGAGTGTTCTGCCTATGTTTTCCTGTAAGAGTTTGATAGTTTCTGGCCTTACATTTAGGTCTTTAATCCATTTTGAGCTTATTTTTGTATATGGTGTTAGGGAGTGTTCTAATCTCATACTTTTACATGTAGCTGTCCAGTTTTCCCAGCACCACATACTGAAGAGGCTGTCCTTTCTCCACTGTACATTCCTGCCTCCTTTATCAGAGATAAGGTGACCATATGTGCGTGGATTTATCTCTGGGCTTTCTATCCTGTTCCATTGATCTATCTTTCTGTTTTTGTGCCAGTACCATACTGCCTTGATTACTGTAGCTTTGTAGTATAGTCTTTAGTCAGGGAGCCTGATTCCTCCAGCTCCATTTTTTGTTCTCAAGATTGCTTTGGCTATTCGGGGTCTTTTGTGTTTCCATACAAATTGTGAAATTTTTTGTTCTAGTTCTGTGAAAAATGCCAGTGGAAGTTTGATAGCGATTGCATTGAATCTGTAGATTGCTTTGGGTAGTAGAGTCATTTTCACAATGTGGATTCTTCCAATCCAAGAACATGGTATATCTCTCCATCTATTTGTATCATCTTTAATTTCTTTCATCAGTGTCTTATAATTTTCTGCATACAGGTCTTTTGTCTCTTTAGGTAGGTTTGTTCCTAGATATTTTATTCTTTTTGTTGCAGTGGTAAATGGGAGTGTTTTCTTGATTTCACTTTCAGATTTTTCATCATTAGTGTATAGGAATGCCAGAGATTTCTGTGCATTAATTTTGTATCCTGCTACTTTACCAAATTCATTTATTAGCTCTAGTAGTTTTCTGGTAGCATCTTTAGGATTCTCTATGTATAGTATCATGTCATCTGCAAACAGTGACAGTTTTAGTTCTTCTTTTCCAATTTGGATTCCTTTTCTTCTCTGATTGCTGTGGCTAAAACTTCCAAAACTATGTTGAATAAGAGTGGTGAGAGTGGGCAACCTTGTCCTGTTCCTGATCTTAGTGGAAATGCTTTCAGTTTTTCACCATTGAGGACGATGTTGGCTGTGGGTTTGTCATATATGGCCTTTATTATGTTGAGGAAATTTCCCTCTATGCCTACTTTCTGCAGGGTTTTTATCATAATTGGGTGTTGAATTTTGTTGAAAGCTTTCTCTGCATCTATTGAGATGATCATATGGTTTTTCTCCTTCAATTTGTTAATATGGTTTATCACATTGATTGTTTTGCGTATACTGAAGAATCCTTGCATTCCTGGAATAAACCCCACTTGATCATGGTGTATGATCCTTTTAATGTGCTGTTGGATTCTGTTTGCTAGTATTTTGTTGAGGATTTTTGCATCTATGTTCATCAGTGATATTGGCCGGTATTTTCTTTCTTTGTGACATCCTTGTCTGTTTTTGGTATCAAGATGATGGTGGCCTTGTAGAATGAGTTTGGGAGTGTTCCTCCCTCTGCTATACTTTGGAAGAGTTTGAGAAGGATAGGTGTTAGCTCTTCTCTAAATGTTTTATAGAATTCGCCTGTGAAGCCATCTGGTCCTGGGCTTTTGTTTATTGAAGATTTTTAATCACAGTTTCAATTTCAGTGCTTGTGATTGGTCTGTTCATATTTTCTGTTTCTTCCTGATTCAGTCTTGGCATGTTGTGCATTTCTAAGAATTTGTCCATTTCTTCCAGATTGTCCATTTTATTGGCATAGAATTGCTTGTAGTAATCTCTCATGATCTTTTGTATTTCTGCAGTGTCAGTTGTTACTTCTCCTTTTTCATTTCTAATTCTATTGATTTGAGTCTTCTCCCTTTTTTTCTTGATGAGTCTGGTTAATGGTTTATCAATTTTGTTTATCTTCTCAAAGAACCAGCTTTTAGTTTTATTGATCTTTGCTATCGTTTCTTTCATTTATTTTTATTGTTATTGTTTTATTGTTATTCTTGTTATTGTAGGTCTTTTCCTTCTCTTGTGTTTCTTGCCTAGAGAAGATCCTTTAGCATTTGTTGTAAAGCTGGTTTGGTGGTGCTGAACTCTCTCAGCTTTTGCTTGTCTGTAAAGGTTTTAATTTCTCCATCAAATCTGAATGAGATCCTTGCAGGGTAGAGTAATCTTGGTTGTAGGTTTTTCTCCTTCATCACTTTAAATATGTCCTGCCAGTCCCTTCTGGCTTGCAGAGTTTCTGCTGAGAGATCAGCTGTTAACCTTATGGGGATTCCCTTGTGTGTTGTTGTTTTTCCCTTGCTGCTTTTAATATGTTTTCTTTGTATTTAATTTTTGACAGTTTGATTAATATGTGTCTTGGCATATTTCTCCTTGGATTTATCCTGTATGGGACTCTCTGTGCTTCCTGGACTTGATTAACTATTTCCTTTCCCATATTAGGGAAGTTTTCAACTCTTCAAATATTTTCTCAGTCCCTTTCTTTTTCTCTACTTCTTCTGGAACCCCTATAATTCGAATGTTGGTGTGTTTAATGTTGTCCCAGAGGTCTCTGAGACTCCTCAGTTCTCTTCATTCTTTTTTCTTTATTCTGCTCTGCAGTAGTTATTTCCACTATTTTATCTTCCAGGTCACTTATCTGTCCTTCTGCCTCAGTTATTCTGCTAGTGATCCCATCTAGAGTATTTTTAATTTCATTTATTGTGTTGTTCATCATTGTTTGTTTCATCTTTAGTTCTTCTAGGACCTTGTTAAAATGTTTCTTGCATTTTGTCCATTCTATTTCCAAGATTTTGGATTATCTTTACTATCATCATTCTGAATTCTTTTTCAGGTAGACTGCCTATTTCCTCTTCATTTGTTAGGTCTGGTGTGTTTTTATCTTGCTCCTTCATCTGCTGTGTGTTTTTCTGTCTTCTCATTTTGCTTATCTTACTGTGTTTGGGGTCTCCTTTTTGCAGGCTGCAGGCTCGTAGTTCCCATTGTTTTTGGTGTCTGTCCTCAGTGGCTAAGGTTGGTTCAGTGGGTTGTGTAGGCTTCCTGGTGGAGGGGACTAGTGCCTGTGTTCTGGTGGATGAGGCTGGATCTTGTCTTTCTGGTGGGCAGGTCCACGTCTGGTGGTGTGTTTTGGGGGGTGTGTGGACTTATGATTTTAGGCAGCCTCTCTGCTAATGGGTGGGGTTGTGTTCCTGTCTTGCTAGTTGTTTGGCATAGGGTGTCCAGCACTGTAGCTTGCTGGTTGTTGAGTGAAGCTGGGTGCTGGTGTTGAGATGGAGACCTCTGGGAGATTTTCGCCATTTGATATTATGTGGAGCTGGGAGGTCTCTTGTGGACCAGTGTCCTGAAGGTGGCTCTCTCACCTCAGAGGCACAGCACTGACTCCTGGCTGCAGCACCAAGAGCCTTTCATCCACAGGGCTCAGAAAAAGAGAGAAAGTAGAAAGAAAGAATTAGTAGAAGAAGAAAGAAAGAAAGAAAGAAAAAGAAAGAAGGGAGGGAGGGAGGAGGGAGGAAGGAAGGAAGGAGGGAAGGAAGGAAAAAAAGATAAAGTAATATAAAATAAAGTAAGATAAAATATAATAAAGTTATTAAAATAAAAAATTATTAAGAAAAAATATTAAAAACAGACAAACAAAAAACCGGATAGCACCCTAGGACAAATGGTGGAAGCAAAGCTATACAGCATAAATCTTGCTCTCAAAGCCCACCTCCTCAATTTGGGATGATTCGTTGTCTATTCATGTATTCCACAGACATCAAGTTGATTGTGGAGCTTTAATCCGCTGCTCCTGAGGCTGCTGGGGGAGATTTCCCTTTCTCTTCTTTGTTCTCACAGCTCCCAGGGGCTCAGCTTTGGATTTGGCCCCGCCTCTGCGTGTAGGTCGCCGGAGGGCGTCTGTTCTTCGCTCAGACAGGACGGGGTTAAAGGAGCCGCTGATTCGGGGGCTCTGGCTCACTCAGGCCGGGTGGAGGGAGGGGCACGGAGTGCGGGGCGGGCCTGCGGTGGCAGAGGCCGGCGGGACGTTGCACCAGCCTGAGGCGCGCCGTACGTTCTCCGGAAGTTGTCCCTGGATCCTGGGACTCTGGCAGTGGCGGGCTGCACAGGCTCCGCGGAAGGGGTGTGGATAGTAACCTGTGCTCACACACAGGCTTCCTGGTGGCGGCAGCAGCAGCCTTAGCGTCTCATGCCCGTCTCTGGGGTCCGCGCTGTTAGCCGCGGCTCGTGCCCGTCTCTGGCGCTCCTTTAAGCAGCGCTCTTAATCCCCTCTCCTCGCGCACCAGGAAACAAAGAGGCAAGAAAAAAAGTCTCTTGCCTCTTCGGCAGGTCCAGACTTTTCCCCGGACTCCCTCCCGGCTAGCCGTGGCGCACTAACCCCCTGCAGAATGTGTTCACGCCGCCAAACCCAGTCCTCTCCCGACGCTCCGACCGAAGCCAAGCCTCAGCTCCCAGCCCCGCCCGCCGGCGGGTGAGCAGACAAGCCTCTCGGGCTGGTGAGTGCCGGTCGGCTCTGATCCTCTGTGCGGGAATCTCTCCGCTTTGCCCTCCGCACCCCTGTTGCTGTGCTCTCCCCCGGGGCTCCGAAGCTTTCCCCCTCCACCACCCGCAGTCTCCGCCTGCGAAGGGCCTTCCTAGTGTGTGGTAACCTTTCCTCCTTCACAGCTCCCTCCCACTGGTGCAGGTCCCGTCCCTATTCTTTTGTCTCTGTTTATTCTTTTTTCTTTTGCCCTACCCAGGTACGTGGGGGGTTTCTTCCCTTTTGGGAGGTCTGAGGTCTTCTGCCAGCGTTCAGTAGGTGTTCTGTAGGAGTTGTTCCACGTGTAGATGTATATCAGAAATAAATTCTTGTCTAGTTGTGTTTTCAAGCTTGGTTTCATCCACTAATGATTGGGTTGTGAAATTCACTTGGGTTTCCTACATATTAAAAAAAATCCAATCTACTTATTTTTAATCTTACTGATGAGATCAACTGCATTCTAGGTCAATGATGAAACACTCAACTAATAGAGAAATAGCTTCCCCCTCAAATTTTTATTTTCTGTCAGAAATTTTGCTACTAATTTATGATATAGTTTTGGGGAGAAAAATATATTTGATCGGTAGAACTTTTTTTTTAGTCATCAATTTTATACACATCAGTGTATACATGTCAATCCCAATTGCCCAATTCAGCACACCACCATCCCCACCCCACCGCGGTTTTCCCCCCTTGGTGTCCATACGTTTGTTCTCTACATCTGTGTCTCAACTTCTGCCCTGCAAACCGGTTCATCTGTACAATTTTTCTACGTTCCATGTACATGCGTTAATATATGATATTTGTTTTTCTTTTTCTGACTTACTTCACTCTGTATGACAGTCTCTAGATCCATCCACGTCTCAACAAATGACCCAGTTTCGTTCTTTTTTATGGCTGAGTAATATTCCATTGTATATATGTGCCACATCTTCTTGATCCATTTGTCTGTTGATGGGCATTTAGGTTGTTTCCATGACCTGGCTATTGCAAATAGTGTGCTGCAATGAACACTGGGGTGCATGTGTCTTTTTGAATTAAGGTCTTCTCTGGGTATATGCCCAGTAGTGGGATTGCTGGATCATATGGTAATTCTAATTTTAGTTTTTTAAGGAACCTCCATACTGTTCTCCATAGTGGCTGTATCAATTTACATTCCCACCAACAGTGCAAGAGGGTTCCCTTTTCTCCACACCCTCTCCAGCATTTGTTGTTTGTAGATTTTCTGATGATGCCCATTCTAACTGGTGTGAGGTGATACCTCATTGTAGTTTTGATTTGCATTTCTCTAATAATTAGTGATGTTGAGCAGCTTTTCATGTGCTTCTTGGCCATCTGTATGTCTTCTTTGGAGAAATGTCTGTTTAGGTCTTCTGCCCATTTTTGGATTGGGTTGTTTGTTTCTTTAGTATTGAGCTGCATGAGCTGTTTATATATTTTGGAGATTAATCTTTTGTCCATTGATTCTTTTGCGAATATTTTCTCCCAGTCTGAGGGTTGTCTTTTCGTCTTGTTTATGGTTTCCTTTGCTGTGCAAAAGCTTTGAAGTTTCATTAGGTCCCATTTGTTTATTTTTGTTTTTATTTCCATTACTCTAGGAGGTGGATCAAAAAAGATCTTGCTGTGATTTATGTCAAGAAGTGTTCTTCCTATGTTTTCCTCTAAGAGTTTTAGAGTGTCCGGTCTTACATTTAGGTCTCTAATCCATTTTGAGTTTATTTTTGTGTATGGTGTTAGGGAGTGTTCTAATCTCATTCTTTTACATGTAGCTGTCCAGTTTTCCCATCACCACTTATTGAAGAGATTGTCTTTTCTCCATTGTATATCCTTGCCTCCTTTGTCATAGATTAGTTGACCATAGGTGCGTGGGTTTATCTTTGGGTTTTCTATCTTGTTCCATTGATCTAAATTTCTGTTTTTGTGCTAGTACCATATTGTCTTCATTACTGTAGCTTTGTAGTATAGTCTGAAGTCAGGGAGTCTGATTCCTCCAGCTCCGTTTTTTGTTTTTGTTTTTTTTTTGTGGTACGTGGGCCTCTCACTGCTGTGGCCTCTCCTGTTGCGGAGCACAGACTCCGGACTCACAGGCTCAGCGGCCATGGTTCACGGGCCCAGCCACCCCGCAGCATGTGGGATCCTCCCGGACCGGGGCATGAACCCACGCCCCCTGCATCAGCGGGCAGACTTTCAACCACTGCGCCACCAGGGAAGACCTCCAGCTCCGTTTTTTTCCCTCAAGACTGCTTTGGCTATTCGGGGTCTTTTGTGTCTCCATACAAATTTTAAGATGATTTGTTCTAGTTCTGTAAAAAATGCCATTGGTAATTTGGTAGGGATTGCATTGAATCTGTAGATTGCTTTGGGTGGTATAGTCATTTTCACAATATTGATTCTTCCAATCCAGTAACATGGTATATCTCTCCATCTGTTGGTATCACCTTTAATTTCTTTCATCAGTGTCTTATAGTTTTCTGCATACAGGTCTTTTGTCTCCCTAGGTAGGTTTATTCCTAGGTATTTTATTCTTTTTGTTGCAATGGTAAATGGGAGTGTTTTCTTAATTTCTCTTTCAGATTTTTCATCATTAGTGTATAGGAATGCAAGAGATTTCTGTGCATTAATTTTGTATCCTGCAACTTTAAATATTTTTAAATTTCCAGGGAGACAAAGTAACATCTGTCAGATACCCTACAAACTGTTGTTACTCGTTCCTTGTTTGGACCTAAGTATTTAATAAATGGAACTGGGAGGCAATTTCTTTTGGCTTAGGGAGTGCCATGAAAAGATTACTGAGACTCTGAGGGTGCCATGAACTGAGAAGGCTTGAGGACTTCTGGGCTAGGCCCTCATACCTTGGGACCTCAAGAAGGATGTGAGCATGGCTGTCCCTGCCTTGCTCAGTCATTGACTGGGGCCACCTGAGAAGAGTGTGACCTCAGTCTGAAGGCTGGATGGTCCCTAGTGAAGCTGGTAGCTGTCTCACTAACCACAGCTAAGCTCACTCCCCCACAGACGAAATGTTCCACAAATGTTGGAAAAATGAATGACAACCCATCTGCAAGGCCAGGGGAGCATGGTCCCACGCTACACTGAAGGAACCACCCAGAACTGTTGCCCACATGGGCAGGGGCTGTGGGAGTAGTTCCCCAGAGGAAATGGCAATTTTAGAAAAAAGCAACAGTCAGCTGGTTGTTCCAGGCTGGAGGCAATATTGTTGTTCAGTTTGGCTAAGGCTGAACCTTGCCATGGGAGGCGGCCCAGCACCTTTTCCACCAGCCCAGCCATTCAGATGGGATTCAGTTCCTTTGATGCAGGCAGACATGGTAGTCAGAGGAATTGTTAGAGGGCCGCAGTTGGTGTTTCTAAACAATTTTATGGAGAAGGAGGAACCGTTATACAGTTCTAATACCTGTGATCCCCCAGAGCGCTCCCATTCTTTAACAATTCACTTCCCATTCGCAAATGTGTTACGTAGGTCTTAGTGTGACTATTCAGTCACCAGTCCCAGGCTTATGCATAAGCTTCTATGTGCCAAGTATTGTATCCCACTTGTGAACTGCCTCTTATCTAGATGATAAAAAGCAATTTCAGTAGCACTTGATTGGTTTGTGACCAGACAAGGACCCTGGGTCCCATTTACAGAGCTTGGGCTGTATGCGTTGGCAGTTCTAGAAAGCATGCATCCTATATGTTCAGTCACCACCTTCAGTCACCCATTATTTCTGAGCCTGATGGTGGGCAAATTCTCTACATGTTAAACAAGGTTTGTGGAACTTAATCTAGCAAATAACTGAAAGAAATTTTAGACAGCCAGAAGGTTGAGCTGTATTTGAAAAAGGTGCCAGATTTCTCATCTGGCCTCCGGTTCTCATATTTTCATTCCCGCTACTTATGGAGCCACATTTATTCATGCTCACACTTGTGCCCTATTCCCAAGCTCCTGTTTGCAAATTTTTCAAAATACTATTCTTTTTTTTTAAATAGGCATGTTTCCTTGATTGTCAACTGGTCAGAGGAGACCTCATCCTTTCTTACTTTTGTGAACTGGGATGTGATAAAAAGAGCCCTTACACACACATTACATCAGCTGTGTCATCAACTCTTGGAAAGTCCCATTCCTCTCTCAGTTTCCTACCTGTAAAATGAGGAGCCAGGAAAGGCCCTTTAAGCTTCTGGGAGTCTGTAAATTCCAGAGCCCTACCCCTGGTGTACTTCCTGCTCCCAGGAGCGTCTTCCTGCCCCTGCCTGGGGCAGGGCTCCCTTCCATGATAAATGCAAACTAGCACAAGGGCCCTTTGCTCAGCTGGTGACACCTGACCGTGTTTTCTGTTGACTCTAGCCAGTGATACTCAAGCTGCCTGTGAAAAAAAATCTATTTTTATCTGAGATGATGGACAGTAAATCATATGCCTGGTTTACAGTAGCTCAAGGCCAAGAGGAACCCTGCCACTTAATAGGAGATATTAACCTAGGGCACACACACCAATCTTTTGAGAGGAAACAACCCATACAAAAGATGGGCAGGGCAGAGTTTGTGACTTTGGTTAGCTTTCACTAGAGGGAGAGACTAATTAACGTAAAAATTAATCTTATGTGGCTATCAACCAGCGCAGAGTTTATATGCTGTAAGAGAATTATGGTAATTAGTGCAGCCAGCACAACAATACAAATATTCAGTGGCATTTGTGATTTCCAGCGGTGCCTTTGCTACCTGGGCATTTCTCCTTCTGAGTATCTGTTTCTCAAGAACATGGTTTTTAATAGCTTTGACTTGACATTTATGTCTTGAGCAAAACTGAAATGGGCAGCTGAAGACTAATTATGCTAAATATTCCAACAAGCATAATTACCAGCAATACAGCAGGGGGCACCGAAAGCAATGTTTCAGTGTGTCTTTTTTTTTTCTTCTTCTTTTTTATTTATTAATTTTTTTTATCCTCCTCCCCCCCCCAGCTCCTTATTTTAGGCTTATTTAATGGAAACTGATTGCCTTATTGTAATGATTCCTTTTTTGCATAATCTACACCACAGTAACCTAGAAGCATTTTTATTTCAGCATAATTTAAAATTTTGGTTTCTGCTCTGTTAGATTCTTTTTTAATTAATTAATTGGCAGTAATTAATTAATTTTTGCCTGCATTGGGTCTTTGTTGCTGCACGCGGGCTTTCTTTAGTTGCAGCAAGCGGGCGCTACTCTTCGTTGCGGTGCGCAGGCTTCTCATTGCGGTGGCTTCTCTGGTTGCGGAGCACGGTCTCTAGGTGTTCGGGCTTCAGTAGCTGTGGCACGCGGGCTCAGTAGCTGTGGCTCACGGGCTCTAGAGCGCAGGCTCAGTAGTTGTGGTGCACGGGCTTCGTTGCTCCACGGCATGTGGGATCTTCCCGGACCACGGCTCGAACCCATGCCTCCTGCATTAGGCAGGCGGATTCTTAACCACTGCGCCACCAGGGAAGCCCTCTGTTAGATTATTTCCAATCACAGAAGAAGCAAAATCTTGGCCTGAGCTCCAGCCTAGGAAGTTTTTGAGCAGAACCTCCTGATTTCATTTTAAGGGCCGCTATGCGGCATGCCACCCGGTGCCTTGCCCGGTACTGGAGTTAATTGCAGAGGGCCTGAGAGGGCGGGCACGTGTACTTGCAAATGTGGTTTCTATTAAGTCAACAGCGAAATTGAGAAACAAGCTTTTCACTAGCAAATGCTAATTATAATGAAAAACTCCTAACAATATACACAGGAGAAAAACATATATAAGTACAGCACTGTAATTTCCTGCAGATCATAGTTGGCAGCATTTGACTGAACAAGTCAAGGACCTTATAAGCAAGATTATCTAGAAAATCCCTTGCTTCGGAAGCCAAAATCCTTTAAGTCTTCAGTATTTAAATGCAGCTGTATTGCTGATTAGATGTCAGAACTAGAGCACACTGAAGTGCCCTGTTTAGTGATTAACTCAATGGACCAATTTTGCTTTCAGATACTTCTACCAAAGGAAAAATTTGCATACAAATTCGGAAACGACTATCATCTTTCTGGGTTATGCATCTTTCTGGCTATGCATCTTTCTGGGACTGGGGGATGCAAAACTTGTGAATGCCACAATAATCCTGTTCCACAAGTGTCTTCTCTCTAATTTAATCTCTTAGTGAATTACCTTTATGACCAAGAGTGTGGCAGAGGAACAGGTGGCTTGCTAGAATCAATTCTTGTTTTTTTCAGTGCTTTATTGATTAGTATCCCCACTCTGCTCTGCAGGAATCAGCGCTCAGAGAATGCTTTCAACTCTGTCATGGATGAAAATCTTAGGCTGTATGTGGGAGTTCCCCAGTAGATATGTATGTGACTTTTTTACTTTTATGCTTATAACTAATCCACCTAGTGCATCATAAATTGGAGATATAATCTTAGCACTCCTCACCTTACAGGGAAATCCCTGTAAGTCTCAGCTTAAATTCTCCCTCCTTTCTGGATCCCTTGGCACAGGTAGACAGGGCCTCCTTTGCCATCCCACAGCACGTGGGCAGCTGAAGGGCAGGGATGGGGTGTGAAATGGTTTAACTGTGAAGCCCATACTGCGTCAGCCAACACGGGCATTCGTTAGCGACACCAGAACATGTTCCCTTGACTTTGGAGGCTCAGACTCAATTTGGAAACTGCATTTCCCACTAAAAAGACTGAGTTGAAAATAGAAGGAACCAAGAAAGAGACTAAACTCTAAGCTCTAAATCCCTGAATATATAAAAAGCCACAATAAGTGATAAGCAGCAGATGTTTATTAGAGGCATTAGAGGAAGCCAACACAGTTGATAAGGACTATATATAAAATCTGAACTGTGAGCAACTGCAGACACAGAGAATATTCTGGGGTTAGTAAAGAGGGGTCTGATACAAGGAAATAATCACGAGGTACACATAAGGGGTCAGAACGGCAGGTTCCCTCCTAACATTTCTAGGGTCCAGACAAGAGTACAACGGGAAGCTCACATACTAAATATTTTGAAACTATTAATCAGGTTTACAAGTTGATAAATAAAATATGTTATAGCTCCCTACTCTGATAAATAGGAAGGTCAGGTTGAAATCGAGACTTTGCATTGTCCTCAGGCCTATGACCTACTTCCTTTTCTTATTACTCAGGCTCCATCCCGCATAGCAGGAGCCCACCTGTATACACATGGCCAGCTTGCATATCCAAGCTCCAGCCACATCCCCTAACAAGAGTCACCCCTTGACCACACCACTGGCATTGGGGTTGTACACACACCATTAGCAAGGCCCTACCGTGGAGAGGACAGCCCAAGAAAGAAGTTTGTACAGCTTGGAAGTGGGCTCAGGGCAATTAGGAGGGGATTCCAGGGTCCTGGATACTGACAGAGGGACCTAGAAGGAGGCTTGGGCTCCAGATATGCCCCATGAGGTGGATAGGATGGGCTTTTCTAAAGTTCCGAGTCCAAGGCAGGGCCCTTTACCTGGGTCTAAGGCAGCATAGGCACGTAGAAGAGGATCTGTGGATCCCGGTGATGAAAGAACAAGAAGGATGTCTGGGCCAGATAAGAGTAGGGGCAGTTTCCTTATGGCTCCAGCAATTCCTGGTGAAAGGAAAATGGAATTTCATGCAGTAATAGTACTCTAAGCTGTGCTGTTTATAAATTGGTATACACGGTTGCACATTAGTTACCTGTATATGGTTCTAATCCATAGGGTGGGTTCAGTAATTTACACTTAATCTTACTTCCTTGAATCAAAGGGTTGGGCAGATAAACTCCAGTTGACAATGGCAGTACACATGCTGGTACCCAAAGTGGGAAGACCAAGTAATCAGTCTTCTCTTGCAGATTTTAAATGTTTAATCCTATCTGGGCATGCTACAATTACCACAATTCTATCACAGTTACGGTGTAGGAGAGGTGGTGGGAACAATAAGGAGACTAAAAAGAGTGATCTATAATACATACTGTCTCTATGCCATGCTCTTTTTTTTATCCCCTCAATAAACCTGAGAGATGAGGTATCATTATATCCACCCTGTCTCAGAGAGTTGGAATAATGCCACACAGCTCATGTCTCTCGTCCTCTATTATGACATTTAAACATTATTGTATTTTTGTTTGTTTGTTTATTATTTTTTCCTTATGGACTTCTTGTATGTGGGGTCCATGTTTCCACCTGGTGCATTAGAGGTACTCCATAAACATTCTTAAATACACATTAGTTTCTGACGTATTTAATATTAATTATGTCAGTTTTTGAAAGCCCAGAAGGTAATGTGGTATAAAGACCAAAGTGTGAGTTAACAGACTGAGGTGTCCAAGAAGTAGGCATGACCAAGGCTTGGGGCTGTTAACAATGTCATTTCTAGTCTCTGCAGTAGTTTGGCAAGTTAGGCTTGCAAAGGGGTTCAGCCCATGCTGTGTTCCTGAAATGCAACTGAACTCTCTTACAGGATGGGCTGCTTGGCACTGATCTGCATGGGACCACAGTAGAGGAGCACATGATATCCAATTCTGTGCCGAATGGCAAACAAAAATGGGCAGAAGCCAGGAGCCTGAGCAGAAGCAATGTTTTAAGTTGACCCAGGAAGACACAGGCATGGATACAGGGTGTGAACTAACATGTACCCCTCAGCAAGGGGGATGTCCTTTCTCAGCAAAGGGTAAGATGCAGTGGGCCATGTCCTGGCCCATCTGTAGTGAGAGCAGTTACATCAAATTGCACCATTTTGCCTATAAAGGAAAAGGATGTGTTTGTATTTCTTAGCCGTTGTGGCAGTGGACAACCTGTCCTCCTCGGGAGAGACTTCGATGAAAACTATCTGCCTTTTTACAGGTAATGCTGATAAGTAAACAAGTGGAGATCTGTTGCCCAATAGGCTTCTTACCATTTCCTCACTCCAATTATAATTCCCACTCGCTCTGGCAGGCTGGAGGCGCACAGAGTGGCCAAGTAGGAGACAGCAGAGAACGGGCTGCTCCCGAAAGGCTAAATACAGTGCTGGGCATGGTCATTTTCTCCTCCCAAGCTCTCACAGCAGATCTGTCACCTCTTGGGAGCAGTAAGTAGAGGGCAGCAGGACCTGGCACTGCTGGGGAATGGAAAGTTCCCAGCTCCCCCCAGTGGAAATTCCAGCAGTGATCTCTGAGTTATATCTTAACTGAATGACTTGGAAGAAGATTTGAATGCAGTGAGTTAACTAATGGCTTTAAGAAACATGTGTATCTCAGTCTGCCAATTTTTGCTCTGCAAAACAAAATATTTAAGAAGCAATGATCTCTTTCTAATGGGTTGTGTTCCTTATTAATGTGATTGTAGGTCTTCTTTTTCATGACATTTCTCCTTCAGCCTCTTACCTCATGAGCTTGACATCATTTTTGCAGCAATTTGGGGCCCACTACCTGCTTCCAAATCTCATGGCATGTGATCAACTGATAGACTAAATAGAAATTACTAACTAAATTCTAAATAAATTTAGAATTTATTCTAAAAAGAATAAAACTATATAGACTCATCACCTAGGTCTTAACCATGAAACTAAATATAGCAGAGGGTACCGAAATAGAACAGAAAGTATCAACCTTGCTTTCCTTTTAATCTCATCACCTATTGCTTTTCACTGAGTGCTGGGGGCCAGCAGGGTCTTCCTGGTTCTCTTGAGATAACGTGCTATCCCTGAAACTCAGCTTGATGGATGAAACACTTTTCATGACATTTATTTTTTGAGAAAGTCCTGGGAGAGTTAAAGGGCCCCGTTCCAGGGCAAGCACCCCAATGCTTTGTTAGCTCAATTGATAGTAACCCTTTCCAGTTATTCAGTATTTTCCCACTCTTTCCCCAGGAGCAACACTGCCCGGAGAAGAAACCAATCATTTAGAAGGTAAGAATTCAAGATAAAATATTATCGTTGACTTGTAAAAAGTTGGAATGCATTTCTGCTTGACTTTCTGTCATCAAAAACAGCATGAAAGAAGTAAATTTTCCTTCCCAGTTGATCCATAAATATGTTTCTGTTTTTCCTCATAGTGACCAAGGGTCTAGAGAAGACAAATTCTCACTGTGGCAATACTTGGGCTAGTGGTTGAGGCTGAAGGCATTGTTTCTGTTTTAAACTTGGCTTGGGACATTGGTGTGACTGTAGTTAAGTCATAAGATTCCCAGCTTTTATCTTCTTCAGATGTTCAGAAATTTTACACCTCATGCAAATATGTACCCGGGAGGGAAGTTGCTCTCTAGTAAATGTTCCTTTACAGTATTGGATTTGGCTTTGGCTCCCGTGGAGCTGTTTCTACCATCTTTACAAACAGACCAAAGCTCTTTAAGCCTGTGCTGCAGGCTTTTATTCATGATTGGGATGCCTGCCTGCGTCTCCCAAGCAAGCACACCTCTCAGCCCTTCGCTGAGATCCACGGACGATACTCTGTGTTCGTTCCTTCACAGGATCACCAGCTGGTGATGTGCTTGGGGTCCAGTTATGGGCCTTGTGTGCCGAAAACAGGCTTGAACTGAAAACAGTCTCCTTGGTTAGGCAGCAGGTTTTAAGAGGAATATGAGTCAGGCATTCTTCTTTATTTGCTTTACATCATGAGGGATTTCTAACTCAGAAGAGCAGGACGCAAATAGGTCAGTTTACGGATGCAAGATTTTCTCATAGGATGATTTCCGAAGGAGCAGCCGGGTTTGCATGAGCGCTAAAGCCTTCCTTTCGCAGTGGCAGCTGTTGTTTTCCTTCCTGCCCCTCATTCCTTCTCCTCTGTAGGTGTATGCCCCCATACCTCCCGTTTCCTAGGGGGAACTTCCTCTCCAGGAGGAAAAGTGATGAAGCAGTATTATCTCCGTTCATCCCTGCTCTGTAACTTTGGGCAAGACACTCAACCTGTCCAAGCGTCGGCTTTCTTACTTGTAATGTGAGTAATAATGCAGTTCACCGTGTGATGATGAGGGTCCCATTAACTTAATGCATAAACGGTAGCTCATATGTTAATAAGATTTAGTGTGATAAGCCAGTTTACTAACCTGCTGTTTAGCTGGTATTTGCCTGGGACAGGTGTCAGGAAAGGCCTGAGGAAGCAGGCTGTGTGGTTTCAGGGGTCAGCCTCATTGGCTGAGGGAGGTAGGCGTAGCTCAGGCCTGGGAAACCCGTCGCCTTTCCTGTTGGCGTCTGTGGGGAGTTGCCCTTGGCGGGTCCCTGAACTGGAGCCCATGCCTCCAGGGGCCTTGGTCCTTCAGTGGCTGCCCCTCAGGGTGCTGTCCTCCTTCACTTTTCAATGCCACCCCACGAGCAATGTTTCTTTCTCTTTCCGCAGCAAGGGAACATCATCCTCCCTTGTGGCTCCACTGCTGTCCTGCAACTTTTTAAAAAACTCAACTGGGATTTTGACTGTTTAATCTGTTCTTCGGCTGCTCAGGAAAAGGTCGGTCCCTTTTCCTTTCTCCATCTTGCACAGGACTAGCACAGCTGGCTCCTTTCTTCTCCTTTGCTCTATGTCGTGTCAGCAGTTCTCAAAGTGTGGTCCCAGGACCAGCAGCCTCAGCATCACTTGGGAATTTGTTAAATATGCAAATCCTTGGGCCCCTCCCCACACTCTGTGGATCAGAAACTCTTGGGTGGGGCCCATCAGTCTGGGATTGAACAGGCGCTCCAGGTGATTCCAATGCTCATTTAGTGTGAGAGAACTACTGTTCTACATCTTTAGGTTCAGACTTTGTCTGTAACACACTTCTCAGGGAAGCCCCCAGAGCGACAGATACAAAGTCAGGGACTGTTGGGTCTGCCAAAAGCACCCATTGTTCCGCTCACTAGGCTGAGGTGTAGAATCCCATCTGGTAGGGATTCCCATTGGGCCACCATCTAAACTGGCCGGGACTCTACTTATTTCTGTCCTAACTGGCTTCTTGTCTTCCCTCTGCGTCCTCCCCACCTACATTCCCCCAAATCCCCCCTCTTGGTAACTTCGTCATCTCAAAATGAACCCAGCGATGCTACAAATGGGCTGCAAGGAACTTGCTGGACTTTCCTGATCAAATCTGTCCAGATTTTCTCTACATTCTTGGAACAGATAACCCCAAACATTTTTCCTCCAGTTTTATTGAGATATATCTGGCATACAGCACTGTGTAAGTTGAAGGTATACAGCATAATGACCTGACAGACATATATTGCTGAGTGGTTACCATAGTAAGTTTAGTTAACATCCATTACCTCATATAGTTACAAAATACTTTTTCCATGTGATGAGAGCTTTTGGAATCTAAGACTAGCAACTTTCAAATATACCCTACAGCAGTGCTAACTATAGTCATCATGTTGTACATTCTATCCCCAGTACTTATTTATCTTGTAACTGGAAGTTTGTACCACAACTTCCCCAATCTTTAACATGATATCCCAATTGCTCCAGTTATGGGTACCACCTGAAGCTTTTTTTTTTTTTTTTGCGGTACGCGGGCCTCTCACTGCTGTGCCCTCTCCCGCTGCAGAGCACAGGCTCCGGACGCGCAGGCTCAGCGGCCGTGGCTCATGGGCCCAGCCGCTCCGCGGCATGTGGGATCTTCCCGGACCGGGGCACGAACCCGTGTGCCCTGCACCGGCAGGCGGACTCTCAACCACTGCGCCACCAGGGAAGCCCCACCTGAAGCTTTAAGAGGTTCTTATCGGTATTTTCCTGAGTGCTGAGTCCTTCACTCCTCATTGCTCTGGTCAGCATTGGAAATGTGGCTTCTCTTTCTCTGTTAGAAGTCTTCGGGTCCCAGGGAGCCCTCTTTTCTAGTCCCATCTCTAAGAAGAGTGGGACCTGGGAGCATCTTCCTCTGGCCTTCTTATCTGTCTAGCCTGGCCTCCAAGATCTCATTCTCCTTTTTGCATGTGCCCAAGATGTCAGCCTCCCTCAAAGAAAACAGCACTTTTTCCCCACCCCCTGGCTTGCCTGCCTTCTCTCAGTTTCTTCCCTTCTTTCAGGGCACTGGCCCTGGTAGGAAGTCTGACACGTTTTCTTTCTTTTCTTTTTTTTTTTTTGGCTACGTTGGGTCTTCATTGCTATGCGCGGGCTTTCTCTAGTTGCAGCGAGCAGGGGCTACTCTTTATTGTGGTGCACGGCCTTCTCATTGTGGTGGCTTTTCCTGTTGTGGAGCACAGGCTCTAGGCACGTGGGCTTCAGTAGTTGTGGTTCGCAGCCTCTAGAGCACAGGCTCAGTAGTTGTGGCGCATGGGCTGAGTTGCTTCGCGGCATGTGGGATCTTCCCAGACCAGGGCTTGAACCCGTGTTCCCTGCACTGGTAGGCAGATTCTTAACCACTGTGCCACCAGGGAAGCCCTGACACATGTTTTTTATCCCAACTTTTAATTTTAGAAAATTTAAGACCCACGGAAAAGTGGATAGAATAGTACAACAAAAGTTTTTATACCTCTCCACTGGACTCACCAGTGGCTGACATTTTGCCACACTTACTTTATCCTTTCTCTCTCTCTCTCTACACACACACACACACACACACACACACACACACACACACACTTTTTTCCCTGAACCATTTGAGTGTGAGATACAGACACCATGACAGTTTACCCCTAAATATTTCAGCTTGTATTTTCTAAAACAAGGACATTCTCTTACATAACCACAATATCATTATTATATACTATGTAATATATGTAATTATATAGTGCATATATTTTAACTAATATATATATAGTCCCTAGTCAAATTACTCCAAGTATCCTCATAGTTGTATGTCATTGTGTCTCTTTTGTCTCTTTTAGTCTGGAACAATCCCTGTGACTTATTTTTAAATTTTTTTAACTTTTCCATATGGTGGCATTTTTGAAGAGTGCAGGCCAGTTGTTTTGTACTGTCTCAGAACTGGGATCAGTCTGATTGTTTCCTCATGATTAGATCCAAGTTAAAGGTTTTGGGTCAGAATATTATATAAGTAATATTGTGTTCTTTTCACACCCAAACATTGGTGCAATCTGGTGAAATTCAGGTTACACGCAAATAGGAATGTATATTATGATCCCAGAACTGTAGAGCAGAAAAGAACCTCACAGCCTCATGCAACTACCTCACGTTTCACATGAATACACTGAGGCACAAAGAAGTCACAGGCCCATCGCTGGACTCAGCTGGCCGTTAGCTGTGGCTGGTACATCACGTGCTAAACTCTCCTAAAATGTTAGTGTTCACTTTCTTCAACTTTTCAGGACCCTAGTGAGTGTGAGATGAATCCTGGAGATGTGGGGCAGTTGACATTTATACATACACAAGAGAGTGTTATCTCGAAGTGTTTTTCTTTTCCCTGCTTTGAAGTCCGGCAAATTCCCCTAGTGCCCTCTCTGAGATACTCAAGAAGCAACGAATGCCTGTTTTCAACAGGGAAGACAAGTTTTATGTAAAGAGTGGCCTTCTACAAAGCTTCAGAAACGCTTCTAGGTTAAGAGAAGCAGCAGCCCAGCGCTTTTGAGCTATTTGTATCGATTTAAAAGGCAGGTCTCTCCATTGACCTGTTTTCAGTGCTATAATCCCATTACCTTGGCACGATCCTCTGGAGTTTTGCTTTGTTTGGGAATTTTTAATTCCTTTATTTGTAACAGATCAAAAACTATCTGGCATACTTGATGCATTTGCATGCGGGATCTTGCTGCCTTTCTGAATGCACATGTCCGCATATTTCCCAAATAACCACTCCCAGTCTGCCCATCCCTCCCCATTGTATGTGGCAACCCTATTCGCAAGCCTTTCAACTCCTCTCCCTAGGAGATTAACTAATAACTCTGTTAATGGATAAAAAAACCAGGACTTTGTGCGAGACTTACCGGCTGCTTTACGCTGTTGCGTGGGGCATCTCTAACAGACCCTCCAGTTTGGGTTTCGGCAGAGGTGTTTGGTGCACTGGCATGCCAAATAGTTTTGAGTGTTGGGCTGTATCCCATAACCACACCTCCAGCACTGTTCTTCCATGTGGGACAATGGAACAGTCCCCAGGCTGAGAAGTGTGATGGATAGTTTGAAGGTTCAGAACAGGGTTTGGCAAACCATGGCCTGTGGACCAAATCTGGCTGTTTCCTTTTTTATCCAGATACCCCAGATCTACTCTAACAATGGCTTTTAAATGGTTGGAAAAAAAAAAATCAAAAGAAGAATAAATTTCTTGACATGTAAAAATTATGTGAAATTCAAATTTTATTGTCTATAAAGTATTAGAAACACCCATGATTCTTCATTTATGTATTGCTTATAGCTGCTTTTGTATTATAAAGGCAGAGTTGAGTAGTTGTGAGAGAGATCATAGGCCCACAGAGCCTAGAATAGAGACCATTCATTCATTCATCAAATAACCACTAGGCACTTTTCGTGTGCCAAGGTCTCTGCTAAGCATTGACGGTTGAAAGATGTGAAGAAACATCTCTTCCCTTGGGGAGCTCAATCCTTCAGGTAAAACAAGGTAAACAGAAAAATTACACAGTGATAGAGCTGCTATAGTAGAGATGTATGAAAAATACCACAGGAACACAGAGTAGGCAGCCTTTCTTGGGGGGTGAGGGAATGGGCAAGTAGCTGACATTCTAGCTGCTGGGGTAGAGGTGGGCTGCTCAATATTCCCACCACCTCACATAACCACTACCGTAAACTTTGTGGTATTTCTTACCAATCTCTCTTCTTACGCATGTTTTGTATGGTTGCGTTTATAGCACAGATATCTTGTATTCTACTAACTTGTCACCTGTTATGAGTGGGAAGCAGTACAGGGTTGGCATTAAGCACCAGTGTTGGTATTAAACTGCATGGAAAGTCACTTCACCTCTCTAAGCCTCAATGTCCTCATTTGTAAAATGAAGATACAATGAAAACCTATCTGAGAGGGTTGCTGGGAGGGTTAGTGAGACAAAGCATTGAGTACACTTAACACAGGACCTGGTGGGTGACAGGTGCTCAGTGATGTCAGCTGGGACAGCCCTCCTTTTCAACTGTGTCCCATGGCCTGATGCTTCTCCTCCATGAAGGAATCTGCCAGAGAGATGGGAAGTGGGTGGAAGTGAAAGACCAGGGATGGAGGTTAACTTGGTATCCAACAAATTCAATGGATTTTACAGATTTAGTTATGCATATTTTACTTTATTACCAAAAGATTTGAGTCGGGTTACATATATAAAAACCAAACAATGGGACCAGGATTAAGGAGAGTTGACAGAGATGTTGTATCCCTGTTGTATTCCTGGCAGCAGCTCGCAGCTTTTGATGCTCGGTGAATGTTTTTTACTGAAAACATGGTGTGGTGTTTCAGGTAATGGAAGGAGTTTGGCACAAAAAGAGCATGGGAGAAAAATGCTAAAATATTGGGTTTGAGCCCTGTTGTTGCTAAATGTGTGCTTTCTTGAAAGTTCTCCAGTGCCTAATCTGTAGGCAGTGATAAGCCAAAGGATTTGGACACATTTTATTTTAGCAAGAGATTTAAAAAGCATTATGTAGAACAGAAGGGGAAAATCCTGGAATTATGGAGAACCAGGTAGAAAGTTACAGGAATAGCCCAAGTGAGGAATAATGAAGTATAGAAATAGAAAGTGGAAGTAGAGATAGAGAAGATGGATTTGGAAGCAATTCCTGCAGTGGCTGGGCTGGTATGTTGAGCCAGGAAGAAGCTTCCAGACTGAGAAGCTGATGACACAAGAAGGAATTGGTTTTGTGGGCAAAGTGTTACAGTCAATTTGGTTGAGTTTGGATTGCTGTGGGATGTGGATCGAGCTGCACTCGTGGACCTGGGACTTGGGAAAGGTTGTCACTGGAGATGTTGAGAGTCATCAGCACATGGGCGGGAGCAGAAACTACAGGAGTGACCTGGGAGAGGATGGAGTGAGAACGGACGAGGTACAGGACAGAACCTGTGAATGTCCACATTTAGGGGGACATGAAGGGATGGGAACTAATGAAGAAAGAATAAAGGAAAGAGAGAGTATCAATCAGATAAAGGAGGGGAACCCAGAACTGAGGAGGCTCAAAAAGCCATGGGAGGAAGATTTCCAGAGGAAAGAGGGCCACCAGGACCCACAGCAGGAGGGGAGTTAAACAGGATAAGGTCGGGGAAGAAAACTTTGCGTTGTCAATTCATCAGGAACTGTCGTGGATGGTCATTTCACCAGAATATTAAGGGCAGGATTCAGTTGATGGTGCTGCAGTGACTGAACAGGTAAGAAGGAAGCAAAACTGTCATCCACCTTCCTCGACTGCAGTGCTGACACATACAGTAATCCCCCTTATACCAGGGGGATGTGTTCCAAGACCCCCAGTGGATGCCTAAAACTGCAGATAGTACCGAACCCTAAATATTCTGTAGGGGAGCAAAATTTGCCACCCCCAGATGTGTCTTCGGCATGCAGATTATTTCGAGTTGAAAACAATCAAGGCTCAAAAGACTCAGAAAGAAACTTTGACCTGTCCCCTTAGCTGTCTAAAGAATTCAGATAGAGGACCTATTAAGGGAATAGAGCAACCACCGTAGATAACTACAGTATGAACTAGGTGGGGTAGGCAAGAAGGAACCTAGCAAAGTCTATTTGTTAAAATTCCTCTCTGTGTCCCGTTGTCTCTGCCTGGCCCAGCAAACGTTGTCAATTGCCTTCCTCTACTTTGAAGTTCCAAACCCTGCATCGACATCCTCTTTGGTCTTTAGCTAAGGATGGTATTTAAAGTGGAGTTTCAGCCATATTAGCGAGTTACTCAGTTTTTCTGGGTCTCTCCCATGTCTACATATTATTAAACTTTGATTTTCTCCTGTTAATCTGTCTCATGTCAATTTAATTCTTAAACCAGCCGGAAGAACCTAGAAGGGCAGAGGAAAATTTCTTCCTCCCCGACAATACTGTTATATATACATACCTGTGATAAAGTTTAGTTTATAAGTTAGGCACAGTAAGATCTTAACAATAACTAATAAAATAGAACGATTCTAACAATATATTGTAATAAAAATTATATGAATGTGGTCTCTCTTTCAAAATATCTTATTGTACAAATTTAATGCCTTTTCCATCTTAACTAAGCACTTATCCCTCACTGTGGCAGTAACTCTTGCAGTTTGAGGTACAACAGCAAAAGTAGCATGAATTTCTGTTTTCTTCTTCACAATTTCACGGATAGGAGATTTGTTCTTACTGTAAATCTTAGCACCCTCAGCATAGGATTTTTTTCTTTCCCTTTTAAGTCCAGAACTCTCACCTTTTCACTTAAGGGAAGCACTTTACAGCTTCTCTTTGGCATATCCAAGTTGCCAGCATCACTACTTTTGCACCTTGTGGACATTATTATATAAAGTAAGGGTTACCTGAACACAAGCATGGAGGTATTGTGACAGTTGATCTGACAGCCAAGATGGCTACTAAGTGACTAACAGGATATGATGGACAAAGGGATGATTCACGACCCGGGCAGGACAGAGCTGGACAGCAAGAGATTTCATCATGTTACTTGGAATGGCGCACAATTAAAAAACTTATGAATTGTTTATTTCTGGAATCTTCTATTTAATATTTTCAGACAGAGGGTGACCTTGGATAACTGAAAACCTCCCAAAGTGAAACCACCCATGAGGGGGGGTCCATTAAAAAGTCAGATTTAAATATCAAGGTTCACAAATTAGAACGAGCCTTCACCATAGCGCCTTCTTTTGCATCCTTGCTGGTCTGCTTATGCAGGGCTCCAGTTTGCAGTAAATTCCCCGAAGAGAAAAGCTTACTACTATCCTATAATGAAAAACCTAGGCCAAGCTACTTCCAACATAAACCCTATTAATGTATCACATTCCCAACCAGTAGAGGTTATACCATCCACATAAAATAAAGAGAAAACAAATGCTGTGGCTGTTCATGTGTCATTTAGAGTCCCATGTCTTTCTGGCCGTACATAAAGTACCACAAACTAGATACATTCATGCTAGAATATCCCAGAGGAATGTTTTTTATTAGTCGGAACAGCAAGAAATAAAGACTAAGATAAATTTAATATTTAGCTCTAAATCTTTAGTTTCCCTCATTAGTCCGCCTTGCCCGCAGCCATATTGCTGTAAAGTAAACAGCTGAAGCTGGTGTGTTGCCAAAATGCACAGCCAGAGAAACGTTAACAGTTCTCTCCTGTTCTTACACCCGATCAAGTTAAAAACGAAAAAGCTATCTGTTTGCCATCCAGACAGGTCATTAGAAAACTCTCAACTTATTTTTGAAGTTGTCTTCAGCTCTAAGGTGGTCTTTATCGAAAGGGGCTGATGGAGCTAAATAGGGAAACTGCTTTGGGTGGGGCCTCATCACTGAAGAGTTTCAGAGAAGATTCCTCCAATCAGAATGTTGCCAAATGATCACTGCCCAAAGGAGTCAAGAAAATGGCGCTGACTAGTGGAAGTCAATGCAGATACACTAACACTGTTGTGTGGAATGTCTCAGAAAAGATCCTGGAGGCTAGATTTCTCTGATAGGGAAGCGCCTTGCCAGACAAGAGGGACCGCTCCTTCAGGTGCTTGACCAGGCCGAATTTGGTTTGGGGTGGAAATGGGAGTTTGGTCTTCTCTCCCCATTTATCTCATTAGATCGATCTTATTGATCAAGGATAGACAGTTAGCTGCCCTAATGTCTTCCTACCATACTAGTGACAGAAAACAGAGTTCTGGTTGAACAAATATTTATCAAAGAGTACAAACTGTTGATCACTAAAGAAGAATAGAGGAAGACAACATGTTAGCTCTACTTCGGCTTTCCCGCGGCTACCAGAATAGTGGTGCCAGAGACACACATTCTTTGATCCATCAGCCTCAGCAGCCTGGAATTTTCAGTCATCATATTCTTAAACTAGGTGCTCTTAAACCGAGTTTTCCCAAATGTGACTGCACATTTGAATCACCTGGAGAGCTCTAAAAGCTCCCAGTACGCCGGCCACACCCCAGACCGATTACATTATTATCTGTAGGGGTGTGGCCCCGGCATCAGTAGTTTTTAATGCTTCCCAAGTGATTCCAATAAGCAACCAAGTTTGAGAATCACTGCATTAAATCTCAGTCCTGACCGCACAGTAGATTCACCTGGGAACCAGCCCAGGCCAAGCTAATCATCAGAATTTTTTTAAAAAGTTCCCCAGGTGATTTTAACATGCAACCAGGGCTGAGAACTTCTACTTTTAAGCAGTGACTCTCAGAGTGAGGTTACAGAGCCTGCGTTAGGATCAGCTACGTTCCTCATTAAACATGTCATTCCCAGGCCCACCCCAGACCTACCGAATCAGACATGGGGCTGCACCTACTGTACAGGCTCCCCAGGTGATTCATATCCTCACTAATGTTGGAGGCCCACCCCCTCAAACCTCTTCTCACCTGGCCTGACAATCCCTCAACTTGTAGGAAGAGAGCTTTATTCTTTTTGCCCGAGGAAGACGGTTAAAGTTCCTGTTGAAGTGCAAACACCGTGACATAATCTCCAAGATACATTAGGTGAAAGGAGCAAGATGCAGAATAGCCTGTATAGCATTTGCCTTTTAAAAATAAGTAATATTTGTATGAGTATATATATGGGCGGAAAATCTCTGGAAGAGTACAGGTCAAGAGGTGCTTCTGTAGAATGGAAGAGGGTGGTTTGGCGGAGGGGAGGACCTTGTGTAATTTGTACCGTGTACATATATAACTCCTCTATTCAAAAACAGTGTAACTAAAAATGTGAACATTCTAGGGGGAGAAGTCTCCTTAAACCTTGTTAGTCACTTATACCCCAGAGTGAATTATTTTATCAGAATTTTTTTTTCTGAACAGATTTTGATATGAGGAAGAACAATAGGGTATATGGCATAAGGACAAGGGAAACCAAAGAAGGTATGGGGAATAGGAAAGAATCTCAGATTCTCAAAGTCAGTCTTTGCCAACTTTACATATTTGCCCATGGTCAGTCTTGACCTTAATTTCTAATCCAAATGATGGAAACAAACTAGTAAGTATCTCCCTCTTCAGACACTGTGTTTGGAAAATAAACAGGGGCTTTTTGTCTTCACCAAGCTCTAACAGAGTAGGGGTGAGGGGCGGGGAGGCCCTTGGCCACTTGGACCTTAGCAAACAAGCTTCTACGAAATGCTGCCTCAAATTCCCCTTGTTACCACCAGGTGGCAGCAGCAATCCACTTCTGGTCTAGCCCAGGCGATGCTTAACTAGCATGGTTCTACTTGTTTAATCAGCGTCTGGTCAGAGAACTGTAGAAACTGAGACGCGAAAGAACATTTCTTAAAAGTTCTCCTAATGACCACATGTGCTGAAATGGAGGGAAAAAAGAAGAACAATGTATTAAGAACACTTAATATTCAACACAACAAATTTCATCTGTGAAGGGAAGGGAGCTAAATCATAACATTTCCAGACACCTACTACGTGCCAAGCACTTTACTAAATGCCTTGGATGTTATTTCATTTGATCATCAATACAGACTTGTGAGCTGGATACCAATGCCTCTATTTTACAGATGGGGAAGCTAAAGTGGGGATAGATTAAGTAACTTGCCTGAAGTTTCAGAGAAGTAAGACAGAGGCAAGGTGTGAACCCAGTTTGATCACATAAATCCATGATTCTTCCATTACTGTATGTCAGACCATCTTCTGTTATTGGGAGTACCAGGCACTGGCCAAAATGGCCTTGGAGGATGGCTTGGAGTTGGACCACAGTATGCTTGGGGAGGGGTGGATTTACCAGCCAAACAGCAGGATTCTGATAGTGAGAGAATATGATTGTTGTTTGTGTACCCTCTGTTTTATGTCCCAGTACTTGCCCTTGACACAGGAAGTAAGAGATCAACAGTGCTTTCTAAATTTGAGCTGTCTGTATAATCAGGAGGAACCTCTTGGAATCAGAAGAGTCCTGACCTAGAGAGAGAATTATGTTCTAAAGAGGGGATAGAATGCTTTTTTCCCTAGAACAATATGAACCTGAAGTGAATGACAGATTTCATGCATGTCAAGTGGGAATGTTTATTAGTGGGAGGTTCCTCTGTACTTCTTGCCTTTGTAACTAAATAGTATACTTAAATCTCTACTTCGTATCTCTTGACTTATTAGGTAAGACGAAGAAATTATCTCCCTATATGTTCCTATATCTCTCCTTCCTATAAATTTCCCAATTTTGGCTGGTTAAACCCTTATTTTTATGTCCTCAAGGTTAGTAATTTACATTCCGTCCTACAACTGTAACGAAAAGTAACTGTGGTATAATTACATAGAGTATTTACCACAGGACTGAGCAGTGTATGGTCAGTAGGGAATTCTCTATGACTAACCTTGTCGTGAAAGGGGAATTCTCCCATCATCAAGGTCACATGAATTCTCTTCTCTAATGTGTTCAAAATAATACCATGTCTGGTTTAATTGCATCTGGACCACAACTTTCATGTAAATACTTTGTTTTTTTACAGGTTCTATTTGCCATTTCTTATTTTATTCTTAGAAGAAAATAGGCTTCGTTTGTCATGTCACTAGAATATGGCCCCTTGACCACACCATCAGTTGGATGGAGCAGTGTAGTCCCTTTATGGGTTTGTTCCACATCTGTCACTGTGAGCTTTCTTTGTTGTGTACTGCTTGGCTGGTTTCCCTGTTTGTTAGATCTCAGGTTTCCTCCTTAATTGGATTTGCTTTTGTGTTTTGCTAAAATACATCCTTAATAATTATTTCAGAAATAGTGTATGAGGAATCTATTTTCCAAGGGTTTGCATATCTGGGATGTCTTCTTGTCACTCTTTTTTTTTTTTTTAAATATTTTATAACTTCTAGGAGAAAGCTCTTTTTTTTTTTCCTGAGCTTTTAAATAAATAAATTTATTTATTTATTTTTGGCTGTGTTGGGTCTTCGTTTCTGTGCGAGGGCTTCCTCCAGTTGCGGCGAGCGGGGGCCACTCTTCATTGCGGTGCACGGGCCTCTCACTGTCACAGCCTCTCTCGTTGAAGAGCACAGACTCCAGACGCGCAGGCTCAGTAGTTGTGGCTCACGGGCCTAGTTGCTCCGCGGCATGTGGGATCTTCCCAGACCAGGGCTCAAACCTGTGTCCCCTGCATTAGCAGGCAGATTCTCAACCACTGTGCCACCAGGGAAGCCCTTGTCACTCTTTCTTGATTAAAATTTCATAAGAAAAATGTTCTTTGATTTCCCTCTTAACAGTTTTTAGTATTCTGGAATGAATGTTAGTTGTGTCTTATAATTTCTACTGGAATTATTTCAGTACTATCTTAATATTATTTTAACAAAGGAGATTATACGAGTAAATTTTGGTCTTTAATGAGTCTTTGGGGCTGCATCCAGTAAGAAGCAGCCACCTCCCATTTCTTTTACACCTCTGTAACACGAACTAGGCTTTTTTTTTTTTTTCTCATATGTTCTATTTTGTTACCCTGAAGGCTTCTGGAGGGGTTTCAAAAGCAATATTTCTATCATCATTTTGTGAGTCCTATTTTCACAACTCACTTAGAAGCAAAATATTTTATGAGAAGCTATGTTGGGTCCAGAACAAGTGAAACACTGACTGTCAGGCAAGATTTAGAAAATAGAAGCTTCCCATAAATTTAAGGCTAGAAATCCCATCTGCATAAAGAAAGACCCCTTAGCCCACCAAGAAAATGCCTATGGGCTTCTGAAAACTCCCTTCCTCTACAAAAGAGAGAAAATCATTAAAAGTTTTGATTTATGCCCCGATCTGTTGCTGTTTATAGCATAGAAATCTGTAATTCTCCTGCCAATGGAACTAAAGTTGCTCTTAAATGGTTACAGTAAAAAAATGCCCAAACCAAAATATTTGCCGCATTTTTCTTTCTAGTGACCTCAGTAATACCTGAGTGGATATATTTCTTGGACATTACTTTGTGTTTAAACAATTACTTTGGGATTATCTAAAATTCACTTGACCATGAGTTTTTGACATTATTAAAATGGCTAGCTAATTACTCATAGACTGCATATCGTAGGCAGGTTTTGAGTAATTCCCTTGAAAACAAATATTCAAAAAGAGTTTTTATGTCCATTTAGGTCTCTTTCTTGAGCTGAAATAAGCAAGGCCAGCTGTGCTTCAGCCTAGAATCATAAAAGTGAAAGAATGTAAACTGATACAGCCACTATGGAGAACAGTATGGAGATTCCTTAAAACACTAAAAATAGAACTACCATACGACCCAACAATCCCACTACTGGGCATATACCCTGAGAAAACCATAATTCAGAAAGAGTCATGTACCACAATGTTCATTGCAGGTCTATTTACGATAGCCAGGACACAGAAGCAACCTAAGTGTCCATCGACAGATGAATGGATAAAGAAGATGTGGCACATATATACAATGGAATATTACTCAGCTATAAAAAGAAATGAAATTGAGTTATTTGTAGTGAGGTGGATGGACCTAGAGTCTGTCATACAGAGTGAAGTAAGTCAGAAAGAGAAAGACAAATCCCATATGCTAACACATATATATGGAATCGGAAAAAAAAAAGGTTCTGAAGAACCTAGGGGCAGGAGAAGAATAAAGACACAGACGTAGAGAATGGACTTGAGGACACAGGGAGGGGGAAGGGTAAACTGGGACGAAGTGAGAGAGTGGCATTGACATATATACACTACCAAATGTAAAATAGCTAGCTAGTGGGAAGCAGCTGCATGGCACAGGGAGATCAGCTCAGTGCTTTGTGACTACCTAGAGGGGTGGGATAGGGAGGGTGGGAGGGAGACACAAGAGGGAGGGGACATGGGGATATATGTATGCATATAGCTGATTCACTTTGTTATAAAGCAGAAACTAACACACCATTGTAAAGCACTTATACTCCAATAAAGATGTTAAAAAATAAATAAAAGTGAAAGATAATGGCTTATCTCAAATGAAGATCCAGCTACAATTGCAGGCCTGACCTGGCCACTCAGCCATGCACGGGTGGAGTTCTCTGTTTGAGACTGTAATGGTCAGCCCTGCTGAACATTGTTGCATCCTAGATGCAAAACAAAAGGGCTGTTAGAAGAAAAGTTACTTTTCTTGAATGTAAATATATCTTTCTCGAGGTTGGAAAATTGGGAATGATCTCAAGATGTCCATCTGACAAAATTTAGCCTGCGAAAGAGCCGCACCAGGCCAACAGGGCCTTCAAGTGCATCAGGCACTATTTCTTCCTTGACGTAAAGCACTACTAACTCCTGTTTACCCACAATTTAACCAACCAGAAAGTTAAGGTAATCCCTTCTCCCCAAACTCTGTCTTTAAGAGAAAGTGATAATTAAGGTTGTGTGGTTTTAGGGATACATCAACACAATAGGATCACCTTGACTTAAGCCCGTTCTTCCGATGATGTCAGTTTTGTGTGACATTCCTGGTGGTGCCCCTAAAGCAATGCAGAAACTTGGGGGTACTTATGCCTCCTCAGAGATTAAATTGCACGGTGTCAGCTTCCTAGCTGTATTGCACTGCTTTCCTGATTCTAACCGACTCTAATCATTCTGAATAAATTTAAAGCCAGAGACAGATATAGTGAGCCCCTATATACGTTTAAAATAATCTTTAAGAGTGTAAAAACTTTCCCTGTTAAAACATGGTTCCTCCCACCTTCCCTACACAACTTACCTGTAGAAAATAGATAGATAAACAGATAAATGCATGAATCAATTGATCTGGCTGTGCATATTGATAAGATATAATGCAAGGAAAAGGTTGATTCAAGAAACCACTGAGATCTTTTTTTCTTAGTCATCACTACTTTGTGTTTCTAAACTTCTTATGAAAATAACTCAATTTCTAGCAGCAGCTTGTGCTGGTAGAGGCAAGCCCAGATATACGCAGGAACTGCTGAGCCCGTGTTATGATTTGAGGGGTGTGGGAATTAAGTGAAATTTGAAGTGCCTCGCCTATCACTGATACACAGAAGGCATTCCACAAGTATCAATTTCTTCAAAGTCTAGCGTTAGAATCAATCTTTGGATTCTTGTTTTTTTCAGTCCTCTTTAGATATACTCAGCTCATTCTTTCATTCACATCTAGATTCTTTCACCCAGTATTCATTCATGGTTCCCTGTGTGTCAAGGCCTGTGTTGGGCATGGGGATACAGTGGTGAATAATAAATCCCTGAACTCACAGAGCAACAAGTCTAGTGTCAGTGATACAGCAGAGACTTTTCCTCCGTTAAGAGGAAAAGGGCTTCCCTGGTGGCGCAGTGGTTGGGAGTCTGCCTGCCGATGCAGGGGATGTGGGTTCGTGCCCCAGTCCGGGGGGATCCTGCGTGTCGTGGGGCGGCTGGGCCCGTGGGCTGTGGCCGCTGGGCCTGTGCGTCTGGAGCCTGTGCTCCGCGACGGGAGAGGCCACAGCGGTGAGAGGCCCGCGTACTGCAAAAAAAAAAAAAAAGAGGAATGAAGTCAGGAACCTGTATGAGAGAGGGGGAGAGGGTCAGGAAAATGTCCCAGATAAATAAAAGCAATTTTCAAGTCCCTCAAGCTACATCTCATTGTGGTCCAGAGCTGGCCTTGATGCTACCCTTGACTCTGCACCCAAAGACCAAGGTGAGAATGACATCCCTTCCTTAGCTCCGGCTCAAATCCAAGGGTAGTGATGCCAGCGGAATTGCTGCTTTAAAACAAAGAAAAAGAACAAAACAATAACCATAATGAAATAAAAGCCTTAAAGCTAAAGAAAAATAAAATGTCATGATTTGTGCATTGTTTCTACAAAACTGATTTGTTCTGTGGTGGAAGATAGAGTCTGTCCTTGATTTCTACAAAACATGCAGTAATCGGTTATGTACTCCAGGGAAAAACTATTCTTAAGGGAGCAGGAACATGATGGATTCACTTCCCTGGTGAGGTTTATAATATGTGGCAGTTTTAGCACAAGCAGGTACTTGGTCTATAAACCGGGAGAGCACGGCATTAGTGGTGGCTTGTTTCGAAATGAAGAAGAATGCAGCTCTTCCTCTCACTCTGCTTGTGAGTCCTTCTGGGGATAAACAGGAAGATTAAGTGTTTTCCTGATGTTGTGTTTGCCTGTCACGGTAATGTGCACACGCCCCATTGCCAGCACCTTTACACAGCCCCACAGACCTGCTATTTTCGTCGGCAGGAGCTGTTCATCGCAGACCCAGGTCTCATTCTGTGTTGAATGGAGTCAGGGTTATTTCCGCTTCTTGTTCCAATGCTCCCTCTCAATTAGATGCTCTACGATTAGCTGCTTCGCAATTAGACACCGGATCCCTTAGTCCGTGAGCATCCAGTTTCTTGGTCCCCGGAGGCCATTTCATGTCCTCACTCCTCAAAGCCTGCTGTTCTGCTTGTTGCCATTTAAATGGTGCTAAAGAGAGCAGCCCTGGCAGCCAGCTGGCTTCCCGGAGGCCTCTGGTGCTGCTGAGCCACCAGAGACCCAAGTCTGGTCCTCAGATGGGTGTGTGGGAACACGAGCTGTCAACTCCAAAAGGGATTTCATTTTACAGGCCTGATTCATGTTAACTCATGTCATAAGAGACTGGCTGATAAGCTAAAATGCCAATTTCTGTATTTACCATTAGAAATGTACTTGCCAAGCAATAAATCTGCGTCAGCCACTCAGTTCGTTATTTGCACACAATTAAAGTCTGTTTGGGAAACCAAATTACGGATCACAAGGTTTCTTGGTGAGGGGAAAATGGACTCTCATACACTGCTCATTGGAGTGTAAATGGAGACAAGTTTTCTGGAAGGCAATGTTTTATTATGTGCAACTTTTACATTGAACAAGCATGATGAGTTCTTTATTTGCGTCTCCTCTCACCCCTTGAAAATTTATTCAGTGGTGGAATCTTGCCCCTGTCACTGTCTAAAAACTTGGCCGACCCCCTGACTTTTCCACTTACTCATATGGAATAGATTGGCCTATGATCAAAGTCACAAACACTGGCTCAATTCAGGAATGAAAACTATACAGTATGAGCTGTTAATCAAACTTCAGTCTTCAGTCTTCAGTCAGACTTTTCCTCCCCTCGCCCAGCTAAGGCCTACGGTTGCTGGGCCACCTATCTTTTGGACAATTATCTTGATCACCTTAGCATTCCTCTCTTCCCTTCTTTTTACTTGCTAATTGCATCTTCTAGCCTCTCAGAGGATGGAACATGGTGGAGGAAGAGGCTATTAAGCTTTAGGTAAGGGTCACCATGCTCCTCCCGCCCCCATCCCCATGATGGGGCCTCACATCACAGCTTAGCTGAAGATTCTTTCGTCATAAATCCACTTCCCCTTCCAAACTTTCAGCCTTTTCTGCCTAAGTGATCCAAGGGAGGAGGAATTGACTTTATTTTCATCCTTTGAAATTTTGTTCAGGCATGTAACTTTGGTGTAGAACATCATGGCCGTTCAGATCCATGTACTTTTAGTTTGTGTGGGTCTGTGTATTTTCTCAGACTGAATGCCTAGAACTGGAAAAGTTGTGCTCGTGGGTGCTAGTAACATGGCGGGTAAGAGCTAGGGTTCTGGAGTCTACTGTTTGCAAGTGTCAGGGTCAAACTTTTAATATCCTGTTACATATGCATTGAAAGCCTTAAAGATGTTCATAATAGTAGCAAATGCTTCTTCTGCACCTACTGTATTGCACAGACGATTCCAAGAGCTTTATCTGTACTAATAAGTTTAGTTTCTCAACAATCCTGTGTTATATATTATCATTATCTCCATTTTGCAGCAAAGAAACCTGGGCAAGGAAAGACTGCACTACTTGCCTCGAGTCATAAAATGATAAATTCCATCCAAACAGTCTGACACCAGAACCCACACTCTTGATCACTCTGCTTACTAATGCTCATGAACACAAGAATTCTAGTTCTAGGAATTTAGTCTCAGGCAATAGACGCACAAAATAACGTAGCTGGATCTTAATTGCAACGTCTCTAATAGCTTGAAAAAACTGGGTACAGCTCTTGCGTTTGATAGTAGGAGACTGATTAAATAAACAAATATGTTAATGTGAACCCAAAGCCTTTAAACATGTATTTTAGAGGAGTATTCACATATAACAAATGCAAAACTGCACCAGTAGTCAGCGAAATGCAAATGAAAGTAGAGTGGAAAAAATGAGAAGGAGACGTAATGTTCAGTGCTGGCAAGAACAGGCCACTTTCCTTCACTACTGATGAGGGTGGGAATTGTTAGGGTATCTTTGCAAAGGAATTTGACCAAAACTTCTAATGTGCTTAAAAATTAGAAACGTGTAACCCTTTGACTAACATTATTATTTATGAGAATCTATATTACAGAAAGTAAAGCATGGACATCAGGCAAAAATCTGGAAATAATTGAATGTCTGTCAATAAGACAATGATTGATTAATTACGGTACATCCATGCTATGTTATATTAATGCAGCTCTTTTTATTTTCTTTTTTTAATTGAAGTATAGTTGATTTACAATGTTTCAGGTGTACAGCAAGGTGATTCAGATATACATATAAATATATATATGTATTCCCTTTCAGATTCTTTTCCATTGTAGGTTATTACAAAATATTGAATATAGTTTCCTCTGCTATACAGTTAAGTCCTTGTTGTTTATAAAAACATATTCTTTTTATGTAAAGAATTGGAAACAATAAAAAAGAACTGTGACATGATCTAATCTATATAATTCTGCTTTGTACTATTATTTATTTATATTTTTAAACATCTTTATTGGAGTATAATTGCTTTACAATGGTGTGTTAGTTTCTGCTTTATAACAATGTGAATCAGTTATACATTTACATATGTTTCCATATCTCTTCCCTCTTGCATCTCCCTCCCACCGACCCTCCCTATCCCACCCCTCTAGGTAGTCACAAAGCACCGAGCTGATCTCCCTGTGCTGTGCGGCTGCTTCCCACTAGCTATCTATTTTATGTCTGGTAGTGTATATACGTCCATGCCACTCTCTTACTTTGTCACAGCTTACCCTTCCCCCTCTCCATGTCCTCAAGTCCATTCTCTAGTAGGTCTGTGTCTTTATTCCCGTCTTACCCCTAGGTTCTTCATGACATTTCTTTTTTCCTTAGATTCCATATATATGTATTAGCATATGGTATTTGTCTTTCTCTTTCTGACTTACTTCACTCTGTATGACAGACTCTAGGTCCATCCACCTCACTACAAATAACTCAATTTCGTTTCTTTTTATGGCTGAGTAATATTCCATTGTATATATGTGCCACATCTTCTTTATCCATTCATCCAATGATGGACACTTAGGTTGCTTCCATCTCCTATTGTAAATAGAGCTGCAATGAACATTTTGGTACATGACTCTTTTTGAATTATGGTTTTCTCAGGGTATATGCCCAGTAGTGGGATTGCTGGGTCATATGGTAGTTCTATTTGTAGTTTTTTAAGGAACCTCCATAGTGGCTGTACCAATTCACATTCCCACCAGCAGTGCAAGAGTGTTCCCTTTTCTCGACACCCTCTCCAGCATTTATTGTTTCTCGATTTTTTGATGATGGTCATTCTCACTGGTGTGAGATGATATCTCATTGTAGTTTTGATTTGCATTTCTCTAATGAATAATGATGTTGAGCATTCTTTCATGTGTTTGTTGGCAGTCTGTATATCTTCTTTGGAGAAATGTCTATTTAGATCTTCTGCCCATTTTTGGATTGGGTTGTTTGTTTTTTTGTTATTGAGCTGCATGAGCTGCTTGTAAATTTTGGAGATTAATCCTTTGTCAGTTGCTTCATTTGCAAATATTTTCTCCCATTCTGAGGGTTGTCTTTTGGTCTTGTTTATGGTTTCCTTTGCTGTGCAAAAGCTTTGAAGTTTCATTAGGTCCCATTTGTTTATTTTTGTTTTTATTTCCCTTTCTCTAGGAGGTGGGTCAAAAGGATCTTGCTGTGATTTATGTCATAGAGTGTTCTGCCTATGTTTTCCTGTAAGAGTTTGATAGTTTCTGGCCTTACATTTAGGTCTTTAATCCATTTTGAGCTTATTTTTGTGTATGGTGTTAGGGAGTGTTCTAATCTCATACTTTTACATGTAGCTGTCCAGTTTTCCCAGCACCATGTGAAGAGGCTGTCCTTTCTCCACTGTACATTCCTGCCTCCTTTATCAGAGATAAGGTGACCATATGTGCATGGGTTTATCTCTGAGCTTTCTATCCTGTTCCATTGATCTATATTTCTGTTTTTGTGCCAGTACCATACTGCCTTGATTACTGTAGCTTTGTAGCATAGTCTTTAGTCAGGGAGCCTGATTCCTCCAGCTCCATTTTTTGTTCTCAAGATTGCTTTGGCTATTCGGGGTCTTTTGTATTTCCATACAAATTGTGAAATTTTTTGTTCTAGTTCTGTGAAAAATGCCAGTGGAAGTTTGATAGTGATTGCATTGAATGTGTAGATTGCTTTGGGTAGTAGAGTCATTTCACAATGTGGATTCTTCCAATCCAAGAACATGGTATATCTCTCCATCTATTTGTATCATCTTTAATTTCTTTCATCAGTGTCTTATAATTTTCTGCATACAGGTCTTTTGTCTCCTTAGGTAGGTTTATTCCTAGATATTTTATTCTTTTTGTCGCAGTGGAAAATGGGAGTGTTTTCTTAATTTCTCTTTCAGATTTTTCATCATTAGTGTATAGGAATGCCAGAGATTCCCATGCATTAATTTTGTATCCTGCTACTTTACCAAATTCATTGATTAGCTCTAGTAGTTTTCTGGTAGCATCTTTAGGATTCTCTATGTATAGTATCATGTCATCTGCAAACAGTGACAGCTTTACTTCTTCTTTTCTGACTTGGATTCCTTTTATTTCCTTTTCTTCTCTGATTGCTGTGGCTAAAACTTCCAAAACTATGTTGAATAAGAGTGGTGAGAGCGGGCAACCTTGTCTTGTTCCTGATCTTAGTGGAAATGCTTTCAGTTATTCACCATTGAGGATGATGTTGGCCGTGGGTTTGTCATATGTGGCGTTTAATATGTTGAGGAAATTTCCCTCTATGCCTACTTTCTGCAGGATATTTATCATAAATGGGTGTTGAATTTTGTTGAAAGCTTTCTCTGTAATGCAGCTCTTTAAGTAATGAATTCGATCTTTACTTATTGACCTAGAGGAGTGTTCATGATATATTGTGTGAGAAAAGTTGTTTTCATAATGTGTAGAGCAAGACCCCATTTTGTGAAAACACACAATAATCTCTGTGTGTATGAAAGTTTGTGTAAGAGTGGAGAAAGCTCTGAATGGTTACAAATCAGGATATTAACTTTGGCTACCTCAGGTGGGTAGCATAAATGTGTTTGTGTGTGTGTGAGTGTGTGTGTGTGTGTGTGTGTATGCACCTTTGGACTGTTTCATTGGAATTTTTTAATTAAAGAAAAAAGAGTATTAAATGATATGAAAGACATTTATGATCTGTTGTCAAATAGAAAGAAAAATATATATAAATCCCATTTTAAAAAGCAATCCAAATGGTATATGTGTTTATTAATGTGGGTGTAGAGAAAAAGACTGAAATGTTAACAGGAGATATTTCTGACTCATGGGATTTTTATTGTCTTTGATCTGTCTGTGTTTTCTGAATATCAAGCAATTAACATATATTAATTATATAAAGAACAAGCTTTGTTAGAAATAAAATGAGGAACTGGTTTGTAAGGAAAGATAAAGAGTTAGAATTGAGTTTGAAGTGAATTTTTTTTTAAAAGGGTGATTGGTAAAATGGAGTCAGAGCAAAAAGTTGAACGACCTCAAGGACGGTACATTTGAACAGTTCAGTGCCTGAAAACATTTTCTCCATTAGAGGGCAACATCTCCTGTGTCATTAGTCAATAATCTTGTCACAATACATGACCTGCAAAGATTAGCGGGAGACCCAATTTTGAGATTTCTTTTGGCAATATTTTCTATCTAAAATACTCTGGCTTATACCAAACCATCTTTTACCTAGAAGGGGGAAGATAAAGAATTTGGAATAGAACCTTAACAAGAAACAAAGATGAATCCAGGCAGACTTGTGGACGCAGGACATAAATGGAGTGCAGGGGTGGATATGGACCGGTTGATAGCAGAGGAATCCTGACGCAGGGCGCCGCAGTCCTTAGTGTACTGTAGCTGTAAAGCTGTGGAACACATCCATTGAGAACAACAGAGACTAACGTACATGTTTTGTGTTAAGAACTGGACTTAACTCTTTCCGTCAAAGGCACATGGCATTTGTGCAATTCGTCACCTGCCATTTGCAGAACTTTGTAAGGTACATTTGTGGGGGGAGTCGGGGGAGCATATTTGCAACATTCATCAGGCCCTCATAGAATTAGGAGGGAAGGTGGTTTAGTACAAAAAATTCTTTTTATTTCTTCCTCATCTAGGTAATAGCCAAACCAAAGCTTCAGTTATGCAGAACCTCAGATCTGGATTTCTTTTCAGGATAAGGTTAGTACATGGAGAGAAGGAAGAAGAATTATTATAAAATTAGAGAAAGAAATTTAACGACAGGGAAAAATCCTAAGCTTCTTAGCCATTTAAAATTGCGGCTGAAGTAAACCCTTATTGAGCAGACTGGATCATAAAACTGAAACTGTGAAAGACCAAAGACGAGAATTCTTGTTTTTCTACAAGGATCCCATTCAGAAAGAGGACTGCAATGTGAAAGGAGAAATAGATAGCAATTTACTTTTTACTGTCTGTGATGCCAGTTGTACAGTTTTGAACTCCATTGTTGTGGGGAATGTCAATGGTCCCTAAACGGTCCAGCATAACCGGGAGGTGATGGGTTTCGGTTCGGGGCTATAGTGCCGTTTATTGCAGCTATTGAGAGGTAGCGTTTCCGGGAATGAAATAATGGTGAAATGGAATGCCTTTTCTTTTTATGTCCCTTTTGTCTGATACAGTATTTTTAGTTGTTAACTCAAGGTTGAAATAGACCAAAATAAAAACCTGAAAATAAGAGCTTCAAGTAAAAATCTCTGTTTGGCCCATGCCAGATAGAACTGAAACCCAAACTTCTGGCTTTTCAACATCAATTAGAACAAGTGCTATGGAAGATGTTGCTAATTAGGCATTTCTGCAGAAATTTAAGACATGTAATCAAGAAATAATTATAATCCTAGAAGCTGATTTTTAAGGAGTGCTTCCTTGTTTGTGCTTACTCCTTCCCTCCTGTTTTGGAGGATTAGATGTGAATATTCCTTCAAAAGTCACTCCACCACCTCTTCTCCTTTAGCTCATCCTCATGTAGTCCACTGACTTTTATCTCTGGCCTCTCTTTGTCCACCAGGGCCTTTCCTTTTGTCCATAAACACACTCTAGTCTACTTCATCCTTTAAAACCAACCATCCACCCAACCCAAAAAAACCTTCCCTCAATCTCCAATCCTTTGAGCCTCCTATCTAAGTCTAACTTCACTAGGAGTGTAGTCTGAATTTTCCTCTCCCAGTGCTTTGTCTCTCGTTCTCCCCTCACTCGTTTCCAAACTAGTGTTCATATTCATCTCCCTACTGAAGGTAAAAGTGACCCTCAATTGACAAATTCTCTTCCTCCCTGGGCTCTAGGGCATTTAAACGTTTCCATCCCTTTGTCTTTCCTGGAATTCTTCTTCCTTGGCTTTTGCAATACCAATCCCATTGCTCTCCCTCAGCGCTTGTTGGTTCAGTCTCATTCTGTTTGTCCTTAGAATCTGATGTTTTCCAGGTTCTGCCCTTCTCTCTCTTCTCTGGCTTCGGGATAATAAAATGTCATTTATTCATTTCAGGTATCATGATAAAAGGCAGGAATGCAAGATGACTAAAACATCACCACCTACTAGGAATCCTTAGACATAGTATCTATTGATGATAGTATCAATAACATCTCGTAGCCTCAATTTCCAGATATCATAAATACCTAAGATCCAGATCTTCATTTGCAACCCTTTACTGTGCATCCCTAGCTGAAGCCCAACAGGACCAAAAGCAAACAACTCAACACCCCTCCCTCATTGCATCCTCCCTCAATAGTCCCTCCCATATTTAATGGCGGGAACATTCCTCTGGGATAGGCAAACTAGAAACCTGGGAATCATCCTACATCACTTTCTTTCAACCTCCACTTCTAATAAATCTCCAACTCTATCACTTGTCTAACAGAAAGATTGTTTAAATACCTGCCCTTTCTTCACTGCTTGGCCCAGACCTCCTCCTTTTGCACCTGGAAAATACTACAGAAGCCTTTGCTTTCCTTTTCTCCAAGTTCTGCATCAACCTCCAAATTCATCCTCCACAATGCTGCCAGAGTGCCTATTGTTTTTTTAATATTTTAAAATTATTTTTTATTGGAGTATAGTTGCTTTACAATGTTGTGTTAGTTTCTACTGTACAGCAAAATTAATGAGCTATACATATACATATATCCCCTCTTTTTTGTATTTCCTTCCCATTTAGGTCACCACAGTGCGTTAAGTAGAGTTCCCTGTGCTATATAGTATGTTGTCATTAGTTATGTATTTTATGCATAGTATCAATAGTGTGTACATGTGTCTCAATCCCAATCTCTCAATTCCTCCCCGCCACTTTCCCCTTGGTATCCATACATTTGTTCTCTATGTCTCTGTCTCTATTTCTGCTTTGCAAATAAGATGATCTATACCATTTTTCTAGATTCCACATATATGCATTAATATACAATATTTGTTTTTCTCTTTCTGACTTATTTCACTCTGTATGACACTCTCTACGTCCATCCACATCTCTACAAATGACCCAATTTTGTTCCTTTGTATGGCTGAGTAATATTCCATTGTATATATGTACCACATCTTCTTTATCCATTCATCTGTTGATGGACATTTAGGTTGCTTTCATGCCTGGCTATTGTAAATAGTGTTGCTATGAACATTGGGGTGCATGTATCTTTTTGAATTATGGTCTTCGCTGGGTATATGCCCAGTAGTGGGCTTGCTGGATCATATGGTATTTCTATTTTTAGTTTTTTAAGGAACCTCCATACTGTTCTCCATAGTGGCTCTATCAATTTACATTCCCACCAACAGTGCAAGAGGGTTCCTTTTTCTCTATACCCTCTCCAGCATTTATTGTTTGTAGATTACTTGATGCTGGCCATTCTGACTGGTGTGAGGTGATACCTCATTGTAGTTTTGATTTGCATTCCTCTAATAGTTAGTGATACTGAGCATCTTTTCATGTGCCTCTTGCCCATCTATATGTCTTCTTTGCAGATATGTCTATTTAGGTCTTCCGCCCATTTTTCGATTGGGTTGTTTGTTTTTTTGATATTGAACTGCATGAGCTACTTGTATATTTTGGAGATTAATCCTTTGCCAGTTGCTTTGTTTGCAAATATTTTCTCCCATTCTGAGGGCTGTCTTTTTGTCTTGTTTATGGTTCCTTTACTGTACAAAAGCTTAACTATAAGATACTGATGAAAGAAATCAAAGACAATACAAACAGATGGAGAGATATACCATATTCTTGGATTGGAAGAGTCAATATTGTGAAAATGACTATACTACCCAAAGCAATCTACAGATTCAATGCAATCCCTATCAAATTACCAATGGCATTTTTCACAGAACTAGAACAAAAAAATTTACAATTTCTGTGTAAACACAAAAGAGCCCAAATAGCTTAAACAATCTTGAGAAAGAAAAACAGAGCTGGAGGAATCAGGCTCCCTGACTTCAGACTATACTACAGAGCTACAGTAATCAACACAGTATGGTGCTGGCACAAAAAGAGAAATATAGATCAATGCAACAGGATAGAAAGCTCAGAGATAAACCCACGCACATATGGTCACCTTATCTTTGACAAAGGAGGCAAGAACATATAATGGAGAAAAGACAGCCTCTTCAATAAGTGGAGCTGAGAAAACTGGACAGCTATATGTAAAAGAATGAAATTAGAACACTCCCTAACACCATACACAGAAATAAACTCAAAATGGATTAAAGACATAAATGTAAGGCCAGACACTATAAAACTCTTAGAGGAAAACATAGGCAGAACACTCTTTGACATAAATTGCAGCAAGATCTTTTTTGACTCACCACCTAGAGTAATGGAAATAAAAATAAAAATAAACAAATGGGACCTAATTAAACTTAAAAGCTTTTATACAGCAAAGGAAACCATAAACAAGACCAGAGTGCCTATTTAAAAATACAAATTTGATTACATCTTATCTGCTCTAAAAGACTTCAACAGTTCTCCATTGTCTAAAAGTTAAAGCCCAGGTCATTTGTAAGACCATTCCTATTTTGCCCATAACCTCCTTTCACAGTTTCTTATCTTGCCTTTGCCCTTTACCCAGTCACTCTCATTGCAGCCACGTGTGTTATTAGACGTTACCGGAGAGGAGAGAGGTTTCTGTCTTGGTTTATGTTGTTCCCTTTCCTCATGGTGCTTTTCTCCTATTCCCCAACATGGCAACATCCTCCTATGTTTCAAGACAAGGTCCAAAGCCTGCCTCTTCCTGAGGTTTTCTTTGACCCTTCTCAGGAAGAATAAAGCACTCCCTGTTCTCAAGTGCTCACAGAACTTTGTTCCCCTTTCTTTTTGTAGCCTTATCAGGTTGCATTCATAGATGTTTGAAAGTTATCTTATCTGCTTGTGGAGTAAGGACTGCTCCTCAGGCATTTCACCATCCCGATAGCCTATCATGGTCCAGCACTCAGCAAACTTATATTCCATGAAGGGAGGAATGAAAGATGCCTGCCGAATGCCACCAGGTCCAGGGTTACATGGCAAAGCCAGTCTTGTGTGGTGTGAGCATTAAAGCAGTATTTGTTCCTGGTTCCAACAGACCCTAGAATATTCACCACTGCAACTAATCCTGAACCCTGTGACCCACAGGGTCTGAGGAGCAGAGCCACAAAGAGAAGTATTTTGTCCACATGGGAGCAGCACACTCACTTCTACAATGTGCCAGTGGTGCCTGGGTCTAGCCAGGTTTCTCACCATGAGGGTCTGTTTCTAACCGGAACTGCAGACCTCACTTCTTCCTGAGTTGAGTTTCTGAGGATCACGCTAGAAGCTAATTCTCCTTCGCCACCTTTTCCTGGGTTAGAGACCCCCAGACCAATAGTAAAAGGCCTTAATATTACAGTGATTAAAACAAAAAATGTCCTGCGTGGGGGTTGATCAGAAATTGCTTGTTCCCAAGCACTGGAGTAAATTTACATCACTCACTGTGTTCCTAAGTAATGAAGAAGCTTCCCCACAGACACAGCACCATCATGCACCCTGAGAGGAAATGCCCTTTTTTTGCTGGGTCTCCAGATGTATGTGATGAGCCCTCGGGTTTTATGCTGGTTAAAGACAAGTGGGTGATTACTACCAGACTCGTGCATCGTACCCACATCTCTAACGGTAATAGTAATCCTAACTTTTCCACAAGAATTTTCTTTCTGCCACATTCCTACTTTTAGTAGCAGGTAGCCACAGCTGTGACCAATATAACATTCCTTTCCACTTGTTTTTAATAACACCTCTTGAGTTAGTTTGTGAAAAGATTCTCAGCTGAGACTTTCTTTTTGTCTTCTAAAGTGTTTACTACTAAAAGATTCAACTTTCAGATTCTCTGAAGACAGAGTCTAATTTAATGTTGCTACCGATTTCTGTATAAGTAGCAGTGAATTTCTATTCTTTAGGACAGGTGATAAGATTCCACCAAGTTGATTGTTTCTGGATTTCACAAATGTGGTGGTAATGTGGGGAGGGGGAAGAAGGGTGATTATGCAAATACAGCCCTCCCCACAGTGGATGTGGGTCAGGTAAAACATGCACCTGCTGTTCGAGATAAATATTAGGAGCTGAGGAAACAGAAGTAAATGCCTTCTTCAAAAACAGAAAAACCAGACTAGAGGCCATGAGCAGAACTTGTTTCTAATATTTGTACTGTGATCGTCAAAGGTAGTTGGACTGACATCTAAAATGTGTCACTAATCTGATCATCTAGGTAGTCTGAGGATAGTCTGAGTTTGGGGGAGCCTCTGTTCTATTTTCAGTGCCCTGAAGGATCTCCAAAATTGTTCAGCTAAATTTAGGTTGTCCCTTTAATTATCCCTTTGCTGTCACTACGCCATTACTGCCTCTGAATGATGGCTTTGTGCATTTTTCACTTAAGGGTAATGAACTGCTCTCTTAATCTAGTCCCATCGTTCAGCTTTGTTCCAAGGAGGTTCTTTATAGACAATTTCCATTTTAATCAGAAGTGAAAGGGACTATTGCCTTTAAAGTGGACCATCTGTGGATTTACCAGGAATTTTATCAACTTTGATCTTTATTCAATTTAACTTTCTGCCGGAGCTTCCAGTAAAGCTCTTTTCAGCCTGCAGAAAGCAGAGCTCAGAGCTCAGGATGGAGGCAGTCGCCTGCAGTCCCTGTGCCAGTGTACATGCTTCACTCAAAATGAGGCCACTTTTTTTTTTTCTGCGGTACGCGGGCCTCTCCGTGTTGTGGCCTCTCCCGTTGCGGAGCACAGGCTCCGGACGCGCAGGCTCAGTGGCCATGGCTCACGGGCCCAGCCGCTCCGCGGCATGTGGGATCTTCCCGGACTGAGGCACGAACCCGTGTGCCCTGCATCGGCAGGCGGACTCTCAACCACTGTGCCACCAGGGAAGCCCCCCACTTGCTTTTTTGAATCCCCATGTTGGAGGGGTGGGGGGAAGCCAGTTGGGAAGGTAAGAGGAGGGAATGTGTGGACACAGACTACAATATTGGTGTCGGTCTAGGTGAAAGTGGGAGCTGGGAACCTTCTTCTGGAAGAGCCTGGAGCAAGTCCTCACCATGACTCCAGTTTGAGACTCCTTTGTGCTAGCAAGGTCATCTTCAGTGGACACTGCTTTCCCTAGAGTCATAGTCTCAAAAGCCCTGAGGCCAGCCTGGGCTGAATGGGATGGACAATGCAGTGACATAACTGTGTGGGCAGGTCCAGGCACTACCCACTCTGAGACAGGACCAGGAGGCACATGGGGAATATCCATGGTGGCTTTGGTGACTGAGGTCAAAGGGCTGGGCAGCAGGCAGAGTCTTCTGGCACCCAGCTTGTGCAGGCCACAGCACAGGCCACAGGCTTTGCTCTTAGAGCCTCCAGATGACTTGTCTGGCCCTTGAAGTGGAGCAATTTCAGATGCCTGCAGACCCCTCTGTGTTTGATGAATGCCCCCTGCTCTCTGTCCCGGGACAGTTGCTCTTCCTGGCCTCTAACTCATCCATCCTCTACACGTGGACAGGAAATCTTCATGGATGACCAAGCTTCCCCAAGCTCCTAGTCTGTTTCTTTTTTTCCTTTTAAAACAACTTTATTGAAGCAATTGATATACTGCAGACTTAAAGTGTACAATTTCATAAGTTTTGACTTACATATTTACCTGGGAAGCTGTCACTTCAATCAAGATAATAAACATATCTTTCACCATAAAAGTTTCATAGTGCCTCTTGGTAATCCCTCCTTTTTGTCCCCATCCCTAGACAACTACCATGACTATAGATTAGTTTGCATTTCTGGAATTTTATGTAAGTGGACTCATCTTTTTTTCTTTTTCTTTTGGTCTGGTTTCTTTCACTTAGCATAATTATTTTGAGATTCATCCATGTCATCACATGTATCAATAATCCCTTTTTATTGCTGAGTAGTAACCCATTGTATGGACATATCACAATTTGTTAACCTGTTCAGCAATCATTCCTTTTGGTTTATAAAAATCATAAAGTATTAGAGCTATAAGGGGCTTTCAGATTCCTTAATCTAAGAAAATCATTGTATAGATTAGATAACTGAAGCCAGAACTACTTGAGAGTTTCCTTGGAGATTATTTAAAATTCAGATTCATATCTCTTCCTGCCCTTCAATCCCAGTGACGGGGTGGACCCAGGGTTCTGCATCTTTAACCATATACTCTGGTGATTCTAATCCAGATATGTGGCTAGTAATACTCAAGACAATGAACCAAATGATTTAAATAATTTGTTCCAGGTCATAGAAGATTAGGAGCAAAGGCTGGATTTAAATCCAGTTTCTGATTTTTAAGTTCAGGGCCCCTTCCACTATATCATGGCAGCACCAAATCACATCTGACACACGGAAGCCTGACACTGTCTGCTGGCATGAATCACTGCTTTCTAATGAAAGAGAAGGCCACAGCTCTGGGATTCTCAGCTACTCTCATCTGCTTCCAGAAGAGGGCACTGATAACAAATCCTTTATTTTATGTCTGTCTGCCTGCCTACTGTCCTTCCTTCCTTTCCTTTCTCCCTTCCTTCCTTTCCTTTCTCTCTTCCTTCCTTTTCCCCTCCCCTCCCCTCCCCTCCCCTCCCCTCCCCTCCCCTCCCCTCTTCTCTTCTTTTTTTTTTTTTTTTGCGGTACGCAGGCCTCACCGTTGTGGCCTCTCCCGTTTTGGAGCACAGGCTCCAGACACGCAGGCTCAGCGGCCATGGCTTACAGGCCCAGCCGCTCCGCGGCATGTGGGATCTTCCTGGACCGGGGCACGAACCCGTGTCCCCTGCATCAGCAGGCGGACTCTCAACCACTGCGCCACCAGGGAAGCCCTTTTCTTTTCTTCTTTCATCACCAAAGTTGCAGACATGAAAAGGAATGAAGTGAGACAACCATGGTATGGGGAATTATTTTGCTTCAATACAAAGATAAGGCCCCTAGAGAAATTTCTTGACTTCACTGCATTTTTTTTTTTTTTTTTTTTTTTTTTTTGCCGCACCGCATGGCTTGTGGGATCTTAATTCCACGACCAGGGATTGAACCTGGATCATGGCAGTGAAAGCCCAGAATCCTAACCACTAGGGAACTCCCTTCATTGCATTTTAATATAACCTTGCCCATAGATGTTTTCACTTATTTGCTTCTGGTGTCTAATTTTGTGACAGCCCTTTCTCTTAGTGACCGTCTCAAAACTGTAGGGATACACAGGACTGAGTAACATTGCAGAGTCAGGGATGCTGAAAATTTAACCAGAGCTGAAGAAACTTTGACCTTTAGGAACAACAACAATAAAAACTGTCATGCGAGCAGTCTTGCTCCTTACCTCTTGCTCTTGGGTTTCCTAGGGAATAAGCCACAAAGCCTCACTTGGCACATTTTTCCCTTTGGTTATTATAATTTCAGTTACTTTTAGTTACTCCAAACTCTGAAAATCTGAACTTTGATAGAAAGGCCTGAACACTGACTTGATACCTAGTGGCTGAGAATGTTGCTTCTATAATACACAGCTAGCTAAGCAAAGATACCAAAATTGTGAAAAACCAAGCAGTAGCATATCAGCTGAAAGAAAAGGGGAGCATGACTCAATCTTTCAGAAGAATGTAAGTCATCTTTTTTTTTTGCGGTACGTGGGCCTCTGACTGCCGTGGCCTCTCCCGCTGTGGAGCACAGGCTCCGGATGCGCAGGCTCAGCGGCCATGGCTCACGGGCCCAGCCGCTCTGCGGCACGTGGGATCTTCCCGGACTAGGACACGAACCCGTGTCCCCTGCATCGGCAGGCGGACTCCCAACCACTGCGCCACCAGGGAAGCCCAGTGTAATTCATCTTTGATAGTGTTGGCATTTTCCTAACAATACTTTTATGATGAATTGGGTGGTTGAAATGTGCTTGCTACTTTTGAAGCCCTAGGATGAAAGTGAGCTTTTTCCTCAGTCAACAAGATGAAGCAAGAAAGGGCTTTGAGCACTCAAAAACTTCCTTGGGCAGAATTATGAGAAGGCACACTGTGTTCCCAGGACCCCCCAACTCCATTCCTCCTCTTCGAGAACCTCTTCCTACCCTGTCTTTGTCAGGTATAGACATTCCATTGCTTTCCATATTAGATCCTTAGTGGGAGCTACACGGAGTCTTAAGTATCTTGTGCTGATTACATTTGCATTTGAACATTAATGGTGGGCATGAAGGGCTTTGTCTTTGAGACACAAGGTTTGGTAATGAGACAGAAGGTTGGTAATTAGAAGTTCTAATCTGCGTTCATCTATTTATCGCTTGTAAGCCTGTGGGCAAGTCATTTAACCTTTATGAGTCTGTTTTCTCACCTGTAAAATGGTAATGATGGTCATAATCTGCACATTTGTGAGTGGCTTTAGAGGTTAGAGATAATAGGAAAGTGCCTGACCCATGAATGGTAGTTAAAGGAATGTCAGACATACAAGTGGCAGGCATGCAGGAGATAAAAACTTTTGGACTTTTCCTTTTGACAAAAGGACTTTTCAAGAACAATTGAAACTGGATGACCATCACAGAGAGTAATGGCCATCTACTCAATGAAGGTGCTTTATGTGTTGTGTCCTACTCTTTTATGTCCACCTAATTTGTCTAGATGTTCATTGTAATCATGGAGCTTGAGTGAGAGTCATAAAGCTATCTAGGTGAGTGCTGAATTGAGAAGGGACTCCAACATACTTATGAGTTTAGCTATTTCAGTGTTGCATTTGAAACACAGTTATTGAACACAAACACATACAGAATGACAAACGCATTATTCCACGAGTCTGACAAGGAAATGATTCTCGTTACTTTATGGTCACACTTCTATGATGGTGCAATTCTATTTTGCCAAAACGCATATCTGTGTTTATGCACATATACATGCTCCTTGATGGTCTATTTCTATACCCAACCCCAAATAAATACAATAAAAACTGTCTCCTTGCAATCCAGTTAGTTATTTCTTGCATGTGTTATGACAGAAGCATTTTCACTGTGATTTCTGTTCTTGGGTAATGAGAAGCTGTGATAGACATTCACAGAAGAGGCTTCAAGTGGAAAGTTCCCCCAGATTTTCTCACCGCCTCCCTCCAAATTTGATAAACTGTGATGTTTTTAGTCTTATTATTCTAGTGTCTGGGTGGAGATGTCGAGAAAGAAAAGATGAAGTGCTGGAATCTAAAAATGAGTAAACAGCTGTCAAAAGAAATTCTGAAGAAGTGTCCTAAAGCTTGGAGAAGGTTTGAAGAATTTATTCTTGGCACCATTGCCTATAATCAGTAATTAGTTACCCATTGAATTGATATTTGTTAAATACCTACATTTTAGATAAAGACAGTTGAGACTGCATTAAGCCAGTGGGAAAACATATTGCAATATTCGCTCTAGAATAGATTTCTGTCTCTGGGAGTAGGTAGCCTCCTGAAGCCAAATAGTTCTTGGGAATCAAAAACCTAATTTGCCCCAGGAGACTAGGATCTCTAGACTTAGTAGAATGGTACAGTTGCTGGAACACCTGTCCATGGGCATCCGTCTTAGAGGAGAGGGTTTTTTTTGTTTTTGTTTTTGTTTTTGCAGACTTCAAAGCTCAGAAGAATTTGGAGAACAGCTCTCCAGGTACTGAACAACTATTTATCGATATTATGGTTGGACTCATTGCTGTCCCTGCCCTGAAGCTTTTGTTGAAGTCTCCTTCCAGTCAGTCAGCTCAGGGTTTAATCTGGTTAATCCCACTTGAGCACTGGAGTCCTTTTTTTGCTGTAGCTTTTCCAGTCCAAGGAGAAGGGAGACATGTTTAGATTCATGAGAGGTCTGTGTCTTCCAGCACGCTGCAGCAGTATCAGACATACGTGGCAAAAAAAGAAGAAAACTGTTTTCCTTCTTCCATGGTTAGATGAGAAATGTTTGTAGTTTCTCCACCTCAGGTAAAGTTAAGCTGTGTATGTTTCTGCTGCATGGCTTAACTGACTGCCAGGCATGCTAAGGAAGTTCATCAATGATGACAATCAGGTATGTCGTCATTTTCCTGTTTCTAGAAGTGCTCAGTTTGAGCAGATAGTGAGTACAAAGCATAGGGTTTGTAAGACCATGCCCCAATAAAACTCAGATTAGAAGGTTGTCTTTGCCACTACCTGGTAACCTCTTTTCCTATCAATCAAAATATTTGTAGAAATTAATGGTTATTTGAATTGCATTGGTGGCATGAGAGAGAGGTAAAGGGATGGTTTCAAAGATATCCAAAAGGTAGTCTCAAGAGGACTGGTGACTGTATTCGTTTCCTGGGACTGCCGCCACCAACTTGGTGGCTTAAAACGACAGAAACTTTTTCTCTCACAGATCTGGAGGCCAGAAGTCTGAAATCAAGGTGTTGACAAGACTACATTCCCTCCAAAGGCTTTAGGCAAGAATCCTTCCTTGCCTCTCAGCTTCTGGTGACTTTAGGCATTCCTTGGCTTATGGCTGAATAACTCCAATCTCTGCCTTGTCTTCCCATGGCCTTTTCCTCCTTCTCTACCTTCTATGACAAATCTCCTCTGCCTTTGTCCTTAGAAGGACACTTGTCATTGGATTTAGGGACCGCTGAGATAATCCAGGATGATCTCAAGGCCACGCTCCTATGTTTGGGGGTTAGGACATGGACATATCTTTTTGGAGGTCACCATTCAACTTACCATAGTGACCACCTGAATATGTTAGTGTGTTTGTTTGATTGAGAAGGTTCCAGTGAGGATAAATCCCAAGTCCCTGGTCTGGCCAGATGGGAAGATTGTGGTAGCAAATACCCAGAGAAGGAAGACTAGAAGAGATGCTGTTTTTGTCATTTAGTTTTGGACACCAAGTTTAAGGTGAAGGATAGAGAAAGTAGAAACTTGACTTCACCATTTTGCCTCATATAAACACAGTCTTAAGATTTCCAATAATGCTGCCAATGTTATTCAATTAGCAGCCAAGAAAACAGACGAAAGGTTACAGTGTTCCTGATTATATTAGAATATTATCTTTGTAAAACTTTACTTTAAAAACACTTCAGGATAAACAGTATGATGTAGGAATGAAATTAATTTTTCGTTTATATCCTGGCGGCAATTAGTTAGCATTTGAAGGATCCTGATCAGGAAGCCACACTCCAGCCACGATTACCAGGCACTTCAAACATTACTATGGAAATCTGCACATGAGGATTTTCTAATTAGCATAAGAAATGTCAGAAATAATTTTTCACTGCTGAAATGGGTCATGTTCAACATACATGTTGACTCTCAATTCCAACCACCCTTGCATGAAAAATTATGGGAATCTGGCGAGCTCAGCCACTCAGCTCCTTTGGAGAAGCCCTCAAGTGTAGAGCTCATTTAGTCCTGGGTCCCACACTTCACAGAGCTCTGGCACATGATCAGAATGTTGCCATTATCACCATTAGAACATCATGGCGTCCACCTTGGAGGGAACCTTTCCTGTTCCCTCCAAGTGCCTGTTGGCAAGTCTGAGGACAGAGAGTGGGACTTCGCCAAACTTACCAGATCAGGTTGACTGTTTTTGTGCCTGCTGGCTAAAAAATGTTTGAGTACTTGGCAGATTTTGGCTAAAGACTGATTTTCACCTTAGCCTACCACTTGTTAAGGAGCATGTGGGGAAGCTGAGGTGGACTCATTTACCTCCAATCCCCAGAGGCTATTGACCAAAAAGTTCCATTTACCAAAAGTCTCAGGTGTTTGTTAAATGTACGCCTTAGTTTGGATAATTTTGCAACAGAATCCCTTGGCCTTTGAGCCCAAATCACTGCAAGGACTGTTGACAATACACTCTCCAAGTATCCAAGGAAAGAGAGGGTGCCTTCATACTTGGGTAACGTGATGGGCTGAGTGATCTCTTCATCCATAATCTGATGGCAAGGGTCTGCCTAAAACCAGGTGTTGTATAGTCACTGCATAAAACATGGAACTCAATGACGTCTCTGATTGGACAGGTTGGATCCTCTGAGAGAAGTTCCCAAGTTCCCGGAATTTAAAATGTACTGACTAACAGTGGATTGCAGTGCTATTTACACATTAGGCTCAGCGTTCGATGAATATATGTGTGTATGTGTGTGTACTTGCATTCATGAATAGAAGAGTGGTGCACTCATCTGAGAGATTCTTCAGCCTTAGAAAGATCTTCTATATGTATACACACACACACACAAACACACACACACACCCCTGAATGAGAGGAGATAGTCCTTCTGATGCTTTATAACTGATGATTCAACGTTGGAGGACTAATGAACGATTGCTTCTTGATATTTGCTTCTGTAAATGGAAAGTATTCTTGATGATTCAAGTAATAATTATTACTGGAAAAACAATAACTTAAAAAATTCCATATGTTAAACCCATGTTATTTGAAAGAGTTTCAATGACACTTCAGCAGTTTAGAAACTACAAAAGGGAACAGTTCTAGTAACTTAATAGTGCTGTTGGTTCTGTGTATCATAAAATTGCCACTGAGTTTATACTTCTGAAGGTGTCCATAATTACCACAAACAAAAGGGATTTACTGAAGAGAGACCGTGGAAATATTATAAATGTAAATTAAGGGTAAAATCTCTAGCTAAAACATTTTGTGTTTCTAAGAGTAAAATTTGCATATGGAAGAGAAAATAACTTTAATAAATGAGGGAAATACATCAGTTTTAGAGAAGACTGCAAGCAAAAAACTGTGCAATACTAGCTACCTACTTATAACTTTTAGCTACATCTTATTCCCTCTCTATTTTTGGTGAAGAAATTAAAGACTAGGCAGAAAGAGGAAATGAACTGAGACTTTTTATTGAAATTATCTTTCTAAAGAAATTTATGCAATAACTTCAGGGTAATCATTTGGAATTGGGACTTCTCTTGAAGTACAGCCAGTGAGTGTCACATAGCTACCCAAGTCTTAGGTCTGAAACTAAACAATCCAAGAGGCTCTTGGCCAGAAAGCCTTACTCTGATGGGAAGAGAAGAGGAAGATAAGGAAGAGGAAATGGCCAAAGGGAGGATAAAAAGCCAGTGAGAAAACCTGATTCATTCCTTGTAATCATAGATCATAAAATCTTAGCAGCAGAGGTGACCTAGGAGTCACCTAATTCTGTCCCCTCAACCACATTGCAGGCAGTGGTCACCCTGACCCGCCTCCACTAAGGCAGTGTTTACAATTCACACTGCTCTAACTGTTACAGTACTTTCCCTCATGTTGAGTCCAACTACCTCTCTTTAGATTTGAGGGGTCCTGGTTCTGTCCTCTGGAATACATAGGATAACTCTTCTCCCTCTTTGGCCTGACAACTTTTCAAATATTCAAAGACAGCTGCCATTTCTCTTCCCTGTCTTAAAATAAACAGATAATCAAGGGCAGTTATACATGTCTGAGGTTTTGGATGGCAGGGACATTCTAGGGAATGTCATACCATCCCTATCCAGCCGATCTGGAGGCAACAACCTGACAACCCATAGAAGAGTCCCTAAGATTTATTCATCCTCATCTCAGCTTTGTTTGGTCAAAAGACTTAGGAAAAAATAATTCTAATGCTATTTTGAATTCTTTGTTACTAGGTAAAAGCTGAATAAAGTCTGGGAGTCATGCATTGTGATATTATTTTTAAATTGCTATTTTCATTTATTATTAGCCCAGTTTTACGCCCTTGGTTTTATGATGCAAACAAAAAATTCAGTGCGAATAAAAGATTAACATGATATTTTGGTAATGCTTAGACCAAACAACAAATGATTATTTTATATTTAATTTTTTTTTTTTAAGGAGCCCAGAGACACAGCCTAACAGGGACTTGCAATTCGAATGTAAGATGGCAGGTATAGAAATCACCCAATCAACATTCTTTTGGACACTGACTAGTGTTGTATTTAGTTTCAGTGTACAGTAGTAGCTTCAGAGTACATCCAAGTGATGGTTAGTTACCATTTGAAGTACCCTTGTTACAAATACACGACAGGAATGATAATCCAATATTGTAGAGACAGGACGCAGAGATCTGCATTCCCCCAGGAGCTACTCCAACACTTCAGCTAATTTTCTTCCTAATTTTTGATCAACACCAGAGATTTTTTAAATGGTTATATTACTAGAAATATGTGAATGTTTATTAGAAATGATATCTTTATTGATAAAATTAGTAGTGAAAAAGAAATATGGATTTGCTGAAAATATCGTACAGGCAATCCTGCTCTTGCAGGTACGAGGTATAAGAATCTCACAACCCCAGTAACTGTAGCCTCCAGAAAGGCACTTCTGACTTCTGACTCTGACCCAGTAGGTTCAGATTTGGAAGATGTTGGTTATTTGACATCTATTAAAAATTTAGATAAATCCTGCCCCTATAACAAACCTTTCATTCAAGAGCTATCACAGCACCTAAAAGGGTAGAGATTTTGGACTTTGTCAAGCTCACAGAACAGCTTCTGTGGCTGTTTTTTGTGCCTGCTTGCCTGTAGGTAAGACGGAATTCCATCTGACACTTACTTACGTTGTATCATTCTACTTGGAAGCAAGGATATGGGAGAAAAGACTTATGACCTTCACTCACCTCTAGTTATTGAACATATGTTAGTTGGATTATTGTTCAAAAACCTTCACTCTCTGCCCCTAAACATCCCCACCCCCATGTAAGGAATATACTTTCCCATCCTTTGACACTGGGATGGCCACAGGACATGTTTTAGCCAATGTGATGTTTGCTTATGACCCAAGTACGGGCTTGAAATGTACTTGTGCAGGAGGCTTGTCCTATCACATCTCTGCCAAGACCGTGAGAGGAATGTGCCCTAGATGGCACTCAGGGACAAGGAAGCTGAGAAACACTGGGAGCCAACTGCAGCACAGAGATTGCCCAGTCATCAGCAGAGCAATGGCTGCAGACCCGCAGAGAAACAAGTATTTGTTGTTGCATACCGCTGAGACACTGTTGTGATTTGTTATGTGGCAGCTGCTGACTGGCACACAAGGCTACATATATTTATGCACCTCCCCCCCCCCAAAAAAAAGCTAATAATCATCAGTGTCCAAATCAGATTAGGTTCTAAGCACTTGACAAATATTGCTTCATATAATTCTCATAACAAATCTGGGAGGTGGGGATTATTTTTCCTATTATACAGATAAAGTAACCATGGCTAATAGAGATAAAACACTTTGGCCCAAATCACACAACTAGGAAGAACAGAATGGAAGTTAGCTCCAATCCCGACTGTAGAGTCCATCATCTCCCACTGTACTTCATTGCTCACTCTTACCAACTTGCTTAGATTGAACTGAACCTTAACTAAAGATGTATCCATGCACACAGCAAGAGGGACAAAAACTGAACCCATGCACCAGTGAGGGTCATTCACATGCACATTAAGTCATTCAACACTTGTTTGATGACCACCTACTGTGTGCCAACGCATTGTGGTGTTTCCTGAGGATTTAATGATAAGCATGATAGACACCATCCCTGCCCTCACAGGGCTTACACTCTCATCTTATTATAGATGTGTTTATTAAATACATGCTTAAGGGGTGCTTTTTGTGGTGTAAGGATTATGGCCTCATTTTATACCGTGTGTATAAACAACAGCCCTAGACAAAGGAAACTCCCTATCTTTGACTGTCTGACTTTTAATGTGGTGATCACTAACTAGTTGGAATGCAAGTAACAACTACTCTCAGAAATGTATTCAACTACTAATGGTAAACCTGAGTTGTTGCTATACAGAGTTCTCAAACGTTATAGGTCAAGGAGTTTGGGAAAAACAAAGTTACTCCTTCTGTTCCACAGGGAGAGGGAAAAAAGCAATGGGATATTATAATTCTTATTAATAAACATTATTAAGCTCAGACAATTTCTGAATTTTAGAATAAAAATAATTAATCTACTGAAAGAATGGTAAACCAGGAAAGATTAAAATTATAATTAAAGAATGGGAATAACATTTGGTATCAGAGGCATCTCAGCAGACTATCTGAACAGTACACTAAACAAAGTGAATTATTTCTACCATAATAATGGCATTTACTATAATACAATGACACACAAGTAATCTAATTGCAACCTGCCAAGGATTTAAAAAAACACAGTTATAATGTAAAAATACAGGAAGAATAGATATGATCTGTATTTTTAAATGCTACTATATGGTTCAATTTTCAGATATCAGGATTTAATATAATAAGAAAAGACAGAGAAAATGAAAATTGGGGAGACTTCTGAATAGGTGCTTTAAGAAGGGGATTTGCAACCGAATGGAAACAGGCTGATTTTGATTATACTTTAATATGAGATCAAGTAAGGATGGGGTAAATCCAAAGTAAAACATAATTATAAGTTTTTGCATAATCCCTGGCAAAAATATTAAAGATTAGATCCCAGAACTGTGTTAGTAGCTCCGTACAATTTTACCATTCACAGTTATACACAGTACAATAAGCACTGTCACAAAACAGACAAAAATATATTCATAGAGGGAAGTAATCATAAAGGTATTTAATAAGATATCTGGATTTTAAAGTTTCACCTTCCTCTGTCTGAAATAGAAAAAAATCATAACTACAACTTATAATAGGAAATAATCTGTATAAACACCAGAGAGAGGGTGAGGAGACAGAATGCTATGAATTCACTTGTCAGTAGAAAAAAAAATTAAGTGCAAACTACTTTTGCTATGAAGAAAGCATGAACACAGTATGCTTTATACTAACCCTTGATTACTTTTCACAATATCTTTTGCATATATTGACAAATTCCCATGGATGGGAACACAGATAATGTGTCACAGAGATTAACTGACCGAATATTCAGACTAGTGGTCCTAGCTCCACAAAGGGTAAGAAAGATGGCATCATTCATTCTAACATAAAAATAACCTTCAGTTGTGAACAGAAAAATCAACATTCCTTAACTTAAATGCTGACAATCGATAGATTTGCAGTACTGCACGTAGGTAAGAATAATAGCTTCATTTTAGGCGAGTATCTGAGATTTGGGAATATCTGATTATGAAGAATCTGAGGCTGGCCAACTAAGTGTTGATAGAAACTGATCATGACATGTGACCACCGTCCATTCTAAACTCTCAGAAACCAACAGTGTGGTAATAAATCTAGTGATTATGGTGTGGTTTCTTTGTCTGTCTTTTTGTCTGTCTACCTCCAATACAGAAGCAGCTGGACTTACAGAAAATAAGCTTCTACTAAAAATCTTGATGGGTGATAAATACCATTTACCAATGGTAGATCAAACATACTTTTAGGGGTTGTATATTGCAGGAGTGGGGAGAGAGAGAGAGAGAGAGGGAGGGAGAGAGGGAGAGAAAGAAGAAGGAGAAGAAGAAGGAGAAGGAGAAAGAGGAAAGGAAGAAAGAGGAAAGAAGAAGGAGAAGGAGAAAGAGGAAAGGAAGGAGGAGAAGAGAGAGGGAGGGAGAGAGAGGGCATTAGAATATATTCTTTTTAGAAATGGATTTAGACATTTTTAGAAATGAAATTTAAAAAACAAAAACCAGAAAGCATTGTAGGTAGGGAAATATAAGTAAAAATTGCATTCTTATAGTAATGTCATCTCTGAGGAAATTATTATTATTATTTTTTATTTTGTGGTACGCGGGCCTCTCACTGTTGTGGCCTCTCCCGTTGCGGAGCACAGACTCCGGACGCGCAGGCTGAGCGGCCATGGCTCAGGGGCCCAGCCGCTCCGTGGCATGTGGGATCTTCCCGGACCGGGGCACGAACCCGTGTCCCCTGCATCGGCAGGCGGACTCACAATCACTGCACCACCAGGGAAGCCCTGAAGAAATTATTTTAACTTTATCCATTTCAAACTATTTTTCTGGAATATGTAATTAAATAATAATATTCACTTCTCATATTTCATAAAGGAAAAAATATGTTATTTTATTATTGTTACTTTCCTGAATTCATTATTAAAGATATTGACATTAAGGTAGAGTACTAGAAAACCTAGATATGGCTGTGAATTTATTATGTTTTAGAAGAATGTGTATTTTATCTCTGATTATAATGTTGTTACATTGTGGGCAGTATGGATAATTAGAATCAAAAAAAGAAGAAAGTGACAAACCTATAATCCTTTCACACTGTTTATAGGTGTTACCACTTTGGCATATTTTCTTTCCATCGTTTTACTGCTCTCTTTAAAAAATATATATGTATTATATGTAAAATTTGTGTCCTATTTTTCTTAATAGTACATCAGAAACATTTTCCTATGTGATTAAACATTTTAATAAGAATCATTTTTAATTGCTGTGTAATATTCCATTACATAAATGGGCTCTACCTTTAATGTTCTATTTATTTATACATTTATATTTGCTTCTTTCAGTGACCTCAGAATGAACAAACATATTTGCATTTCAGAATATTTGCTTAGCAAAGATCCTTAGAACTGGAATTACTGAGTCAAAGACTAAATGTTTTATACAATGCTATGGCAGACATTGGCTAGCTGTTTGCCAAACTTGTTTGATTTTCCTTCTGGGCACAGAGATAAAGTACATTTCTCAGCCTTCTTTGCAGTGATATGTGCACTTAAGATGGAATTATTTCCAAAGGAACATGAGAAGAAGTGATGAAATGATGTACAGTACTTCCAAGTGTGGCCCGTAATCACCTCTCACACAATGCTCAGCCTCTCTCTTCCCTTCTCTGCTGGCTTTTGTTGAAGACAGTAAAGCGTCTGTCAGGCTGTTTCTCAAGGACTGTGAAGCAAAATAGCCCTAATTTCCACTACCTCTAATTGATATTATATGAGTGAGAAATAAAATTCTATTATGTTAATCTATTAAAATGGGGGGTTTTATTCATTTTACTGCTAGCATAATCTTAACTAATAGGGATGTTGGCATTGGAAATGAGCTGCAACTCTAATAAAAACCTAAAAGATGTGGAATCGGCATTGGGTAGTGAGGAAGCTAATATCAGAGGATGGGGAGATGGAGACCCAGGTAATACAGTGGTAAAATATGTGTTGAAACTGTCACTGGAGATAGTTTGAAGGCAGATCAAGCACTTACTAAGCCTGTAGCTCTAGGGGAAGAGACTGGAAAACAGAATTATGTGATGTGTGTTGGTCGTTACTGGCTTCTATCAGGAATATACTAGAAGAAAAAATGAGTCAGAAAATAGCTGAATGATTTTCAAGCAGAAATTTTCAAAAAATACAGAGAGAAAAGAAATTTGGGGCAGCAAAGAGTTGGAAAAGCTAACTGTTTCTAGATCCCAAACAATAGAAAATAAGATTGAAAATGCTTTTAATTGATGGCCCCATGACAAAGACCAATTTAATTAAGGGCATAGCCTTCTCTGCCAAGACTCCCTTACTCTGTATGACCTCAAAGATGCTGGCAATAAGTTGCGTGTGTGTGAGAGAGGCATGAGGGTGAGGAAGCAAGGACAGACATGAGAGTTAATAATTATATTTCATAAAGAGTTTTGTGTGGTGCTCCTGGCATGTGAGACTGAGTGGTAAAAACATATTGCCAAAGAAATCATAAACCTGGAGTAAAAAAGCCTTTGGCTTCTTGAGACTTAAAATCGTTCTTGGACCCCCAAACTTGCCTGAGCAAGAAATGCGCTGAAAACGCTCTTTGGTCCCACAGGAGGAGGTCTCCCACTTCACAGGAATTATGACCAAGATGGAAATGGACAAGGAAGGATCTCCCAAAGGGCAAATCCAACAACTGTGGAGAAAAATGGACAGAGAAGCTTCCTACGGAAAGTAGAATCAAGGTCAGAACAAAACACTTCTCCACGCTGGACATAGGAGTTTTCAGTCAGCGTAAGTGCTGTGGAGTGGTGACTCCCATATCCAGAATCTTCCCTTTTCTGAATGAGAGGATTTTTTTTTTTTTTTTTGTAATTATAAAAAATGCTGTTTGGCAATAAAAAGAAATGAAGTACTGATAGTGTTACAGAATGGATGAACTTCAAAAACATTATGCTAAGTGAGGGAAGCCAGACACAAAAGACCACATACTGTATGATTTCATTTCTAGGACGTATGGAAAAAATGCACATCTATTGAGGCAGAAAGTAGATTAGTGTTGCCTAGATGAGATTGAGGTGGGAGTGAGGAATGATTACGAATGGGCCTGAGCAGCCTTTTGGGGGTGCTGGATTGTGGAGATGGTTGTACAATTGTTAATGTACTTAAAAGTCATTGAATTTTATACTTAAAACAAGTACATTGTAAGATATGAAAATTTATCTTAGTAAACCTTTTTCTTTCATTTGCTGGTGAATATGGAAGAAAATAAGCACTTTAATACATGGTAAGAATGAAATTTGGCATAATCTTTGGAGAGTCATGTGGTAATATATACCCAAACTTCAAAAATTCAAATGTTTGTATTCTTTTACCCAGCAATTCCACTCCTAGGAATTTATTCTAAAGAAATAGTTGGGTACGTGCTGCAAGATTGTTTCTTGCAAATTTGTTTACAATATTGAATAACTGAAATTAATTTAATTATAAATTAAATAATTAAATGTCTATCAACAGGGGATTGGTTAAATACATTAGAATATATCCAAACGTTGAAATGCCTACAAGTGTGGTTTTTTTTTTTTTTTGCGGTACGCGGGCCTCTCACTGTTGTGGCCTCTCCCGTTGTGGAGCACAGGCTCTGGACGTGCAGGCTCAGCGGCCATGGCTCACGGGCCCAGCCGCTCCGCGGTATGTGGGATCTTCCCGGACCGGGGCACGAACCCATGTCCCATGCATCGGCAGGTGGACTCTCAACCACTGCGCCACCAGGGAAGCCCCCACAAATGTGGTTTTTACCATGGGAATCTTAATGTATTTTTGTGGAAAACTATCCAACAACAAGAAAAATGCAGTTAAAGTATGCTGTTTATGGTATGGACCCATATATGTTTACTAAAACACAGGGGTATAAGGGTGGAGGTTTTTACTTTTCCTGAAATATGTGAATTTTTTCAGCCATCATACATTATCAGGAAAATAGCAACAAAACATAGATACTTTGGAAATAAGCTTATGTTAAAGAAAAATCTGATTAAAATTTCATGCCTTTGATATGTTTGTATTATAATTTTAATTTGAGTAAATTCAGGAACGTTCTCCCCCTCCAGTTTGAAAATAGTTCAATTTATGTGCGTGTGTGTAACTCTTTTGGTGTTCAATGACCCATTTGACATACATTTTCGTATTTTAATTTCTTTGACATTGATGAAGTAAATCTTATAATTCATTTTTACTTAATTTTTCCTATGGGCTGATTCTAATTAAAAGTACCATAAATAAAATCCGGTCTGTGTTCTGGAGGAGATTCAACTCTGCAACACAACACATAGGATCATTTTAACAAAATGTGCTAAAATAGTCTGATGTGGTTTGAAATGAGGGTCAGTCTTTCAGGTCTTATCCTTCACAATCACCTAAAAAAAAACTGAAAAGGGGATGCTTAGAGGCTAGATTCCTACAAGGAAGTAAAGAATTTGTGAATTTCCTTTATTTACGAAAGTAAATATTTAAGGAGTTTTTACATCAAATAGCCTGGGAGAAATAGATGTGACTCTAATAGCTCTTTCTTATACAGTAGTATGTTACAAACATATTTGCTTAAGGGATTTATGATATTTGTTGATAGGTGCTAAAATCCAAAGTAAAGTACTTTTCCGCACATCCTGTACAAATCTAGGATAGAATAGAGTAAATATGGCAGATTAAGTATCACAGTTTTCTGAATAGATTAGAACTGCTATTTGGGGCACACTACAAAAAAAAACAAACTCAATTATTTTCAGAGCACCCCTGACATTAAGCAGCAGGTAGCAAGCTGTGTGTTAGAAAGTAGTACTGCCTTGGGACTTCCCTGGTGGCGCAGTGGTTAAAACTCCATGCTCCCAATGCAGGGGCCCAGGTTCGATCCCTGGTTGGGGAACTAGATCCCACATGCATGCCACAAGAGTTCACATGCCACAACTAAAGGAGCCCATGAGCTGCAACTAAGACCTGGTGCAACCGAATAAATAAATAAAATAAATATTAAAAAAAAAAGAATGAAAGTAGTACTGCCTTTCAGGTTACTTCCAAAAGCAGCAAAAATAGTAAATTGGTAGGTATTCTAAGTTCCAGGTCATTGATAGAAAACTATGAATTTAAAACAATAAAACTTGAATTGAGAGGTGAACGACATTGTTTGAAACCAATGAATATTCATGACAATAAAAATAGATTGTATGAGTGGAAGAGAGAAATATTTGAATATGAAGGATGAAGCACAGGACATTAACTGCCTGAGAAATAGAAAATACTGGGGCTGTTTGAGAAATAAAGCACTGAACTTTTATTTTACTTAATATAAGAAACTATTCTTTTGATTCTTTCGTAAAAAGGAGAATTAAGGGCTTTCCTTGCAATTTAATACAAAACTACTTGTAAATTTTTAAACAGACAGTATTTAGAATTGTGTTATCATTTTCAGCAGGTTACCATTTTCCCCTAGCTTAAATATCTAATTAGGAATGTCATATATTTTTACTTAGTAGTGTGTTGTAATATCCTATTCTTATTCCTTTAGATCAGAGGCTGTTTTTAAACTTCGACTCTTAAGCAGGAGAAGCATTTGCTTGAGAGAAAATCCTAGGCCCGGGGCAGCCAAAGGGCAGGGCGGCTCATGGTCAGTGTTACTGCCCTGTTTCCTTCACATTTACTTGCTCCCTTTCTTTATTGTTCTTTTGGCTTCTAGGGCAGTGGTTCACAGCTTTGGCTGCACAAAACCAGCATCTTTAATCACCTGGGGTGTTTGAAAATCGTGATGCATGGCCTCACCTCCAGGAAGTCAGACTTAATTGGCTTGGGGTGTGGCTGAGGCATCAGGGCTTGAACAAGTCTCCAGGTGAGGCTGACTTGCAGGCAGTATTGAGAGCCAGCGCGCTAGGCAGCGCTTTTCAGACTGTGATCCCAGGACGTGCAGCAGAGCAGCACCAGGGCACACGTGAGAGATGCAAAGTCTTGGGCTCCACTCCAGACCTCCTGAGTCAGAAGCCCTGGGACTGGGGTCCAAACCTTCCAGGTGATCTAATGATGCACGCTCAAGTTTGAGAACCCCGGCTTAAAGAAACGAACCTTCCACTGGTAAGAGTGAAGCAGTTAAAAGAGTGAGTGAGCGAATGTGGCAGTTGTTCACCTATCTTTTTTCATCTTCCAAAGTGGCTGATAATTTAAGAGGATTTTGAAGGCTTTTTCCCAGGGTGGTGTTCCTTCACAAGTTTCACTGTGTAGCTGATGGCATCACATTAAGTATGTCTGTTATGAATGTTTTTCCTGATTCTTCCTCTGAATTGAGTATTTTTAGGCTTGTCAGCTATCTGAGAGTAGACACTAATGAGCATGATGTCTTTAGCTGTACACAATAGATGACCTTCCATATCGTCTGATAAATTGTGAAGACTGAATCTGAAAAGGAAATCTTACTGCTATCAAGCAACTGAGGCTGTTTGGTTTTTTGTTGTTGTTGTTTTGTTTTTTAAGATCCTGGAATTGTTTACTGTGATCATTGTAACTATAGGTCTAATTAAGACCTCTAATCAAAGAAATTGTTTGATAAATATAAATCTTAAGGGAACACTAAATATGCCATCTTTTATGTGGTAGAATCTCCAAATGAGATAAGCTTCATCAGTATTAGCACTGCTTGTCTTGAATTACAATACTTTCCTTTCTATATATTTTACACATTGTATGTTTCCTATTGCTATTATAACAAACGACCACAAATTTGGGTCAGAATCCTGTTATCAGTTTATGCTGGGCTGAAATCAAGGTGTTGGTAGGACTACATTCCTTCAGGAGGCTCTTGGGGAGAATATTCTAGCCTTTTTCAGCTCCTAAAGCCTACTTGCATTCCTTGGCTTACGGCCCCTCCTCCATCTTCAAAACCAGCATCTTTAAATCTCTGACTCTGCTCCTCCTTTCTCCACTGTAACATCTCTTTTCTGATCCACGAGCCTCTCTCTAATAAGGATCTCTGTGATTACACTGAGCTCACCTATCTAATCCAAGATAATCACTCATCTCAAAATCCTTAACTTCATAATATCTGTAAAGTCCTTTTCGTCATGTAGGATTCACAGATTCTGGGGATTAGTATGTGAACATCTTTGAGGGGCCATTACTTATGCAACACCCATGTCAAGAGACAAAAAAAAAGTTAGGGAACATGTTTTGATAAGATGCCCTCGGAGACTAGACTGTAGTGGAGAGTAGAAAAGTAGCTCCTTGGGGAGACGCACAAGGCAGTAAATTTCAAATTGTTGCATGCTTAAAAATCACCTGGGGATTTGTAAAAAATGCATATTTCTGAGCCCTGTCCCCAGAGATTCTGATTCAGTGGTTTAGCCTGGGGATCTGCGCTTTACCCAAGAGCACGCTCACATCTCCCCTCGCCAGCAATGCTCCCAGAGGCAATTTGCTACAGATAATCACAGAACACAGGGAGAAGCTGCCAGCCGGGAGGTGGTGAAAAGCACAGAACCTGAGACAACTCTACAGCAGTAGCATCATTAACTCTGGGTAAACATCAGAATTACTGGGGGAACTGTTAAAAATACAGTTTTCCTGAGCCCCGCTCCAGGAGATTGCTTCCAGAGGTCTGGGAAGGACCAGGACCTGTGTTTTTGAAAAATCCTTCCAGGTGATTCTGACTGAGGACCATTGCCCCCACCTTAGTAGAATTCCTCAGTGTTCTTGGCAGTTCTACCTGATCCAGCTGTAGCCAGAGGAATCTCCTATTTTCCTGTATTCAAAAAACAATCTTACTGGCTAATATTCCTTTTCTTTGTGAGTGATTAAACTATGGTTCATGTTAAGTTTTTATTTTTGTGTCCCCAGTGCCTTTCTTAGAGCCTGGCACACAGTGGGTACCCAATAAATGTTTTTGGAATAAATCAATGATTCTCAGACTTTACCCTGTACCGTAATCACCTGGAGGCTTGTTAAAATACAGATGGCTGGGCCCATCCCCAGAGTTTCCAATTCAGTAGGCCTGGGAGGTGCCCAAGAATGTGCATTTCAAACAAGTTCCCAGGTGATGCTGGTGCTACTGGTCCGGGTACCACACTTTGAGATCACTGGAATAAATAGAATTTGAATTGTTAAAGCTCTAATTCTTCTATTACAATATGAAAAATTTTATATATAGTTGAGAGATTTAAAACTTTTCCCAGTTTTTGAATTGTCCTTAACATTTTTCATCATTTCTATTTTTTCCCTTTAAAAATTTTATCCTCTTGAAATTGAAAAAGAAAATCATATTTCTCCAGTAATAGCTGTCCTGTAATGTTTTATTGTTTATTTCTTTTCTGTATGTGAATTCTCTAGAAACAAAACGAAAATAGTTGAGTTCCTGTTGATAAAGAATTTTTTTCAAACTTGGTCTTTAGCATTGTGGATGCATAATCTAACAGTAAATTATCTTTTAATCTGAAGCTTCAGTTTGATTTACACTTTTGCTTGTTTGGTTAGTTGATTTTTTGGGTCATATTCCTCAAATTGTAGGAAAATGTAAAGGAAGATAGTCACATATGCGTTACAAGGCCAGTCACCACTGGAAAGACAGCACAATTAAGAAAGTTAAGTACTATTGAGTGATTTGTCCGATTTGCCTGAGACTTGACAGTGCATACTTTTTATTATAGGAATAAATATAAAATTCATCCAATATATATTTTCATAAAATGTTATTTCTTTGGAAGAATATCTGAATTTTCCCTATATTTATGCAGCTAGAGATCATCCATAGGGGATTGATAGCCCTTATATGTACTTTTTCAACCTAAGAAACCCTTTTTATGGGGCTTCCCTGGTGGCACAGTGGTTAAGAGTCCGCCTGCCAATGCAGGGGACACGGGTTTGAGCCCTGGTCTGGGAAGATCCCACATGCCGCGAAGCAGCTAGGCCCGTGCACCACGACTACTGAGCCTGTGCTCTGGAGCCCGCAAGCCACAACTACTGAGCCCGTGCGCCTGGAGCCCGTGCTCCACAAAAGAGAAGCCCCCGCAGTGAGAAGCCTGCGCACCACAATTAAGAGTAGCCCCGCTCGCTGCAACTAGGGGAAGCCTGCGCGCAGCAACGAAGACCCAACACAGCCAAAAATAAATAATTTATTAAAAAAAAAAATCCTTTTTAGGATTTAAGGATAGCTTTCCTTATTCATACAAAATTGTACCGGTATGCTTTCCTTGTAAAATACTCCCTGAAGGTTGGATCAGCCTTGCAGACAGCCTTATGCCTTTGAATCTGGGTGTACCAAGAGTTTCTGGTGGTGAAGTAATAAAAGGTATTGATTTTATTTATTATACTTGCATGAAAAGGCTGTTTAACCAGATTGATGGGATGGAGGATTACTAAAAATATTTTTATAGGGTTAGGAAATTTGACTCTTGTATACAATGCTGGATTTAAACATATTGCTGGGCTGAAAGCAGGCATCTTACAAACAAACTCTTGCAATGAACCACTCTTGCATGGCTATTAGTCGTGAATACATTTTTATTAAGTGCACACCATGTTTGAAGCACTGTGTTAAATCATCTTCTATCTCAAAAGTTTTCTTCTTTTGACTTTTGCATATAAATTGGTAAAAAAAGATTGGTAAAAAATTTTATTATTACCCAAAATAGGTATACTCAAGTTAAAAAATTTAAGATATAATTTGCATACAATGAAAAGCACAGATCATAAATGTTCATGTAGATTATGACAAGGCATGTACTCCTGTAATGCACATCCTTGTCAATCAAGACAGACATTTCCGTCACTAGGAAAATTGCCTCAGATCACTTCCCAATCAATCCCCTTCCCTCCCATAAATAACCACTGATCTGATTTCTACCACATGCACTCTTGTGTCTGGCTTCTTTCACTGAATACAGTACTTTTGAGATTCATACCTCTTATGTGTATCAGCAATTAGTTCCTTTTAATTGCTGACTAGTATTCCATTGTATGAGGCATGGGCAAATTCCCCATATCCCTCTGAGTCTTCCCCAGTGGAATGAGAGTACAGACAGAATGTGAGGGCTATCCTTTGTTTCCTCCACTCCGCATACGCATACGTTTAAACCATTTTTCCTGAAAGTTCAAACCTTGCACTTCCTTTGTCAGTATCACTAGGGCCCCACTATGAGATCTGATCTTATTAGATCAGAATGTAAATACAGGGTAGAAGACCTGGTATTTCGAGCAAGCTCTCTATGGGATGCTGAACATCCCATATGAACATTAATGACTGACACTATTGCTTTAAGCAAATATTTTGCAAATATAAAGGATTAAGGAAAGGGCTAGAAGAATAAGAAACAGAGTGGCCAAATTGCTCCCAGTAATTCATGTTCATGGATTGAACTAAGAAAATTTCCAAGATGATAAGAAGACTGTGGGAGGTGACAGGAGCTGGAGTCTTTCCTCAGGAGTGGGGGTGAGGGAGACCTAGTTAATTAGCATGGAAATAGAGAATGGAACCTAAGCAAGTCACTCCCCCTTTCTGTGCTTGTAAAGATGGGTTTGGGGAAAACAAAAGCGGAAAATGTGAGAAGGGAAGAAAGTGAGACAGTTGGTGGTGTCTCACGGGGAGAAAAAAACAGATTTCAGTTTACCAAAAGAACCAAAGCCTTTCCTTGCTTTCCTTCCAGATCACTCTCCTCCCACCTGCTGCCTCCCTGAGGGCTACCAACCTCACCTGTTTCTTCCTTGTTGTTGCCTCCCAGCAGAAATGTGAGTACAGCTCAAAATTAAACGAGCAAGTGTATCGGTGCCCCTGAATCACTGGTTAAAAAACACAGCCCAAAGAAATGGGATCTTTTCTCTCAAGGGCAGAGATAAGGTGCTTAAATGCCAACATGATAAGAGCAAGATAAATAATAGCAACAAGCCTTGTGATGCACCCAAAAATGTCAGGCTGGCGCCACATGCTGTCCAATGAAGTGTTTTGGATGATCTAGGGGCTGGGAGGGGACTATATAATTTTCATTCATACAATTTATTCTTTTGAAATGACAAACTACTATGAAATGTTTCTGTCACTTCAGTGAAGTGTCTGGCTATCTGGTGCTTGCAGTCTTGGCACAGACACTGTGCACAGATAAACATACGTCTCGTATTTCATCTGTCTTTGTTCAGTGCTGCTTGGGGCATATCTCCTCTGCTGCCAGCGGTCCTGGAGGGTGGGACTCAGAGCTATGGCTGTGCCTATCAAGAGGCTAATGCATCCCCACCCTCTGCTCACCTTGGGCCTTTTCTCCTCTCCTCCCTTCTCAGGACTCAGTGGGGGAGATGAGATAACTGAGGTCATTCTGGCCATTATCCTTGCCAGAACTTTCCTCTTCCTCAAGGGAAAAGCTTTGGCCTAAACTTACATGCCCATTAGGTATTTTAGAACACAGGATGTTAGTGGAATATGGTCTAATAAAAATACAAAGCAATCTTCACTTTCATTATTGTCTTGATGTTAGTAGTAATACTGATATAGTTCATTATACTATATTTTATTGGTATTATTTTGAAGTTATTATGGTTATGAATGAGGGATTATGTTTTTTTAAATGTTTAAAATTTTGAAATGTTTTAAAATTCAAAATGTTAAAATACCCCAGCTCTGTCCACTGAACAGATCCAGCAGCAATGACAACTCAGTAATAATGACAATGTTAGCACCCAAACTCTGGTCTCTGAATACTGTTTCCTACTGAAAGGAACCAGTGATTCTTGGAGAAATTGCTGATTCCAGATGTGGAACGGCAAACGACAAGCCGAGACTTGATCATCTTGTTATGCTAGAAAACAAGGAAGCTGTCCATTGGCTAAAGGTGGACAATTTTACCATCAAACGGAAGATGACAGCAATTGATTGAAACACACTGATTAAATAAATATGCATGAATTTATGATACTCAAAAGAGAAAGCCAAAGCAACAACTCATTTGTCATTATTAGAGGTAGTCAACTCTGTACTCTGAAAATTAGTATTTAAAGGGAAAAAAATTGTCTTGATCTGCCTTTCCTGTGAAAATCTATTTGCAAGTTACAAAATAGCCCCAGTGGATGAGAGAATGTTTTCTTACAGAAGTATTTTAACTAACAAATGTAGAAGGAATGATAGAATAATTCACCATTCTGTAACATCTAATGAAATAATTGATTCAGGCAATAAACATTTATGGATGCTAAAACTAAGAAACTAAATATTAATGAGGAACTGGATATTCCAAGGGAGCCAAAAGGTCACCTTATAACTTTACAACTACCGATCAATCGGCATCTTTAAAAGGAGGACAAAGTGGTATTATGTACTTCCTCATGTAGTTTCACATGAAGTATTGATTCACAGGACCACCTGTGAAGTATCTGTGCCAAAAATGTTAACACTGAATCTAATCAAGTCTTTATAGCTAATTTCCAGTTACAGAAACATAGGTGATAGGAAACAAGTTGAAAAGAATCAGCAAAATCTGGAATGTTATGGAACAACTGACCCAGTCTCTTCATGAAGTCAATTCTTGAGAACAGGGTGATGGGGGGGGATGAATGTGCCAGACAAAAAAGAGACTTAAGAGACATATCAACTTAAACAGCAGCAGCAACAAAATTCCCTTATGTTAGTTAATTCTATACCTTGAATTTGCATATATATTGATATTTAAGCAAAGGACTGTGGTTGATTTTTTGACTGGTGTTGTGCTTCTGCTAACCTCTAGTGAAGACTATGGCTGCCGGGTGATTCCTGCACCCCCTCCCAAATTCTCTGCCCTCCCCTTCCTACCTCCATCAAAATCCAGAGGGGACAAGTTCATGAAACTAATAGCAAGTATAGGGGCATAAACAGACATAAATAGTTCTTACTCAAAATGGAGTTTCTCTGAGGCCATCATGGATTGGGGGGAGAGATCACAGAGTCAAATGCTGTAATAAAAACCAGATAATTTTGTGATCAATAAGTTATAATTACATATGTTGAGATAAAAGCAATCAAATCTCATGCTCAATGAATAAATCATTGTGCACTGTGCAGGACTGTGTTGCAGGGTTCTAAAAAGAAATTTCCCCTGAACACTGTGTAGAATATTAATAGTCGATTAGAGTTCTCTCTTTAAGTGTCAAATATAGGTAGATCTAGTGGGAACAGTGATCCAAAATACAAACCCCATTTAATCAGCCCCCTCTGTTTAAAATTCAGAGCATGTTTTTATACATGTACAGGAGTGTGTGTGTATTTATCCAGTTTCATTGAACTTATGGTCATTCACACTGTTGGAATTATCCGGACTTGTTTTTAAAGCTTTTATTTAATTGGATGAGTTTCTTAGTGAATCACAGCTAGATGCTAAACAGTTCCAAGATAGTGGTAGAGATTAAATATCCTTAAAAGGAATATTAGGGTATAGAATAAACTTAATTATGTAATAGACCATAATCTACCTAGATCAGTGATTGTTTCTACTTTTTCTTTTCTTTTTTTTGGTCAGATTCCTTTGAGAATCTTATGAATATTCAAGATTCTCTTCAGAGAAAGATGTAAACATGTGAAAAATTAGTCCACAATTTCCGAGAGTTCCTGCCAACTCCCCGTTGTGGCAGATTGCATTTTCCAGAGATGGCCATAATAATAGCTTCCATCCCACATGCACTTCTGCAGTGTAACTTGCTGCTCTTCCATCAAAAAGTAGAGTCTAATGCATCGCCCCTTGCTTCTGTGAAGGCTTGAGTGATTTGCTGAAACAAAAGAATGCAGTGGAAGAAATATTCTGGGACTTCCAAGGTTAGATCATTGGGAGTCTTGCAGCTTTTCCCATGGGACTTTTGGAACACTCACTCTTGGGAGTGTTCACTCACTCTCAGGACACTCCACCCCCTAGCATAGCCACCATGTGGTAAGGGTCACAAACTACAAGGAGAGGCCACATGTGGCCACTCAGGTTAGCACATTAAACTGAGCTCATAGCCAACAACTACTACCAATTGCCAGTCCTACGGGGGAACCATGTTGGACACTCAGCCCAGCTGAGCTATCAGATGAGTCAGCCCCAGCCAACATCAGATTGCAGTTGCATGAGAGACACCCAGATGGAACTGCCCACCTGAGCACAGCTGACCCACAGAACCATAAGTAATAATAACAAAATGTTGTTCTAAGCTACAAAGTTTTGGAGTGATTTGTTACACAGCAGTAGATAACTGTAACACCCACAGACTCCTGTTGAGAACCACCCTTAGTGATTTATTGAGAAAAAGGAATAAAATTAATAGATTGTAGTTAAAAATTCTTAGGCCCAATAATTTACTAGCAGTACATTAGTATATCTTATGAAAATTACTACCTAGGATTTGAACAGTTTTTTTTTTTTTCATTTACAAATCAGTATGAGTATACCTGGCTATTCACAAAGGGTTTTCCTAGTACAACCAGTAATTCTTATATAATACCTGGTATCATTTTACATTGGATTTGGATGATTCTCACATTAAATTTCTTCTCCCTTCTCTTTCCTCTCTCTTCCCTTCTGCTTCTCTCTCTCCCTTATCCACCCTGTTCAAATACATACAAAAACCACACATATTACTATATTCTCATGTCATATGTGGTCAGTATCTCAAATCCTCATATCCCCAACCAACAGCTTACCATTAACACTCTTGATTTTAATACCAGATTTAATATCAGATAACATTGAGAAGAAAAACATTTTGAAGACAGTTGTTTCTATGCTTTGAAATGCCCAGAAATTCCACTTGTAGATATTTTTTTCCTTAAAAATAAATGGTTAATTTAGGTAAAGATTTAGGATGTTTATCACAACATTACATATAATAGGAGGAAAATTGGAAACAACCTAAATGCACATCAATAAGCTGTTCTATGCTACAGAATACTGTGCAACAATTAAAATGAGGTAAAACTACTCATATTGACACGGAAAAATGTTTAGGATATACTGCTAAATGTGAAAAAAGCAAATCGCTAAATACTAGGTATAAAATTTTAATAAATAACAATAAAACACATATGTGTATGTATAGAAAAAGCTCTAGAATTACATACCATGCTGTTAACAGAGGATACCTGTAGGTGGTGGGACTATAGGCTGACTTCCACTTTCTATTTTCAACATTTTTGTATTGTATGAATTACTTTTGCAATACTAACAATTTTAAAAGTAATGTTTTATTTAAATGTTATATAAAAGGAAAAATTCATAAAATAAAATAGACTGTAGGCTTACGTATTATTTCTAAAAATTTTCTTTCTCAGTGTATGAAGAAAGAATGGGGTAATGGTTCAGTGAATCATGTCCTCATCCATAAAACTTTTTTAAGGAATTGTCCTAATATATTAAACCTTAATAACTTGGCGCCATATCTCCTAACATTCATGACTTTGGACTTTCATTCCTATATATTATTTTTCAAATATTACTAAATAGTTTTCACATGTATGTATTTTACATCCTCAACTGTATAAACTCCTTGGTTTTTGCCTTTTCTTTCTCTTATACAGTCTTCTATGACCAATAAATGCTAAGGACTTTGCTCGTTAAGGGGCTAATACAGGCGTCATCAAACAATGGCCTGGTGGGTCAGATCTGACCAACTACCTACTTTTGTACAGCCCAAGTGCTAAAAATAGCTGTTACATTTTTGAATGATTAAAAAAAAATCAAAAGAAGAGTAACATTTTGTGACATGTGAAAGTTATGTGAAATTCAAATTTGTATCCATACACAAAGTTTTACTGGAACACAGACACACTTGTTTGTTTATGTATTTTCTGTGGCTGCTTTCACACTATATCAGAGTCGTAACAAAGACTATATGTCCCCACAAAGCCCCAGATATTTACTAGCTGGTTTTCACAGAAAAAGTTTGCCAGCCCCTGAGTTAACATTATGTGTGTAAGTAGCATCAGTTCTTTTAAAAATATCTGCTATTGTAGAGTGCCTTTAGTAGTATGGTAGATTGCATTGATTTTCTCAATTCTTCTCCGCTGCTTTTTTTTTTTTTTTTTTTTGCGGTACGTGGGCCTCTCACTGTTGTGGCCTCTCCCATTGCGGAGCACAGGCTCCGGACGTGCAGGCTCAGTGGCCATGGTTCACGGGCCCAGCCGCTCCGCGGCATTTGGGATCTTCCCGGAAAGGGGCACGAACCCGTGTCCCCTGCATCGGCAGGCAGACTCTCAACCACTGCGCCACCGGGGAAGCCTTCTGCTTTTGTAATAGGATTATACATCATATCTTTGTGCCCATGACATTGCAATGTCTCTCAGTAAAGTAGACCCATACACCCCTGCCCCAATGTTTTAGGCTTGGTCATGGTATGCTTTGGCCAACGGAATATTAGCAGATGTGATGTGAGCGAGGCTTTATATGTGCTTGCAGAGTTTGGCCTGGATTCTTGAGTGTCTGTGATCTGCCATGAGGTAGCAGCCATCTGTCTAGGTAACTATTGGGCCCAGAGTGAGAGACTCACAGAACATACCTGATCTTGAAGCAGAGTCAACTCAGTCAGTGCACAGACCCATGAGTGAGAAATGAATGTTTGCTGTTAAGAGTCGTTGAGGTTTGTGGATTCTTTATTATGTGGAAATCTGACTAATACTGTGGGATTCATCATTCATTAATTACGGTGATGTTTGTGTAGCTCTCCTATGCTAAACAAATAGAAACTGGAAATCTCATTAGATTTAGAAAGCAGTGATATAGATTACCCCAGGTAACCAGTAAATGTAATATATTTTTACTGCTTTATGAGTATAGTCATAAGTTTGAGAAAAATCTATTTATCTTTTTCACCAAGCTGTTCTAATGCCTTGAAATCACATTTTCAGTGGACTTATTGTCCAATATTATGAAAGCTACTTGGTTGATGTTAAAATGAACGAACTGAACGTCTATGGTTCTTTATTCCCCCACTGCTCTTGTTTGATGTATGATGTGACATGCAGTTGTACGCATTTCTGTATGTGATTTCCGAGTCTTGAAATGCAAACATATTTTTACCTATAAAATGGGAATCCTTTGTTGATATAAAATTTTGCTCTATTCTAAGCTCATATTCAAATTTGGTGCTATTTCCCATAAGCATTTAGAATCTGGTTATATTACTGAAGATGTATAATTTCCTTAAAGCAAGGTTTTTTAATAGTAGCACTATTGATGTTTTAGGCTAGAAAATTATTTGTTGTGAGTGGCTGTCCTGTGCACTTGACCACTTTAGTAGCTTCCCCAGCCTCTATACACACTAGATGCCAGTAGTGCCTCTCCAGATCCACTCCCCCCTCCCCACCCTGTGCAGTCATCGATGATCAAACATGTCTTCAGACATTTCTATATGTTTTCTGGGAGGTAAAATCACCCAGATGAGAACTACTGCCTTAAAGAGTGAGTTTTAAGGCAGTAGTTTTCGTACCTGGTTACATATTATAATAATCTAGTAAGTTTTTTTTAACATCTTGTTTTGAAATAATTTTAAAATTACTGACAAACTGCAATTACAGTACAAAGAACTCTCATATCCCGCTTGTTAATATATGCCAGATGTGCTTTTTCATTCTTTTTCTACATATATGCATAGATGCTTTTTTCTGGATCATTTGGGAATAAGTTTCAGGCAGGATGCCCTCTTACCCCTTAATGTTAAGTGTGTATTTCCTAGGAATAAGGATATTCTCTTACATAATCACAGTATGAGTAACAAAAACAGGAACTTTAAGATTAATACAATATGAATATTAATCAATCCACAGTCCATATCCAAGTTTTGCCAATTATCCCCCAACATGACTATTTTTTTCACAGTCCAGACTCCAGTGAAGGACACATACTGTAGTTTGTTATCATATTTCTTAGTTTCCTTTAATCTAGAGAAGTTTCTCAGCCTTTCATTGGTTTTTATAACCTCAATATTTTTCAGGAGTACAGACTACTTTTTTTGGTAGAACGGCTCTCAATTTGATTGTGTCTGATGTGTCCTCGTGATTAGATTCAGGTTGTGCAATTTTGGCAGAAACATTATGAGAGTAATGCTGTGAACTTCTCAGTGCATCTCATTAGGAACCACATGATGCAGGTTAATCCCTTTATTGGTGATGTTAACCAGTCATTTTGTTAAGGTGGTGTCTTAGTTTCCTAGGGCCACCATAACAAATTATCACAAATTGGGTGTTAAAAACAACAGAAAAGTTTTCTCTCACAGTATGGAGGCCAGAGTCCAAAATCAAGGTGTCATCAGGGCTGCACTCCTTCTGGAGGGTCTAGGGTATAATCTTCCCTTGCATCTTCCGACTTCTGGTGGCTGTCAGCATTTCTCACGGCTGCCTCATGCCAATCTCTGCCTCTGTCTTCACATGGCTTTCTTTTCCTTCTCTATCCATGCCTTCTCCGCTTCTGGTCTCTTATAAGGACACTTGTCATTGGATTTAGGGCCCGAGTAATCCAAGATGATTTCATCTTGAGATCTTTAACTTAATTATATGTGCAAAGACCCTTTTTCCAAAGAAGGTCACATTTCCGTAACCTCCTAATCCTGGGTGTTAGGATGTGGATCTGTCTTTTGGGGGCCACCATTTAAGCCAGTACAGGGGGCACATGCCAGGCTTTTTCACTGTAAAGTTACTATTTTTCTTTTTTCATTAACAAGTAATTAATGGGGAGGTACTTTGAGACAATGTAAACATTCTATTCCTCACCAAACTCTCACCCATTGGTTTTAGCATCTATTGGTGATTCTTGCCCAACTAGAGATTTTCTAATTGCATTATTCCTTCTACATTTATTAGTTGGCATTCTATTGTAAGAGCCTTTCCTTCCTTCCCTTCCTCCTTCCTTCCTTCCTTTTTCATTTCAATATAGACTTATTTTATTAATGGGTTATAATATATTATTGTTATTATTTTATTTTCATGCTCAAAATTTCCCAAAGGTGGCCAGCAAGAGCCCCATTAAGTAGGCTTCTGTGTCCTTGGACATGATCCCCACCATTCCTTGAGCAATTTTCTTTCTGGCACAAGAAAAAGTTCTAAGCTCATCTTAAATGTTCTAAGCTCATCAAGCTTTTCCACCTTGGCCCTAGAATCAGCCACTTCACCAAGGATCCTTGGTTTCTTTTGGTGGGGAATAATATTTAAAAACCAAGATCTGGGTGTCTGAGAAGCTTTTTTAAATAAAAAAAATTTGGGCCCTACTTTCAAAGATTGTAATTCACAACAAGTCTTTGAGTAGGACCCAGAAATGTGAGTGTGTGTGTGTAAAGTTTCTGGTAGTTTTGTTGCATAGCAGTGTGTGGGAATTACTGCTCTAATACCTTTAAACCATGATTTAGTTCACACTACATTTTTCAGAGCACATTTTTTATCTAAAAGGACAAATAATTGCTTCATATCTTAATTACTGGATACCAGAAAACTAAGCAAGATAAAACCTACACTATCTGAAAAGAACATGCTAGATGTCAGTGATGAATGTCTGAGATGGAAAATGTGTTCCATAATGTAAAATAATTATTGATTACAAAATCGTCAACTTAGATTCAAGTCTAGATATAATTACAATCTCAATTAAAAACAAAAGTAGACATTTTACTTTTAAACTGCATTCCTCTGACTATAATCTCTCTCTGTCTCATACACACAAAAGAATGCATCACTTTGTGGGAAGGGGTGCAGGGAACACAAGAGTTTTCACAATGGAATAGAAAAATCATTTATTTCAATATCTGTTGCCTGACTATCTTCAATAATTGATAACTCAGAGAAGGAACAAAATTACTTCAGTGAAGCCAACTGTACTGTTGAATAGTTATATCACATTTTGGTATTGAACATGAAAAAGCATTTTTCCCATATGAAATTTTGGGTTAATCTTTTTTTATTCCTTAAAAAAATAAGAGCATTCCAAGGAGCTAACGTTTCTATATTTGAGAAAGAATTTCTTGTTCTATCTACAGGTGATCTGCATATATATTGAGACTTTGGGTCCTTAACTTTGCCTTTGGAAAAAGGAATACAATATACCTCCTCTTTCAGATAGCAGCACTTTCTTCCCCACTGAAAATCACTGAGGTAAATTAGAAGAAAATCCCCCATTGGAGTAAGAATTATAATTCTTATTATCAACAAATAATAATAGTTGTCATTTTTGAGTTTGTATCAGGAATTTTGCATACAATCTCTATTTTACAATAAGGAAAATAAGTATAGGTAAATGAAATAACTTGCCCAAGGCCACGTAACTTGCAAATGGCCAAGCCAGGACCCAAGCCCAGTCAGGATAGGCTAGGTTATGTTTAATAACAAACAACCCCCAAATCTCAGCAGCTTATAATAAAAAAAGGTGCAGCTCATGCTAAACATGCACCTTGGTTTTTTTGTGGCTCTACTGAGTTTCATCTTCATTCTCTAACCCCGCTGACAGTGAAACCTCTGTTTGGAATATTGCCAGGAGTTGCAGCAGAGGGGAAAGAGAGTATTGTGAACCACACAGTGGCTCTGAACCCTTCTACTTGGCAGAGAAACAGAATGGTTTCAGTGTAGCCAGCTGCAGCATTAAACAGCTATGTCACATTTTGGTTTTGAACATTGATAATTTGTATTTCAATGTCCAGAGCAAGTTATGGCCAAACTTGATGTCAGCGAGGTGGGGGAGTATAATCCTCTCACAGGTAGGGGCAGCAAATCTTTGCGAACTGTAACCAGCTTACCATAGACTGGTGTGCAGATGGCATAATTTAACCGTAAGCCAGTGTAGCAGTCCCCTGGTCTCAGCAATTGGTCCATATTGGTCCAATCAGAAGACTGTTGATTGATGGTTTGGAGAAGAGTTGACCTTGCTCTTTCTCTAATATGGGGCTGCTGCAACCTTTTTTCTGTCACAAGGGAAGAAGTGTGACAAAAAGCTGATATATGCAGCAAGGCAGGGTCAAGAGAAATGGAACCCCAGCACTGAGGACCTCATGAATCTCTGGAACAGCTCACCCTGAGGGTGGTCCAACCTCTGAACTTTCCAATGTTATATCCTAGTAAATTCCCTTAGGTTAAACCAGTTTGAATAAGAACTTCTTTTACTTCTATTTGTAAGTGTTAATATTAAAATCCAAGACCTATCAAAGTCCTAATCTTTGTCTTGGAAGAAGTACGTATGTGTATGTGTATAATATAATTTTGTGTAAAAACAATGTATCAACACTACGAAATTTTTGAACGTAAGGAAATTATCCATAATCATACTAACCTAGAACGTGAACTATTAATCAGGTTTGTATGTGTTCTTTCAGTCCCTGTTCCTCCCATGTGCATTTATTTTTATATAAATTGTATTAAAACATACAAATCATTTTGTATCCTTACCTTTTCGGTTAAATGTACATTTGAATTCTTTTCCCACATTGCTACATATTATTATAAATATCATTGAAATAGCTGCAAAATACCCCAGCAATTGGCTATCATACAGTATAAGTGAAAATGTCCCTAATCTTGGATATTTAGGTTGCTTCCAGTCTTTTACTTTACAGATAGCAGTGCCACACATACAGAAATATATGTGCGTGGAGAAAAATGGGAAGGGCATACACAAAGCATTCTGGCAGTGGATGCTTTTGTATGGGCCTCTGGGCCCTCTGGGCCATCAGGTGATGAAACTCACAGAATTAGGCAGGGAGTGGGCTCTGCCTACTGCATGTAACTGTTGTAGATACCCATGTATGCAGATCTGGTGTTACTGTGCTAAGAAAAAAAAAATGGCATAAACATCTTGAAATTTTTGCTAGAATGAAGAAGTCTGATTTGGAATAGTTGGTTAAAATTCAGAAGATAATAACTTGTAGGTGGAAGCTAGTAGGCTGGGGAGACTTGCAAACGTATTAGTAATAACAAGTTAGAAGTGAATGCTACTGAGATATATCAATAAATATTATAGGCAAAACCAACTTTTTTGTACTGAGGTCCTCTACTGGCCTGAACTACTCATGTAAATATGTCTGGCCAGTGTCCTCTGGGGAGGTTATACTGAACGGGGGCAGTTCCTTAGTGTCCACTAATAGTCTGTATACTGCCCTGAATGGGTCAGGTGGCTCTGCTGGCCTGGCCTGCTCACTGGCCTCTGAGGACTCTCATCTCTGGTCCAGCATCCCCCAGAAACTCCACAGCTCGAGTGCTTTCCAGTGAACTTGCGATGATATTTCCCTTGCTTGCCTGAGATTCATTTATATTTATATCTATCTGTTATAAATAATTAAAAGGGGCGATGTAGTTATTCAAGACTAGCGTCCAGGCAGTTCTCCAAATCTGTTTATTTTTCTCAGTCTCATTTAGAAACTGGAAGACTGGTGGACCCTTGATTAGATGTTGAACTTTTTGGCTCTGCTTATCTTGGTCTGGAGGTACGGGGCCACAGCTGTAGATCTTGACACCTGTTTCTCAGTCCAGGTTCCAAACACGATTTCTTGACAACTATATTAGCAAAAGTATTTAACCTGTGCCCACAGGGCCATTAAAAGCAGAGCTGGATAGTTTGTTTAGTGGATATGATTTCCTAAATTAGGGAATCCTTCTTTGGCAGAGTGCGGGCTGACTCAGGACAAAGCAACGTTACGTAGTGGAGCCATAAACATGTATGTTAGTAACTTCTGAGCAGAGAACAAAAGCAGGGCCTAGATCTTTGAAAGAAACCTAGTAAGAAAGAATCTCCAAACAGTGAAGTTGGTCAAGCAGAGGCTCACAGGGAGAGGCTATGGCATCTCCTCCAAGATGATATGAGTGTAGGTTGACCTAAAAGTGAGGGGACCTGTAGTTCCCAGGAAGTGGGGGAAAGAATGAGGACCACCAATAAAAATAAGGCCCTTTTCCTTCTGACAGTCAGACAAAATGCAGTCTCTACCCACAGCCCTTACATAATCACTGAGTGAATGAGCAACTGGTGTGATCACTGTGGCTGAAGTGACTAATTACTTAACATGTATCTTTGGCTACATTCTTTTCAAAGAATACAGAGAAATAACAATGTATCTTTTATTATGAATCTTTTTTAACATTTTCATTTTCGACCAGTGGCTTTTGTACTATTTTAGACAATGCCTTAGAGTCTTTTTTTTTCTTTTTTTGGCTGTGCTGGGTCTTAGTTGTGGCCTATGGGCTTCTTAGTTGCAGCCTGCAGACTCTTAGTTGTGGTATGCATGCAGGATCTAGTTCCCCAACCAGGGATTGAACCTGGACCCCTGCATTGGGAGCCTGGAGTCTTACCCACTGGACCGCCAGGGAAGTCCCAGAGTCTTTTTTTTTTTTTTTTTTAATAGAACTTTTCTTCCAAAACACTCCAGTATGATGCCAAGTACATTTATCCCCCCACAATTCAAATTTGGGGTTATGCCAAAGCCTATTATAGGCTTTCCTTCTGATACTTGATCCTGAATACCTAATGTAGACCAACATATCTTTATTCTTTTCCAGCAACTGCCAAACCTTCACAGCAGCACCACATAAGCGACTTGTTTGTAAAGGTTTTGCTCCCAGCCTCTCTCAGGCCCTCAGAATGTAAGCTCCCTGAGGGCAGGCCACACCTATAGCATTCACTGGCTTCTCCTCCGTCTTAATAAGCACCGTGCTGGCTCAATGGATAATAAGTGCGAATGGATTTCCGGTATCCTATAGCTATATTTACTGAGAAAAAGGTTAAATGGAAGTAGAATAATAAATAAATGTTATCAGATGAGAGAACTTGAATGAAGTTCCCATTTAGTGAAATATGTCCTTAGCACTCCAACAAGATGTGTGGCTGTTTAAAAAAGAGAGAGAAGCAGCAGAAAAGTCTGTAGCATGTTTTCTCTTTTCAGAATTCCCCAACCACAGTATATTATTTTGGATTTTCTTAAGAGTTTTTCTTGCACTCTCTAATTACCCTTTGAGGACCATCACTAAAGGATGAAGCTGGGGGCTTCCCTGGTGGCGCAGTGGTTGAGAGTCCACCTGCCGATGCAGGGAACAAGGGTTCGTGCCCCGGTCCGGGAAGATCCCATGTGCCGCGGAGCGGCTGGGCCTGTGAGCCATGGCCGCTGAGCCTGTGTGTCCAGAGCCTGTGCTCCGCAATGGGAGAGGCCACAACACTGAAAGGCCCGCGTACCGCAAAAAAAAAAAAAAAAAAAGGATGAAGCTGGCACTTCTGCTTTCTGAAATAGCCCTGGTACTTCATGGAGATAATTCTCTGGCTTTCAGTTCCTATTTGTTAACAGCCCCATGCACATCAAGCCTGACAGGCCATTTATAGCTTTTGGCAGTAGAGTGAGGTCTGTGCACAAGAATGGCTGATGAGAGAAACTCCACAGAGGGATTCAGGAGAGAAAGCAGCCTGGATTGTCTGGGAAAGGGCAGCTAAGGGAGCTGGTGCCCCGGATGCTTGCTAACGAGGATGACAACTCAAAGAGAGCTATTACCAACCCACAGAGGGCCCACTGGCACATCCTCCTCCCGCATTCCTAGGTCCTCAACCCCATTGCCTGCCCAACAAGTATTCTGTAAAGACAAAGGGCAGACTTGAGAATCATCAAGAATAACTTGGTTTGTGGAGAAAAGCAGTCATCACATAGCAATTACTCAGGGAGCAAAGAGTCTGAGTTTTATTTCTGAATGAAAATTTACTTTACGGTGGAAATATACTAGAACCACATGGAAGGCTTTTAAAATAACAGGCACATACACCTGTATATGTTAATCACTAGGGAATTTCCTTTTTGAAAAACTGTAAGTGATAGAATGTTTTCAACCCTACCATGTAGCTCTAGTTATGATTAGTGAAATAGTGCTCATATAAATACTGTAAGACTTAGTAATGCCTTGCAGAATCTGATTCATTAGGGAGAAGTACTCTTTGCTATTTTAAGCACTTGAGTACATGTTCTCTGAGCAAGTCTACTGTCAGAGCAACTGATTTACCACAGAAAAGCAAGGAATTGCCTTAAGAAGAGCTTTTCCTTCCCCTTCATTTGGGAAGTTTTCCTTGGCTCTTAGAATTAAGTTGCATGATAATTCTGTGACAGTTAAAAAATTTCTGAAGAGCCAGATTTAAGGGTCATTTAGACGTTATGGTTTAACACCAAAGGTTGGGAGAGCATGCCAGTATGCCAGAAAAATAATGTGACAGATGAATGGGAAGATGAACCCTGTGAGTTTGCATAAATATATCCAGAAAAATTCAGATTGAACAAACCCAGATCAGTCAGAAATTTAAGGCTCATCAGGGTCTCCTTAATTTTAATCACATCATGGTTAATCTGATCCCACACGGAGTTATAAACTGCTTTACACATTCCAAAACAGTCAATCAAACAACCAAACAGTGGCCTGATAAAGCAATTTCCCATATTTAGACACCGCCTAAGGAGGAAAAAAAAAAAGTCCACTGGAGCAAATGTTTTAGTAGCTCACAATCAATGAACAAGGAAGCTATCAGCAAGGGGATAGGGGGTGGGGGACGACTGTAATGACTTCCATATAAAAATTAAGTTTAAAAAGAGCTAAAATTTTAAAAAGTTTAAAATTCACTGTGACACTTGAATTTTCTAAAGTCACAAAGTGTTTGTATAACATGGCCATAGATATTCACCAAGTGGAAGTATTAGATGTCAGAAAACACCTGACACTTAACTCTTTAAAAAAGGATTGGGGTGGGGGAGTAAAAGAAAGGATACACATCTGAAATCACTTATCTGAGACCCTTGGGGTCCAGAAATTTTTGTAATTTAGGACTTTTTTGGACCTTGGATAGGTAAAAATGTAAGTATACCACATCACTGGTAAAACCCTGAGTGTGGTCTGGGCGGCACCCTGTAATAAAACAAATTGACATTTCAGCAGTGAAATGTGTAAACATTCACTCTGATTGCGATCAATGAAGATTACAAATAGCCTCAAGTCAGTTCAGGGCCGGTTTTGTTGCCAAATGAGTTCAGGTCTGTTCAGGCTTTAAGGCCAAGCGAGTTATGAAAAGTCTTTCATTTTTCAACCTCTTTGGACTTCAAAATTGGTGGATAAGCGATGATGAACCTAGACTACTTTATGCAATGATTAACATACTTCTCTCTCTCTACACTGAATAAAGCTGAAAGAATGCACTGTTCAAAAAAGAAAATAGGTGAATTTAGGAGTAGTGGAGCTACAAGTTAGTGAAGGAAAATAGTAATATTTGGGAACACCTGCCTTCCAGCAGAATATCCTGTTTATATTTCTGATAAAAACAGGAAGCTGAGTAGATGGAAGAACTGTTCTGAGATGTGTTACAAGGATTCTAGTGTTATGTTGGTACAAATGTGGCCAATTAGGACATACCTTCACACAATAGTGAGGCAAGAAAGTGAAATAGGAATAATGGGATGTCTAGCAATAATAGGTATGATTCTATGACAGACACATTTGTGGAAAGGCAAAGGGATTTGGCATCAATTAGCAGACTTACTGAGTTCAAACTTGACACCATGACTTGCTTAACTTATCTAAGCCTCAGTTTCCCCATCTGTGAAATGGGGAGAGTAATATCATAGGGTTGTCAGGAGACACCAATAAAATAAAACCTGTAAAACACTTAGCATAATGCCAGGTATATGGATATACCTGTGGTAAAATAAAATAAAATAAAATAAAAAGTTAAAAGTTAACTGTTGTTACTAAAGGTAAAGATACAAATATCTCACCCAGGGTGTTTAGTTAACATCAGTGGTGTCACAAGATTACATACAAATACACAATTTTCTCTACTTGCAATATGCCTCTGACGGGGCACTGTTATAAAGAAAAACACTCTTGCATAGGAATCCTGCTTCAGTCATACCTTAACATAAGCAAGAGGCTTTTTTGTTAAAATAACTTACTTCCCCACTGCCCTGAACTTTCCACTTTTTTGTGTGTGATAGTGGCTTTTAAATCAACCAACATTCTAGACCCTAGAATTCTGTCACATCTGGATTCAAAACACTGTCTTTGGGCTTCCCTGGTGGCGCAGTGGTTAAGAGTCCGCCTGCCGATGCGAAGATCCCACATGCCGCGGAGCGGCTGGGACCGTGAGCCATGGCCACTGAGCCTGTCCGGAGCCTGCGCTCCGCAACCAGAGAAGCCACAACAGTGAGAGGCCCACGTACCGCAAAAAAAAAAAGCAAACAAACACTGTCTTCTTCTGTAGTTTTCTGGATTAGTCTTATTTCTTGGTTGTCATATCTCGTAACTCACAGCTTTCTTAGGTATTGAATTTGGGGCTTTCTCTTCTTTTTCACCATAAAGCTACGTATCTGAAACATAGCCAAGAACTTTCCTTTTCTTCCCCTAATTTTCACTGCAAAATGTGTTCACATACTTTGCTGATTTTTAAAAAAATCCAAAGCCAAATAACGTAGGGGTGTGTGTGTATGAAGAAAACAAGTAAAAAGGGAAAATTTATCTTGAACTTTCATAATTTCATCACCTGCAACCCACTTTACAGAGATAATTGATGTTAACCATTAGGCCTATGTTCTTCCAAACAACTTTCGAAGTCCATGCAAACATTTATATCCTGCATGTTAGGGAGGAATTTGTTGTGGTTGATTTAGCAAAAATAAAATCATTCTATACATACTACTCTGCAGCTTGCTTTTTTCCTGCTTAACCATGTACCATGGACATCTTCTCATATTGTTATTGTTCCCATTCTTTTGTAATTAGTTGTATTCCTTAAGCATAACTTGTATAGTTACTAACTTATTCCTTTATTCACCAAAGTAATACTTATTGATCATCAAAATGAGGAAAAGATGTGCTAGTTGCTGTAGAAAAGTGCAACTTTGTAAAAGACATAGTTTTTACCCTCTGGATGCTTAGTATAATCTGGGAAGAGAAATAAAACAGGAACATATACAGCTACAATATTAAGTAGTACAACATCTAAGTAAACTTAGATTTTAGTACCACTGTACGTCAGAAGAAAGTTAATTCTTATGAAGGATGATCAGGAAGGTTTTTCAAAGAAGATTTTTGATTTATATTGGGTCTGGAAAAACTGATTGGATTTCCACTGGTGTAAAAGAGGGGGAAAAAATACTTTTAGCCAAATCTCTGAGAGAAGAAAACAGAGGATACGTTTAAAGGAGCGCCATCATCCAAATGCACTGATGTACTTCTTGATTTCAGAGATATTAAAAAGTGGGCAGAAATGTACAACTTAAATTTAAAAAATACAGTATTTGGTCAATTAGACTGGAATGGAAGGTTTCCAGAAGGTAGAATTGATTAAAAAAAAAATTCTAGAAAAGTAAGTAGAAGCCAGATCATGGAGAGTCTTGAATGCCAGGGGACATCTGAAATCTGCCTGTTTTGACTCTAGCATAGAATTCTCTTCCAGATCTTTCTTTTCTTCTTATCATAAGCTGTTAGAATTTAAGAGAGACCAGATAAACTAGTCTTGAAGCATGAAAGTCTATATTCTAGAGTCCTTATTCAAATGATGTCTTTAAACCTGTTGGTCCATTTTGACAGGCTCTCCCATTACAGACTGTTTTCTCTTTCCAAAAAGAGATAAACATTTCATATTTAGTTTACTCCTAGGCCCAGTACTGTGCTAGGCACCAAGATGTCAGTGGTGAACAAGACAGTCTGATCCTCATGCGCTCGTGGCCTAGTTACTAGAATTTCTAGTGCCTTCTCCCCACTTCCCAGGCATCATCAGTGTCAAATTTTGCTAGCCTGTCAACCATCAAAAATATCCATTACCCCGACAGCACATTCTGCTGTCTTGGCATTGTTTCTCGTTTGTGGTTATGATTTCCTGTTTGCCTTGCTGAACTCTGATTTCTTGAAATTCCCGTGCCCTTTCTTAACACCTAGGTGATTTTCCTACTGAGCGTTACTTAAAGCCAAGTTATTTACAAATGAACTTTTTTTTTTTTTTACAGCATTTCCATAATTATTTCATCAAAGAAAAAATATATTGGTTTTTGGATTCCCTCGATACTGATGAGGTCAACTATAATGAAGATGATGATGAAGCATAGGTGGACTTAGAAATATGCCAGATATCTCCTACAGAAAATGCTTATAACAATAAACACAAATGGAGAAAACCTCCATTTGGGTTTTAGAATTAGGCATGAAGCTCAGTATACACATTTAGAATTTTTCATTTTCTTGAGGAGTTGACCCCTTTACTACTATGAAGTGTTCCTCTTTATCTCTGATAATATCCCTTCTTCTGGAATCTACCTTGTCTGATGTTAATATAGCTATTCTAGTAGCCTTCAAGATGGTTCCCCATGATCCCCCCCTCATGGTAAACATACCTTTGTGTAGTCCTTCCTCATATGCTACCAAAATTGGTCTGTGTAATTAATGAACTTGGTAAAAGTGAAGTTATTTTACTTCTGAGATTAGATGATAACAGACTGTGGCTTATGTCATAGGCCCTGTCTCTTTCTGGGATCACTTTCTCTGGGAGAAGTCAGGTCATGAGCAGCCCTATGGGGAATCCAAGTGGCAAGGAGCTGAAGACTCCTGCCAACCACCAGGTAAGTGGGCCTGGATGCAGATCCTCTAGACCCAGCCAAGACTGGCACCTAGACTGTGAGAGACCCTGAACAAGAACACCAAGCTAAGCCACCCCAGAATCCCAATGCACAGAAGCGATGAGATAGTAAATGTTTGTTGTTTTAAATTGCTAAATTTGAGGTAATTTGTTATACAGCAATGAATAACCTCTACATCTTCTAGCTTTTTTTTTTTTTTTTTTTGCAGTACACGGGCCTCTCACTGTTGTGGCCTCTCCCGTTGTGGGGCACAGGCTCTGGACGCGCAGGCTCAGTGGCCATGGCTCACGGGCCCAGCCGCTCCGCGGCATGTGGGATCTTCCCGGACTGGGGCTCGAACCCGTGTCCCCTGCATCGGCAGGCAGACTCTCAACCGCTGCGCCACCAGGGAAGCCCCTAGCTTTCTTTTGACTAATATTTTCATGGTGTTTTTAAGGGTCCCAAGACACCCCAATTTTGGTGATTGGCCAGAAGGGCTCACAAGACTCAAGAGAAGGTTATACACACAGCTAGAATTTATTATGGCAGAAAATACAGGGTAAAGCAGCAGGAAAGATATTTTCATTGGGTAGAGTCCAGAGAGGTCCAGTACAGGCTTCAGAGTCCTTCATCAGAGGCCACCATCAGGGAACTGTAGGAACATGTGTGAAATGTCCCTACCCATTGAGTCCTGTTGGAGCCCTAGCGTCCAAGGCTTTTTTGTGCTGGTCACATAAGCATATCTTGCTATGCAACCAGCCATGGCAACTAAAACTTGGGATCCCAACAGTGAAACCAGGTGCACCTTGTTCATCTTGATATTTGTGCCAAGAAACTTGACAAGGTGATATAGCACAGCCCATTGCTCTAGGTGTACATAACCAAATCAACAATCCCTGACATCCAAGGGACATATTCCCAGTGGATGGCCAAGGATCATTCACGGTTCCACGTTTTCTTGGAGATACGCAAGGAATAAGCAACCAGACCTGCTCTGTCAACACTTTGCTCACAAAAGGTGGCCAACAGTCAGCATCAACTGCCAAATATATAGCTGAACAAGACTTCAGAAAATTCTAGCCCCCAGACTTCAAATCTTCCAGCTTAGGTCCCAAACATTGTGAAGCAGAAACAAGCATTCCCTATTGTGCTCTGTCAGAATTCCTGATTCAGAGAAGTGATAAGAAAGAATAAATGGGGCTTCCCTGGTGGCGCAGTGGTTGAGAGTCCGCCTGCTGATGCAGGGGTCACGGGTTCGTGCCCCGGTCCGGGGAGATCCCACATGCCGCGGAGCGGCTGGGCCCGTGAGCCATGGCCGCTGAGCCTGCGTGTCCGGAGCCTGTGCTCCGCAACGGGAGAGGCCACAGCAGTGAGAGGCCCGTGTACCGCAAAAAAAAGAAAGAATAAATGATCATTGTTTGAAGCCACCAAGTTTGGGGGTAGTTTGTTATACAGCAATAGACAAATCATACAGGGTAATATTTTCCTAGTTCTTACAACCCAGCAATTTTTATTGGATGAATTTTATGTTTTGGGGCACTGAATTTTGTTGTATTTCATTAAATAGTGTTAGATTTTGGTCACTGTTAGCTATATTACTAGGAATTTGTAGAATCCTTCTAAGGATTGCTTTTAAGTTTGCTAGGGTGGGTCCAGAGAAGCCTTTAGCTGGGGACTAATTTGTCTCCACTACTAAGCTGACTGTATCAGGGACTGACAAACTTTTTTGGTAAGGGGGACACATAGTAAATATTGTAGACTCTGCAGGCCATATATAGTCTCTGTTGCATATTTTTCTTCATGTGTTTTTATAATCCTTTAAAAATATAAAATCATTCTTAGTTTACAAGCTGTTCAAAAACCAATCTGTGGGCTGGATTTGGCCTGTGGGCTGTAGTTTGCCAACCCTGCCCTATCTGATGTCCTTTGCATGAAGAGGTCTTTCCACTCTGGCTGAAAGGAACATGAACTATTCCCATCCGGGCATGAGTTCCAGAAACTTTATTCTCAGGATTCTTTCCCCAGCCCTGGGTGGTTTCCTCTCATGCATATGTAGATTAGCACTCAGCCAAAGACTTGAAGGGACCTTTCTCCAAATTTCTGCAGCTCCCTCCTCTCTGGCACTCTTCTACAAATCCTAGCTATCATGGCGTCTCTGAACTCCAGTCTCTCTCTCTGCCACTCAGCTAGACTGCAGGCTCTGTGTGGGTTCCCCCTTCCTGTGTCACAGCCTGGTAACAGCCTCTAGGAAATATGCTGGTTCAATCGCTGGAGTCACCTTCTTTGTTTCCCTCCTTTCAGGGATCACGGTCCTGTGCTGTTTGTTTTTCAATGCTTTCAAAACCATTGTTTCATATGTTTTGTGTTCTAGTTATTTCAGGTGGGAGGTTAAATTTAACCCCTTTAGTCCATCTTGGAAAGAATATTTATTCTTGAATTAAGTTATTATCAGTGGTCATGTTTTATTTGCTTACATATACTCACTCCCATGTGTTGGCTTCTACTTATATTGAACATAAATTTCTGACAGAAACTATTTAGTTCTATTTAATGTCTTCATTGTTAAACACAGCACCACATCCTCACAAATGTAGATCATCATCGGTGCCATTATGGTACGTCAGTGACCACAGACTTAACAAGGTTTCTAGTTGAGACAAATCTTAAATGACGTAGCTGATCTCAGTCCATCTCTAACCCTTTGCAGAATTTTCCTCTTTAACTTCCTTGGTAGTAAACTTGTACTTTTGAGGAACATATTCTACGGTTTTTTGGGTTTTTTTTTGCTGTACACGGGCCTCTCAATGTTGTGGCCTCTCCCATTGCGGAGCACAGGCTCCGGACGCGCAGGCTCAGCGGCCATGGCTCACGGGCCCAGCCGCTCCGCGGCATGTGGGATCTTCCTGGACAGGGGCACGAACACGTGTCCCCTGCATCGGCAGGCGGACTCTCAACCACTGCGCCACCAGGGAAGCCCATATTCTACTTTTTAAGATAGCCTGTTTCATTCTTAGACATCGAATAATTATTGTCAGAAAATGTCCATTATAACGAGCTAAAATGTAATTCCTTATAATGTTGACTTTTTTAGTTCTTATTAAGTTTGTGTTTAACCTAAATCCAGAGGATCTTTTCTTACCAACTCCTTTTAACCCTTGTTGTGCATTCTTGATTCGGTCTACAGATTGGTACCGTGCTAGGCTCTGTGCTGAGCCTGGGGTTGCAGGGGTGAGAAAAAGAAGGTCATGTCCAGGGCTCAGGCATCGTTCAGTTTGGTGGGGGAGTTAGAGAGTAATCCAAAGAATAAACACGTAAACATGAGTGAAATTACAGTGTCATATGTGCCAGGAAGAAGCATGGTGTGACGATGCTACATAGAGGAGGATTTGACCTGATCGGGGAAGTTAGGGAGGACATTCTGGGGGACATGTGAGTTGAGATCTGAAAGCAAAGTAGGAGATACTCAGACAAAAGGGGTAAGAGTTTCCAGGAAGAGGGAACAACCTGGCCAAAGGTCCTGGGGCAAAAAAAGAGCAAGTGGTGTTAAATCTAAATGTAGGACTTTCAGATAACCCTCGTAAATACTCACTCAATGATTACACCCAATCTCAGAAATATCACTGTATTACAGAAAACATGTTTCTGATATTTCAGGCTTATGTATAGGGGGGCAAATTTTATTCCAGTGTAAAGATTTGGAATGTTCTTCTCCCCACCTCAGCTTTTGTGGGCCCTGAAGCTTATACATTTTGGGGGGTCCACTTCAAGACAAAAAATACAAGTAATGGATACAAAGTTAGGTACAGGGCTTGGAAGAAGCCTTTGCAAATGAGAAGGCCTGGTGCTGATGCTTCATTAGTTTCAGCATAAGTGTCTACCTTCTGCCTTGAGGTATTTAGACAAAAGGTTCATGATCATTTCTGGGTAATGTTATCGTGGGAGCTCAGATGTTGTGTATAATCTGGACGTGATAGACCACTACGTTTCCTCCAAATGCAGAGATTTTGTTTACTTGGCTTAAGTTTGAGAATTGAATAGGTCAAAGTTTGACTCTTTGTAATCTTCACCCCAAGCTGGTTTATGGAATGAATTGTCTGACAGCCAAACAATACTTCGGTGTTTGGGACTGAGTGGGTGGGTGTGGGTGTTGTATCTTTCAGGTTCTCAGATGAATCTGAAAGTTAAATGTCTGCCTTCAACCCCTAGACAATTGTTTTGTTCTAGCTCTCAAATCTCAAACCACAGAGTCTGAGCTAAAAAGTCTTCAGAATCAACACCTGGGTTTGATTGCCATGCTAACCAATGGCATACACAGAGAACATGTCAGGGATGGCCCAGAGATAGCACCTCCATCCTCCACCCCGACAGTGTATCTCACACCCAATTCCCCTGGTCAGAGGAGGCTTGAGGAGAGGAGATGGGTGTTTTAGTGCACATGCGTCATCCCTGCTGCATACATTGCTTACATCACTGTCAAAAAAAGAAGGAGGTTCATGACAAAGACTCCCCACCACTGCCCCTAGAACGAACAAAAACAAAAATCAGAACTCTCAGAGTCAGTTATGCTCTGAATCATTATTATAAAACAGGAACAATACTAACAACAACAAAATAACAGCAGCACTGTGACCGAGCCCTTCTGCATTCCCAGGGTAGTTGTCTGGGCAGATCATAAAGCTCTTAGCAAATTTTAATTAGAGCTCAGAGGTAGGTGAGTTACATCGCTAAATTTCCTGCCATGCTGGTCAGAGAAGTAAAATCAGGTGAGGTTAAGTGGTCAAGTTATGGACACGTGGTCATGCTCATCTGATTGCTTTTCCAGTCTGTCAAGTGTTTTGGAATCTAACTTGCTAGCAGGTCTGCCAGCCCCTGTGCCCTTGCTTGCAGGAGCTGGGCTTTGGAGCTAACGTGTTGATGATGTCAGCTCGTTGCCCTAGGGCTCAGCCATGAGGAATCTGGACCTGTTTGCTTTTTTTGAATTAAGTCTAAAAGGGACATCTCTGAGCCCAGGAATAACAGTCCTGAAGCCAGGTAGATTCTGTCTGAGCACCTGGCAGGCATGATGTGCAAATAAGGACAGCACTTTTCAATCAGTCGGAGATAAATGACTGCGAATGGCTCCAAGTTGGTTTAAGTTTTTTTCTACTTTAGTATTTAGGAACAGTTTAAAACCATGCTTTTGCTGTTTATGTGGTCTCAGAAACTGCCACCACTTCTAAGAAGACAGGAAAATTTTAGGGCTAGTAGGGAAATAAAAAATAAAGTCCCCTTGAAGATATGTGAAGACTCGGAACTTCCCTGTCCTGTGTGTCCCCTACTCACTCAGACTTCTGGGGTGTCTTTGCTTTGTGCCTCGTGAGGACAGAGCAGTTCTGTCTCAGGCAAAGGCTCTGGGATCAATGGTGGGTAAGCGGGTTTGCTCACCCTGGATTCAATTGTGGCTGATTAGAAATTTTCCAAACATCCACAGTTTCCATTAACATTGTCCATCACACATATTTTGATGCACATCTGCTTCACATCTAGGTATCTTTTCTTTGGTACCAACAATTGGGAGAAATTAGCATACTGTCTTTCACTTATTAGGCAAAGAATGCCTTTCATTTATCCTAAAACGACGACTTTTTTTTAATACATCTTTATTGGAGTATAACTGCTTTACAATGTTATGTTAGCTTCTGCTGTATAACAAAGTGAATCAGCTATATGTATACATGTATCCCCATATCCCCTCCCTCTTGAGCCTCCCTCCCACCCTCCCTATCCCACCCCACTAGGTGGTCACAAAGCACCGAGCTGATCTCCCTGTGCTATGTGGCTGCTTCCCACTAGCTATCTATTATACATTTGGTAGTGTATATATGTCCATGCCACTGTCTCACTACATCCCAGCCTCCCCTTCCCCCCACCCCGGTATCTTCAAGTCCGTTCTCAACGTCTGCATCTTTATTCCCGCAGATGAATATTGATGGTATTCATCAGTACCATTTTTCTAGATTCCATATATAAGCGATCCTAAAACAACACTTTTTAAACTCCAAGGGCTTTCATCAGGTCTAGCACCCCGGGGTGTGGAGGACCAGTCCCTGTCCAGCCAGACTTCATGTTCGTAATTTCAAAAACTGTAATTCTATTCCACCTCACTCCCCTTTTCCTGGTTCCATCTGTCCTCATTTCTAAGTCACTTCTTTCCCTTTAAATTTTCATTTTCTTTCTCTGGGCCTTTTCTCTTTCTTCTATGTCTTTCTTAAATTGAAATCAGCATTTCACACACTCATCCATCTTTCACTGTGGTTTTTGATGATACCCTAGTGATTTACTTTTTTAAAAAAATAAATTTATTTATTTTTGGCTGCGTTGGGTCTTCATTGCTGTGCACGGGCTTTCTCTAGCTGCGGTGAGCAGGGACTACTCTTTGTTGCAGTGCACGGGCTTCTCATTGCGGTGGCTTCTCTTGTTGTGAAGCACGGGCTCCAGGCGCCCGGGCTTCAGTAGTTGTGGCTCACGGGCTCTAGAGCGCAGGCTCAGTAGTTGTGGCGCACGGGCTTCGTTGCCCCGCGGCATGTGGGATCTTCCCGGAGCAGGGCTCAAACCCATATCCCCTGCATTGGCAGGCGGATTCCTAACCACTGCACCACCAGGGAAGCCCCCTAATGATTTACTTTCATGGTTTAAAAAAATTTTTTTGTGTATAAAATTTCCCAGTTTATAAGTGGTTTTTTTGTTCTCAGTAGCTATTTGGACTAATATATTTGTTTAGAGAAGAGTTGACAATGACTCTTGGTGCTTTTCTTAGATCTTAACTGATAGCTCAGAATTTATCTTCCTGTACGTGAAACATTTTTTTCCCTTAAATTCTGCATTATTCATGCATACATAGAAGCTCATTTCTCTTTCTTCCTTCAGTGTCCAGTTATCTTTTCCTTACTGCTTCATGAGTTGACATTGTACTACCTGGAAAATCGATGTTAGCAATAATTTACCAACAGCTTAAAGAGTTGTCCTAAGACATGGGCTTGGCAAGGGGAGCCTTCAAGATAGCCCTTACTATTCTCTACTCCAGGTGTAATATCAGGACACTACACCACAGGGGCAGAAACTTGGTTAGTGTCTTAGTTTGCTAGGGTTGCCGTACAAAGTACCACTGACTGGGTGGCTTAACCAACAGAAATTTATTTTCTAACAATCCTGGAGGCTAGAAGTCCAAGATCAAGGCGTCAGCAGGGTTGGTTTCTCTTGAGGCCTCTTTCCTTAGCTCATAGATGGCCCTTCTCTCCCTGTGTCGTCACATGGCCTCCTCTCTGTATGTGTCTGTGTCCTAATCTCTTTTTATGAAGACACCAGTCATTGGATTAGGGGCCACTCTAATGACTCATTTTAATTATCTCTTTAAAGACCCTATCTCCAAATACAATCACATTCTGAGGTACTGGGGTTTAGGATTTCAGTATATAAATTTAGAGGGGGACACAATTCAGCCCATAACGGTATATTAACAATTCCTCACATAATACCATATTTCCAGCAACAACAATTAGTTCTAAAACACAGCCCCCAAACCTCAAAGTCTGTGTGAAAGTCGGATTATGGAACCCCATTAGGTTCAGATGTCGCAGGCCCCTCTCTCACATTACAGACTCTTCATAACAGATGTAAACAAAGTGCTTATCTGATTCCCCAAACTGCAGCAGCCCAGTGGGTATAGTAACCACCAACCAGAAAAAAGCCACACTGCGAGGGGCAGATGTGCCAACGGCAGCAGGAAGTGACTTCAGCACTGAGAGAGCAGCAGGAAAACCTTAAAAGGGCAAAACTATTGTCAATTGCCGTGTAGTGCCATGAGAGCAGATAATAACAATATTCCTGAATTGTCAAGAGTAGGTGATGTTAGTTTAAAAAACCTATAGAAGGCTGTAGAAAATTTCCCATAAAATATAGTGAAAATTGTTTGGGCATTTAAAAGAGATACAATTCAGTTATTAGAGTAATTCACCTATGCAAAATTAAAATTTCCTAGTTCTACGAGATAGATACTTCTTTCTGTAGAAGATACACAAGGTCCTGCTTGGAATTCATGAAGGTTTTGCTATAATCCCAAACACAAGCATGTAAAAAAAGGGCTCTGGGGTCAGGGCTTTCTGTTCTGATGGTCCTTACGTTTAGGCTTCACCTCCCAGTGAGACTCAACAGGCAGTCACTGAGATTAGCTAACAGTTTTCAAAGAAGATGTTTATCAGAGAACTTTTTTTTTTTTTTTTTTTTGCGGTACAAGGGCCTCTCACTGTTGTGGCCTCTTCCGTTGTGGAGCACAGGCTCCAGACGCGCAGACTCAGCGACCATGGCTCACGGGCCCAGCCGCTCCGCGGCATGTGGGATCTTCGCGAACCAGGGCACGAACCTGTGTCCCCTGCATCGGCAGGTGGACTCTCAACCACTGCACCACCCGGGAAGCCCTATCAGACAACTTTTAATTTAAGCCATCCCCCCCCATAGTGTGCAGTAAATTAATATTTTAATGCTTTTATGAATACTGCAATTATATGGCATTGCATTTAGTGTGTAAGATGTTTAGTGGAAACGTTTAAAATATACTACTATTTTTTTAACCTTGTTTTGGCATTTCTTCATGTTTTGGTATACCAGGAGCCTCAAAGCTGGGAGCAACCTGGCAATTCTTGGCTCTAAGGTCTGCACTGGAACGTGGGGTGTGCTCAGCCTCACCCTCCTCTGAATCATCTCTAGTTTACACTTCATGCTTCTGACCACCTCCTGTCTCCTGTCATAATTATGTATGAAACTGCTTTATCTGTCTTACAAGATGTGAGCTTAATTTCCAACGGGCATCTCCCCCACCCCATGGTAAGAGTACCCAGTCTTTGTTTTCTACTTAGTAAACCGTTTGAGTCTTTCCCAGTGTATGTTGCAGATGTCTTCCAAAGGTAACCTTCAGGCCCTTCCCTAAGCTCTGAGAAAGATCACCCAGAGTGCTTTGCTAGAGAGTTAGTACAGCTCACCGCAGTGGTATGCTGGTAAATGTTTAACAGCAGGTTCTGAGGTAGGTGGTGAGACGGAAGGCCTGATTCCTAGTGTTTGCTGATTCTAGACCTCACTGAAGGTGGAGTTGGGAAACGTACAGAACTGGCTCCTGCTGGCCAGACTTCAGAAAGTTCCAGCACGTCCGTGGCACACACCTCAGGGAGAGTGAGAAATGCTATTCTGCAGGGTATGGAGGAGCCCACTGAATCCCTCCTCCACCTGTACAAGCAAGCCTGTAGTACCTGTTCATACGACTGTCTCGCTTTCCATGCTTGCCTCCTCTTGCCCCTCCCCAGCCAACGGCACAAGATCTTGACAAACACTGAAATAGCCTTAAAGTCTTGGGCAACGAGTCATAAAATGGATCTCCTCAGCAGTTTCTTCTTCTTTTTTTTTTTTTTTTTTTTTTTTGCGGTACGCAGGCCTCTCACTGTTGTGGCCTCTCCCATTGCGGAGCGCAGGATCATCGGCCATGGCTCACGGGCCCAGCCGCTCCGCGGCATGTGGGATCTTCCTAGACCGGGGCACGAACCCGCGTCCCCTGCATCGGCAGGCAGACTCTCAATCACTGCCCCACCAGGGAAGCCCAGCAGTTTCTTAAGGGTCACTAATATGATGGCAGTTCACAACTCTCAGAATTAGTAATGTGTACTACAGACTAACTTTGGGGTTATAGTCATTAACCTTCCAAATTAATTTTTTTCAAGTATTTGCTCAACTTCCTAGCCCCCTTTGCACGCATACACATGCACTTCTTAGAACATGCTAAGGTGTCTGTGACTCAGCAGTCTGTGTCAATGACAGGCAATGGTACCACTCCCTCCCCAACCTACCTCCTCTCCCACTTCCATCCACCAGAATGAGCAGATTTCAGACTTCTTCTTTCTTTTTTTTTTTTTTTGCGGTACATGGGCCTCTCACTGTTGTGGCCTCTCCCATTGCGGACCACAGGCTCTGAACGCGCAGGGTCAGTGGCCATGGCTCACGGGCCCACCCGTTCCACAGCATGTGGGATCTTCCCGGACTGGGGCACGAACCCATATCCCCTGCATCGGCAGGCGGACTCTCAACCACTGTGCCACCAGGGAAGCCCCAATTTCAGACTTCTTGAATCAGGGATCTTTGGCACTCTTCTATCTCCCAATATAATGTTTTATTCTCAACAGACAGTCAAAAAAATGTTTAAGTTAAACTGACTCTCATTTTATGTAGTATATGAGAAATACCTTTTATTCACCATACTACAGGCGCTCATAAATGTTCATTAGTTCTTGCATGAACAAGCTGAGACCACTTCTAATCTAAATGAAACTTTCCATTCTTAGAAGAACTGGTTTTCCTGCCTCAGCCAATAAAGGTTGGACAAAGGAAGTGTCTGGCCTTGCTCTACCCCTTCTTTGTTATAATAACAAGCATGTAGTTGTCCATCTCCCACAACCAGACTCTTTCCTAAATTGCCACAGTCTCAAAAGCCTTAGTCAGTTTTGACCCAGATCTTATGCTTAGCCATTGCTGGTTTCTGGGATGTGAGTGGTGAGAAAAATCTGAGTCTTAAAAACAAACTCACTAGAAAGACTATAGTAAAAAAGACAGACAATAACAACTATTGCAGATAAGAATGTGAAATGGTACAGCCACTTTGGAAAATAGTTCGGCAGTTTCTAAAATTGAAATATAAACTTCCCATATGACCCAGCAATCCTACTCCTAGGTACCTACCCAAGAGAAATGAAAATGTGTGTCTATACAAAGACATGTATGGGAATGTTCATAGCAGGTTTATTCATAATAGCAGCACAGTGGAAAAAATCCAAATGTCTATCAGCTGGTGAATGAAATAACAAAATGTGGTATATTGGGCTTCCCTGGTGGCTTAGTGGTTGAGAGTCCGCCTGCCGATGCAGGGGACACGGGTTCGTGCCCCGGTCCGGGAAGACCCCACATGCCGCGGAGCGGCTGGGCCCGTGAGCCATGGCTGCTGAGCCTGCACGTCTGGAGCCTGTGCTCCGCAACAGGAGAGGCCACAACAGTGAGAGTCCCGCGTACAGCAAAAAAAGGAAAAAAAAAGTGGTATATCCATAAAGTGAAATACTCCACAATGATAAAAAGTAAAGAAGTACTAATATATGCTACAAAATTGAAGCGCCCCAGTAACGGTAACGTTATGCTAAGTGAAAGAAGCCAGACACACAAAAAAACTACATGTGGTATGACTCCATTTATGTGAAATTTTTGGGAAAGGCCAATCAGTGAGAGACAGAAAGCAGAATGGTGGTTGTTTGGGGGCAGGGGCTAGGAATAGAGATTGACTACAAATGGACAAAAGATCTTTCTGGGGTGATAGAAAGTTTGCACATTTTGCACTACTGTAACTATTGTAAAAATCATTAAATTTTATGCTTAAAAATGGGTGAATTATGGTGTGTAAATTACAATTCAGTGAAGCTTAAAAAAACCCAACCCAACAAATAAAGGCTTTTGTTAATTCCATTTAGGTGTTTGTTTTCCTTGCCTGATGACAAATCCCAAATCTCGCGGCTACGAGTCACCCAGTCACATCTTTTTCTTAGTAGATGAGGAGAGTGGCTAAATATGTTGCTATGGAGGCAGGGGCTAGCTCAGGCCCAGCAAACCCACAGATGCACTGACAGATTTTTTTCAGCTGTGGGCATACTGGTCACATCATCTGCAGGGGAGGACGTGGCTTATTCATTGAGTAACCACCCTTCCTTTCACATGGTTGGCCCTGGGAGGGAATGATGTTCTATGGAGAAGTGTGTGCCCCTGTTGTCAGCTGTGTGCTGGGGGAACTGTATTGGATGTAGGGTATTGCACTACCTTGCTATCAGGAGACAAAGATACTTCTTGTTAAACTGGAGTTAGTCTTACCTTTTTGGATGAGATCATTTCTTTGACCACCAATCTCTTTCTTACCAAATGTCCTCTCTTTGGGCCACAACAGAATAGGAAGCTCATAGGGAACCTTCCAATTTTAACCTGGGCTTTTGATGTTGTGTTTGAAGAATATCCTGGAAGCTTGTTCCAGAACAGCCATGTATAAGATGGCATTTCCCATAAGGGGACCAGCCAGGAGTTGGGAGAGCAGGAACTTTGGCAAGGAGTCCGTGATATTCCAGGACCAGGCGGAAAACAATACATTACTTTTTGTCCATAAAACTGGCAAACTGGAAAATTAGGAAGTACATACTGTTCTAATTTGGAGTTCTTAGAAAATAATGGGCCTGTGACTATAGTCTGGGTGGCTTCATTTGCTTCCAGAAACATCTCTAAGTTCCGCCCTGGTGGTCTAGTTCCTCTGCCCTGTGGTCCCAGCTACCTTTTCATTTTTGTGTCCTTTGATTCTCTTGTGTGTAACTGATTTTTTAAGGTGTATTCACCCCTTTAAAAAGAAACTTTAATTTTTTTTATTATGCTATAAAAAACTTTACATGAGATCTACCCTCCTGACAAGTTTTAAGTACACAATACAGTATTGTTAACTATAGGCGTGATGTTGTACAACAGACAGCTAGAACTTTTTCTTTTTGCATAATTGAAACTATACAACCATTGAACAGAAACTTCCCATCTCTCCCTCTCCCAAGGCCCTGGCAACCACCATTCTATTTTGTTTCTATGAATTTACTATTTTAGATACCTCATATAAGTGGAGTCATTCAGTATTTGTGTGTCAGGCTTATTTCACTTAGCGTAATGCCCTCCAGGGTCATCCATGTTGTTGCATACAGCAGGATTTCCTTCTTATTTAAGGCTGAATAATATTCCATCATATGTATATACCACATTTTCTTTATCCATTCATCTGTCATGGACATTTAAGTTGTTTCTATTTCTTGGCTATTGTGAATAATGCCGCAATAAACATGGGAGGGCAGATACCTCTTTGAGATCCTGATTTCAATTATTTTGGACAAATACCCAGGACTGGGGTTGCTGGATTATATTGGAGTTCTATTTTTAATTTTTTGAGGAACCTCCATATTGTTTTCTATGGCAGCTGCATCATTTTACACTCCCACCAACAGTGCACAAGGGTTCTGTTTTCTCCACACCCTCACCGACAGTTGTTATCTTTTGTTTTCTTGATAATGGCCATCCTAACAGGTGTGAGGTGATATCTCATTGTGCTTTTGATTTGCATTTCCCTGATGATTTGTATTTACCCTTCTATTCCTAGTGCCTGGCAATGCCTGGAACATAACAGATGTTCAATAAATATTTATCCAATGAATGAATTAGTTAAAAGTAAAGTCATCCTCAGTACATGCACAAATGAAGATTCAGCGTGGGGGGAAGGGGGGTAAGTAGTGTCTATGACACAAAAGCAAAATGTCTCCAGGCTGTTGGGATTCCTTCTCGTTTCATATTAGAAGGCTGCCAAAAATGGCTAGGACCTGGGGACTTGAAAAGTTCACCACAGTGGCAAGAGACAGGTGTTTTTAGAAGGAGCAAAATTTAAATGTTTTGCACAATCTTTTAAAAATCAATATCCTAAATATTTGCATTTTCTGAACGTTTGTGCTCTGGAGCAAAGCCCAGGAATGTTTTTTTCAATCCTTTCCATCATTCAAGGATTGCCTTAAAGCATCTACCTCCACAGCTGCTTTTCCTGACCTCTCAAAATTTTTTTCAACAAATATTTGTGTTCCCACCTTCTTTTGAATCCCCATAGCTCTTTGCACTCTGGTCACCCACTCACCCTATCTAACCTTCGTCTCCAGTGACAGCTCTCTGCCCTTATATAATCCTCCCTGCTCGATGGCAAGCTCTGTGACAGCAGCAGCTCTTTGTATCCCATACAGAAAACACTAAGGAATTAAACACTTATTTGATTGGACTGATTAATCAAATCATTTGGTTGGTATCAGATTACTTTCTTAGGCAAAGGAGACAACTCTGAAGAAATGGCTTACAGACCCCACATGCTATTTTAAAATAGCGCCTCTTCTAGAAACTGGTGTCTATACATAGGTGTTGTGATCCAATTTTTAAACAGAAAAACAATATTTTTTCCTAAAAAACATCTACCAACTTGACAGATATAGAGGGAATATTTTCAGTTGACCTAGTTTATCAAAACAATGCCTAATTACAGGAAGGAAGGCAGAACTAGGGGTGAAATTCCACCTCTATATTTGATTGTTGCTATGAAAACATGTAATCAATATTTCACACTAGTGAACAATATTTATGAAATGCTTTGCCCTGTGTGGACATGCCCCTAATTAATATTATTTTATATGGACAAGGCAAGCTTTTTTAAAAAAAGATCAGTTTAGACTTTTATTAGTTTCATAGTATCTGTAAATAGTTCCAATGTAAACATTTCCTGATATCTTTCCCACACTCTTATTAGCATGGGCATTTCTGGAAAGACCTCAATTTTCCTTTCTGTCTCCATGTGGCATAAAGGAAGCCACGTCAATTGGGTGATATTTATGTGAGCTGGATTCCAGGTTTGACTCTGGCAATGAATGACTGAGTAATCTGGAATAAGTCACTTGGGATCTCAACTTTCTTATCTGAATCTGAATTATGAGGGAAGTGGACATCAGGATTTGCCATTAGTAGCTTATAGGATTTCCTGTCCCCTCACTTGCTGAGGCTTTTTGGTTCGCTTCCTTTTTCTCCCCCCCATGCAGCTCCACCCAACCACTCTCAAAAGAGCCAGATTCTTGGGTCTGGAGGCTGAGTGATGGATGATGTGTCCAGGATAGAAAGGCTATGTTGCCATGCTTGGGATGCGCACATGGCAAGGGGGGATGAGGTGAAGAAACCTAAGCACAGACAGGGCAAAGGCTGGAGAAGAAGTTGCAGTAAGAATGGATACTGCATGTGCACCATCTTGGGGCAGAGGGGAAGAGGAGACAAGGGGTGAGGACAGAGGGCACTAGCTGGGCTGGGAGACCTGTGCTTAGGTTGACTAGGCTCCAAGTCCCCGGGTTGTCACTAGGAAGCCTGGGCCCTTAGACAGTACCCCCTCCCTTCCAATCCCTATAAACTCCAGGACAGACTTCTAGCAGCCTCTTTAAGGGCCAATTCTGGTTTACAACCTCCTTCACACTGTAGGATAAGTAAATAGTAATACCAAGCAAGGAGTAGATATCTTGGGGCAAGAGGGCATGAGAACATTGTGAGTCTAAAGTGGGAACAGGCCTATCTCCATCCTCCGCTCACCAGAGGAAGGTCCTATGAATTAAGGAAGCCCATGGGATCTTCTTTCTCTTTCCCAGTTGGAGCTCATGTAAGCCCACCAGTGCCCCATTGGATTCTGCCCCCTTGAAGGTTTACCTCTGCTCCTGGGCTCCACACTTCACAGTGTCCTCATTTTTCTTCACCATTGTAGCCTGAGTCCCTCCTCTAGTCAAGGCTGGACCTCAGGAATTCAGGGCTAAATGCTTCCATTCCTTTCTTTAGGCCCATTTGAAACATTCTTTTAAATTGGTGGAGGAGAGAGTTATAAGTAGGAAGCAAATAGAAGACACAGCTTGTGTTACTTTCTGATTTTGCTTGAGATGGGCTGAGCCTCCCAACAAATGGGCTTTTCTTTTTTTTTTTTAAACAGACTAAATTGTAAAGAGGCCAACAAACAAACAGTGCAGGCAGCATCTGGTGTCATGGAGTACGTCATGTACGTTAAGGAAACATGGTTCTGCTCCATTTGTTCTTAAAACTTATCTGCCTAGAGTCTTGCTTTTCCGCCTTGGCTAATAGCTGTGACTCTTGACTTGTATATATCACGTCTGCTTGTCTTGTCTAGTATTCAATTTATTTTTGAACCTTCCTGACAGGACAGGTATACTAATATTTCCTGAAAGCATTCTTTACTCCACCCCTCCCCATAATTAGGTTGTTTTTTTTTTTTTCTTTTGAAGAGAAAACTCTTTAGAGTCTATTTGTAATATCTCAAATGACTATTAAAGAAATCTAACTGCTTTTCCCTCTCTGCCTATCAATCCAATCCTACTCCTTCTTCTACAGGACATTGTTTATTTAGAGTTAGGGTGTTGTTGAGAATGTTAACTCCTCCATCACTTTATCCTCACTTTGGAAAACCCTGCAGAAAATTTCTCTTGGACCTAAGTGCAGGAAACCTTTTGCTTCTTCTCTTTAATCAGTACGTTTTCATAGATAGTAATGTGATTCTTATAACAGTCATGTTTCTTTTTTACTTTGACACTGTTCAACTATAGTAATTGTGTAAAACCCTACAGCATGTCTCCTGTCTACTAATTTTCATATCAGGTCTCATCTTATCACTACCCATCTTTGTGTATGTATTGGGGGGGTTGATTTCTCTTAATTTTGGAAAAAGATTTCTCTCCAATCTATTTATATTTCAAGCTATTTTTTAAACTTTTAATTTTGATCAAATATTAGGTTTACAGAAAAGCTGCAGACATAGAGCAGAGAGTTCCTGTGTACCTTTCACCCATTTCCTCTTACTTTTAATGTTGTTCTATTGGATATATTTGTGAAAGTCACCTAAAATTCTTTTTGGAACAAGGCCCACAGGTGTGTCACTAATTTGGCCATCTGAGGTCGTGTGCCTCTGGTCCAATGGGTTGGCAATGACTGGTGCGGACATCTCTGGCAGCTTTGACATGGGAAGTTAAGCTTTAACTTAAAAATAGACTGCACCTTCTCATAATTTGCTCAAAGGTGATTTGGCCACAAGCATATAGGAACTAAAGAATATGATCCAAAGAGAACTGACCAATAGGACAATCTGGTTAAAATTCTGAATGTGTAGAAACTGAATTTTTAAAATATTGGTAATCGATATTAATCATAAGGTTGTTTCATAACCCTATCTTTGGCTATAAACATCTGTGTCCACATATCATATCTTCCCCCTACTATTTCGACTTAAGATAATTCCTAACTAGTTTTCGATCAATATTCGTTAAAATTACTTAGAGATCTAATAATTTGTGGCCTTATATTGGAGCTTATGAAACATAGCATGATCCTACTTTTAAGGACTAGACGTGTGTGTGTGTGTGTGTGTGTGTGTGTGTCCTGGAAGGAAAAAACTCAAGATTTCAAAGTTTCAACTAGATAGGTTGAATTTATGTGTTCTTAATATCCCTTTTTGCATGTCTATATGTCCTAATTTTTTTGTATTGAGTAACACTGCTTTTATATCACTAGAAAATTAACAGAAGAACTTTAATAAAGCATGGAAGAAAGCATATGAAAATTCCATTTTAGTGAATTCCCCTATTAAAGGATATTTAGGTTGTTTTAACCAATCTACTTTTGTCGGCCATTTAGGTTGTTCCACTGTTGTTGAACAGTTCTTTTTTCCAACTTTTCAGTATTGTAAGAAACAAAGAGCATAAGTAATTGGCAACAAGAATAACAACAAAAGAACAAAAAAATTTTTTTTTTTAATGTTACTGTTTTGGGGTTTTTTTTTTGAAATTTATTTATTTATTTTTTGTCTGCGTTGGGTCTTTGTTGCTGCACATGGGCTTCCTCTAGTTGTGGTGAGCGGGGTTACTCTTCATTGCGGTGCGCGAGCTTCTCACTGCGGTGGCTTCTCTTGTTGCGGAGCACGGGCTCTAGGCACACAGGCTTCAGTAGTTGTGGCACATGGGCTCAGTAGTTGTGGCTTGCGGGCTCTAGAGTGCAGGCTCAGTAGTTGTGGCGCACAGGCTTAGTTGCTTCGCAGCATGTGGGATCATCCTGGACCAGGGCTCGAACCCGTGTCCCCTGCATGGGCAGGCGGGTTCTTTTTTTTTTTTTTTTTTTAGATGTTGGGGGTAGGAGTTTATTAATTAATTAATTTATTTTTGCTCTGTTGGGTCTTCGTTTCTGTGCAAGGGCTTTCTCTAGTTGTGGCAAGTGGGGGCCACTCTTCATCGCGGTGCGCGGGCCTCTCACTATCACGGCCTCTCTTCTTGTGGAGCACAAGCTCCAGACGCGCAGGCTCAGTAGTTGTGGCTCATGGGCCTAGCTGCTCCGCGGCATGTGGGATCTTCCCAGACTAGGGCTCGAACCCGTGTCCCCTGCATTGGCAGGCAGATTCTCAACCACTGCACCACCAGGGAGGCCCGGCAGGCAGATTCTTAACCACTGCGCCACCAGGGAGGTGCCAAAAGAACCAATTTTAACAGACAAAAATGCAAAGATACACAGAGCCATCTCATGGTACACATACCAAAATTACCAACACTAAAAGAAGCAGTGATTATGATTACTCACTTTCATGTAAGTATTATTTTTATTAATTTTCCTATTGACCAAATTACTTTAAATACATATAAACTTTATGTTTGGTCAAATTATATTTGGTGAAATTTCATTTAGCCAAATTGTTTTCAGCCAAATGACCTGCTTCAGTTTGTGAAATTTGAACCATCTTGGCATTTCCAGTCAGGGCTTGATGGGCTGATGATTCATAAGAGTCCCAAAATGTGAGGCAAAAAGGACACTTTCATCAGTCCTGGAGCCAGTTTAGTCTGCCTCCTGGAATGTGCCCACCATTCAATAAGATGGGTCACTCTAATTTTTCAGGCATGAGCAGGAGTTACATTCTGCACTGAGGAATAAATGCTCTAACAGGTTTGTGGCTCTGGTGAATTCTGGTCAAATGGAAAGTGATCCTTCCCTCCTTTTATTACTTTAGGTGACTAGTTAGTCTATAATGAGCCTCAGGGCTGTAACTGAGTGAGACTTTCTGCCTGGTTCTAGTCTAAGAAAAGAGTGTGCTATGATCTTACTAAAATCTGAAGTGACACTGGAACTTTGCCATAAAAAATGTTTTATCCTTCAAGATGTTGAGTTTCCAGGAAATTGTCACAAAGCTGTAGTGAATGATGGAGGCATCTAGTGGCTGTTGTCCGCATGTTCACAGCACTTCGCCTTTCGTACATATTGGGATTTGGGGAGGGGAGTAAGGGACAGGCTTAGGAATCAGTCTCCTCAATTGTTGGTAACCAAAGGTGTCTTAGAAAAGAGAATTACAGGTGTTTGTTTCTCATAGGAAGTTTTGAGTGTGTGCGTGTGTGTGTGCGTGTGTGTGTGTGTGCGCGCCACATTGCCATTCTTAAAACCCTACACAGTCTGAGACTGTGATTTCATGGCTTTTTTTGTTTTGTTTTGCGTCAAGTGTCCCCACACTCTACTTGCCCTAGCATAGTTTAGAGCATTTATTTTAAAACAAAAATACCATCTGCATAGACCTAGCAAATTTGTGGATTGGAAAATAGCTCTAACATCTATGATTCTCTTCCTAACTGTGCAGCTAACTTCCTGAGAGGGGCTGGGACAAATCATTAATGGCTTTGCTCTTTAGTTTCCCGATCCATCTATTCATCCATCCTTCTGACAGATAGTCATTAATCACCATGACCCCGTGGGACAAAAATAAGTAGAACCTGGGTCCTTTGTCAAGATACTTGGAATTCAGAGGAAAAGACAAGCAAAAAATCAAAGATTATAATTCAGTGTGGTAAACATGATATTGGAGATGTGCAAAGAGTGCTAAAGGAGCAAAGAGAAAGAACATCAGATCACACTTGGAGATGGGGAGGAGAGTCAGGGACCACTTTGAAGAATTCAAAGGTGATATTTTCTTGGAAGCTTGAACTCTATGAAATGAGAGGGGTTTATTAGTTGATCTAAAAGAAACATCCTACTCTATACGCTTATGTTAACTGAAGAAATGCTCATGTGAGCTCCCCATATAGGGAGAAGCTTACCAGAGCTTCAAGGAAGAAACAAAAGATATAAGTGAATTTGCCTAATTTATCCATGACTGCTTACACCCTGACGAGTGGTCTAGGTCTTAATATCTTTTTCCTAATGTGCTCCAAGAAGAAAATATTGGTTCATGGGATTTTCCTGCCACTTAATGGATTTACGTGTAGTCATTTGAAGGGTTCCTGACCTTCACGAAAAGCCACAGTCACCTCTATAGCTCCACCTCTCAACAGCTCCTTCCTCCAAACATTTCCTCGTGATAAACTGTGTAGTCTTTCTTTTTCTAGGTTGAATCATTCAAGTGCTATAATATTCACAGAGAAGCAACCCCCAAACTTTGTCTCCATTTATGGGTACACACAGCCCCAATATTAGTTTTTCACTAAATATCTCTGGTTACCACTTGATTTTATTTTAAAACAATACCTCGCTTTTCTAAAAGTGATCTGCTCCATATCTGAACTAATTATAGACACAGCTGCAAATCTATAAAAATTGTTTAAAAAAATCATAAGCAAATGATTTCAATTCCTAGCACACACTGTTTGTTCCCTTCCCAATGTGTACTTTTCCCTCTTCTTTTTCCTAAGAGAATTCCACTTTGGCCCAGGGTGGATGCTAATTAGTCCAAATCCACCATGAGAATTCTATCCCCCTAGTTAGTGGCAAGTTTAGGAAGGGGAAGTCAGCTGGAGTGGGGGTGGGGGCGTTCTGGAAAAGGTTTCCTTCTCCTAAAAGAGACACAGAAGGAGATATTCTCTTTCCTTCCTTGGAACATTGCTGGGTCAGGATGTGCCTCTGGAACCACTGCAGCCATATTGCCACCAGGTGGAGGGTGAAGCCCGGCATGGAAGAAGGCAGAGCTGATAGAATCACCAGGAGTAAAACAGAGCCTGAAGTATCATGCCTGGACTCCATCCTCCTTGGGTCCTCTTAGTTCTATGAAACAATGAATTGCCTAGCTGTTTGAGCCATGATGAGTCAGGATTTTCCATTATTTGCAGCCCAAACACCCTAACTAATAGGCAAGTACGCACTAAAGTTTGTGCACTCTGTTTATAGAACATTATGTCAGGCATTTAGTTCTAGGAAACAGGCTTATCTGATTTCCCAGTTCATGGCAGATTAAAAACAACAGCCCGTTAAAAGTGGAGAAAGAGCTGTTAAGAGACAGGTAGCCGGACAGAGAAGGAAGAGACATCAAGGCAGAAACAAGAACTGAGGAGGTAACAGTGTGGGATTATTTAAAGTTGGAACAAACAAGTCCTCTCACCTGCGTAGGCCTTGTGGCTATCAGAGTACATCTCAATGACTAATCCATAATGATGGCCACGAGCCATCAACGGAAGCTTGCTTTCTGTTTAGTGTATTGTTTTAGAAGGGGGTTGAGGCTGATTAATATTTAAAACTATTTCTTCGTAAACAAGGAAAAGGTTAAATGATTAAAGGGATACGCTTATCTGAAAAGGCACACAGAGAACAACTCTCCCTTGCGGTGCTCAATAAATGAGTGCTGTACATATATGCAAATAGAATCTGTTAGAAGTTAGCTTCACTGAGAGAAAAGGGAGAGGGAAAAATGAAGCAGTATCTTGATTGCTACGTTGAGAGGCTCATTTCAGCTTTGGTCCCCATGAGAAGCCCCAGTAGAAGAGAAGCAAAGCTGGCTATTGAGGACGTGGGGCTGCTCTTCTGAAAGTTACTTTATTTTAGTTCAGTGGCTCCGCAAGCCTGGCTAAGCTGTTTCCTCAGAAGCCTGCCAGCAGGAAGTAAATAAGCTGCTTGACTCTCCTCTTGAGGGGGTTGAACACTCGTAATTAAAATGTAAATAATTGTCAGGACCAACAGCTTGTAAACAAAAATAACTGGAAAGATCATAACTGAAATTGCACCACGCAAAACAGGTTCAAAGTCTTTGTCTACACAAACGCTAAGCCCAACAGTTGATTTAGTCACCTTGGTGAGAAATCATGCAAACCGAGTCATTTGCAAGCATGCACAGGAAACCAGCTGGTTGCTATACGTTGCTGACTCCAGAGACTAAAACTGAGGGAGACTTGTTTACCAAGTTCCCAGGGCATGGACAACTCAGAACACAAGTGTTACGATGAACTCAGGGCTTCTCTGCAATCAGCTGGTGCATCTGTGATCCCACACACCTTCCACTCCCTGGACTGGAAGAGGGGCTTCTTGCTGCACAGCTGTAGGTACAGCTCAGGCCCCACAACCCTGCCCACATCCTGCTGAGGCTGGAGGCACAAGATGAGCTGTCCGCACAGGCCAGCTGTAACTGCACAGTAACACCCACCAGGTGTTACTTTGGTTTTAAAATCCCCCTTCATTTGAGGAGGATCCTGAAACTTAAATAATATGCAAATAAAAGCTAAATAAAATGGGAGAAAACCTAATACCTTTTCTATCAAATTACCAACTAATGTGCATGTGTCTTATACATAGTAGGTACTCATAACTTTTAAAATAAATAACAAAAGATATATTAACCTGAGTATGAGGGAAATATATAAAGAATTAAAGAATTTTATTAAGAATGAAGCTTAAGACTATCAATTAATGGTTTTCAATGGCATTTTTTCCTTTCACACTAGTATATTACCATCTATACTGAGAATGTTACTGGTAAGTTGTTGTTAGCCAATATTTTGGTATTTGCTATATGCTCTACATTCACTATTTCATTCTGTTATCACAACAGCATGTGTACAATTATGAAAACCATTTCACAGATGGAGAAAATGAAACTTAGAGATGTAAAGTAATTTGCCTGGGAACACAGATTGAGGAAACACTTGGATTATCAAAAAGGTCCATTCCAATGCTAACGCCCTAACCATACATAGTTATTGACAATAGTTACACTGAAGGCTTCTAAGATTTTCTCTAGTTTTTTTAATTAAAGGGACCCAAGAATTTCTCACTTGCATTCTAATATGTTGTTTTGAGGGAGAGATGAGGCTAGAATCATGGCTAATATGTGGAAAATGATGAGAAACTACGATGCTCATGAAATCTTTTGTATGTTTATCACAGTGGAGAAAAGACTGAGACCTGATTTTAGAGTTTCTTATTGGAAATTCTAATTATTGAAACTGAGTTTAATCCAACAATACAGTACTCTCCAATTCAAGGTTCTAAATACTTTTCCTTCTAGTTTTTCATTCTCCTGAAATGCTTACTTGATTTTTGTTTCATTAAAAAAAAAACCAACTGATTTAAAGTTTTTTTATACTCTACATTCACTCATATTTTAGATTTATTCTTTCAAATAGTCATCGTTTATTGCCTTGATAATGTCTAAACAATTCCAAGTCTGCAGAAAAAGGTATGGCACCAGCGGCTTGTTTTTTGTTTGTTTTTTTTTTGCGGTACGCGGGCCTCTCACTGTTGTGGCCTCTCCCGTCGTGGAGCACAGGCTCCGGACACGCAGGCTCAGCGGCCATGGCTCACGGGCCCAGCCGCTCCACGACATGTGGGATCCTCCCGGACCGGGGCACGAACCCATGTCCCCTGCATTGGCAGATGGACTCCCAACCACCAGGGAAGCCCCAACGGCTTGTTTTCACACAGTCTTTCTTGCAGGGTCCCACTTTCCTCCTTGATTACCTGCTTTGGATTCACATGATATACAGGGTTTCATTTTGGTGATCTCCAAGTGGGTTCTACTTAAACTGCCTTTGGGATATATAGGCTAGTTCAGGTACCTGTATTTTAGTATACTGTTTTTCAATGTTAATTTAAGTATATATATTATAATTTAAATATATAGTTTATATATGTGTATATATATATGGCTTTTGTAACATATGTATGTTACAATATATGCTTGCTGTTCCAGCAGTACATGCTCACTGGAATAACGTATTAAATAACAAGAAGCATGTGAAGTTGAAGTGAAAAATTTTAGAAATTTTACTGCCAAAGATAATCATTTTTTAAAGTTTAGTGTTTACCTTCCGTATTTTGGAGTTAACTATTGATATTTTGTTAAAGTTCCCAACTCTCCTCTACTTGGGTAGGAACTTCTTTTCCCTTCATTTTTTTACTGACCCTATTCTGCTCAATTTGATTTCATTTCCAGAAGTTTCTCCTCTGGGTAGTGCCCTGTCCAGGAAGGGAGCTGCTGTCCTCAAATCCACTATTTTGTGGATCTCCTTGTCTCACATCCTCCAGACACCCAGTTGCTTCTCCTCTGCATCCATCTGCACAGACACTGTGGTTTGCTGTCACCTGCTTTTACTCCATGGTCTGTGCACATATCTCGCACCCGTTGTGGTTGCATACATTGTTAGTGGATTTTGGGGTTTTTTATTTAGTTGTTCAGTCTGTTTTTATGTAGAATTATAGAAAGATTAAAAAACCATGTCACTATTACTTCTATCTTCCCAGAATCTCCCTGTACTCTCAGGCTTTCTATTTTATAACAAGTTAAACTAGCTACAGAGCAAGATCAATGTCATTCTTAATTGTCCCCAGACTTAGAAATAATGTTCTCCATGGGATATGTTTGTCAACTTTGGCTGCACATCAGTAGCACCTTGGGAGCTGTAAAAATGCCAATGCCAGGGTCCCATCCCTGAGATTTAATTGGTCTGGGGTGGTGTGCTCCCCAGGTGATTCCAATGTATAGCCAAAGTTGACAACCAGTAATAATACAAAATAAGGAAAACAATTTTCAAAGCATTTGCAAGGTCTTTAGCAATCTACTGAGACCAAACTAGTTGCTTTCTGCTCAAGCTGCATGTGAGTGTAGTCTCTTCCCCATTCCTATCCCATGTGATTCAGGTTAGGCTGACCCATCCCCCAGCAACTGGAGTAGTCAAGTTACCCAGGTGTGCCCAGTCAGGGTGCTCCGTTCCTGTCCTGGGATAGACACATGACCCAAGTCGAACCAATGAAAAAATTTCCCACGATATTTACTAGGGTTATCATAAAAGAAGCACTCTCTTTTCACAGAAATTGTGAGCTGAAAGATCACTGAATCTTGAACTTCCTTAGGCTATCTTTACTCCAAAATCAGGAAAATCTGCCTGAGAATCAAGCATAGAGAGGAAAGCACTGTTGAGAAATGGAAAGAGTAGACAGTATCCTGATAAGTGTTGATGGAGTTTTTAGGGGTCCAAAGTATAATACCCCTCTTTGCCTAAATTCAGAATAATTGAGAGATAGATGAGAGGTTAGGTAAATGGAGATGAAATCGTTACTGAGAAGCTGACTGAGGTCATGGCTTTGGATTGCTGCCCAAAAGAACTTTCTAAGGCTCTGCTCCTTAGTTAATCGGATTTACAACCAGTCACTGGCATGGCTGAGATCTTTAGACTTTGCCCTCCACTGCAGACTGCACAAGGTAGTAGGGCAGACTGGAAGACAGACCATCTTATCAGAGAAAATGAAGGGCACTGGGAGAGCCGAACCATGCCCACATGCCAGATACTTTTTCCAATTCCCCAGCTGAATAACTCTCTCCTAGGCTATGGCTCGTGGTTCGGTGACCTGAGGTTCTGCTATATTTTAGCCCCTACTTGCCCCCATTGCATCAGTGTGCCCACAGATCTAGATCACTCCTCCTATGAATGAGGAATGAATGAGGAGTTGGAGAGTGCTAGAGCTCTTCTCATGCTTGTTCATCCTCAAAGAGTCACAACTGCTCGAATCTTGGATCTTGGATCTTGGATCCAGCTACATATAAAGCCACCTGTACTCCTGAATTTCCCAATTGCAATCAAATAAATTCTCTTTCTTTGTTTAAGCCAGTGTGATGTAGGTCTTTGTCATTTACAAACCTGAAGTTTTGATGAATACATTAGCTAATTTTCTTATATTTAATAAAATCAATTTCAAGAAACGTGTATTGAGTGGCTAGAGGGAAATACCATCTTTTCTAGTGCTGTAAATGGGCCTCCTTTGAGGGCACCTTAGGTTTAGTATTGGATTTGGATGCGACTGCCCTTTTGGAATCTTTATAACATGGCCTTATCGACAGGCTTTCCACGTTCCTATCACTGCTTCTTCACCCACTCCCTTCCGGTCTGGGGCGGTAAGTTTCAGTATTACCGGGCCCTAGCATACTGCACCATCCTTTAGAATTCCTCCACCTGCCCATACCTTTTGTAAATAGTCCTTTGATTAAGCCTCCTTGAGTTATTCTACTTGTTCTTTGACTGTAGCGCCTTTTCCCATTGGCCTCCTGACTGAGAGCAGATCAGTCATTATGTTACATTGACCCAGATGTACCTTCACTGGCACTAAAATGTCCTCAAAGAGCTGACATAGTCACTTTTAAATATAGCTACTATACAAAGGTCAAAACCTTTGAATGTTTTACCCAAGAGAAACTTTTTACCCACCCCACCTACTCACTCCCCTGTCCTGCAAACAAGGACAACATTTGGCTATCTATTGAAGAAAAATCAATTTTTCAAAAGAAATATTCCCCTCCTTTTTTCCCTGATCAGATTATCAAGAATAAAGCAAACATCCAGATAGGAAAAGTATTTGCTCATCTCAGAATTCTCCAAGTGGTGAGAAGACATTTAAAAATTCACTTAGTTAATTTAAACTGTAAATATTGTTTTAAAGTATCACATAAGAAAAGGAGCTTGAGAATAAAGCATTTTTTTTGTGGGGGAGGGATAATGTGCTGTGGCTTTTTGTGTACTATTCTCAGATGAGTGAATTATTTCTTTCTACTTTTTCCCCTCTCTTTTTTTCTCTTTAACCAAGGAGGAAAGAATCAAAAGTGTCATTTCTAATCTTCAGTTTTTTCTCATTTCTTATCTACTAACTTCATTTGCTATTAAAAGAGCACTATACACAATTAAAATTACTTTTTGGAGGGGTATTTTAAATGGTACTGAAGTGCTGCTGAGGTTCTTTTAGCTACACAGTATAAACAAGTCAGTAGCTTTCACCACATTTCAAAATAACCAATGAGAAAACGTTATGGAAAAAAGACACATCCCATGCACACAGTATGAAAGGGCATAAAAAATTTATGAGCAGCCTTAACAAGAAATGTGCATGACTGATATGAAGACAATTATATTACTTTATTGAATGTATAAAGAAGATGAATAACAATAATAAAAATGAGCATTTCTGTGTACTTTGTGCTAGGGCCTATGCTCCATGTTTTCCCTGTGTCACCTCCTTATCTATGAAGCTGAGAAGCAGCGCAGTAGCCAGCACTCTCTTGGGCCTGACTTGGTTTCCTTAACTTCTCTGTGCTTCAGCTCTCCATCTGTAAAACCAGGAGAGGTACAATATATATATCACAGAATTGTTATAAGATTTAAATGTCACTACAAATAAAGTGCTCAGAACGGTGCCTGGCAAATAGCAAGCGACTGCTATAGTTACCTTCACCACTTCTTACAACAGCCTCATGACACGGGCACCATTATTATAATCAGTTACAGAGGAAGAAGCTGATATCAGGGAGGCTAGGGGCTTGCCTAATGTCATCCAGCAAGTAAGTGACTGGGATTCCTATGCTGGCTTGTCTAACTCAAGAGCTAGGACTCTGTATTTATTACATGTTTGTGTTTCTAGATAAGAAGGCAATGGTATTTGTTTTGTGACTTTGTAGAGTAATTCTAGAGTTCATCTGGTAAAATTAACAATGTGTTAAAAATAGAGAAATAGGAGATTAGTCATAGATGGTTGCATCAAAATTGTAAATATTTCTATGTTAAAATAGAAGATAATTAGGGTGATGGAAACGTTTTCTATCTTCATTGTAGTAGTAGTTACACAACAGTAATCCTTTTAAGTTTAATTAAGTCCCATGTGTTTATTTTTGTTTTTATTCCCATTACTCTAGGAGGTGGGTCATAAAAGATCTTGCTGTGTTTTATGTCAAAGAGTGTTTTTCCTATGTTTTCCTCTAAGAGTTTTATAGTGTCTGGTCTTACATTTAAGTCTTTAATCCATTTGGAGTTTATTTTTGTGTATGGTGTTAGGTAGTATTCTAATATCATTCTTTTACATGTAGCTGTCCAATTTTCCCAGCACCAGTTATTGAAGAGGCTGTATTTTCTCCATTGTGTGTCCTTGCCTCCTTTATTGTAAGTCAGGTGACCATATGTGCATGGGTTTATCTCTGGGCATTCTATCCTGTACCATTCATCTATATTTCTGTTTTTGTGACAGTACCATACTATCTTGATTACTGTAGCTTTGTGGTATCGTTTGAAGTCGGGGAGCCTGGTTCCTCCAACTCCGTTTTTCTTTCTCAAGATTACTTTGGCTATTTGGGGTCTTTTGTGTTTCCATACGAACTGTAAAATTTTTTGTTCTAATTCTGTGAAGAATGCCATTGGTAGTTTGATAGGGATTGCATAAAAAGCTTTTGCACAGCAAAGGAAACCATAAATAAGACAAAAAGACAACCCTCAGAATGGGAGAAAATATTTGTAAATGAAACAACAGACAAACGATTAATCTCCAAAATATACAAACAGCTCATGGAGCTCAGTATCAAAAAAACAAACAATCCAGTTAAAAAATGGGTAGAAGACCTAAAAAGACATTTCACCAAGGAAGACATACAGATGGCCAAGAGGCACATGAAAAGATGCTCAACATCACTGATTATTAGAGAAATGCAAATCAAAACTACAGTGAGGTATATCACCTCACACCCGTCAGAATGGCCATTATCAAAAAATCTAGGAACAATAAATGCTAGAAAGGGTGTGGTGTAAAGGGAACCATCCTGTACTGTTGGTGGGAATGTGAATTGATACAACCACTATGGAGAACAGTATGGCGGTTCCTTAAAAATCTAAAAATAGTACTATTGTGTGACCCACACAATATGGGGGTCACACAATAGATGGAGTGCAATCCCACTACTGGGCATATACCCTGAGAAAACCATAATTCAAACAGAGACATGTACCACAATTTTCATTGCAGCACTATTTACAATAGCCAGGACATGGAACCAACCCAAATGTCCATCAACAGATGAATGGATAAAGAAGATGTGGCAAATATATACAATGGAATATTACTCAGCCATAAAAAGAAACAAAATTGAGTTGTTTGCAGTGAGGTGGATGGACCTAGAGTCTGTCATACAGAGTGAAGTTAAGTCAGAAAGAGAAAAACAATTAACATATGCTAACACATATACATGGAATCTAAAAAGAAAAGAAAAGGTACTGATGAACCTAGTTGCAGGGCAGGAATAAAGAGGTAGACATAGAGAATGGACTTGAGGACATGGGGTGGGAGGGCGAAGCTGGGGTGAAGTGAGAGTAGCATCAACATATACACTACCGAATGTAAAATAGTTGGCTGGTGGGAAGCAGCAGCATAGCACAGGGAGATCGGCTCAGTGCTTTGTGATGACCTAGAGGGGTGGGATAGGGAGGATGGGAGGGCGGCTCAAGAGGGAGGGGATATGGGGACATGTGTATGCACATGGCTGATTCGCTTTGTTGTGCAACAGAAACTAACACAGTATTGTGATGCAATTATACTCCAATAAAGATCTATTAAATTTTTTTAAAAAGTGAAAAAACAAAAAACCCCACAGTAATGCTAGCCAAAACTCTTAAACTTTACACTTACAAGTGAATTTTATTTGTGAAAATTATTCTGCAATAAAACTTGGGGAAAAAAGAAGATAACTCTTGTTTAAAAGGTAAGCAATCAAGTAGGGGGAAATTTACCCAAATAGAACAAACAGTTAATAAGTTTGCTATAGCACCAACCAAAGCTAGTCAATCATATAACCTATGATGCAGCAATTCCAGTCTTGTGTATATACCCAGAAATGAGTGCTTATATCTGCCAAAAGACATGTAAAGAATGTTCATAGCTGCCTTATTCATAATAATAGCTCCAAACTGCAAACAACCCAAATTTCTATCAACAATAGGATGAGTAAATAAATTGTGTTATATCCATACAGTAGGAAATAACACAGCAATGAAAACGAATATATGATATTTGCAACATGGATGAATCTCCCAAACACAATGGTGAATGAAAGAAGCCTGACACAAGAGTACACACAGGATGTTTCCATTTATAAAAAGTATAATACAGGCTAAACTTATCTATGATGATAGCGATTAGAACATTTGGGAGTGGTGACTGCTGACTGGGAGGAGATATGGGGGAGCTTCTGGGTGCTAAAAATGTTCTATATCTTTATGCACCCAAATGTTCATAGCAGCACTATTTGCAACAGCCAAGATATGGAAGCAACCTAAGTTTCTAGCAACAGATGAATGAATAAAGAAGATGTGGTGTGTGTGTGTGTGTGTGTGTGTGTGTGTGTGTGTGTGTGTTTGTGTATAATGGAATACTACTCAGACATAAAAAAGAATGAAATTTTGCCATTCGCAACAATATGGATGGACTTGGAGGGTATCATGCTTAGTGAAATGTATCACACAGAGAAAGACAAATACTGTATGTTATAACTTATATATGGAATCTAAAAAATAAAACAAACTAGTGAATATAACAAAAAGAAACAGACACAGATATAGAGAACAAACTAGTGGTTACTGGTGGGGAGAGGGATGAGGGGAGAGGCAAGATAGGGATAGGGGATTAAAAGGTACAAACTACTATATATAAAATAAATAAGCTAATAAATAAATAAATAAATAAGTTACAAAGATATACTATAGAGCACAGAGAATATAGCCAATATTTTATAATAACTATAAATGGAGTATAACCTTTAAAAATTGTGAATTACTGTGTTGTACATGTGAAACTTATATAATGTTATAAATCAACGATACCACACACAAATGTTCTATATCTTGATCTGGGTGGTGGTTACATGGGTGTGTACATATGTAAAGACTCGTTGGACTGTACACTAAGATTTGTTTACTTTCCTGTATGTAAACTACACCCCCCCAAAAAAAATCTGAATTAATGAAATGGGCAAAGGACTTGAGATCACAAAAGAAATCAACTGACATAACTCTCATGGACACATAGATGCACATTCCATCTGAGTAATCAGGCAAATGCAAATGAAAGTTATTTTTAAGTTAAAATACCTATAGCTGAGCAAGATAGGAAGTTATGAGGAAGATGCTGAGACGGATTTACATGCAAATGATTATCAAGGAAGTTCTTAAATGAGAAGCCAGTAAGGGAGTGGAAGTAGTGGAATAGGGGAGGGGAGCTCTGGAATGTAAATGACACCGCATAGTTTATTCTGTCTCAAGTCAAGTGATCTGGGCTTTCACACTCCTCTACTAGTCAGAAGTTGACTACCTGCTGCCCTGGGCTGAGGGGACAGAACATCAATTCCCCCCATCCCACCCCATTTCTGGCTCCCAGTGCATCCTGCCTAAGGGGCTCCTGTAGCCCAAAGGTAGTTCTCTGGAGAAGGCTGCCAGAAGTTACAATAAAGTTAATTGTGCAGAAGCTGGGGGGATGGGCAGATACAAAAGAGGAATCCAGGGAATCTAGGTGGAGTGTTGATGGTATTTCAACAATTGTCTTGATGTCAGGTTAGGGGGATAGCAGCATGAGGTATCATCTTGCATGAGATTGAAATGACCAATTATGACCGGTTGAGCAAGTAGATAAATACAGCCGGGAATGAATGAATGGTCTTTCCTCAGACTACTCTTTCCAATAAACTTCCCATACTCAGCTCCGGACGCGCAGGCTCAGTGGCTATGGCTCACGGGCCCAGCCGCTCCGCGGCATGTGGGATCTTCCCGGACTGGGGCACGAACACGTGTCCCCTGCATCGGCAGGCGGACTCTCAACCACTGCACCACCAGGGAATCCCCCATACTTTTTAAAAAATTTATTTATTTTATTTCTTTATTTTTGGCTGCATTGGGTCTTCGTTGCTACATGCGGGCTTTCTCTAGTTGCGGCGAGCGGGGGCTACTCTTTGTCGCGATGCGTGGACTTCTCATTGCTGTGGCTTCTCTTATTGCAGAGCACGGGCTCTAGGTGCGCGGGATTCAGTAGTGTGGCACGTGGGCTCAGTAGTTGTGGCTCACGGGCTCTAGAGCACAAGATCAGTAGTTGTGGCTCACAGGCTTAGTTGCTCCGCGGCATGTGGGATCTTCCTGGGCCAGGGCTCGAATCCATGTCCCCTGCATTGGCAGGCAGATTCTTAACCACTGTACCACCAGGGAAGCCCCTAAACTTCCCATACTTCTAATATAAAATAGGTGCTTTGTTGCCAGGGTTAGCCAAAGGGAGACAGATGTAGGAGATTTATAGGCAAAGAGGTAAGGAGTTGATTTGTTCAGGAAACTTTGGGATCCCATTGAAGTCTTAAAATTTGACAAGTCATGTATGTGCCGCTTGGGTTCTGAAATTCTGTGTTTATTTTCTCTGGCAGGTCTATTTGGTCAGGCTCCAGTCTTGTCCTACCTTGTGCAGTCACATACAGCCCCCCTCTTTGCTAGAGTACATTGCAGTTTAAGATATTTGACCTTAATGACATCCTGTGAGGCAGCAGGGCCAGTTGTTTCCCAGATGAGGAAAGTGAGGTTAGACCCTTCTCAAATTTAGCGGCACATCACAGTCACTTGTGAGAGTTATGTAAACTATTGTTTGGAGTGCCTGGAGGTGGGGACCAATCCTTGTCTTTTAAAAAGCTCCCAAGGTGATCCTGAAGTACAGCCAGATTTGGGAACACAGGGATTAAGTGACCTTCCCAGGGTCCTGAGGAAAGTAAGAAAACACACCCAGGCCATTAATTTATTTTTTGTTCATCCACCCACCTATTTATTGAGCATTTACATTATGACAAGTATTCTGCTAAATACTGGAAATGCATCAGAGAAGACAGTTGTAATTCCCCTGGCCTCATAAAAGATCATGGTCTGGGGATGTCATTAGGGTATAAAGTGTGAGGAGCTGGGTATTGCATCGTACAGTTCCCTGGATACCGTTCAAAGCTGGGCAGACAAAGCCTGCAGTGAACTTGGGGATGAGATAGACATTGAACTAAGAATTCCAAATATGATAAACCTTATAAAATTAGAGCTTTAGTGTATTTAGGGAATGATAATGTCAATCATCTTCACATACAGGAGAGTCACTGGTCATTTGGGGCCACTGGCACTGTCCTGTGAAAACAGTCGAAACTACTAACTGGTTTTATATGTATATATACATCAAGTGCTCTCTTTCATTCAAACATTACAGAAGCCCATGGGTAGGCTGCCCCTGACCTTTTGATCTCAAATTCCACAAACCAGTTTAGACTCCCTGCTGTGGGAATTTTTTGTTGTTTTTTTTTTAGTTAACTAAGCCAAAGACAATCCTGCAGAGAACTTGCCTAGAGTCCAAACAGATATACAATTCACCCGTTACTTCCCATCTTTTTCTAATGATTCAGTTGAGGACTAAAGGAGGTTTTTAAAGATAAGACAGGCAGACATATGGCATTTGGTGAAGTTGAGCACACAGGTTTTAAGGTTTTAAGGCCTTTAGACAAGCATTCTCCCAAAGCAAGTGTGAGCCATTTGTCTGAGTCCTGCAGCAGAGCACCTGGTGAGGGCAACAAGATGGGATTTCTCTTGCATGAGGATTGGAGAATAAAGGCTTTCCTGGATCAGGGCAGCTCCATGGAGAGTCAAGGGAAGAGATGCAGCATGCTTTCCTTCTACACAGCATCTGCCAACACGTAGACCATTTGCCCCATAAAGTTGGGCTCTCTTGGTGTTTAAAAATATAATCTATTTCTGCAAAGTATCCTTAGCATATTTTTAGCAAGACTCAAGATAATTTTAAAGAATGATTTAGTCTTCCTAACGCTATTCTTATAGACTCTTGCTGTTCTGATTTATCGTCAGATTGTCTCTTTTTTCATTTTGTATTCATCAAATTCCTCATGACAATCATGTCAATTTCTTTAAATTCTTCTCCTTTTTCTTCCTCTTTGGCATCATTTATGATCTCACTTGGGGCAGGGGGCGGGGTGATTGGTACTACAGGAGCCAGTTAAGTTTTGGATTTCAAAGTATTTCCCTGAACACAGTATAACATCAACAAAGCAAGTAATTAAACTGAGTAGGTGCTGACTGTGGATGAAGCGTATGCCAAGTTGTTAACACAGCAAGTCATTAAGCAAAGTGATTGCTAAACTCAATAAGGCAAGATTTGCCCTGGATAAGCTATCCTGGGATAATACCATAAACGAGTTGACTACATTAGGCAAACTTCCAACCAGGGAAAAGGTTGAAGACAAAAGATAACTTGGCACTAAACAACCTTCCAGAGTTGGAGAACAAGAGGGGACCTCAAAAGATAATCAGGTCTAAGCCCTGTTCTTTTTTTTTACTTTTTATTGGAGTATAGTTGCTTTACCATGCTGTGTTAGTTTCTACTGTACAGCAAAGTGAATCAGCTATATATATATATACATATATCCCCTCTTTTCTGGATTTCCTTCCCATTTAGGTCACCACAGAGCATTGAGTAGAGTTCCCTGTGCTGCCCTGTTCTTAAATACACAATTAACTGACCCCTCTGGGCTGTATTCCTACCCACTCTGGTTTTCAAAGCTAAACAGAATAAACATGCAACTTATTTATTAAAAATAGTTTATTGCAATGTTTAATACTTTTAAATGATTCTTCCTTCTGTCCAAATGAAGGCTCTCCCTCATTTAAGATGTTTTTCTTGGTCAAATTTCTGGCCTCCTGAAAGGAATTGCTCACCACCTTTTTCATTAAAGGGATTAAACCTGCAGGCTCTAGAGCCAGACTACCTTTACCCACAGTTAGTTCTTAATCTCTTCCTTAACTTGCCTGAGTTTCTTCAATGGTAAAATGAAAATACTACCAGTTACCTACCTCAGAGAGTTGCTGTGAGGATTAAATGAGATAATGTTTTTAAAGTTCTTGATTACTACTAGTATATGCTAAGTATTCAATAATGATAATAATAATTGTTATTAAATGATTCCTATATTTGAAGGTGATAATTGAACCAATCTCTTAGTCTTCTAAGCATTAAAAAATTCAAATTCCCTTTAGAAAACTTCAAAATTGCCTTGCTTTTTTTCTGGACAATCAGTCTGAGGCTATTTAACATCATGGTTGATATCCCTACATATTCAAAAAACTAAGAAATTTACTATATTACACTACGTGTTTTTATAATGGTGACCTTGAATCTTTAAAGGAAATATTGCACGATATTCAGTATACTGAAATTCTTCTTACTTTGAGGAAGAGGTCAACCATGATACATACTAGTTTTTCCTTTTTAAATCAACCCTTAAAAGAAAAATCAGCAATTAGCCATGTCCAGAGAAAAGAGTGATGAAAAGTAATAGACATGCTCTTTGCTCTTATAGTGCTTACAATCTGGAGGGAGAGGCAGATATTAATAAAACAGTCATAAAAAATGAGGGCCTAATTAATAAGTGCTATAAAGAAATGAAGCATGTTTCTGTGTGCCTATACTAAATAGAAGTCTGACCTCACCAGGTTTCCCTGAGGAAGTAACTCTAGAACCAAGACCTAATGACTCAGTAGGTGAGAACCTGGGACCAAGTGAATGGGGCAGTTAGGCTGTTAGTGGCAGCTGTAGGAGGGAGCTGTTTTGCCTGAAGTGGCCTGTGGTGAGGGCTGGGTAGCAGGGAGAGCATCAGGAAAAAAGAAGATCAGAAAGAAAGGCAGCGTGGCTGGGGAGCTGACAGCAAGGGTGGGGAATACCACTAGATAAGGCCAGAGGAGACAGGCCAGTCCCTGCAGGACCTTACAGGCCTTGCTAAGGATTGCTGTCCTCATCTAAAGAGTCGTGGGAAATCGCTGAAGATTTTAAGCAGATCGTATAGAACAAGATCAGACCTGCATTTTGCAAAGGTGACTATGACTACAGTGTGGGAAATGGACAGGTAAGGGGGCTGTAATGGTTGCAGGGAGATCATTTAGGAGACAACGGTAGAAGTGTAAGACATATTTGTAACTTGAACAGGGGTCTTCAGAGTAGAGATGGGAAGAAATGGACTCATGTTATAAATATTTACAGGTAGGACATGGTGATGGGTAGATGTGGGGGCTGAGAAGGAAGTAGGAGTTCGAATGACTCCTATGTTTCTGACATGAGTAATTGAAAGAATGAGGTACCACTTACTAAGATGGTGAACACTGTAAGAGAACCTAGTCTGGGTGTAGATTAGGAATTTTACCTCAGACATATTGAGTTTTATATAATTAGAAGATTTCCAGTAAGCATGGAATCCAAACAAAAAAAGGATGGAGAGTCCTGATGGACATTTCGTCCAACTATGGTTATCATGGTTCTTTAGTGACTGTGTTTATGTTAGCTACATTTAGTATCTGTCTTTCTAGAATAGTTAGAACAAACCTTGCAAACTTTTCTGTAATGTATTGATAGTGCCGTAGGGTCTGGATCAGTCCAGTAAAAGATGTCAGATTGAACATGAGCACTCAAATCCCTTCCTTCCTTCACCCAGCTAAGAAAACAATAGAATAATTTTAATAAAATGCACAAGGACAAAGGGAGTGGGATAGGAAACAACATCAATAAAATTTTAGAAACTAGGAAGCAGAGAGACAAGTACTAACTGAATTAGGATAGTCAATAAAGCTGAATCTTAAACTTGATGATAACCAACCCAATTTACAATACAGAGCCCTAAAAAAACTGGAGCAACAGATACTTTAGGAAGTGAGAATGAGGGTGGGGATTACAACACAGGAGATTTAGTGGAAAGTCTTTTTAAGAAGCTAGGAGATCCCTAATTCCCTACTCCTATTCCTTGCAGGCAGGAGACTGCCTCTGCCTCATTCAGTATGAAACTGAAGGCTTATTCCCATGCCAAGAACTAACAGAGGGACTCTAGATTGAGATCAGGGAAAGGAAGAGGACTACTATTTTGAATACCAGGGATTAAATGTAAATATTTAAATTGTGTGTTGAGACTTCCTCAATCTTTTTCCTCCACTTGGTTCCCAGAACACTGTTAGCCAGGCTTATGTTTTCTTGGCAAAAGGCTGGAAGAATTCTCTGGGTAATCTAATCAGCCTTAGAGAAAAGATACTGACATGGGTCCAGTATGTTGGCCTATGTTACATCATCCTGTAGTAAACTCAATGGAGAATCCCCTTCTGCATGCAGCGCATCCCCTTTTCAGTGCCCCATTCTTAAAATAAAACTAGACAGCCAGTGATCATCAGATATGTGAGGAATGCCTATTAATGCAAACAGAAGGAAGCAACTTGAAGGAAACAAGGTCTGCCAAGAGGAAATTTAGAAAACAAACTATCTTGTCTTTAGAGAGATAAGAGAAGATATGAAACAATAACAGGTTAGCTATAAAAGGAATAGTCAGTAAACTCAAAAGGAACTTAGATATTAAAAACATGACATAGAAATGAGAAATTCAATATAAGGGCTAAAAGATAAAGTTAAGGCAATCTCCCAAGAAGTAGCGTAAAAGACTAGTGTATGGATAGTAGGAGAGAAAAGATGAAAATTAGAGGAGCTGTATGGGAGGTCCAATATCTAATAATAGGATTACTAAAAGAAAAGAACAGAGGATAGTAAATCATAACAAAAAAATTAATGAAAATATCCTACAATCTCAGTTTCCAGAGTGAAGGGCCCACCAACTGCCCAGAACAATGGGTAAAAATAGATGCCCACCTGAGAATCTTACGATAAACTTTCATTGATATAAGCTATCATTGATATAACCTATCGATTGATTTCATTGATATAACCTATAATAATGCCTGGCACATAGTAGGAACACAATAAATTTGTAATGAAGAATAAACAAAAAATCCAGAACAAGAGGGACAAGGAATTCTGACAACTGAATATTAGATATAATGAAAATCACGGTATGACTGTCTTAGTCTGTTCGGGCTGCTGTAACAAAACACCACAGACTGGGTGGCTTGTAAATAACAGAAATTTATTTCTTACTGTTCTGGAGGCTGGAAAGTCCAAGATGAAGGCACTGGAAGGTTTGGTGTCTGGTGATCGCCCACTTTCTGGTTCATAGATGACGCCTTCTTGCTATAACCTCACATGGCAGAAGGGGCAAGGGATCTCTTTGGGGTCTCTTCTTTTTTTGCGGTACGCGGGCCTCTCACTGTTGTGGCCTCTCCCGTTGCGGAGCACAGGCTCCGGATGCGCAGGCTCAGCGGCCATGGCTCACGGGCCCAGCCGCTCCGCAGCATGTGGGATCTTCCCGGACTGGGGCACGAACCCGCATCCCCTGCATCAGCAGGCAGACTCCCAACCACTGGGCCACCAGGGAAGTCCTGGGGTCTCTCTTATAAGGGCACTACTTCCAGTCTTGAGGGCTCTACCCTCAAGACCTAATCACTTCCTAAAGGCCCCACTTCCAAATATCATCACTTTGGGAATTAAGTTTTAACATATGAATTTTGGAGAGGCACAATCATTCAGTCCACAGCAGACTACATAGAGAGAACAGGCAGAGGGGAAGAGAGCTCATGATGGAAGTGGGGAATGAGGGAGACAGAGGGCTAAATCCTCACCTTCTAGAGTGGAATGACAATAGAGAATGTCTAAAATGTAAAACCCACAAAGAATTAAAACAAGTTGTTTAGCAATATGGAGGTAAATACCTTAAGAATCAGCTGTTTAGGTCTTCCCTGGTGGCGCAGTGATTAAGAATCCACCTGCCAATGCAGGGGACACGGGTTCGAGCCCTGGTTCCGGAAGATCCCACATGCCGCAGAGCAACTAAGTTCGTGTGCCACGACTACTGAGCCTGCACTCTACAGCCTGTGAGCCACAACTACTGAGCCCGCGTGCCACAACTACTGAAGCCCACGCGCTTAGAGCCCGTGCTCCGCAACAAGAGAAGCCACAGCAATGAGAAGCCACGCACTGCAACGAAGAGTAGCCCCTCTCGCCACAACTAGAGAAAGCCCGTGCGCAGTAACGAAGAACCAAAGCAGCCAAAATTAAATAAATAAATTTTTTAATAGAAGAATCTGCTGTTTAGGTAGGGAATGAAAATAATTACCTCTAGATTGTGAGAAATGGGATAGGGAGGTAGGGACTAGAGACTGTTGTTTTCAAACAAACCTTGAAGGACTCTGACTCTTTAAATTATGTGTATGTGGTGGGACTTTCCTGGCAGTCCAATGGTTAAGACTCCGTGCTCCCAATGCGGGGGGCCAGGGTTTAATCCCTGGTTAGGGAACTAGATCCCACACACCACAACTAAAGATCCCGCACACGGCAACGAAGATGCCACGTACTGCAACTAAGACCCAGAACAGCCAAATAAATAAATAAATATTAAAAAAAAATATATGTGTATGTGTAACTTTAGTAAAAATAAAATATAAATTAGACAAATCAGGCCCTGGAAGTGTACTGCTTGGGTACATTCCAGTTCCTAACACTTATTAATAGCATGATGTTGGGTAAATTATTTAATTTCCTCGACCATCAGTTTCTTCATGTGAAAAATGAAAATAGCAGTGGTACCTATTCTGTAGAGTAGTTGAGAGGATTAAATTAAGTAAAGCTTGTAGAGCTTAATCTAGCCCCTTGCCTGGTCTACATTCTGGCATTTGGGGGCTTCCTTTTGCTTTGCTTCTTGCCAATCGTGCTTCTTTTATTCACTCAGTTTTTCCTTGGATTATCATATTACCATCACATTTCAGATAAGATTGGCTTCCCAGATATTATACCCAGTTCATTTTGCTTGGAATTCTGAGTGCTCTCAAATACATTGAAAGGTTATACCAATATCTCGCTAAAGGTCAAAAGCATGTATGGCCTGATCCCATCCTCATGAATATGAGGAATTCTTCCAGCATATATCTGGAATGCATTCACCATGCATTTACTCATAATCTGCATTTTCTTCTTTATTTTTTTTTGCAGTACGCGGGCCTCTCACTGTTGCGGCCCCTCCCGCTGCGGAGCACAGGCTCTGGACGCGCAGGCTCAGCGGCCATGGCTCATGGGCCCAGCCGCTCCGTGGCATGTGGGATCTTCCCGGACCGGGGCACGAACACGTGTCCCCTGCACTGGCAGGTGGACTCTAAACCACTGCGCCACCAGGAAAGCCCTTCTTTATTCTTTTTTTTTTTTTTTTTTCAGTACAATGGACACATGGTACTCTATAAAATCAGGGGAAAAATGGACTTATTTTAAAAACAACTCTTCTGTCATAAGTTTACAATTTCATGTGACTGTGTGAATTTTACTAGTTTGAAAGAGCTAAATTATTTCCAAGTTCCTAGTGGCACCTCCTTGTTCCTACCCATCAAAGCAATATTCACAGCCTGTCTGGGGCATAAATTAACCCCAATTTGCCAATATAAAATTGAGGCTCACTGGCTTGTCTGAAAACCACCACCAGAAAGGGGCAGGGTGAAGACTCAAGTTCAAGTTTTCTCATTCTAAGCTAAGTGTTCTTTCTACCATATGAACTGAGTGCCTATCAATAAGTGACTTTATCTCTCTGGTCTCAAATTCATGACATGAAGGTATGAAGTAGATGACCTTTAAGTTCCTACCAGCTCTAACATTCCATGAATTGCTGAGGTACCTGACAAGAGTTAGCCTGTATCATTAACAATATTTATTTCTGCCACATAGGGACTGCAGATTCCACTAAGTGCCCAAAAGTCCATATGATTATGAAGTCTAGGTTACTTATGTGCAATGTTCACTCCCTGCCTTATTCATATATACCAAGGTACAAAGTAGCTTTGGGTTTTATTTTCACATTTGCAATCACTTGGGAATTTTATCAAGGCTGAGCAAGAGATTTGGAAACTCATAATGCATTTCTGAAGAAGCTGCAAGGGTTGTGAAATTCACCAGGCTCTAATCTTCCTGAGAAAATGGGAGCTGACTGGACAAGACAGCTCATTTCCAGTAATGTTCCTGGGTAATTCTCTGGAAATAATGGAGAGGGCATGGTAATTGCAGCCCAGTTTTATGCTTTCAGTTAGGGCTGTATGCAGTGGAACACCCACAAAATTTTTTTCTCCCTCTGCCCCAGACACTCACCCAGCAAGCTACACTTGGAGCCAGGAGAGGCCATAAATAATACAGCCCAGCCCAGTTCCCTGTGGGAACTCAAAAGATTCAAAAACTAAGTTAATGCCAGCGACTGGATACAGATCAAAGAGATAGAGTGAGATTGCCTTTTGTTTAACTGTTGGCTTAATCCTGTGATTAGCTGCGTGACCCACTTTTTTAGGTATTCCACTGCACTTGCCCACCCCTCACAACAATTAGTCAGAGGTCTTCCTCAGTCTGAGTGGTTTTAAGCCTTGATAAATTATGTCTCTGTGAGAGATAGTCTTCAGTCTGTGCTTAAAGACCCACGATCAACACTTAAGAAAATTATTTTGAAAAAGAAATTGCTATGAAATGAAACTGTTCTTAGAGCTGATTGGGACTAAAGGCATAGTCCCAAACACCCTTCATAAGTACCCATAAGCAACTTCTGAAGATGGTCTAATGCACTGATTAGAAGTTACTGATCCTTGAGCATGTCAATACTTAATGAACCATTAAGTAAAGTTAATTATTATAACAATGCAGAGTAAAAAAATCCATCCTGGTCTTTGCTTTTCCCATGCATTCATAAGGGAGTGGGGGTTAAAATTGGGAAGGGGCGATGATGGTGATTATATTCCAGAGACTACTCCGAGGCAGACTGAACTTTTACTGTGTATCAGTGCCTCCCTGTCCGTGGCAGTCTCTCTCCACCTAACAACGCATCCATAGAGCTCTCCCATTAAAATGTTGTCCTGTAAAGAATACGATAAAATCAGTCAAAATGATGTATAAAACCTGGTTCCGTTTACAGTGTTCCCTCTTGCAGGGATATTTTCATTTTAGTAGCTCTTAGGACAAATGAGAGAGTCTGGGATCAGGGTTTACTTTGGGGGAGGGACTAGAAGGGGAAGGAATGAGCTTCTTGTACACCCTTGCTTAAATCTGCAATGGACTGAACTTGAAAACAAGAATGCGTGTAAAGCTCTTAGCATAGTGGTTGGCACATAGTGAATGCTCAATAAATGTTAGCTAGTATTTTTACTGTAATTTTATCATATGGATCCTATCACTTAGCTCCTATTACCTAGGGCATTGACTGAACATTCATTGATAAGGGGGTGATAGAATCCACATTAAATAAACTGTTTGGGCCTTGCTCAGAGTCTGTTGGCTTCTGCTCTGGGCTGGTAACTAGAAAACAATGCCGTTAGCTTTCTTGACCCTTACTAATGGGATCCTGTGAAATAGCCAGGGGGTTACAATTTTACAAAATCTGACAGGAAAACTTTTCAAAGTTTTGGACACTTACAAGCTTCCCCAGAAGGGCCACAAGCCTAGAGACTTTGCTGAGATGTCAACTTGAACTGAAAGGTTTCTGAGGCCAGTAAGTCAGTTGCTGTGCTGATGAACAAGGCCAGAAACTGCCTGGCATGTGTGTCTCAACTTCCTGGTGTTGTTCTCAACTTGTTTCATAGGCAGTCAGTGGTGTTATTATTTTGTGTGTGTGTGTCTCCCAGTTGCTAGTTCTGGCAATACAAGTGAAGCTCTAAGAAAATGATTGTTCTTAGCCAGGCAATAGAGTTTTGGTGTAAGTTAGTATGTGGAATATATAATTTGGAAGTAGTTTCAGTCTATGACATGAATGAGTCTTTTATATCAAACAAACAAGAGATTAAAGTGTTTTAGTGAGCATTCCCAGTGCAAAAATTGTTCATCAAGTGAAAATGAAATTTTGGTGAAAGATGAAAAGGCAGAAATTTATTCAATCGATATCTTCCCACACTTGAGAAATGACATATGTCTCGGCTTACACATTGCAGCATTGTTTGTAATATCAAAAGACCGGAAATAACTCAAATGTCCATCAATAGGGGATTAATCAAATAAATTACAGTACATCCATCAATGGAATATTATGAAGACCTATAAAAGAATGAGCAAGATATGTATCACATAAAAAGATCACCAAGATATATTATAAAGGAAAAAAAGCAATGGGCAGAATATTGTAAAAAAGAGGTGGAGGGAAACAATATATATACATATTTACTTATAAAGGCACAGGTTATCTCTGGAATGATGCAGAAGAAAATGGAAACGTTGGTGGTAGAGGGGAATGGGAAACTGGGTGACTGGGGAACAGACATAGGAAAGAGGTCTCACTAGAGACAATTTACCTTGAAAATTTTTAATCATGTGAACATGTTATTTTCTCAAAAATAAACTAGATTAATTTTTTATTTAAAAAGGAATTAAAGAAAAGGCAGTAATTTGTAGGGTGTGATTCTGTGCATAGGAAATGACATGTCTATCAATGGAACAGGAAGAAAGCCAAAAAGCTATTAATATATGAAATTTTTCTGTTTTTCTCAATTTTGCAAATTTCAAAAGTTTCTAGAAATACCCTTTAGAAATGTCAAGCAATGACACTGTATGATGAAAATTTTTGGTCATTTATGATCAGTTAAATCTGTGTGTCAAATGGGAGAATAATAATGACAACTGTACTGTTTAATTAGGATTGTATATTTTTATGCTATGTCTTAAAAGACCCTTCATCACAAAATCATGTTTGTAGTGAATATGGTGATTGGTTTGTCAACATACACTTGACTCCACCTTTAAGATTAGCTGTCATATTGGGTGGCCAGTGGTGGCCAAGATTAGTTTAAACCCATCACCATAACCCCATCTCCTTTACCAATGTTTAATTGGTTCAGGGATGGGCAGCCTAAACCAAACTTGAAAAGTTTTTCTGTATGTATTAGTTTTCTATTTCTAGTCTACTAATTTATTGTTAGGTTATGTTTTTATAGTAACTATATTATTTAATGTTTTTCTTCATACGTGTTTTCAGTGATCATGGTACCCAGAGAATGGTCTCTGTAATGGAATTCCTTGATGGACAATAGGTCAGGGCAAGTGGAATTGACTCATTTTATAAAATACTTCCTCCAGGATGGGGCAGAGTCAGCAGATCCCCGCACCTGCCCAGCAGTACAGCTCTCCAAGTGTCTGCCCAACACTGAACCTCTCTCCCTGGGACAGCACTGCATATTGATTGACAAAGGTTCTATTCCAGAGGTTGGCACAGTTTTTCTGAAAAAAGGTTAGATAGTAAATATTTTGGGCTCTGCAGACCGTGTGGTCTCTGTCACAACTGCTCAACACTGCCCTTGCTTGGAAGCAACCATTGGCAATGGGTGTGGCGCCATTCCAGCACCTTTTCATTTACCAAAACGAGTTTGGGGTCATAGCTTGCTGACCCCTGTTCTATTCTTTTTTTTTTTTTTAATTCAGTCTCCAAGCAGAAAATTCCATTTGGGGGATGATATCCAGGATAGGTTACATTTAATTAGAGTCATTTATATGCTGTGATGTGATAACCTGGCCTCCTATATTGGGTGGTAGAGACACAAACTCTGGAGTCAGAGAAACTAGGTTGGAATTTCAGTTCTGCTCTGCACTGTGTGGCCTGCAGCCTCTCTCTCCTACCTTTACTTTCCCAACTATGGACTGTGGATCGGAGTCCTATTTTAGAGGGGGTGTTGTAATGATTAAATGAAAGTGTATGTTAACCGCCTGACACAAAGAAAATAAAAAAATATTAGTTTCCCTTCCACCCCCACAAAAACACATGCAAACCAGGCAATACCCCATCTCATTCACATATATTTGCAAACCCTCTCTTAGATGGCTAATGGTGGAACTTAGAAATCAATTCTAATTACCTTTAGTTTCAGATGATGCTATTTTTTAAAAATCTGACCTTAGTTTCTAGGAATCCATTTTGTTTGGCTCTTGCAACCTCTTGCATGTTAACAGCCAATCACGACATGTCATCAAAGTAGTCAAGCAAAGGCCTTCATTCTGATAATTCTGATAACTCCATAGGGAAGTAAAGGAAAGCTATAAAATATACTACTAGATTTTAAAGGGCCACTACTCAAAAGAGATCTTGTGAAAAGACTAACAATTTAGATTTTATTTGATGTTTGCTATGACCATGACTAGGCTTTTAAGAACTGGTTTTATTATTAAATTTCTTAAGGAATTCACTTTCAGTGCCATAAGCAGTGGATTATAAAAACAATATTTCTTGAAATTATTCCCCTCTGATAAGTTTAATTTGAAAAATATACATGCATATATGAGGCAGTAGTAATAGGAAGTACTTCCATAGCAGGAGAGCAATTCTGTGTGTTTATTTACTTGTATAAACATACTCAGAAACCACAACATTGGGTATATTTTTCACATGCTTTTTTAGTTGGGGAATATTTAAGTCCTCCCATAATTAAAAAATAAAAGTTAAAAAAATTTGCTTCCTCACTAGGGAAATGATTAGAATCAATGCTAACATGGCTATTTAACATCTATAAAGCAACAGTATCATCAAAGAAATAATGTAGCGCAAAAGCAATATAATTTTGGAAAATAATAAGCATCCCAATAGATAAGAGATATTATTGTTTCAAGCATGAGAATTGAGAATAGGAGCTTTGTCCTTGACTTCTGGAATCAGAACTCTTCAATACGTGACTCAACGCATTTGTTTCTTGGTTCATTCATTCATTCATTCACCAACTAAGCATTTATTAAAACATCACCATTTGTGAAGTACTATGCTAGGTACTAGAAACATAATTCATTTCAGAGACAGATGCATAAGGAGTTGATTACAATATGTTTTATAAGTGTTACTACAGAAATATAGACCAATAGCGAAGAGAGCAGTGCAGAGGGAAGAATTCATTTAAAAGACGGTAGACAAGAGTGCGGGGAGAGAAACGGTCAGAGACACTTCATAGAGAATGCAAACAGCATCCAGCCGAGGTATTTTTCTGAGGATGAAAAAACCAGAAATTCTAGACAGAGTGAAGTACATGACGAAAATTTCAAAAGCATAAAAGTCCACTTAGCCTTTGAGTCCAGTTGTGAGCGGTTTGACATGACTGGAACGTGGCTCCATGTGGTGGGGGGAGGGGTGGGGTAGTCCATGCTATATTACAACTCTGGGTCCTTCAACCAGTTGGCCAGTGATCCCTTGGTCACCGTACTAATTTCCTCTCTAAAGTCTATGCTTTGAATGGCTGAAATCCCAGGTATATTAGTGAGGAGGTTTCAGGTTACCAGGAGCCTCCGATTGTAAGCCTCCAGGTTACAGTCATGCCTCCGATCTTGGGTGATGGGAATTTACTATACGACGATACAAGAGGAAATTAGGAGGCAAGTATGGGAAGTCATTTTAATGGAGCAATTGGGCCTCATGGAGAGCACTGTTTATTGGTCTCTGGGATCATCTAGGAATTCTCATGTCCCAAAAGGAATCCTGGGGTGGTCGTCACATAGAAGGATGTTTGTTCTTCCTGCACACGATGTCCTTTTATTCATTTGATTCGGCTTCTTTGCTCTCTGCTTCTTCCTCCTGCTGTTGCTTCTGCCCTCTGGCTACGTCTCAGTTTATTTATCGCATGGATTCTATTTATGAATTGCTTCCACTAACCCATGGAGTCTGCTTAGTCTCTGTTTAGTTTCCTGGCTCATGTTCTGCTTTGCTTCATGCGTATCTCTCTGTGCTTTTATGTAGAAAAGAGTTAACAACAGGTCCAAGACTGCTATCTTTCTAAGATAGAAAGATCTGCTTGCAAGGTTGGCCCTTGACTGCCATCTGAGAATTTAGGTTTCAGTAGGGTTCTGACCATTTGCTAAATGATAAGCATGGCTCACTGTGCCTAAACTGTTTGTACCAACAATATGGTTTATGCTAAAAACCTGCTTTCCTTCTGACAGTCGGGAATTTGATATGTGCTAGGAAGAGGGTACCTATGTGACCCATCCTCAGTAAAAACCTTGGGCACTGAGTCTGTAATGAGCTCCCTAGTAGAGAGCATTTCATACATGTTGTCACAATCTGTTGCTGGAGGGATTAAGCACCTCCTGTGTGAGTCTACTGGAAGAGGACTCTTGGAAGCTTGCTTCCTCCAGACTTTGCCCTATACACCTTTTCCCTTTGCTGATTTTGCTCTGTATCCTGTTGATGTCATAGCCTTAAGCATGACTATAAGCTGAGTCCTGTGAGTCCTTCTAGCAAATCGCTGAACCTGGGGTGATCTTGAGGAACCTTGACACATCTTTGCTTTCAGACTCCTGAAGAAAGAGTATCTTACTGACAATCCACTACTTGGTCCTTATTATGGTCTGGCCTCTGGCTACCTCTTCATCCTCAATTCCTACCACTCCTCCACTCCTTGTTCTAGTTATGCCTTGCTGTTCCTCAAACATTCCAGGCATGCTCCTGCTTCAAGGCCTTTGTATTTACTGTTCCCTCTGCCTGTGCCTTTTCTTCCAGATATCTGCATGGCTGTCTTCATTCATGTCCTACCTACCTAAAATAGCTATCCTCTCCCACTCACATTTCTTAACTGTCTACCCCTTCATCTAGATGAATTTTTCATATCAGTTATCAATTTTTTACTTTATATTGTTTGTTTATTGCCTATCTTTCCAAACTAGAGTATAACTAAATGAAGGCAGTGACTTTGTCTGTTTTGTTCTCTGCTCTATTTTTAGTAGCTAGAAAGGTGCTTGGCACATAGAAAAGACTCAGTAAATAAATATGTTTGCAGAAGGAATGAATTAATAACGCATATCTGTTGGGCATATTTCTCATACCAGGCCACATTATATGCCCATGGGCAGCATACTGATGTCTGGCTTTAGGCTGAGCACTGTGGCAGAGACTGCTGATTATCCATCAATATCTACTCTTTCCTTCTTCTGTAGTAATAGAACCCCTAATTTTTGGCTGGGCACAGAGCTATCAGAAATAAAGAGTACGGTTCCCAATCCCCTGTGCTGATAGGTATAGCTTTGTAACTAAGTGCAGGCCAATGGGATATGAGTGGAAGTCAGATGTACAACATCTAGGAAGTATCATTATAAGAGTGGATTCTATTTTCCCTCCCTTTTTTCCTTCTTGCTGGGTGAAACAGACTGTAATATTTGGAGTTTTGGCAGCCATTTTGGATCATGAGGCAACCTTGGTGATGGAAGGTACAGTCAATGGAGCAAAACAAGAAAGAAGAGGCCAGAGAATGTGGAGGCCAATACCAATTCTGAAGAACCTACCTCTTGACTTTAACAAGAATCAGAAATAAACTTCTGCTTTAAGTCCAGCCATATGGGGTTTTCTCTCACTTGAAGTTGGCTCTAATCCTAACTAATACAAGCACTAATCTCCAGTCTGACTTGAAGCCAGGTGGCGAGTTGCAAAGTACAAAGCATGATACCATATGAAGTATTTACTTTCTTAAAAGGAAGTTGTGGGCATGATAGGAAGGCCAACACACAGAATGTCATCCTGTAGGAAATGTCAGCTGTGGAAAAGCATTATGGTAATGCCCCCCAGTGAATCACACCTTCCTGTGTCCACATACTTTTTTGCAATGTGATGTTGCTATTCCTTCCATGAAGAGGCAGAACCTGTCTCTCCACCCCCCTGAATCTGGGTTGGCCTTGTGACTGACTTGGACCAAAAGAATGTGATAGAAGTAACATAATGCCCGTTCCAGAGTCTAATCTGCAAAAGACTTTGCAGCTTCCACTTTCACCACCTGGAATCCTGAGATCACCAAGCTCTGAAGCCCAGTGTAGCTTACCAGAGGATGTGAAACCTTGTGGAGGGCAACAGAAGCACCCCAGGGCAGAGCCAGCACCAGCTGGCAGACATGTGAATGAGGCCACATGAGTGACTGCAGGCAAGGCAATCAGAAGTTACACCCAGATGGCCAGCCTACAGGATTGTGAAAATGAAATAACTGCTGTTTTAATTCACTAAATTTTGACGAGGTTTGTGATGCAGCAATAAGTACATGAAAACCCAAGTGAATATCTGTTTCTGGCTGCAGAAAGAGCCTACGACAAAGGCAAATATAAGTGAAAAGCACTTAATTAAGTTTGGTAACTTTTTAATTTTTTTTGGCCGTGCTTCACGGCTTGCGGGATCTTGGTTCCCAACCAGGGATCAAACCCCGGCCCTGGCAGTGAAAGTGCCGAGTCCTAACCACTGGACCACCAGGGAATTCCCAAGTTTGGTAACTTTTAAAGAGAAATATGAATGTTAGATGAGAAATTGGTAGAACTGGGTATGATTCTCTTTTCATTAACTAGTTTTATGACCTAGAAAAAGTTGCTTAGCCTCTTGGTGGCTCATTTTTCTCAGGTGTAATATGAAGCCCACCCCACGCTCACTCACTCATTCATTTACGAAACACTGATTACCCCTAACTGTTGGGAGATACTGTCATGAGAAGTGAAGTGATAGGAGACTTTGACTTTCTACTTACACATTTTTGTATGATTTGATTTAAAAAATATTATATTACTTTTATAATCAACAAAGATCATAAAGGTGTTATGGGCTGAATTTTGCCCCTCAAAATTGATATGCTAAAGTCCTAATCCCCAGTAACTCAGAATGTGACTGTTTTTGAAGATAGGGCCTTTAAAGAGACAAGTTAAAATGTGGTTGTTAGGGTCCTAATCCAGTCTGACTGGTACGAAGCAGGATATTAACCCAATCTGACCAGTGTCCTTATAAGAAGAGGAAATTTGGATGTATGGACACCAGGGATCCATGTGCACAGAGGAAAGACCATGTGAGGACACAGTGAGAAGGCAGCCATCTGGAAGCCAAGGAGAAAGGCCTCAGAAGAAACAAATCCTGCTGACATTTTGATCTTGGGTTTATAGACTCTATAACTGTGAGAAAATAAATTTCTGCTGTTTAAACCACCCAGTCTGTAGTATTTTGTTAGGGTAGCCCTAGCAAATTAATACAGATGTTTTCATCTTGAAAAAGAACTAGTAGCTTCAATGAGCAGATGGTCCTTATTCTTGAGGTGATCATGTTCAAGTTGGAGGAGAGAGACAGTAACTTTTGATACAATGCAATGTGATAAATGCTGCAGTAGAACCATGTAAAGAATACTATGGGAGTCCAGAGGAGGGAGACCTTACTGGTGATGGAGAGGGAGATGATGGCGGGTCCAGTGGGGAGAGTTTAAGAAACTTATTCTGAGGGTGAGATGCCACCTTCAATGTTGAAGGAGGAGTAGGGACTCTACTCCTAACTACTGGCCTTTCTGCTGACCCTCTGTGCTTGGTCTCAGCAATATGGTACATTAGTCTCAGATAAGGATTTCAAGAATTTCAAGATAAGGATTTCAACAAACACACACACAGAAGTTGGGGAATGGGTATACTGATAGTAGTTTTGCCAATGTTCTATCTTACTTTTTTTTTTTTTAAAGACATTTAAAATGCTATGCATAGAAAATAAAAACAAAAAAAGAAAAAAATGCTATGCATATCATTAAAGATATTTTAACATTATCTCATAATAAAGGACAATCTCCTACGCTGAATACATTTAGCTTTAAGTTTCTTCCATTGTCCTTGGTCTTTGCACTGCACGTGCATTAGTAGTAGTAGACCAGCATCTGACGGCAAGTAGAGTTTCAAGACAACTTTTATTACTCAGGTTATGAAAACAATAATTTCTTTCTATGGCAGAAACTAGTTGTTCTCCAAAATCCATACTTCCCTTCTTCCATAGAAATAGAAGTTACACTAGGTACATGGCTACTCAGCTAAAGACTACAGCTTCATCCTCTTTTCACAGTTAGATGTGATTACGTGGCTAAGTTTTGGCTGATGGGATGTAAGTAGAAGTAATGGGTAAATTGAAGTTATATGTAATTTCTGGATCATCTCTACCTTAAAAGATCAGTGACTTGCCTTGAAGTTCCTCTCTTTTCCCTTTCCTCAGGCTGGAACACTGAATATCCCCACAACCTAACTTTGACCATGAGGCAATAAATGAAAGGATTATGGGTCCTTGAATGACTCTGTGGAGTAGAGGCTCCCTGCCAAGCTGGACTGTTCACCTTACTGTAACATGAGAAAACATGTTATTTAAGCCTCTGCATATAGATGTATACTTTTTGGTGTCTCTCTTGGGGGACAGCTTAGTCTTTACCCTAATAAGCAAGTCCTGCTTTCTCTTGCTTTTATAGTGATATTTGCCTTCCAACTTCCCCTTCAGAAGTCCCATGCTACTTCTATATATCCCATCCACATGGGATACAGAAACTACTAGATCACCAGAGACAGACATTGACATAATAGTTTCCTACTGAAGTGTGGAATTCCCCCAAAGGAGAAGGCCAGTTACCTTCTCACCACTTTTACCTAGCTTCTCGCACACATCTCCACCTTGTTCCTTTGATCTACTTAGACTGCAGTTAAGGGAACCTCTCCCTCGGTAGTTCAGCTGCTCAGCCAATGGACACAGCCCATCTTCAGGACTTTCCATCCTGCCTCTATCACTTCCCTTTTTACCTTCTGAGCACTGTTTCTTTTACTTTCCAGAGAACCAGATAATACGCATTCCCTTTCAAATCATAGACACTTTCAACAAATAGTCATTGAACTGGCACTCTATAAGGTATAAAATGATGAAATAGGGAAAGTATCTGACTTTCCAGTCTAGTTGGAAAAAACAGACAAATAAATAGGCAATTATAAATTAAAATACAAAGTTCTAAATTGGAATAAGTATAGTGTGTCATGGAAAGACTCAGAAGAGTCACCTAAACCAGTGTTTGTACAGGAGGGAGTGTGTTCAATAGCATAGAGTGAAATAAAGGCATGGAAAAGGTCAAGTAAATGTGTACATTGGCTGCATAAAACTCTACACTGTTAATTAGTAATAAGACATCATTCTAAAACTTCAAATAATTGAGAGTATATAAAATAAAAAGTGAAAGTTCTTCCTTCCACACACATTAATCTTAATCCCCATAGTGATTTGTTAATTTTTGGTTCATGTTCTTCCAGATGTATAGATATGAAAATAGATATATGAATATATACCCATGTAGGGTTTTATTTTTCAAAAAACCTAATCATAGTATACATGTTATGCAGCGTCCTTTTTTCCACATGGACTTATTTCCTTATCATGCATATATATTTACCTAACTTAAAAATAGTTTATAGACTTGCCTACGAAGGATACACTACCATTTAATAAATCTCTTCCTTTTTGACATTTAGGTTGTTTTCCATTTTTTTCCTTCTGATAGTAGTGTTTCAAGAAACATTCTATCCATTGGACTTAGGGATAACTATTAAGAGAAAAGGATTACAATATCAAGATTCTATACATGCCCAAGATATGATATGTATATGAGAAAAAAAATTAGACATTTTTGGTACGTAAAGTACCAGAAAGTTACCTTCTGCTTTTCTTTCTGGGGAATTTACTTGAGGACTCACTCTAGTAAAATCAAAATCAAAGCAAAACTATATCTCAGGGGGATTTAAGATGTATAAAAACATGAATGAGTAGTTAATCCAGCAAAATTTAGAAGACCAGTAGAGAAGATCACAGTGTGGGTCCTGAATGGGGAACTTGGATATTACAAAGAAATTTATATTTCCCAAACTAATGTTTAGGCTTCTTTCGATTCCATACAAACCCAGAGAGGGGCCTATTTTTGAATCATGACAAAATTTTCTAGAAAAATAAGTAAGCAAAAATGGTTAGAGAATGTTTATAAAAGGGGCTGGAGATTGGTACTTGCTTTATCAGATGCTGAAGAATTATAAATATACAATAGTTAAAGCATGTTAAGTACTGAGAATAGACAGATAAATCAGTGACCCAGAAGTGATAATGTGGGACTAGAACTTATAAAATATAAAAAGATAATAAGATAATATATTTTAAAGAAGTTACAAACCTAAGGGTAAGGAATTGTTTCTTTAATAATTAATGTAGGGAAAAAGGAACTTTTTGATGACTATTTTATTAAAACTTTGTATCACAGAATACATATGGATAGATTAAAGAGTTAAAAATTCAACCATAAAAAATTAGAGAAGCTATAGAAGTTCATATCATCCCTTTATGAGGAAGGACTCCCTCAAGCCAAAAAGCAATGAAAGAAACCATAGGAAAAGACAATAGATTTTACCATAAAAAATATAAAATTTATAAAATTTCCATAGTTCAAAAAATATATAGATAAAAGGAAAAGGCAAATCCCAAACTGGGAAATATTTGTACAACATATGTTGCAGAAACCAGGGTTACTGTCACTTGTCAAAACTCTAATTTTGGTTAAATCCAATTCTTAGTCTAGTCTGTGCCTAAACCTTCACAGATGAGTGTGCCTGAAGAAAAATACAAAACCACGTGTGCTGGTCTAACTGTAAATTATACTGCTAACTGCTTCCAAGGAAGACTTTAGTCCTGTTCTCTTTTAGTACATGTGTTTATTTATTTATTTATGGCTGCATTGGGTCTTCATTGCTTCGCACGGGCTTTCTCTAGTTGTGATGAGCAGGGGTTACTCTTCGTTGCGGAGCGCGGGCTTCTCATTGCAGTGGCTTCTCTTGTTGCAGAAAATAGGCTCTAGGCGCGCGGGCTTCGGTAGTTGTGGGACGTGGGCTCAGTAGTTTTGGCGCACGGGCGGCATGTGGGATCTTCCTGGACCAGGGCTAGAACCCGTGTCCCCTGCGTTGGCAGGTGGATACTTAACCACTGCACCACCAGGGAAGTCCCTAGTCTTGTTCTAAGACTGTAATATCAATACATTCCCCTAGCTCACTCACTCTCCCATGTTCCCTAACAACTATTTAGCACTGTCTTCTCACTTTTCATCATCTCCTCCCCATCTTCACTCTAAATTGGTGATCTTGCTTACAGTGGCAATCAGAAGAGAATTTACACACACCACACCACCATACCCACTAGTATTTCCCCTCCTGTCACAGAAAAATCTAACATGCTCCCATTAACCCCTTCACAAGGGCACTTGCTCCCACCCCTCTCAACTATTCAAGGACACGAATTGTCTCCAGAAATTCCCATTTCTCCCTCTCTCTACTGAAACACTCCCTTCAGCCTCAGTCATGATATTATTTTTCACATCTTAAAAAAAAACTCTCTTCTGTCCCACTTTTCCCTCAAGTTTTTGCACCATTTCTCTCTGCTTTGCAACATACCTTCTAGAAGGAGCTATATACTTTTTTTTTTTTGGCTGTGTTGGGTCTTTGTTGCTGCATGCAGGCTTTCTCTAGTTGCAGCAAGCAAGGGCTACTCTTCGTTGCGGTGCGCAGGCTACTCTTCGTTGTGGTGCACGGGCTTCTCATTGCGGTGGCTTCTCTTGTTGCAGAGTATGGGCTCTAGGCATGCAGGCTTCAGAACCTGTGGTGCGCGGGCTCAGTAGTTGTGGCACATGGGCTTAGTTGCTCCACGGCATGTGGGATCTTCCCGGACCAGGGCTCGAACCCGTGTCCCCTGCACTGGCAGGCGGATTCTTAACCACTGCGCCACCAGGGAAGTCCAGGAGCTATATACACTTGCTTTAACATTTCCAATTCCTCAACTTCTGTTCTCTCTTGAACTCAACCCATTGAGATTTTTACCCCCACGAACTCTACTGCAACTGCTTTTGTCGACATCACTAATGACCTTCGTTTTTCCAAAAGCCAGTGATCAACTCTCAGTTTTATCTCATGTGATCTATCAGCAGCACTTGACACAACAATCACCCCTTCCAAGAAACATGTGATTCACTTGGCATCCAGAACACCACTCTGCTGACTCTCTTCTTCCTGCCTCCCTGTTTTTCATGTCTAAAATGGCCAGGCTGATCTTCCCACAACCCCCAAAACTGTTCCATCTGTAGTCTTCTCCATTTCAGTGAATGACAACTCTGTCTTTCCAGTTGCTCAGACCGTCAATTTGAAAGTCATATTTAATTCATCTCATTTTATCATACTCTACTTCCAACCAGACTGAACCCGTTGGCTCTGTCTTCAAAATATATCCACATGCTGATCACATTTTACCATTGTCACTGCTGCCACCCTGGTGCAAGCCAGTGCACATCTCCGGGATTAATACATAACCTAACTGATTTTCCTACTTCCACACTTGCTCCTTTTGTTCTCCACCCAGCAGTCAGAGTGATACTGTTAAGTCCGATTAGCACATCAGGTCTTTGCTGAACATGTTCCAAAGCCCTCATGTACGATATGCCCCCTCCTTATCCGCATCTTCTACACTCTCTCCTAGCTCACTCCACTTCAGTCCCAGCAGCCTGCTTACTGTTCCTGGAAAAAGCCAGACAGCTTGAGCATTTTCAATGGCTCCCTTCCCTCCTTTGTAGCTTCAGTCAAATATCATCTTCCTCACCCACTCTTTTTAGCCATTCCTGCTAAATCCCTATGCCCTCCTTTGCTTCATTTTTCACCTTAGTACTCATTGCCTTCTAATGCCCTATATAATTTTACTGATTTATTATGTCTCTTGCCTGTTTACTGACATTAGAATGTAAGCTCTACAAAGTCAGTGATTTTTGTTTGCATTATTTTTTACAGATGCAGTCCCACTGCTGGCACATAGTAGTTGTTCAATAAAGATTTGTTAAATAAATTAATGAATTATGTTCAATGAACATACAAAGGGCAAATGGGAGTGTAAATCGCTTCAAAATTCCTAAAATATAACTGAACAATACTGTTGTCCCTTGGTATCTGCAGAAGATTGGTTCTAGGACCGCACATGGATACCAAAATTTGAGGATACTCGTCCCTTATATAAAATGGCAAATACTATGTCATTTCATATAACCTACGCACACCCCCCCCATATATTTTAAATCATCTCTAGATTACTTATAATACCTAATACCATGTAAATGCTGTGTAAATAGTTGAAAATACAATGTAAATTCTATGCAAATAGTTGCCCTGCACAGTCAATTCAAGTTTTGCTTTTTGGAACTTTCTGCAATTAAAAAGAATATTTTTTACCATCCAAGGTTGGTTGAATCCCTGGATGCAGAACCTGCAAATATGGAAGGCCAACTGTACATATCAGAAGTCTTACTTATATACTGAGTAATTTCGCTTTTAGAAATTTATCTCAGTGTAGGATTTCCCAAGCTAGTATAAAGGAAATAGGTACTGTTCCAAAATATTAATGGGTATACGAAAAATAAAGAAAATATTCTGAACAACAACAACAAAAATCTCTTCTAACCTGCTCTGGTTCTCAGACTTGGTTGCACATTATAATTACCTGAGGGGTTTTAAAACATACTGCTGCCTGAATCCCACCTGCAGAGATTCTGATTTAATTAGTTTGGACTTGTTGTCCCTCCTGTCATGATATTAGCAGCCTATGATTAGTACTGAGAACCATTAATTCATTAGAGGCTGTAGATGGTAATCCTGTTCACATCTTTGGGCCTGTATTTTTTCACATACAAAACGAAGGCATTAGAGTACGTGATCTGTAAGCATCCTTCCAACTGGGATACTCTATGTTCATACAGGAAAATCTCTTACTTAGGGCTTATAGGAAATATTTGCTGTCTCTTTCTAGTGATTTATTGGTGTGTGTGTGTGTGTGTGTGTGTGTGTGTGTGTGAGTGTGTGAAAGAAGAGCACATGTATCAGCTTTATAATGCTTGAAATAAGAAAGGTATATATTTTTACTATAGAGAAACCGAGATAATCAAAATTTCATAAAGAGTCATCAAGCCCTCCACTCCAACAGGTGTCAGGCACGATGTTAGGGGAAACTGTCACATACTTATTGTAGGGCCAACTAGAGCAAGAAACAGGACTCTGAAACCAGGAGCGCTGTTTTTTTAAATTGTCATTTGTTTATTTATTTTTATATATGTCTTAGTCTGTCAGGGCTGCTGTAACAGAATACCATAAACTGGTGGCTTATAAACAATAGAAATTGAGAAATATAAATATCTCACAATTCTGGAGGCTGGGAAGTCCAAGATCTAGGCACTGGCAGATTTGGTATCTGGTGAGAGCCCACCTCCTGGTGCAAAGACATCTGTCATTTGCTGTGTCCTTACATGGTGAAAGGGGCAAGGGAGTTCCTTGGGGTCTATTTTATAAGGGCATTAACCCCATTTATGAGGACCCTCTGCCTTCTATTCCTAATCACCTCTCAAAGGCCCCAGCTCCAAATACTAAAACACTGGGGACTAGATTTTAACATACAAGTTCCGGGGGACAGAAACATTCAGTCTATAGCAACATAAGACACTGAGAAACATTAGCAAATATCAAGTAATTCTTTTTAAAGCATCTAGGTATATAGTATGAAAAGGACTTTTGATCCTACAGAAGGCTTCTTATGCTCACTCTGTGCTCATGATTTCTAGTATTTTTTACAATATCCTTTTAAGTATAAGGTGTATGATATATACTCCAGTTAGATAAATCTTCCACCAATAAAGAAATAATTTTGTTTTATTAGTTTTGAGTTTGGTCAGTTGCCAATAATATTTTGTTTTTTCAGCTGAATAAACAATAAATTCAGGCAGCTATTTACATGTGTGGCACACTTGAAAGAAACTTTTTAGAACACAGAAGCCAAAGTCATTCACTCTGTCATTAAAAAGATAATATAGCTGAGTTGAATTAAGCCATTTAGGGATGCATTTCTTCCCAAGGGAAACTACAAAGCTTATTCCTCACAAGCTAACTTCATTGCCCCCACACAATTAGACACTGAAGATCAGATAAAATGGTACTGCACTTATCACTGTGAACTATAAACCTTCAAAAAAATCCAATTACCCATTGCGATAACCAAAGAAATGCACTTTTTAGAGGGGCCCTGAACCAAGATGGCAGAGTAGAAGGACGTGCTCTCACTCCCTCTTGTGAGAACACCAGAATCACAACTAACTGCTGGACAATCATTGAAAGGAAGACAATGGAACTCACCAAAAAAGATACCTCACATCCAAAGACAAAGGAAAAGCCACAATGAGATGGTAGGAGGGACGCAATCACAGTAAAATCAAATCCCACAACTGCTGGGTGGGTGACTCACAAACTGGAGAACACTTATACCACAGAAGTCCACCCACTGGAGTGAAGGTTCTGAGCCCCACGTTAGGCTTCCCAACCTGGGGGTCCAGCAATGGGAGGAGGAATTCCTAGAGAGTCAGACTTTGAAGTCTACTGGGATTTGATTGCAGGACTTCGACAGGACTGGGGGAAACAAAGACTCCACTCTTGAAGGGTACACGCAAAACAGTGTGCGCATCGGGACCCAGGGGAAGGAGCAGTGACCCCAGGGGAGACTGAACCAGACCTACGTGCTAGTGTTGGAGGGTTTCCTGCACAGGCCGGGGCGGGGGGGTGGCTGTGGCTCACCATAGGGACAAGGACACTGGCAGCATAAAATCTGGGAAGTCCTCCTTGGTGTTAGCCCTCCCAGAGTCCCTACCAAAGAGTCCAGGTAGTCTCCAGTGTTGGGTTGCCTCAGGCCAAACAACCAGCAGGGAGAGAACCCAGCCCCACCCATCAGCAGTCAAGTGGATTAAAGTTTTACTGAGCTCTGCCCACCAGAGCAACAGTCAGCTCTACCCACCACCAGTCCCTCCCATCAGGAAACTTGCACAAGCCTCCTAGATAGCCTCATCCATCAGAAGGCAGACAGCAGAAGCAAGAAGAACTACAATCCTGCAGCCTGCGGAACAAAAGCCACATTCACAGAAAGACAGACAAGATGAAAAGGCAGAGGGCTATGTACCAGATGAAGGAACAAGATAAAACCTCAGAATAACAACTAAATGAAGTGGAGATAGGCAACCTTCCAGAAAAAGAATTCAGAATAATGATAGTGAAGATGATCCAGGACCTCGGAAAAAGAATGGGGGCAAAGATCGATAAGATGTGAGAAATGTTCAACAAAGACCTAGAAGAATTAAAGAACAAACAAACAGAGAGGAACAATACAATAACTGAAATGAAAACTACACTAGAAGGAATCAATAGCAGAATAACTGAGGCAGAAGAACAGGTAAGTGACCTGGAAGACAGAATGGTGGAATTCACTGCTGTGGAACAGAATAAAGAAAAAAGAATGAAAAGAAATGAAGACAGCCTGAGAGACCTCTGGGACAACATTAAATGTAACAACATTCATATTATAGGGGTCCCAGAAGGAGAAGAGAGAGAGAAGGGACCAGAGAAAATATTTGAAGAGATTATAGTCGAAAACTTCCCTAATATGGGAAAGAAAATAGACACCCAACTCCAGGAAGCACAGAGTCCCATACAGGATAAATCTAAGGAGAAACATGCCGAGACACATAGTAATCAAATTGGTAAAAATTAAAGACAAAGAAAAATTATTGAAAGCAGCAAGGGAAAAACAACAAATAACATAAAAAGGAACTCCCAAAAGGTTAACAGCTGATTTCTCAGCAGAAACTCTACAAGCCAGAAGGGAGGAGCATGATATACTTAAAGTGATGAAAGGGAAGATCCTACAACCAGGATTACTCTACCTGGCAAGGATCTCATTCAGATTCAATGGAGAAATCAAAAGCTTAACAGACAAGCAAAAGCTAGGAGAATTCAAACCAGCACCAAACCAGCTCTAAAACAAATGTGAAAGGAAATTCTCTAAGTGGGAAACACAAGAGAAGAAAAGGAACTACAAAAACAAACCCAAAACAATTAAGAAAATGGTCATAGGAACATACATATCGATAATTACCTTAAATGTGAATGGATTAAATGCTCCAACCAAAAGACACAGGCTTGCTGAATGGACACAAAAACAAGACCCATATATATGTTGTCTACAAAAGACCCACTTCAGACCTAGGGACACAAACAGACTGAAAGTGAGGGGATGGAAAAAGATATTCCATGCAAATGGAAATCAAAAGAAAGCTGCAGTAGCAATACTCATTTCAGATAAAATAGACTTTAAAGTAAAGAATGTTACAAGAGACAAGGAAGGACACTACAAAATGATCAGGGGATCAATCCAAGAAGAAAATATAACAATTATAAATATATATGCTCCCAGCATAGGAGCACATCAATACATAAGGCAACTGCTAACAGTTATAAAAGAGGAAATCGACAGTAACACAATAATAGTGGGGGGCTTTACCACCTCACTTACACCAATGGACAGATCATCCAAAATGAAAATAAATAAGGAAACATAGGTTTTAAATGACACAATACACCAGATAGATTTAATTGATATTTATAGGACATTCCATCCAAAAACAGCAGATTACACTTTCTTCTCAAGTGTGCATAGAACATTCTCCAGGATAGATCACATCTTGGGTCACAAACCAAGCCTCAGTAAATTTAAGAAAATTGAAATCATATCAAGCATCTTTTCTGACCACAAGGATATGAGATTAGAAATGAATTACAGGGAAAAAAATGTAAAAAACACAAACACATGGAGGCTAGACAATACATTACTAAATAACCAAGATATCACTGAAGAAATCAAAGAGGAAACAAAAAAATACCTAGAGACAAATGACAATGAAAACACAATGATCCAAAACCTATGGGATGCAGCAAAAGCAGTTCTAAGAGGAAAGTTTATAGCTATACAAGCCTATCTCAAGAAACAAGAAAAATCTCAAATAAACAATCTAAACTTACACCTAAAGGAACTAGAGAAAGAAGAACAAACGAAACCCAAAGTTAGCAGAGGGAAAGAAATCATAAAGATCAGAGCAGAAATAAATGAAATAGAAACAAAACAACAGCAAAGATCAATAAAACTAAAAGCTTGTTCTTTGAGAAGATAAACAAAATTGATAAACCATTAGCCAGACTCATCAAGAAAAAGAAGGAGAGGACTCAAATCAATAAAATTAGAAATGAAAAAGGAGAAGTTACAACAAGCACTGCAGAAATACAAAGCATTCTAAGAGACTACTACAAGCAACTCTGTGCCAATTAAATGGACAACCTGGAAGAAATGGACAAATTCTTAGAAAGCTATAACCTTCCAAGACTGAACCAGGAAGAAACAGAAAATATGAACAGATGAATCACAAGTAATGAAATTGAAACTGTGATTAAAAATCTTCCAACAAACAAAAGTCCAGGACTAGATGGCTTCACAGGTGAATTCCATCAGTCATTTAGAGAAGAGCTAACACCCATCCTTCTCAAACTCTCCAAAAAATTGCAGAGGAAGCAACACTCCCAAACTCATTCTATGAGGTCACCTGGTATCAGCCTGGTATCACACCTGGTATCACCCTGATACCAAAACCAGACAAAGATACCTGGTATCACCTGGTATCACCCCTGGTATCACCCTGATACCAAAACCAGACAAAGATACTCCAAAAAAAGAAAATTACAGACCAATATCACTGATGAATATACATGCAAAAATCCTCAACAAAATACTAGCAAACAGAATCCAACAATACATTAAAAGGATCCTATACCACGATCAAGTGGGATTTATCCCAGGGATGCAAGGAATTCTTCAATATACGCAAATAAATCACTGTGATAAACCATATTAACAAACTGAAGAATAAAAACCATATGATCATCTCAATAGACGCAGAAAAAAGCTGTTGACAAAATTCAACACCGATTTTTGATAAAATCTCTCCAGAAAGTGGGCATAGAGGGAAACTACCTCAACATAATAAAGGCCATATATGACAAACCTACAGCAAACATCATTCTCAATGTTGAAAAACTGAAAGCATTTCCTCTAAGATCAGGAACAAGACAAGGATGTCCACTCTCGCCACTATTATTCAACATAGTTTTGGAAGTTCTAGCCACAGCAATCAGAGAAGAAAAAGAAATAAAAGGAATACAAATTGGAAAAGAAGAAGTAAAACTGTCACTGTTTGCAGATGACATGATACTATACATAGAGAATCCTAAAGATGCCACCAGAAATCTACTAGAGTTAATCAATGAATTTGGTAAAGTTACAGGATACAAATTAATGCACAGAAATCTCTTGCATTCCTATACACTAATGATGAAAAATCTGAAAGAAATTAAGGAAACACTCCCACTTACCATTGCAACAAAAAGAATAAAATACCTAAGAATAAACCTACCTAGGGATACAAAAGACCTGTATGCAGAAAACTATAAGACACGGATGAAAGAAATTAAAAATGATACCAACAGATGGAGAGATATACCATGTTCTTGGATTGGAAGAATCAATATTGTGAAAATGACTATACTACCGAAAGCAATCTACAGATGCAGTGAAATCCCTATTAAATTACCAATGGCATTTTTTACGGAACTAGAACAAAAAATCTTAAAATTTGTATGGAGACACAAAAGACCCCGAATAGGTAAAGCAATCTTGAGGGAAAGAAACAGAGCTGGAGGAATCAGACTCCCTGCCTTCAGACTATACTACTCAGCTATAGTAATCAAGACAATATGGTACTGGCACAAAAACAGAAACAAAAAGCAATGGAACAAGATAGAAAGCCCAGAGATAAACCCACACACCTATGGTCAACTAATCTATGACAAAGGAGGAAAGTATATACAGTGGAGAAAAGACAGTCTTTTCAGTAAGTGGTGCTGGGAAAACTGGACAGCTACATGTAAAAGAATGAAATTAGAACACACCCTAACACCATACACAAAAATAAACTCAAAATGGATTAGAGACCTAAATGTAAGACCAGACACTATAAAACTCTTAGAGGGAAACATTGGAAGAACACGCTTGAGCATAAATCACAGCAAGATCTTTTTTGATCCACCTCCTACAGTAATGGAAATAAAAACAAAAATAAACAAATGGGATTTAATGAAACCTCAAAGCTTTTGCTCAGCAAAGGAAACCATAAACACGATGAAAAGACAACCCTCAGAATGGGAGAAAAATATTTGCAAATGAATCAATGGACAAAGGATTAATCTCCAAAATATATAAAGAGCTCATGGAGCTCCATATTAAAAAAACAAACAACCCAATCCAAAAATGGGAAGAAGATCTAAATAGACATTTCTCCAAAGAAGACATACAGATGGCCAAGAAGCACATGAAACGCTGCTCAACATGACTAATTACTAGAGAAATGCAAATCAAAACTACAATGAGGTATCACCTCACACCAGTTAGAATGGGCATCATCAGAAGATCTACAAACAACAAATGCTCGAGAGGGTGTAGAGAAAAGGGAACCCTCTTGCACTGTTGGTGGGAATGTAAATTGATACAGCCACTATGGAGAACAGTATGGAGGTTCCTTAAAAGACTAAAAATAGAATTACCCTATGATCCAGCAATCCCACTACTGGGCATATATCCAGAGAAAACCACAATTCAAAAAGACACATGCACCCCAATGTTCATTGCAGCACTATTTACAATAGCCAGGTCATGGAAGCAACCTAAATGCCCATCGACAGATGGATGGATAAAGAAGATGTGGTACATATATACAATAGAATATTACTCAGTCATAAAAAGGAACAAAATTGGGTCATTTGTTGAGACATGGATGGATCTAGAGACTGTCATACAGAGTGAAGTAAGTCAGAAAGCGAAAAAAAAATATCGTATATTAACGCATATATGTGGAACTTAGAAAAATGGTACAGATGAACCGGTTTTCAGGGCAGAAATTGAGACACAGATGTGGAGAACAAATGTATGGACACCAAGGGTGGAAAGTGGCGGGGGGATGGGGGTGGTTGTGTGATGAATTGGGTGATTGGGATTGACATGTATACACTGATCTGTATAAAATGGATAACTAATAAGAACGTGCTGTATAAAAAAATAAATAAAATTCAAAAATTAATAAAAAAAGAAATGCACTTTTTAGGGAAAATAACCTGTTTGGGAAAAAAGGTCATTGTATGTAACAGACAGTTGGTTTTAAATTCCACTTCATAAGTTAGTGTATAAAATGAGAAAACCCACTTCACATGAATTATTAAGTAATATATAAATAAGTATACAGTGCTTTTAAGGTAAAATGCCTGGTACATAGCAAATCCTCAAGGCATGTCAGCATTTAACATTCTAGGGATGATTTGTGTTTAAATATTACTAAACATTACTTATGAGGCTTTTGATTAAATGTTTTAAAGAAGATTAAGACCTTTTTATTTTTGACCTTGCCAATTATGCTACAAAGTGGATTATCTCTGTAATGTGAGAACACTGTAGTTCTTGTTAATTTTTTTTATTGTTAGTTTCACTGCACAATATGTCTAGTATCAAATAGTATTTGGCCAGGTATTTTATTGATGTTGTAATAGTTTAAAATAGACGAATAGTACAAAGAAAGTGAAAATGACCACTGGGGTCCCAGAAACCAGAACCTGGTAGTGAGCACGGGTAGTGGGTGGTGGGCAAACTTATGCACAAGATTCTAATGGATGCCCTTTGGTATTTTACTGGATCTGACCAAGCAATATCTTCTTTACACGGAGTAGTGGTGTTGAGCTTCTGGGCATAAACCTCTCATCATCTCAGAATAAGTCTATGTTTGGGCTATGAAAGTGTGGAAAGCCCACAAACAGTCTTAGAAGCAAGACCACGAAGTAATCCTGCAAAGACAGTAAAGAAGCAGCAATAGAGTCATTACGCTCTAACTGGCTGGGCATTGATGGATCTTTGTTTATTTCACTGAATGGTAATATTAGGAAAGATTATTTGGGTGGCAATAGTTGCTCTTCTAGACATCTCCTTTCTTTTTTTTTTTTTAAATTAACCACCACCCTTGAGGAGTGATCAGGGATAGTTTAAACCAACTGACCTGGGTTGAAGAGTTCCTAAACTGCCCACACCATCTTGTTTCTCAAGACTGCCTTTAGTTTTGGTGAATGAGAAAGCACTTGTTGCCATTTCCTTTCTGAGAACTGCTGAGTTAGGAGGAAAGGAAGTGAGAGATGTTCGACTGAATTCTGTCCTGTGGGGGAAGTGCAGGGCTGGGCTGGGCTGTGCCTCTGAGCACAAGCTTCTACTTTTGTGGGGCTGGCTTCCCAAGTGTCTGGTTCCTCTTTCTAAATGTCTGTAAATTGGTTTGAGCAGTCCTACCTAATCCCCTTTCTGGGAACAAATGACCCAGGGTTCAGGGAGTGGCTAACTTTCTTTGCCTAAACTCTGGGCCAGACTGGGAGTCTATGGGAGCCCTGACGTTGGATGTGGTTCTGCCATTAACTCACATGTTTCATCATTGTTTTACTGGATATTGAAATCATGCTTATAATAATATGTTACACCATTTTCCAGCATTACGTCAGTGTCTTTGGCACACTGGACTTTATTTGTCCATGAATTGAAAGCTTCTGCTTCCTTAAGAATGTATTGACTCCCCTGTTAATGTTGTGATTATCGTTGAAACTCATTTCTTGTGCTGTAATATATCTATGCTGTTTGTTTGCAGGTGTTTGGGAAGTGGTGTTGTTGAGCTAAAAATATTCAGAAAGATTCAAAGAAAAAGTCTTCTGCCACACAAATTCTGATACTCTTCTCAACGTATCTGTTACCATCTCAAATAGTTAATTACATGATTCTCTAAAGCCCTATAGATATATGTTGCTGCTAAAACTTTATTTAGTCTGCTTTTGACTCATAATTCCACTACTGCACTTTAAGTCTAAAAATTACCTTTAGGCCGGAAGGCTCTGGTGTCAAGATTGCCTAGATTCAAAACTCAGTTTGGCCTTCTCCGGCTATGTGGTCTCAGGTGATTTCATCATCTGTAAAATGGGTATAAAAATTAGCGATCACCAAGTAGAATGTAGAAAAGATTAAGTAATCACAGCTTAAGCTACTATTGTCTCCTTTTCTTTAATCATAGAAAATAGGCAAGGAGAAAATATTTATTGAGTATCTTCTATTTGCTAGGCACTATTATGAGCCCATGCAATCCTCTGTGAGGTAGACATCCTTTTATTTTCAGATGATTAAATTATGACTAGAAAGCTTAATCAACTGTCCTAAAGGTCACACAGCTAGTAAATCGTTCACACCTAGGTTTGCTTCTAAAGCATATGTCTTTTTCACTACACAACATAAAGAAAACTTTATTCATCTTTTCCCTCCCCAGGTTATAATGTTTCAGGGTCTCCCACTGTTGTCACACAATTATTTTGTATGTACGAAAACAACTGCATGACTTGATAGCACATGAAATGACATGGAGGAAACTTAAATACATATTACTAAGTGAAAGAAGTCAATATGAAAAGGCTACATACTGTTATGATTTCAACTATATGACATACTGGAAAATGAAGACAGTAAAAATATCAGTAGTTGCCAGGGGTTAGGGGAGAGGGAAGGATGAGTAGGTGGCACACATAAGATTTTCAGGGCAGTGAAACTACTCTGTATGATACTTTATTGGTGAATACATGTTATTATACATTTGTCCAAAACCATAAAATGTACAACACCAAGAACCAACCCTAAGGTAAATTATATGGACTTTGGGTGATGATGTGTTAATGTAAGTTCATCAGCTACAACAAAGGTACCACTCTGGGGGGAATATTGATAATGGGGAGAGGTTATACCTGTGTCGGGGTAGAGAGTATAAGGGAAATCTCCATACCTTCCTCTCTAACATAAAACTACTCTAAAAAATAGTCTATTAAAAAACAAACAAGCATAAAGAAAAGCAACATGGGTAAGAGATGTAATCTAGAGAAGGGTAAGGAAAAATAATACATTTGCAAAGGAATTTAACTACTTGTCTATCTGCCTAGCATTATAGAGTGAAAAGCACCAAGACTAGGTTGGACAACTTGTGTTGACGCCCTGCTTGCTCACAAAGTTCCTGGGTGACCTTCAGCAAACTACCTCACCTTTCTGGATCTCAATTTTAAATATGCTTAAAATGAGGCGGTTGAGTGGATCTCTAACTTCCTTTCCGGCCCTAAAATTCCTGCCTTACAGCTAAGGACCCATCCCTACCTTTTTTTTCTTTCAACCCAGACCAGCCACCCTAGCCTGAACCTTGTTCTTACTCTGCTGCATACTTTTTGGCGTACCCACTGGGTCCTAAAACACAGCAACCGTTCGCAGTGACTGCGAAACTAAAGGGCAGGGGGGCGGGAGGACTGAACTCTGAGGGGAAAAAAAAAATGCATGAAAACCCAGAAGACTGACAGCAAGTGATAGAAACCTTTAGATGGAAGACTAGGCAGGGTAGAGCCGACGCTGCGCAGCGACGGCGGAAGCTGGAGGAGGGTGGGGCGGAGCCGAGATCCGATTGGACGGCTGAGGGGGCGGGGCCCGCGCTGACATGCCGGGGAGGAAAGAGGGAGGCTGCGCTGGCGTCGCCTGCCAGTTTCCGCCCCTTGGCTTCCCCGGAGCATGGAGGGCGGGGCTCGCCATGGGACGTCACAAGAGGCGGGGCGACCCGGGGGTCTAGCCGGCGCGCGGGCGCGTTCCGCAGTCGGTGTTTGGTGCTCTGGGTGCGTGGTAGTTTGGTTTCTGCTCTGGGTTCGCTGTCACAGCCCGTCACTACCCGGAGCCCGGGACAGACAGGGCAACGCCCGTGTGTGTGTGTGAGCGGGACTCAGGGCAGAGGCGTCCTCTCGCTGTCTTTTTTTCTTCCTTTTATCCAAAGAAGGGGGCAGTTCTCGCGCTTGCCTTCCTGTCGCCCCGTTGGGAGCGGGGTTGGTGTGCGGAGTGGTTCGTCTTTTTTTCTTTTAAACTTGTGAGCGTTTTTGGTTTTGTTTTTATTTTTTTCCTCCCCTTTTTTTTAGGCTCAGTGCCGTCTGGACTGGTTTCATTGGTCCCTGACTAACCGCTTTCTGCCCCTTCTCTCGCCAACCCCGCCCAAGGTCGCCCCTCTGCCCTCGCCCCTGGCCCGGGGGGTGGGAAGCTTTGTCAGGCTCCCTGCCCACTCGAGTCTCCGCAGCGTAGCAGCACCTGCTTCAGTATGAACGGGGTCAACGACCCCCCTCTTTTTATAAAAGATATTAAGCCCGGACTGAAAAACTTAAATGTCGTCTTTATTGTGCTGGAGATAGGTAAGTGGGGTCCGCAGCCCGCCTTGCCGCCCTGTGTGCGTCCCGGGACAGGAGGGAAGGGCGCCGCCGCCGCGAGCCGGGGGCTCCCGTCCCCCTTTCCTCCCTTTCCTCTCCCCTCCCCCATCCACGTGGCCCCGTTGGCCCGAGCTGGGGCCGTAGCCTACCTGCGGCGAGAACCCGGGGCTCGACCTCTTCCCACCTTTCAGGTGCATTTTGATCCCGGAGGAGGAGTTAGCTTTTTGGAAGTCCTCATTATCTAATACACCCCTCCCCATTTTGATTTTTAAATCCTCACAGGACGCGTGACCAAAACCAAAGACGGCCATGAAGTGAGATCATGCAAAGTAGCAGATAAAACTGGCAGCATCACTATTTCCGTGTGGGATGAAATCGGAGGTCTTATACAGCCAGGGGATATTATTCGGTTGACCAGAGGGTAGGTGTGCATAAAAGGGTTGGGGGATCAGAGTGCCTCCCAAGTAGGAGTCTGCGGAATCGGAATTGGCTGACGCCCGGGACCTTGGCAAGTTCTAAAATTTCATCTTTTCTGTGGGCCACCCCGAGGATTTTTAAGCCCCTTCAGTGTTAACCTCAGGTGATGGACGGCATTGGGATGTAACACCTTCATCTTTAAAAGCAGTCAGTTTCAGCCGAATCTAAACAACCCCACCCTCAGTTTACAGATTAAGTAGATTTTTAAATACTCTTCTGGGATTACTGAGTCTTTTTAGTAGATTGTTAAAACTAACATAATCAATACTTCATCTTTTTCATAAACTATTTAATATAGTTGTCACTTAGCTTTTTTTCCAACCTTTTCCCCTTTTTAATGACTTTTGAGATCCTGCCCGTATTTTATTTGTATACTCATTTAGACAGTGGGGACGTAAATCGAGATTGTAGCTGGAGAATTTAGTAGGTTTTGTAGTGTGTCAGATTTGTACTCGGATGTAAAAGTTGAGAGAGGAAGTTTACAATATCTGGAAGTCACATTCTTGAAAATAATTTCTTGTGCCTACTGCTGTAAGGTCAATGTTGTACAAAAACAAAATGATGTGCAGAAAATGTTTGGCAGAAAGATGTCTATGATACCTCTGTCCAAAAGAGTTAGTTGGCAGATTGGCTTTTAAAAATAATTTAGTACAACCTTTTTTTTTTGATTAGTAATTAGACTGCCTTTAGAGATTTACCAAGTATTAGGAGGATAAAATGCCAGAAAGAGGTCTTAAAAATAGATTTTGGAAGCTTTGTGGTCAGTAGAATTGTAATAATTCATTGGTGATAACTGTAGGAAAAGTGGGTGGAGATTGACGTTGGCAAAGTACATAGAATCTCAGAAAAGTGTTGGATCACCCTGAAAGTAGGAGCTTAGAGCCCTTTGATAGTATTTTACAGGTCTTACAACATCTTCAGGAAGTGAGGCATAGTATCATCGAAGAAGGAAGTGAGAGTCAGGACATTTTTTTTCTTATACACTGACTCATTATGACACTGGCTATGTCTTTTTAACTTTCACATCTTTAACTTGCACAAAAGAGAATTTCTTCCTGGGAGGATATGGTAAGAATTAGCATAATTAAAGTTTTTTGGCTGCCAAAGTATCTCATCCAGTGATTAGAAGTTATTTTATACACTGTAAACGGCATCTCTTTTCAATTATTTCATATTTTGTAGTCACGGAAAATACATAGATGTGTCCATCAAAAAAACTGTGGAAAAACTAAGTCAGTAGCCTTATAGTATCTATAGGATTTTAAGGAGTATAGTTACCAAGGAGTACAGTTTAAAGGAAAATTCAAAACCAAGGAAACTCTACTGTTACTTCAGTGTAACCTTGAAGTTATTACACTTTTCAACTTCCTTTTCTGTAAAATGGGAATACTTATACCTTACTAAAGTAACATATCTAGCAGAGTCTGGCCCATTGTAAGGCCCTTAAATTCTGGTTGAATCTAAGAAAAGTAGCTTTTGAAGAAAGGTATACATCTCAATAATGGTAATTTGAATATTGGGATGCATATCAGAAAACCCTGCAAACATTGATCTCATTCCTGAAATAAGTGAAAGTTAAATGTTTTAGTTGTAATCACTTCAAATTTTCTCTCAAAATAGGCATTAATTTTTACTTTAGTAAGGTGAAATATTAGTGCACTGTCTCCTAAGTCACTTTTTGTGTAACTTAAAAGTGGTGAGTGGAGTCTTTAATAAATAACCTTTACTAAATGAAGAGAAATATATAATGTGAAATGAGAAAAATTTTATTAACCTGTATTAAAAGATGAACTATCATTATACTTAAGCAATATTTGGTTATAATTTATCTTTCTAAATCATGAAGTTACCATAGTAGTTGTACAAAGAACCACTGAAAACCAAGCCTTGGGCTTATTTTATACTATTGATGAATTTACATTTGTCTTAGATTTGTGAATAGGATTATTTTATCTAATGATGCTTCCTGCATTCAAAATTGTTCTCAGTAAATAATTGTTCAGCCAAGTTGTTGCTAAAAACTGGGAATTTGGAAAAGCAGATAAGCGAAAGATTTGTGATCATAGTTTTTTAGCCCCTTGATTAAATTTTACTAAATTTTCAGTAGCTTAGGAATAACACATACTAGCCTATGTGTTTTATGGAGGCAAAGGAAAATATATATCAATATCTGGTAGAGCAAGTACATGCGTGTAAAAGTAAACACTAGGGTGTTGATTTTATATGCCCTGTGTTTGAAAAGTAATTCTGCTTGAATCTCTGCAGTTTGAACGTTCTCCCTTTCTTAATTGGCTAAAGATGTGATCTTTGGAGTATAACAATGCTTGCTTTGCAAAAAGACTTCTATTTTCTAGGGTTAGTTATCGTTTATATAATTATGTCAAAATTTGGCAGTAGAGTTTTCTTTGCATTATTCCTTAGTAAGTAACAAGTTAATCAATGGTAGATACAGGGTTTGAGCCCCACCTGCACCCCAATACAAAAAAAATAGTATAAAGATTTATTTGATTTAAGTAGAAGGAAATATACATATTTCCATAGAACTGATGTTTCTTTTCTTTCTAGGTATGCATCCATGTGGAAAGGATGTCTGACACTTTATACTGGAAGGGGTGGAGAACTTCAAAAAATTGGGGAGTAAGTATCAAGATGCATTTCATATAATTGAATAAATTACAAATAATATGTACAGAATAACTGGTAGGTATAAACGATCAACCTATTTGTTGACTTTTTGACTGTAAACTGAATGCTTGCAGCAGCTTAACTTTGCATGTATGTGCTAGTTTAACACCTATCAGTACTGTTTCCTGTGGTTGAGAATGTCAGTTTTTCCTGGCAAAGAGCATTAAGAAGCTGCACTTGAGACAATCCCCAGTGGGACCGTTTCTGTAGGCTTTGCGAATGTATATCTTTCAGATGTCACAAATGCCATTTGAAGTAAGTTCTGTATGTAAAAGGACTTGCAGCAATGACAATTGAAGTCCTGTATTTATCCACAGTCTAGGTACCGTACAGGCAGCCACAATGCAAGCTTCTATAAACTACTACCGTGGTAATCTCTACCCTGACTTGGAGGAACCATCCTCTCTAGGGGTGTAAAGGTAATTCAGCCTCCATGCTGGCCTAGACATTTGGGATGTACTCATAAAGTATGGTGTAGCAATGAGCCAAATCATAAAATCCATTCTGTTTGGTTAATGCCTGACATCAACTTATGCCTGTCAAAATAGAGGATATCTAAAGAGAGAAGCCACAAATGGCACCAAAAATAAATAAATAAATAAAGGAAGGAAGGAAGAATGTGTTCTACACTACAGGAATAAGATACTTTGGGAAAACTAAGCAATCTTGCTAGCTTTTAAAGATCAGAAACTGGTAACACTTTGCTTTCGCTTAGGAGGAAAATTAGGATTCACTTATGTTCGTACTTAGAGTAGTAGTAGAGCAATGTGTTATGAGAGGTCTTAGCATCAATATTACAGAAAGATTGAGGATCCTGTTCTGACTTTCACGTATAGAGAGGTATTTATAATAATGGAGGTCAGTTATGTGAAGAACCACTGGGGGTCACTCAATACATAGTGACTTTGTCAGGGTCAGTCCAGGAGTTACCAAAACTGATTCTGATTTATTTGTGGGTTGAGGAGCTAAGAAAATGCTCGTGTGTAATGTTTATCAATATACACCATAGTCAGCTGATAAGAAGCATTGGGATAAACCGTGTCTTGATAGCCAGTTGTCTTTATTCATGCCTGCAAAATCCACTTTTAACCTTGAATGATTATCTTTGCAGATTCACAGTGATTGGTCAAAGAGGGACGGGATGAAAGTGTATGAGTGGATCAGTGCAAATCCATCACCAATGCTGGAAAAACTCTGGAACCCTAATAAACATGGTTCAGAGGCATCCATCAGCCTATGTGGAAAAACAGGACAAAGATGTGTTTCTGTGTCCTTGATCTTTGATAAGGACAGAAGAAGAATTAAAATACAAAGTAGAATGTTTTAAACATTGTAGGCAATCAAATATTTGATTTTTTTTTTAATGAAACATAAGCATTTAGAAAGTTTTTGTTGTAAATGAATAGAGTTAGTTAGCATATTGCTGTTTGGTAATTCATTTGACATCTACATTCTTTATTCCTGAAAGTTATGCATGTTATGTAAAGAAAGGTTGATTATTTCAGAAGTCATTCAAATTGTCCTTTATTGTCTTTCAGATTTTGTATGGTTTATTCAGAAGTGCCAAATTTCAGTGAACCTAACCCAGATTATCGAGGACAGCAGAACAAAGGGGTAATTAATCCAAATGTATTGTCTGTTTTTATGATTAGGCTAATTTTGACTATGTACTATAAATCTGTGGCTAGGTTGCCAAGCTTTTCATACCCTAAGTATAATGGAGACGATTTTAAAAAGAATCTTTTTAAAGATTCTTTAATGGAATTCTTTTCCATTTTATATGTTTTGTGAGTGAGTCTGTATAGGTGTCTGTAGTATCATATATGAAATGTACAGTCAGCCCTCCATATCCATGGATCATTCAACCAACTGGGATTGCACTGGTTGAATTTGCTGATGCAGAATGTTCCTATACAGAGGGCTGACTACAGTATGCCATATTGCACAAGAAACTTCAACATCTTCAGATTTTGGTATCTGGGGGGTCCTGGAACCAATCCGCCTGAGATACTGAGGGACGACTGTATGTGCCATTTAGCAGTTTAGCACTTTTGAGGAGCAGGGAGTAATATCAGGAAGGTGTAAGATGTAACAGAAGCTTTGAAAGGTCTGGAAACATTCCTGAATATTTTAACATTGAAAGGACTTGGATAAATCTTTTTAAATTGTTTAAAAACCCTTGAAAGTTTAAAAAAAAACAATGGCTACAACATGTTATAATAATATGGTTTTTTGAAAATCTTCATTTGATTACATTAAGGCATTTTTTTAATAGGCACACAGTGAACAGAAGAATAATTCCATGAATAGTAATATGGGTACAGGTACATTTGGACCAGTGGGTAAGATTTTTTTTTTTTGGTATATTTGTGATCAGGTGTAAGAATTAAGGGAATCTATCTTATGAAAATATAACTGATTTTTCTAGAAAGCAGATTCCCTCTTAAGCTAATTTATTGAGCACATTCTATATTTAAACATTTGGGCCAGTTACTGGGTGAACGTTGGCTAATAATAAATCTAAGTTTTGGTGATTCATTATGTTATTTTCCATTGATTTTTACAAAATTTCTGTAATCTAGTGATTATTGATAATAGATGCAGAATAACTGGTTATTTTTGTGTACCGAAAGCAGTTTATCTTCAGATTGATGCTCACCTTAGTTTTTCACATGCTCATAGCTGCCTCTTTAAAAGATTGGCCTTTACCCCTCAAATACTCTCAAAGGTCAATGGTTGTTACATCCTTGTTAAAGGTCTTTTGAAGCCTTTATTCTTAAAGACCAGAGGAAAAGTCTTTTGTGATTGGAGTTCATTAAGGTGGCTGAAGTTTTATTTGACCTGTTGTCTACATGTTTGAGCACAGCTGATGATCATTATGCTGTGGGATGCTTTGGTTTTTCCTTTAAAAAGTTAGAATTACGTGTCTCTTTTAAAACATTGTTAACCTTATTTGAACCAAATGCCAATACTTATATACCATTTTGCTTTTGCTTTTTCCCTTATAATGTAGGTAGGGCATTAACTATGCTTTTTTCCTACTTTATTGATTTCTTATTCTATTACCCAAGTTGCTCTTTTTTTCCTCTCCCTAGTAATGCAAGCATCAAGTTAATATATTTACAGTAATTATACATTTGGGAAAACCTAGGACTCAAGCTGAGTTTTTTCCAGTAGTTTAAAAAAATAATTAAATAAATAAATAAAGGAGTTTGTTTTCCATAATACTTGTAAGCATTAATAGCATGTGTTACAACTTCAAATAGATGTACTTCTATTTGAAAATGGTGATGATTTTTTATATCCTTTTTTAGGAAACGGTGTTCAAACTGGCTCAGAAGCAAGGGGATGCCAATTTTCATATGCTGGTAGAAGCAATGGCCGGGGACCTGTAAATCCACAGCTACCAGGAACAGCTAATAATCAAACAGTCATGACCACAATAAGTAATGGCAGGGACCCTCGGAGAGCCTTTAAAAGATGACCTATGCCAAATACACACATGTAGTTTTTAAACTACGTGCCCTACTTGAACACTTACTGCACTTTTATTTATTGTTAACTGTGAAAACTGTCCTTTATCGGTTTCCTTTTATGTTTTTGGTTTGTTAACAAGAGTGGTTTGTTTTTTATAGCAGAACTATTAAGCTGCTCGAGTATCCTATTGAAGAATGGGAACACTGAAGAATAGGGGCATTTATTTTTAGAGCAAAAAGATCTTTGGATATCCTCTAAAATACCTGCACCCATTTCATGGGTGAGTTACTTACGACATCAGCATTTTAGCTTCTATGAGTCTATTTTCTGTACAAACTTTGTAATTTTTAAAATAAGGCTTAGTGGGAGATGTTCTTTTGGCTTAAAAACAGATATGGCCAACTAAAGCAGGCTTAGTGGGAGATGTTCTTTTGTCTTAAAAACAGATATTGCCAGCTAATGCAATAACCACCAAAAAAGCAAAAACATGGTTAATGCTAACAGCAATTTTTGAGTGTTTGTGACTCCAGGAATGATTGACTTCTCCATTGAGTGACTGCCATTAAGATTTTCCAGGGACTGAATCATCCTAAACTCTTGTTCTGTTACCAAAAAACATATTCTTTATCAGAATTATGGAATAGAATGTGATCTGTATTATAACAAGAAATTTTTAGAAGAAAGCTACATTTCCTTTATCTTAGGGTAGTCCTGTTAATACTTACCAGCTTCGTGCATTACACTGAATGGAAATTTAAAACTGAGGCCTTGAATGTTTATTTTCTTAAACTACTATGTCAAATATTGAAGTTTAATTTGAGGGAATTATGAAGTCATAATAAACATTGATCTAATTTTTACAAATTATGGTAGATAAATATTATAGTGAAGGCAATTCAAATTGAATTTATGTAGAAAAATGTAATCTTAATTTATGGCGTCCTAGGTACTTGCAGAAACTCAGCCTGGAGTGAAATTCCTAGGTTCTTACTTTATTTGAGGGTATGTGTGTGTGTTTATTGTCAGTTTCTGAACACAATTCACAAAGCCTTATCAGCAAAAGTTAAGAAATGGCTCTCTCAAAGAAGCAAATACAGCTTTATTTAGAAATTTAAAGGTAGAATTTATTTATGTGTTGTAAGTGGTGTCCAGTTCCACTTTTTACTGTGTGGTGGATAACTGGTAAATTTTTCCTTTGTTGGAATTAAACTCTTCTTCAACATTATCTCTTGAATAAAACTTGCGTTAATGTTAACAGACCTACCTTATTTTTGCTCTTTTAATGGTTTACAATGGAGAGCCAGTACGTTTTACTGTAATTGTAATGATGACTTCAGCCTGGTGACTACTTAGCTTTGTATTTGTCACTGTGTCTTTTTTCCCCACCTCAAATAACAATAATTTAAGTGGACTTTGTTTTCTGAAAGTGCCATAGCGTTTAAATATAAAAATTTGTGCCAGATATTTGTTTGCTCTAATCCAGTGTGTCTAACAGGTATTTCAGTATGTCACATATTAGGCACTGTGTGGATAGTGTTAAGGGGTAGACGAAATAATGAATAATCTCAAGAAGCTTATTGTTTATAGTATTTCAGTAACTGGGTATTATATGTTATAGAAATAAGTTTTTCCTTTATTCATATACTGATGATTATAGTTAATTTGGCTTTGTGACTAGTATTTTTTTAAGATGTTCACAAAATTACAGATGTTTGGAATAAAAAAAATTATAAATTAGTACATAATTTTTTTTTTTAAATCTCAGTAGATGTAGGAGCACTAACACTGAGTTGTTTGTGGGAGATTAGTGTTACAGGTCATTTTAAAAGAAAGGATTTTGGAGTTCTGGAAGATTAAAATAATCAGGTATGGATTGCTGAGCTTCCAATCCTGGCCTTATTTTCTCTTCACCTGTGATGTTGGGCAAGTTATTCCACTTGAAACCTCTGTAAGCCAGGTTCCATAACTATAAAAACAAGTAAGTGAGTAATATTACCCTTTTGTATAGTTAAGATTTTCCTGTGTGAATGAGTAGAATGACTTCTGGCTCATAATAAGCAGTCGAATGTTTGTTGTCTAGTCATACCTCGAGAACAGAAGAAAATGCAGGGTTAGGTGTGGAAGTATTGTTACCCTTTATTGTGTTGAGATTAAGTAGAGAAAGACCTTGTCTTTTACTTTTGTAATTGACATTTGCCTCAATCATTTAACCTTGTTGTTCTGTATTTTTTATCATTTATTAACAAATTTCTTTTTTCTTAAGGGAAGCCTTCAAAACCAAAGCAAAGTGAGTTGCAATCCATAATGAACATTTGCCTTCCCAGCCTGCTTGGACAGTACTCATCAAGAAGTTAAGAGGAAGAAAGTTTCCTACCTTCCTCCTTCCTGGTGCTTTCAGCTATCAACTTTTAAATAAGTTTAAACACCTTCCCGAAAACAAAAGCCATTTAGTATAGAAATATACACTGCTAGGTTTGGGTCCCACTTTATTTTTACAAACCAGTTCTGAAGTGGATTGAAGTCTCATTAGGCAGGTGGCCCCTCCTGTCTAGGCAGGTTGTTTGGGAGTTGCTACAGTACAGACATGGAAAGATGAAACCCATAAGCCCAGATGATGATGTATAATAGTGAAAGCTGCAGTATGCTTTCCCATGGACACTTAGACTGGTTTTCCTATAGTATACCAACTCAATTTTGCTTTGTTCCTGTAGGTTTAGTAATTGCGTTTTAAATTTGAGGACAGTTTAGCTTTAGACTACCCTAAATATTTGTATCACTGAGTATTTGTCACTTGTATTTTTATCATTTAACATTTTAAGGGTGTTTAATTTTCTGGGTTGAGTAATAATGCCAAGGGAGTGATACTAAAAACAGATGTGAGGTTAGTAAAAAAGTAATCTTATGATATATAAAGAACATTTAAAGTATAGGAAGATTTAAGATAAACTAAAAAGTTTTCTCAGAAGGTGCAAATTGAGAATATTTTACATCAGTCTTAAGACACAGTAGCAGTTGTTAGTTTAAGTTTATGTGGATCTGACATTCCAGTTTGCTTACTGACGTGACTTTCCTTTTCTTATACCTTAATAATACCATTAAGTATCATAATGTACCATAATGACTGATTGCTCCAAGCACTTTTAGGCTGCCATGACTCTTAAGAGACTTTAATGTATTCACAAAAGTTCTAGAGACAACAAACCAGAAAACCATGTGAAAAGCAGTATCAACATGGAACGCTTTTCCACACCAAAGTCTGTTCTTACCTCTAGACTTGTTCTTGGGAAAACTTGCCCTATGATGGCCTCTTTTTTTTTTTTAATCTATTTTTCCTTCTCTTAATTTGTTTTATCCCCTGTCTTATGAAGGTGAACATTTCTAGTAGAAGAGGGTCACAGTCGATCTCTGGTATGGGTTTAATGACAGGGGTAAAAGCAGATATACTTGGCCGTAGTGAAAATCTGTGTATTGAGGTTCCAGCCAATTATTAAGTAAATGGAGTAAACAGCCCACATTTCACAAAGTAGCCATAATGACTAACAGTTAAGTTATGCGTCTGAGGAAATCTAATTGTGACCTTGGAAAAACAGCACTATTGTGAATGATAGTATGTTAGGACCCGAGGGAGAAAAACATTCTACTTTCCAGGTGTATTCAAGTTTTTTCCAAATTCCTCAAGGTTTGCTTTGTTAGGGATGCACAAGAATTTGTCTTCCAGAACTGTGACCACATTACTCCAGGTTTCTGAGCTAAAAGGGTATAATGATGTTTCTTAAAGCACTAATCACAGGCAAGAGAATCAAGTCCAGACTGACAAGCCCCTTATTTAGTATGTTTCCTCATTAAGAACATTATGTCCAAAGATGTTACGAAGAGCTGTTTACCACAATGAGGTAATCAGTATGATGTAAAGAAGATGAACATTTTAACAAGTTTGGCTAGTAGACATTTAATCACTTAAGTCTTTTTAAAGGTCTTGATAGGTAATACACAATCTTACCGTGGCTCCCAAAGTTTTAAAAACATGCCTCCTGAAAACTTAGGGACTAGATGTTGAATTATATTAGAGCCTAGGTCTCCTGAGGCTGTTTACACACCACAGTCCTCACTGTCATACCATGTGTATTGTCTAACAGCCTCAACTGAAGGACCATTGACATGTCCTTAAAAATCAGGTCTTTAACCATTTTCAAAAATTTGAGTACCTTTAAAAATATTTCACGCCATCAAAATTTATGCTTTTGGACATAGAGAGTCCAGTTTTTTGGTCCACAAATTGAATAGATGTTGAATAAAACTTTCAAAGAATGGTTTATAAACCTATATGAGATTCTTCCCAGGAACTTGTTAAATGTATGGATTATTTCTCTACCAGGAGGAGAGTTTATAAGTGTAGGTCTGGGAGAGCTGCACTTGAAACAAAGTCCCTGAAAACTTTTGTCCCCTACCCTTGATATCTCCCATTAACAAAGAAATAACTTAATTTTGAAGTGTATGTACACACATACACGTACCAGTTTATCTTTGTGAGGCCAGAATATACCAAGGTTCTGTATTATAAAATGTGGAAGAATTGTACTTGGAAGCATATATCTATGAAGGTCAGAATTGATGGGTAAAGCAGAGTAATTCCCAGCAGAATGGAGTTTTGAGTATGGCCTCTGGATGTGAGCTGAGCACTGAGTTTTGAATTAGGTTCAAATAGAATATTTTAAGGTCAGATTACCCATAGTGGAATTGCCTGGCTTCCTTTGGACCTATATAGATCAAAGTGAAAATAAGCCTTTTCACCCTAGGTTTCTGTTAAAAAAAAAAAAAAAAGGTTTTATTGTTGTTTATTTCAGCAAATCTGTTTGCAGCATCTTCTACCTTCCTCCTATCCCCCAAAGCGTTCCTCAGTTTCCTACTTTATTATGTAGAGAGATGCTGGTGGGGTTGGAGGCATGATAAATATTACTGAGAATGCCTACAGAACCTACCACTTACAGATCTTAATCCTGTTTTGTTCAGAGAGATGGATACCATAAATACTTTACATGAAGAAGTAATATACCAGGTATGATTTGACTGCCATGTGGGGCTAGTCTTTTGTTTTAAATATTTATAACCCTAGTAGGGAGCTGAGTAAGACCTCTGACCTAAGTCTCTGGATTAATTAAGATAGAAAACCAATAGAAACAGGGTAGTCAGCACAATTAGTGCCATCTACTGGGTGATTACTATATCGTTTCAGTAGTATAGAAATCTGACTTAATGTGAGGAAAAGGTTCCATTATTTCATTATCGGATAGGAGTTTTTGATGGTTTAAGCATCATATGGAAGATCATTAAGGAGAAGTTGGGCTATCTGTTTAATTCTAGTTTATGAACAGGCAGTACCGACATCAAAAATAAATTCCCCTCAGTTAAGCAGGTTTATTAAACCCTGAACTGCCCCTAAAGCTACAGAAAATATGGGAATAGGTGCCAAGTTTTGTATGCTTGTTACATTTAACAATAATACTGGTGGGACGTGTAAACTGTTAAAAATACCTTTGGGTGGGTGGTGGTTTGGTAAAAACAGTTGAAGTAGAACACCAACTGCCCTTATAAATTTTATTCCTTTACTAGTGGTATTTTGTCAAATCCTGGCCAAGTGACTGCTGTTGTTCTTGGAGCTATGTTAGCTTTGCAGAACATAACCTATTTTAAATGCCAGGGACAATGTGCTTTGGTGAAAAGAACTGGTTTTGAACTGAGGAGATCTTGGTTTGAGTCCTAGATCTACTATTTCCTGGCTCTATAATCATGAGCTTCATTATGAAATGAGGATATTGGGGCTATATGCTGGCAGGGCTGTGAGAACTATGTGAGTCAATGTATGCAAAGCATCTGTTCTGTATCTAGGGCTTAACAAATGTTATGTTCTTTCCCCGTGAGCAGTGGAAATAAGAGGCGAATACTGGTCATTTCTCCATGCCATTAGTAGGAGACAATCTTTTCTATAATTTAGATCTGGAATATTAAGCAATTTATATAACTGCGATTAGGTTTTTTTTTTTTAGAAAGAAAAACAAGATTTTACAGTCTTCTGGGTGCAGAATAGTACGTGTGCTGACAATTTACCACGATTATGAGGATAGCATGTCGGCTTGAGTCTTCATCATGAAGTCTGCCCAATACCTGAGTACCCTGTGCTGTTCTTCCATTCACCTTTGCCCAGAGGGTGAGGGCATGATTATGAAGGTACAGGGGAAGAGGAAGGATGTGTGGGCCAGGGTTTGTGTCAGGGAGGAGGTCAGTGGCCAAGGGGAGAACAGAGGGTGCTGGAAGGAATTCTATCTTCCTAGTGACAGTCCTCAGGATTGCTGTGTATCCAGAGTTTGCTGGTTTGCTTCTGATAAAGTATTAAGTAACTTTCCCCAACGTTTTATTATGAAAAATTTCAAATATGTTGAAAGAATTGTAGTGTAAACACCTGTGTACTCACCAGAGTGATTTTACCATTACTATCTATGTTTTGTTTCTTTTTTAAAATTTTATTTATTTATTTAGTTTTGGCTGTGTTGGGTCTTCGTTGCTACGAGTGGGCTTTCTCTAGTTGCAGCGCGCAGGGGCTACTCTTTTGTTGTGGTGCACGGGCTTCTCATTGCGGTGGCTTCTCTTTTGCAGAGCACGTGCTCTAGGCACGCAGGCTTCAGTAGTTGTGGCACCAGGGCTCAGTAGTTGTGGCTCGGGGGCTCTAGCACGCAGGCTCAGTAGCTGTGGCTCACGGGCTCAGCTGCTCCGCGGCATGTAGGATCCCCCCAGACCAGGGCTTGAACCCGTATCCCCTGCATTGGCAGGCGGATTCCTAACCATTGCGCCACCAGGGAAGCCCTATGTTTGTTTTTATTCATCCTATTCTGGACATCCATTAGTCCATTTTTAATACATTTCAAATAAATTGCAGACATCAGTGCACTAAATATTTCTCTATTTCAGCATGCCTGTTCACTAGATTTCAAGGTTTTGCTGTTTTTAATGTAAAATTTACAAAGAAATGCACAAATCTCAGGTGTACATTTGTGAGCTTTAACAAATGCTTATGCCACCTGTTTAACTCCAGCCCCTATGTAGATATGGAACATTGCCATCACTCCAGAAACTTCCCTCATGCATCTTCCCAAGCAAACCCCCCTCCCCATGGCTCCAGTGGCAGTCAGTTTTCTGATATTTTAAAAACCACTCTTAGCTTAAATAAAGGTAAAAGTTTCACGTGTGCCAAGGGCAGCTCTAGATTGCCTCACTGAGCTATGTAACTCCTGTTCCAGCCATGCCAGAGTGCTACCAAACCCAGCACCCTCACACACCTCACAAGTGTAATTCCATGACCTTGGTATTTTTTATTCTGTCTTGTTTCAATTTAGCTCCAGGACTGCCCTTACTAATATCTATTTTTTCCCCCTCAAAATTTACATCTGACATCCTAGATTCTTGGGGTAGAAACTGCTAGAATGAAGACCAGCTGAGTAGGAGGGCTTGCAGTCCCACGGGTGTGGCTGGAAGGAGTTGGCTACCTGGAACATACCATCTGCCCCAAGCAGCTCTGAGTCAGGAGTTGGAAGGGGAACCTCTGGCAGGACATGACATGAAGTCCTCTGGGATGGAGTTCCAGGCATGCAAGAGGCACCTTGGAACTTCAGTGTTTGCAGGTCAAGTGCTCAGCTATTTAGCACATTTTGAATCGAAAACTCTGATTTTCTTAAGGTTTGAGCTGACCAGAAGTGTCTTCTGCTCCTTATGGTTTTGCCTTTTCTTCTCACAGGTAGGAATTCAGAGTTATTATACTCAAGAGTGTAAAAGCTCCTTGCCAAGCAAAGAGCCCATCACTCTCATCTATAGGGAAGCATCCCTGGATGAAACACACTAAAGAAAACACAATTGTGTGTTCTTTCCCAGTTTGTGCACACATGTTTATATACACACATGTTAATCACTGCCAACAAAGCTTTTTCTGCATTAAGCTCCGCATTTCCCAGTCTTAGGTATTTTCCTTTTTTCATTACTTGGTCTTTCCACTTCTCTAATGGGTGACCCATAATTTATTGAGCACTTACTATGTGCCAGTACTATGCTAGTGAGTTCCCTACATTATCTCATTGATTCTATTAAATGACCCTGTGAGGGAGGTTTTGTTATCCTCACAGATTACAGATAAAAAGACTAAGATTTAGGAGGATTGACATAATTTGCCTGAGATCACACAACCAGGAATTTGTACTTTCAACTACCTAGCAATATGGAAACTGGGAGGCTCCTGCTGACTCACTGGACAGTGTGGACAGGAGATGGGGTTTGAATTGGTTTTAAAAGGGAGTGTAAATTCAGCTGTAGGTAGAGGCGGAGATGGAGAACAGGAATATAGAATTTGACTAATTCACATTTTCACTTGGAATTAGTCATACTTTAAATGTCAACTGAATATATACCCAATTAGTTAAGGAAATTTAGTTTACAACAGAGGTGGTATCTTGATAGGGAAACTGGAATATTTAGATCCCCTCCTCCCAACACACACAAATATTAGAAGAACATGGGTGAATTCCCCCATTATTTGGGAATGGATAAAACTTATTCTAACAATGGCTCAAAATCCAGAAACAAAGGAAAGATTGCACGATTAAAAAAGCATAAAGACAAATGATAAATTGGGAAAAATATTTAAATTTGTATCACTGACAAAGGGCTAATAGTCCTAATATATACAAAGCTTGTAAAAGTAGAGAAGACCAATCACTCTGTAGCGATTGATAGCGAAAAAATGGACAAGAAATATAGGCAGTTCACAGATAAAATCCAAATGGCTCCTAAGCATATGGAAAGAATGCTCAGCCTCACTCATATTGAGAGATGCAGATTAAATTGCCACTGAGATACCATCACTCACTTTTAGATTGACAAAGATATTAAAGTTTGAAAACATACACTATTGTATGGGCACTGACACTATGAGAAACAGGCACTTTCCTTCATAGTGGGAGGGAATACTAATGGTCTAATCCTTAGGGTTAGGAGGTTGGGGGATTTGGAAATTTTACATTTGAATTTGCCCTGTGGCTCAACAACCTTGTCTTTGGAGATCTATCCCTGTGACAGATTGCAAATGACTGCTAGAATACCTCTGCCTGTGTGCATATCTTTGGGTAGTCACCCTCTTCCCCATAACAATGAGCTTGTCTGAGTACCCTAGGACAGTAGCAAAGTTAAGGCAAGCAGAAGATTGAAAAGTACTTGTGCACTGGGTCTTGTTTTCTCTTGACGTGCTTGGAACCCTGAGAGTGCGACAAGAATGTATAAGTGAGTGCTAGCTAGCCTACCAGAGGGTGAAAGGCCACTCGTGGCTTCTTGGCCAGCAGCCGACCGACCTCCCAACATGTGAGTGAATCTACCTTGGACTCTCCAGTTCCAACTGAGTTGACAGCTGACTTCAGTCACATGAGTGAAAACAGCAGAAGGAAGGACAGGGCTGAGCTCTGCCCAAATTGCTGACCTACAGAATGTTGAGCTAATAAATGATGTTGCTCTATGCCACTAAGTTTTGAGGTAATGTGCTATAGATAGCAAAAGCTAACTGATACAATACTGAAGATACTCTGATACAAAAATGAAAAGACATGTTCACTGAAGCATTGCCTATAATAGCAAAAGACTGGAGACAACTCAGATGTCCACCAGGTCAGGGATGGTTGAATACCGTGCATTCACTCAGGGAATACTAAGCAACTGCAGCAGACATCTCTACATTTACGAAGTGATTTTCAGGATATACTGTTAAGTGGAAAAAAGCAAGGTACAAAATAGTACATATAGTATGCTACCTTTTTTAAAGAAAGGGGAATGTGAATATTTTTGCTTTTATCTTTAAAAATGGTAGAATTGACAAATTAATGAAAAATGATTTCTTAAAGGAAAGGGAAGAGGACACAAATGGAAGCTGGACTGCACTAAATGTTCTTTGTTTTGTAGCTATAACTTTAGAATTATGGAAATGTTTTGCATATAGCTGTATACAAACACACACATATATAAAATCATGAGAAGACCCCAGCTGAGCACATGTGAGACTCACTGGGAGGTTGGCTGAGATGCCAGCAGAACTCACCGGGAAGCCACCCATTTGGGTGCTGCCAAACTCTCTGGGAGGTAAGTGCCCCTATGCGGCTCCTGAGCTGCGGCTGCCTGCGACTATAAGAACAGGCAGGGGAGAGCACAGTGAGGCCTGGAAGAGACACCCCTTCCGCCTCCAGGGTCCCTCTGATGTCCTCTAACGATAAAGCTTAACATCTTGCCAGCTGGCAAAAGAGAAATGTTTCTAGGGTCCAGCTCCAGAATCACACACTGGAACAAAGAAGGGTGGGTTTGGAGCTGCGGAATGTTAAACTGATAACTGGCACACATACTGAGGTATTTATAGATGAAATAATAGGATGTCTGCAATTTGCTTCAAAATAATTCTGTGGGTGGGGTATAGATGAAGCAAGATTATTCACATGTTGATAACTGTTGAAATTAGGACTGGTTTATAAAGGTTTATTACACTCTTCTCTCTAATTTTTATATATGTTTTTCTCATATATATATGACTATATATATATGACATTTGTTTTCTCATGTGTATCTCATATATATGAGATAAACGTATCAATGCATATGCATGTATATATGTATGTATAAACGTTTCCTACTCATTTTCATTATAAAACGAGTTTAAAAATGTGAATGCAAACACAGTATCTGTTCCTAGGAAGCCTACACTTTATATTGTAATCTAGTAAGCTAGGACTGCTAGAATTTGGGAGAAGCCAGCTATCGGCCATATGCAATCTGAATATGCCCTGACTGGGAAGACAGAAATGTCACTCTGGCTGACAATGGGAGAGAAAGGGATTTCCCTCCTATTGGCAAGTTTGGGGTGGGGCTAGGAGGCCAATACAGGTAGCAACATGTTCTTAATATTGAAAGGGGCCAAAACAGTTGCCTTAAATGAGTTAAGATGTGTCAGCACTTAAAACAGTGCTTAGGGTGTTCTAAGTGCTGTGTAAGTGTTTGTTGTTGCCATTATTTCATGTTAATGATTTTCCCATTATCAACTAACCTGAAATATGCCCTTTGCTGACAAGGCCCCCTCCTTCCCTCATGCGGTATAGTATCTTCAAGACTTCATATAACCCAGAAATTCAGACCTTGAACTGTTGAAGGAGAGAGCTGACTAGTGCCCAAGAGTGTCTTGGTTTCCTCTTTTTCTTGCTTTTCTAGGAGAGAGGCAGCCAGCAGTACTGGTTACTGCAGCAAATGCAGCAACAACAGAGACTACCAGCAGTGCTGGGGGCAGAAAGGTGGCCACGGCAAAAGTGCAGGTCACAGCGAGGGCAGCAGAGCCTGCAGCACACAGCGGGGCCCTGGACCAGGGCAGGGTACTGATGGGGCCCCGGAGGAACTCAGTGCCCAAAGGGGCATTGTAGGCACCATGTAGGTAACTTCCAGGGCACAAGGAAGTAGATGAGACATCTGGCCACATGGCAAGGGTGGGGTGGGGTTGTAGATGCCAAGGGGTTTAACAGTTAGTGGGACGAAGTTGATTAAACCTTGACTGGAGATTTTGGAGGAGGGTGTTTCATATACTGCCCCCTCAGTGGTGGCGGTATGTGCATGTGTGTGTGTAACGCCCGCATGCATCTGTGCATGTGTATATGGACATCTTTTTGCATGCAGCAGTGGCAATAGGAGATTCAATCCCCCGGTGAAAAGGAGTCAAACTTCATATTTAGAGTAAATAGACAAATAAGTGAACATTGCTGGGTAATCAACCCGATACACATTTTTTTTCTCTACAGTGGAGTTGCGTTTCATACACACACACATTTAAATTATGGGAATTCAACTAAAAGTGCTTGGCTTAGCAAACCAACAGCCTACACAACAATAAAAAACAAGGTAAAAGTGAGAGAAGGACAAAAATATTTATTTTAATCGTGCATCCACCATGACACCAACAAGTGGTGCTCCCCTGTTGTCTAGCTCTTGTGTGAGTCTCAGGAGCGTCTTGCTGCTCCGTGGGATTCTAGCCCTTAAAGGCATGGTTGTGTTTTTTGTTTTATGAGTTTTTTTTTTAATAGAACATGCACTCTAAATGCAAACCAGCTACCTTATTCAGAACTCAATGAAGAATACCAGCTTCTCACTCTCTCTTCTTACAAAATTAAAAAATGTTGGAAATTATATTTTTCACTTATATTAAGTGGAATCATTTGAAAGTGATATATATTACTGAGTAGGGCTGTATACACAAAATTATGCATTCCAAATTAGTTTAAGGGAATAACAAATTTAGCTGCTACGTGATTTTATTTTACATGCTGACTTTAGTAGACCTATCCCTGCATAAAACATGGCTCCTCTGTATGATTTCTGTTACATATAATGAATCAAAACAAATGTCTCATTTGTAGGTGTTGAATTAGTGTGGCACAGAGGGTGTGTCAAAATTCAATGTTTATCATTTTATTTCATACAAAACAACAATAGATCCTTAAGAGCAGGGTGGGTTGAGCATTGTAAAGTGAAGATGAAGTTTAAATGTAGCCTCTAGGGAACGAAGGGGCAAGGGATGTTGGAAAACAACCCTTTTCACATCCCAAAGGGACTGAACAGTAGCGGGTAGAAATGTGGTAGAGTTGCCTCAAGGACGTGAACTTGGCTATGTAAATTGCAAAACCCAAGTCTGGTTTACCTGGTCTTGTGTGACAATGTGAATATTATAAACTGATTATCATATTTGAGGCATCTGTGCCCACCCCCAGCCCTACATTTTAGCATGGCTAATGGTCCTTCTTCACAGCAAGTGGGCTTGGGCCCAACTCTGAATCCAGAATAACGGTGTGAAGAATCCAAAGCAATCTTGTGGCCGCCCCTCTGTAGGACTGAAAGTGCCTTTGATTCTGCCTGTTACTGTCCCTGTTCTTTTTCTGGAATTATCAATTCTTCTGCGGGTTCAACCTGCCTGGATTTCTTGTTCTCTGGAGGCAGAAGAGCCTCCTGGGAGGTGAACTCAAGCTGGGGCTCAGGAGCATTGGCTCTGGGCAAGCTGGTGAGTTGGCCTGATACTTGTGTTTTGAGGGGGAGAGGAAGGTGGTGGGAAAGGGTAAGAAACTTCCTGGGAGGAAAGGATCTGAGCACATGGAATGTGACCCAGAACAAAGTCTTAGTCATCAGAGCTAAGGGAGGAAGCTCTGAATACAATGCATCAGCCCTCCAGTGTGGGTTAAACTCAATATGAACTCTTTTGGTTTTAAGTTTTTCTAGGACTTCAAATTATCTCCTTACATATAATGTGGAATTGTGTGGCTTTATAAAGAGTAGTTTCAAAAGTATGAATGTGAAATAAGTTTATTATGCTCTAAAACTTTAACTTGTCTTATCTGTGAATAATTTAAGCCTCTTGTTGTGGGGCAGAAGTATGAGGTTTTGGCTTTCCTGTTGTGTATACTTTCGACTTTGGAATGTTAATAATGTAACTAATTTTTCAAAATAAGAAAATACTTTGGAAGATTTCCCAACACATTTCAAGAATGGTTTGGGAAGAAAGTTTGTTTTCTCAGTTTGTTTTATGTGATTTCCACACAAACTTCCTAAAGCAAAATCAATATGCAATAAATCCTGGAGCTGGTGCTGTCAGTTTCTCACTAATAGGTACATTAGATCGAATCCCCTGTCCTACTCATGTACTCTCCGTACATTCTGTTTCCAGGTACACTTTGAGAAAACCAAACACAAAAATGTCTTGCTGGGGCTTCCCTGGTGGCGCAGTGGTTGAGAGTCCGCCTGCCGATGCAGGGGACGCGGGTTTGTGCCCCGTTCCGGGAGGATCCCGCATGCCGCGGAGCGGCTGGGCCCGTGAGCCATGGCCGCTGAACCTGCGCATCTGGAGGCTGTGCTCCGCGATGAGAGAGACCACGACGGTGAGAGGCCCGCGTAAAAAAATGTCTTGCTGTGTGATCATTTCTATCTTGCACTATCCTCTTACCTCTTGCAGTTTTTTTTTTTTCCTGCTTCCAGTAGAAGTTCTACAAAGCTGCATGGTATCTTTTTTTTTTTTAACTTTACAGGAAGGAAGGAGAGAAAGTCAATTTACAAGAATGATTGGCTGCTTTTCCTGACTATAGAGGAGGGAGAGCAAAAGATGTCAGCAAGCAAGGCTCTATCCTCTGTTGTTTAATTCTTACCTCCATTTTCCCTCTTTCAGATTGGTGTCAGGGTTCACCACAGTTCCAGAGAGGTTGACCTGACCATCAGCAGGGCTACTTAGAGGCCTGGTCCTTCTTCACAGCGAGTGGGCTTGGGCCCAACTCTGAATCCAGCCATGCAAACACTGCCCATGAAGCCCTAGCAGGTCAGTCCACTGGCTTCTCTTTTCCTTTCTTCCACAATCACACACAGAGCCTTGCTTCAAGCTTCTAGGAATTAATAAGGGAAGAGACAAACATTAGCCTACCAAGATTCTAATTAACTTTGATGTGGATTTATGTGCAAAGTTGGATGAGTCACTGATTTTTAATAAACGGGAGAGAAAAATCTTAAAGATTAATGTAATAGCTGAGAACACAGGAGGGAGAACTTTGATGCTTGCTTAATTCTTTTCCCCAACCCACATCATTTGGAGAAAAAAATATCAAAGACCTTTACAAAAGGGGGAAAGGAAAGGGGATTATGCAAATTAAAAGTTCACAGGACTAAATCATTACTCTTGTGCAAATGAGCTTCTCCTTCATGTGCTTTTCAGGAGTGTTTTAGGGCTATATTTGCTGAGGATACATTCCCGAGGATAATGAGAAATGGAGGCATGGTGAAAAAGAGACTGATTATAAATTAACTGATCTTTCTGTGTGTTACAGAGTTCTATATATTGAGTTTTCCCTCTCCTCCCACCTAGTCCAGGCAGCTGTCAGAAACCTAGACCAGTATGGCTACCTTTCCAGCTGTCCTTAGAGTGGTCTAAGCTCTTCATTGGCTTCAGGGCCATTGCTGTCCTGCCCCCTCTTTTGCCCTGATTTGGGGACTAGCGCAGAGCGAAGGTTTCTGACTGCTAACAGAAGCTTCTCACTCTTGGGTGAAATGGTTAAAACCAGCAGGTCTGTGGGTTTCTAGGCCACTCACTTTCCAATTTGATGGAATGTTCCAGTGTTGAGTGTCATCAAGGTTAAATAATTTAGCCTAAAGCTCTCTTTGGCTTGATAATAGACAGCTGCAATGTATAAAGATATATTTTGAGTTGTACAAATTCAGTATCCAACTTTTTCCTAAATGGTAAACTGACATGGTGAGAGATATGAAACAATGCACAAGGCCTTATTGTGTTTGATTAACTGTGGATGTTTCCATAGCTTAGACAGCTGGTTTGAACAAAATTGTAATTTCACAGCCTTACCAAAAAAGTCATTAATCTTTTATCATTTTTATAAAGTAAGAACTTAGTATATATTTACTGATAATGAGAGGAATATGTAGGTTGACATAAGTTATTGAAACTTTATTTCACACTTGAGTTCTGTGGACAAATATTTATAAATAACCTCCTGGGATGTACCTCTTTTCTCACCTGTTATAGTTTTGCTTAGAATAAATTCATGAGACTATATGCCACAGAGACTGCTGAGGGAAGTAACTAATAGTAGTGAAGACTTTGAAGGCTGACTTCTGGCTTTACCTCTTATTAGCTCTGCAACCTTGTTTAAGTCCCTTAACAGCCCAATTTCTTCAGCTCAAAAATAGAGATAATACCACTCCATCCTAGAGTTCTGTATTAAATGAAATAACGTCTGCAATGTACACAGGCCAGTGTTGGACATGTAGGAAAACACTTAATAGCAGAGCTATCATTTCTAGAAACAGAGTTGCTGGGTTAAGGGTATGTATATTAAAAATATTGATACAAATTGCTAAAGTTAATCTCAAAATTTGATTATAAAGTTGTGGGACTCATGAATGAATATATGATAATAAGAGATAATAGGGATGCCCATTAATGTAAGAATCTGCCCCTAGTATTCACCTGTTTGTTTTGTATCTGTTCTCGCTTCTTCTGATAACAGCGTTTGATTTTCCTTGGGAGAACTACATTTCCTCCATTCTCAATCCATGTAGTGCAGTGGGGCTGACCCCATCCTGTGGCTTCAGCAGGGAGGAGGAGTACATGAGACAGTCCTGGGTAATCAAGACAATGTATCCCCGTGCCACAATGATTGGTTCAGTAATGGGCATATGACTTGAGCTGGCCCAATAAGAATCCACCGTAGCATGTTTATTGATAGTATTGGGAAAGTGACACCATCTTTTTGCTGGGGTTGCTAAGACTGAGCTGCTGGTCGTTCCTTCTATCTGGAAAGAATCTACTGGGGAATAAAGCATGAGGAAATGCAGAGCTGAGATATGTTCATGTTTGAATACTTGAGTATAGCTATGTCACGTTTTGAATTACATGAGTCAAAATATTGCCTTTATTACTCAAATCACTTTGTGTCGGGTTCTTACTGAAAGGTGACTAAACCCAACAGATCATATTATGTCCCTCAAGGTCACATCCTGCATAAGAAATAAGCAGAGTTTCTATCACATTAAATGCCAGAGACATTTATGTTCCGAGATATTTCTGAATGATGGTAGGTCACAAGTCAATATGAGTTATGCGATGCTTGTCTGAAGCTGTCATTGGATTAAGACCTACATTGGACAGGTTTAGGTTTCCTTCAAAAGCATGACTGCAGCTGCGGATACTCGTTGATTACCTGGTAACTAGCCATGGTTCTATGAAAGTATGTATGTGTCTGTGAAGTTAAATACAGGGAATTTTTTTTTTTAAGTTGAATGATTTGTTAAAATGAAAATCTGCAAACTGTATCTATTGGTGTTAATTTCTAAGACTTCTTCCTGGTAGGTTTGCATTACAAAACATAAGTACTGTCTGTATTTAACGTTTTCATTTGTCCATAGTGAATATACAAAGCTGAAATGCAGGGTCCTGTTGAGGGGTCACAGAAAGCAAAGCCAAACAGAACATAAAGACCAAACTTGGGAGAACTTTGAGCCCTGGTCCAGAGCATTCGCACTTCATTCTTTGTGTCATGAGGGGTCCTTAAATATTTTGAGAAAGTTTCTAGAAGATTAATAGGCCAATGATATGCAGATGAGAGGAGAAGAGAGGAAACAGGAGGCAAGGAAAGAAATTACTGGACTCGCAGTAATTCAGGTTGAGATTTTTTTAAAAAAGTGGGGCAGTGAGGGCTTCCCTGGTGGCGCAGTGGTTGAGAGTCCGCCTGCTGATGCAGGGGACATGGGTTCGTGCCCCGGTCCGGGAAGATCCCACATGCCGCGGAGCGGCTGGGCCCTTGAGCCATGGCCGCTGAGCCTGCGTGTCCGGAACCTGTGCTCCGCAACGGGAGAGACCACAACAGTGAGAGGCCCGCGTACTGCAAAAAAAAAAAAAAAAAAAAGTGGGGCAGTGGGAATGGAAAGCAAACAATGGATGGGGGAGGCATTGAGAAGGAGGAGAAAATAAGACTTGGCCACCTCAAGAAGAGTCAAAGATGAGCTTTATCATTAATTTTTTAAAAAGATAAGTTAGTTTGGGGAACTGATTTGGTTTGGTGGAGGTGCTGTGGGTAAGGTAATTAGTTTGGTTTTATATTTATTTGTACTCTTTTCAATTTGGATTTCGGTTCTCTTAGAAGTTGAACACAGTATGTAGAGTAGGAGGTAACCATGAAGTGGCCCTGGCAGTTGAAAACTGCTCTCCCAGAGCTATATGTAAAGAGAAGTATGAAAAGTAACTTTAAGAGCAATAACCTTTATCCATAGCCTGTGACTGTGTTAACTCATCCAAAGAAAGAATTACTCATTAGAAAGGGGGTTATTTGGTAATGAAATAAATAAAACGGTGAGCCATGAAGATAAAGTTTGGCAGTGTCCAAAAAGCATTGTTTGGAATGGTCTGAGGCCTTAGGCAGTCTGGTGTGATTGGCAGATATGACCCAGCCTGTTGATGGATGGATGTACCAGGCTATTTTAACCTTATGACACTTAATAATTTGTTCTAATTTTATGCTCACCATATCAACCTTCTAAATATAATTTGGCTCCCCATATGGTTTCTATGCCGGGAGAAAAATGCCTTTTGAGTAGCAGGTCCTTTTTCATTGTCTGTCATTAAATTGATATTCTGGGTAAGAAGCACACATGTCAATCATGAGTTTCCACAGTGTTGAGTCATCATCCTCATGAACTGCGCAACCCTGAGGCACAGGCAAAACTGGGTTTCCCCATCTGTAAGGCGGAGGGCCAGTCTCTGCCTGGTGGAGAGCTACCAGGTCAAAGCCTCACGGTAGGTAGGTAGCTGACCTTCCTCCTGGTATGTTTTGACATTTCTATGATCTCTTCTCTTCAAGCATATATATTCCCTGACCCAGAAAACACCAGGCAACAGGGAATCAACAACAAGGCCTTAAATCTGCTAGAAGATCTGCCACAGGCTGGAAGAATTAATAGCTGGGACATTTTTCCACTTGGGGAATTTTAAGGCACCACCCAAATCCTATTTACTTTGTTTAGTTTTGCATGTGTGTGTGTATGGGGTGTGGTGTGTGTGTGTGTGTGTGTGTGTGTGTGTGTGTGAGATCATAAAAGTTACTCTTAATCATTATAGAAAACAATCATGAGGAAACAAAGATGAATAAAAACAAGTTAACACCCCTTCCCAGAGGCAACCGTGGTTTGCATTCTGGCGTATTTCCACCTAGGCAATTTCTTTTTACTTTTAATTTATACGCAATTTAAAAACCTTCATTATTCCACTGTAGATTAGAAGTAGCAATCTAAAGAGAGGGAAGAGAAAGAAAAGTCATAAAAAGTAGATGCAATTTGTTAAAGCTCGTAGTGCTCTGGACCATTTCATGGGCCATAGCCATGCACAGCTCAGTAATTCCTGGGGTCAGTCCCTGTACTGTAATCGGTACAATAATAAATTTTCAGCATGATGACCTCAAATCCTCATTAAATGGTTAATTTATATTCGGTATACTTCTGTTAATAGTAGAAAATATAAAGAATACACTTCTGAACTATGTCCTTCAAGCTGTTTAATATGTATAAGGAATGAAGTAAACCCTTAGCTGTATGGAAACTTGATTATACAGAATTCTTCTTTTTCTATGGGCTCCAAATAGACAAGATGTAGCTAAAACCATTGGTTGCCTCTCTGGCGTCCATCCCACCCTTCTCCCATTAGTTGGCAGCCATACTTTTGGTGGGACTGACACAATTCTAGCTCTCCAGAGAAAGGCTCTGCTTGGCTCAAACTAGTCATGATAATCACATCCCCTTGCCCCAGTAACTGATTCAGGAAAGAGCCTGGAGCTGTGACCTAAACCAACAGCTCAAAGTATTTCTCTGGCCACAGTGACCATTAAGAGGTAGATGTTGACCCCAATTCATCAGTCAGGATAAAGCCATTAGCTTCTGTTCAGCAGCTGTGGAAGAGAGGCTCTCTTCTCCTGTAATCTGAGATGTACATTTGAGTCCCGGAACTGCGGCAGCCGCTCGTTACAATGAGAAAGTCCACCTGAGGATTTTTTTTAAGGCAGCAGAAGAGATGATCTATTGTACACGTGTTACACTCAGCCACACCTGAGAATACAACTAGTCCAGAATGTCACAGAACCAAGAGAGTTTGTTTCGGTGTGTGCAAAGTGGGCCTCTCAGCGGGGACTGTGGCAACAAGATGGCTATGGAAGTTCTAGATCCATTGAAACAAGTTCCAGGCATGCAATCTGACAACTTGTACCATTGTGCCTGGCCACCTGCCTTCCATATTTTTGCTCTTGTGGCCTTTATGGGTGTTCAAGGTAGTGGTTTACTTGGACCTCTAACTCATCTTTCTTTTTTCTTTTGGGCTTCAGCCTGCACATCTGCTTCTTCCTCCGCTTGGCTCTCATGGCGTGGAGGTTTCTAAGAAGATGGTGCTAATGCCAATAGCCTGCCTGAGCATTAATTCAACCCATGGAAGAGGGCAGAACTGAGACAGAAAAAAGAAGCCAGAATCCTGAAACTCACTCGACACCTGGGCTTGAGCAAATGATTTTAATTTATATTTAAGCTATTTTGATTTGCATATCCAATACTGTGCTTTGTTGGAGGTGAAGGTAGGCCATCAACACGTAAATGTCCGGAAGTTCTGTTAGAGGCATTCCTCTAATGTTCCAGACACCAGTCAGGGCTGGGCTTGAGTCACAATTACGAAGAAGATAGCATACCACACAGGAGCTGCTCAATAAATAAATATTGGTTGAGCGTGGTTAGAGTAGTCAGAATGGGTCAGGACTCGCTAGGAGTAAAGATAGAGAGTAGAGGTCTGAAGACTCAAACTCCAGTAGGTATAAGGAGGAAAAATTGCAATTAGTGAAGGAGCCACTGAAGAGATAGGGTGAGAGGCAGCATGTTGCCCCATCATTGTGTCTAATAGAAAAAGTTTCCATTAAGAGCTGGTGATCTACAATGTCAAATGTTTCAGAGGTACCAAGATAATCAATGAACAAGATGAACTTGGTAATTTGGAAGTAATTGGCGACTTGGTGAGATGCACAGAAGCAAATACTAAGTGACTTTGAATTTTATTAGATTTGGGATAAATATGGTGTAAACAAAGTTTCCCAGAGACACTGGCCCAACAAAGTACAGCGTCATAGTGACAGACACAAATGGATTTTCTTTGGTTCCGCTTCTATTTTCTTTGTAGAAAAATCCAGAGATTTAAAAATTCTTTCCCCTTTTTTTGGGAACTCCAGGGTGTTTTTTTATGTTTATTACAAACCACTGGTTGCTAAGTGGCATTCACCATTTTCCTACTGTCCTCCTCTGACTCTCTTGGGGGAACAGGTGATATTGGCAAGGGCACTGGGCAAAGAAGAGAAGTGACTTCTAGAAGACCAGCCAGCCACCAACCACTTTCCACAGCTTGTGGCCTTCACTCTGGGAGTTTCACTACCATCAGGGCATAGCTAGTCCTCAGCTCTGGGGCTCAGAAATCTCATTTTTCCAGCACCCCAAGAGAGTGCCATTAACCCGGCTCTCAGAGGCTTGTCTCCTATGCATAAATTTGTCAAGTTTTAGGAAGCATTATAACTGTCAAGAAATGAAAATGCCTGGATTGTTAGAAGATTGGTGAGCAAGGAATCCAAATATTAGGAGGGATTTGATTCAAGAAGTATCCCCCAGCTGGAACAGACTGGGGTACCGTTACCAAGAAGTTCAAAATGTTAGTGTTCAGTCAGAATTCCTTTTCCTCTAGGTAACACTTGCATAGTTATTTGTAAACATTTTCTTCCTCTGGGATCCTGTTTTTTCTCTGCTCATGTGGCTGATCATCTTCTCTTCGTGTGGTTTTTCTTTCAAACATGAGTCTGATATACTTGATTAGGGTTCTACTTACAACCAATTACAGTTCTGCCTCCTTGAGACTGCTCTCCGCCACCTTGATTGGAGTTTTAACTGTTCACAAACATTCCCTTCATACATTTTTAAAGACAGTCTTTGAAGCTTATTCCCATAGTTGAAAATGTGTATCCAGTGACTTCAATATTTTCTCGTTTGTTCATTCATTCATTGCTCCTCCATTTATTCTCGCATCCGTTCCATAAATATTCAGCGTATGCCTCCTCTGTGTCAGGTATTGTGGTAGATGCTGGGATAATAACGACTTGTAATAGAGTCACAGTTTGGCCCTTCTCAGCTTCTGACGATGAGTACTGGGAAAGAGTTCACTCTAGGCCCTGGGGATGGTGATAGTTCCTGCTGCTATGGGAGCCCAAACGTCAATGCCTATGGGACTGTCCACTGATGTCCATCAGTGACGGTCACTTTTCCTTGTTGATGGCTCCATTGCCTTAGTACCTAGTATTGGGCACTGCCAGAGGTGGTAGTGAGGCCTCTGGGTCTGTCCCTAAGTCTGGGCTCAAGGCAGCCAGGACTGTGAGAGCATGCATAATATACATTGAGGGTGCCATGTTCTGATGCTGCAGAGGCTGATGGATTCAATGCTAATCACTCTGCTGTCTTGAACTTCTGTCTGTTTTAGCATTTCTTACTTTTTCCATTCTCCCCCCAACCCAGTTTTATTGAGATATAATTGACACATTGTGTGAGTTTAAGGTGTATACTGTGATGATTTGATAGATGTATATATTGTGGAGATATATAAGGTTAGTCACAATAAGGTTTGTCAACACATCTTTCACCTCATATAATTACCATTTTGTTGTTGTTGTTGTGAGAACAATTAAAATCTACTTGCATAAAACCTCTCAACTATAAAATATGGTATTGTTAACTGTGGTTACCATGCTATGCATTATTCCTCTCATAACTGGAGGTTTGTATCCTTTGACCAATATCTCCTCATTTCCCTCACCCCCCAGCCCCTGAGAACTACAGTTCTCTTCTCTCTACTTCTATGAATTTGGCTTTATACGATTCCACACATAAGTGAGATCATACAGTATTTTTCTTTCTCTGTCGACTTATTTCACTTAGCATAATGCCCTCAAGGTCCATCCATGTTGTTGCAAATGGTAGGATTTCCTTCTTTTTTACAGCTGAATAATATTTCCATGTCTTGGCTATTGTGACTAATATTGCAATAAACATGGGAGTGCAGATAGCGCTCTGAGACAGTGATTTCATTTTCTTTGGCTATGTAACCAAATGTAGGACTGGTGGATCATATGGTAGTTCTATTTTTAATTTTTTGAGGAACCGCCATACTGTTTTCCATGGTGCCTATACCAATTTACATTGCCACCAACAGTGCACAGGTGTTTTCTTTTCTCTGAGTCCTCACCAACTCTTGTATCTTGTCTTTTTGATAATAGGTTTTCTAACACATATGAAGTGATATCTCATTCTGGATTTCATTTGCATTCCCCTGATGATTAGTGGTATTGAACATTTTTCAAGGACCTGTTGGACATTTGGAAGTTTTCTTTGGAAAAATATCTATTCAGGTCCTTTGCCCATTTTTAATTGGATTATTATTATTATTATTTTGCTTTTGAGTTATACGCATTCTATAGATATTTTGGATATTAACCCCTTATCATATATACAGTTTGTAAATATTTTCTCCCATTCCATAGGTTACCTTTTCATTTTGTCAACTGTTTCTTTTGCTGTACAGAAGCTTTCTAGTAAGATGTAGTCCCACTTGTTGATATTTGCTTTTGTTTTGTGCTTTTGGTGTCATATCCAAAAAATACTTGTCAAGACTAATGTCAAGGAGTTTTTTGCCTTTATTTTCTTCTAAGGGTTTTATGTTTCAGGTCTTGTGCTTAAGTCCTTAATCTATTTGAAATTAATTTTTTGTGAAAGGAGTAAGGTAGGGGTCCAACTTCATTCTTTTGAATGTGAATATCTAGTTTTCCCAATACCATTTATTGAAGACACTGTCCTTTCCCCATTGAGTATTGGTGACTACCTTTTCAAATATTAGTTGACTGTATGTACATGAGTTTATCTCCAGGCTCTCAATTCTGTTAGATTGGTTGATGTATCGGTTTTTATGCCAGTACAATATTGTTTTGATTACTATAGCTTTGTAATATAGTTTGAAATCAGGAAATGTAATGCCTCTAAGTTTGTTCTTCTTTCTCAATATTGCTTTGACTATTCAGGGTCTTTTGTGATATCATACAAATTTTAGGATTTTTTTTCTATTTCTGTGAAAAATGCCTTTGAAATTCTGATAGGATTGCAGTGAATCTGTAGATTTCTTTGGGTAGTATGGACATTTTAACAGTGTTAACTCTTCTAATCCATGGACATGGATATCTTTCCATTTATTTGTGTCTTCTTCAATTTCTTTCACAATTTCTTATAGTTTTTGGTGTGTAGATCTTTTACTTCCTTAGTTAAATTTATTCTTAAGTATTTTATTGTTTTTGATGCTGTTGTGAATGAAATTTATTTATTTATTTATTTTTCAGGTAGTTTATTGTTAGTGTATAGAAATAAAACTGTTGTATGTTGATTTTGTATCTTGAAACTTTACTGAACTCATTTATTAGTTCTAACAGCTTTTTGGTGGTATCTTTAGTATTTTCTATATACAGTATTATGTCATCAGCAAACACACAATTTTACTTTTTTCCTTTCTGATTTGGATGCCTTTTATTTCTTTTTCTTGCTTAATTTCTCTGGCTAGGACTTCTAGTACTATGTTGAATAGGAGTGGTGGTAGTGTACATTCTTGTCATGTTCCTGATCTTAGAAGGGAAGCTTTCAACCATTCACCATTGACTATGATGTTAGTTGTGCTTGTCATATGTGGCCTCTATTATGTTGAGGTGTGTTACTTTTATACACATTTTGTTGAGTTTTTTTTTTATTATGAAAGGGTATTGAATTTTGTTGAATACTTTTTTTGTATCTATTGAAATGATCATGATATTTAGCTTTCATTTTATAAATGTGATATACCACATGTATTGGTTTACATATGTTGAACCATTCTTACATCCCAGGAATGAATCCACTTGACCTGGTGTATGATCATTTTAATGGGTTATTGAATTAGGTTTGCTAATATTTTGTTGATAATTTTGGCTTCTATATTTATCAGGGATATTGGCCTGTACTTTTCTTTTCCTTTCACTTTCTTATCTGGCTTTATTATTAGGGTAATGCTGGCCTTATAAAATGAGTTCGGAAGCATTCCCTCCTCTTCATTTTTTGGGAAGAGTTTGATAAAGATTGGCACTAATTCTTTAAATGTTTGGTAGAATTCATTCATAAAGCCATTTCGTCCTGGGCTTTCCTTTCTTGGGAGGTTTTTGATTACTGATTCAATCTCCTTGCTCATTATTGGTCTGCTCAGAGTTCCTATTTCTTCATGATTCAATCTTGGTAGGTTGGATGTTTCTAGGAATTGATCCATTTCTTCTAGCTTGTCCAATTTTCTGGTGTATACTTAACTTATTCATAGTAGTCTCACAATACTTTGTATTTCTGTGCTATCAGTTTTAAGGTCTCCTCTTTCATTTATAATATTATTATTTTGAGTCTCCTTTTTTCCTTGGTTACTCTAGCTAAAGTTTTGTTAATTTTGTTTATCTTTTCAAAAAATCAACTTTTAGTTTTGTTGACCTTTTCTATTTGTTTTCTATTTTCTATTTAATTTATTTCTGCTCTGATATTTGTTATCTCCTTTCTTTTGCTAATTTTGCACTTATTTGTTCTTCTTTTTCTAGTTCCTTAAGATGTAAAGTTAGGTTGTTTATTTGAGATCTTTATTTTTTTTTAATGTAGGCATTTATTGCTATAATCTTCCTACCTAAACCTGCTTTTGCTGTGTCCTATAAGTTTTGATATATTATGTGTCCATTTTCATTTGTTTCAAGATATTTTTCATTTCCCCTTTGATTTCTTCTTTGACCCATTCATTGTTTAGGAGTGTGTTGTTTAATTTCCACATATTTGTGAAATTTTTCAGTGTTTCTTTTATTATTGATTTTTACTTTCATACCGTTGTGGTCAGAAAATGTATTCATTATGATGTTAATCTTTTTAAGTTTGCTAAGAAAATGTATTCAGTATGATGTTAATCTTTTTAAGTTTGCTAAGGTTTGTTTTGTGACCTAATATATGATCTGTCCTGGAGAATGTTCAGTGTGTGCTTGAGAAGAATGTGTATTCTGCTGCTGTTGGATGGAATGTTCTGTATATGTCTGTTAGGTTCATTTGGTTTAAAGTGTAGTTCAAGTCCAATGCTTCTTATTGATTTTCTGTCTGGATGATGTATCCATTGTGAGGTATTGGAGTCCCCTACTCTTATTCCATTGTTTTCCATTATTCCCTTCAGATATTTTACATATTTGCTTAATATATTTAGGTAATCTGATATTGGTTGCATATATTTATATAATTTATTGTTATAAGTTTTTGATAAATTAACCCATTTATCATTATATAATGACCTTCTTTTCTGTTGTCACAGTTTTTTATTTAAAGTCTGTTTTATCTAAGTATAGCTTTTGCTATACTTGCTCTCTTTTGCTTTCTATTTGCACAGAAAATCTTTTTCCATCCCTTCACTTTGAGCCTATGTGTGTCCTTAAAGCTGAAGTGCTGAAATGAGTCTCTTGTGGGCAGCAGATAGTTTGGGTTTTTTTTGTTTGTTTGTTTTTTAATCCGTTCAGCCACTCTATGCCTTCTGATTAAAGAACTTAATTTAGTTTACATTTAAAGTAATTATTGATAGGTAAGGACTTGCTAATGACATCTTGTTAATTTTTTTCTGACTGGTTTTTCAATTATTTTGTACCTTTCTTCCTCTCCTGCTGTCTTCCAGTGTGAATTGATAATTTTCCATAGTGGTATACTTTGATTCCCTTTTCTTTATCTTGTTCATATTGACTACAGGTTTTTGTTTTGCAGTTACCCTGAGGTTTACATGAAACCTCTTACAGGTATAACAATCTATTTAAAGCTGATTGCAACTTCAGTTGTACTAAAAAATTCTACCCTTTTACTCCCTCCTCAACTTTTATGTTTTTAATGTCACAATTTACATGTTCTTCTATTGTGTACCCATTGAGAAATTATTGTAGCTATTTTTAATATTTCTGTCCTTTCACCTTCATACTAGAGTTAAGTGATTAACATACCTCCATATTACAGTATTGCAGTATTCTGAATTTGCTATGTACTTACCATTACCAGTGTGTTTTATATGTTCATATGTTTTCATGTTACTAATTAGCATCCTTTCATTACAACTTACAGAGCTCCTTTCAACATTTCTTGTAAGGTAAGTCTAGTGTGATGAACTCCCTCAGCTTTTGTTTGGGAGTCTTTATCTCTCATTCTGAAGGACAATGTTTGCTGGGAAAAGTGTTTTTGGTTGGAATTTTTTTTTCTTTTAGCACTTTGAATATATCATTTCACTCTTCTGACCTGTAGGGTTTCTGCTGAGAAATTTGCTCATAAACTTATAGGGGTTCTCTTGTAAGTAACAAGCTTATTTTCTCTTGCTACTTTCAAGGTTCTCTCTTTGTCTTTTATTTTAGACAGTTTTATTATAATGTTTCTTGGAGGAAATCATTTTGGGTTTAAATTTATGAGCTTCCTGAACTTGTATGTCCAAATCTCTCCCCAGTTTTGCGAAATTCTCAGCCATTATTTCTTTAAGTAGCTTTCTGTCCCTTTCTCTCTCTCTTCTCCCACTGCCATGCCAGTAATGCACAGATTGTTTCTCTTTATTGTGTTCCATAGATCCCATAGACTCTCTTCATTCCTTTTCATTCTTTTTCCTCTTTCCTCCTCTGACTGGAAAATTTCAAATGGATAATTGTTAAATTGTTTATCTCTGTTCATTTATAGCTCTCTGAACATGTTTATAGCAATTATTTTTAATCTTTTATCAGGAAATTAATATATCTCCATTTTTGGGAGGTCAGTTACTGTAAGTTAACTGTTCCTGTGGTGGTGTCATGTTTCCCTAATTCCTCATGATGCCTGTAGCCTTGCATAGGTATCTGCACATTTGAAGAAGCAGTCACCTCTTTCAGATGTTATAGACTAACTTTGGTATGGAAAGTACTTCACCTCAGGGTGGGTGCATGTTGTAGCATGCTGCAAACTGGAGTCTAGTGGTATAGGTCACCGAATGTGGGGGCTTGTGGTGATTCTGGTTCTGGGGGACGTATAATGTCTTGTTGGCTTAGGCTGCTGAGGTCCATGGCATTGACAACTGTGTGGTCCTCGGCAGGCACTGAAGGAGTTCTGCAGTGGCTGTAAGGCCTATTTGGGTCTTTAGCAGGGCCTCCAGTTACCAGAACAGGGCATCAGTGGTGGTCGGCACTGGTGGTGTGCATACACTTGACCATGGAGGCTGACTTCAGGTGCCTGTATAGTGGCAGGGGCTGGATACAGACATATACATAGTGGTTGCGGCCGGGGCCAGCAGTAAGTGCTGGGGCCACCTGTGGGCATGCTAGTAGCTGTGGAGGCCCTGGCTGCCAGCGTGCACTCGTATGGCTGTAGGTATCCCCACAGGTATGCATACGGTAGTGAAGGCCAGTGATGGGAGTTGGGCCAGGGGCAAACAGGTGTACAGCTGGAGGGGTTAGCTACAGGTGAGCCAGCAGTGCAGGCCAGTGACAGGAGACTGTGTCAGGTCTGGACCCACAGTCAGCTTTGGAGACCCTGGCTGTCTGTGTGTACTCGTGTAGCTTCAGGGTCTCCCTATGGACATGTGCATGGCACTGGAAACTGGTGACAGGAATGGGGCCAGGGTCTTGCAGGTGCACAGCTGGAGGGGGTAGTCCTCAAAGCACATACAGTTCTGGGGGCCAGCTGCTAGCATCTAGGCTGGTGTCTCACACTCACACAGTAGCAGAGGCCAGCGCTGGCTACCAGTATGGATCCCATGTTTGTTGGGGAAAGGGGAGGGAAGGGTTGGAGAGAGAGCAAGGAGAGAGCTGGTGTCTGCAAATGGAAAAATCTTTGGGGGAAAACCTCAGTGGTGAGATCTGTAGGGGGCCTGCGGCAACTGTGTTGCCTTGGTTTCTTCAGCAGTGAAAGCTGCTAGGGTCCTCTGCAGAACCAGTCACTGGGAATCTGCTCTGCATGGCTCCCCCCACTTCATGGTTCCCCCACTTAATGGTTCCCACTGCATGTCTGATCCTGTTAGCCTCTTCTCTTCTTCCTTGTTTCTAGCCATCTCTACATATCTCAGCTTTGTTAGTCTCTAGATAGGACGAGACTGAAGAGGGTCTTTCATGAAGCATCCTGAAAGTCTGGGGAAGTTGGTCACTTACCTTGTTCCCGCTTTCCTGTTGAGGGGCACTCTTTTGAGCCAGAGAGTTCCCTCTTGGTACTGTGCAATGTCAGCCTGGAAGATAGGATGATGTAGGGGAAATGAAACTATTTTTTCTTCCTTTTGTGTGTGTGTGGTTATTCTCAGAAGAAATTTTCTTCCACTGTGTTGCTGAAGTTTCTTAAGTGGACTTCTAAGCTCTCCCAGAGCTAATTTTGCTCGTGGATAGCTATCTAATTGTTGATTTTTGTTGGCGGTGGAAGCTGGGGTCTCCTACTCAACTGTGATGGTGACATCACCTGCTTTCTCACTCTTTTATTGTAGCCCTTTTTTCTGGGACTCACTACCCTCACTCCTACCACTAAATTGTGCATCTTGACTCTCGCCTTAGAGTGAATTTTTCTGAGGAAATTCTTTTTTTTTCCTGCTGCAGATAGACTTGATTTACCTGCTCCACCATTCCTAAATCCCCCAGTAAGAAAACCTTAGGGTAAATTGATATACTTCTAACAGATTATGCACCTATAATAGATTCATTAAACTCTATCATACACACACACACACACACACGCACACACACACACATGCACACACACACACACACACACATAGAACAGTAATCCAGGGCCTAGTGAAGGAACTTAACAGTAAGAAGGAAGGACTAGAGGGAGGGAATAAAAAGGGGAGGGAACTGAAAGGGGAGGAAAACAAAAGAGGAGGAATGGAATAAATAATTAGTGCTGGTACAGAATTCAAGAAATTGAGTACATAATAAATCCTTAATAATTTAAGAGGAATGGATGGAAGTAAGTAACAGTTTTAGAGATTCCGATACATTTTTTAGAGAGTGTATGTTATATACTCTAGAATGTATAAAAAGAAACACATTATGATGGCCAAGATACAATGTAACTAGAATATGTAGCATGATGTTTAAGGCAAAATCCTCATTTACACATTTACTTCATCTGTCCAGGGGTAGAGATGTCATTTCTTAGGAAATTTCAGGTGACGAGGTTGTGCCAAGTTCACGTGAACCGTCTGTGAAATTCATGGGAAAAAAGTAGCAGTAGAGAAGTTGCTTATCCGCAATGTAAGAAGGCTGCAGCATCAGCTGGAAACCTTGTGTCTGTGACGGGTTTTTCACATCGCTGAGAGGCAGAGCCCCATGCTGTGAGAGGCTGAGGCCCCTGCTGGGACATGCCGTCTGCACATTTGCTGGGTTTCTTGTGTTGCTGGGCTCTTTGTGTTTTGTGGTGCAAGTCAGAAGCAGCGGAATATGTGAACCGGGGACAGGTATATTAAAGATCTCCTGTAGCTTTTGGCCTCATGTATTTCAACTACTTAGAAACAGTAGCTCCAGGTTCATACCTTCTGTCCTTTTTGTGTTTAGTCAGTTACAAAGCATGTCTTCGCTTTGTAAAACGAGAGCCGGAAGGCTGATTTTTACGTTCAGAAAAAAGGGATGTGTCAGACTTATTGTTATCAGGAGTCTTATACGTGTGATACAGTGTCCCGTGGCTGTAGAGGGCCAGGCCGTTTCTTCCGGAGCTGAAATCTTTAATATAAGTTTAACTGCATGTCTCTAAGCAAAGACCTTCTTGTCCAGCTATAGAGACAAAAAAGTTTGCAGAGAAAATGATGTGTGTGGACTGCTCTCACTATGTCCTTCTTCTGCCTCAAGACTTGATCCAGATAAAGTTAGATGAGGGTGACCAAGGTAGAAGGCAGAAATGATCTGATAACAATGGAATCATGTGCTACATGGATTTCCAAAATAATTTTTAAAAGTATTATATTAGTCATGTTGTCTCTTTCAGTTGCATGGAATATAAATTAAACCTGAGGGCTTCCCTGGTGGCACAGTGTTTGAGAGTCTGCCTGCCGATGCAGGGGACGCGGGTTCGTGCCCCGGTCCGGGAAGATCCCACGTGCCGCGGAGCGGCTGGGCCCGTGAGCCATGGCCGCTGAGCCTGCGCGTCCGGAGCCTGTGCTCCGCAACGGGAGAGGCCACAACAGTGAGAGGCCCGCGTACCGCAAAAAAAAAAAAAATTAAACTTGAACGGTTTTAAAAAAACTAAATGTATTGACTCCAAGGTACACGATCAGGCAAGGCTGGATCCTGGTGTACAAGGATTGTTGTCAGGAGCCTGGCTCATTCCATCCCTTGACTTGTCTTTTTCTTGGTGTTGGCTTTGTTCTTAGACTCTTTCCAAACAACTGAAGCTTTACGTTCTATCACCTCAGCAACCCCAGCAGACTGTCTCTCTTTCCTTATAGAGGCAGAAACGGTTCTCCAGCTGATGCTCATTGGTCCAGGTCAGGTCATATATCCATTCCTGAACCCAACATTTACTCTGATGGATGGAACCTGGGCCGTGTGCCCGCTCTTTCCCCTCAGTCAGATTAGGCTCAATGCCACCCACACCAATGATCTAAGAGTAAGAGAGGGATGGCTCTGCAAACTGTATGAAAGAAAAAAAACCCCAGGTAACTTAAACAAATGGAAAGATATTCTTTGCTCTTGGATGGAATAGCTTAACCTCATAGAAATGTCAACTCTCTCAAGTTAATATATGTTTAAGGCAAAACCAATAAAGATACCAGTGAACTCTTCCCCTAGAACTAGACAAATTGAATCTAATTTGAAAAATAAACAAGCAAGAACAAGTAGGCAAACCCTAAAATGAAAAGCAATGAAAGAAATTATATTTTAATATCCCATTAAACTTTCCAATATTACCTATTATAAACAATACAGGAAAGTATATTTTCTACACGTCTTCTTGTGCAAATGTGCAAGATTTTTCTTTAAGGTAGCTCCTTAGAAGGGAAATTAGTAGGTTTAGGGTATGTACATTTACCAAATTAGTTCTTAAAAAAATTTTATTTTAGTTCAAAAGGTTTAGGGACTTCCCTGGCGGCACAGTGGTTAAGAATCCGCCTGCCGGGCTTCCCTGGTGGCGCAGTGGTTAAGAATCTGCCTGCCAATGCAGGAGACACTGGTTCGAGCCCTGGTCCGGGAATATCTCACATGCTGCAGAGCAACTAAGCCTGTGCGCCGAAATTACGGAGCCTGCGCTCTAGAGAGCTGCAAGCCACAACTACTGAGCCCGCGTACCTAGAGCCCGTGCTCCACAACAACAGAAGCCACCGCAATGAGAAGCCTGTGCGCTCACTGCAACTACAGAAAGCCTGCATGCAGCAGCGAAGACCCAACGCAGCCAAAAATAAAAAAAAACATAAATAAGAATCCGCCTGCCAATGCAAGGGACATGGGTTCGAGCCCTGGTCTGGGAAGATCCCACATGCCGCAGAGCAGCTAAGCCCGTGAGCCACAACTACTGAGCTTGTGCTCTAGAGCCCGTGAGCCACAACTACTGATGCCCGTGTGCCACAACTACTGAAGCCTGTATGCCTAGAGCCTGTGCTCCACAACTAGAGAAGCCACCACAACGAGAAGCCCGCGCACCTCAACAAGGAGTAGCCCCCTCTTGCTGCAATTAGAGAAAGCCTGCGTGCAGCAATGAAGACCCAATGCAGCCAAAGATAAATTAATTAATTAAAAAAATTTTTTTTACATTTTAAAAGGTTAACTATAGTGTGACATACATATTTCTGTATAAATGTTTTATAATTACAATTTATATCATTATTGGAAATACCGAGACTAATAGGACCCATCCCATGGAATGAGAGTTAATTGAGAGTTGAGTTTACTCAGTAATTAGTATTGGGCTTCCCTGGTGGCACAGTGGATAAGAATCTGCCTGCCTATGCAGGGGACATGGGTTCGAGCCCTGGTCCAGGAAGATCCCACATGCTGCAGAGCAACTAAGCCTGTGCACCACAACTACTGAAGCCTGCACATCTAGAGCCCGTGCTCTGCAACAAGAGAAGCCACTGCAATGAGAAGCCTGCGCACCGCAACGAAGAGTAGCCCCTGCTCACCACAACTAGAGAAAGCCTGCGTGCAGCAACAAAGACCCAACACAGCCAAAAAGAAAAAAAAAATTTAATATCATAATTATATTAGAGAAAAACCTAAAACTAACAGGCATCGTGATGGTGTTAACTGAACTTCCAATCTCTCTTCAGCAGGGAAGTCACATAACTCTTGGCTGGCCCCTTGTGTTCTTCAGTCATCTTAGTTCTTTGCGACCCCTGATTTTCATTTTGGTTCTCCTTCCATCGTTTTTGAATTGATTAATCCCTTGTATCAATGCCTTTATTACTTAAAAGAGTTTTCAGACTCTGAGTTTTTAAAAATTCACACTTGACTGAGTTTCCTGTTTCAAGCATCTAGCACAGCAGTTGACAAATAGAAGACCTTCTGTTCAACCGAAGTCTTTGTCAATTATAGTCTATAGCTCTAACTATCCCTGACCTTATTTGCATAGCTCCATGTAAAGTTCCATACTGGAACTTCCAGTGCATATTTGGAAATAGTATTGCCAGATGGTCCCAACAAGAATACTAAGATCAATGGAGGAAAAAAATAAATTGACCACAAACCCAAATTACACATGCCGTCAGGAGCAGTTTGTTGCTGACAGTCCATATTACCTCTTATGCTTTACATTAGATAGTTTTTAATCAAATCAATGTTAATTTTTCAAAAACACACTTTGTTTTCAAACAAGTGGATGATATAGCCCAAAAAGGCAAATTCTTTTTTTTTTTTTGAGCCAACACTTAATCTGCTGTGTTAATTGGTCCATATATTAATCATGACCATTACTGATCTTGTAAAGGAACTTCTCTGCAGTACACTCCAGAACATTTTTTTTTCTGAGAATTATGCAAACTGGTGTAGCATTTTACAGCTGAATTTATATTTACCAGTGAATCTTAATGTTCACATATCTTTATATGTCTAATAGTTATCCATTACTGTGTAACAAATTACTCCAAACCTTAGTGGCTTTAAATGGCCACTAATTTATTTTATTATCACTCATAGTGTTTATTGTTTTTGCCATTCAGGAATTCATGAGTGTCTTGGCTCGGTGGTTCTGGCTCAGGGTTTCTAATGAGGTTGAGTCAGTTGTTAACTGGGGCAGCAGCCATGTGAAGCCCTAACTGGGGCTGGAAGATGCACTTCCAAGGTGGCTCACTCACATGATTGGCAAGTTGGTGCTGGCTGTTGGCTTCTTGCCATGTGAGCATCCCCAAGAAACTGCCTGAGTAATGGTCTGCAGAATCATGACCCCTGTGGCAAGCATACTAGAGTCTCTGTAGAATTTTCAAAATATCACTCTTATTCTGGGATTCTGATTATTCACACTGATAAGGATGGTGTGGGAACAATTTAGAACTAATAATGTACATAATAGGAAGAATTACATCCATGTCATGATTTTCTGAACTCATAGTCAATGGCATTTTGTATGCCAAATTTAGGGTGTTATTCAAGGTCATTTTCAGGACAGTCCAGTGAGGTGGGTATTATTATCACTTCAGATTTACAGATCAGAAAACTGAGAAAGCAACTGCTCAGATAATTGCCCCATGGAGCTAAAATTTGAATTTAGGCATTGGACTCTGAAACCTGTGCTCCTAAAAATCAAGCTATACTGTCTCCTCTTTGGCTCTTTTTTTTTTTTTTTTTTTACAAAATTAAAACTTCATTTTATTATGAGAATTTGAATATACAATAAAGTAGACAAAATATTTCCTGAACATACATGTACTCAGTACCCAGCTCCATTGACTATCAACTTATAGCCATTCATGGCTCATCTACACCTCTCTCTCCCTTATTTATTTTGAAGGAAATTTCAGATATCATGTCATTTCATCCATAAATGTTTCAGTATGACTTTCTAAAAGAAAAGTGCTTTTTGAAATAAACATTATCGGATGAAAAAAAGTAACACTAATTCCTTATTATCAAATATTCAGTCAATGTTCAAATTTCCAATTGTTTCATAAATGTCATTTCTTTTTAAAAAATATTTTCATTTGAGTCATCATTTGAATAATGTCCACACATTGTGATTGGTTGACATGTCTTTTAATTTTATTTTTATTTATATATTCCTCTCCATCTTTTTATTTTTTCTTTTTATCACTGATGAACATGTATTTCCAAGACTTGACTATTATAAACAAAGCTGAAATAAATGTCCTTGTATTTATTTTTCTGGGAACTGATGTTTCATGTTTTTATCTATTTTTATTGGCATATTTAATTTTTTCAAACTGATTTTTAAGAGTTCTCTAAATGTTAAAGAAATTAACTTATTTTCTAATATGTATATTATATTTTTTTCCAGCTTGTTTGTATTTTGACTTTTATGGTGTTTTAAAGTTTAAAATTTGTGTGTTGCCAAATTTAGCAAGTATCTGGATGTCTCTCTCTCTCTCTCTCTCTCTCTCTCTCTCCCCCCTGTGATGGTCCCAACCATTTATAATTGATTTCAAGATTTTATAATTTATTAGATGTTGCAAAATTGTAATATTCTATAATTATTTCATCCCTTCTTTATTTACTAGCTAGCTGCAATACTTGTATAAAGAGAAACACCCTTCATCTAATATTTGGTTACCCAATGATTCAGTTTATATAAGAAAGAGAGAAAATAAGAAAAATCTCAAACAATCTAACATTACACCTAAAGGAGCTAGAAAAAGAAGAACAAAAAAAGCCCAAGTTAGTAGAAGGAAATAATAAAGATCAGAGTGGAAATAAATGATATAGAGAAAAAAAAAAGAAAGAAAAATAAGAAAAGGGAAAAAAAAGAAAAGATCAACAGCTGAAACTAACGGGTGGTTCTTTGAAAAGATAAACAGAATTAGTAAGCCTTTAGCCAGACTCATGAAGAAAAAAGAGGGCTCAAGTAAATAAAATCAGAAATTAAAAAAAAAAGCAATCAGAAATTAAGAAAGCAATACCATTTACAATTGTATCAAAAAGAATAAAACACCTAGGAATAAATTTAACCAAGGAAGTAAAAGGCCTGTACTCTAAATCTATAAGGCATTGATGAAAGAAATTGAAGATGATACAAACAAATGGAAAGATACACTGTGCTCATAGGTTGGAAATTAATATTGTTAAAATGTATTGTCCAAAGCAATCTACAGATTCAATGGAATCTCTAACAAAATACCAATGGCATTTTTCACAGAACTAGAACAAATAATCCTAAAGTTTGTGTGGAACCCAAAAAGACCCCAAGTAGCCAGAACAATCTTGAGAAAGAGAAGGTTGGAGATACCACACTCCCTGATTTTAAGTTATATTACAAAGCTATAGTAATCAAAAAGTATGGCACTGGCCCAGAAACAGACACATAGATCAATGGAACAGAATGGAGAGCCCAGAAATTAACCCATGTTTAACTGGTCAATTAATCAAAGGAGGCAAGAATATACAACGGGGGAAAAGACAGGCTCTTCTATAAGTGGTGTTGGGAAAACTGGGTAGCTACATGCAAAAGAATGAAACTGGACCTCTTTCTCACACCATATACAAAAATAAAGTCAAAATAAATTAAAGACCTAAATATAAAACTTGAAACCATAAAATTACTAGACGAAAGCATGCAGTACACTCTTTGACATTGCAGCAATATTCTTTTTCGATCTGTAAGGTAAGGGCAACAAAAGCAATAGTAAACAAATGCAAAAAAAAGAAAAAGAAAAAAGAAAAAAAAAACCCCACCAAACTAAAAAGCTTTTACACAGTGAAGGAAATCATCAATACAACAAAAAGGCAACCTACTGAATGGGAGAAGATATTTGCAAATTGTATGTCTGATAAAGGGTCAATATCCAAAATGTATAAAGAACTCTCACAAATCAATATCAAAAAACAAACAATTTGATTAAAAAATAAGCAGAAGACCTGAATAAACTTTTTCCAAGGAAGACATACAGATGGAAAAAAGACATATGAAAAATTGCTCAAATCACTAATCAACAGGGAAATGCAAATCAAAACCACAATTAGGTATCACTTTGGACCTCTCAGAATGGCTGTTATCAAAAAGACAACAAATAACAAGTGTTGGTGAAGATGTGGAGAAAAGGGAGCCCTCTATCGGTTGGTAGGAATGTAAATTGGTACAGCCACTATGAAAAAAGTATGAGGATTCCTCGAAAAATTGAAAATAGAACTACCATATGATCCAGCAATTCCACTTCTGGAAAAAAAACACTAATTCAAAAAGATATATGTACCCCAATGTTCATGGCAGCGTTATTCACAATAGTCAAGATATAGAAGCAACCTTAGTGTCCACTGATAGATGAATGAATACAGAAGATACGGTATATTTTATTTACACAATGGAATATTATTCAGCCATAAAAATTATGAAATCTTGCCATTTGCGACAAAATGGATGGACCTGGGGGTATTATGCAAAGTGAAATAAGTCAGACAGAAGAAGACAAATACAGTATGATTTCACTTATATGTGGAATCTAAAAAACAACCAACCAACCAAATAAAACAAAACAGAAACAGACCCATAGATACAGAGAACAAACTGGCGGTTGCCAGAATAAAGGGAGGTGGGGGGGTTGGGTGAAAAAGGTGAAGAAGACTGAGAGCTACAAAATATATAGCTCCAGTTATAAAATAAATGTTGAAAAGTTATAAGATACAGCATAAGGAATATTGTCAATAATATTGTAATAACTTTGTATGGAGACAGATCGTTACTCGACTTACCATGGTGATCAATTAGTAATGTATATAAACGTTGAATCACGATGTTGTACAACTGAAACTAATATAATATTGTATGTAAACTACAATAAAAAATAAAGGCTAAAAATATTGTAATAGATAAAGCAAAAAAAAAAAGAGAGGGAGGAGAAATGCTAGATTATTTCTATTTATTTACCAGCTTTCGAAATAATGACTTGATATATATCTACAAGATGACCAACTGGATTTTTAAATCATTATTATTAAGACAAGGATTTAAACAAACTGATATGTTTCAATCTATTAAAGATATTATTCTCAACATGCTTAAATGATCCCATCTCTGGCCAATGAGAACCTCCTTAAGTTGGCTCCAGAATCCTTCTGATATAACTCTAGTAGTTTTTAAGAGTTTTTTTCCTATGAATATGAGAAAATATTCTAGACTTACCTTGTGGATCTTCTGCCCCAGTCTTGGACTCAGGCATTTTTTCCAAGGGTCTTACACAGAGATGCAGCAGGATATTTTAAACTTTTGAGTGAAACACAGCAAAAATCAACATCTGTTGGATAGGATGTGAACTACCAGCACAAGGTAGATTCCATTTTCAACATTATGTAATGCTGTAATATTTTCAGTGATGGCATATATTTGCAGTCCTAGGTTTTTGGTGGTTGCTGGAATAAAAAGCAGTGCCTCTGAAAATCAGTGTGGAACAGGAAAAGAGAGTGGTGTGTCCAATCTGATTCCAAGGTTTGAGAGGCTCTGCAGACCCCAGCAGGTGCACTTATCCTATTAGTAATTGTCACTGTTAAAGAATGAGATAAATTCTTTTTTCAATTTATGTGTATTACTTTTTTTCAAATGACTACTAAGTTGTTAGGAAAGAAATACTTAAATTCTTTGGACTTAACTACTTAATAAATGAAACTATTGAATTTTTAAACTTTTTTTTTTTTTTAATCTAGGGCTACCAAGAAAAAACTACTGAGACATCAAGACATTGTGAATGGAGAATGTTTGGGAGTCTCTGGATTAAACTGTCCTTGCTTTTGTCTGTATGTGGCTAAGAGTTCTCTTGTGGGTCATTGCTGCCATTTTAAAATTTACTTCTGTTTATCTTAGTAGTAGTATCTTTTATCCGTGTTTATACTGTAGCAGCTCCTTTAAGCCACTTGCCCAACATTTGAAGGTTAGTGTAGCTAAAACAAGATAATATACTACAGTTGAAAGTGGTCACAGTGCTAGTTCAGTAAAATATTAGTCTATCCATTTGTTGAGAGTTTGACTCGCTTTCTCTAACACCTTGTATGTGCTGCTGGATTACTTCAGGGGCTGATTTCCTTATTGAAAAGCCACATCGGCAAATTTGATTTCAGATGAGTGTGGCTGCTCTACCAGGCACAGGTTAGCTTTAATATATCATAATATACTGAAGGCAGATGAACAAGAGCAGGTGCCACTCTCGATTTCATGAAACTCCCACTCTTGTCTCAAGACCGTTTAGGAATTTAAAGTGCATACAACCACTTAACGTACAGAACTAGGCAAGGTGCCAGGGTCAACTGGTGTATGAGATAATAACAAAGCTAAACTACTTTATTATTTTTCTTTAGATAAAATGAAATAATAGTTCTAATAATTTTTCTAGAATTCCTCAACTGTACTGGAGACCACTACTCTAGACCACTTAGTTACTGCATGATAACATTTTCCTTGCTATGTCTCTTCCTGAGCTAAACCAATGAAGCCATTTATTGGCCATCATGGCCTTAGGCAAGTCAACCGGGACCAGGTTTGCACCATTTCCTGACACTTGCTTGGTACAAGAGACCCCGTCTGGCTGTCTTGTTCAAAAACAAGTTAGGTGGCCTACACTTCTGAGTTTTCATAGCAATTGGAGCAGAATATTCTGCATGGCAGAGTAAATTTGGGAACTATCAGGGTGGGTTTTGTTTCTCTTGGTTGGTTCCACCTCCCAAGCATCGACTCCCTCACTGAACTAACACCCTCTGTGGCCTCAGGAGGCGTTCCTTTGTTCCAGGGATGGCCAGACACGGAAGAGTCAGGAAAGAAAATGTTATTTGCACTTCTAAATACATTGAAATATCCATAGTAGACTTCCAAGTCTTGGAAGCCTGGGTGCTTTTGATTTGCAAGAGCTTTCTGAGAGAGAAAAGTTTTTTTTTTGGAATTGTACAAGCTTTACTTTGAATATCAAGAGCCGAAGGTCTTAACAAATATTCGTATGTAAAGTTTATCCATTAACTGTAAGTGTGAGAGAATTGTGCCACCACCTCTACCCACTCCTCCAACACATACTTTTCAAAAGAAATTTAAAAATCTGTCCTGCACTGAAGATGAAGACAAGAATTTTCAAGGGTTAATTATGTCCTTAACACTCCCATCCACCAAGACAGAGAGGGTGATTACAACTCCACATAAAGTTTGGAGGAAGCTATGGAAAAGATCTGTGATTCATTTTATTCTATTTTTTAAAATTTTATTTATTTATTTATTTGTTTTATTTTCGGCTGCATTGGGTCTTCGTTGCTGTGCACGGGCTTTTCTCTAGTTGTGGCAAGTGGGAGCTACTCTTCGTTGTGGTGTGCGGACTTTTCATTGCGGTGGCTTCTCTTGTTGCAGAGCATGGGCTCTAGGTGCCCGGGCTTCAGTGGTTGTGGCACGCAGGCTCAGTATTTGTGGCTCGCAGGCTCTAGAGCGCAGACTCAGTAGTTGTGGCGCACAGGCTTAGCTGCTCCGCGGCATGTGGGATCTTCCCGGACCAGGGCTCGAGCCCGTGTCCCCTGCATTGGCAGGCAGATTCTTAACCACTGAGCCAACAGGGATGTCCCATGTGATTCATTTTAAAGAATGTAGCCCGAGGAGACTGTTAGCTTCTCCGTGAACCCACTGGCTTGTTTGGTGCTAGCATGGTGAATCAGTAGTGAGGCGGGCGTAGACAAATAGGCTGCAGACAGCTTCACAGGTCTCAGACAGCAGAGCATTCCTGATCTCTGAGAAGGTTTGGGCTGGAGGGTGAGAGGACCTGAAGGGACATCACAGTGGGAATGAAGAGGATGCAGAGTTCATGGACCATTCAGTTGGAAATCTTGGTGAATATACAGATTTCATGTCATTTACTTCTGCTTGCCTTATTACTATCATCTTTAATAACCAAGGACCAGGTGCTCTCCCCCTGCTGCAATGACTCTGCATATGCTCAAGAACAAAGATACAGCCCCCAGGGAAAAGTGAGGGGTCCCAGAAGCTTGAAATGACTAAGATCCTGAAAAAAATGATCCTGAAAAAAAGATATTGAAAAAAATAATTTCATTCAACATGTATTTTTGAGTTTCTACAAAGGGGCAGAGATAGTTCCAAGGATTGAGGAAACAGTGATCACCACAGGAGATAACCATTTTGCTTTTAGGCATTCTCAAGGGGTAGCCTAGACAATAAAAAGATAAACAAAATGCATAGCATGTTTGACCAAGCGCTATGGAAAAGATTAAATCAGGGAGATGGAATAAGTAGTGTTGAGTAGGAAGGTGATGGGCAGTGATTACGAGGGGAGATTGTAATTTTAAATAAGGTTGCCAAGAAAGTCCTCACTAAGAGAATAACATTTGAGTAAAGACCTGAAGGGGTGAAGAAATGAGCCATGTGGATAAGTGGGGAAAAAGCATTTCAGGCAGAATAAAGAGTAAGTTTACCTAAGGCTGGGGCATGCCTGATGGGCTGATAAATAGCATAGAAGCCAGTGTAGCCAGCACAGAGTGAATGGGGGAGACGGCTAGGAGAAGGACTCAGAGAGTAACAGTGGGAGAGTGTGTGTGTGTGTGTGTACTGAGATGGGACACATATAAAGAGTTTGGAGGAGAAGATACAGACCTTCCTTACAAGAGAATTCTGTTTTGTATATATTGATATTCTCCTCTTCAGGAGGTGGACCCTCTCTGCCTTGAAGGTGGGCTACACTTAGTGACTTAATTCTAAAAAGAGACTATAGGAAGGGAGAAATAGTAACTTTCCAATAAAGAAACCTGGAAAATACTGGAAAGTTGTCCCAGGAAATACCGGGAAACTGTCATAGACTAGAGGAGACTAGGGAGATATAATGAGTAAATGAAGTGTGTCACCCTTAGATCCTGGAACAGAAAAAGGATATTATTAGAAAAACTGATGACATCCAAATATTTATTAATATTTAATAATCCAAATTATTATTAACTAGGAGACTAGTTAATAATAATGTATCAAGGTTTTTGTTCTGTTTTGGTTTAGCTTTGACAAATGTTTTATGGTAGTATAAGATATTAGTGATGGGTGAGAGGTATACTGAAACTCTCTGTATCTAGGAGAATGCAAGCATCTCCTCTTATTTAGAAAAAGACGTCCCAAGATTGTCTACATTACCTGGAGCCCTGAAGTTATCAAAGAGATTCATTATGGCTGTGAAAATAACCCTGGACAGCACAACAATATGGAATAGGTAACCAGAGCCAATATCAGTTGCCTTGGTTACAGGAGACTTGCTGCTTACAAAGAGAAAAAGTCAAGTAGATTCAAAACCTTGCTACCTGTGAACTACAAAAAGGAAAACACCAGTCCTTCCCAGGGAATAGTACAGCATAGACCTACTGAGCCTGGGAGGCTAGGAGGGGAAGATCCACGTGGCTGGCTAAGGCTACTTACCAATTTCCGCATGTCTGGCTTGATTATGTGTTTTCCTTGATGTGGACCCATTTTTTCAGAGCTAGAATTTGAGTAATTTACGTACTTTTTAAAGCATTTATTTTATATCTGTACATGTGCTACCAAGATTGTTGTAGTAGTTTATACTCATTAGTTTCTCATTTATTTTACATATAAATTGTTTCCATTCGTTAAAACAACAGTTAAAAACAACAACAAAAAGACTGAACACAGTATGGAAACTTAGGGACTTATTACTAACAGGGCATAGAAATATGTTAGTGAATTCAATTTCTAACTTCAGCATTGACCATCTACATGATTGTGAATTTATTTCTTCAAAGAAGTCTTTATTCTCAGATTATTTTTGTTTTCATTATAAATGATAACTTTAGGGTATGTCATGTTCCCAGTGTATTTGCTAAATTTTATTATTAAGCACATTTTTTTTAAACCTTGCTTAGATATATAAGGCACATATTCCATTCTAATCTATAATCCCCAAGGGCACGTATATGTTGGGAAAATGTATTATCTCTTGAGATAACGATATTTCATTCTTTTAGAATTACATAAACATACTTCCATATAATTCCATTAAAAAGTATACAGTGTCTGTTGACAGTAAGGTGAAAGGCAATAATGTCACCACCAACTTTAGAATGTCTCCTTAGGCTTAGATTATCTTTGACATTTCCAGTTTGGGACTTTTCTCTTCATCTAATAGAAACCTTTTTTTTCTTTTTTTTTTTTTAACCCTTTTATGGATCACCTGTGAAGCTGGATGGACCACCAAAACCTTTTAAGGTAGCATTTTGCTAGCATCTTTCATGCCCTAGGCAAAAAAACATTGTTAATTTCCAGTCCTTTCACATTTCAATCTGTATGAATACCCACCTGATATAGGAAACTCAAGGAGTATGAGAGGAGCAATATGTTGAAATTATCCCCACTTATCAATTCCCTAGAGTAAGTGAAAGCGTGACCTTAGTGACTTTGTATCTGAGTTCTAGTAAGGAATTTTGTTTTAAAAATGATACAAATCCCTCAAGATATAAATTTCTAGTGACTTTAAGGAGGTCTAAAGCGGGGGAAAATGGTCAGCTGGAATACAGTCATGATTCAATGGCCAAAGGACATTTTTGAACCTTTCACTCAACGAGTTTCTAGATTTTAGGACCTGGGAATTTCAGCTCCCTCTTTCTCCTAGGCATACACATACATTTAATTCAAATGCTAAAACAAACAAATAAACAAAAAACCAAAACACCAGAATTATTGTCCTTTCATCATATTTTTAGGAACAATTAGACAGTTTGTTTTTTCTAGCAGAATGGAGATGCAGAGGTTTCCCCAGACTTCAGGGGCTGGTTTCTCAGTCATAAAGGATCTCTGCCCTTTGAAGGCTGCAGTTTGTCATGTCAGAGCATGGGGTTGGTGCCTCCAAAACCCCCCATTCTGGTCACTCACTTGTATCAAACTAGTAACACTTCTTTTTAGTATACTTTCAGCCAAAGTAGGAGAATATGAAATAATTTGAATGTGGCAAGAACACTGTTAGGAAATACTGCTTTGGGCAGCTTAAGATGTCTAAATTTTCTTGAGACCTCTGTTCTGTATTAGGATATATTCATTTATTTTAAAAGGTGAGTGTTTACTAACAACCTTGAGAGAGCTGAATAAGAATCATCAGATTCCATTTTAAAAGATTTTTATTCAGTCATTTTGAATGGTATATTTGGAGGATTTTAATAAAATATATATTTTGAATAGTCCAGGTTGGGTAGTAAGTATTAAGCCTCCTCTTAGGATTTAAGATAATTATGAGATAATATGGAGCTAAAACTTTAAATATAACTAAGAAGGTGTATTTTTGACATTACAACTATTCTTAAAGTTTTCAGAATTTTGACCATCCATTTTGGTTATCCTATTTGTCTGACAGTTTTCTCCGTCTCCCTAAATGTAAAAGTGCCATGTTGTATGCACATGTATTTTAAACTAACGTAGATTTGAATTAACTTTAAATTGTGTAAAGACTATTGTTCAGAGTAACTTAGGGATTACAGAATCAAGGCAGGAATTAGCAACCAATTTTGAACACTCATTGAGATTCATCTTGGAATACCAAATCCTTGGTTTTAAGTGAATAATTTTGGTAGGAGAAGAATCAGTATTCCACAAATTCATGATGAAAGACTGTTATAGCTCAAGCATAATTATCATGATTGACATAAGTACTTGAGAGTAAGTAACAAAACTCACTCTCAACACTACCAGCCCATCCTGTATTCGAAATTCAATTTGTAGATAAGGAGAATTAAAAAGAAGATGAGTGCCTTCTAATCTGCCATCAAGGTTATTCACTAGTCAAAATCCCTTGTGTTTTTGGTATCAGCGTATACTCGTATCTTTTGAAAACCTGATTATTTCACCAGTATGGCCTTATTTTCTAAAATGAAAGTGTTTGTCAAGGAGGCAGTTTTCTCTCTGGAAAAACAATTAGAAAAAGCGATGGCCAAGTTATGAAAGATGAAATGATGTGACTAGCCAATTTAAATGGCGCTACGTCTAAGCTTTCATCATTTTGTTTTCTGCGGTTGAATTAACCTATTTCTTTTGCTGTGCATCCTACTGGAGAAAGTTACTAATGGTCAGAATGTCCTCACGGTCCTTAAACATGAGCTCCTTGCTATAAGGCCTGTTTTCTGGCACAGCAGCGTGACTTGAGGGTTAGAGATCATGGTTATAGAGAGACCAACCACAGAAGCTGGAATTTCTACAGCTGTTATAGCCCCATGTGTTTTTCTGCTTTAAGTTTCTCTATGAGCTAAGTTTGAGAGTCACAGGGTGACCTTGGGCAAATTGCTTAACCTTTCTGGACATCATTTTACTCTAAGACTCTTCACCACGGTGCTTCCCATTTCTGAAATGCAGTTGAAATTCTTCGAATACAGAGAATTTTATCAGTCAGACTGAAATACGGGATTCATTCAATCATTAATTAATAAATTATATTCTTGTTTAGAAGAGATATAATTATATTCAAGCAAAATACTCTGTACTAAGATAGGCTGTGGTCTGAAGGGATCCTTTTAGCGTTTGAACCAGGAGGGGTTCTCAAAACAGACCATGTACACTTTCTAATGGAGTAGAATAGAGTATTTCTCCAAAGGTAGCTTTTCAAGAGAAGGCCCTCCTATGTCAGTTCTGTTAAAAAAAATTATTAAAAATTTGGAAATAAAGCAAAGGGATGGCTGTGTGTCTTTTCAGCACCATAATGTAACATTGTCTAACAGGCCCACCCAAGAATTACTTAATTCTTTAGGAGAACTGTCCTTTTGTTTGACATATTATTTTGTATTGATTAGGGCCTGTATTCTGTGATATTACATGTTAATGTATAAAGTTTTATCCGGTAGAGGTGCAAATGATTTCCATTTATAGAAAATATAACCTTGAGATGATGATTTTACTGCTTTGTAGAATATCAACCAGTTTTGTATCTAACCTAGCAATCTATTCCAACATTCTTCCTTCAGTTTCTATAACTACTCAGTTCTCCATATCCTCTTGGAGCCAGATTTATCATCCTGCTGATTCCCTCATGAATGAGTTATGTAAATTTTGACATACTTAATATTTATGAGTCACAATTGTAACATTAAAACATGTTTACTTTGATAGTTCATTGTTGCTTCTGCTGCCTTCCTCCTGCCACCACCTGGAGGAGCAGAGGGTTGCCCAAAGCAGAAAAATTTCTAACTCTACATAGTCCTAACTTTGGATTCCCGTCTCTTTTTCATCTGTGTGCTATCCCCTGCTTTAAGGTGTTTGTTGTAATGATTCAATCCGATGACAGTACATCATTGGCACTTGAGTTTTAAAAATTTGTGCTTTTGACTATTTTCAAGCAACTTAACATGTAGCGATTTGCAGTTTTGCTGAGGAGTGAATTTTGGTTGTAAGCTTTGCAATACTGATGTGCTAGAATGACTCACAGAAATAGGGAGGCATCCACCACAGCCTCTGAATTTCAACTTGGCTGTGTTCTTTCTCATTAGCATGCACACAAACTCTCCTAAAGTGATAAAACCTTAGTTTCTTTGTGTAAAATGGGCTATAAAAGAAAATAGCGTTGGTGACGGTAGTAAAGAGAAAGAATAGAGGTCTAAGAAAGCAATCATTCTTGGCCACAAAACAGAAGTTTTGGAACTGCAAAATATACCATCAATTCAGTTAATTCAGCCAAAAACATGAAAAATATTTGCCCTAATAATCAAATACTTAATTAAAGTAATATATTTTACTCTCATTAAGTTGTCAAAATTTAACAAATAATATTGGTATTTCAAGGGTTTGAGAAAGGCTTGTTCTTGTCTGGAATGTAGAGCAAGAGAGTGGAAAGGTCACTGAACAATAATGTCTGAGTTCAAGTTTTAGCTCTTCTACTAATTAGCTGTAGAAACTATACCTAAAATCTCTTGGTGGTAAATTCTAGGAGGACATTGTTTATTGATTTATTGAATAGGTTACGTGAAGTTCTAGGTTTAGGATAGATCAGTGACTATTATAAAGATCTCTGCCCTCAAAGAGGTTTCATTTTGCATTGTAGGAGGAAGAGGAAGGAAGAAGGGAAAGATAGTGAATAAAAATAAATAAATAAATAAATTACTAAATACCGTAGAATATGACAAATGACAGAAATTTTTTAAAAAATTTGTTTATTTAATTTTGGCTGTGTTGGGTCTTTGTGGCTGTGCGCAGGCTTCCTCTAGTTGCAGCGAGCGGGGGCTACTCTTTGTTGCAGTTCGCGGGCTTCTCATTGCAGTGGCTTCTCTTGTTGCAAAACACGGGCTCTAGGCGTGCAGGCTTCAGTAGTTGTGACACGCGGGCTCCGTAGTTGTGACTCACAGGCTCTAGAGCGCAGGCTCAGTAGTTGTGGCACATGGGCTTAGTTGCTGCGAGGCATGTGGGATCTCCCCGGACCAGGGCTCAAACCCCTGTCCCCTGCACTGGCAGGTGGATTCTTAACCACTGCACCACCAGGGAAGTCCCCAGACAATTTTTAAAAAATAAGACAGGGTGAGTGGGCACTGGCAGTGTGTGTGTGTGTGTGTGTGTGTGTGTGTGTGTGTGTGCGCGCGCGCGTGCGCAGTTGTGTCATTGCTGTAATAAATGAGGTGGTAATAAATGAGGTGGTAAAGGTAAACCTCCATGATATGGTGACATTTGAGCAAAGACATGAAAAAGTTATGGATTTAACCAAGCTGGGAATAACATCCACACAGAAGGAACAACTAAAGTGTAGCTGCTAAGGTGGGAGCTTGTCTGGCCCATGTTCTAGGAAGAAGAAGGGACTGATGTGACTGGAGCGGAGTGATCAAGGGGAAGAGCAGTTGGAGGTGAGGTCAGAGAGGTAAGCAAGATGGTGTTTTCAGTCCTGTAAGGTCTAGTAAGCCATTGTCTTTTACTCTGTGCCAGGAGGAGGACAATTGGGGATTATGAACAGAAGATGGATACAAGAATGTTTTAAAAGAGTCACTCTAGCCGCCATGTTGAGAGTCTTATAAAGGGGCAAGGGTGGAAGTGGGAGAACTGTTAAGAGGCTACTGCCAGGTGAGAGATGATGGCATACAGCAGGTAGCAGCAGAGAAGGTGGGGAAAAGCATTCAGATTCTGAATATATTTTGAAAGTACAGCAAATAAGATTTGTGGTTGGAATGGATGTGAGCTGTGAGAGAAAGAGAGAAGTCAAAAAGGGCTCCAGCATTTTTCATTTGCTGAATAGGAAGGTGGGGTTGTTATTAACTAAGAGAAAGCTGAGGGTAGAGCAGGTTTTGGCAGTAAAATCAGTTCAAATTCGGGCATGTTGTGTTTAAGATGTTTATTTTACATCCAAGGACATACAAATCTGGAGCCTGTGAATGTGTTCTGAGTTGGAGATATACATTTGGAGGTCAGCAGCATATCATTGGTATTTAAAGCCATAATACTGCTGTTTTCACCAAGGGAATCAGTATAGTCAGAGAAAACTGAGCCCTGGGGCATGCAACATTCAAGGGTCTGAGCAAAAGAGGAAGAACTAACCAAGGAGATTAAAAAGGCGTAGCCAGTGAGATAGGAGAAAAACCAGAGAATGTTGTGTCCTGCAAGCCAAGTGAAAAAGTGTATCAGAAAGGAGGGAGTGATCAACTGTGCCAAATCCTGCTGATAGGCAAGCGAAGGTAGGACCGGGCTGCTGGATTTGGCAACATCATGGATATTGTTCACATTTAGAGTGAACAGTTAAGAGCAGTTTCGTTGGAGGCAAAAATCTGACTAAATTGGTTTTAATGGAGAATGGCAAGAAATAAAATACAGACAGCAGGTATAGGTGTTCTTGGAGGTGTTTTTCTTCAAAAGACAGGGAAGAAATGAGCCAATAGCCAGTGGGTTAAGTGGAATCCAAAGAAGTTATTGTTTTTTGATTTTGGGGTTTTTTTTTTTGCGGTACGTGGGCCTCTCACTGTTGTGGCCTCTCCTGTTGCGGAGCACAGGCTCCGGACATGCAGGCTCAGCGGCCATGGCTCACGGGCCCAGCCGCTCTGCGGCATGTGGGATCTTCCCAGACTGGGGCACAAACCCGTGTTCCCTGCATAGACAGGTGGACTCTCAACCACTGCGCCACCAGGGAAGCCCGGAAGTTATTGTTTTATTTTATTTTTTTTAAATGTTTTTAAAATATAAGAATGACATCAGTATCTTACTTGCATTTAAATGAAAATGATCCAGCAGAGAGTGCTGGAGTGATGTCTTTGAGTAGGCTGTAGGGAATGCCATTTAGTGCCTAAGAAAAGGTGTTGGCTTTAGGTAGAATCATGAATAGTAACAGGCAGGGAGACAGAGATGTGATATGTGTACTGGTAGGTGTGTAAATATGGTGGTGGAAGTCTTTGGAAGTTGTCTTCTGATTGCTTTAATTTTCTCAGTGATGAAGGGTAGTGAAGATAGGAAGGAAGTTTGGGTATTTGAGAAGAGTGAAAGTGTGAAAAGGTTATCTAGCAGAGTGGGAAACGGAATGATCTTGGGAAATTAAGTTGTGATATTCCTGTTGTTGTGATATGTGTAAGTAGTATTAAGAGCATATCTGAGGATCCAGCATGAGTTTAAAGTGAGACCATTCAGCAGAACTGTATGTTTTTCTCCAGTCACAGTTAGTTGTAGGGTGGAGGTTTGGCACAGGCAGAGAGTTAGATTGTAACCAAGACTCTGGTCTTCCAAGTAAGTATGATAAATCTGAAGAGAGGCAGAAGAGTCAAGGGTATACGTAAGGGAGCAGTTATAAAACTTGATCATGGAATTTAAGCTTGGCAAGTAGGGGGATGATAACATTAAAGGGTGAGGGACAATGGAATAGTGGTAGATCAATGGAGGTCCCAGTGAATTTGAAAGATGATTGAGGATGGGATAGTACAGGGAGTGATTTGGAAAGATTGGAGGTGGTGGTCAGAGGGTGGAAGGCATGAATTTAACATTAAGAAGGGTTGCATTTATTGCTAATAACATGGTCTTAGGGCTATGACCATAGGATTAGCGGCTGTTGACATGATCAATGGAGAAGAGAAAAGTTCAAGGAATTGAGAGGCCAGGGTGCAGGCATGATGATCTACTTGTGTGTCCATAGGTTCAAGAATGAAGGCAGGAGTAGCACAGGATAGTACAACTATCAGCCAGGAGCTAGAATCTAGAGAGATGAGGGGATAGCAGAGTCATCAATCAATGTGTGATATATGATGATGTGAGATTCAAGTTGGCATTTTTAGGGAAGAGGGAGGGAGAAGTGTCTGAAAGCCATGAGGAGCAAGGATGACACCTACTCATCTCCAGGGTCGAAGATCTGAAGGCTACAAAAGGAAAAGCAGTCTCCAATTGGAAGGCTGATAGGGTATTCTCAGGGGAAAGCCAGGTTTTGATGAGAGCAAGAAGGTGAAGGTAGTATTCAAGGAATGTTTGTGAAAATAGAGGTATGGCAGCCAGCCACCAAGATGATACCCAGTGATCCTCACCCCTGGTATGTAAGCCATTTTTTAGTCCCCTCCCTTACTGGATCAGCTGACCTGTGTGACCAGTAGAATACTGCAGAAGTGATGATGTGAAATTTCTGAGGCAAGGTCATACTGCAGCTTCTGCTTTGCTCTCTTAGATTACTGGTTCTTGGTGAATCCAGCCACCAGGCCATGAGGACACTCAAGCAGCCCTGTCAAGAGGTCCTTGTGGAGAGGAAAAGAGGCTTCCCCCCCCAGTAACTACCACCAACTTGCCAGTATGTGTGAACTACATTGAAAGCAGATCCTTCCTCCCCAAACTTTCAGATGACTGCACCCTTGTGAGAGACTCCAAGCTAAAAGTGTCTAACCAAGTCATTACCTGATTTCCAATCTGCAAAAACTATGCTATATAGTAAATGATTGTTTTTATTTTAAGTCACTAATTTTTGGAGTTATTTGGTATGCAGCAAATCTATTGATAATTAATATAAGGTTATTTTGCAAACAATGGACATGAATTTCAGAAAGCACCATGGTTGGGTTTTCAGGAGTGGTGGAAGGGAGAGAGAAGATGAAAGAATAGGATATGTAAAGAGTTTTTAAAGGATTAGAGTGTGGGAGATAAGAGGGATTCTAGGAGGGTTTGTGGTAGCTGACATAAATTAGGATAAATGAATAAATGAGATAGTTGTCAAGATAGATAATGGTGGTGAGAACACGTGTTTGGTGGTGAAGAAGGAGGGAGTTTCTGAAAATCTGTTTTCACCTTTGATTATGGAGGTGGAAGGGCTAGGGAGGGTGGTCTTGGCCCCTGGGCGAGTTCACTCTTGGTCACTGGTCTTACATGTGTGTTCTGTGTGGATCTCTGTTAATAGTATGTGTTTATTTCTCATTTGATTTTCATATTATTATCCTTACTTCACAAGTGAGAATGTTGAGACCTAGGGAAGTTAAGTATCTGGTCTGAGGGCACATAGCCAAGTAAGACAGAGACAGAATTTGAATTTGGGTCTCCTGACTTTAAATTCTGCCCCAATTCCGTATTTTACCTGGAGACAGAAACATTTTAAAACCAAAGTACTTTAATTTTCTAAGGGTAGGATGGAAGTTAGTCATCTCAGACATGGATTTATGAACTGTGATTATAAATTCTCTTTAAAAAGCCCACATGATACCTCTGCATAATGACATAGAAAAGAATCCAATATGAGAGCCATTTACAGTTGATCAGAGTAATACCAAGTACCTGGAAGACGCCAGCAAATAAAAGAGATAAGAACCAGAAGTACAAAATGGATGTTAAATTCATTGTTTTATTGCCCTTCTCCCCAGTTAGAATGTAAATTCTATGAGGGCAGAACTTTGCCTTGTGCCTGGCACTCAGTAGGTGCTCAATAAATATTTTAGTGTGTGTTAAAAGAATGAAGACATGGGGTTCAGCCAAACGAAAAGTCTTTTGGATGAAAACATTCTAAGTAACATGTTCAAGATAAGGGAGTGGGTCAGGACAAGTCGAGGGCAGAGTTATGAGGTTGAAGAAATTTGTCATCAGGACTTGTTCCTTGTCTATCCTGCCTGCCTATCCAGACTCCATGGCAGGTTCACGTTCAGAGACATTTCATCACATCATTCCTGTTGCTGCTGTTCTCCTTTGGGTCCTTAGGAACACTGAGAAACCAATAGTTCTTACCTGGCAACATATTAGATCATCTGGAAACTTAACAAAATAAAAAAATGCAACAAAAAACAGTTTCTGGTTCTCCTCCCCTACATGGTCTCATTTAACTGGCTTGGGGTTGGACCCAGACATTGGCAGTTTTTTAAAAATGTCCTCTAGGTGATTTTACTGTGTAGCTAGGATTGAGAAGCAAGCAACAACTCAGTAGTATTATCTTTCTCAGAGAAATCTGAACGTTGAGAGATGTGAGGTTGATAAGAAAGGAATGCAGTTCTGACTAGCACAATTTCAGACATGAATGGGTGGGTGGAGGGGCATCCCCAGAAATCACACCACCTACATCTAGCATGGCACTTAGACAGGAGGTACTAAAATATCTGCTGAAGGGATGGATGAATTCATACCAGCTCCTTGCTCTTGCATAAAGGCTGATCACTCTACCTGAAGAGAAGATTGAACTATGGAGACTGCTCTGACAATGGAACAATCTGGGAAACAAAAATTCTAGATCAGTTGTGGGAGGGATGCATGGGTGGGAGGATGACTGTAAAGTCATGTGTAGATGAAACATAAATATGTCTTGCATACACATACTACTTTTTTCAAAAGTGTATTCAGAATACCATGGTGAATAAAACAAAGTTTTCTTTTTAAACCTATTATTTAATTCACTGAAGCCTTTTTTATTTTGTATTTTCTTGTTCAGTAGATAACAATTACAATTAATTACAATTATTGTTTTTGAATCTAGACTTTTTTTTAACATTGAAAAGAAGTCTTTATATTTAAAAAGAATGATACTGTCTCATCTAGTCTGGAGGAAAGATGTTTTGGAGGAGTTTAGGACATGCACGAAAGTGAGAGGAACTGGTGGAGGACTATTCTGTGTATACTCAATATATTCCATTTTATTTTGCGCTGAAAGAAGCTGGAGTTAATACGAGCTCTGAGCACACAAGTTTGATGTAAAACAAAGCATTTGCATCCTGCCCTTCTCAAAGGGTGACCCAACATCATTCTTAACTGTTTTAAACAAACATAAAAGAAGACAGTCCCAGAGACCTGTTTGGGGCTTCTGGGGTGGAAAGTTTATCCATGTTCCCTCCAACATAACCATAGCTCTGATTACTGTAAAAAGCAATAACATATCCCTCTTTCATGATGACTAGCATTCAAAAGAGTCATCCATTACTTTATCAGCTCCAAAGAAGAAGGGGTAAATGATAAAGTAGCATCCTTGCCTAAAATGAATGAATATAATGGCTACATGCTTATTTTTGTAGTGACTCACTGCTTCAAGCTGACTTCTGAATCAAGTATACGCAGGCCACTTGTACATTCTCCATCAAATCATTAAGAAGGGAAATGACAATGACAAACCACTGTCTCTAACATTTATTATATATGAAAAGCATTTAGGAGATGTAAGGACCAGGCAGTTATGAAACAACTATAAAGATGTAAGACCGAAAGCATCAACAGTGACATTCAGCTGCTCAGTAATGCCAGAAAATGGTTAGCGCCCTTTCGTTTGTGACTTTAATTCTCATGTAGGCTCAAGACAGGAAAAGGCCACCAGCATATAACGGCTGAATTAACATTTGATTTGGAGTCATATGTCCTGGTTCTGAGTCACTGCTCTGACAAAACTTGTTGAAACAATTACCCGAGCAAGTCGCGTAATCTCCCAGAGTCTTAATCTCCCCATCCTAAATAGGAAATAAGAATTTCTGCTGCACTACTTTAGTAATGGAGGTTTAGTTGACATACTGAGTATTGTAGAAGTATTTTATAAAATAAAAAACATCATGCAGATATTTGCTATTATTATTGCATTAATCATCAATGACCTTATTCAGTCCAAAATAGTGCTGCCCAGATCATGGCTTCATAGTCTGCAAGTTCTGGGTTTAGAGCATCCCATATCCTCATCAGTAGTAAATATTTATTCTAGGGCCCAATAGTAGTCATGTGACTTTAGCTTAAAGGTAAAATTGTCAAAACTTATCTGGGGAGAGTCAAGTCTACTATTACTTTTTGGGGGGGTATTTTATTTTATTTTTTATTGGAGTATAATTGCTTTACAATGTTGTGTTAGTTTTTGCTGTACAATGAAGTGAATCAGCTATATGTGTACCTATATCCCCTCCCTCTTGGACCTCCCTCCCACCTCACTCCCCCATCCCACCCATCTAGGTCATCAACAGAGCACTGCACTGAGCTTCCTGTGCTTTATAGAATGTTCCCGCTAGCTGTCTATTTTACACATGGTAGTGTATATATGTCATTAATGTGAAAATATTGACTTTTTGGTAAGGTCCATAACAAAGGGTTTTAAAAAGTTCTGGAACGAGGCAGGAGAGTGGGGGGGGGGAGGGAGAGTTGGATGAAGGTAATCAAAAGGTAAAAACTTCCAGTTATAAGTACTAGAGATGTAATGTACAACATGACTAATATACTTAACACTGCTGTATGTTATATACGAAAGTTAAGACAGTAAATCCTGAGTTCTCATCACAAGAAAAAAATTTTTTTTTCTTTTATTTTGTATCTATATGAAATGATGGATGTTCACAAAACTTACTGTGGTAACCATTTCATGAAGTACGTCAGTCAAATCATTATGCTGTATACCTTAAACTAATGTAGTGTCATATGTTAATTATATCGCAATAAAACTGGAAGAAAAAACTAAGTAATTTGAATAATGTAAAAAAAGATTAAGGAAAAATGGAGATATTGGAACCTTCAAAGTAGTATAATAATTCTGTAATTTTATCTTTTTGTGTGTGTGTGTGTGGTACGCAGGCCTCTCACTGTTGCGGCCTCTCCCGTTGCGGAGCACAGGCTCCAGACGCGCAGGCTCAGCGGCCATGGCTCACGGGCCTAGCCGCTCCGCCGCATGTGGGATCTTGCCAGACCGGGGCACGAACCCGTGTCACCTGCATTGGCAGGCGGACTCTCAACCACTGCGCCACCAGGGAAACTTGTTTCTAGTATTGACTCCAATCTCTTACCCAATACAATTGCTTTCCTGATGAAGGATCCTGGAAAGTGAGTGGCTGAATAGGTAAAACTTGGAGGAAGCTCTCACTTTTGTCTTTTCAAGGCTAAACAGGACACATGAAAATAAAATAAATAATACAATCATGATTTTTTCCACCTGTACTAAGTAGAATGAAAATAGGCTTACCTCATCAAATATTTTTTTCCGGTAAAGAAACACATGGCCTGACCATATTTCTCCATTTCCTAGGATTAGTAGAGGATTCAAAATTATAGTGAAAGATTGAAGGAGATGATTGTGGGAAGAATCAAAGCCCTAAAGGAGAGGTCGTTCAGCAGACATCTTCATAATGATTCAGAAGACCTTCAGCTTCCAGAGGACTAAAGCTTTACAGTGAACAGAGGGTATTATGCAGACATATCCTGCAGAAGAACTGCTGGACAGATTGGTGTCCATATGAATTCTTTTGGCAAGAGATACTGAAAGTTCTGGATTTGTGAAGTTAAAATCTGGTAACAGATGAGCTTAATGAATCAGAGAAAGGCAAAGTTCAGCTGCACGTGTATAGGTTGTGTCCTATTAACATTGGGTATTACTATTGAGTGATGATACAGCATAAGCACAGCTGAGTCAAACTCTGGTTCCTCTGATCAGGGTAAAATTAGGGTCAAGTAGAACAAAATTCTCTAGTGAGTAAAATGAGCCAAAGGATTCATGGTACCTATTTAAAAAATTATTTCTCTCTCAGTCTCTGTTGCTCTCTTGGGTTTATTTGCATTTCCATAATCCCAGAATGAATTTATTTTTTTGTAGTATGATAACATTTTTAATATAAAACATTAATTTTTAGAATTGTGGCTTATTAAAAGTTTTTTTTCCCCCAAACAGATGATACAGAGTAGTAAGTTAAACTTGATTATGTAGGAGTGTACTTAGGACAGAATGATTCACACCAGTGAAACAGAATTTCTGCTGCCCCTTTAGTTCCTAACTCCACTGAAATTAAAGAAAACAATAGAATGTGTGCTAATATTTACTCAGTCATTTAATATTTCATAATGAACATCGATAACTTTTAAAGGATGTAGATACAGCAGCATTTCTGTTTGTTTCGTCATGGATCTGGGATTTTTGTGCAGAATTTTCACGGTTTTCTGGTTTTTAAATAGATTAGTATGACACTGTAGAACATTTCTTGTTAGTGGGGAAAAATTGGCAGCAATAAATGTCTAGCAAATGTAGGGGTATGTGTCCCAAATAGAGTATTCTTAAAGCTCTGGAGACTCAAGGACCATATTCTGTTGGGTCTTACCTTTCTCCTTTGCCCACTCTCACTCCTCAGACCCCTCACTAACCCTGACATCGCACATGTACCAAAACCTGAATTAGACCTAGGTCTTTCTGTCAAATCTAAAAGAAACCCAAGTAAATTATAAAGTTCCTGTACACTTTTCCTGAAGCACTTTGAAGAGACAGCAAACTGGAATTATGTTGCATGGCACCTGGCAAACATTCCCATTATCCACAGGCTACAGCACTCCCCCGGCCCCAACTCTGTTCGCTCTCCTAAATGGTCAGAACCCCACCTCCTCCTAGCTTTGCCAGCTCCTCTGCCCTTCCCCTACTGCCTCCTTCAGCTTCCAGGTGGATGCCTTTCCTTGGTCTGCAGCTGTCTGCCCTCTTGATTTTTTCTCTTCAACAAATGCCCCGTATCAGCAATAAAGAAGGCCGTGGAAGTGAAGAGCAACCAAGCCATCTCCTGGAACTGGCAGAGGAAGAAACGTGGTGAACACACTATATTTAGCTCGGTCAAACAGACTCAGACACATTCTAGTATGAACTTAGAACTGAGACCCTGCTTGGGGAATACTGGTTGTTACCAACCGCTCTTCCTTCCTCACGCTTTTTCCTCCACATCGCCTGTTTTGCATGCTTTGCCGCATGCAATTGCCGTGGGGAAAAATAAGAAGTGCTAGAGGCTATTTAGGAGGTAGGGTCCCGGCTGACTCTTCAAAGGGAGGAGGCTTAGCTTGACTCTGGGATATGGGGCATAGGCCCAGAAGGACACTGTTGATTGCAGCTCAGTGCAGATGCCTACACTTGGGAGGGCAGCTCCAAGCCCTGTTGCAAAGGGATAAAACGGCCCGGAGGCCGGGGATACTCCGCCTGCGCCTGCGCCTGCGCCGAGTGGGGTGGAGCGCAGCTGCCGTCGATATTGCCTCTTCCCGCCTCCAGGCAGCCGGTCGACTAGGCCGTTGGCCCTGAGGCCGAGCCTCGTCCCTTATTGAGTTCTGGGGAGCGCCTGGCCGACGTGAGGGCTGTAGAGACGGACTTCGAGGGCAGAGTGAGTAGAAAGCCGAGGGAGACGTCTCGGGCGGCGTCCGGTTGCCGGGATTTCCCGGGAGGAGCGCGGTCTGGAGGGCGGGAAGGCGTCGAGTCCTGCGGGGCCTGCGGGGAGCAGCCTCCGGAGCGCCCTCGCGGTGGCGTCCTCACATCCCAAGGTAGCTTCTGGGTTCCACTCTTGCCCCAAACACCACGGATAACCCCTTCACCCCGACTTCTGGGGCCGAGCATCGCAGAGGGTCGCGCGGGGCTGTGGTCCGGGCGGGAGAAGCTGGCGTGGGGCGAGCTGAGGCCGGTGTTTCCCGGGCTCTGGTGCAGCGAGCGGCCGCGTCTCTGGGAGCCGGGGTTGTGTCTGTGAAGGCGGAAGCCTTGACTTTGAAGGTGAGACGAGCCTAATGAAGTGCTTACTCGACTGCGGCACGGACCGTTCAGCGTTCGGGAGAGGAGAGCCTTGCTGAGGGCCTGGGGGTGGGCTAAGCTAGGAGGCCTTTTACCTGAACTTCCCTTCTACTTTTTTTCACTTCAAAATGAAGGTGGAAATGCTATAAGGCCTTATTTTTCTAATTCCTTGATGTTTTTTTTCTTTCCTTCTCTTTATATCTCACCTTCTCATGCTTTTCTTCCTCCGACCTTTCATCTAAAAACTGACCACCCCTTTAGAGGTTTTTACGGGAAAAAAAACCAAAAAAGAGAATCTTCTGTTTTAATCTTACATAACTGAACAAGTTGCGGGGCTCAGTATTTTCACAATAGTCAGTTTATACTATTCTCTTAACTCAAAACGTTACCTGAAAATTACAGGCCCTCTCCCATTTCTCTTCTCAGCCCCTCCCCCAGCAAACGAGGCTCAAAGTTTTTCATTATTTTGGGTCGATGAATATAAACATCATGAAGATATGTTATGATCAGCTTAAATGTACTAGAACGTTTAGCAATGATTGAGTTATATTTCTGAAGTTACCCTCGTCGTAGAGGAAATTGGTGGGAGTGAGTATAAAACCCTACAAAGAAAACAATCCCCAGGCAGTATGTTCCGGTTCTTGTGTTAGTATTCTAGTCACTAGGGGTAAAATAAAAGAGAAGAAGACAATGCATATTTATTTTGAGAAAGCTTAGACAGAAATTTCTTGAAAGAAATTTCAAGAGGGGAGAAAGCGGAACAAAACTAGAGAGGGTGTCACAATTGAGGTCAGGAGCTCGCAGAGACTGAAGGTGTAAAAGAAGAGACAGTGAAGGTATGCAGGGCGGAAGGGGTGGGCAGTGGAATCAAACACATAGGAAGAAGGTGTTAAAGTTTCATAACACCACGGTTTTATTCTCTTTAAGGAACTTATCCTGTATTGTTTTTCTGGTTGTTATTTGTGAACATGGCTTCTCTTTTCTTCTAAACTCCTGAGGCTGGGATCCAGGTTTGTTTGCCCATGCTGTGGAAAAGATGGTAAACCTTGGGCACTCCCAGATGTCCAGCACACATCCAGAGGGCACTGGGTGGTCTCAAATGTTTGCGAGGAGATGAAGGAGCCTAGGTGCTGAGTGAGCAGAGGGGGAAAGACTTAATCAGGATCTTGGAAATTCTGATGACAAATCTTAACTCGTTTTGTGGTCTTGATATTTTGTTTATTTAAGAATTTATTTAAATACAATTAACAATTTAATTTATTTAAATACAATTAAGTGATAATCTTGACTACCTTCTTTATCTCTTATCTCACCAGATACATATCTCACCAATATATACCATGAATAAATACGTTTAAATTACAATAGTGAGCCATGTTCATTGTGGAAACAAGCATGAAGCAACTATAATTCTTTTCAGACATATTAACAGCTGTAGCTATAGGTATAGATTTATATGTTTTGGCACCATGTAGTATTTGATAAATTGCTATTTTATTTAATAATATAACATGAGTAACTTTCCACATCATTAGATTTCAGTGAGATGTCAACAGATGTTTGAGAGCAAGTTATGTTGGAATAAATCCATACTGTGAATCATTTATTCTGTAACTTGGAAATCAGATGTTTGGAACCAAATGGTATCATTAGTCAGGAAAAGACCAAATTCTTCCTAGGAACTTGAATAATTATGAAATATACAGCTCTTCACTGTAGAGCCCAGTATAGGAAAAGCCATTTGGAAGACAGGACAAGGGTATGGCTTCTTTTAATAGCATTTTTGCTGTAATCTACAAAGGAATTTAGTAGTGATTAATGAATTAATATTTGTAAAGCATTTCACAATACATTTAATTTTAAAACCATATAAAACATTATCCATAAATATCAATTTAGGGCATGGTTTTGCCCTTTATTTTTTCTACAAAGAGGAAAAAATGTCATTCAGGACAGAAAAATATCTAATGTATTTTCTAGTTCTTAGTTTTGAGCTCATATTCTACTGAAAAACAGATATTCTAGGAAATGATTTAATGTCAGAATTACAATACCTGATTTATTATTCACAGCACAATTTTTTATTAAATACATTTTCAATCCCATTATCATTTTTTAAACTACTTAGCTCCAGTCAAAATGAAAATGCCCATTTCTTCATCTTTATTCATGCCTTTCACATTCCAGTGCCCTAGAAAGAGGTTTTCTGCATTGGTAAATGAAAAATTCTGGGTTACCCAGTATATCTGAAAGATAGAAAGTTGTAGTGGAAATGAATGATGCAAAAGCTCTACAGCAGCAACCGTTTGCTTCATTGTGTGTTTGCTGCCCTAGGATAGTATCTGTTATTTTTGTCATCAGCAAAACCATTTGGTTCCCTTGCCAGTGTCATTTATTCTCCCTGCCTTTTTCTGGGAGTCTAGATGGCTTAGTCAGCTGAGACTTGAGAACATGCTTTTTCCCCTTATGCGTCATAATTGGGAAAAGTTTTTCTCCAAAAGTAGCACTAGGGTGAAAATAAAGTTCTTTAAAAGGCTATAGTAAGAAAACAGAAAAGATGCTTTCTTTCTAATGGATGGAAATGGAAATGTAGTATATGCAATGGGCTCTAAGAAGTCCTAGCTGATTTGTGACATGAAAATATATTTCCTCCAAAAACCATGCTTCTTGGAACTTTACTTTCAAATGACAGACGCCTTAGAGGGAAACATGAAAGGCCTACTACTATTTAAAAAGTCTGGGTTATTAAAAATATGTATGCATTCCAGATAAGACATAAATTTCAGAAGGACTGTCTTCTAACACAGATTTTGTTTTATTTTTTTACTTGGCATAACAGAGAATTCAACACCCTATTTCATAGATGCCATCTGTTTTTGGTTGACCTTAATTTTCTGGATGACTGCTTTTCTTCAAATATTTCCAGTTACGACTAAATTTCATTTAATAAGAAATGTTTAGGTTAGTTTGTGATCAAGAAATCAGATGTTCTAAATCCAAACATATTTTAACAAACTGATTTGTAATTGTGTTAATGCCAGGACAAAGTCCATTTTTTATTTGGTTCTTTATTTAATTAATTTATTTATTTTTGCGGTACACGGGCCTCTCACCGCTATGGCCTCTCCCGTTGTGGAGCACAGGCTCCAGACGCACAGGCCCAGCGGCCATGGCCCACAGGCGCAGCCGCTCTGCGGCATGTGGGATCCTCCCGGACCGGGGCACGAACCCCTGTCCCCTGCATCAGTAGGCGGACTCTCAACCGCTGCGCCACCAGGGAAGCCCCTATTTGGCTCTTTAAAGGCCAACAACATATAGGGCCATATTTATTTTAATTCCACTTCATTCTGACATTTCCTTAAACAGTGGTATAATATTTATTATAAAGGCAAATTCTGGCTCATTAATAATGAAAAGCTGATTACAAATTTTTAAACTTTAACTTAAAAATTAGAATTTATGATGGATTGATTCACATTTCAATTGACAAGTTTTATTTTATTTTTGACAAAAAATCAGCATTTCCCAAATTGGTCCTGTTATAAACATTACCGGAATGCTTGTTAAAATACAGACTCCCAGCCCTCTTATTCTGATGTAGTCGGTCTGGGGCCTAGGTTTAATCATATCCCCATGTGATTCTTAGGACCCAGCAGAGGCAGGAAACACTGGAACAAAGCTGGTTCTCAACCCTTGCGACATACTCAGTTATCTGGGGGAGTTTTCAAATAACGTCAACGCTCAGGCTTTCCCCCAACACCTATTAAAACAGACTCTCTGGGCACTGGAATATTAAAGTAAAAATTCCACTTCACCAGACATAGGATTCTGTACTATACACTGATGGGAAGTCGATGAAACAATTATGTGAAAGTTTCTCTGCATATGATAACTAGAATTCTGAGATAGCTAGAATGTCAGCTCCATGATCGCAGGAACCATCTGTGTCTTGTCATCTGTTCCTTTATCCTGAGCACAGTGACTTTCACGTATATCGTGGATGCACAATAACTATTTATTGATTAAATAGTTTATTTTGGCTAAAATTGTAACCGTCTTCAAATGTTGAGGTCTTGCTACAAATGAACAATTGGACACGAAATACAGTCCAACAATGGTTAACATTATGGTAGATAGCTGGTGATGTGAGGGGAAGACTGATTGCAAGGTATCCGAGGTGAGCCAGAGAGGGCTTTCCCCAAGAAGCCCAGAGTGGGTACCTATCTCAGCAGCCATTACTGTCTGTTGATTGGCAGCATATGTAGTAATCACATTTGTGAACCTCTATCTCCACTCCTAGGAATGGTACAGAGTAGCAGGCAGGCTTTGGGGACTAGGAGAGCAGAATCTCCTACCTCTGCCTCCTAGCCATCCATTCTGCACCTGGTCCTTGTCAAAGCACACACTTCTATGAGTTAATTTTGGCCCAACTCCTCCTGCACACATCTCCTTCCCCTCCTGTTATCGGCCATTGCCAGTGTGAGTTTGGCACTCTGAGACTGTCATTTTGTTGTGTGACCACAGTAGCACCTAGCATGGTGCCAACCACACAGTTGTGGCCGATTCTAATACTTAGAGTTGATGAATGTAATAGACAAGAGAGGATGACCAGGAGTATACCACCCTTAGATAGACAGGAAAGGAAAAGGTAATGATAAAGGACAGTGAAATGGCAGGAGATTTTAATGTAGTTTTCATTTTTGCCTTTTATATAAATATGAATACTTGGCTAGAACGAGTCTCAGCTGTGAGAGGAGATTGGCCGGCCACCTAGGACTGGGAAAGAAGTAATTAAAGAGTACCTGGAATGCCTGGGTACAGTGGAACTAGCAGGACCAGATGATTGGCAGTGTAATGCAGTGGAAGGAGAATTGGATAAATATTCAGAACACCCGGAATCTAGTCTCAGTTTAACTGCTTACTTACTGAGTGACCTTGGGAAAAGAAGGCCTCTGAATCTTGCTCTCCATACCTGTAAAATGGAGATAATATTACCTACCTCATAGAATTGTTGTACAGAGTAAGTGAAAAAAATGATGAAGTGCTATTTGAACCTAGGACACACTTAACACTTGCAGATGTCACTGTACAGCTGTCAGCATTTGCTTTTGAGAAATCATGAAGGACAGTTTTCTGCAAGATAGCAAGCATAAATTGTATCAGTTTGCATTGATACATGGGAAATGAGTGGAAAAAAGTCATCAGGCAACTGATTCTCAACAATGTAAAAGAACCAGGAGGTTGGGAAGCAACCCATATGGCTTTAGGAAGATCAAATAGTGCCTTACCAAGTTTGGTATTTACCCTCTATAATTGAGGAAAAGCCCTCAAATATAAGGAAATGACAGTGGAATCCTGCATGACTGTCAAGATATCATTGTAAGCTGAGCTCAAAACTTTTTGACATATGTGTGATTATCATTAATTAACTTGTATTGTGTCCTATATTAAAAGATAATAAGGTAAGGAATCAGCTCAAGGATTTCACATAAAATTGAGTCAGTTTACCAGGATTTCATGAGTTGGTTTGAATATAACATAGACTCTGAAACAGGTGGTATTTCCTAAGATTATCAAGAGTAAGGGAATTCAATCTATTTGTAATCCATTTCCTAGGAGTGGTAGAACTGGAGTGTCTGTGTCATTGTCTTACAAAATGCTCGAGTGTGGTAGAAAGTGAAAAAATCTTCCGTGTCTAGCGATTATCCGTTGATCCCGGTGCCCTGAGAGCAGTACTTCTCCAAAGGGTTGCCTACTAATCACCAATAGCAGAATCATCTGAAGAACTTGTTAAAAATGCAAATCTTTAAGTCCCTTGGCAGATTTACTGAATGTGAACTCTGGGTGGAGCTTAGAATGTGAATTTTATCAAACACCCTCCAGATTCTTATGCTCACTGAAGTTTTTAATCTGCAGAGAAGGGTGATATTATTCAACATCTGTTAAACATTCTTACTATGAGTATGGCTCAGAGAATTGAGAATATCATTGAACATTCAGATGAGTCTAAATATGAAGGGATAGTTACTATTCTGGAAAATTGAAATACAAATCAGTGATTTTGAAAAATTTGGAAGCAAGTCATTCAAGCACCGAATGAATTATTTCAACGATGAAAGCAAGGAGATATAACTGGAAACCAAATCTCTATGTTGTAATAATAGCCATCCTCTTGGATTGGTACTTTTCAGGTCACCTCCTCAGAGAATCTTCACTCCTTTCTAGACTTTTTTTTTTTCCCCCCCTCCAGGTAGAGAATGCCGTTATCAGGTTGATGAACCAAATAGCTCTACTCCCTGGGGCTCAGTAGTTCCGATCCTAGATTACATTTTAGAATAGCCCGGAACAATTTAAAACACTACCAATTCCCAGGCCCTATTCTCAGTTTAATCAGAATTTTTATAGGTGGGGCCCAGGCACTGGTGTTTTTTAAATGCTTCCAGATGATTCTAGGTTGGAGGAGCAGGATTGAGAACCACTGTGTACATAAATGGAGGTGGGGTATAGGAGATAGGAGGAGAGAAAGATGAACACGCTTTCTAACTCAATTATGCTTGTGTACAAAAACAGAATTTTTAAGTGTTTAAGCCAGTATATCTGAATTAGCAATGTTACTAGCCACGTTCAGTGATCACGTCAGTTTTCCCTTTGAAATCTTCTAACATCTGACTCCTTCTTTAGCTTCATTGTCCTTGCCAAATTTAAGGTTTTCATCTTGCCTGGGTACAATTTCAGAAGTCCTGAAGCTGGCCTTCCTGTTTGTTTTGATTATTTGGTCTGTCTGAAACCTAAGATGTGAGGACGTTTCCCTGGGGGTCAATTCATTCTCTGGTGACAGGCTTTGTGGATCTGTCAGGAGAGTTCTATGCATATGTACAACAGATTAGTTACCAATTTTGTCTTTTCCATTCTTTTTTTTTTTTTTTTTTTTTTTGCGATACTTGGGCCTCTCACTGTTGTGGCCTCTCCCGTTGCGGAGCACAGGCTCCAGACGCCCAGGCTCAGAGGCCATTGCTCACGGGCCCAGCCGCTCCGCGGCATGTGGGATCTTCCCGGACTGGGGCACGAACCCGTGTCCCCTGCATTGGCAGGCGGACTCTCAACCACTGTGCCACCAGGGAAGCCCGCCTTTTCCATTCTTGAGGTTGAGATCAGATTCCTGAATAAGTAGTTGGCGTATTGGAAAGGTTTGTTATCCCTAGTTTGGTCATAACTGTGACTGCAGTAAAGTTAGCCTGGTTTCCTCATTATTGATTGATTGATTGTTCATTCACTAAATTTATATTAAATACCGGAAATATTCCACGCATTTTACTGGGCACTGAGTACAGTCTATCAAGATAATATACTTAATCCTTGTCTGATAAGCAGCTCATTGTTACCTCTTTCTCTCCTGCTTTCTACCCTTCTTCCTCCCACCTCTTTCTTTCCCTCTCCTGCATAGGAGAACCTACTTCTAACATTCATGGAGCCTGGGGCAAGAGTACAAATGAAGTCTATCTACTATATGTCTTAAGTATTTAAAAATTGTGAAACAAACTTACAAGCTGTTAAAATATTTTCTGTCCTCCTACGTTGACAAATATACCCTTGTAATGAGGGAGAAGTGTTCGAATTTAGAATTCTCAGACTCTTCAGAATTTTGAGTTAGAATATGGTAGTTCTGGGAGAGTCCACTCCTGGTACCCTGCACCCAGCTGCCGTTTTTTCTTTTCCCATCTCTCGCTTCTCCAGCTCTTGGAGGGGCCTCCCATACATGCATGTTATAGAGCTTGCAGGTCCAGTCTCTGTCCAAGGCCACTCCCCCACTCCCGCCAGTCAGCTGCCCCTTGGCCACCCTGGAAGTGTGCACACCAGTTTGGTTGGTCCTTGGGAGGGCAGGCCCTGGGGGGGAGGCCTAGGCAGGAACTGGCTCAGGGTTATTTAGGCAGGGAATTTTAAGGTCTTCCACTCCCAGAGCATGGTCGGTGTGGGGGGTGGGTACAGGCTCCCAGTAGGCATGTCCTCTTGACCCCAAGGGGAGAGATGCAGCTAAAGGACAGCCTGAGTGGGATCCCTGTTGAGTGTGGCATCCTTTAAAGTTGGGGTTCCTCTTACCTGGGCCTAAGAGTGGTTCTGCTTTTACCTGCTTGCTTATTTTGCTAATTTGACATTTATCGAACACCTCCATTAAGGGCAAGGCATAGTGGGTACTATATGTGTTGGTGCAGGAAGGGAGGAATGAGGGAAGGATGGGAAAAACTTGTTTTTCCCTCTTGGTCTCACTTGGTTTCTCCGTTGGTCTCCTTGAACACTGCACATCTCTGGGACCACCACGCCCCCCCCACCACAAGGTGTCCATGTCCTATCTTTGTCATGAATACAGTGGAGGAAAGGAGGGACAATTACATTTCCTGTCTTGGACTCTGTTGACCAAGGTCTGCTCATGTTAGGCCGGGAGCAGAAAAGGCTGAGTGAGATTTAAACTGGCACATGGCACCTACCTGTAAACAGGAGTTAGGCTTTGTACTCAAGATATGATTCCTAATTCTGGGAATCTTTGCATCCATTTCAGATTATGTTTTAATAAACACAAATAAATTCATCTGGGTAAAAATCAAATTGTATTTTACTCTTTCCTTGCTGATGACTAAAGAGAGTTCAGAGGCAGTTACAACAGTTTACTTCTGAGCCCAATAATAAATATGCAAATACATGTTAAAGTAGAAATCCAATTTGAAATAATTCAAGTGACATTACATAGAGGAGGTTAGCTTAAACAGGGACTTTCTACCTGTCTCTTTCTATCTGGTGCTGTGTAGAGAGTGCTGAATCAAAGCCAAAGATCGGAACTCAGATTATACTGAGCACACACAGGCACTTTCCGAACACCTTGGGCTTTTTCCAGACTGTTGGGGCAGCTGTTAGGATTATGTTTTGCTTGTCTAGGAAGAAGGATACCTGGTAGTAAACCCCTCTAGGTAAACCTGAAATAGGGAAAGATAATTGAGGAAAAATACTAGTAAGTACTACACGAAGAAGTGTACTTTAAGAATAAGGAAAGGCAGTTGGCAGTGAAAATCCTTGAAAAATATACTGTGGGCTTTTGAGAGAGAAAAAGTATGAAAGGAAGCAGAGTTTCTGAAACCAAATCTTAGTGTAAATTGGGTAGGAGATCTCTGGACTGTGTGCCCTGATTGCTTAACCTTGGTAATTATGCAGAGGGAAAACTTTCCGGGTATTTGTTGTTGAATAATTTAGTTTATCCTGCTGATTGAAAAATATCTAAACCAACACCAAATTGGCTTTAAATTGTTTCCATATTAAGACCAATGAGAAAAAATTTTAAGTTCATTGTGGTTTCCTTTAAATACATTTTAGCTCTTTCCATAAAAATAACTTATTTGACAATTGAATTAAGTGACTTGATTAAAATGAGTAACATTCAAATAATCAATATAGTAAAAAAAAAACAACACAACACTTCATGAGAGTCATAAAAAGCCTACTTGTACACTCCAGTCCTTGGAAATCATTAGCTAATGTTTTGATGATCAAATAATAAATATATATGTGGATTAAAGAAACATAAATGCAAACTCATCTAAATTTAATTTACTTTAGATAAAATCCACATATATGTTTGAATATTGAATTTTAAAGATGTAAATAGTTTAGGGAGAAGGGAGAAAGCAGGAGTTTGAGAGTAAATACAATAAATTAATTAAAGTTTTTAAGAAGTTATCCCCAGGTACCCTTTACTCTTTTTTTTTTTTTTTTTTTTGTGTGGTACGCAGCCTCTCACCGTTGTGGCCTCTCCCATTGCGGAGCACAGGCTCCGGACGCGCAGGCCCAGCGGCCATGGCCCACGGGCCCAGCCGTTCCGCAGCATGCGGGATCCTCCCAGACTGGGGCACGAACCCGTGTCACCTGCATCGGCAGGCGGACTCCCAACCACTGCGCCACCAGGGAAGCCCTACCCTTTATTCTTTACTCTTGGCTTTTGGTGGAGTTTGTTGCATAAAAAATAACATTGTAAATCTCTCTCTTTTTGTTTTCTTTATACATTTTTTTCTCTGAGCGGGTAAAACCACGTTAGAAGGTGCACTTCTGCCTGTACGAATCCTCTTCTCCTGGGGCTTGTGAATGGAAGAGTTTTGAAGGGTAGCCATGGATGGTTTGTGAAGAAGATACTGTCCATGTTCCCTTTTATTCTCTACCTCAAAGATTCAACTTTTCTATTTATATTTTAATTTATAATTTATATATACCTAGTGCTAAGTATAATTTAAGATTACAGTAGAGGGCACATTTACTGGAAGACCATGAACACAGAAGTAGAAAATTAGTGTATGAAGGAGAGAAAAAGCCTACTAAAACTTGGGTTAATACCATCGCAGTATTCACACTGAAGCATGGAATCTAGCCATTCTTTTTCCAGTTTGGTGAATTTGTGGATGTAGGGCTGGCTCTACATTGGGTTAACAAAATAAACATTTTAGTTAAAGTTTTTTGGGGGATGAGTAAATGAAATGTTTTGTGTTTATTTGATTTGCACTGCTTGTACTCACATAAGATCGTATTGTATCTGGAGAACAATTTATGTGCTTATTGAAAGGGATATGCTTGGCCTGGGAGTAGAAAGTCATCTTCACAGGGCACTTTCTCTCTGGTGGTAATACACACTTAAAACTTCAGTTGACTTAAGAAGTTGCTTGATGTTGAATGAAACCAGTAAGAATCTGGTAATGATAATACAATAGTTCCCAAACTCACCTAATAGCTAGAATAGTTAAGGAAAGTGAATACCACCTCCTGCCCTCCAACTCTGATCCCAGTATCATGCAGTAGGTCTAGAAGGAGAGGCCAAATGAGCTTACAGAATTACATATATATCATTAAAATTCACTCAAAATTTATGTTCTATCTCATAATGTAACTGCATTTCTTTTATGTTAATAATATGTTTTAATTTTACATCTAGTAATATTTTAGAAATACACCATTGTTTACCCTGAGGCTCCTCATATCTCCAGAATACCCTCAATTCCCCTGAGGATATTCATACAATGATTGGAAAATCATTGTCCTGAAGACTAGTTCCATCAAGCTGTGATGATTTTGTAAAATGCCCTTCTTAACCCCAGGGATGGTTCTATCCTGGGAAATAATTTTCTAGAAGTACTTGGTGATGTTGGAGACACAAGGAGCCATTTATCTACAGGATCATCTTTTTCAACACTTGTCACTGCAGTTCTTCTGATTACATCATTTTTCTGCTCTTGTCTCAAAAAATTTTACAGTTACTCAACTACAAGTTTATGACTGCTTCAGGGAGAGAGAACTACAGAAACTGACCTTACTTTATACTGTCTTAATCATTTTTTCCCCCTTCAACAACAATAACAATTATTGAGTTTCTTCTATTTCTAGGGCACCCTCCTAGGGAAACAAAGAAGTACAGGCATGATTCCTCTTCTTAACCTACATAATACAGTGGAGAAGACAGATCATTTACATGGAAAGATAAATAATTATAAAAGATAGCAGAACATAAATGATATATTATTTAATTAACTGTTTAAGGCAGTGAATGCATACTAAGTGCCTAGTCTCGATCAGGCATCGGGCAAAGCTGTGGGAGAGATCCAAAGGAGAGTAAAGTGTTCTCACATGTGAACATAAGCTAGTACGACATAACGAATATGGCGATTGATGTACGCGGAACTTGCTGTGGAAGCACGAGAGGGAGGGACTAGCTCTTAGGCAGATCTTGTGAAGCAAGAAGGTTTTCTCCATTTTACCAAGTGCATCTTTTCTATTTTGCTCATCACTTCTTTTATTTTCCAACTCCACAGTCCATCACAGGAATTGTTGTCTCACCAGTTTCTTGGGATTTTGTCCTCTCTTTGGATCAGCTCACCTTTTTTCCTTCTTAGCTCTTAGGACTGGACTATGGAGTGCCCATGTAGATACATGAACTTCAGACTTTGTTCTCCAATCTCTTCAGTACTGCCAGAAGTCCTTTTACACATCCCATGTAAGTTCCCTCTTCTATTCTCAGTAGCAGCTAATACAAACTTTTACTATTCTTCTCAACCCGGCCTCAGCTCCTCTGTCAGTGGATAACTTTCTTTGCTTCACAAAGAAAATTTAGAAACCATTAGTATGCAACACCATCAACTTCTGGTCTTCTTTCTAAATACTAGGCGTGTTCCTAACTCAGAGCCTTTAAACCAGCTGATTTCTTTCCCCGAATCACTCTTCTCCCAGATGTTTTCACGGCAAACCCACTTTTCTTTTCTATGTCTTTGCTTAGTTGTCACCTTCTCAATAAGGCTCACCCTCTTTATCCTTGAATCCCATTCCACTCCCTCTGCAGACATACTCTACTCCCCTTACATGTACATGCTCAATAAATGTTTGTTGAATGAATGTTGAATTCCTATACATTTTAACATCCCTGTCTCCTACCTAATAAAAAAGAGGTCCCTCTGCCTGCTATGGATAGTTCCTCTTACTGCTGTTTCACTTCCTGTTCCCTCCAGATCTTTAGGAATCTAGAATCGGTAATTATCCAATCTCTTCATCTCTCTTAACTGTTCCATCAGCACATACATATTTTTCAGTCTCTCGTAAAAAAAAAAAAAATCATCCTTTCCATTATAGATTTTTCCCTCTAGCCATCCAACATGTAAACTTCTTGAAAGAAGAGCCTTCACTTACTGTGTCTACTGCGTCATTTCCTGTTCACCCCTTAATTTCAATCTGACTTCTGACCATCTGTCTGATAGAAGAAATTGTTTCCATAAAAATGAGCCATGGACCCTGTTAGATGAGGCCCTTCTCAGGGCTCTTGTATCATACTCGGCTCCCCTCCATCATACATTCTATTGCATGATAAAGGGCTTTGTTGTTACCTTGCCCACTGGACTTTTTATTTCACATATCCATTTTTTGGGTCACTTATTCCACAAATATCTATTGAATGTTAACATGTACAGACAGTGTTATAGGTCCTGAAGATTTACTGGTAAACTGACACAAAGTTTATGCTCAATGTGGCTTATAGCCTTATGGAAGAAGCAGGCATTAAACAAAGAAGCAAATACACAATTGTAAAATTAAAACTGCCAGATGGTTTTGAAGACTTACATGGTGCTGTAAGAGTACTTAAGAAGAGAACTGGACCTTTCCAAAGGCTGGAAGAAGATATTCCTAAGAGAAGAATGTGAGGGCTGAGAAGTAGAGCAGAGCAGGAGTCATACAGTCAAAGATGAATGCATGACAGTAGGAAATGGCATGTGTAACGTCCTGCAGTTGGAGGGAGTGTAGAGAGTTTGAGAATATGAGAGAAAGCTGATGTGGCTGGAGCCCATGGATGTAAGGGAGGAGTGACAGATGGTGGTGCTAGTGAGAGTCAGAGGCTGCATGACACGGTGATATTAAAAGAGGTTAAGGATTTGGGTTTTTTATACTAAGAATATGTGGGTGTCTTTAAAATGGAGGTTGTGTCTTCTTCATATCTTAACCCCTAGCCATTAGTTCAGAGCAGGCATCCTCATCAAAGCTCATTAAATGTTTACTGAATGAAGGAAGAAATGGAAATTTGAACTAGTCTCAAAGCAGTATGATTGGGCAGGAAGAAGGGGTGAAGGACATTTCTTTGCTAAGGAATCAGTGTTTAAGAAACGTGGAGGTATGAAAAAGACACATTTTGCTTTGGATAGGGCAAAGGCTTCAATGTAATTGAATGGGGAGTGGGATGGGGAAAGAAAGAGGTTAGAGAGATGAGGGGACACAGGGGAAGGAGAGCAGGGTGGTGGGCTGCTGAAAGAAACCATCCAAGACTTCAAAGGAAGGTGAGAACACCAAGGGTCAGAACGGTCAGGAAAATCATCTCAGAATTGTAGCATTTTGGAGGTTGGATGAGGATCTATATTTTGTTTGGAAGGACAGTTAGACAGGCAGAGAGATATGGGAAAGCATTCTCAACAAGGGAAATGAAATCCATTATGGCTTGGAGGCCAGAATATACTGGAATTCTTCCTTTTCTAGTAAAAGCTGTGTCCCTCTTTAACCTCTATGTATGTTTCATCAATTTTTTTTTCCTGGTCCATTTCCCATGATGAATTGTGTGAAAAAAAAGTCTTTACCAAAAATTTGCCTAAATCTTAAGAAAACATATTTTAAAGAGAGTATTTTACTTTTCCTAGGTGATTTGTTTGACTGAAAGTAACTTACAAAAAATGGGGAAAGTGATCATTGTTTTGTTCATAAATGTAGATTAGCTAATACATTTTGGGCTGCATGGTATTTTGTTTATTAAGCTCACTGTCAGCCTCTTTTGTTGCCAGCTGAAGTACAGTAATATGATTTTGTTCCAAATTTTACACTTTGCCAAAGGTCTGTTTCTCAGCTGCATTTTGGGAACAGCTGTCAGCCCCAAGCAATCTGATTGCTTTTCATGAATGATAAATCACTTCCCTGTACACTGATTTGTTTAGGTACAATAGGAAGAGACATCTTTCTGCCGAGTATGTTAGCAGAGGAACTGGTAGGCTAGGATGGTGGGAGAGAAGTGTGAAAGTTCTAGTGGGCATTTCCTTAGTGCCTAATGTTTAATTAATGATAATTTCATTTTGAGTGGATACAGGAAAGAAATTCTCTTTATTAGTGAGTCTAAAGGCAGTGGGAAAAAGCAATGGTTCTTTCTCTATTAGGAGCCATTATCAATTTACTACTGGGTCATCTGTTTGAAAATAAAAAGAAAAGATTCTTCAGGATCAAACATTCATTTGTTTAAAAAATTGCCCAAAGTTGTAAGGGTTAAATGGGTGTTAGAAGTTAGGAGGAGGGAGCTAAAGTTTCATTAAAGTATTCAATTACTGAGACTCAGCAGTCCATGAAAATATTTATCATATTCCCAGCCCAGCTGAGACCTTATCTGCTCCAATTTTCCTTGCACATAATCATAGAAACCTACATTTGCTGCTTCACATCCAGGGAAACAGGAGAAAGGCTGAAGGGGGTGGGGGCATCTCATCCTTAATATATTATATTTACTGCTTGAATTTTAGTTTTGGAAAAAAAAGTTTTGAGGTGAGAGGTCCTCGAGGGAATTCAAGTCTTTCTATTTCCTTGATGTTTGTTCATGATGGTGTTGTCCCTGTGTCTCTGGTGGGCTACAGTCAGCATCTTTCTCTGAGAGATCCCACCATTCTCTCTGCCTAGCTTCTCTTCTTGAATGTAAAAAAAGGTAATCCTAAATCACAGATTTTCACTAAGAACAGTAAGTGGCCTGCGATGGCATATTCAGTTTTTGGCCCCCAATTTGTAAAAGTGTCACCCTTAACTGTAAGCATAGATAGCCTCGGTATGTACCCCATGCCCTCATCCTGTGCCCTTTCTTTGTGCTCCAGCCTCTGTAGGGACTGTTTGGGGGCTGGCGGCTCCAGCCAAGCTGACTCGTACAATCAAAGCTGAAAACCTATTGGCATCATTCCTCAGCTGGATGTCAGCAGGCAAGGCACTTACTGCAGGGATGCTCTTTTATTTTAATAAGTAATTTATTTAATGAGCCAACAATGGCAAAATGTCAAATACAGAGACTTCAAGGATGAACAACATAATTACAAGGGGCAAGAAGTCTATTGGGGGCTTCCCTGGTGGCGCAGTGGTTGAGAATCTGCCTGCTAATGCAGGGGACACGGGTTCGAGCCCTGGTCTGGGAGGATCCCACATGCCGCGGAGCAACTAGGCCCGTGAGCCACAACTACTGAGCCTGCGCGTCTGGAGCCTGTGCTCCGCAACAAGAGAGGCTGCGATAGTGAGAGGCCCGTGCAACGCGATGAAGAGTGGCCCCCGCTTGCCACAACTAGAGAAAGCCCTCGCACAGAAACGAAGACCCAACACAGCAAAAATAAATAAATAAATTACTAAACTCCTACCCCCAACATCTTCTTAAAAAAAAAAAAAAAGAAGTCTATTGGGCTTGCGGTATTCAGCATCCTCAGAAATGACGTTCCTTGAACTGATTTCAAAATCACTTGGCAACTGACTTGAAAAAGGATCTCTGCCATTAGTCTTGAGAGAAGTAATGTCACCCATATTAAGGTTTAGAGTTACTAATATGAAAATGGCAAGTCCTGGGTGTAGACAGTGTGGGGTAATATGGTGGGTGGTCATATTTTGTGAGAAGCTTTATAGCTGGCCCAATGGAACATGCCTCCACCTGCCAAGCCAACCGTGTGGCAGCATCTGATGCTTGCATCCAGTGTGGGAACGGGAGAGGAAAGAGCCCTCCACTGTGGTTCTGCTATCAATTCGAGGTGCGTCCTTGGATGATTCACGTTAGACTTTGAGATTCTGATCTTCCCTTAAAGTAACATTCCCTCCAGTGTACAAGATGTGTTCGTTAATTCCCCAAACCTGGCTCTGGTTGGTTGTGAGTTCAAATCCTATAATATAAAAGTGAAAAACCAGTTAACCTAAATGGAGAATACAAAGATTTATAGTAATTCTCTTGATCCAACCTTAATTTAATGATTATCTGTTGAGTACCTACTAGAAGTCAGGTACTGTTTTAGGGACCGGACATATGGCAATGGACAAAACATCCTTGCCGCCATAAAGCTAACTTTCTATTAGTTTGCTGACAAAGTTATCATCAGGTACCCCTAACTCACTTTGAAATGAGTATTCCTTCTAGGAGCTTGTATCAAAATTAATTTTTTTTTGGTCAAGTGAAAACATGTTGCACTGTGAACTGTTTGATGTGTTTATCTAGCATATTCTTCAGCCATTCCAATTAGTTTCTTCTTCCTATGTTAGAGTTTAATTAAAGCTCATGTTGCTTAAGTCTTCCCTTCTCACTCTGGAGGGCTCTGCAATGGGCCCAGAATCCCTTATAGGCCCAAAGGCAGGGATGAAAATCTGATTTTCTTCAGCGTCTGGGGCTCTGTGCTGCTCCTCTGTTGGCGAGGGTGCATGACTGTGAGATACTGATTTGCCCATTTTGCTGGCTGACTCTGCTTCTGAAAGGAATAATGTGCATGGCTGGTCTCTGGTTGATGTGTGAGAGCTGCCATTTGGGAGCATGTAACACTTTATTTTCCATCCTACTTAGAATTCTAAGGCTCAGTGTCCAACATCTGTTGTCCCTCACTTTGGAACCTTTAAATTATCTTTTTAAATGATTATAACAGTAAAGTATAATAAAGAAAATAAAAATAACTCATCATCCATTGACTCTGAGTTAACCATTATAAGCCTTCTCTTTGCATATATGTCAAAGTATATGCAGTTGTGTATTCTGTTTATTTTTTGTCAGCAGTATATTGTGAGAATATTTTTAATAGTGAGAATACTATTAAAACTCTTTGGAGATCTAAATTTAATGGCTGCATAATAGTCAGTCATATAGCTTGATCACAATTTATTTAACCAGTGCCTTAATATTGGACATAGTTTCTAATTTATTACTCTTTAAAAATTCTGTGGGTAATAGCCTTGTTATGTATTTCAAATATCTACCTAAGTAATTCCTTAAGAAAAATTTCAAGAAATGAAATTATTGGACTAAATGACATGAAGGCTCCAGCCACATATCACCTAACTTTTGTCTAGAATGGTTCAGAAACTATACTCTTGCTAGAATCATGTATTACATTTTAGAAAAATTGATGTCAATTTGTTAGGCAAAAAAAGTATTTCACTATTGTTTTATTTACTAGTTGTTAGAATACTAGTGAGATTGAATATGTGTTTCACATGTATATTGGGCATTTTTTTTCTTTAGAAATTTCATGTAATGTCTGAAACATTTATATTAACATATTTCCATACAAATAAACCAAGGAAAGTTTAGTATTAGTTGCTTTTTTTGTTTGTTTTTTTATACTGCAGGTTCTTATTAGTCATCAATTTTATACACATCAGTGTATACAGGTCAATCCCAATCGCCCGATTCAGCACACCACCAAGCCCACCCCACCGCAGTTTTCCCCCCTTGGTGTCTATACGTTTGTTCTCTACATCTGTGTCTCAACTTCTGCCCTGCAAACGGGTTCATCTGTACCATTTTTCTAGGTTCCACATACATGGGTTAATATACAATACTTGTTTTTCTCTTCCTGACTTACTTCACTCTGTATGACAGCCTCTAGATCCATCCACGTCTCAACAGATGACTCAATTTCGTTCCTTTTTATGGCTGAGTAATATTCCATTGTATATATGTACCACTTCTTTATCCATCCATCTGTCGATGGGCATTTAGGTTGCTTCCATGACCTGGCTATTGTAAATAGTGCTGCAGTGAACATTGGGGTGCATGTGTCTTTTTGAATTATGGTTTTCTCTGGGTATATGCCCAGTAGTGGGATTGCTGGATCATAGGGTAATTCATAGGGTAATTTAGTTTTTTAAGAAACCTCCACACTGTTCTCCATAGTGGCTGTATCAATTTACATTCCCACCAACAGTGCAAGAGGGTTCCCTTTTCTCCACACCCTCTCCAGCATTTGTTGTTTGTAGATCTTCTGATGATGCCCATTCTGACTGGTGTGAGGTGATACCTCATTGTAGTTTTGATTTGCATTTCTCTAGTAACTAGTGATGTTGAGCAGCTTTTCATGTGCTTCTTGGCCATCTGTATGTCTTCTTTGGAGAAATATCTATTTAGGTCTTCTGCCCATTTTTGGATTGGGTTGTTTGTTTCTTTAATATTGAGCTTCATGAGCTGTTTATATATTTTGGAGATTAATCCTTTGTCCATTGATTTATTTGCAAATATTTTCTCTCATTCTGAGGGTTGTCTTTTCCTCTTGTTTATGGTTTCCTTTGCTGTGCAAAAGCTTTGAAGTTTCATTAGGTCCCATTTGTTTATTTTTGTTTTTATTTCCATTACTCTAGGAGGTGGATCAAAAAAGATCTTGCTGTGATTTATGTCAAAGAGTGTTCTTCCTATGTTTTCCTCTAAGAGTTGTATACTGTCCAGTGTTGCATTTAGGTCTCTAATCCATTTTGAGTTTATTTTTGTGAATGGGGTTAGGGAGTGTTTCTAATTTCATTCTTTTACATGTAGCTGTCCAGTTTTCCCAGCACCACTTATTGAAGAGACTGTCTTTTCTCCATTGTATATCTTTGCCTCCTTTGTCATAGATTAGTTGACCATAGGTGCGTGGGTTTATCTCTGGGCTTTCTATCTGTTCCATTGATCTATGTTTCTGTTTTTGTGCCGGTACCATATTGTCTTCATTACTGTAGCGCTGTAGTATAGTCTGAAGTCAGGGAGTCTGATTCCTCCAGCTCCGTTTTTTTCCCTCAAGATTGCTTTGGCTATTCGGGGTCTTTTGTGTCTCCATTCAAATTTTAAGATGATTTGTTCTAGTTCTGTAAAAAATGCCATTGGTAATTTGATAGGGATTGCATTGAATCTGTAGATTGCTTTGGGTAGTATAGTCATTTTCACAATATTGATTCTTCCAATCCAAGAACATGGTATATCTCTCCATCTGTTGGTATCATCTTTAATTTCTTTCATCAGTGTCTTATAGTTTTCTACATACAGGTCTTTTGTCTCCCTAGGTAGGTTTATTCCTAGGTATTTTATTCTTTTTGTTGCAGTGGTAAATGGGAGTGTTTCTATAATTTCTCTTTCAGATTTTTCATCATTAGTGTATAGGAATGCAAGAGATTTCTGTGCATTAATTTTGTATCCTGCAACTTTACCAAATTCATTGATTAGCTCTAGTAGTTTTCTGGTGGCATTTTTAGGATTCTCTATGTATAGTATCATGTCATCTGCAAACAGTGACAGTTTTACTTCTTATTTTGTAATTTGAATTCCTTTTTTTTTCTTTTTCTTCTCTAATTGCCATTGCTAGGACTTCCAAAACTATGTTGAATAATAGTGGTGAGAGTGGGCATCCTTGTTTTGCTCCTGATCTTAGAGGAAATGCTTTCAGTTTTTCAACATTGAGAATGATGTTTGCTGTGGGTTTGTCATATATGGCCTTTATTATGTTGAGGTAGGTTCCCTCTATGCCCACTTTCTGGAGAGTTTTTATCATAAATGGGTATTGAATTTTGTTAAAGCTTTTTCTGCATCTGTTGAGATGATCATATGGTTTTTCTTCTTCAATTTGTTAATATGGTGTATCACATTGATTGATTTGCATATATTGAATAATCCTTGCATCCCTGGGATAAATCCCACTTGATCGTGGTATATGATCCTTTTAATGTGTTGTTGGATTCTGCTTGCTATATTTTGTTGAGGATTTTTGCATCTATATTCATCAGTGATATTGGTCTGTAATTTTCTTTTTTTGTAGTATCTTTGTCTGGTTTTGGTATCAGGGTGATGGTGGCCTCATAGAATGAGTTTGGGAGTGTTCCTTCCTCTGCAGTTTTTTGGAAGAGTTTGAGAAGTATGGGTGTTAGCTCTCCTCTAAATGTTTGATGGAATTCACCTGTGAAGCCATCTGATCCTGGACTTTTGTTTGTTGGAAAATTTTTAATCACAGTTTCAATTTCATTACTTGTGATTGATCTGTTCATATTTTCTGTTTCTTCCTGGTTCAGTCGTGGAAGGTTATATCTTTCTAAGAATTTGTCCATTTCTTCCAGGTTGTCCTTTTTATTGGTACAGAGTTGCTTGTAGTAGTCTCTTAGGATGCTGTGTATTTCTGCGGTGTCTGTTGTAACTTCTCCTTTTTCATTTCTAGTTTTATTGATTTGAGTCATCTCCCTCTTTTTCTTGATGAGTCTGGCTAATAGTTTATCAATTTTGTTTACCTTTTCAAATAACCAGCTTTTAGTTTATTGATCTTTGCTGTTGTTTTGTTTGTTTCTATTTCATTTATTTCTGCTCTGATCTTTATGATTTCTTTCCTTCTGCTAATTTTGGATTTTGTTTGTTCTTCTTTCTCTAGTTCCTTTAGGTGTAAGGTTAGATTGTTTGAGATTTTTCTTGTTTCTTGAGATAGGCTTGTATAGCTATAAACTTTCCTCTTACAACTGCTTTTGCTGCATCCCATAGGTTTTGGATCATTGTGTTTTCATTGTCATTTGTCTCTAGGTATTTGTTGATTTCCTCTTTGATTTCTTCAGTGATCTCTTGGTTATTTAGTAATGTATTGTTTAGCCTCCACGTGTTTGTGTTTTTTATGTTTTTTTCCCTGTAATTCATTTCTAATCTCATAGCGTTGTGGTCAGAAAAGATGCTTGATATGATTTCACTTTTTTTAACTTTACTGAGGCTTGATTTGTGACCCAAGATGTGATCTATCCTGGAGAATGTTCCGTGCGCACTTGAGAAGAAAGTGTAATCTGCTGTTTTGGGATGGAATGTCCTATAAATATCAATTAAATCTATCTGGTCTATTGTGTCATTTAAAGCTTCTGTTTCCTTATTTATTTTCATTTTGGATGATCTGTCCATTGGTGTAAGTGAGATGTTAACGTCCCCCACTATTATTGTGTTGCTGTAGATTTCCTCTTTTATAGCTGTTTGCAGTTGCCTTATGTATTGAGGTGCTCCTGTGTTGGGTGTATATATATTTATAATTGTTATATCTTATTCTTGGATTGATCCCTTGATCATTATGTAGTGTCCTTCCTTGTCTCTTGTAACATTCTTTATTTTAAAGTCTATTTTATCTGATATGAGTATTGCTACTCCAGCTTTCTTTTGATTTCCATTTGTGTGGAATATCTTTTCCATCCTCTCACTTTCAGTCTGTATGTGTCCCTAGGTCTGGAGTGGGTCTCTTGTAGACAGCATATATATGGGTCTTGTTTTTGTATCTATTCAGCACACCTGTGTCTTTTGGTTGGAGCATTTAATCCATTCATGTTTAAGATAATTATCGATATGTATGTTCCTATGACCATTTTCTTAATTGTTTTGGGTTTGTTTTTGTAGGTCCTTTTCTTCTCTTGTGTTTCCCACTTAGAGAAGTTCCTTTAGCATCTGTTGTAGAGCTGGTTTGGTGGTGCTGAATTCCCTTAGCTTTTGCTTGTCTGTAAAGCTTTTGATTTCTCCTTTGAATCTGAATGAGATCCTTTCTGGGTAGAGTAATCTTGGTTGTAGGTTCTTCCCTTTCATCACTTTGAGTATATCATGCCAATCCCTTCTGGCTTGTAGAGTTTCTGCTGAGAAATCAGCTGTTAGCTTTATGGGAGTTCCCTTGTATGTTATTTGTCATTTTTCCCTTGCTGCTTTCAATAATTTTTCTTTGTTTTTAATTTTTACCAATTTCATTACTATGTGTCTCAGCGTGTTTATCCTGTATGGGACTCACTGCACTTCCTGGACTTGGGTGGCTATTTCCTTTCCCATGTTAGGGAAGTTTTCGACTATAATGTCTTCAAATATTTTCTCTGGTCCTTTCTCTCTCTCTTCTCGTCCTGTGACTCCTATAATGCGAATGTTTTGCGTTTTGTGTTTAATGTTGTCCCAGAGGTCTCTTAGGCTGTCTTCATTTCTTTTCATTCTTTTTTCTTTATTCTGTTCCACAGCAGTGAATTCCGCTATTCTGTCTTCTAGGTCACTTATCTGTCCTTCTGCCTCAGTTATTCTGCTATTGATTCCTTCTAGTGTAGTTTTCATGTCAGTTATTGTATTGTTCCTCTCTGTTTGTCTGTTCTTTAATTCTTCTAGTTCTTTGTTAAACATTTCTTGCATCTTCTCGATCTTTGCCTCCATTCTTTTTCCGAGGTCCTGGATCATCTTCACTATCATTATTCTGAATTCTTTTTCTGGAAGGTTGCCTATCTCTGCTTCATTTAGTTGTTTTTGTAGGGTTTTATCTTGTTCCTTCATCTGGTATATAGCCCTTTGCCTTTTCATCTTGTCTATCTTTTTTTGAATGTGGTTTTTATTCCACAGGCTGCAGGATTGTAGTTCTTCTTGCTTCTGCTGTCTGCCCTCTGGTGGATGAGGCTATCTAAGAGGCTTGATGGGAGGGACTGGTGGTGGGTAAGGCTGACTGTTGCTCTGGTGGGCAGAGGTCAGTAAAACTTTAATCCACTTGACTGTTGATGGGTGGGGCGTGGTTCCCTCCCTGTTGGTTGTTTGGCCTGAGGCAACCCAACACTGGAGCCTACCTGGGCTCTTTGGTGGGGTTAATGACAGACTCTGGAAGGGCTCACGCCAAGGTGTACTTCCCAGAACTGCTGCCAGTGTCCTTGTCCCCACGGTGAGCCACAGCCACCCCCCACCCCCCACAGGAGACCTTCCAACACTAGCAAGTAGGTCTAGTTCAGTCTCTCCTGGGGTCACTGCTCCTTCCCCTTGGTCCCAGTGCACTCACTACTTTGTGTGTGCCCTCCAAGAGTGGAGTCTCTGTTTCCTCCAGTCCTGTCGAAGTCCTACAATCAATTCCCACTAGGCTTCAAAGTCTGATCTTCTAGGAATTCCTCCTCTCGTTGCCAGATCCCCTGGTTGGGAAGCTTGATGTGGGGCTCAGAATCTTCACTCCAGTGGGTGGACTTCTGTGGTATAAGTGTTTGCCAGTCTGTGAGTCACCCACCCACCAGTTACGGGATTTGATTTTACTGTGATTGTGCCCCTGCTACCATCTCGTTGTGGCTTCTCCTTTGTCTGTGGATGTGGGGTATCTTTTTTGGTGAGTTCCAGTGTCTTCCTGTCCATGATTGTCCAGTAGCTAGTTGTGATTCTGGTGTTCTCGCAAGAGGGAGTGAAAGCACGTCCTTCTACTCCGCCATCTTGGGTCTTTATTGGGCATTTATTTGTTTTTTATTCTGTATATTGTCTCTTGCTTCTTTATCTGTTTTTCAGATGTGGGGTGTACTGAATAATGGTCTCCCAATGATGTCCATAACCTAATTTCCAAAACATGTGAATATGTTGCCCCACATGGCAGAGGGATTTTGCAGATATTTTAAATTAAGGACCTTGTGTTGGGGAGATTATTTTGGATTATACAGGTGAGGTCATTACAGGAGGAAGACTGAAGGGTTGGAGTGAAAGCAAACATGATGGTGGAAGCAGAGGTCAGAGAAGAGAGAGACCTGAAGATATTACTGTGCAGGCATTGAAAATGGAGGAAAGGGCCACGAGGCAAGGAATGCAGGTGGCCTCTTGAAGCTGGAAGAGGCAGGGAAAGGGGTTATATTCTAGGGCCCCTCGAAAGAACCAGTACTTAGGGCATCTTGACTTCAACCCAGTGAAACTGACTTGGACTTCTGACCTCCAGATATGTAAGGAAATAAATTTGGATTGTTTTAAGCTGCTAAATTTGTGGTAATCTGTTATGGCAGCAGGAAATGAATACACAGTGTGTTCTTATTTTTCTTAGTGATATGTACATTTTCTTCTGTACAGTAAGGTTATTAACTTATCATATATGTTACAAATATTTTTCCCAGGTTGCAGTTTGTTTTTAAATATTTTTATAGTGTTTTCTGATAAAGAGTTTCATTTTTAACTTTTAAAATATTATTGATATTACATTAGATAAATTTTATGTCAGTGGTATACAAATGTAAAAAATTATGCAGTCAAATCTATGTATCTTTTCCTTGGTGATATATTGGTTTTAAATCAGTTTTATATTCACCAACGTTACTTCCAGCATTTTTATGGTATGTGATTTTTTCATTTATCATTCTTCATTAAGTTTTTATATATTTCTAGTCCTATTTCAGGGCTATCTTGTCTGCCCCATGAATCTGTCAAGTCCTGTGCTATTACCACACCATCTAAATTATTGTAGTTTCATAGAAGTTTTTATATCTAGTTAGCCAAGTCCTCATTCATTACTTTTTGTTAACATTTTTTTAAAGCTGATCTCAACATTTTATTTTTCTAGATGAATCTTAGAATAATTTAGACAAGTCAAAAAATTTCATGGGTATTTAAATTAGAAATTTGCAATAAATCTGTAAGTTAAATTGGAAAGAATGGCATCTTTTTAATATCTGCTCTTATCAGAGAAGAGCATAGTATGTTTTTCCATTTATAAAAACTAAAAAATGTATTTTATAAAGTTTTGTAGATTTATTGATGTAATCTCAGATGTTATTAAATTAGATTAGTTTTAGGCATTTTGTATGTCTTGTTACTATGGGAATTGGAATGTTTTTCCATGGTATTTACTAACTGATTTGAGCTGATGTACTGGAAAGCTCTCTATTTTTGTATATGTATCTTCTGCTTTACTGAACTTTACTAATTATGAGTTTTTCAGTTGATTCTTTTTTCATTTTTAGGTGTATAATTATATCATATGCAAATACTGGTGATTTTATCTCCTATATCCTAAAAGTTTACCTTTTTTCATGTCTAATTTTTAAATTATTGACCAGTCCTTCTAGAACCATGTTGTATGTTGACATGATGTGTCTTCATCTTATTCATACTTTAAGTGATAATGTCTCAAGTAGTTCACATTCAGTGTGACTCTGACTATTAGTTTAAAAACAGCCTGATTTTTCATGTTAAAGAAGTATTCTCATCCTAGGCTAAAGCATGGATTGAAAATATTTGTTATCACTTTTCTAACTGAATCGTTTTCTGAATAATAAACTCAATTTGTGTTTCTAGGATACACTCTATTTTGCTTACTGGACATTCCTTGCAATGTACTGTAGAAGTTAGTTGACTAGATTGTTTATTAGGATTATCAAATCTATATTTACAAATAAGACAAGGCTGTAGTTTTAATATTTTCCTCTATCCGATTTGGCATTGGGGTGGCATAGAGTTTCCTAAAATATTTTTGGTGCTGTAAGTTTTTTTCTATTTCCTGAAGCATATATTGCATGGAGATTCGAAAGAACTCACCCATAAATCTAACTGCTTTGGATCATATTGGAGGTCATTTTAAAAGTGTTATTCAATTTCTTTTACGATTTCTTCTAATCAGTTTCTTCTACTTAAGTCATTTTCAGTAATTTATATTTTTTCACATAGTTTTCCTTTTATTGAAATCTCAATGATTTAGGCTTCCAAAGAATTATTTGGGTGACTATGTTTTCAGTTTTTCCAAAATGGTACATAATTACTACCATTCCATGTTTACAGGAGAGAAGTTAATTCATTATATGCAATTGATGTCTTAGGGCTTAATTCTCTCCTGGAACTGGTTGAAAAGGGCTGGAATAGAGTTATATATAATATTTTAAAATAATACTTTAAAATAAAATACTTTAAAATAAAAATTTCCTTATCTGTTTTTATATTCTCTCTCTTCATATATTTACTTAACGTAGGGATTAAATTTCTTTTAGGTTTATATTTTTTTTCCCAAAGAAGCAGCTCTTGAATCTCATTTACAATTTTAATGATTCTGTTTACTAATTTGGTTATATTTGGTTTTGTTTTTATTCTTTCCTACCTTTAGATTCTAGTAGGTTTCTTTGTTGAGCTATTTCTAATGGTTTGATTTGAGTAGCTAATAGGAACACTCTGAGTAGAGCTAAATTGCTAAGGTAGGGAGGGGAGAGAGCAGGGGCGGGGATAGATAGAGAGCTTGGTAGGCTGGTATAGGTAGAATCAAGGAGGGCATTGAAATGCAAAAACAGATTTTATACTGAATGGCAGAATTGGGTGGTAGTGGTTGTAGAGCTGGGAAAAAGTTATTTACTCTGTGGACAGTTTTACTCAAGTGGCTGCCCAGAGCACACTCTCTTGTAAAGACAGTCTGTGCTGATTAACCCATTTCTTGGTTACAAGGTATTTTTGGAGGGTCTACCATGAGTCCTACATATGGAGCTCTGTCTTAGGGGCAACAGAGACTATGCAAGAGGAGTGTGACATTTTTGAGCATTTTGTTGCAAAAGCAAACTAAGTTTTTGGTACCCATTCAAAGAAGAAAGATCATAATCAGGATCTGGAATAAACAGAGAAGACTTTCTGAAAAGGCAGAATTTGAGCTGGATCTGAAAGAAGGAAACAGTGAAGGGTTCAGCAATAAACCTCACTAGTTTGGAGTGCAGTGTGGAGAGAGCCTAATGGAGATGAGAGTGTGGCGGGTGGATGAGTAGAGAATGGGTTGATAATAGCCAGAACATACTAGGTTTATGGAGAACCCTCACAAGCCAACAGAGTTGGTGTCTTAGTGCAGTAAATGGTTGGGAGCCATTGAAGGTTCTTGAATAGGGAGTGACCCAATGAAAAGTGTCCTTTTCTTATGATTAGGTTGGCAATATTATTTAGGCTGGATCGGAGGGGAGAGACCTGACTCTGACAATCATGGAGGAAGTTACAGGGGTTCATGTACACAAAGTTAAGGGTGTGAATTTAGTGTCTGCTGGAATACAAATGAAAGAATGATTTTGAGTGGTGACAAATGGACACTCAGAGAAAGGCAAGGAAAGATTAATGACATCTCTCATTTTGATTCTTAAGTATTTGAAAGTGGATGGTTGTAAAGGGATTATATTTGAGAAGGAATGTAAGGTATTGCATTTTGGACTTGTTGAGCTTGAGGTCATGGCTGGACATCTGCTTGGAGGGTGGCTATAGTTGGAAATATGAAACTAGTGTGCAAAGGACAAGGGGATTAGTCCATTGATGAGTCCATCAAAAGGTTAAACGCAAACAGAGAAAAGCAGAGTACAGAGTCCTGTGGAGCTACAACATAGTTTTGGATATTGCTGGAGAATAAATTCAAGATGTGTAAGCTACAAAGGGTGTGGGAGGTATTATATGGAAATTGAAGCCAGTAGGTATAAAAATAACATGTTAGATTGGTTGGCAGCGAAAAGAGAAACATGTGCTACTTGAGAGAAGGGAAACAAGGCCAAGTGAACAATAACATTAATGATAAAAATAATAATGCTAGGAAAGATTTTATATAGTGTAAACATCAGATTATGCTTGAAGGTATGCAGGGAAATGCAGAAAGAAGTTATACAGAAAAAGAGGATTGAGTATAGGAGCAAATTTTAGTCTTTCTCTGAAATATATTAGCTACAGTGACCCAAATACATTAATCAAACTGTATAAAATATAGGTGCCTTATTAGAAGTTCAGATAAACTAAACTGGATGTAGTCTAGTCTCAGAAAAGTATGTTCAAGTCAGTGATAAAGAATAAAATACTATTCAGTATTAGTTCGCATATAATATCCAAGAGCAAAGGAATTGACAATTGACAAATATGAACTAAGTTCATGCTAAGAAGTTGTAGGAGAGTTAAAATCAAGGATTAATCTATTAACGAATAACTGGATGGTTTTATCAGTACTGCTGACTGTTTGGACCTTCAATAAATGGAATCTGTGTGTCTTTGAAGTTTATAAATCAAAGTGACTTTGATATGAGCTTCTTTGGAATAATTGGAAAAAATACTGGGTTTTTTTTTCATTTTTCTTTTCTCTTGAGTTGTTAACTTAGAATTTGCACACTTCTCTCAGAGTAATAAAATTTAATCTAAAGTTCAAGGCAGCTATTTATATTTTATTAAACTCTTAAGTTTAAGATAATATTTCTTGGAATAGTGATTTACATATGACTAAAAACTTTACAGGGGAAGAATCAGTTATGTAGTTTTTTTTTTTTGTGAGAGAGAAAGGTAGAAAGCCCTGAGAGTAACAAGTAGAAAATTATTTTTGTTTCTGGGTAGGGAAAAGAAGATAAAAATGTATATTTCAAGACATGATTTAAAAGACCTTTCTCTTGCTTATGCTGAAGAGGAAAGAGGGAAGAATCGAGGAGCTGGAGGATTGAAGTTAGAAACAAGGAGAGGATACTTGGAAATGGGGTCACCCAGCAGGAGACCAGTGCAAAGATCAGAGGGTGCTGGGAGGCCTAGATGAAAAGAGAGAAGGGCTGGCAAGGAAGAAAGAGATGGGTCGTAGGGAAAGTCTGCAGGAGCCCCCTGAACTGGTCTGATAGTGTTCTTTTTTGCAGAACTGCCTCTGAAGTCCTAAGGCCTTGTCCTTACCGCCAGCCCTCTATAGAGTTAATAAAGACCCACTGTGTTTAAGTTAGCATCTCTCTCTAGTTGCCAAAGAAACATTTTTTCTTCCAGTAGAAATGTTGTTTCTCTTAAACACAGTATAATTTCTTTTCCTCTGAAAAGCTTTCTAATTAGGCTTAATTTTGCTCTCCACTCTGGAAAAAGTCTGTGCAGACAAGAATGATTTCCCAGAGAAAACTATAATTCGAAAAGATACATGCACTCCAATGTTTATAACAGCACTATTTACAATAGCCAAGACATGGAAACAACCTAAATGTCCATCGAAAGATGAATGGATAAAGAAGATGTGGTACATACATACAAGGGAATATTACTCAGCCAAAAACAGAATGAAATAATGCCATTTGCAGCAACATGGATGGATCTGGAGATTATTATACTAAGCAAAGTAAGTCAGAAAGACAAATACAAACAAACACATGAAAGGATGCTCAGCATCTCTAATCATTAGAGAAATGCAAATCAGAACTACAATGAGGTATCCCCTCTCACCAGTCAGAATGGCCATCGTCAAAGTCTAGAAACAATAAATGCTGGAGAGGGTGTGGAGAAAAGGGAACCCTCTTGTACTGTTGGTGGGAATGTAAATTGATACAACCACTATGGAGAAGAGTATGGAGGTTCCTTAAAAAGCTAAAAGTAGAATTACCATATGATCCAGTAATCCCGCTACTGGGCATATACCCTGAGAAAACCATAATTCAAAAAGAGTCATGTACCACAATGTTCATTGCAGCACTATTTACAGTAGCCAGGACATGGAAGCAACCTAGGTGTCCATCGACAGATGAATGGATAAAGAAGATGTGGCACATATATACAATGGATTATTACTCAGCCATAAAAAGAAACAAAATTGAGTTATTTTTAGTGAGGTGGGTGGACCTAGATAGAGTCCGTCATACAAAGTGAAGTAAGTCAGAAAGAGAAAAACAAATACCATATGCTAACACATATATATGGAATCTAAAAAAAAAAAAGGGTTCTGAAGAACCTAGGGGCAGGACAGGAATAAAGGCGCAGACATAGAGAATGGACTTGAGGACACGGGGAGGGGGAAGGGTAAGCTGAGACAAAGTGAGAGAGTGGCATGGACATATACACACTACCAAATGTAAAACAGATAGCTAGTAGGAAGCAGCCGCATAGCACAGGGAGATCAACTGGGAGCTTTGTGACTACTTAGAGGGGTGGGATAGGGAGGGTGGGAGGGAGACGCAAGAGGGAGGAGATATGGGGATATATGTATGCATATAGCTGATTTACTTTGTTTTGCAGCAGAAACTAACACACCACTGTAAAGCAATTATACTCCAATAAAGATGCTTAAAAAAAAGACAAATACCATATGATATCACTTAAATGTGGAATCCAACGTAGGACACAAATAAACCTATCTGCGAGTCAGAAACAGATGCACAGACATAGAAAGCGGACTTGTGGTTGTCAAGGAGGAAGGGGGATGGGAGAGGGAGGATTGGGAGCTTGGGATTAGCAGATGCAAACTATTATATATAGGAAGGGTAAACAACAAGGTCCTGTAGTGTAGCACAGGGAATTATATTCAATACCTTGTGATAAACCATAATGGAAAAGAATATGAAAAAGAATACATATATGTATAACTGAATCACTTTGCTGTACAGCAGTAATTAACACAACATTGTAAATCAACTATACTTCAGTAAAATAAAAAAAAATAGAATGATTTCATTGATCTCCATATATATCTAGACAGACTCTTCCTATTCTGCTGGGAAGATGACCAGGGTAAGACTGCCAGAAACCTGGGACATATGTGCTCGTCCTCTGGTTCTGGGATATTCTCAAGTAAATCAGGGATCTAAGGTTCGCTGCCCTGCGTAGTTCCAATAGGGTCATGAATCAGTAGGGAAAGACATTTTCTACCGCCTGTGGGAATCTACAGAGAACTTCCTTCCATGGATTTAGCCAATCCATTATCCTGACTATGAAAAGAGTTTGGCTTGCTTTAGATGAATAGGATATTTTGGAAAAATTAAAGAACCAACTGGAGAGGAAGGACAGTGGAATGGTTATAGGCATGGACTCTGGAGCCAGAATGATTGGATTTATATCCCAGAGCTACCACCAACCAGCTGCGTGACCTTGGGCAAGGGCTGGGTCTTCCTGTGCCTCATTTCCTCATGCATTAAATGGAAATGATGGTAATGTGATAGTATCTATCTCATAAAGTGATATATGATGATAAACAATAATAATACCTATAGGTTGTTGTACTGATTAAATGAGTCGGTATATGTAAAGGATTTATAACTGCACCTGGCACATATGAAGTGCTTTGTGATTTAGTTGTTATTATTTTCAAAAAATTTTTATTGGAGTATAGTTGATTTACAATATTGTGTTAGTTTCTGCTGTACAACAAAGTGAATCAGTTGTACATATACATATATCCACTCTTTTTTAGATCCTTTTCCCATATAGGTCATTACAGAGTATTGAGAAGAGTTCCCTGTGCTATACAGTAGGTCCTTATTAGTTATCTGTTTTATATATAGTAGTGTGTATGTCATTCCCAATCTCCCAATTTATGTTGTTATAATTAAACAATGAATTCAGTGTCAGAGACTGATGCTGTGTTTTCTATAATATGTAGGTTATGCTTTGAGGTAAAAATTGTCTTATAAAGTATCCTTTCTCCCTAATATTTCATATGTTTTTTTAGAAACCAAATCATACTTTTCCCACTGGAAAATGACAATACTGTTGTTTACTTACCAGCTGGGTATTGTGTCCCATATTTTTGTTCTAGTGCCAAATTAAATGAAGATCTTTGACTATTTCAATATAGGTCAATTGACTTATTTCAGTGAGTTGCTGTTGGCTGCAAGTTTTTCTTTTAATATTGTGATATTTTAATGAGTCGCTATTTTTTTTTGAAAAAGAATTTCTGTATTAGAACTAGAACACAAAACTTGTTGTCTGATAAGGAACTCAAAATTATAAATAACATCAATGATAGAAAAATCTGAAAGGAATTGTTTATGTTCTGTCTTCCAAGAATATACCAAGGATTGCCCATTTTTCTAAAAAGGACCTTGAAGTTTGGATTTCTTTTTCATTTCTCAGAGTATATTTCTAGAGGTAGAAATTCACAGATGTGTTATTCATTCATTTAATTAATTTATTATAAAACTTGAGTGTCTACTTCATGTAAGGCAAACCACTGTCCTAGGTGCTAGAAGTACAAAGATAAATGAGACACAATTCTAGTTCTTTAGCCATTTTGTGGTGGGGATAAGATGATACATGGATAACCAAAATATATGATATAATTTCCTAAATGGCATATCAAAAAGATAAGGGGAATGCCATAAAGATTTAAGTAGCAAAGTTAATTTGAAGGGTTAGCAAAATTTTCATGAATTAAATGATATTTGAGCTAGATATTGAAGAACAGGTAGAATCTGACAATAAGAGAAATTGGCAAAGGGAAATTTTGGCTAAGAGAATAGCATGAGTAAATGTGGAGAGATGGGAAAGGGTGGCAGACATTTTTGAGAGAAAACATATTATCCAGTTTGGTAATAAAGAAATAAGATAATCTAATAGTGAAAGATGCTATAAAATAAAAATAAAGTAATGAAATGACAAGTGACAGGGCTGGGAGGAGAAGTTACTTTAGAGTGGGTGTGGCAGGGAAGACTTCTCTGAAGAGGTAAAATTTGATGTGAGACCAGAATAATGAGAAGGATCCAGGCTTTTGAAGGCCTAGGGAGGGGAACTGCCAAGGTTAGTGATAAAACAAGCTTGTCTGATGAACAAAAAGGCCAGTGTGGCTGGAGAGTCATGACCAGTGGGAAGAATGATACGAGATGAGGTCAGAGAGACAGGCAAGAGCTCAAAGGATCTTAAAGATTATGGCGACTATTTTGAGTTTTATTCCAAATACAATGGGACATTGCACCATTGGAGGATTTCATGCAGAGGAGTGATGTTGTCTAAATTACATTTTAGGAAGAACACTGAAGTTGCTGTGTAAAGAGTGGACTGTGGAATATGGAGGGACAACGTGGAAATTAGGGAGATCTCTTGGAGTTTATTGCAGTAAACAGGCAGCAGATGATGCTGCCTTACACTAGGGTGGTAGCAGGGAGATGAGAGCTCATTCTGGAAAGATAGAGAGAGTCATAGGGGTGAAGCCTTTTGCATTCCCCCAGTCTGAAGATTTCGAATTGATTCTGGAGGTAGAAAGGGGAGTAAAATTATTTACAGATTTAGATTTTTTGAGTATCTACACTTTCATTTATTTTTTCCTGTGAAAGATGCATATTTTTTAAAAACACTCATTAGTAATTGATTAGTACATCATATAATAATTCTATGATACCTTAGTGATTTGACAAATAAGTCTTAAAAAGTTTTCCACTTTATAACTTTTGTACAATCAGATTTCCTTTTCCTTTGGGAACATTTTCAGGAAGACAGAATAGAGACACAGATTTGTTTTTGTTTTTAAGCGTAATGAGTCCCTATTATACTGTGAAAAGTGGTCAATAGTAACAAAGGTTTGCTGATCTCATTGATGCTGTAGTCTGAGGAGTCCGGAAGTTCTAAGGCAGCAATGCCCAACTCAGATGTTTAAAAGACCGGACAGGAAATGTGAATGATCTAAGTGGGGAGCTGTGTGGAATGGGGAAGGCTAAAAAGCTTGTCTTCATCTAAAAGTGAGCAGTGATTCCTCAATTGTGGTGATGTGGATATTCTAATTTTTAAGGGAAGAATTTGGAAAGTCCCTCATCTTTAAAAGATAACAGCTAATGGAAAGAAATTAATACACTGTGCAGGCCAAAGGAAAATGTGTTTGTGGACTTGTTTCAGCCTGGGGGTCACGACTTTGCAAGCTCTGAAATGAAATCTTCTCCAACCACCGAGGAAGGCTCTGTTTCTGCTAATCTATAATACAGCCAGAAACAAAGCTCAGTGCCTTGAAAACCTGGGACCCAGTGAGGAGGGAATATAGGCAGAAAAGCCTGTGAGAGTTGTGGGAGAGGCTGAGCAGGAAGAGGAGGCAGAAGAATGAAATAAGAATGTTCAGCAAGGTGGATGGTGTGGTCTGATGAAGACAGGATGGAGGAAGCAAAGAAGCATTCTGCATGTGATCATCCAGACCCCATGAGTGTTTGTGATCATCTGACAATAGGTAACAGGCTGTACCTTCATGTCCTTCCAGACACTGCAGATAAATCTAAGGGATTATATAATCTTGAAGTGATATTGGCCCTTAGAATCTGTGGCTTCATTTTGGGGAATTATAGATACAAGCTTATTTTCAACTTATTTTTTAAAAAGCTTATTTTTAAAAAAATTAGTTTCCCAATTAAAATCTCTTTGGTGAAACTGAGATTCCCACTGGCCTTCTTGCCCATGTGGCTGAGTCACTCCAATTCTTAGGGATCTTCCCATCAGCAGAGTATACAGCCCTGATTACAGATAATATTTAGAAATCAGTCAGTCAGGTACTCATCTATAGCCTCTTTGCATTATTATATATTTGACAACAACAAATTAACTTTTTTCCATATATTTATCTTCCCAAATACTGAGTAATTTTGAAGGCTGAAGACCTTAGCTTATTCTTTTAGTGTTCACCAGAGGGTTAAATATCATGCCTTTATACCCTGTAGGTACCCTCCCCCTAAAAATGTGTCCTGTTTCTAAGATAACAAAATACTGAGTTGAAGAGCAGAAAGTAAAAGTTAGCCAACTGCATTTCCATGTGAGATTAAAAAAAAAAAAAAACTTTGATTCTTTTTTCCCCACTGTATTGAGACTGATTTTTTAAAAACGTAATTGACAGCTATTTTGTCATTGCACAGGCATAGCTTCTGTGTTATGGAGCCCAAGAATACCTCTATCCAAAGCGGAAGATGGTAACAGTTCATAAACCTGGAATTTACCCAAGTCATTTAATTAGCAAGCATTTACCGAGCATTTTTTTTTTTTTTTTGGCCAACCAATCTTTAGAATTGTGGGTGCTTTGTGGCCCAGTGTCTACCATGGTTACAGTATCGCCATTTGGATCAAGGATCATCAGAGAAAGACATAGCCAAGGAAATCTGCAGTTGCAGAGCACATTAGAGAAAACGGATATTTTCTTTCTTTCCCCACACCATGGGGAAAGTGGCTGAAGGAATTTCCTTGCAGTCTGGTTAGAGAAGCTATAAAAAACTTCAGTGAGTATTTGAAACTAAATATTCATATGATATGGAAAACAATACCAGAAAATTTAAAAAAAAACAGGAAATACATGAAGTACCACTTTGTCAAGGTTTTTTTCTAAAGCATTTACTGCAGATTATCAAATATTCCTTGGGAGGGAGTGGAGGGAGAAAGCTTCCAGAAGAAGAAGACCAGATGAGCAATGGTGCAGAGGTAGCAGAGGGCTGGGAACCTGTAAGGATTGTGGACTGTCTTGAATGGCTGGAGGAGAGGAATTCTGCCAGGAGTGTGTTGGGGACAAAAAGTGGAATGTTTGTGGGAATTAAAAGTGGAATAGAACTAGCTGCTTCTTCAGGATTTACTTATGTGTCTGCCTCCCAGGTAGATGAGAACTTCTTCTAAGGGGAGCCATATTTGATTTTTTCCTCTCAAGACCAATACATGCTTAATATTCTTGCTACTTTTCGTAACCTCATTATTTACATAAGTGCCTAGAAAATGAAGCCCTTTATGAATGCTCAATCTGATAAGCGTGGGACTCAGCTATGTATGGTTTTGAGGAAGTTCAGATTTGGTTCTGTGTGCAATGAGGAGTCTTTGAAACTTTTTGAGAAAGGAAATCATACAGTCAAAGCCGTGCTTTCTGAAGATAACACAAACAGTGGTATGACGGAGAACAATTAGAGAGAGAAAAAACCCAAGGCAAGGAGACCCGTCAGCAGTTGTCAGAAAAATCTAAGTAAGGGGGCCAGAGCCCGAACTGAGGGATAGAGGCTGTGAGAGTAGAACAGAGAAATGAACTCAGATTTGGCCACATTTTGATGTAGAGAATGCAGAAAATGGAAGCAAGGGCCTGGAATTACAGTTACCTGTCAAACTCAGGTTACTTAAAAACCTTTCAAGTACATGATTCCGTAGGCTGCCTCAGTTCTCTTATTTCGCTCTTGTTGGTGAAGTCTAGCATGAAATGTTGGCCTTCAGAAACAAAAGCTGGACTAAGCCAACAGCTTGATATTATCCCCAAATTATTGTGGCTGATGAAAACTTTGAAGAGCCTTGAACGCAAGAGCCATTTATATAAAAGATGAGGGGCTCCAAAGAAAGGATTAGGGGTTAGTGAACACAGTTGCTGCTGTCAAATTTGTCAGATAAGGGATAAAAGTGTCAGTTTTGCCTCAGAGATTTTGCTTAATGATTTGGAGGTGTCTTCAATATGACAAGTTCATGCAGCTAGATTCAGTTGTTTCTTTAATGCATTTTCCTAGTTGAAGATTGTGGTGATGATGAGGAATATGCTGTCTGTCTGCTTTTGGAACATCCTGTTTTTGTTTTTTTTATTTGAAAAGTTTGTGTGAAATCAATAAAATGTTCTTCACAATAAATTTTTTTTCTAGTAAAGAAATATTTTGGCTGCTTTCTTCAGCATCTTGATATGAACTGAAAGAAAACATTCATAGCAAATGTATGCCATAGCTTGACAAATTGAGACTGGCTTCCAAAGCAATAAATATATAGAAACCCGTGACTTTACCAAGGCTTTCATGTTTGTTCATGAAATGATAAAATTTCAAGAAGGTACCTTCTGACAGGCTTTGAAGGCTGTGTGGAATTATTCAGTACCCACAGGTGAGCTACTAGTTAAAGGAATTGCCACACATGTCAACAGCCAAGGCATCAAAACAATACCAATTACCTATGGAGTGTCAGAATCCAGTGATGTCAGAACAAAGGAAGTATGCAATTTACCACTTACAAGGTGGTTTTAAAAAAAGGGATGGATGTATGAGAAGCAACATGGAGGACTTCTAAAATGAAATATACTATAGCAAAGTAGCAGGCATTATCTAGTAGATAGAGAACAGTATCTATTTCTGAGTTCTTGGTGTTTGCCACCCAAAACAAGGATGAGACCACTCTTGGACTGAATATTGAGTAGACCGTGGAGGAGGAATTGGCATAAAACTGGTGAGAATCAGTATTCATTAGATAAAAGACGTTTTATTATCAGATAAGCAACAAGAATTAATTCATTTCAAATTACGTTTATTGAACATTTGCTTTGTAAAGTATTAAAATAATACAAAAATTTAAAAGAACGAATGAACTTACCAAGAGTCACCAGTAATAACTAAATCGTTATTGATTAGAATCGGGCCTATCCTTTGGCAAAATTGGGGTGGAATGGCTTTTAATGTCCTTTGTTTCCTGCTTTGTTCCTCTGCTTCTTTCTCCTCTTTTAGTTCCTTCCTTTTCTTGTCCTGCAGCTGCTCCTGTCTGCTTTCCCAGACCTTTCCTGTTCTAGAGGAATGTAAGGGAAAAAGCTAATTCACCCTATGGCAGTGTTCTCAACTCCTGCCCATGTGAGTAGCACAGGGGTGGGTGGGACAGTGCTCCCAGAGATTCTGACTTCATTTTTCCTAGATGAGGTCTGGGCATTTATGGCTTTGATTCAACATTTTTAAGTTGACATCTAAAATGTTTCAACATAAGTTTAGCTTCAATAATGTACTTTTCTACATATTACAAATGTTATTTTAAAATAAAGCAAGTAAATAATTACATGCGTCCAATGAAACCAAAGACTGGGGATTTGATACCAATCTACCATTATCCATTTAAGAAATAGGTGAATAAGCCCTCTTTTAGCCCTTGGACATTTTATATTATTCCTTTTCCTCCTTGAACTCCTACTTCCATTTGAGTTCTCTCACAGAATTTTAGGTTCTTTGATTATTTCATCACATTTCTCTGCAACAAGAACATGTTTACCAGTTGAAATTTAACATTAAAAATTTTTCCATAAAGCTCCAAGTTAAAATTACTCTCTTCCTCAGCTGCATTATCGTTAAAAGTACTGTTAGCATGGACTTGACATATATATATATATGACAAATTTTGATAACCAGTAAACTTAATAGGTATAATTTTATTGGAGATGAAATTTTTAGTGAGATATATAGGGCTTTAAAAAATAAGTTAATTTAGTGTTCTTTAACATATTTACCTGGTGGTAAAATAAAACATGGTTCAGCATCAGTAACACCCCATTTTTCATTTTTGTAGGTGCAAATGCTGACAGACTTCATTCACATAAATAGATTGGCATTGGGCAGAACACTGTTATCACAATGTCACTCCGTTCTTTAAAAACTTCTTCTGAATTGTGTGCCAAAAAAATTACTTAGTGATTTCTCCTTAAAAGCATTTAAAAATATCAGTGGAAACCTGGATTTGGTTCTTCCTTCCGTTTTGTTGGAGGCAAAAAAAACTACCTGAGTAACTTGCAAAAGAATTTATCTGTTCATCAAACCACTCACTTTCTCAACACCAACACCAGATGGATCCACTGTTAGATATTCCCCCAGCGCCACCCCAGGAAGTGTACCACTGTAATATTTGTATGCTTTTAATTAATTCATTCATTAAAAAAAGATGTGAGAACCCAGAACTGGGTTAACATCTCGACTGCACTTGATCTTGAGCAAATGAATTGTTTTTTAGGAAAGGGAAGAAATGGAAATTGGAGATCTTGGAAAATCTTTTCCCATTCCCAGGTTTTGTATATTTAATATGTTAGTCCTCTCATGAGTATATTTACATAATAAGTTAAGATACTTAAGGAAGATGTGGTTAATTTGAAGACATTAATTCTTGGAGGTAATGAGCTTATGCATGGGAATGTTTTCCCACCAGAATCTCTCAGATCCTATGTCACCTGCAACCACAAATTCTACCTATTGCTTTTAGACTTGCTTGGTTGGTATTTTTAAAAGTTTTTATGAGTTCAAATGAAGTAGATTTACCACATCAAAGAGTAAACCATCAGTGCTATTTAATAGAAATATAATGAAAACCACATATGTAATTTTAAATGTTCTAGTAGCTGCACATAAAAGGAAAAAGAAAAAGTGAAATTAATTTTAATAATATTTTATTTAACTCAGTATATCACAGTGCTGTCATTTCAACATGTTATCAATATGAAATTTGTTAATGATATATTTTACATTCTTATTTTTGTACTAAGTCTTTGAAATCCAGTGTGTATTTCATAGTTACAGCACATCTCAGTTAGCACTAGTCATATGTCATGTACTCAATAGCTACATGTTCCTAGTGGCTACCATATGGGCAGCATGGCTATAGATAGTTGGAAAGTAAACTCTGTGCATTCTCTAATACTGTTTTGCAGATGTACAAAGCAGGAAGAAATGTAAACCCACTAATTAGCATTTTTCTAAGTGACATTCTTCACCCCACGTCATACTCCCTATGAAATCTGGCACTTTACTGAAGTTCTAATTAACTACTGTTTTTTGCTGTGTGTATCACTTCATGGCAAATGTGCATGGTATAGTACTTATCACACTCTAAATCACATTTGAAGTAGAATAATCAAGTCTATTTTTCATTAGAAAACTGATTTACTCCAGTTTTTTATTAGTTGTATTTGTTCCCTCTAAACTGCAAAAATCAATAATTTTAGATGCTTCTCAAGCACTAGGCTCAATCTGAGTTGAGATCTACTTCTATGGGGATTGGGGCCCCTTCGCTTCTATTTTTCCTCCTCTTTTTCTCCCATTTCCACTCCTTACCTCTGCTCTCCTCTCTCCCCTTTCTGCCATCAGAAGCTCAATTTTAATACAGGCCCCCGCGTGCCCAGTTCCAATGGATGAATAATGATTGGTAAATGATCTAGTTTTCCTTTGCCAGTGATTGGGGCAGTGGATCTTAAACCTTAGCATGAATCAGAATCACCTGGAAAACTTGTTATAACCCAGAATTCTGGGCCCTAACTCTGGAGTTTCTGATTCAGTAGGCCTGGGATGGAGCCTGAGAATTTGTATTTTTCACAAGATCCCAGGTGATGCTGCTGCTGCTGCTGGTCTGAGGACCACACTTTAAGAAGCACTGGTGTAGGGTATAGATGTGTGATTCATGTTGGTCAGTAAGCCCTAAGGACAACTGCGAAAGTTTGTCCTTGCTAATGAGAAACGATCCAGGCAAAAAAGCGTTATTTTTTTCTCTCCCCCCGCCCCCCCTCCATCTCCTTGCTTCCTTCTTTGGATGCTGTCATGTAAGGTCAAATTTGTTGGAGCTGCTACAGCTATCCTGTAACAATGAAAGGGAACCAAGAGAATTTAGAGATGCCCTCTACATTCTGACATTAGGAAGCTCCTGAAAGACCTACTTCCATGGTCTTGTGTATAAAATAATTTTAAAAGTCTGTATCTTCAAGCCACAATCTGTCTTGTTTTCTGTCGTTTGCAGCCCAAAGCATTCACCACAGATACAGTGACTACTTATCTCAAACCACCGTGCCATCAACTGCATGGTAATGGAATGGTACTGCATGGAATAGGAACGTAGACTCAAAACGATGTCATCATAGAATTGTGGCACTAAAACCATAATGCCTTAAAATAACACCAGGTCTTTTTTTTTTTGATAAACATGCCACTTGTGTGTGTAGTATCTCAGGGCTAGAGTTAGAGGAAGCTATGTAGACTGTCTCTGTGTGTAGGTTGGATCCCAACAAGCTGAAATACAGTATCCAGAGTATTGTTTCATGGGTAAAGTATGGGAGATATCCTAATCAAATTAGCTAGGAAGACTAGAGAAAGTGTGTGATGTCCAGGACTTTCTGGAGGGGAAGATGACTGCCTCTCATTTGATCATGATTCTTTGTTTAATGATGATATAACACCCCCCAACCTCCCACCCCAGTAATCATGTCTATCTTGTTAACCTTTGTATGACGCCATAAACGGTAAGCTCTTCAGAAGGACAGTGACAATGCTTCTTTGTTTCCTGTTGAATTCCAGTACCTTCTAAGACAATCATAATTGGCATTCAGTGCATTTTTATTGAGTAAATGGACACATGTATGTTCATTATAAATGTTCGTTGTAAATGAAATAACATCTCTTAAGTACAATCTAAATGTGATCCAGGTACACTGGAGGAAGAGGGAACTTTTCCTAACAAGTGGTATTTTGAAAATTTCAAATGTCTAAAATGATTAAAGCTAAAGGGGATTTCAAGGCTGGTATCAGGCAGTTCAATTTGAAGCAAAGCTGCTTCAAACCTTCTCCACTCCCAGCCGTAGGAAGAGGCAGACAGTTATGAAAGCTTGCAGGCTGGAAGGAAATTCTAATTCCTTGGAATGCCCTAAAGAAGGCTGTAGACTCTGACTATTTTACTGTAAGACCTGATAACCCTGGAAAAAAAAAATAGAAAAAACACATAAAAGAGGCCACGAGCCCGATTAGAGGGCCAACTTGGAGCTGTGTTATCACAGGTCCTCAAGAAATCAGCAGGGCCAGAAATAAGGCAGGCTGCAGGCAATTACAGATTGTCATTAAAGTTAAAAATATGACCCACAGCACTGTTGCTGTATTGCTTTAGACTACTAAACCTCCACGCTGTCAGTTGTGACAAGAAGCATGGGAAAGGACAGTCAAAATTCTATGCTATTCCTGCATTTTATTAAAAAAGTAAAAATCTGTACATTTTTATACAATTCAAATAGGTAAGCATAGACTGATTTTTATGACATAAAGGCAGAGTAGAAAGGTGGAGCAGAGATGTTCAATATACTTAAAGAAGAGCATTCAAATAGCTGCTTGCTAATTGCTTAGGTTTACGTGGTAATATAATCAGCAACAAGGATGACTGTCCCACTGGTCTTCTTCAACAGTTTTCAAAGTCAAGAATTGCGGACAGTAGACAATATAGGTATTGTGTCTGATGAATTTAAAAAAATGCATGAGGATTATGGCCAAGTAAATAACATTTCAAGTAAGTGTTTAATGTGCTGAAAAAATTCACAACAGTGAAAAGACTTAGATGAAAGAAGATTCAATTCTGAGTAAGGGCACAAGGATTAAGTGAATGTCAAGATGAACTTCCCAGTATGGATCCATTCTTTGTATAACAATTGAACCCCCACTTCACAGCGTGGTAGAGTGTAATTTAACTCAAGAGGGCTAAATGTGCTAAATAGGAATGATTTGGTAAAGAAGGAAGGATTTTTAATGTCAAGGACAAAGCAATTTGTGATTTGGTTTTTAATCTGCAGACAGTAGGTAGTATCAAGTCATCAAACAGTCCAAAGAATAGGCCACTAATTGAAACAGAACATGGAAACATTAATGAAATTCATTAGAAGTCACAAAGCAGCTGGATTTGTCAGCATTTCAGCAGATGGAGTAGATCTGATTGATGAAATGACAAGGCTCTGAAACAAAACTGGAAATTAAATGTACAGCCAGATAGTCCTGGCACCAAAAACGTACAATTGCATAAAATTTGAGGAACAGGCCAGGAAGGGATCTTGAGAAATGCTCCTGAATGGCGTTAGAGAATACAATTGTTTGTCATTTGGCTCCAACCTGCCACTTCTGATGACTGCTAGGAGTCTGAGAGTTGGTATAGTGAAAATACTCCATGCTATGGCTTGGGTTTAGGTGGCGATATCACAGGGAACAGGATCGCTTTAGAATATCTTCTTTTCACTCTTATTTTATAACTACTGCTCCATGGGCTTTGTCACATTACACAAATGCAACGTTTTCCCAGCTATGTACCTTGAAGCACTAGGGACCCAATGAGATGCTCATAGACGTTCAGTGAAAAGGTTGCTTGGTCAAATAAGTCTGGAGAAGTCTGTATAATATGATTCATTCTAGAGAGTCCCAACACATATTAGCATAGCAAAGGCAAAGTCCTATAGAAAGTGAGAGTTTGCTAAGCTTTCATGACCGCTGAAATGAATTTTTAAGAAACACCTATACTCTCTCAGAGGGACTATTGCTTTGGAGCAAAGTTTGGAATGTTACCCTGGTGTCCCCAAAGCATTCATAGACCTGGGCCCTTCTAAGTACCTACTTCCTGTTGTCTGGGAAAATGAGGTAACTCCTGAAAAGAGTCTAGCTCACCATGAAATGTTTGCTTAACAGTTAACATCCCATGTGTATTTGATTGTATTTGGAAAGATGCTTAATTTTTTGTGCTTGTATTTATGTGGGTTATAGACTCAGTTCCTATAGATGATCATAGACAGGCTTCAGTTCTGTTATGCTGAGAGTATTTGTCTCGTGCATCATCTTGTTTTAAGGTGTCAATCCTGGGTAAGGAAAGCAAACCTAGTCGTCAGTGATACCAAGTTCTGTGGCACACAAGAGCATCTCTTTAGGTTTTACTTAAAATAAATCAACATCTGATTAGATCAAACATTTCTTCTTTCATTGCCTTATTTATTCTTTTAAAAAGTTTAGGCAGTTGTCTAAAGGCTCCTTTGAATATTTCCTAGTTCATAGAATATACCCAATTTCAAATTATCTTAACTTAAAAATTAACAATGTATGTGCCACAATGTGTAAAAATGTATGACTTTTTTTAACATCAAAAAATCAATTAGTGTAAAAAACCATATTAATAGACTAAAGGACAAAAACCACATGGAAAGAGGAATGATCAGGAATTGAGGAAGAAGACCAGTTGTTTTCACCAATTCTGTGCCCCAAAGAGGGGAAAAAACCCCATACAAACGGAGAATAACATTTCTCACCAGAATTGAACAAAATGAATCAGGCACACATAGTATAAATTGAAGTTATTTATATCTCCTCAAATTTCTATGACCTATTTACACAGGAGAACCCTGAGAGTCATGTTTTCGTGGAATATTTAGCTAAGGGTACAACTTTTACAACTCTTGGGCATTTTAACCATGACTGTTTACAGATGTGTGGCTATAGTTCCACAGAAGATAGTTGTACCGTGTGAGTCCGTGGTGATTTCTGTATTCTGTCTGCTTCAGTCTGATTGCAGCATATCTTCTCCTCTTTCTTAGCAAACTCACTCACTGCTCTAGTTTTAGGCATTTCAGCTATAAGTGAACATTTTGTTTTTGAAGTGATTCTTTCTCCTAAGGCTTTAATCTCAACAATTAAAATTGAGATTGAAATAGAAGCAATCAGAAGTATACTCTCGAGAAAGAATATCTCCTGAATTGGATTCAGTTAGTGAAATATATTCTTTGGTTTCAATTTTCTTACAAGAAGGAGAGCGTACTTCCTAAAATTCCTATAATTAGCATGGATTCTGTTTTTTTCAAACATGACTGGATATAATGTATAGAATGTCAGCAGTATTCTCATTGGTGGCTTTATGTATTGAAGACACTTACTGACAGAACCAGGAAACATACCTCATCTTAAAGAGGGCTCAGATGGACTACTTCCTGGATAGCCATTTAGAGAGGATAACAGCACTGAAATTTTGGATATTGGTACTGCCGATTTGTTTAAATTTGTGCTCATTTAAACTCTGCCTTTTGGACAGGAAAGGAACAAGCATGGTTTGATCTGTTCCTTAGTTCATTTCCTATTTCTTCTCTCAGAAAAGAGCAAGAAAAAAAGGGAGAGGGAGGTAGGAAAATGCAGATATTTTGCTATTTAAAAAACTCATTTACATGCATTTCCAACAGGTAAATTTATAAAGCTGAGGTGTGATTTACATGTAAATCAGAGTTCAAAACATTTCTTGGCTTCAGGATGTGAAGACTGCCATTGGCTAAAATGGCAAGAGAAATGGGCTCAAGTTAGAATATAATCTGGGATGGGTGATGCTCTGGTGGGCAGGTCCTCACCAGATTTTCCCATGGGCCTAGAACGGCAGTGAATCATTGATTACTGCTTTCAGGTGCTGTGGCATGCTCCTCAGGACCTGATAATTATAGCATGACTTTGGGGAGTGCTTCCAAGGACTGGGAGATGCCCACTACAGTGTTGGTAATTGACTCTTGGGAGATGGTCAGTTGTTTTCATTTGTCTTGAGAAACCACACTTTCTGGATGTCTTCCATAAATAAGAAGATAATACAAAGGTCTCAGTAGACTGTATCTCTATAAATACAGTTTTCTGAAACCCAGAACTGAGTAACTTTAAAGTTGTAGGGCACGTCAGGACAGATTCAGTATTTGATGTCCTGAGACTGCCTAAGCAGAGTCATTGCTCTTGGAAAGTGACAAGCTGTCACTAGAAAGTGAACCGCTCTCCTTTATTGATTTCTAAGAGTTTGGCCTTTCAGAGAGTTTCTATATCTAACTGAACTTGTGGTGACATATTTTATTCTCCCACCAACTCTTCACAGGATGAAATATTAACTAGGTTAGCTGGCCCTTCCATGAGCTAACTCTTACCTTCTGAATACTTTTACCTTAGGGAATGACTGGAATCCAGGAACGTGATTCTGGACTGCTACAGAATGATGAAGAATCCTTGTGTATGCCATAGTCACTATGGGGTTAGTAAAAATAGTGGTTGTGTCCCAAGTGAAAGTTTGAGGCAAGTGGAGTAGAACAGCATTTTGGGGCTACTTTGGAAGGACTTCGTTTCACTCCATTTCTCTACAAGTCCTCCTCACTTTCTTTAACCATAAAAACTATGTATTTTAAGATTTGGAAGATTCTTACATCAGCTTACCTGATGAACACTCATTGCCTCTTGGAAAATCCCCTCCTTCTTGCCTGATGACTGAGTCAAGAACTGTTAATAAGGAGGACAATCAAGGAATCCTCCCCCTGTTTTTTTCTCTCTTTCCTTCTTTCATTACTCCTTTGCCTGTGCAAGTCACATTAAATTCTTTTTAGAATTCAGTTCTTTAAAGAATTAGAGTTCTTTTTTGGGACCATGACTATGAGAGTAGAAAACATTGTTGCTTGGTATACTTTTATCAAGAGGAATTGACAACAGTGAAGACAGATTGTAGAGAAAGGTGAAGGAAGTAGAAGAATCACAGGCATCTAGCCTCAACCTAGAAGAAAGGCAGGGTCACAGACCATGTAGTATAGTTTGGGAGATGAGCCGTCGTGGGGGAGAAGATGCTGAGTTTAGTTTTGGACATGTTGTATTGGGGCAAACTGACGTGGAGATGCAAACAGCCTGAAGTTAAAGCCTCAGGTTCATGAAACAAATTTGAGAGGAGTATTAATTTCCTGTAACTGCTGTAAAAAACGATTCCAGAGGCTTGAAACAACACAAATTTATTGTCTTATAGCTCTTGAGATCAGAAGTCTGAAATGGATCTCACTGGTCTCCAGGTCTGCCTTCCTTCTGGAGCCATTAGGGGAATAATCTGTTTCCTTGCCTTTTCCAGGTTCTAGAAGCCACCTGCATCCCTTTGTTTGTGGATCTTTCCTCCATATTCAAAGCTAGAAATGTAGCACTTCACTTATCGGGACTCTTGCGATTTCGTTGGGTCCATCCAGAAAATCCACATACCTGAAAAGTCTCTTTGGCCATGCAAAGTCATCAGGTTCCAATGATTAGGGCATGGGCCTCTTTAACAGGGGCATTATTCTGCCTATCACAGGAGGCATTTGTCTGGAGGTATAATTGGATTTACCCTTTTATGTACGAAAGGGAGTATGGGTAGAGAGAGAAGCTGAGAGAAGTGAAGAATAAGACTTTCTCCTCTTAGTTTTCTGTCATCTTCTTTTCCTATACCCTTCGCCTTTCTCTTCTCACTATCAGGAGTAATTCTCTTCCCCTACTTTGTTTTCCTCCCCACACTTTTAACTAGTCTCAGGGGTCTTCTCAAACAAGGCTTTAACTGTGTTGGCATTTCTCAGGGAAAATAGAGTGACTTTATTTCCTTGTTTATTCTCACCTGTAGCCTTGCAAAGTACTGGAATTTTTTCAAAAGCAAAAGGAGAGCTTATTTTCATTCGTTTAGTCTTAGTAGTCTTTAGTCAATATCTACTTAGAATGAATTTTATAAAATAGCATTATAGCTGTACTACTGCTAAGTGAACCACATGCAGTTCATTCTTTCCCTCCATTTAAATAATGAGGAAATAATTGTGTTTTCAATACTAGGACTAAACTGCTATGCTATTGACAAAGTCTTAATTGATTTGAAATTTGAGAAAGCTCATGCCCTTTTCTGATATAATTGGTTTAAACCCTTGGGTACTCTACCGGGATTTAACTACTGAGAATGCTTACTGAATGCTGCCTTCCTGTTAGGCCCTGTGTTCAGTGCTGCCACACTGAGAGGCTGTGTGCTGCAGGCTGAGAAACCACTTAACCTACAGCAGCAGGGTGTGTGGGCTTTGGTGTCTGCATCCATTCATTTAATCATTGATTTAAAAATGTATATTTTATTTATTCATTTGGCTGTGCCGGGTCTTCGTTGCAGCATGTGTGCTCTTAGTTGCGGCATGCAGGATCTAGTTCCCAGACCAGGGATCGAACCCAGGCGCCCTGCATTGGGAGCGTGGAGTCGTAACCACTGGACCACCAGTGAAGTCCCAATAATTGATTTGTTAATTTTGCATTAAACACTGGAGTGCTTCTAGTGTGCAGGCACTGTGTAGGCCCTGGGGATAAGTTCTGAATAAACCATAGTCCCTAGCAATTAAGATACTTAACAGTCACTGGTTGGGGATGGGAGGAGAAGTCCTACAAGAAAATAGGCAACTATATTATACCATGAAAAGTGCTGTGAGGGTGGTGGACCTACAGTCCTATGGGAACGCATACGTGTAAGAGGTATTCTAATCCAGACGTGGGGCTTCAGGGAAGGCTGCCTATAGAAACTAGTATCTAAGTTGAGTCCTGAAAGACCAGTAAGAATTATCCAGGCAAATATAGAGATGGGAGGAGGGCATTATGAGCTTTCCTGGGAGAAGTGCTAGCAGGTGCAGAAGATGAGGCAGGAGAGAGCAGGATTGAAGTCCTTACTCAATTCCTTCTCTCTGAGTATCTTTGGGAAATACTTGAACTGTCAGAGTCCCTTCATCTGTAATAATGTGTCAAGGCATTGTCAAGGAAATGAAATGGAAGAGTTGAGAGATAATATGTTTCTTGTTTTTTGTTGTTGTCTTTTGTTTTTCATTAGTTACATGGTAATTAATCAGTGATCCTCCCCACTCCACAAAATAACTAGAAAACAAAATAAAAAAATAAAATCCCAACCTGAATATGCTCTCGATTTCTTAGCCTGACAGTATCAATGTACTTTAGACATTGATTATTCTTATTCTGACAGTATCAATGTACTTTAGACTATTAAATGTATCAGTATACTTCAGACTATTAAATGATTAATAATGATTTTAATTTGTCAATCACAGTTGAAGTAGTACTCATCTCCAGCTGTCATATATATATATATACATACATACACACATATATATATATTTTAAACTAAAGCCTTATCCTTTACTTTTTCAAAACACTTTGACAAATCAGATGAATGCATGTCCACATTGCTTAAAATAGACCAATCATGAGCCTAAATATAGCATGTGTTTTCCTTGATTACTGTAATGCATTTTCATAGGAAGTTTTCTTCCAAGGAAACCCTGAGTTTGTTAAGCTGGAGGTGCTCTTTCAGATGTTGGCAATAGTTGGGGACAGTGGGCATGATTAAGAGGGAGTGAAAGCATTATTTTAAGTGAGGACAGTTTAATCATGCTGACTGATGAACGCATCCTGCAATTTGGAACAATTTGTCCTTTCTATGCAAGTCTACATTATCATCATTTGTCATCACTCTTGTTATAAATATATTAAGCACATAGGGATTCTGGGCAATACTTATTTTTTCAGGGCAGGATTTATAAAATTTATTTATTGATCAGTAAATAGGCATCCCAAATTCATAGAAAATTGAGAGACGACATGGCATAGTGAGTCATGGAGTATCAGTGAAGAGGTTAAGTCCAGAGGCTTTTGAATGTCAGAAAGACCTTGGTTTAAATTCAGTCCTCACTTTAAAAAAAAAAAAATTCAGGCCTTACTACATGACCCTGAAAAACTATCATTGTCTCTATGCCTCAGTTTTCTCTGGTATGAACTGGTATGAACAGTACTTTCCTCAAAGTATACTAAAAAGAATTAAATGGAATGCTCTATTAGAATTAATTATATTTCATACATATCTCTTCATGAGAGGTAAACGTTATTAAGTATCATTATTAGAGTTGTGATTTTTTTTCAAGTTTAGCTCATGTTGCAGTTGCTGAACTGAGGAGTCAAGGGATAGGAGGGAGTCGGTAACCCTGAAAACCCTTTCCAATGAGAGAATCAAAGGAAGGCAGTGAGATGTGGGCCAAGATCTCAAGTGTCAGTTTTTACAGGTTGGCATATCATCATGCATGCATGATAGGTCCTGCATCCACTGTCTGGATAATGATACAAGTAATGGGATGTCAGTGAATCAAGTCAAGGAAGGTCCAAGTTGGAGTGATACAGTTGTGAAAGTTGGCCCCCAAAGATTTTGCAAGCTGTTGCCTTTCGAATATAATTTTATCCTAATAAGCTAATTAAATCTAAAAGTGTGAAAGTGAGTCTGAGCATGGACTTACCGTTGACTCTTGCCTTATTTTTTAAATAAGCACAGTACTTTCTATTCCTCTCTCTTGAGATATATTTCCCAGCCAGAACACTTCAGAATAGATTGCTCGGCCACCTCCATTAACACTGCACCTCTTCCCGCTGCAGGTGTGGGCCTGATCTCTCCAGGCCTGGATTAATGGGGCCTCACTCCCAGACACACAGGCAACTTGCTAAGTGGCCTTCATCTCTCCCTCTGCTCTGCAGAGGGCACTGCTCAATGCTTGTGAGTAGGCATGCTTAATTAAGTGGGGGGCCCTTACTTTTAATAACATTCTATTTTTAATTCTGAGATGTTCTTAATTTTAATGACAATTCCACTCTTAGAATGACCTGGACAGCAAGCCAGAAATGCTCTTTGGTGAATTTCTTAGACGTTATTTAGGCTGATAACAATCTGTTTTGTAAATCAGGAGAAATTGAACAATTACCCAGATGTCCCCTGAGCAAGGATCACATTGGATTTGAACAGATTGCTGCCCCCCTTTTCTTTTTCCCTTCAGTACTTCATATTACCTTTCTTGCCTTTAAGAGTTTGCTTGACGGTAAAAGAGGGAATATAAACATGAATCTATGTGACAATATGCTACATGACCCACATGTAACACACTCTGGCTTTCCTTGAATAAAGGCTTCATGACAAGCCATTGCAGGAAATACTTCAGGGCTTTATAAGCCTAATTAGAATTTCATTAACTGAATCATAAATTACCTCTGGCTCATGTCTGCTTGTTACCTTTTCCCTCTCAGTTTGGATTTTGACCCATGGGTTTTCCTGTTTAATGTGGCAGCTGCTTAGATCCTATGTGAAGGGTAGCCTTGAAATGCATGCAGTCAAGGGGCTATCCTCAGTCTGTTTGAAGTGCACTTGGAAATTGTAGGCTTAGCAGGAAGAGAAGCTCAAATGCTGACAGACACTGCAGCTTGAAGTGTTAAATGGGCGGTACTCTAAGGGAACGTGGAGACATGATGTCTCTGCACCAAGGGTGCTTTGGTCTTAAAAAATCCAGATCTCATTTGAAAAGATTTCATGTGGTTTCCTCCCTCGATTTGAGTTTCAAGATTCACTTAGAATTAAAATCAGGCAGTAGTAAAATATCAAAAGTTTAAAATGTCACACACAAACTCATCAGCTTATGGAAATGGAAGAATACTGAGGAAGGTACATCTGGAATGTAGTCCAGTAGCTCTGAGAGTTATGTGCTGCTTAAAGGTGTCAATCCTGTATCACCTAAGACAATCTGCTGGCTGCTCTTAAGTCTGGCAGTTCATAGCACATTGTTAATTCACCTGAATCTGATTTATGTACATGCAAACACTGTAATGAGAAGAATTACTATGACTGTTAGTGGTAGATGCTATCTGAATGGACGCCAAGATGTTGGCTGATTGTTGGTGCAATGCCAAGTTTCTGGGTTTTTTTCCTCTGTTATGTGTGTGTATGTGTTTTAATGTGGGTAGATCATTCTGCACTTTAAATTGTTCAGGGTTTTAATTGGCAAGATGTGTGGCATCTTGTTTGGTTTGATCTGGTTTTCTGTGCATCCAGTGGTACTGGAGTTGACTCTCTGATACCAGTACAAGATTGCCTTGATATTTCTCTGTCTATACACCTTAAAAAAATTACAATAGTTATTTTTTTTTAAAGTTACTGTAACTGAGACAGGCTGGGACCTGGGACCCTCTGCTGCAGTGCTGCAATGCTTGTATCTGGACACACCTCTCCTCCCGCAACAAAATACAAAGAAACTGTACGGGACTAAAAATAACTGTGTGCATGGGGCAGTTGGGGCAAATTCTGGACCCAAAAGATACAAAGAGACCAAAAATTCCAACTCCCACTTCTGAAGAGCCTGGAGCAAAAACAGGGTGTTGGGAGCAAAAGCAGGGTACTGTGCATGCCCCCTGCACACAGCGCCACCTAAGGCGTGGGCAAAACACCTAAGCCACCCCTCTGGCCCAACCCCTGGACACACCCCTATCCTCACCCCATATAAGAAACAAGGGAACCTGTTGTTTGTTCTCGCTCCCCCCTGCTGCAGCAGGGGCCCCAGTAAAACCTTGCCTGAATTTCTTGTCTGGCCTCTGGTCAATATCTGTTGACTGGGGAAGGCCAAGAACCCTGGCCTTCCTGACTCTTTTATAGATTTAAAATTTTTCCTTTAGTGTTCAAATTTTGATGACTTTAATTGGATAATTTCTGCCTCTTTACCCATCTGAAAAATAAAATATCAGGGCCTTAGACCAAGAGTCCTTAAACTATTTAATTTCTGTAGCTCCTGAAGGAAAGGTCCATCTACTTTTACAGTTCTCTGCTGAGGTTATGGGAATGGATTCTTTGAAAATGAAGATTTTTCCAGAAGAGCTTTAAACTTTTTGAAAAACATACAGCTTATTTGAACATCGGGCGGCCTGAGGGAAATCTTGCTGAAATCTAGATGCATAACCCAGGCGAAAATGCTGGCAGTTACTTGGCTATCTCCAGACCATTTTCTTTTTTAGGGCCATAAAATTTCCCACTCAAGACAGGGGAGAGTGCCTACCATTTCTAGTCTTATGAGGCCTGAGATTGCTTCCTGTCATAATTGTACCTAACTAGCATTATACTTTAATATCAGATACTCTCTTTCTTCAATATCACCTTAGCAAGTCCAGCTACACCCAAATGTCAGAAACGTTCCTCTTCTTATAATTTAAGCATACCTAGGAAAGAAGGGCAAAGAACTAGGGATTTCATGTTAGTGGAAGAGAGTCTGGAGACCCCTCCTCCCATGGGCCTCAGTTCTCTGTAAGGATGCAAAGAAGAATCTGAGGTATTACTGGTTGCAAGAGAGTTTATTGTAGATAAGGAGAGAACAGAGAGACCACCTCAAGAGAGAGGTGGGCCAGGCCAGGGAAGGCAATGGCCCCGGAGCGCTGGGGTGTAGAGTTTTTAAGACAAGGTCGTTGATTGACAGTCTTGATTGACAGATGCAGGTTATATAACAAGAGGCTCTGACGCACATGTCCTTCCCATAATTCAGTCTGTTATAATCAGATATATGTATTCATCGAATATTTATGAACCTTTAGTGAGGCTAATGACCGCCAAAGGTTTTCTTTGGACACGATAGCATGAGGTGTGTGCATATGCCAGAGTGGGGTAAGTCCCTCCAGTCGGCCAGTGGGGGATTTTTCCGGATCCCTGACCATTTTGGAGTACTGATGGGGGCGTGTTTGGGGCGGGGTTGGCAAATAGCTTGGTGGGATTAGGCGGGTATTGGACTTTCAGCCAACGGGGCTGCCTCTCATTGCTCATGGCTGACTTCCTGCCTAACACTTAAGACAAAGAAAAAGAATAATAGGGGAACTGGCATTCTAAATGCAATTAGTACAATAAGGCCAGACCCCATCTCTCAATCAAACATTCAAACCTCAAATTTATACTGAGTGCTTACTACATACATGGTACTATGTGAGGTATTATATTGTCAGGAAAAATTGTGAAATACTGGTATGGGCCCCCTCCCCAAAAAAAAAGAATCTGAAGCGTCCTATCTAGCATGACCGACCCTCTGGGTTATCTCTGATTTTCACTGCCTTTTAGCTATTTTATAACTCTCTAAGTTGTAGAGAACCAAGAATAATGCAAATGATTCTAGTCCCTAGAAATGTAAATTAATTGTGTCTGGTGGAATTAAATTGATTATAGCCCTGTGAATAGACCTGTTTAGCATTTAGTTGTAAATTTATTTCAGAATTCCTCATCATTATATATGCATGGTATTTTAAATTCTCCTCTGAACAGGTAGTAACATCTTACTGGCCTCCTCTTTAATTATTGAGTTAAATAAAGTCTTGGCATGTTCATTTTATATTTGTTTAAGGGTCATGATTATGCTGTCTTTTAAACACTAATAATTTGGCAGCAAAAAATATGACTCATACTTGCTCTTAAATTGTTTGCTTTTTAATTGGAGAGATAAGACAAATAGCTAGTTGACATGCAATTCTGAGCTCTCTTAGTCAGTAGGGTTGGTGTTACTGTATATTTTTAGGGCAGATTTTACTAATCAATAACTCTTTGTACTTATTATTCTTTCAGTTCTTTTAACTAGTTGATTACTTACAAGTGAGAAAATTCATGTAAAAAAATAAAATAGTTATCTTTTATAGGCTGCTGTAGCCACAGGGATTAAAAAAAGTCTTTTTTGGATGACATTTTTTCATTATCAAAATAAGAATTTTATTAATATCTAGAAAATAATAAATCATGGAAAATAAGAAAACTTGGATATCATGGAAAATCAAGGAGAATAAAAACAATAACCTACAGCTCTACTAAGTAATGCAAACATTTTGGTATGTTTTCATCTCAATTTTCTAGGCTAAGTGTTGTTGTTGTTTTTGTTTTTAGTTTTGTTTGGTTGTTTGGTTTGTTCCTTTTGCATAGTATATGTAGCCTGAATAATGGTCCCCCCAAAGAGCCACATCTAATCCATGGAACCCATGAATATGTGAGGTTACATGTTAAAGGGGAAGTAGAGCTGCAGATGGAACTACGGTTGCTAATCAGCTGACCTTAAAATAGGTAGGTAATCCTGGATTATTTAGGTGGGCCCATATAACTACAGTGGTCCTTAAAAGTGGAAAAGGGAGGTGGAAAAGGGAAAGCCCGAAAGATGCCAGCTTGCTGGAGAAGAGGGCCACATGCCAAGGAATGCAGGTGGCCTCTAGAATCTGGGAAAAGCAAGGAGATTGATCTTCTCCTAAAGCATCCAGGAGCAATGCAGTCCTGCCGACACCTTGATTTTAGTCCACTGAGATGCATTTCAGACTTCTGACCTCTAGAACTATGGAATAATACATTCATATTGTTTAAGCTACTAAGTTTGTGGTAATTTTTTTACAGCAGCAATACGAAATGAGTACAGTGCACGTACATAGATTTTTAAAACCTATAATATATCATATGCACTTACAAGTTATTTTAAATATTTGCAAACATAATTTGTAATGGACACTTCATAGTTTACTTAATCACTCTTATTATCATCCATTTAGAATGTTTCTATTTTTCTATTAAAATACGTTTCTATTAATATAATTTGGGCATAAAGCTTTTGTATATTTTACATTGTTTCCCTAGGATAGAGTCACAAAAGTAGAATTATTGCATCAAAAGGTAGAAGCATTTTTAGGGCAAAAAGCTGTGAAGAAAGGCGAAGGAAGATCATAGAATTCATATTTCTGACCAACAGGAGGGTGTATTTTCAGCTCTTAGCAAACCCACTCCAAAGAACTGAGTAAATAATTCCCCTTGCCTCCTTTTCCACCTTCCCTAGTTGCACAGTGCGACCCAACCCAAAAAGAAGAACGAGGCAAATTTGAAATATCTGGGTGACAGTCTTACAGACTCAGATACAGAAAGCAGCAGAGTGACATCATTAACCCTGAAATAAGTAACTGGTGAAAGGTACAGAATTTAGCAGAGCTTCTTGAAGAAAAACAATCTCCTTCAAGTACGTTTAGAGTGACAATTCTTTGTGCAGTTAGGACTTGTATAAGATGATGATCCTCTTGGGATGGGGCCTCAGAGGGTGATCACAGTTTTCAGAGTACAAGAAGGTATTTTGAGAATGGACAAGAGATGCTTCCTTTGGTACTATGGTTCAGGTGTTTGCTAATTCCTAGTAAGGGGGAAATTAATGTTGGAACCAACTATATTATTTTAACATGTTAGTTATAATCAGCTGCGTGGTAACCCACCTGTAATTCTTACTCTATATAGCAGACTCAGTGATTTCCAATAAATCCTATAATTATTTTCCTAAATAATAACATATCTCTCCAGGTGTTCTCATAGCTAGGTATCTTGGCAAAGTTGACAAACTTGACAACTGTAGTCAGAATTCCTGTATCTTGAGTGTGCAGACCAGGTAAATAATGCCTTCTTCCTCACTCTTCCCCCAGGCTTATATGGAGCATTGCCTTTGTCTGGGTATGCTGTACAGCACACTGTCACATCCAGACTTTGTACTTTCAAAGGCTATCCTTGAAGTAGATAAAATGATGCAACCAGTTGGAAAAAAGAATAATGTGGAATCTTTCAGTTAGCTATTTCTTGGATTCCCTAGGTAACTAGCAAAAGAGAGGTTTTAAGCTCTTAAGCCTATCTTAGTGAAATAAAGATTTCATGCCTAGATATGCAGGAAAAAGTGAAACTGGGGAAGAGAAATGAACTGAAAGGTCCAAGCATAATGTTAATTATTATATTTTAATTTTTCTGTTTATTAAAAATTCCTCTGCCACCGCTCTATCATCTCTGACTTATTTTACATATAATTTCATTTAACATGCCATGAGAAGGTGAATCAGGATAGGTTGTAGTGTTTATTAGGGGTGTTTGAGGGCTGGGGAGGTGACTTCCTGGGACATATCCCTGTAGGAATGATGCTCAGATTAAACAGCAAGAAGACAGCTGAGTGGAAAATGTGTCATTCCAGGATGGAGTTGGACCTTGACTCTGGTATAAACTGGTATAAAATTAGAAAAGGAGGGCATTAAGTGTTGGCCTAGAACCACAGAAGAAAGGTTATAATTTCACTAGAATAATGTTTCTTTGAACGAGGTAAGTTTTACATGGGACTGCAAGGAGGATGGGGACTACTACAGATATTTAATTAAACATTTGGGAGAACAGTCTGCCCTCCATATCAACAGCTTCTGCATCCACGGATTCGACTAACCATGGATTGAAAATATTTAGAATAAAAAAATTCCAGAAAGTTCCAAAAAGCAAAACTTGAACATACATAGAATTTACATTGTATTTACAATCATTTACATAGCATTTACATTGTATTAGGTATTATAAGTAATCTAGAGATGATTTAAAGTATATGGGAGGATGTGCATAGGTTATACGCAAATACTATGCCATTTTATATAAAGGACTTGAGCATCTGTGCATTTTGATATCTGTGCGTGGGTCCTGGAACCAGTCCCCCACGGATACAGAGGGACAACTGTAATAAGGAAAAATGCTGAAAAAAATGGCAACAGTTGCTCAGGAGCCAGCTAGCAGTTCCTCTGTTTTATTTTTCCAGGGTAGAGACATTTGCTTAGAATGTAATGGATTTCGAAATAATCACTTTCATCCTAAATGAGTCTACCCAGGAAGAAAAAGCTATTAAGCCATCAGTGCAGTCGCCTCCCTGTTCCTTACCTAGGTTTTAAAACAAAGTGCTTGCAAACCAAGGATCTCATTTTCAAGAGAGGCCTGTAAGTTGACAACATTGCCTATGGAATCTCAATTTGCAAACGTATTCCAAATATTTACCTAAGAACTTAAGTTCCTAAAATATCAATTCTTTGGAGATTAGATATTGAGGACCTATGACGCCATGTAAAGATGTATATTATAAGGCCACTTTGGAGAAGTGTATTTGCAAAAAATATTATCTGAATCTGTAGTTGTTTCAACATTCAATTGTGTGAATTAAGTATTCTGATTCCTAATTCTTGCTTTGCATATGTAAATATGGTATTTTGTACTTGTGGAATTGTTTAGATAATTAGAGAGTTGGATTCTGAGCTCAAAAATCAAATCTTTCAAAGGCACATTTGGCTGAGAAGAGTGGAGCAGTGTTTTTCATCTTTGCTCTTTTGGGTTATGAGAAAAAGAAAGTTCTCATGGTCAACTTAAGTTATGTTGCTGCCAACCTCTCAGAGTGAAATGGCAGTTTGTGGAAATCAGTGAGTCAGGAGAAAAAAAAAATGGTGAGTTTAAAAAAAGAGAGTGAGATTAACGTGGGAAGATTGCAAACGGTGCATAGGTACCAAACGCTTATGCTCCTGGGCAGTTGCAGGGGGCTTTGTGTTCACATATCTATTGAGCATCCAATAGGTGGTAGGCAGTCTGTTAGGTGCTGGTGATTCAGGAGTGAACAGGCAGAAAAAACCCAGGCCCAATTGGAAAGGACCCAGAGAAAGGATCATGGAAGAGTCTTAAGGCCAGGAGAGTGCCGTTGTAGTGCTGACCATGAGGGAATCACATTTCTCAGTTTCTGCCTCATTGGCTCCCTATTAACCAGGCAAGTGTCTGAAAAAGCCTTTGCAAAATTACCTCACAGGTTCCCTAGACCTTGCAAGGCAAGGGTTGGGGCTTGAGTCCACGCTCAGGGAGTTGTCCTTCTGAGTATACTTTGATGATCCAGGTCTGGGTTTTTTCAAGCAGGGTTAAACTATTCATACACATAGTGAACAGATAGTTATTTAGCTTCTCCTATGTTCCAGACACCATAAAGATACAATGGTGACAAAACATTCACAGACTCTGCCTCGTATAGTTTTGAGGCTGGTGAGAGAGACAGACATTAATCAAATAATTTAAAAAAAACAAAAATATGATTGCAAACTGAGATCAGAAGTTCAGGGCTCTGCAAGAATGCAGAATGGGGACCCCCTCAACTGTGCTGGGATTCGAAGGGTGAGTAGAGTTTAGCAGGGGAGTGGGAGTGAGAGGCTTGTTCCAGAAAGGGGCCAGCTTATTAGAATTACTGGGGTTGGGAAGGAAAAAGGTCATTATGGCTGGACCACAGAGTGCTGGCAAAAGGGAGGTGAGACTTTTGGCAGAGTATGCAAGGAAGGTAGGTACAGAGAGAGAGAGAGAGAGAGAATCCTCCTGACGCTAGTTGGGCTGCTGGTGGTTTCTAATCAGTACAGAGAGAAGCTCTCTGCTTCTAGTCTAGAAGTTGGGGGGATGGGTGGGAGTTGGGGGTGGTTTGGGGAAGGCATTAGATACATTTTTTTCAAAGTTGGGCTAACATTAGACAGATTCACGAACTGGGGATAGTTTTTGTTATAACATTCTAGGATCAAATGGAGTGAGATACTATTATGAAATACCAATGTACCATTGGTTTATCCATATCTAGTCACTTTCTCTATTTCATAGGCATTAAGGAGTGGTTTGATAACATACTTCCTACAATCTAGACCAGTGCCTGCCTGGAATATGCACTAAAAAAATTTGCTGTTAGATTAAGTTCCGTTTAATCACAAAAATCAGTACCCTGTAGACTACAAGCTAATGAAGGCCTTATGTATATGATGGAAATCCAAGCCACGGGAGTTGGGGGAAGAAAAATGGGGATCATAACTAAATAATTTACATATTCATCCCCCAAACTGAATAGCCCAAGTTCTGGAGAATAGATTATTTTCTTAATCGCTAGAATTTGGGGATAATTCAGAGGCATTTTCTTATGTAAAAGAATGAGACTTTATGATTGTGAGAATTTTGTCTGCATGATTTACCTTCAGAAGGTGCATCATATCGGAAAAAACTTCAACATAATTTAAAGAAGTGATCCTACATGTTCTCAGGAGTATTTTGTACTATCAGCTCTGGTATCAAGGCTAGTATTCTGACAATAAATCCGTTTCTATTTTTAGTTGGATAAAAACTTGTTTATCTTGTTCGGGTTTAAAGCAGCAGTTTTCGAACAAGGATCTCCATACAAACCTGGAAGTCCACAGATTTTGCAGGAGCTACAAAGTCATGGATACCTTTAAGGGAATCAATTTCCAGATCCACAGATTCTACTTAGACTCTTTCCTAAAACTAATCTCCCAGAGAGAATGGCTGGGGAGAATCCTTCCCCACTGCCCTTTCACAGTCGCTCTCCTTTATTCTTTATATATAAGATAACCATGCATCTCACCTATCTCTAATCTCATTGTAGTATCTAACCGTAATATTTGAGACTGTATGGCTCCTGAGGGAGAATCCTGTAAGAGCAAAGCAGAGAAAACTTTGGTAAGAATTACTGATGCATGATGCACCTTATTTCTATATCATTCCAGCAACATACTCATGTCTTTCTGTTCCAGTCCATCTCACAATGAATTTGAATTTATAGGTAATAATAAATTAAAATTTTTAGCTCCAAAGTTTTGACAAATACATGTTTGAAGCATGTATCAATGTAAAGTATGTTGGTAAATACATCCTCTGCAATAATTTATACTTACAGGAAAAGTTTTAGAGGTTAACCTAAAAATATGAAAGGGGATACATAGTTTTTCAAAAGCACATGGATTTAAAATACTAGCAGTTGGGAATAAGAGAATGTGTGGCAGCCCAGTGAATGAAAAGGAGCTCTCAAACTTCTCACTAGGAAAATGATTTACCACCAATTAAATAATTTAAACTTTAAGTATACAGGTTTCCTGGGGAATGATTATATACGTGTATATGTGTATGTATATATTTCTCACAACTGTTCAGGGGGCAGATGGTGGATTTGTTGAGTTTTTCATTGACACTCTTGCTCTTATTCTAGAGGAGCATAGACTGTCTTATTCAGCAGCAAAGTTGTCTTCCAGGAGTTGAGAAACAAATGTCATTTCAATTTTTAAACACTCTGGAGCCGGGACCAAGAGAAGAGTGTTTTAACCCCAGATTTAATACTCAGAGGTCTATCTTCTCACTGTGAAAGTAGTGTTTGTTGTAAAAAAATTTGAAAATACCAAAAAGTATATTAAAAAACCCAGCAGTGCATTGCCATTTAGTTGTGTATGTATCTTCTACTCATTTTTCTATGTATAGAAATTACTTTCTTTTTAAACATTGGAATCTTACTGCTACAGTTTGCAAGTGTTTTTAAATTTTAAAAATAAGTCTTGATCATTTCCCCATTTCATTAAATGTTATTCTACAATGTCATTTCTAATGATTGAATAATATTCCGTTGGAAAGAGGTACCACAATTAATTAACTCTACATTTCTCAGGCTTGAGCAAATACATGAATCCTTTTCAATGGAAAAATAAATTCTCATGCTCCCTCCTGAGTTGACTTATGTTATTTTTATTGTGTAGTTACTCTCTATATAGAAATATAAAATTAGTATTAATTATTCATGATCTTAACCTGTCTACAACTATAAAACCAATACAAATTTAAATTTAGATATAAAATCAATATAATTAAAACGGCAACAGTCATTTAAGGTGATAGTTTATGTTTAAAAGTAGGATGATAAATCCTACTTTTTATATTTTCTTTCTTGGCATGGTTCATTTGATTTTGAGCCTGGTGGACCATCATCTGAATTATCTTGAATATCATCGTCATTATTTTTCTTTCTAATAATAAACTCATTTTAAACCTGTGATCTATTATTTTCATGGGTCAGTCAATTTAATGGTGCACTTCAAAGTACATCAACAGAAGTTTAAACAAAAATTCTTTACTACTAAACCTATATTTTGTTAGATACAAAGACAGCTACTCACTGTGAATGTGACTTTGACAGCTACTTACCAGTGGTAACTCAGTCCTCCCACAGCTCTTCTTTGAACTGCCATGTCAGCTATGTTCTTAGAGTACTCTGGGGAGTTAGCCTTCGCTTGGCACTACTAATGTGACTATAAACACAAACACAAACTTGGGCATTGAAATCATAGCATAGCTGTTAGTTATAAATTGGTCTACCAGATGATCCAGAATATCTTTACATGAACATTTTTAAGATTATCGTTAAAATAAAAACACTGGATTAAAAAAAACAACCTCTTTCATAACTCAGACCCTCAAGTATAAGGCTTTTGGAGCCCTAAATTGACCAAATTCCCTACTACTTGATATCTGGTATATTAGTTTTTCATTGCTGCCATAACAAATGACCACAATTTAGTGTCTTAAAACAACACAATCTGTTTAGTCTTACAGTTCTAGAAGTCAGAAATCCTAAAATTGTGGTGTTAGCATGGCTTCATTCCTTTTGTAAGATCTAGGGGAATGTCTGTTTCCTTGCCTTATCCTACTTCTAGAGACCGCCGTGTTCTTGCCTCATGGCCCCATCCTCCATCTTCAAAGACCTCATTCTAGTTCCTGCACCATTGTCCCTTCAGCTTCTATGCCATTAACCCATTTGCCTTCCTCTTATAAGAAATTTTGTGATTACATTGAGCCCATCCAGATAAGTCTTGGGATAATCTCAAGATCCTTAACTTAATCATACCTGCAAAATCCTTTTGATCATGTAAGGTAATATATTCATGTAAGGAAATATATTCTGTAAGGTAATGTGGACATCTTTGGGGAGGCCATTATTCAGCCTACCATATCTGAATACTAAAAACTTCCCTTATTATAAACGAGGCTGTGATGTTATATGTAAGTTACAAACAAGGCTGTGACTTCATGTTGTTGTATTCATCAGCCATGATTATTCTTTTGGGATAAATTTCTAGTGCTGGAATGTATAAATCACAGGTTTGTACACTTTTTAAAAAGGATTTTTAAATAAACAATGCCAGATTACCTCCTGGAAGGGTTGTACCAAATTATACTCCTGACAGTTGTGCATAGAGTACCTTTTCTTGTTTCTTGACCACAATGGGTATTATTAGTTGTTAAAAATTCTTTGCTATTTGATAAAATATATTCACTATTATTTTATTTTAGGGTAATTTTATATTAATTGTTTTGATGACATCGAACATTTAAAAATGTATTCACTGGTCATTTGTACAAAATGATAATTTAAATGAAAATTTTAGTCAAGGCTACATTGCTTATAGGGGTTTGCTTTGTTATACAGAAATCACCTAACCTATAAGTGGTATCTTTCTGAAATTGCAGTATCAGGAAGAAAACGTAAAATGCCTTTGAACTAAAGTTCACATCAGAATGTTTAGGAGAGTGAGCTAATTGTTTAGATGGATGCAAGGATGATACTGTTCAGGAGGAAATTAATTCAGCCCAGTGTGGTCTGTGTATAGGGGCATTATGCCCTTCTAACTGGGATAGCCTGATCATACACAGAGGCGTGTCAGAGCTGGAGAGTGTCATTTGTTGCTGCTGCACTAGGCTGTGGTCTTCTCTCCGGGGAAAACATCTTGTGATGTATTTACATCATTGCTCAGTAAGAGCTAGATATTTTGTCTGGGACCCATCATTACCTCATTATGATTGTAAAAATATGAGCAACAGAAAAACTTTCTAAATAGATGACCATTTGAAGGAGTTTTAGAAATTGTTTTATAATACAGTTATTACATGCTCAGTGAATAAACATTTTAAATTCAGGTAAGCACAAGAAAAAAAGAAGTTTCGGTGAAGAAGGAATATTTCCTAAAGCCTTCTCTTATCCTCAGGATGATTGAGAAGTCAGAGGCCTGCGATGTGAGTCACAAGAGAGTCTACAATGGTAAGACTGAATAGGTGGCTAAATTTTATTTGTATAAAGACTCTAGCTTTTCTCCTTCCAAAGAATTCCTAACTTGTTGCCAAATTAGGAAAAACAGGCACAACACAAGGCATTTAACCCTGTGGAAGCCTTTCTAAAATATTGCTGTGGGAGTTTTGGGAGCCAAGGATATCCTCCTTTTCCTTGTTGAATCACACCAGGGCTTTGCTTTCCTTGAAGAAGACAAATGTCAGTGGTTTTCTTCCTTTAAGATCTCCAGGAGGAGGCTGTTTTTAGCCAAGAGCTGCTGCTTTGCCTATCACTGCAGTGCTGTGTAGGATGCCTGGTAGAGAAGGCAGCTGGAGAGGAGGACGTCTGAAACTGAGCCCGTGTAAGGAGGGAGCTGGGCAATCAAAAGAGAATGTGCTGGGGCTTAAGCACCCAGCAAGTGCATCTTTTAGGCATAGCAGGCCAGGGAGCCTTTGGCAGTGTCTAGCCTTCCCGGCTCTTTCATTTGCTTGGTGTTCTAGGAAGATCTGATTTATTTGTAGCATTTCAATGATATTGTGAGGTTAAAAATGTTTCCTTGTGCATAGTAATTAACAACAGGCTCTGCAGAATGGAATATTCCAGGACTTGGAGGATGCTCGGTATTTTATCAGCTGCAGCCAGCAGATGGTGGTAGCGTACCGTAAAAAAGCAAATAAATTGCACTTGGTGAAGCTGGGAGGTTCAGTTTTGTTTTGCTTTGTTATTTAAGCTTGACAGTGCCCGTCTATATATTCTGTGGGCGCAGAGTGTTTGAGCCCAGTCTGATCTTAAACTTGTTTTACGATGATATCATTATTTTTTACTGCTACAAATTAACTGTCGGTTTCAATCTGCCCCATGTTTCAGCTGCCTTCCGGGATCATCTTGTCATTTATGCAGCTTTCCAATTTTATGGCTGAGATCAAGAATGATTTCTTAAAGGCACATGGGAAACACAATGTGCCTTTAGAATGAAAAGTGGGCAAGTGGATGTGAACTTTGCTACATCGCATACTGTAGGTAGGCAGGAAAGATAGATAAGGGCAAATCACTAAGGCCCCTTTCAGTTTGAAATTTGAGTGTCTTGACATTTACTCAGGTGCAATCATTCATGTAAGTATCCATAGTGACCTACTATCAATGGAGTGAAATGGAGCTAGGTGAGTGCCAATGTTATCTTACAGAATCATATTCAAACATATGAAAATGTAAAGAGGAACTTGCAGGCAACACCAGTGCTTCCAGATCTGTAGGAGAGTCTTTCACTAGGATGTAAAATATCACTTGAAGTCATTCATTCATTCTTCCTTACGTCTAATGCTGATTGAGTGCCTACTAGGTGCCCGCTCTTGTTCCAAGTGCTGGAGAGTCCTTGCAAACTTATTAGGCAGAAACTTGATTGCTGCCTGATCTTTTCTGGAAGTGTAAGGGCAAAAAGAGATTAAGATACCCTTTACAGAGATGGCATAGCACCATTGATTGATGATAAACTTGAAGGAGAAAGGGGTCACATCCCAGCTTGCCCCAGTCAAAGATTTCCATCCGCAACACACTGTCATAAATCTATCACTGAATTCTGCTGCCAGCTAGCACGCTGTCTGAGGATGTACTGAGAGACAGGGAGAAGTTCCTGCCAAATGATCCGCCGTCTACAGAATGTTTGTTACTCTAGCTTCCTAAGTAATGTGATACCTGCTCCTAGAACTTGCTGGTTTTTATCAGTATAGAATAAAAGTGGCTATTCTATAGCATGCTCAATATGGGCCAGGCGCTTTTCAGGTGTTGTTTCAGTCTTTATAACACTTATTCTAGGTAGGCATTATTATACTCTTTTTAGATATAAGATAACTGAGGCTTAAAGAGATCGATTAACTTGCTTGGTAAACAGCCAAGCCAGGAATTTCACAAAGGGTCTGTCCATGCCCCTCCCGCTATGCCATACTCCCTCCCTTTTGAAGCATTGTTTGCTACAGCACTGTTCCATTGGCTAGAACAGGTATGGAAGAGAGGTAAAGGCAGCCATCCCAAGATTTGTGCCGAGAGGATGACAGATGTAATGGAGTCAGGCAGAATGGGCCCTGATTCAGCCCCTCATCTGGTCTGCAGAGCTTTGGAATGTCGGGAAGCAAAATCAGCAGACATGGCCTGGAGGTTTAGCCAGCGGAAACGGGGTGGCCTGTTCTGAGCAAAGTCTTCAGGGCAGCAGACCAACTGTGGAGCTAAAGGCAGAGAAACAAAGCACAGTTACAGCTGTCACACCAGGAAAATCTTTACTTGAATGCAGGTTATAGAGAGGATGGATAGCGATGCTTTGGTCTTTTCAGCTCCACTCTCAGGCAAGGCTAACAACGCGGCTGACAGAAGCATTTTGAAACTCAGACAGCCACCGATATTTACCTATAGAGAGAAAGTGTGCAGGGTGGGATAAATGCACAGAAACACTTTGAACACTAAGCGTCGTGCAAATGGGTCCACTATTGATTCTTAGCAGAAATGTTCACATCAGCCTCAGGAACAAATATTACTCCTGAGACCACCTTTAACAAAATATTTAGTCTGACCTCTCCAGACTGCATTTACAAGCTCATTTCTCTCTTTACGTTTAGGGCTTTCCACTGAGATGGAATTAGGCTCTGTGCAGCAGTCCTAGAAGACTTGCACAAGAAGAATTTCAGATGACAGAAAATAATCCTAAGCTATAGTGCAGTGGGTTTCCATTGAAAGGTATCATGTCAATGCCGTAGAAAAAGAATGAGAATTATAGGAAGTTAATATAAAGAGATGTAAAGGCACATTAGGGTATAGCATCAACTGGTGTGGCAGACCTTAGAATGCCAGGAACCAAAATTGTCATTCATTGCCTTTTAGGTTTTCACCCCCAACTTGACTCCTTTTCCATATGCACATGATTGAATCCATTGTGACTGTGGACATAGCCAAGTTTGGAGAAGTACTTAGGGTAGTTTAAGAATCCATTAGAATCATTACCTCTCCTGTGAGCTAGCCAGAATAATCAAATTTTGTCCAAGCGGAACTAGTGTAGTTGTCGATCTTACTTACTTTTCAAAAGAATTGAAAAGAAAATCTTACGCAAGATTCACTCACAAATGCCTTCTAATGGTGCTTTAAAAACATTCTACTCATCTCCAGTAAAAATGGCTTCAAATTTATGTTACTGAAGGTCATTTTTCAAAATGTATTGAGACTTCATTTTAATAGTCTCTGAACTCAGGTTACCCGGAGGATGGTTTGGAATTGAGCAGTCTGTGACTATAACATAAGTGATGTTTAAAAAAAAAAAAAAATTAAGCTGCATATTTATTTGATTGCTCGAAGTTCTCAGTGCATTATCTGGATAGCATGTCCATTTTTGTCTGGGTTAGTGTCAGAAATTTTCAGTTTCCAGTCCCTCCTGCGCAGGACTGATGTCATCTCCATCACTTTGAGAGCCCCGGGATCCTCATCCAATAAGCATTTCCTGAGTGCCCATTATAAGACAGGGATTCTTGACTGGAACACAGTGCTCCTCCGTCTAGAGATGCAGCAAAGGCATTTTCCTCCTTGCATAAATAAATGTGTGGTTAATCAAAGCTTTTTTTCCCCCCCCTTCTGCAAGCTTCTCTTTCCCCTCTCCTGATCCTGTAGAGGGAAGGAAGGCGTGTAATTTTTTGAATTTTGAGTGTTCAATTGAAAGCTAAGGCTGATGTAAGTACGATTTGCTCCAAGCTATGGTGCTTGATGTTGTGTGCAGATATTTGGTTGTGTTTGGTCTTTCTGTCTCATTCTCTCTCTCTGTCTCTTTCTGCTTCTGCTGTAATCTCCTCAGAGTCAGGAAATAAATACACTGCATTGTGTCAACTACCACACCCCCTGCAGCCACTGCTCCTCTTTTATGCCTCAGGGCCTGCCACCAATAGCTTGGAGACACTTTTGGTCATTGAGCTGTCTTGATCCTGTAAACCACATGATGTTTGCAGCTGATGTAGGAGAACAGGAACCCAAAGATACCCATCAATAGTTTTAGATAGATCCCAAAGATCTATCCATTTTAGGAACCTCACATGTTCAGAACTCTGTCTCAGTGGAAACATTTTTGGTATGGCTATATAGACATCTGGAGTATTTGCCTTTTGATATAAATCATTTATATTTGTAGAAACTATTGTAGTTTTAGATCCTTTAATCACCTATTCTGGACAGTGTTGCCAAAGGTAGGGAATGAAGTATATTGAAAAGCCCAGGGCATGAAGCCTATGACGCCACTCTAAAACTTTCAGATTGGAGCAAGTTACTCTTTGCAGGTCCCACTATTTCCATCAGTAAAGTGCTAGCAGTAATGCCTTCCCTGGCCTTACTTAATATAAGAAAATACAAGTCTTTTAAAATTCCAAAGTGCTTTACAAGTATATGGTTGGAAGGAAAAATAACATTTATTCAGCCTCCTCTCTGTATGACAAGCCATGTTAAGGTAATGAGCCACGCTTATACTATTGTATAAGGAGAGAGCCTTGTCGAGAATAGTCCTTACTCTCAATTCTTGTACATAAACAGAGCATCATGGCACAAGCAACAAGGCAGTGTTAGTTTCATGGCTAAAAATTGGATTTTGGAGCCTTGCATTTTGGAACCAGGCAAATATGGATTCAAATTCTAACTTTGCCGTTTTCTGACCTTGTCATTTAACCTATTTTCTCATCCATAAAATAAAGTTAATAATTTCTATTTCACGGAGTTTTGGCAGAGATTAAATGAGATACCATGTGATAAAATATGTGGCATGGTGTGAGTATGAAGCACGTTTGTTAGTTAGGAACTTGTGTACTTTTCCACCTGAAAAGGTAATTTCTATTTGCTTTAGGTGAAATATTGTGCCCTCACTAAAGTTATTAATTCATAAGAGTTTTACTTCATAAGCATGCTTGAATGTCACATGAGACAAATCTAGTTTTAGCCAACAGTTTTTCCTGCATTGACCTCTCCCATTGAGGAATTAACAAACGTAGCGTCATCAGCTTTTGTAGTGATTAGTCACTACACTATTCTGTTCTTAAATTCATGGTCTGCCACAAGCTCTCGGCCAAAAAGAGCCCATCATCATCGTATTGCTGTACTGCTCCTGCTATGTCAGAAAGGGCTGAGTTCAAATTATACTGGATCCCAGGGAATGTGCTTCGTCAGGGAGGTGTTAAGGTTTAGCACATGGACTTCAGAGATAGGTCACCTGAATTAAATCCTGGCTTTGTTCATTATTCACTGTATGACCTTGAGAAAGTTACTGAACCTTTTAGATCTCCACATTTTCATCTTTAGTGAGTGGATAATAGTAACAGATGAGAATTATTTAAGCTCTTTCCATGTGCCAGATTCTATGCTCAGTGTTTTACATGTACTAACTCATTTAACCTCACCACAACTTTACTTTGGAAGTAAAGTGAGGATTACTTCCAACACTCATTTTGAAAACAAACAAACATAGAGAAAGAAACCCAGAAATAAATTTTCTGGAGATACACAACTAGTAAATGTTCCAGTTGGGCTTCAATCCCACCTACTAGCTTGTGTTCTGGAAATGATAACACTTCATACTAGGACTGAACTCTTAACGTTGTCTGGCGCCTGTAAACACGAAAAAAATGTCAGTTAATGATGCTATTAGCAAGAAGACTGCTCCTCTGGTTTTAGTGCTTTTGTCCACCTAGGTTGTGCTGTCCTTGGTTGAATTTCTGAAGAGGTAAAATTCTCAGTTATGAGACTGAACTCAAGCTTATTAAAGAGATAAATTTGTGTCAGTGTTAATTCAGAAAACCAGTCTAATCTTAGACTTCTGTAAACTCCACAAAATTTTAACAAGTTTTTACTTCATCCTTTCTTCTTCGCCATGTTCCTTTCCTTACTTTATCAATACATTTTATAAATATTCATTGATCCCCCAACTAAATGCAAATATTAGAAATAAAGTTTTACTCTCGCACCAATAATAAAACCAGAAGCTGCCATTTACACTCACAAATCAGGATTCTAATCCCCAGAGATGGTATATCAACTTGATCTGAGTATGAACAAAACTGTGCTGACCCTCAGTACTCCCTCTGGAGAAGGTCAGAACACAATTGTGGCCACAAAGAATAGCCCCTAAGCTCGGATATAAATAGCAGTGAATTGGTCATGCTGACTGCCAGCTTTTGTTGCCCCTAGGCTAAAAGATGTTTGGAGAAGGGTCAATGAAAGCTAATTATAACTTGAGGGTCTTGCCTTGATTGTATGAGGCCAGGGTTAGAAGCCCTTGCAAAGCTGGAATTTTGCTCTGCTTTTGAGAAACGATTTCTTTACAGATGTGGATGGAGCTGAGGAATAAGGGAGGATGCCAGAGTGAGCCTTGTAATAGCTTACAGCTATCCTTTAACCGGAAGTCAGTCTGCCATTTTCCTCTTATTCTCTGGTTCTTGGTTTGTAGTTTTTTTCTCTGCAGCAAGTATTCTGCCCTCTTCCCTGTCACAGAAAATGTGGCTTTCCTTATCTGTAAGGTGTCTTTAATTTAGTGGAAAATAGAATTGAGTCCACTGCCCACTCCCTGTTCCAGGAATGTTTTTCTCAAAATAGGAAATATATAATGTGTAGGCTGGGCGGCTAGAATTAGGTTGGATCAGTATGAAACAGGGAGATTTGTTTGCTTCAGAAAAAATCTCCCACTGCCTTGGCTGCTGCAGAATCCAGGACAAATATCTGGATTCAGAGGTATAGAAACCAACTATCCTGAGTGGATTAGTATAATGATGACTCTCCCCATGGATTCCCACATGCCCTTTTAACAAAGGCTTTTGTGGCCAAACTGGCATTTCTAGTTAAGATTTTGAAACCATTATTTTTAATGCCTTCTCATATTGATTAGGTCAAAAGAGAAAGAAATGGACTTTCCTATGGAGATAGGCAAATTTTTTCCTTCTTTCTCTGTTTTTATAATGAACTCAAATATAAAGCTGGTCTGTTCTCTAGATATCCAGATGAAATTAATCACCTCAAAATGGAGAGGAGGAAAGTTCCAAGTGCAAAATGTTACGTCTGAGTTTTTTGGTGGGTTCAAAGCACCCATCTGGTTAAAGACTACCGATTTATTGCTGTCTAGCCTTTGGATTCTTATTTCCTATCTACCTGTTGGATAATAAAGGCTTACATTTGTTTTGACTGTTTCAGTACATCACAGAGCAACAATGAAAATGAGAATCACTCCATCTCCAGCACAAAGTCTGGGAGGAAAGATGGGGAAAATGACTCACAGCATGTTTGGAATTTGTAGTGCCCATAATTGAGAGATGCGGAGGGTCACAAACCACAGGAGAAGTGTACATTTCTTACTGGGTGAAGGATTTCCATGTAACATGACTCACGGAATGCAAATAAAACTTGTAACTTAGGAAAGGAAACTTCTTTTTACTCCCCCAGTTCTCTCAATCGAAAACTTCATTCCTCCATTAAAAAAGAATTGTGCTTTGTGATTTATAAAGGCTATTGCTTTTTCTTTAAGTTGAATGTTAACGTTCTGCCTTGTGCCCTTAACTTAATGGGTATTCTCAAAACTGGCAGCTTTTCTTTCATGCGGGAAGAAGGAATAATTCTGAATTAAGAGCACCAAAATAGGTTAAGGATACATTATGCCAGAGGCTGTAGATTGTTAACAAGCAAAGAAAGCACAGGTCATAGGGGATAATACAATTAAAGGCAACTGGGTAAGATTGCCAGCCATTCCATCCCAATGACTTCACCTGTTGATGCCAGGGTGACCCTTTCCAGTCTGTCTAAAATTTGACAGAGTCCTAGGTGTTTTTCTAATTTCTGAGTGAATGGCAAATAGCATAGTAGATGCTTCAGGTGCCCTGCTTGAACCCCTTTACATTCCTTCTCCAGATGCTGTGAGCATTAGTTGCTAAAGACCCACAGCGGCATGCCCCACCTCCCTCCTCTTTCTCCCTCCTCTTCCAGAAAATTGCTGATGGCAGCTGCATCTCCCACGAGCTTATGATCTCCCAACTAGGGGCAGCCAATGATTGATGGATATGGGGCTGCAAATGGCTGGCCCCTTTGAATCAAAGGAGAGGGTCCTAATTAATTCTGTGGTGTGATCCCATGGGTCAGGTCAAGACTAGTCTGTATACGGGACCACATCCTTGCTCAGCCCTTTCCTCTTCCCTCACCTGCTTATCATACCCTCCCCTGAAGAGCTTTTCCCTAAGAGCACTCCTTCAATAAACTTCATGCTCCTAAAATACTGTCTCAGGCTTTGATTCTCCAGACATACAGCAGTAAGTCTGCCCATATATTTTAACTTATTTTGTCGTGATGAATTAAACAATACAATGTCGTTGTTAAGCAGAATTCTACTGGCAGACAATAAACTATTCTCTCTGAATTTTTGAAGTCTGTTCTGTTGACCCTTAATAAGCCTTTGTAACAGAAGAAGAAAAGTTCCTTCAGTTCAGTAGTGTTCTCTGTGGAGCCTTTATCCATCAGCTTACAGAGAAGCATGGTTGGCAAAGGATCAAAGCCACAAAGGTTGGAAATTTGAACTCAGTGCCTGATTTCTACTCCCTTCCAACTGTGGTAGTTTGTCTAATATTAACTCTATTTATAGTACTCCTTCTAAAAGCTTGGCTTTTTAAGTTAGAATGATGTCCTGCCACAATAGGAACAATTATTGTGGCCTTAGTATATGGTGGTCATCTGGGTGACATGATAAAAGATTTTCACTTGGAATCAAACAGTCCCTCCAAGTCTGAAATGGTATGTATTTCTGAGGTCTTCTGTAATTAGAAATGTGATTGTGTAAATGTCTGAAAATCTGTACTGGTTTAAAAGATATTGGCTTAGAGCCCATTCTAATCCAGCTAAAATTTGCAGAGTTTGAAGGTCTCCTTGTATTGCTACCAGCTAGTGGTACGAGGGTGGGCTGATTCAGCAATTGGAAGAACGGTGATTCTAGCTGACAGGCACAGTACTCAAGGAAATGTCAGGTTGACCCTGCTGCTTAGAAAAACAGAGCATACATAGAATTGATTAAAAAAAGACATAGGAAACAGAAATATTTTAAAGGCAATATTTCTGTTGGGTAGGGCAAGGATTCATGATTCCACAGTGGAAGTTTGAACCCTTCATGGAACATCAAAACTGGGCTTTGAACGAAACATAATGTCCAAATATGCTGACTGATGCGCCAAATTAGATATTACTGATTCTCAATACAATATTTTGGTCTAAAGAAATTAGTTCTTTGTTTCTACCATGTTATGGCTTATTTATAATCAATATCTTCTAATTCATTCTAAAACAGTTTTTGTAAAGCAAGCAGGTGCTTGCTGTTTTCTTTTCAGCCATCTGATGTTCATTTTGGTTCAATTTTGGTCATGTTTGTAAGTGATTTTTGCTGGATTTGGAGAATGTACAGTTGTAAGCATTGACTCTTTGAATGAGATTTATCCATCTGAAAGCCAGTACTGAAAAGTCAGGTAATTGTTTTTAATATTATATAATTTATGGTTTATTTGTGAAAATCACAGAATTTTACATTCTAAGACTATTTCCCAGGGATTCTGTTTCAAAAAGGTCACTGCTTTTTTTTTTGAAATAGAACAGCTGTATTTATGCATGATACCAAACAATATACATGATATACAACAAAAAGTTGTCCTGATACATTTCTAAAAAGACTCTATTGCTATAATTACTGTTTACAGAACAGTAGTATATAATCATTATAAGAAGTTTCAGAATGGTAACATTTAAGCATCACAACCCTGATCTCAGGGCTCTACTTTTGTGTAGTTTAATACCTACACAAGCTGTTAGAATTACAACTCCTCTTCAATATAAACCATCAGCTTTGAGAGTTCTAGGTCATGCCACAGCATGACAAGGTCACTGCTTTTTAAGGAAATACAAACACATTTTGTTGCTGTTCTTGAATTTCCAAACAAAAAAGCTTAGAACTTGCCTTTTTTTTTTTTTTTTTTTTGCGGTACGTGGGCCTCTCACTTCTGTGGCCTCTCCCGTTGTGGAACACAGGCTCCGGACGTGCAGGCTCAGCGGCCATGGCTCACGGGCCCAGCCGCTCTGCGGCATGTGGGATCTTCCCGGACCGGGGCACGAACCCGTGTCCCCTGCATCAGCAGGCGGACTCTCAACCATTGCGCCACCAGGGAAGCCCCAGAGCTTGCCCTTTTTTACTAAGAAAGTAGAGGTAGTTATTATAGCCACTAATACTCTTATTCGAAATCCTTTTCCCACTTGCCATATGATTATCATGCCACTTGAAAGGGTTAGGTAACATAAGAATCGCTGAAAGTTAGGTAATTCCTATTCTGTTTGATAGAAAACAAGACTTGGTGAGTCAAAAGACAACGGCTTCTTTCAGAAAACCTGAATTATTCCTTACTACTTTCCCTGTGGCCCTCATGCATTTTATAACCATGCCTATCTAAATGAAAAATCTGTTAAATTTTTGAAAACAAGAATGGTGGCACTGACAAAATGTTTGTGTTTAAGTTGTATCAGACAAAAATTGGGAATATAAAAGTGAACTTCAAATTTAACATTTTAATGTACTTGTTATTAGAATGTTATATTCTCTATTATGTTTGTAAGATTTATTGAAAGGAAATTCAATGGAATTTGAAATGTTAAAATCCCATGAGAGTAAAATGTTGACTTTGATTAGCCCAAGTATCTCTAGTAGCATTTTTCTAAGTCACAACTTGGTAGGGAAAAAAATTAGTGGGTAAGAGGAAGGAGACATGCTATACAGTGATTATATCATCTCTGAGTTGGTTTAAAATATTGGTTTAATATTTAATTTAAAAATTTTCAAATTCTCTGGGGGGGAACCTTCAAGATGGTGGAGGAGTAAGACATGGAGATCACCTTCCTCCCCACAAGTACATCAAAAATACATCTATGTGTGGAACAACTCCTACAGAACCCCTATTGAACACTGGCAGAAGACCTCAGACTTCCCAAAAGACAAGAAACTCCCCACATACCTGGTCGTGTGGCTGACAGGGTCTTGGTGCTCCAGCCAGGTGTCAGGCCTGAGCCTCTGAGGTGGGAGAGCCGAGTTCAGGACATTCGTCCACCAGAGACCTCCTGGCCCCTCGTAATACCAACCGGCGAGAGCTCTCCCAGAGATCTCCAACTCAACGCTAAGACCCAGCTCCACTCATTGACCAGCAAGCTCCAGTGCTGGACACCCCATGCCAAATAACTAACAACAGAGGAACACAACCCCACCCATTAGCAGAGAGGCTGCCTAAAATCATAATAAGTTCACAGACACACAAAAACACACCACCGGACGCGGTCCTACCCACCAGAAAGACAAGATCCAGCCTCATCCATCAGAACACAGGCACCAGTCCCCTCCAACAGGAAGCCTACACAACCCACTGAACCAACCTTACCCACGGGGGGCAGACACCAAAAACAATTTGAACTATGAACCTGCACCATGTGAAAAGGAGACCTCAAACACAGTAAGTTAAGCAAAATGAGAAGACAGAGAAATGCAGCAGATGAAGGAGGAAGGAAAAAACCCACCAGACCAAACAAATGAAGAGGAGATAGGCAGTCTACATGAAAAAGAATTCAGAGTCATGATAGTAAAGATGATCCAAAATCTTGGAAATAGAATGGAGAAAATACAAGAAACATTTAACAAGGACCTAGAAGAACTAAAGAGCAAACAAACAATGAACAGCACAGTAAATGAAATTAAAAATTCTCTAGAAGGAATCAATAGCAGAATAACTGAGGCAGAAGAATGGATAAGTGACCTGGAAGATAAAATAGTGGGAATAATTACCACAGAGCAGAATAAAGAAAAAAGAATGAAAAGAATTTAGGACAGTCTCAGAGACCTCTGGGACAACACTAAATGCACCAGCATTTGAATTATAGGGGTCCCAGAATAAGAAGAGAAAAAGAAAGGGTCTGAGAAAATATTTGAAGAGATTATAGTTGAAAACTTCCCAAACATGGGGAAAGAAAGAGTCAATCAAGTCCAGAAAAGCACAGAAAGTCCCATACAGGATAAATCCAGGGAGAAACATGCCAAGACATATTAATCAAACTATCAAAAATTAAATACAAAGAAAAAATATTAAAAGCAGCAAGGGAAAAGCAACAAATAACATACAAGGGAATCCCCATAAGGTTAACAGCTGATCTTTCAGCAGAAACTCTGCAAGCCAGAAGGGTGTGGCAGGACATACTTAAAGTGATGAAAGGAAAAAACCTACAACCAAGATTACTCTACCCAGCAAGCATCTCATTCAGTTTTGACGGAGAAATTAAAGTGTTTACAGACAAGGAAAAGCTAAGAGAATTCACACCACCAAACCATCTTTACAACAATTGCTAAAGAAACTTCTCTAGGCAGGAAACACAAGAGAAGGAAAAGACCTACAATAAAAACCCCAAAGCAATTAAGAAAATGGTAATAGGAACATACATATCGATAATTACCTTAAATGTAAATGGATTTAAATGCTCCAACCAAAAGACATAGACTGGCTGAATGGATACAAGAACAAGACCGGTATATATGCTGTCCACAAGAGACCCACTTCAGACCTAGGGACACGTACAGACTGACAGGAGATGGGAAAAGATATTCCATGCAAATGGAAATGAAAAGCAAGCTGGAGTAGCAACTCTCATATCAGACAGAATACACTTTAAAATAAAGACTATTACAAGAGACAAAGAAGGACACTACATAATGATCAAGGGATCAATCCAAGAAGAAAATATAACAGTTGTAAATATTTATGCACCCAGCATAGGAGTGCCATAGTACATAAGGCAAATGCTAACAGCCATAAAAGGGGAAATCGACAGTAACACAATCATAGTTGGGGACTTTTCACACCCCACTTTCACCAATGGACAGATCGTCCAAAATGAAAATAAATAAGGAAACAGAAGCTTTAAATGACACATTAAACAACATGGACTTAATTGATATTTATAGGACATTGCATTCAAAAACAACAGAATATGCTTTCTTCTCAAGTGCTCATGGAACATTCTCCAGGATAGATCATATCTTGGGTAAAAAAATCAAGCCTTGGTAAATTCAAGAAAATTGAAATCGTGTCATGTTTCTTTTCTGACCACAACATTATAAGACTACATATCAATTACAGGAAAATAAATGTAAAAAATACAAATACGTGGAGGCCACACAATACACTACTAAATAACCAAGAGATCACTGAAGAAATCAAAGAGGAAATCAAAAAATACCTAGAAACAAATGACAATGAAAACACGATGACCCAAAACCTATGGGATGCAGCAAAAGCAGTTCTAAGAGGGAAGTTTATAGCAATACAGTCCTACCTCAAGAAACAAGAAACATCTCAAATAAACAACCTAACCTTACACCTAAATCAATTAGAGAAAGAAGACCAAAAAAACCCCCAAAGTTAGCAGAAGGAAGGAAATCATAAAGATCAGATCAGAAATAAATGAAAAAGAAGTGAAGGAGACAATAGCAAAGATCAATAAAACTAAAAGATGGTTCTTTGAGAAGATAAACAAAATTGATCAACCATTAGCCAGACTCATCAAGAAAGAAAGGGAAAAGACCAAAATCAATAGAAAAAGAAATGAAAAAGAAGAAACAACTGACACTGCAGAAATACAGAGGATCATGAGAGATTACTGCAAGCAACTATATGCCAATAAAATGGACAACCTGGAAGAGACGGACAAATTCTTAGAAAAGCACAGCCTTCCAAGACTGAACCAGGAAGAAATAGAAAATATAAACAGACCAATCACAAGCACTGAAATTAAAAGTGTGATCAAAAATCTTCCAACAAACAGAAGTCCAGGACCAGATGGCTTCACAGGCGAATTCTGTCAAACATTTAGAGAAGAGCTAACACCTATCCTTCTCAAACTCTTCCAAAATATAGCAGAGGGAGGAACACTCCCAAACTCATTCTATGAGGCCACCATCACCCTGATACCAAAACCAGACAAAGATGTCACAGAAAAAGAAAACTACACGCCAATATCACTGATGAACATAGATGCAAAAAAATACTAGCAAACGGAATACCACTGCACATTGAAAGGATCATACACCATGATCAAGTGGGGTTTATCCCAGGAATGCAATGATTCTTCAATATACACAAATCAATCAATGTGATACACCATATTAACAAACTGAAGAATAAAAACCATATGATCATCTCAATAGATGCAGGAAAAGCTTTTGACAAAATTCAGCATCGATTTCTGATAAAATCCCTCCAGCAAGTGGGCACAGAGGGAACTTATGTAAACATAATAAAGGCCATCTATGGCAAACCCACAGCCAACATCGTTCTCAATGGTGAAAAACGGAAACCATTTTCACTAAGATCAGGAACAAGACAAGGTTGTTCACTCTCACCACTATTCAACATAGTTTTGGAAGTTTTAGCCACAGCAATCAGAGAAGAAAAGGAAATAAAAGGAATCCAAATCAGGAGAGAAGAGCTAAAACTGTCACTGTTAGCAGATGACATGATAGTATACATAGAGAATCCTAAAGATGCTACCAGAAAACTACTAGAGCTAATCAATAAATTTGGCAAAGTAGCAGAATACAAAATTAATGCACAGGAATCTCTTGCATTCCTATACACTAATGATGAAAAATCTGAAAGAGAAATTAAGGAAACAGTTCCATTTACCATTGCAACAAAAAGAATAAAATACTTAGGAATAAACCTACCTAAGGAGACAAAAGACCTGCAGAAAACTGTAAGACACTGATGAAAGAAATTAAAGATGATACAAGCAGATGGAGAGATATACCATGTTCTTGCATTGGAAGAATCAACATTGTGAAAATGACTCTACTACCCAAAGCAATCTACAGATTCAGTGCAATCCCTATCAAATTACCAATGGCATTTTTCACAGAACTAGAACAAAAAATGTCACAATTTGTATGGAAACACAGAAGACCCCAAATAGCCAAAGCAGTCTTGAGAAAGAAAAATGGAGCTGGAGGAATCAGGCTCCCTGACTTCAGACTATACTACAGAGCTACAGTAATCAAGACAGTAGGGTACTACTGACATATAGATCAGTGGAACAGGAGAGAAAGCCCAGAGATAAACCCACGCACATATGGTTACCTTATCTTTGATAAAGGAGGCAAGAATATACAGTGGAGAAAAGGCAGTCTCTTCAATAAGTGGTACTGGGAAAACTGGACAGCTACTTGTAAAAGAATGAAATTAGAACACTCCCTAACACCATACACAAAAATAAACTCAAAATGGATTAAAGACCTAAAGGTAAGGCCAGGTAGTATAAAACTCTTAGAGGAAAACATAGACAGAACACTCTTATGACATAAATCACAGCAAGATCCTTTTTGACCCACCTCCTAGAGAGAGAAATAAAAACAAAAATAAACAAATGGGTCCTAATGAAACTTAAATCTTTTGCACAGCAAAGGAAACCGTAAACTAGATGAAAAAGACAAACCTCAGAATGGGAGAAAATATTTGCAAACGAAGCAACTGACTAAGGATTAATCTCCAAAATATGCAAGGAGCTCATGCAACTCAATATCAAAAACACAAACAACCCAATCGAAAAGTGGGCAGAAGACCTAAATAGACATTTCTCCAAAGAAGATATACAGACTGCCAACAAACACATGAAAGGATGATCAACATCACTAATCATTAGAGAAATGCAAATCAAAACTACATTGAGGTATTATCTCACACCAGTCAGAATGGCCATCATCAAAAAGTCTACAAACAATAAATGATGGAGAGGGTATAGAGAAAAGGGAACCCTCTTGCACCGTTGGTGGGAATGTAGATTGATACAGCCACTATGGAGAACAGTATGGAGGTTCCTTAAAAAACTAAAAATAGAACTCCCATATGACCTGGCACTCCCACTACTGGGCATATACCCTGAGAAAACTGTAATTCAAAAGGAGTCATGTACCACAATGTTCGTTGCAGCTCTATTTACAATAGCTAGGACATGGAAGCAACCTAAGTGTCCATCCACAGATGAATGGATAAAGAAGACGTGGCACATATATATAATGGAATATGATTCAGCCATAAAAATAAATGAAATTGAGTTATTTGTAGTGATGTGGATGGACCTAGAGTCAGTCATACAGCGTGAAGTAAGTCAGACAGAGAAAAACAAATGCCGTATGCCAACACATGTATATGGAATCTAAAAAAAAACAAAAAAATGGTCTGAAGAACCTAAGGGCAGGACAGGAATAAAGACACAGATGTAGAGAATGGACTTGAGGACACGGGGACGGGGAATGGTAAGCTGGGACGAAGTGAGAGAGTGGCATGGACATATATACACTACCAAATGTAAAAAAGATAGCTAGTGGGAAGCAGCCACATAGCACAGGTAGATCACCTGGGTGCTTTGTGACCACCTAGAGGGATAGGAGGGTGGGAGGGAGGTGCAAGAGGGAGAGAATATGGGCATATATGTATACGTATAGCTGATTCCCTTTGTTATAAAGCAGAAACTAACACACCATTGCAAAGCAATTATACTCCAAAAAAGATGTTAAAAAAATTTTTTTTCCTAATTCTTTCTTTCCCATTTTTGGCAATAAGCCATGATTTCTTGAACTGGAACCAGAACTTCACTATCAACCTCTTTTGATAGTTTGGTCAAGTAATTGTTTGAATAGACTAGTGGTTTTTAAGTCATTAAGGCAGGTTAATCACCTATGAATAAGTAATTATTTTTATGGACACAAATATGGTAGCACATGGAAAAACAGATCATTGTTATAATGGAAGCCTTAAAATAATTAAGCCTCAACTATATATGTTCATAAAAATGGCAAAGATAATCCAAGAGATAAACACTTCAGAAGTCATCTGATATGTTTACATGCATTTATTTGATTGTTAGAGCAGATTTTCTTCCATAATTAAAATGTTTAACATCAAATTAATTTGCATTCTCTGAGTTTCTACCGACTGATGACACAGTGAGGTCATCTAGAAATACTCACTGTTGGAGGTCAGACAGTCCAGAAATAAAACATTTATTTTATGCAGTTAACTTACTAAGTGAATAAACCACATTTGGTTAATTGAGAACTATCTTCAAGCAGGAAAAAAAATACAAAAGCATGGAAGCTGCACGCACAAAATGCATAAATACCCAAGCCTTTGCAACACATCGTGATAATTATTTCATTGTGTATATAAAATATTTGCTAAGTTAAGTTGTTCAGATTCTCAAACCATATAATGTGAAATCTATTGTAGCTGTACTGAGAAATGATGGAACTGTATGTTGACAAGTTACCTGCTCCCCTTCCTTAGGAGTTTTCCACAGGGCCATCCCTAGGATGTAGTGGGCCTCAGGCAAAATTTCTTTTGTAGAGTCTCTGTCTATAAAAAAATTTTGACTTAAAAAAGTGTTATAAAATTCATGGACCTATATGTATGGTAATTTTCAATCACGCTTCAGAGTAATGGATAAAGTAGAGCTATTTACACATTTGTTTATTGTCCAGTCGTTGCCTGTAAAGAATCTTCACAGGGTCTGGTACCTAGGTGCTGTTTCTTCTTGTTCTTTATTGTCAAATGCATGGTTCCTGGCTAATTTCATATCTCCCACTATGTGAGGAAAAAGGTAGCAATACTGTTATTGTTCACAATGCATAGACCTTCTTGCCTCTGTGGTTTCTAATACCATTTATTTAAGACTGGTTACATCATTACTCATGAGTCTACATCATCCATCATGCCATGATCACTGGTTTCCCAGGACTGTCTCAAAGGTTTTGCTGTGCTTTTCTGATGATGATCACAAATGCAAGTCTTATCTAGTATATGCAGGAAATGTGAATGATAAGTTGTTTTCTGGTCATGTCAAATTTAGTGTTCAGAATTTTATAGCATAAACATAGAATGACACATCCTTCAATTATGCCTTCTCTTGAACTCTTTAGGTGGTGACCACGGCATTCCTAGAACATGATCTCTTTCAAGGTTGGCTGTACCCCTGCCTTCTACCACTTTCACCAGTGGGAAGATAGGGACAAGAAAAGTGGTCCCATTTGTATAAGAAATGTCCATCCCTTGTCCAGCATGGCTTAAGACCAGCTTAGTGGGGAATAACATCAACACATGCTGTAAGGCAAGAGACGACATGGATTGGAAGAATCTCTGGTCATAGGGGAACAAAGGGCTCGAAAACTCTTTGTGGTGTTTGGGGAGGGTAAGGCAACCCTGGGGAAGTAGCCTGACACATGATGTGGAACCTGAGGAGGAAGTGGCGTGATGGCCCTGGGTGAAGGACCCCTGCTGCCACCTTGCTCCCTTGGTGCTGTAGATTGGAGGTGGCACTCTATCCTAAAAGCTTTTGTACCAGCCCACATGCCTGGCTGCAGCCCAGGGGTTGGCAGTATCCCATCAGTATCCCAGAGCACCGGACTTGTCTTGTGTCCCTCAGAAATGTGGGTTTCCCCAAATCAGCATGTCAGCACTACTCCAGGGGCCCAATCTCATTCGTACTCTCACGGCTTCATTAAAGAAATACTCTGCTAGCTAGGAGTATTTTCCTCCTGAAGGCTCTTTGGGGCATCTGGTTTACCCCTTGCATGGGGTAGCGGTTTAGACAGCACTTGAAGGGGAGAAATGGAGACTGGGGCCCACAAGCGTCTTTATCTGACCTGAGTCTTCCTGTCTGATCACACCAGAGGGGAACTTAGAATATTTCTTGGAATGTTCTTTAAGCCGTAGGACTCCTGAGGAGCAGGCGCAGGACAGGGTCTCTGCTTGTCTGGGTTTAAGGGCAGTATGGGATTTCCTCATAGCTTCTCTTTTGAATTTCTCTCTCTAGCAGTTGCCTCATACAAGGGTTTGTTCTTAAATTGCTGGTAAGTTACTACTAAAGTGCCCTCTTCCATGTCCCAGTAGTTAACCTGTAAAGATGTGTTTTTAGGACATCTCTTTACAGTGGAGATGAAGAACTCTAAGCTTTTAAGAGCACGTGACACATTCTTCAAAAGTGAATGAAAATTCTTAAGCATTCACATAAGGTTTAATAGTCCATCTACATTTCAGAGCAGTGGACCAAGCTCTGAGGAGAAACTTTTGGCTCGTAGATGCCTCACACAGAGAAAACACTCATGGAAATTGGGGCCATTATTATTGCTTACTCTGTTTTCATTTAACCTGATGAAAGCAGAACAGCTTGTCACTTCAGTAGGAAAAAAAATGGAATGTATGAATTTTGTGGACGCTTCAAGAGTTGCAAGTTAAGAATAGTAATGTAAATCTATTTTTTAATGTCTGGTCCCATTCAAAGAACAATGAAAGGTAGTGGAAGTCTCTTCGTCTTTTTGTACTTAGAAGAAACAGATATGAAAAACTGCTATTCTAAAGCCATAGATCAAACACTGTAGTTTAAGAACTTTAGAATGACAATAATTAGAAAGAAATGCATGTTTTATGGAAAAAAGAAATAAAGTGCTTTTTATTTCTTTGGTGTTGCTATGGAGAAAAGATGTGGTAATGCTCACAGGGTGGAACTTTATTCTTGTTCTGAAGCATAGAAAAATTCCTGACTTCAATTTAGTTTTAACTGATTTATTCTGCTTTTCTATTTTCTTCCTTCTGTTCCCCCTCCCCCCTTCCTCTTCTCCTTCTTCTTCCTCCTCCTTTTCTTTCTTCTTCTTTTTTGGTACCCTTCCTTCACATTTGTGGACATTCTGTCAAAACACTTTTGTATCTAAATAGATCACCTCCTCCAGAAGTTATTATTTAAATTTACTCTGGAGAAAAATTACTTGATTCTCTTCCAAAATAGGGACTCCTGGGGAAACCATCTGCTCTAAGAGAAGTAGGTGTTTCAGGTAGAACAATGGGTCTGATGCAGACTCTGTCCACCATTTGAAAATCCTTGAGATAATAAATAATCTGTCTTGGTTTTAGGGACGATACATTCTTGATCGCTTTGCTTATTCTTATGACTATTAAAAAAATAAAAAGCTACTCCTATGTAGCTGAGATAAAGAATAATGTAGATCCATATTTGCAACGAAGGAAAGAGCACCAGAGAGATTAATGAGAAAAGTTAGGTGCAACAAGATCCTGATTATTTAAATATAAAGAGAAAATATACATATATATCTTTTATATTTTTTCCTGGAAGAATACATAAGAAAACTTTGACCATGGTTATCATCAGAGTAGTGTTCGGAGAAGTGGGAAAAGGCTAACTTCTTTAATTTCCATTTAAAACCTTTTTGCATCATTTGAATTCCCTTACTATGCTCCATTATGTGATAGGCAAAATTCTAACGTGGACCCAAGATTTACCACCTCCCTGGAGGACACACCATGCATAATCCCCAGATCTGTGAATATGATAGATTTTACTCTTGCGATTTTATTATGTTACATGGTGTAATTTACTTTAAGAGAGGTTATCTAGGTGGTCCTGACCTAATCACAGGAGGACCTATAAAGCCTGAGAGGGTTTTTTTGCTGCACGAAGAAGAAGCAGCAGTCAGAGATTCAAAGCACACTAAAGAATTGGATGTGCCATTGCTGGCTTGAAGTTGGAGGGGACTCCATGGTAAGGAATGTGAGTAGCCTCTAGGAGCTGAGAGCAGTCCCGGGTTGACAGTCAGCAAGGAAGTGGGGACTTCCATGCTACAACTGAATGCAGGGAACTGAATTCTGCTAAAAGGAATGTGCTTGGAAGCAAATTTTCCCCAGAGCCTCCAGATGAGATATCTTGATTTCAGCCTTGTGATACAGTACGTTGAACCCAGCCATGTACAGCAGGGATTATCTGGGCATTAGGATTATGGACCATTTCCCCTGACTTAATAATTGTTTAATTAAATAAAAAATCTTAGGAAGTATTATTTTAAAAAACCAACTCTTAGTGTAAGGAGACCATGTACTCGTTCAAAGTTGGATGTAAAGTTACTTTACCTAAAGTAAGTCAAATTTTCTCATTGATTTCTATTGTGTATTTTTAATTATTCATTCCTGTCTCATCCTAGCAAAGATACGATATAACAGAAAGTAGTGATGTGGTTCCATGAGAGAAAAATTCCCTAAAATTCAACAAACAAACCAAAGTCCCCAAACAAAATGAATTTGAAAACTTTTGGCAAGAGAGTGACTAAACAAGCAGTTTATTCCAGGGCATATTGGAATTGCAGGAGGGAAGGGCATGTCTTTTTGGTTTGCAGTGAACCAGTGAACCCAGTACCTTCACAAGTCTTGGTATACAGTATGTGCTTAATACTTACTTGCGAATTAAAACAAATGAATGTTCTTGCTGTCAGTGTTGCGTTTTTAAAGACTATAGGTTTTCTTCCACTCAGAGTCTCCCTTCCACCATTTTGTTTCACACTTTAGAACAGAGAAATCTCCACTCTTGTGTATTCTTTACACCCACACAACTGTACCTTGTACTGTTTAGATTCCTTCTATCTCCATTCTGGAAATTTATGGTATGTTACACAGCAGAGCTACAGGAACTCCATTAACTATCTTGTGTGACTGTTTCTCAAATAACAGTTTCCTTAAGGCTGAAGATTTATTTTTCTTGCAGATTATTTGTTCCCTCTTGCTTTGTTTCTGTAAATTCTAATTCGTTATGTAGGGGGCTCCCAGCACTTTCCCCTTGCTCAATAGATAGAAAGTTCCCAGATGGCAAAGACTCTTCTCTTGTCAGTCTTATCCACAGACCCAGCACAGGGCCTGGCACATATAGATGCCCAATAAATGTTAATAAAATGGATACCTTTATTGGGGAAATGTTTCTAGCAGATAAAAACACCCTGCAGTTATTGGTTAATTCAGGCCTAACTACTTCTGTTTAATCTCTGAAAAGTCTAGCTATAAGGTAGTTGGAAAATATCTTTTGGTCTCTGACAATAAAAAGAGTGATAGTAGAAAGAAAAAAGAGAACTAAAGAGATAATGGAAGTACACCCAAGGTACATCAGTCTTCCTTTCTCTGGTTAATTTTTGGGGCACTCCCATAAGCTAAGATATTCCTTTTCTCCATCCATACTGAGAGGGAAGGGGTGGGCTTCCTTTTATTATGTAGGAATTGAAAATTATTGATTTAAAGTTCCTAGGACATTTGATTTTTCACATAAGGGCACATTCCTCAGAATACACTGCCTTTCTCTGCATGTCATTGGGGTTCTGGATACGATTAACCTGCACTGGACCTTGGAGAACACAGCTAATCCATGTGCTTCCATAGAGCTTAAAGTGGTTGCAAGCATCAAGTTTCTCCTTAACAAAGGACATCTTGCCCCTTGTGCTAAATCGGTATCAGTTTTTTTTTTCCCGAACTCTGAGCTCTGAAGTCTCCATTTAGCATCCAGAAAATTGAGCTGTGTTCTTTTCCTTTAGTACCTCATTACTAACAATAAAGAGTTGAAGAATGCGAGTGTCGGCTGGCCATTTTGCTATGAAATACGGCAGAGCAGGGTGCAGACTTGCTTTTTGTCATCTGTAGGACCTCCAGGTTATTGATAGGAGTAGGTATTTTTCTACTGGAACATAGAAATGGAATAGTCACATTATATGCTCAGTTTACCCCAACAAAATACCAATCCCGTTGGCATCCAGGGGCTCTGCAGGTAACCCACAGGTAGGTAGTGCTGCTAATAACAGGAAGTGGTGCTATCCCGTTAGAGAACATATAACCACCTTTCAGTGTGATTGGTGACTGTCTCCTCAGTGCATTGACTATGCAGCATTAACAGGAATCTTCACAAATGCAGTAGGTGGCAAGAGAAAATTTCTTACAAGTTCCAGCAAGGGTATTTTTGCATTTTCTATTTCCCTAAGAAAAATTTTGTGCTTTTGCTCAAGGCAAATCCAATCCTGTTAGTGGCTTTCTATTCCCATGTCTGTGCCTCCAGGTGGGGAAGGAAAACCCAAGAGTGTTCACTTACAGACCAGGGGTCAGAAACTGATGGCCTGTGCCGAGGCTACATGCCAGCAGACAGTTCCACTTGGCTCAAACAGTGATTAAAATGATTTGAGCTAGTTGCCAGAAATTAAAAGCCAGGAGATTTTCATGTAAAAAAGAAATCTGAATTTTGGCTCTTCTTAAAAGAAGTTGAAGCTTTGGCAACACCAGGCCTGACTTCTCACATGGCAAATGGAGTTGGGTGGTAGATGGCAGTTTACCACAATTCAGGGTGGCTCCTAGAATGTACCGTCGCTTTCTGGGAATTAGCAAATGCGCCACCTTCAGACTGGTGAAGGACGAAGGTGTCCCCTAAGAGAGGTCACGGCCCACTTGTAACTGCCCTGCCACAGTTGCTGCCACCACCTCGAACCATGTTACTTCTATGTGAGCCCTTCAGGCATTTGAGTCTGTGACCACTGCCTAAGCCCTTGGAAGAAGCCACTGACTGCAGCATACATCCTGATGAACGAGGGCTGGCCTGGAGGGTTTTCTTTGATTGCTTGCCCACGGAAATGGAGGCACCAGCATTTGCTTGATGTACCTCCTCTTTCACCTTGAGAAGACAGCTGGACGATTTTGCAGGAATCATCTTCCAAGGCCAGGTCTCCATATCGTCACGGTTCACCTTACTTCCCAAACACCCACACGTCTCCCACCCCATGCTGATTTGCCATTTGCTCGTATTTTCAGCCTATGAGAGGATGTGTCCAGGCAGGATAAAGCAGCTTCTCCAGCATGACACAGGAATCTGACTCCTTTAACTTGGAGAGTTTGAGGCAGACTTCTTGTGCCATCTTTGAATTAGCTGATTCTAGTATCTATCTCTGTTGACAGCTAGCGCTTATTAAACTGTGCCCCACAGTGAACCCTGCAGCCACTGACAATAGACAGTGCCAAGGATCTGAGAAGCCCCTCTGTGGCCTCAGCAGACCCGAATAATAGTCTCTCTGTGGCTCCCCAAGAATTGTGAGCTGTTTTTTCTTAGCATTAGTATGACAATCATTAAAATCATTTACAAAGTGCAGCTCTATGTGATGCTGTATACGGCGCGATAAAACGAAGTTAATACCGTGCCATCAGAGAGCTTATAAAGTGATTTATCGTGAAGCACAGTTGGGTGATACAATTAGGAGTCCTGTTTTGGCAGTAGCATGGATTTCAGAGTGGGGTTGAGCACTGACTCTGGCACTCAATAGTTACATGAACTTGGACAAGTCTTTTAACTCTGTGACCTTCAAGGGAAAAATAGTTAAATTGTAACATGATGAGTGAGAACTTAGAGTGGTTAAGAACTCAGGAGTTCCCTCGCTCCCCTCATCAAAACTCTCAGGTATAAAAACAGTACCTTTCTAATAGGATTCATTTGATTAAACGAGATAATGTTTGTGTCTAGCATTTGGTAGGTACACAGTACTCCTGACCATTGGCGTGCCCAGCCTGGCATAAAGTAAGATATCAGAAATGTTGTTCTCTCTCCCCCATGCTTGTGTCTTCCTGCTTTGGGCGCTACGAATTTCCAGGTGGGAAGGACAGATGGTTGTACTGCTCAATAAATATTTACTGAATTGGTTTTACAGTGGAAAGTCTTTAAGAGTACGAATATCAAGCTGTCTTGCTAGAGGTGTAGCTTCGTAATTGGGGCAGTTTGTGTGGAGAGTTAAAGATAATTTTAGAGTTGCAAATACTACAGGATAGTGCAATGGTTAAAACAAAAGTAAGAAGAATGTATCTTTAATAATGTGAGTTACTGCCTGTTCCCTTTAGGAATGAGGTCCTGGCTGCAGAAGTCTCTATTTCAACACCCAGATCAAGCAGAATACAAAGGTTCAGTGCCAGTTTCATCTGAAACTTGTTTTGCAGTGTCACAGTCTTGCAGTCTTAGGAAAAGACTTGTGGTTGCTATGGAACTGTTAATAATGATTGCCACCCTTACCTCAATTCCTCATACTCCTAATCTCTAACATAAAATCACTTAAACTTGGGCTGTAGGGCAGTAAACAAACTTTTGAGCAAGAATTAACTGGGTTTGGGCATTAGTGTCTTAATGTAGGAAATGACTTTCATTATAACCTTTACTTATACTAGTGGCTTGGCTATGTCAAAGGAGCTTCTAGTTTCCTGATAGTGAACTGAAACGCAGGAGGTTGAAACCTTGTTCTTCTGCATGAGCATTGCTAAAAGCAGAAACATTTTGGGCTTTCATCTTACAATAAATGTAAGAAAAAAATATTTATTTTGTGCAGAACTGGCCTTAGTGTGGGTCTTTTATTTTCACGTATAAAAAGAAATTCAACCACGTACTAGATTCGTAAATGGAAGGAGAAAGAAGAAAATATTCCTGTTGAAATATATATGTCTATATATTTTAAAAATAAAATCTCATGGAAAAATGACATCGTTGCTCTATTTCTGTGAGATCTGTGACCTGTGTAATAGACACTTCTTGTTCCTGAATTATATTTCTAAGATAACGATCTCAGTGCTTATTAATGTATAATCTTTGGGGGAAAACTAATCCAGTTCTTGAGCTCCAGGCACATAAAGTTAGGAATGGGTTATTGGGTGGGTATGAAGAAGACTGGGGACTTTGTAGCCTCACCAGTATGCAAATATTTCAACAATAAACAGAATAACTAGTTTGATTTCCACAACTGCTGCTCTCTCTAATCCCTACAGTATGTGTTTTCCAACAATTAGCTGGCTTAATTCTCTGTTCCATTGGTTAGGATTTTAATGTTTCAAATGAGGAACAGAGAATAAATGTCTGTCAGTCAAATCTAAAAAGATGCCTTTTTAGATAGTTTCTAGGAACAAATAACATAAGCATTTTTGAAAAGGAAATGTAAACCTTGCATTAGCTCTGGATGGCCCAACTCCTTGGCTGCAAAAAAGTAACAGCAACTTTGGAAAGGTTAAACAGGCATGTTCAGGGCCCTGAGTGAAATTTAGTCTTCTACCAACTGGATGGCACTGCAGAAGACAAAGGTGTATCTGTGTGAATAAACTGAACGTACGGTTCAATACATTCATGTTTGCAGGGCTATTTAAGGTATTTTAATGTCTGGTACAAAATAATAAAAATGTAGATGGAACTATCAGATTCGTCAAGCTGCTACAGTAAATTCAGATGCTCTCCAGAGCTGGTAAGGTGATGTCAAGAAAGTTAAACTTGAAGAATGAGACTTGGATTTCTAAATGAGATTGGGGAAAAAAGAAAGCAGAGTTAATAGGGGAAATCAAGAATAAAAAATCAACATTATGGCTACATTTGGAGGAGAGTTTAATAATCAGTTCTTTCTGTTGTTTTTAAAGTTTTCTGCCGAGAAACTGACATTATTATGTACTTTTTAGTTTTTGGTTTATTTATTCTTCTTTAACACAGCCATTGTTAGTTCAACAATCTAATATTTGGGGTACATTATTGCAAAGTAAGGACACAGCTGTATCAGTTATGCCATCAATACATTTGTTAATCCTATCCCTTTTGTAAGGCAAAGCATAGTTTGTTAATACTGTTTTAGATTAGCTGTATTTGTAAGGTTAGTTCTAATGAGTGGTACACAGTAAAGGTAGGGAATTTGCTCTCTGGTACAACTGTCTTTAAACTGTAATAGTTTTCTCAAAACATTACCATTCTGTAATTAAAAATAAAGCAATATTTTAGTATAATGTTAGGCAGTAGTAAAAATTACCCTGTCTGAGTAAATGTACACATACACATAAACACTAGCATGCTTTAAGAAACATATTAATATTCTGTGAAATTAATATATAAATAAAATATGACCTAGAATGAAATTACCGTTATGTACAAAAAAGGAAAACTTGACTCTTTCCCTTCCCAAACCTGTTGATTCTAACATGTTACAAACATACATTACATCCTTTGAAGTGTAAGGATTATTTCAAATTTGGAAAACATTAAAGAATAGTACGATCCAACTTCCTACAAAAGGCAGTATGTATTAATTAATTTTGAAGATTTATGTTCATTCCAATGTTAAAGAGACATCTTTTTGAACTTCCTTAGGGAAATATTTGTAATGTCTTTCATTAAGGAAAAAAATGCAGCTTTAACACAGTAAAATGTTTTTTGAGATTATTTGAAAATATTAGAAAATAAAAATATTGTGAAGATATAGCATATGATTCTAGGATAAATGAATTTCTTCAGCTTTGTTATATGAGTAAATACTTGAACTAATATCGTAAATATTTTACTTTTGAACACATGCTTTTTTCTCTTTGTCTTCATTCTCTTTGCCATTCTTTGTTTCCTGTTTCTTTTATTTTCCAACTTCTCCTTAGTTTTCTTTTTCTAATAGTCCCAACTTTTCTACATATCTTACTTCATTAGCTGAACATTATAGTCTTTCAATTTCTCCTTCATTTTCAATAAACAATGTTTTCTACTAAGTCAATAGCCAACTTTCTCTTCTACCTTTTAAGAAAAGTATTTTCTTCTTGAAATATAAAGTAGTTATCTCTTTAGCTTAAATACATATGTATATTATATATCACACACTTAAAGAATAAAGATTCACAGAATTCTATGGAAATTCAATATATTAGTGGTACGCTTATTCAGCAAGCTTATGGAATGACAAAAAATGAATCAGATTTCATGATTAGTATCTTACGTAGCCTCTGATGTTTCTGGCTTAGCCAAATTGATCAGTGATTTTTGACTGCTGCATTTCTTCTTCTGGGCAGTCTTGGAGAACTACAGAAATGGAACCTAAGAGTAAATTAGAAGTGTAGACCCTGACAGGTTGCCTTCATAGTAAATCTTGGGCACGTGTGTGCGCCTACTGTGTAGTAAATGATGACTACCTGGACAGTAACACGGTGTGAGTGGGGAGTGCTGGAGATGTACAGGAGTTTGTTTCTAGGCTCTGGTTACCCACTTAACTGAAAGCACAGGCTGGGCACAGAGCGCTGTGCCTTTAGGCGGTCTGGTCCACCTGGAGCACAGCTGGCTGCACCGGCTCCTTATCTGAGCGCTCTGCCTCGTGGGAGGTTAGCACGTAGCCTCCATCATAGCACACCTGCTGTGCCTGTTCCAAGGCCACCGACTCTTCTTCTTCATCTTCCACAATAGTCAAGTCGATGTTGCTGTCCATGGCCGAGTCACTCCCTCTTGAGGCCGCCCTCCCAGCATCCCCCTCCGTGCTCTTCCCTTCCACCAGTACACTGGTGAGGGATGCTTCCGAAAGACGCTCCGCAAATGAGCTCTCCTCGTGGTCATTCGGCACCTCACTGCTAGGCATGTCTTCTGACTTGGTCTCATTTTCTGCAGGGCTTTCTCCCTCTCGGACTTTCTTTCGACCGAAAGTGAGGGGAGAGACCTTGAAGGGGGAGCTTTTCCCTGAGGATGTTTTCTGGTGATTGGAAGTGAGAGATTTCTTAATCTTCTCTCTCCTCTCTGCAGATACGATCTTTGTCCCCAGCTTGTTCATCTTTTTCTCGATGTTCTGGCGAGAAAATGCTTTCTTGAGGCTATCCACTTTCCGGAGACTGGATCTTTTTATTTTCTCTGCCCGGCTTTCTTCCATCTTTTCCTCTGCACTGTCTTCCAGGGCCTCCTCGTCATGGGGCAATTCATCATCGGACGAGAGGTCCACTGTGTGCAGAGTTTCCTCCAGGGACTTGTTCTCGTCAGCATGCTCCTCTTCCTTCCCCTCCGCTAGGCTGGAAGCTGGCTCTTTCACAAACACACTGGCAGGGATCTCATTTTCTTCCTGAAAAGATGGACAATGTAAATTTCATGTTAATAACACATTTCACAAATAGTCCTGAACTGCTGTAATTTCTGGGTATGTGTTTTTGGCATGACAGAAACCAAAGGTCTGTGGCTTTAGTTTTCTAGAATATGAAAAGTTAATTCTAAACTGATCAAGTCATTCTGCTTAGGCTGGATAAGGCCAACGGCTGCCTGTTGGGAATATTATGAGGGCATCTGGCAAGGGCTCTATCAGTGACAGGCAGGGAGGGAAGTGGGTTGTGGGTCAGACAAGACAAGGAAGCTGCCTAGATAAAGGAGCTAAAGTAAGTTACTGTGAACCCAGAGGGCCTCTCTCTCGTAACCTCAGGCTCTATTCCTGCCAAAATCCCACTGCAAAAGGGCCTGGAGGTCAAGTTAGAAGATAAAAGATGAAGACTTCCCAGTTCTCTCCCCTGCCCCATCTTTTCCTTAAGTGTCAGGCACCAGGTAAAACCTCTATCAGGTTCCCTCCCCAAGTAGAAGTCAAAAGTAAAGGCATGGTCAACCTTGGTATCTGTTTAAAAATGCATACTAATTTTTCTAATGACCTAATTTTGGAGTAAGAGAAGCAAGGGCTAGCCTTACTGGGGACCCACTCACGAAGCCTTGTGTTTAGAATGTCCTTTGTGGGCATTATAAGGAGAGATGGTATACTACGGCCATTTCTGGAGTAGTAAGGGGGAATCTTGCTGCCAGGCGTAGCTTATCAAGCCTCTCTGTTAAATAGGGCTTCCTTGGGCAGGAGTACTTCAGCCTCCACCTAGGGTAAAGAGTGAAGAGGGAAACTCAGGAATCTGTGCCCCCTCCCCTTATTCCCAGCACACTCTTTCTCCAGCTTCTGGGTGTACAATGATCTGCCTCTCCCTCTGCCTCAGGGAGCAGAGCCTGAAAACTTGCCTCCAGAGAGTGCAAAGGGGATGGTTCTCCAGAGTAGCGAAGCAGGGAGATTTGAACTCAGACAGACTTGGGTGACACAGCATAGGAATCCCTTTGATTTTTATATTTTTCTTTAAATACAGGAAAATGAGAGCCAGCTAGCAAAGTGCCTTCCCATTTTCATTGGAAGAAATGGCACAGTGGAAAGAACGTGTGACAGGAGGCCTGAGTCTCAGTTCTTTCTGTACTGCTCAATGGCTCTGAGGCCTTCAGCAAATAACTTAATCTCCTTGTGTCTCAGTGTCTTCCAAATGTGAACAAGAGGATTTGACCCAGATTAGCAGCTTTCAAACTGCACTCCCAAGGGTATTAGGAGTTCTGCAAGAATGCCAAGGTGGGCCAGGCTCCAGAGCCCACTGCCAGCCGGGCTTCAAGCAGAGCCTCAATGTTACCTGATTATACTGTGGACTGCCCAGTAAACTTTCAGTTTGAAAAATAACTGGATTTAGTGAATTTAAAAGTCTGTGTGTTAAAAAGGGCTTCCCTGGTGGTGCAGTGGTTGAGAGTCTGCCTGCCGATGCAGGGGATACGGGTTCGTGCCCCGGTCTGGGAAGATCCCACATGCCGTGGAGCGGCTAGGCCTGTGAGCCATGGCCGCTGAGCCTGCGCGGCCGGAGCCTGTGCTCCGCAACAGGAAAGGTCACGACAGTGAGAGGCCTGCGTACCGCAAAAAGAAAACAAAAGTCTGTGTGTTAAAAAAAATAATAATAAATTAAATAAATAAAAGCTCAAAACAAACAAACAAAAAGTCTATTTGGGAGCTAAACTTCATGCAAAGTTTATGTTAATGGTAAGAACTTCCCCTATTGTTTTGCAATTTTGATTGACTGAAAAGTCAATAAAATTGGGGTAGTGATCAAAAATATGTTCTAAGTGTATACCTGTATACTTTCAACTTCTCACTACAAAGACTAAGTGAACAATGTTTTAATATAGAGAAACTTAAAAATCCCTCTCCTTATTAATCACCAAATAGTATAATTACAATACTCTCTGAAAAGATACAGCCCCATGTCCCCCGCTTACACACACATACTCATAACAGAGTATGAGTTCCATAAATTGGTTAGAAACAAAGTCTTGGGTAGAGTAAAAAGCAGCACGTCTGGTTAAATAGAATCCTTGGTAGAGTTAAGAAATCCCAAATTCTGTTTCCCAGAGCTTACTTCCATTTTGAATATCACAGAATGTCAGAAACACAGTATAAAAGATAAAGTAAAAACTTGAAATTTGCACGGGATTCCCACGAATAACTTATGACACGGACCTTTACAGAGAGCAACTCTGCCACGCTTCAAGTCTTGACTTGCCTCTTTTTCGTTGGCGTGTATTCCCTGTGAGGGTGGGTACTTGTGTCTCTTGTTCACTGTTAAGCCCCGTGACTAGAGTAGTTCCCGACAGCTCAGCAGTTATTTGTTGAATGAGTGCATGTTGAGGAGGCTTTCTAAGACAGCCCTGAGGGTGGCTAGAGTGGAGACTGCCCCTGTGTCGGGCGCTGCAAAAGAATGGACTTAGTTCTGTGTCTAGAAGGACATTTGCTGACTGCTGCTGCCACTGGGAAAAGAGGAGAACCAGGCCTAAGGGGCTCAGCAGTTTCCATTTTTAAGGAAGGATTTTATTCTCAGTGGATGAGCATTACTAAAAGAGGGGCAGACTGCAGAAATAGCTAGGGCTCTGATGTTTAGTCCAGAAGCAAAATTACTTCTGGGGTTTGACAAGAGGGTTGGGAAGGTTTGACAGGAGTTGCTTGCAGGAAAGGAAGAAACCAAGAGCTCAGTAAAACGTTATTAAAAGTCCTCAGTAAAGGGCTTCCCTGGTGGTGCAGTGGTTGAGAGTCCGCCTGCTGATGCAGGGGACACGGGTTCGTGCCCCGGTCCGGGAAGATCCCACATGCCGCAGAGCGGCTGGGCCCATGAGCCATGGCCGCTGAGCCTGGATGTCCGGAGCCTGTGCTCTGCAATAGGAGAGGCCACAACAGTGAGAGGCCTGCGTACCGCAAAAAAAAAAAAAAAAAAAATCCTCAGTAAAGAAGGCAGAAAGTCAGGTGGAAAATTAAAAATAAGCCTTGGTTACTAGAGGAGAGGTACATTTTGTGTAGTATAATCTCAGGTTAATCAAAGGTTTACCTTTGATTACTGATTACCCTGATAACTTCCCTTTCTTCAACCTCAACAAAAAATGTCCATATTAACTGTACTTCTAAAAGAATTAAACCAATAATATTGCATTTTTAATGCAGTGTAAATTTTATTGTTAAAACAGCACAGTTACTGTTGAGTCTTAGACTCTTGTCTCTCTCACTATGTGTCCTTTGAGGACAGGTTTGGGAAAAGTGCATTATCAGGTGAATCAGAAGTGATCTGTTGGTAGATCACACCGCATACATGAGGGCAGTCGAGAGATGGCGGGAAACCCAATTGAGCTCTTTCAGACAATGTTGGGGAAATTTATATAAGAACTCTTTGATGCCAACTATGAAAATAAACCCAGCAGGAACAGACATAATCCAGAATGAGTTGGATGTGTCTTAATACAACTGGAAACAAGTGCGATATGCCTTTTTGGCCAACTGCTATGCTTCTGCTGTCATTTTTATTAATCAAGCAGTATTTTGGGTTATGTCTACTGGACAGTGTTTATTTTGTGACTTCTTATAGTTCTACTCTGAAGGTAAGCAAGCCCTTTCCCTTCACATAGAAATTTGTGAATGTCCAAGTACATGTGGGAATTACATTTCCAAAATGTTTGTTTAGAAGCAGAAAAATGCTGACACTCTTCAAAATCTCTATTCTTTAGTAAAATGTAGACATGGCATTTGACTATAAAGGAACGATTATAGTGGTGGAAATTCAACTTGAACTTCAGACAGTGGCTCCTCTGTAACTGCAGTGTCCCCCAGGTGTCCAGTCTTACTTGCTCATGTGTCCTCCTTCAGTCCAATTACACATACCTTATGGAAACACTTGATATTTCACCTGCCTACAGGTGAGGTGATACTTCTGCCTTCAGCCTCCTGTTGTAATGTTTTTGATCTGCTTTCTCTTACAGATTCTAAGACTGATGGCTCTTTCAAGGGGGAGGATCAAATATACATCCTCAATTCCATCACCACTTAACTATGCTAGTTACCCATGTATCCACTTGGGGTTTGTAACTCCTTAACATGGCATTAAGAATCCCTTGTGAGTTGCATTGCTTCCTTGGAGAGTTGTACCCAGGAGAGGCCCCCAGCTGCAGCTGACTATTTGCCCTATAGAGTTTTTTTTTAAGTTTTTTTAACATCTTTATTGGAGTATAATTGCTTTACAATGGTGTGTCAGTTTCTGCTTTGTAACAAAGTGAATCAGCTATACATATACATATGTTCCCATATCTCTTCCCTTTTGCGTCTCCCTCCCTCCCACCCTCCCTATCCCACCCCTCCAGGTGGTCACAAAGCACCGAGCTGATCTCCCTGTGCTATGCGGCTGCTTCCCACTAGCTATCTATTTTACGTTTGGTAGTGTATATATGTCCATGCCTCTTTCTCCAGATTTATTTTCAAAAAGGTACGTAGCCCCACCGATGCAGCTGCTCCTGGTTCTGACCTTTCACAAGGACCCTTAGGGGTTTTTAAAAGGAAGGGAGGGCTTCCCTGGTGGCGCAGTGGTTGAGAGTCCGCCTGCCGATGCGGGGGATGCGGGTTCGTGCCCCGGTCCGGGAAGATCCCACATGCTGCGGAGCGGCTGGGCCCGTGAGCCATGGCCGCTGAGCCTGCGCGTCCGGAGCCTGTGCTCCGCAATGGGAGAGGCCACAACAGTGAGAGGCCCACGTACCGCAAAAAAAAAAAAAAAAAGGGAAGGGAGAATTAATCAGTACACTTCTAACATATATGAATGATATACTTGCACCATAAAAGAGACAAGGAATGGAAAGAACTCTTGAGAAAGTGGCATTTTTTCCTTGCACTTTCGCTTGTTTGCCGTTTATACTGATTCTTGTGACTAACAGTCTCAAGTCTTGCGTGCAGATATCAACACAGAGAAACTGGCCAACATGCTGGGTACTTCTTGGGTTGATGCTCATGGAAGCAAATCTTCTTTGCACATAGATACACACACTTTAAAAGAGGAGACTCTATGACTAGCATTAGAAAAGGAAGCTACAGTAAGTCATTTAAAAGCTTGAACAGGCAGTTTGCTCTCCTGTCACTAACTTATCATCCCCGTTGTTAGAAGAAAATAACAAAGGCTGTTACATTCCCACAGGGATGTGGTGGCATGGTAGAGGGATATGAGGACCATAAATTTGTGTCCGTGGAATGTTTTATCCAATAATCTCTAAATACTAGTTATGAAAATGGAACTGTGCTCACCTGACATTCTGATTTATGGGTCTCTTTTACACATTGATGGTTTTCTCCAGTTTGTGTTTCTGAGGTATAGATTGCCAAGTGGATAAAGCCATTGATTAGAAATGTACCCCTAAGGCAGCTGTTGGTGGAATCAGCAAGTCATAAGAATAAAATGCATTAGTTATAATCCCTGAGCAGTCTTTCACATTCCCGAGGATTTAAAAGTTTCATTATTTTCCAGTGTTATAGAGGGTTCAGTTCTTTTTTAAGATCACACTGCTTAGGTGTTCTTTGTTGCATACACACAAAAAACACAAAACAAAACAAAAAACAAACCACACTGAATTATTTAAAAGCTATTGTAGAAAACCCAGTAAATATGAACTTTGCCATAGTTGGATTATAGTGTTTATTTTCACTCATTTCATAATTCAACTGTATAATTTCTATTATTAATAAAATGAAACCTTGCTAGTCACTTTGTTTCTCAGGGCCTCTGCTCCTTTGATATAAAATGAGGTTAACCTAGATGATTGTTGAGGTGCTTTCCAGCTCTAAAATACTTGATTCTGTGATATTAACCTAAATCCCATGAAAACTAGTCTAACAGATTGCAAAAGTGATCTCACAGTGTACAAATGCCAAACATGCTTTGTTTCATGCAAGAATCAAAACTATAGGACCTGAGTTGCATTGGCGAACACTTTTCATGTGTTCAATTCAAACAGATATGGATTACAAAACAACAGAAGGGGCAACATTCACCTGGAAGGGCTGCATCTGAGATAGAGTCTCGTTTTGTAATTTGTGAGAGAAGTAATGATTCTTTTGAAGAAATACCGACAATAATCAGTTATTCATTTAAAGTGCCTGAGGCAGTGCTGACATTCAATAAGTGTAAATAGTAACAATAAGAACTAGTATTTTGTTTATCTCATAAACTAAAGGGCACCGGATAAGTAGCACATCAAAACCAGTATCCCATTATGGGAATATTAATCAATGTGATACAAACATCGTGAGCTGTCATATAAAGGTGACTGTGGTTATCTATATGCCCATTTCTTCTAAGTCTGTACTAATTTAGCAATTTTCAGAGCAGTGGCTTTGGATAAATACAGTCTTTAAAAAAATTAATTTAAAAATAGTCTGAAGATGTTATACTTTTAGCACCTTTCTAAAATTCTGTTCTCATCAAAGGAACCCAAATGATGAATATTTGAACACATGTATAGGCTTGATTCTCCATGAATGTAGCCACAGCAAACATCTAACTTCTACTCTTTTCACCCAGTTTCACAATTTCATGTGGATGAAAGTGTAAACTGTCCATGAGTACTCTCATTTTGTTCCCTGGATTTGAAATCATTCTGAAACTGCTTTGTCAAGTAATCATTACTAGAACTTTAAGAGGCCTTAAGTGGGCATCACACCCTCAGTGCCAGTTACCTGTGAAATTCTAGTCTCTTCAAACAACAGAGAAAACTTCCTCTTAACTGTAAATTCACTGATTTTTGTACAAATTTTATTTTTAGTAAAAGATACATATGCACTTACAGGCAAAGAATTAGTCTTATTGGTCTTTAGCATTTTCTTTTTGATCAGCAACCTCTCTGAGTCTTATTATCATTTATACTGGCTCCTGTTACAGTATTTTGAATTCAAACATTGATCTTAAGCCATTATTTAAAAAAAATATTAAAAGGGAAGCTGCTAAGTTTAACAAGGATTTTACAATTTATTTTATTGCTCAAAAGGAGATGAATTTTCTCCAGTTTTAGATTCTACTGGTTATAATTTGAAGTAATTGCTAAGACATGAGAGGCTTAACAGCTACAACAATGTTGTAAGTTTAGCACAGAATTAGATAAATAAATGACATATTTTAAACAGGACAAATTTCAGAATTAAAAAAAATGCTAATGTGTATCTAGTGTTACTAGCATCTAGTAGATCAACCAACCAACCAACCAACCAACCAACCAACCAACCAAAAAGCACCTGCAGATTTTGGAAAACACAACAGGACTTTACAAACTGGAAACATAATCTTCTAAACACTATAGGAGTGAATATGATCCAGTCAGGTGACAGATTTTCGTTCTTCAATCTCCTATTTTTACATTAATTCTTTTTGTCTTAAACTAGAAAACCAGTGGATTTAGTAAGGGAAAGTCTAGCATAGGGGTCCAAGTGGACTGAAAGTGACAAACAACTTAGAGACCTGGTACATTATCCGCCCTCCTCACTCTGCAGGTCTAGAAAACATCTACCCTGTGCCCCACTGTGAAGACTGTGCTGCTACTAGAAAGGTCTATTTAGAGTAGGCCCTTTGGGCAGAGTCCTGTGCTTTTAAAGGGCTTTGCTTTCCTTTGCTCTGGGAGTGATGTAATATTGATTTCAACTCGGTAGTTATCATACAATGTATGGCAGGGAGTGGGAGTGTATGTATGTGTGTGTGTGTGTGTGTGTGTGTGTGTGTTTAGCTTTTAATAAATCCCAACTAAAAAAGCAAAAGCATAGCTGTTTGAAGATCCTGGGCAGGGTGAGATCAGTTTTTACTAAAAAGCCATATTTCTAACCAAGCACAAGTATAGCCTCCTCTCCATGCAAATGCATTGCAGATCCACCCAGGAAGAGCTTCAGTTCTTTGAGCTTACACCACGACAGTCGCTAACCATTTAAAATATGTTATTCCATTTATTCCTCACCCTATGCAAGAGATATGAGGGAAGAAGCATTAATGTTTAAGAGCGCACACTTTGGAGTCAATTAAATATGAGTTGAAATCCCAGCTTCACCACTGCCTACTAAATAGTTTCAGACAAGATGTAAGTATCTCTGAATCTCAGCATCCTCATCTGTAAATTGGTGCAGTTGAGATAAACTACAGAAAGATACTTAGCAGAGTATGCAGGGCTTATTAAGAGCTCAAAATACTTTTACTCTTTCAAATATTAATAAGGTGTATAGATGAGGAAACAAAAGCTTGGAAAAGCTACACAATGTGCACCAGATCACATAACTGGCAAGTGGTGAAACTAGGATTTGAACCAGTGTCTGTATGACAAAATTTATCTTTTCTCAACCCCTATACTGGACCACTCTCTAACACAAGTTATTATTATATCCATTGGCATAATGGATATAATATAATAATTATAATGGATATAATAATTTACTACCCTAGAAACCCCTACTTTAAGAAGGATCAAGAGAAAGAGCAACTTTTCCACTGAGGGACTTCATTTGTATTTGTTTTTTCAGAATAGTCATCTTGCAACATCTTGAGAGTGGATATTTCTGATATCCTTTAGGCTAATAAAAGATCTTACATTACATGACTTAAGAAAGGTCCAATTCCTTGCCCCTCTAATTCTCTGTCTCCTAAACTGCTCTTTCAAAAAAGTCCTTGGGGGCTGCTTGCTAAGAGGCCCTGAATGGAGCCTGAACACATTGCTTTGGATTCTTTTAGCTTCTACCTTGGTCTTGAGCCCCTGTTTCACCTTGTCCTCACTATATGGAGAATTCCTACCGTTTCTGGCTGTAATTTCACACCTGTCAATCCAATGTGACAAAACAGGAGACCATGGCAGGGCTTCAGCAGCAGCCTGTGTCTTTAAGTTCCCAACAGTTGTTTTTTTAAATGTCAGATTTACAGTTCTCTTGAAATTTTTAGTCACGTATCTTCTCCATCCCTCTCCCCAACACCTACAGAATATCCTCCTTGGCAAAACAAAACAAAACCTGATCCCGACATACTGTGACTTTCCTCTACTACATAAATAATTTTTTGTTTTTCCTCCTTAACTGAGGGACAGGACAAGAGAGAATCTCTCTGATTCATACTGGAAGGAGGGAAATTTCCTTTGATGACTCAGATTTAAACAGGTCTGTATATATTTGGTTTTGTTTGGAGATCAGTGTTTAATTTATAAATGCCTTGAGAGTTGAGATTTATAATATCTTTTAGGCTAATAAAGTTAGGATCTTATATGGCTTAAGAAAGGCGCAGTTACCATATCTCTTTTCAGTTCGTCTGGTTCATGAAAAGCTATTCCATTTGCATTAAAAGCTAAAAAATTTCCGGTCTGCAACAGACTGCAATGTATAGAAGGACATCAGCTGCCTGAAGCTTTACAACATCAAGTGCAATGTGGGGGGACAAAAAAGCAGTGAGATGAGTCTTTCCTTTTATGGAGGAAGGAGGCTTAAGTTCTAAATTGGCAGAGCAGATTCATTTAGAAAAAGAAGGCTCCCTCCGTTTAAGTTCCAATTTCTAAATCTCTTTGGGGAGATGAAGGCTCTTCTTGTGTGCCTTTCACAATCAAACATTTGGTTATAGCCTCTCCCCTCCGTGGCTCTGAAATCCTCTCCTATTCACGTGGTCACAATGAGACAGCCCTGGGGCAGGGATGGCAATTGCTTCCTGGGCTCTGTGCTGGCTGGGCTCCACTGGGCGGAAGGGCTTCCAGCGTTAGGCAGGGCTGCCCTTGGATTCACAAACGCCCACCACGTGGCGGAACAACAGTCCCACGCAATCTCCCTGTCCCCAAAGAGCCTCTTGCTACATTAATTGCATCATTGATGCATTATAAAAATTAAGTGGCCTTTTCATTCCAAGGCAACCATTTGAAGGAGAAAATATCCTAGGCTAGCCTTTGTAACTGTAACTGATAACACTGCTTTTGTTTTACTTTACAGTTGTGGTCTCTCTGAGCAAGGAGAAGCATATCTAGTGTGTTTGTAGAGTAATGCTCTATAGTTTCAGTGCATTTGCTAGAAAAAAAGCTCAACAAGATTGCTTTAGCCAAAAGAGTCTCAAAAGTAGAAGGCTAGTTCATCTCTAATGGAATCAATCTTCAATATTTGGTTAGTCCCCAAAACACTGGTGACCTTTGGACAAAGGGAGGCTTTAAAAAGTTACGAATTTGACTTGATTAAAAAACAAAACAGAAAACTCACATGATCACCTCATTTCCACAAAGAGTTAATAAACAGCCAGTGAATTAATTTGCCTGTCCAGCTAACAGCTGCAGTCAGAGCCCCACGTTCACAATGCAAAGAGACAAGTGAATCTGACTAGTGTGCCTGCACCTGCTCACCTTCCCAACCTGTATGGAGGTGCTCCTGACAAATGACCCCGACCTGCTAACTCCTGAGGCCCCTGCCTTGGGTTTAGGCTGCAGTGACCTGGGGAATTCCCAGCCCTGTGTGTAGATTTCACATGCACCTGCTGAAGGCGGTGGGGACAGTGCCTCGTGTGTGTGTGCGTGTGTGCACCTGCTGAAGGCGGCGGGGACAGTTCCTCGTGTGTGTGTGTGTGTGTGTGTGTGTGTGTGTGTGTGTGTGTGAGAGAGAGAGATCCCTGACAGGCAGGACCAGATGTACAAATGGCTGTGAGAGCCAGGCGACTGAGATCATGGATGCGGAGTCCCAGCTGGGTGGGCGGAGAGTAGGGGCACTGACCTGGAATATGAGCACCTTGAAATGGTTGCGCCTGAGGAGCTGGGCGTGGTTGCTCTCTAGCCGCTTCACTTGCGCGCACTGCCTCTCCAAGCGCTCCCTGACGGCGCGCGTGTGGGCGCTGACCTTGCGGGACTTCTCCAGCAGCTTGCTCACCGTGTTGCTGGTGGAGGCCTGGTACTTGGAGAGCTTGGTGAGGTCATTCTGGATGCCCTTCACGGAGCCCTCCAGGCTTATCTGCCGCTGCTCCATCTTGTGCTGGTTCTCCTGCACGGCGTCCAGCATGTTCACCAGCTTGTCCAGGAGCGTGAGTACTGTGACGGCGTTCACCTGTGAGTTGTCCCGGATGGCCTCCTCCGTGCTCCCCGGGTTCAGGCTGGGGCTCGGCGTGGAGGAGGGCACCGGGCTGGAGCTGCCCGGCTTCTCCTGCCGCATGTCAGGACCCGGGTGCTGGAACTTTTCGGCTTGCGCAGCGTCCTCCCCCATAGCTGGACAGGTGGGAACGTTCTTCTGGCTCCGGCGAGAAAGACGGTGGACAGGGGTGCAGAGCGTGGCCCTCTGGTTTGAGCTCAGAGCACCGCTCTCTGGGACTGGCAGAGGTTCAGACAGGCAACAACTGGCTACACTGATGAGGGAAACTACATTCCAGCTGCTCTTAAAAGACCTACTCCACCCAGTGGGAGGCGAAGGATACAGAACTGAGAACCACTCAGGGTTTAGAGGCATGCACACACTTCCTAACCGCGTACTCCTCGGCACAGGTCACTTTCCTGCAGTTTAGCTTTTCTTTCCTGTGCCTCTTCCCTTTTAAAAATAAGTTCAATGTCATATTTCACTCATGACTTCATCTAGAGGCGGAGAAGAACACGCTAATTTGGCCCAGCTCCACAGTCTCCAATTGGCTAAAGCTAGTAAACTTTTCTCTGGCTGCTATGCTGCGTATGCTACAGAGTGCCTGTTTGTTTGGTTTTTTTTTTTTTCCTGGATACAAGTTATTCTAACGGAAAGTATTGTTTGCCTTTGCCCTAGAACAGACTGATGGGCTGCAGAACGCCTGGTGTCCTAATGGAAGGGGCCAAGTTTAAAGGGTATTTGCAGTCAAGTTTGTAGTGTTACTTTTTAATTTCCAAAGGGATAGAAGTAACATAATGACAAGGAAAAAAGCCCAGTTCTTACTCTTGCAATTGGTGATGCAAGATAAGATGAAAGAGATTGAAATTCAGGGATGTTAAGACATGCGATGCTGTTACAGTTATCACGTAATAGATGGAAATTTTTTGAATGACGACTTTAAAAATAGAGTTTCTTTTGAGAAGTAAAATTGACATAGGAAAAGCCAAAAAAAAAAAAAAAAGAAAATTATGGTTTCTTTAAGAACTTACCATGCTGATTTGTTTTAACTAATTTTGAATCAGGGCTGAGAGATTTTCTCAGATGCCCATCTCTGCAAGGCATTTATTGACACGTGCCCAGAAGTGTGACTCTTGGGCAGGTTGAGCTGGAGTTTCTGAAGTGCTTCTAATGTTTGACATTTCCAAATTCCTGCTCAGTGAAGTGGCACACCTGTTCTAAAATGTGGCCCTCCTCAGCTAAGCCCTTGGGACTTGGGGCTTATTTCCTAAAACGACTTTACATGCTTGAATTGGTTTTAAACGTATCCAGCCTTTGAAAGTGATTTCAGCAGGAAGTTTGTAATAGGCCTTCAACGTACAATTTTAAGAAGAACAAATACCAGCTCATTTGGGGTCAGGGTTGATAACGGAAAAAGTGCCATTCTTCAACGGCAAAATGTACATGTGAGCCAATCAATCAGGAGGTCATTCGTTGTCACATCTATTGAATTTGTGAGTCCCCACTCTCTGTTCGGTTCTATATTTGATGAGCTATCTAGAGGATACTAATAAAGTGTGATCTAAGACCCTGCCCTCAGTGCATATGCCTGCTAGTTAGGGAGATGAATCAAAGATTTTACAGAGGCCCCCAATTTTCCTTAGATAATTGGTACCCCCCAAACCCACTTAAAGTGAATCTTTTCAAAATAGGGAGAAAAAAAGTGAAAACATTTGGTTGAGAAAATATCTTTTAAAAATGTAAGAAAATTATTAAAATGGATTTACCTTACATTAACAAAATTTAGTTGGTCGGTGATGTGTTAAACATTAGAACAAAGGATGAATCAAGTGTTAATTCTGAGAAGCATAATTTTCTAACAAAATTATATGGTATCATGACACAATATCCATTTTACATTTGACTTCTATGGGCAAATAGAAGTCATTATTACAAAAATATTTGAGGACTTCATCAGTTTTCCAAGAGCCTCTCTTAAATTTTGACATTCCAATCATTCCCTTTTGAGGCACTTACTTGTGCCATCATCTGTGTGGATATTTTCTTCTTCAAATGTTAAGTATTCCAGCTGCAGATTCTCATTTCCCAGAAGAGTTGCCCACGATTCAAGGGCTTCTCTAACATTACCTTCATCAACTTCATGATTTCTTAACATATTTTGAAAGATTTGCAATTTCACACTATAATCACTTTGCCCTGATTTTGCATTGATTTGCACTGATTTTGCATTGCATTGTTGGGTATTGTATAATCAGTTAGATGAATAGAGACATTAAAGACACGGGATGAGGTGGGAAAAGGATAGAGGCTAGTTGTTAAACAGGAAGAAAGGTTTGCATGTGGCTTATTTATTTTTTAAAATTAATTGTGAATAACACAAGTAACTTAACAGTTGCCTATTGCTGTGTAACAAACCAGTCTGAAATTCAGTGACTGAAAACAACAGTCATGAATTTTATCTACTCATGATTCTGGGATTGGCTAGGCAGGGCTTAGGTGGAATGGGTCATCTCTGCTAGGAATGTTCATATAGGAATCTGAGATGGTCTCAATCACACGTCTGGCTCCTTAGCTGGGATGACTAGAATCCTGGGATTTCTCTGTCCTCCATCTTTAAGCCTCCAGGGACTCTTACTCTGATCTCTCTAGTAGGGGAGTCACACTTCTTTACCTGGTACCTCAGGGTTCCCAAGAAGTGGAAGCAAAAGCTGCAGGATCTCTTAAGGTTAGGCTCTGGGACTCTGTCCCCTTGTCACTTTCATCACATTCTGTTGGGCTAAGCAGGTCAGTCGGTTTCAAAGGGACAAGAAATAGACTTCACGTCTTTAGGGGAGGAGCAGCAAAGTTCCATGATAAAGGGTGAGCAGCATGGCAGAGATTGCTGTAGCCATCTTTGGAGAAAATCTACCTCAGCATGAATATATTTTTCTTTCAAAAGACTATTACAGGGCTTCCCTGGTGGCGCAGTGGTTGAGAGTCCGCCTGCCCATGCAGGGGACACGGGTTCGTGCCCCGGTCCGGGAAGATCCCACATGCCGCGGAGCGGCTGGGCCCGTGAGCCATGGCCGCTGAGCCTGCGCATCCGGAGCCTGTGCTCCGCAACGGGAGAGGCCACAACAGTGAGAGGCCCGCGTACGGCAAAAAAAAAAAAAAAGACTATTACAGATAAAGCTGAAGACCCTATCAATCACCATTTTCATTCCATTCCCTTTCACCTTTTGTCAGAAGTAATCATTTTTATGGATTTGGAATACAACTTTGGAAATTATATTTATAAGCGATCAATTCATTAGTGAATAGTTTCATGTTGTGTTGTAATTTGCTTCGTTGCACACCCTTATGGGATCCGTGAGGAGCTGTATAATGGTAACCTGTCCTGTACAAGATGGCATGTAACTAAGTAATAGAGTGTGACATAAATTCTAAGGGCATTGAGAATTTATGCAAGAGGAAAGCAAAGATAATAAAAGAAAGCACTGTTGATGAGTTAGAATTTGAGGAAACCCTGAGCAGCTACACTCACCATCTAGCTGACCTTAAGTCCTATTTCTGTCTGAAAGAGATTAGTGAAACTCAGCAATCAACTCTTACAAGAAATTTTTGAAAAATTATATCTACTTATTACATACTATGATGTTCCTTAGAAATTAGGTAATGGAGTTTAGACTTGATACAGTGGCAGATAGGAGGCTCCTAGAGGTTTTTGAACATGTAAAAGTTTGTGTTTAAGAAGGATTAGTACAGAAATAAAAGGTAGCAAGGGTCACTTGGTTGGTAATGTTTGTTGAATGGGAAATAAGTGCTGGGCATTGGGGCTGCAAAGGTGAGTGACATATATCTGTAGCCCTTTAAAAGCTCCCGCTTTACTGGGAGAACTAGGCAGGTAGACAAATACTGGGTATAGATATACAGGTGTGGTGCTGAAATGGGGTAACAGGAGGGCTTTAGTCATGGCAGGGGATAGCTAGGGGTCTGAATTCTCTAACTGACCACCAGCTGCCTAATGTTACCTCAGGTCTCTAAGTCATATAAGCACAGAAGTCACTTCAAGAAAATGCTTTATTACTGGCTAGGGCATCCATCCCAATCTCCATGTGGTTTCCCATTCTGTAAGCCCCAGGTCTTGGTTAACTCTTCAGTATAATTTCTAAACCAGAGGCAGAGGCAGCTCAGTGGCCGCCTTGGTTCACCTTTTCCAGTTAAACCCATAATCCTGGGAATCCTGATATTCTTGTTCTTCCTACTGTGGCAGGGATAGGAGACCTGGAATGATGAGCCCACAGAAAAGAAAGTTTTTTTCCTCAATGGCTAAGGAAGCAGAGAAGACTAAGCTGGCCACTCCATGCATCTTTTCCTTTGAACCCTATATTGGTATTCAAAAGCCTTTCAAATGTTGGGTTCCTTCTTGAGTAGGAGGTCATATGAGTATATAAACCACCTGAAAGAGGAACAACATAACACAGTTGTTTTTTTTTTAAGAGAAAGAAAGAGAAATAGAGAAAACAAAAGGAAGGTGTCTTCCAGGAAGAAGAGAAATCTTTCCACCTTTTTACTCTTAATGAAATATCTTTCCACCACCTACCATATAAATGTGAGGTCTCCTTTATGTCCCTAACTTCTGGCTGTTGAGAGGCAATTCTCCATGGATCTTTCATATTTCTGAATATCTTTTGAGCGGATACACTGACAATCTTTTGTTCTGGACTGTCTTTTCAGAAATGTTTGTATAGTGAACAACTTTGGAAAATAGAGATAGTAGTAGAGGATATATAGAGGGAGCAGATGGTAGGGTTATTTGATGTCCAGTATGATAAAGATGATGTTTTCCTCTGGGGCAAAGGTTAGGCAGCTTGTTTGCCACCTCTTATAAAAGCTTGAGGTTTCCTAAACTTGAGTTTCCTCAGATGTGATGCAAATCCATGACATGTGCAGGATCCACCTATACCCACCTCTGTGTCACCCCCATGTGACTTGGAGGGGAGGCAAAGGGAACTGATGTGAACGTGAAGCTTATGTTCCTGCTGTGTCATGAGCAATAAAGTCTTTGTCTCTAAGCCAGGAGTCTCTGACCTTCTGCCATGAAAACTGTAGCAGGTTTAACTTGTTTGTCTGCAAGTAGGGTAAAATGTCTGACCATTCGCAGTTCTTGACACTGGTCAGTTTTTTGGTTAACCATAATAGGTTGTATGAATGAAGTTAAGAGAATGAAGCTGAGAATATGGAAATTTGTTTAAAGGCACTGGAACCAGAAGGCTGGTTAACTCAGGAGCCTCGAATGGCATTTGCATCTGCATTTTTTGTGGGCCGAGTATTGCCTGGAGAGATGTGTCAGGAGATGATTTCTAGTGGTAATCTTGTCTTGGCACAGTAGGGGTTTCTGATACCAGGGCATGCTCACAGCTCAGTGCCTTTGCATCAGGAGAGAGTGGCCCCTACACGCTAGGAAGGTCTCCAGTAGGTATAATGGAATCTTGGTGGTTACAGGTTTTATTTTAGAGGCTGGGGAAGATTCCTATCAAAAGAAGCAGAGCTTCTGTGTACATATTCTTGCTTGGTGGTTTTGGTTTTAGTGAGTGGCATGGATATTTGCTACCCAGATTTATTTATCAAGCTGCTAAGAATGCATTAATTCATATATCCATTGAATAAATATTTATTGATCACCAATCATTTGCAAGGAATTTTACCCATTTCTGAATGCATATTATTGCATAAAATACATTTGTCCTTATTCTTACAGAATTTAACTTCCTTAAATTAAGGAAGGGAGATATATAGAGTCTGTGTTTTATATTGAGGTTATGTTCCAAGAAAATGCAATATGGTAGATTAAAATTACTTGCTACTCTTCCCACTGAGAGGTGGAGTCTAATTCCCATTTCCTCATATAGTATCTGGAATAGCCTTAGAGTGTGCCAGAAGTAACATTCTGGTACTTCTGAAGCTAGGACATGTGAAGGTTTGTAATTTAATCCTGGATTTCTTGGGACACTAGCTTCATGTAAAAAGAAAATCTGACTATACTGAGCCTTCCATGCTGTGAGGGAGCCCAAGCTAGCTACATGGAGAGGATATGAGAAGGAAAAAATGCCTGGCTGGCCCCAGTTGTCTCAGCTATCTTTAGCCACTTGAGTACTTCCTTTCCCCTTCCCTGCCCAGATGATGCCACAGTCATTGCAGAGCAGAGATGAACTATGCCCTGTCCAAATTTCTAACCTACAAAATTGTATGCCTAATAATTTTTGTTTTATGTCATTAAGTTTTGCAGTGGTTATGCAATAATAGATAACTGTACACATGTAGTTTGCAATGAAAATGCAGTTCATTAAGAATTATTATTAACAGTGTAAGTTTGTTCACAGAACTCCTGTATCAAATATTTTTATATGTCCTACTGGTCCCAGAACTTAACTCCTGAAATAATACTATACGACAAAATAAAAGACTTTGTGTAATTATTCTTACCTTAAGAAAAACTTAACTCTGAGCTTCATACCAAAGGTGGTGGGATAAAAGCATATTACTGATAAAAGGAATTAGGCAGAAGGGAAGGAGCTGAAGGATCATTTGACCATATCCCCTTCACTCTACACTGCATCCTGAAGTGGGTACAGATGAAAGTGAGGGTGCAGTTTGGAGAAGGCCTGAAGGTCCTGCCTTTTCCTTATCCTTTTGCTGAGACAACGGAGAGGAATTGAGTGTTCACTTTCACTAGAAAGATTAATGGTGAAAAAGCACACGATCACATGACCCTAATCTCTCCCAATCAAGTCGCCAAATAACCCATCAATGATGTCAGTGTGAAATAGAGCAACATACAAGGAAATCCTATATAAATGAGTGATGGAGCATAAATAATGTATAGCGTTGACGTAAGAGGTAGACTGTACTTCACTTCCCATGTACTATCATTTAGGAAATATCGCATTTTTGGAAAGTCTAGAGGGGCTTACATTCTTAAGCCCTCCTCTGCCTCTTGGACTCCCATTTCCCTGCATGCCATTTCCATGCTTCTCCATTCCTGCCCCGTTGTGAACTCTAGCCCCTGCTTTAAGCGTGTCAGAATCCACTCACACAAAGCACTCACAAGTGTAGTGAGTGTGAAACTTCAGGGTCATAGTCAGGAAGATTTCTGACATTTTACTGGTTCCTGTCTTCCCAGTTTCATGTTTTCTGTTTTCTCCTTACTTCCACTTCCTATTTCATGAAGGGAAATTTTACTCAAATACTGGCTTTGGGTTTTATCCTCTATCTCAAGGGGATATGTTATTATCATGAAAGACAGTTTTCTCCTTTCCTAAGAATTCTGGTGCCAGTTAAGATAACTAAACCAAGGGGGGAAAGTGGCGGGGTGGTGGTGGTGGTGGTGGGTTGAATTGGGAGATTGGGATTGACATGTATACACTAATATGTATAAAATGGATAACTAATAAGAACCTGCTGTATAAAAATAAATTAAAAAAATAAAATTCAAATATTCCAAAAAAAAGATAACTAAACTCTTTCCCATCTTGTTTTATTGTCAAGATCAAAGGCGGGGAGAAAAGTTAGATGCTTATTCATCATTCATTCCTTCATTCCACAAATACTACTGAGCAACAAGTAGGTGCTGGGAACATAGCAGTGATCACGAGACAAAGTCCCTGTTCCTATGGAGCTTATGCTCTGAGGGGTGGTGGTGGAGACAGATGACAAAAAGTAAAATGTAATGTCAGACTGCGATAAGTACTATGAATAAAAATAAAGCAGAATAAGGGGCCGGAGAGTGACATGGGTGCTGTGTTAGATAAGGTGGTCAAGGAAGTCCTCCTTGAAACAGGGCCATTTAAGCAGAGAGATGTTGCAGGAATCCAGGTGAGAGGACAGGGCCTTCTTCTGTCATAACATAGTGTTTTTAACACAGTGATGGAGTTTTAGGAGGGCACATGTCCACCCAGCTAAAACTACACTTCCCAGCCTCTCTTTGAGCAAGGTGTGGACGTGTTACTAAGTTCTGTTCAGTGGATATAAGCAGAAGTGGTCAGGGTCACTTCCACAGGCTGCCCTTCAAAGGATTTGGTGTGTGCTCCACAGATCCCTACCCCTCTTTCCTCCATATTCTTTTCCTAGGAGATGGTAAAAGCTGACTTGGATGCAGAAATGGAAACCATTGAATTGCAGATTGAAAATGGCAGCTCTTCCTTCTCTTTCATTCTTGCTCCCTCATAACTCTCCCTCCCCCGCCCCCCTTCCCCTTTCTCTCTCTTTGTCCCTGCCCAGGTGAGTCAACTCACAAACAATAAGAGCTGAGAGCCTGGACTCTCAAGCCAGACGTCCCAGGTTCAAATACCAGCAAGGTTGTATGACTTTGGAGAAATTGCTTTTCCTTTCTAAGCTCCAGATTCTTATAAAATGAGGATAATAATAGTTCTTACTGTCTTTGTTATGAGGATTAAATGAGTTAATATTTTTGAAATGCTTGGACCAGTACCTGTAACGTGGTAAGCAGCATATGTATGTGTTAAATACATAAATTAAATAAATAAAAACCCTTAGCATAACTGTCTAGTTTAGCTTCTTGGCTTTGAAGATGTGATTTGATTTTTTTCAAAAATATGTTCATGTCTTGTGTTGCAGATGCCATATTCAAAATTAACACTTCTGCTGTTTGCTTCTGCCTTTGCTCATTCACAGAGCACTCCATGGCACACCCAGAGGTAATATATGGGGGTGCCTCAGCCTTCCCTACCAATAAATTAATCAACTACTTTGAGTTGCTACATGCTCAGCATAAACTGAGATTCTTAGATAACACGAAAAAAATGTAAATCAAGGTCTTCATCCTGGAGAAGTTCAGAGTCTTTGGGGAAAAGTAAGTTTTACGCACGAGAAGCAATTAGAAGACAATACAAGGCAATGCCTAATGAAGCGCTGAAGTTGTCCCTTTTCAGTCGCAGGAAACCCCGTAACCTTCTGATAACCTTAGCTTTGCTTCTCTCATTTCAGAGCCCTAAAACAAACAGGAACTGAGGCAAAGAGATTTAAATGAGAAGAGTAACTTAGTACTAATGCTTTTCTTAGACTACAGTGCTTTTCATGTATGTTGTCTCAAGACACTGTAAGACCTTGTAAAACAATATTTGAAGGAAGTGGGCAGGAATTCCACTGTTTTTTCATGGCCGTACTGATACTTGGGAAGGCCTAGGGCTCTGGGCAGACTGAGATGAGCAGATTAATTTGTCACTCCCTTCCTCAGTTAGATAGGCCTTCTCCAGCCTTTTCTCTCCATTTCCCCTCTCCCTTCCCCAGCACCCTGCCACTGTCATTGAATCTTAAATCTCCCTTATGAAGGACATTCTAGAGATTCCCTTGGTCACCTGTTTCAGAGTTTAATAAGCCTTACTTTTAAATAGTTAATTTTGAGGCCTATCTTGTGAATTTGTTCCTTGAAGTATCACGGTGAAGGGATATTAGGAAGTCATACAATTTTATCCTCTATTTCATACACACAAAAAAACAAAAATCAGGGACAACAAAAACTGTCTTAAAAGGAAGTTATATTAGTTTGAAACCTTTAAAGAAGGAAATTCCAAAACCATTTTGGTAACCAAGTCTGGTATTTGTCAGGAAGTCCTTCTTCACAGATAATTTAAATCCTTGTAGCAGTAAAACCATTTCCTCTCATTCTGTCCTGTTTTTTTAGAGTCAATGAACATCTACATAATGGATTTCTATAAATTACCTATTAATCATATTTCTGTAATTTCTACATATTCATGTTAAAAGCTAGGATCCCTGATTAAATGGAGGCTGTATCTATGTAGAACCCACTTATATAAATATTTTTTATCAAAACTATTTTGGCAGTGCAGCATGTCTTAGCAATAAAATATTTTTGTAGGCAAATAATGGTGATAGCAAGAAGCACTTGCCTGGTGGTTTACACTTAGAAAGCACTTGAACTATCTTGAATTATCTCTGAATGCTAAAAATGTGCGATTCCAAATTCCTCTCCCTCTGGGCTCACATTTGTTGGCCTCAAAGAACTGTTATCTTAGTTGAAGCTATGGTTCTGTTCCAACTGAAAAAATAAATAAATACTGAGTGAGCCACAAATCCAGGTAACAAGCATAGGTGACAAGAGCAGAGGCAGGAAGCGTTTGGCTGCTTGTCCACATGTGCAGGACTGCTTTATTAGAACATATTTGAGTCTCTCTTTCTAAAACAATTTTAGGCTCTTGCATAGACATAGCCATAATACCCGGCCTGATTAATGGCAAACATGATGGAATGTACTATAATGCAAAAGGAACTTAGTGTCTTTAGGCCTTACTTTCCTCATTTGTAAAACGTGTCTACTTGATTTCTAAGGCCTTTTTCTAGTGATAACATTTTAAAATTTAATGAACGCTTTAACATATTTTTTGCAGAGTAATTTTGTTAGTATTGTCTCAGATTCTCAACTTTAAAAATAATTCTGACAAACATACAAACTCGTGGGTCAGGGACTTCTACGAGGGAGGGGCCCAGTCACTCTGCCCCACAGTCCTACACCTCCAACAATGGACTCTACTGCCCCTTCCTCTTTCTGGTGTGGGATGGGGCCTAGGCTGCGCCTGGGGTCTGACACTGTGGCTCGGAGCCCAGGTCCTGGCCCCCCCCACTCCATCCCTTAGCCCTTGGGATGAGCTGCAATTGGAGTCCAGAAGGCTGCCTCCCTGCCCATGAGTCTTTCAGGTCCTGACCTCTCACCTCTCCCAGCACTTCCACCTGCCCTCCCCACCCAGCTTACACCTCAAGCCCAGCTCACAATGCACCTTGAACAGAGGGAGGGGAGGGCTCATGGCTCCCCCTCACAGCCTGAGGAACCATAGAGCCTCCTCTTCTTTTGCTCCCTGTATTTAATAAGAACTAAAAACAATCAAAAACAGAAACAACCAGGAAAATAAAATATGAATAGAAATCTGAAACAGACAGACAACATAGCATCCTTTGGTTACTGGATCTCACCTCTGATCACAGCCCAGGTAGTTTGACAAAGTGTGGCATTTGAGTGGATTGGGATGTCAAAAGACCTGAACTTGATTTTCAGCTCTGATACTAACTGGATGACATTGAGCATTCAACCTTGAGGAACTGGGTTTCCTTATGTGTAAGACGAAAGGTTTGACTGGATGATCTAATTCAATTCAGTAAGCCTTTATTAATAGCTTCCTACATTTAAGACTCTTAAATGGGACACAAGGGTGGAGTTGGGGGAAAATACAAAGATAAAACTGTGGAGAAGCTCTCATTGAAATACAAATCCAATGGGAAGAAAGACAGGGTTAAGGATTGTAATAGAAAAAATAAATCATGAAGTTCTAGGAGCACAAAGGGGCATGATGCAGTTTTGGGTTCTCAAGTATTATGAAAGCTGATGCTCACCTATAGCTGAAGAGGCTTTCAAGGAAAGGTGTATTTGGTCTGCATTTTAGACACTGTCACTAGTGCATACAGTTCATTGCAGCAGCTGCTTAGAACCACAAGCTACTATGGTGATTAGGCATGTCCATCTCTCCCTGCTAATTGCACTCCTCTGCAGGGTGTAAGAAATGAAAACATGGGAAGATGGAGTTTTTCCAGTTCAGGGATTGACCTTTAAAAGAATCAGGGCAGATAGAGGGTAATGAAGCCAGTAGAGGAAACTGGTGTAAATATCCCTGACATAAGATTGAACTAATTTAGTTTAAATGGGAGGAAGTCCAAACTAAATTGGAGAAAAATATTATCTGAATTATGGGATTTTTTTAAAGAAATGCGGTTATATTATTTTCAAGTATGTGTGGTAAGATGAACTGATTTCTAGAAAAGCAGTTGTAAGTTTAAGTGCTATTGGAATCTTTTAATGAATAGACAAGTTCTGATTCATTAGGACTATCTTTTGAATGCCTATAATTCATGTATTAACCTGTTTAAAATAAAATGACTAATCAAGCTCTTTAAATTTTGTTCATGCTGCTCCTTTGTTTAATGACTCCCCCCTCCCCTTTTACGTAAACAGTTCAGAGATAAACTGGAGTCCAACGTACTTCTAGTTTTCAAAACTTTACAAATTAGTGGGGTCTGAGCAAATGCTGTCTCATTGGTTCTTGTCTAACGTTGCAATTTTATTACAATCAAATCTGAAACTCTTATCTCTAAAAAGCTGTCCATAAAAGAGATCTCACAGAGGGTGGCCAGCTGGCTGCTTCAGGCTGTCATATGCCATGACATAGTGAAGGGAGACATGACGGGAGAGCTTCTGGAAGCGCTTCTTGAACACAGAAATATTGGCAGCCATTGGGAAGATGGAAATAAAACAAAGAAGTAAGGAGAGTTCCTCACAGAGTCTGCTCAAGCTTGGCTAGTAGTTAGGAAAGAAAGAGGTCACATTTAGACAAGAGTTAAGGAGAAGCTGAGAAGACAAAGTTAAAAAGCACCCTGAAAGGCGAAGCGGTCTGGATGCAGGAGCCGCCAGGAGCAAGAAGCTGCCGGGTGGTTTTGTTGAAGAGTATTTGAATACGTGGGCAACGCTGTGTGAACTTCTGGGGTCAGCTTTGGAAGCTATGAGAGTGCTATTAAAAAGGCAGGAATTGTCATGTACTGACCTTCCACTCTGTCCAGTTTTCTAGTTTGTAGTTCCAGAAATTTAATCTTATCTGCTCACTCTTAGATGCTAAGGTTTGGGGGAAATTGACTCATACTATTCAGACTCACAAGAGAATGATTTAAAAAGCATGTGTGTTAATTAATAGAGAGCTACCCGGCATAACAATGCACAGTGGTCATTTCCTCTGTTCTGGCTCACAGTCCTGGAGGTTGTCCCTCCTCAGGTACAAAATTACATATCAGAAGGTAACTCAGTAAGTGGTGAAATAAGGCAGAGGAAGACAAGTATTCCTAAAAAAATAATTGACTGAGGTGAGAGTGACTGTACGTACTGCTCTTTCAGGTTTAGGGCATATTTCTATTTGTTCTCCAATTCGTAGCCATGGGGGTGTTTTCACAAATCTATAGTAAAATTTTTTAAAAAAGGGAAATACAATGGTCTTACCATAAAACCAAATATAATTAACTTAATGTGCTTTATTCTGTGATTATGTCATTGTTATTTTTGGTGTTAAAAACCTTGATTTTAGGGAATTATAGTACTATCTTTGTAAACATTTTTTTTTAACTTGGCAGAATGAAAATACTGGCAACCCTATTTTTCCTTTTCTCAATTTTTCCTTTTCTTGGAGGATGATTTATGTTTCCATGATATCCCAAAGTCTGAGAACCATTGGGTTAGAAAACTGAAATAATATCTGTACTATACCAGTGGCTTTTAAACTTCTGATCAAGACCCCCACAGAGAGAAATGCATTATCACATCAAAAAGTACATGCAACCCACACATATATAAATATGGATATACAAATATTTACAGTAGAAAGTAGTTTCACAAAACAATACTTTACCTCATGCAATATACCCTGGTCTAGTCTATCTTACTTGTTAAAAATGTCAGTTACTAAACAACAATTTGATTTCATGACCCACTAATGGGTTACAGCCCATAATTTGAAAAACACTGCTTTAGACTCAGAGCCCTCTCATCGCAGGACACAGCTGAATAAACACTGACAGGTGTTTCCTTTTTGGATATCCTTTTCTGGATTCCATTCAAATCACATCCCTCCTGCTGCACATTTTTTTTTGCCCTAGAAAGGTTACAATACAATTGATTAAATAAGAACTGTCTTTATGCTAGTTGTATCCCTGTCCTTAGGATATTCTCTTGCTGCCTTGCTTAGACTGAGAAATATTCTCTACCTCTGTTGGATTTAGAGATCACGTTGGTTCTTTTTACAACACAAGGAAGTCCCCTGGACTCATTAGCCCCACATTTACAAAATACATCTTACAGTAGGTCATTCTGCAGACTAGCAATTCACATCTGTTTTAATTGATTCTATTCACTTCAGTTGCAAAGCATGACATTTTAGTTACTGCTCAAATTCAAGATTTGGGGAGGGACAGAAGGGACATCTTATTCCAGCCCTCCAACACTGACGAAGCATGCAAGATAGAGTCCAGAGGAGAGAAGGCAACTCAATTAAACAAAAAGAATGGTTAAGAATAAGTTAAAATGTCCAGATATAATTAGTTTGGCTTTGTAAGCCTGCCACCAGAGTAATGAAGAATGGAAAATACGCCAGGCATGTTTTGTAGTCACTATCATTTTCTTTTGGACCCTAGGGTTGAAGCCAGTGCAGCAGTGTTATGTGATGGTTCAGAGCATGCCTGTGGTGACAAACTGTCTGCGATCAAACCCCTCCTCTGCCTTTTACCCTCATAAGTAGGTACTGTTTATGTCCCATTTTCAAATGAGGGGACTGAGCCCACCCCAGAGAGATTAAGTGACCTTGGACAAGTTTCTTAACCTCGCTAAAAGCCAGCTATAAAACGAGAAACGCTAAGAGTACCTACTTCATAGGGTGGCTGTGAGGATTCAGTGAGTTTATATATGTAATGTACTTAGCCCGGCCACATGGTAAGCATTTAATAAATTTTAGTTATTATTGTAATTATCAGCTAGTTGTTTACAGGCTGGGTTTTAGAGTCAAGTCACCTGGATTCAAGTCCTAGCTTCTACTTACTAGCGGTATAATGTTGAGAAAAGTACTTAATTTTTCTAAGCCTCAATTTCTTCATTAAAAAGAATTGTGCTACTACTACCTACTATAGTGTTGTTCCACATTTCACAGATTTAATAATACCACACAGTGCCTATTACATAGAACATACACACACAAATACCAGCCAGCTAGCCAAAATGACCAACGTGCCCTCATTTTGCATTTATTTATTAAATACAGTCTTTCTAATATATTAATTGAGATCTTGACTTATACCTCAGAATCTTGGCCAAAGCACAGTTTAATAGCTCTTCATCTCTTTGTTTTCCTACAAGAGAACAGCATTCCTTCCCCCAAAGAATCAGATGAACATGAAACTTTAAATGAAACTGAAGAATTCACTCCAGTTCAATAACTGTCCTTTCGAATTTCCATTGTGTGCTAAGCACAATATCCTATAAGGCAAAGTTATGCCTGGCAAAGGTTGAAGAAAAGCCAAATTGAAAAGACTGCTATAATTAGAACTTTTGCTAATGGCACTTGAACTGATTAATGTCCGATAGTACCTACTCTACCGAAGCATCATTTTTAGGCAGTTATACATTTATATTAAATTAAACATTCGTTGAATAGATGAGCTTATGTAGTAGTGTTTCCATATAGCTCTTGGAGTTAATTCTGTAATGACACGGCCAGTGTAGCTGAGGGCCTTCTCCCTTACTGTTTTCTGTGCCTGGAACGTTCTTGCCATTTCTTCTCACGTGGCTGGCTTTTTTCTCATCATTCCGAGTGGTCTTCCCTGGCCATTCTACCTAATGTGGGTCTTATTCTCAGCTTCTCTCCACCACCACCACCACACTGCGTATTTTTCGTGGTACATATCACTAGTTGAAATAGTCCTGTTTATTTGTGAGCTTGTTGTTGTCTCTTCTGCTAGATCTAAACCTCCGTGAGAGCAAGGACTTGTCTATACTATTCACTATCTGTATTATTTTTTCTGTTTAAATTTACCAGCTTAAAACAACACACATTTAACATCTTAACAGTTTCTGTGGGTCCAGAGTCTATGCCTGGATTAGCTGGGTCCTCTGCTCAGGGTTTCGCGAGGAAGAAATCAAGGTGTTGGCTAGGCTGCAATCTCATCTGAGACTCTTCTGAGCTCATTCAGGTTGCTGGCAGAATGTCATTTCTTGTAGTTTTAGGACCTAGGTCTCCTTTTCCTTACGGGCTATCAGTTGGTGTGATATTTTCAGCTTCTAGAGGCTACCCAGGGTTCTAGCCATGAGACTTTCCCACAGTGTGGCAGTTTATTTCTTCAAGGTCAGCAGGAGAGTCTCTGACATCTAGATCTTTTTTTAAGAGATCACCCGATTAGATCAGGCCCAGCTAGGATGATTTTCTTTTGACTAAGTCAGAGTCACCTGATCTAGGGACCTTGTTTACACCCTACAAAATCTTCTCACTTTTGCCACATAAAGTAACTTAATCAGGGAAATGATAGCTCATCATATTCACAGGTGCCCCTGCACTCAAGGGGAGGGGATTATATAGGCAGGTACACGAGGGGTGGATCTCCTGGAAGCCAGCTTATAATTCTGCCTATCACACTGTTGTGGCCCTGAGACCTAGAAGAGCATCTGACACTGAGTAGATATTTAGTACATACTTGTGAATAAATGAAAGAATAAATGCCAATGAAACAAGAACCAAGCAATCAGTGAGAAATGTCGGCTCTGTATTCAGATATATGTTTAGCATCCTATGTTGATTTCAAAACAGTCATGTGATTTGATTGTCCATTTAATTTACTTTCCTTCCTGAGGGGGTTTATGACTATCACATGATATAAAGGGAAATCAATCAGTATTTGTTGTATTATATGAGCAAAGTTTCTGTAGTATAATCTGGATGAATTATTCTGCCCAGCAACCCTTTGCAGATGAAATCATCAAACCTAAGGATGCTAGAAAGGCTTGCACATGGAAGCCCAGCACATCATTAGCAAATCAGGAATAACTGAGATTAGAACTTGGACTTTTGCTGTCTGTTGTTCAACATTTAATGCTGCACTGCTTCCCCAAATCAGAGAAGAAGGAGGCATTTTCATTTCTAGGAGAAATGATTTAAAATCAAGTTCAGAAAGATGTTGTCAGGGCTATATCTAAGATACAATGTTGTGAAATGACCCTCTTAAGGAAAAGTCGGCAGTCTCATTATTTGAGACCTAAACTGCAGGGATGAGGCAAGCATAGGATAGTGTATTAATCTGCTTGGGCAGCCACAACAAAATAGCACAGACTGGGTGGCTTAAACAACACACATTTATTTTCTCACAGTTCCGGTGGCTAGAAGCCCTTGATCAAGGTACCAGCAAATTCCATCTCTGGTGTGAGCTTTCTTCCTGACTTGCAGACCACCATCTTCTTGCTGTGTCTTCATATGGTTCTTCCTCCGTGCCTGCCCTCGGGGAGTGAGAGAAAGCTCTGCTCTCTCTTCCTCTTCTTATAAGGACACCAATCCTATCGAATGAGGGCCCCGCCCTTATGACCTCATTTAACCTAATCACCTCCTTAATTAAACACCCTATCTCCAAATACAAGTCACACTGGGAATTAGGGCTTCAACATGTGGATTTGGGATGCACAGTTCATGACAGACAGCCAAGGAAGTTACAGGGGAACACAGGGAGCCAGGTAAGCAGAGCAAGTAAGAGCTCAGGTTTTGAATTTGAATTCCAGCTCTCCCTCTTGCTTGCATCAGTGGCAAATCCAATTGTTGTGGGCCCTGGAAAATTTTGTATTCCCTGTCTTAAAGAGGGCTTTAAGACAGGGAATACAGAATTAAGTATGGAGTCTTGGAAGCGGCTTATGAAAACACTGGGCTCTGAAGCTTAAACGTCACTAATTTGGCAGCAAGTCTGCCTCTACTTGCTGTACAGCTAAGCAAGTTACTAAACCTCTCTGAGTCTCGATTTCCTCAGATGTAAAATTATTATATTTAAATCCTAGAGGTGTTGAGAGGATTAAATTGCAACTTATAAACTCTCCTCATTAGCTATTATTATTGTTACCTTTATTACTATTGTCACTCTCATCATCATTATTCAGCTTCTTCATTTTACAGATGAAGAAATAGACAAAAAACTGTTATATCATTGTCCTACACCACACAACCAGTTAGCTAGGAGACTGGGCCAGAGTAATTCCTCCTGACTCGTGGTCTGTCTCTTTCTATGGCTCTGTAGAGATGGCCTTTTGTACTTTCTTTCCCCAGTATTCATACCTGTAAAGAAGATGTTGGTATAATCACAATCTTCACCCCCTTACATCTACTCTGTGGCTGTTATAGAATGAAAGAGATCTAAACAGCAGCTATTACTTTGGTTGGATTTAAGCTTTATTTTCATTTTTATCTACATCTAATGGGATTGAGGTCTATGAAATAAAAAGCTATATACATTCAATCTAAATTTTTTATCATTTCTAATTGGAAGGCTAAGTTTCCATCTGCATTTGGGATGAAATGATGACTTGAAAACAAAGAAGTTCTCATCTGGGAGTGATTCCCAAGTTCCCACATGCACAGATTTTGCCAGGGACCTTAGAAGATTTTCCTGGGAAAGTTCCGAGGAGTCAGTCCCAAGGGCTCTAATGCGCCCCTTGGAAATACGTACTGGATGACAGAACTTGGCTCTTCTCCATTCCCCTCACAGCCCCACATATGTGAGAATCGTTCCATGTTATCTTGACTCTGGCAGAACTCTGTGCCTCAAGCTAGTTTTAACACTTTTCAAGTACAGATAATGTTGATTCCAATGTACCGGAACTTTTTTTTTTTACAGTGACCCACCACATATATTCTGGCTTGCTCATCAGGGCTGGGCAGTTTCAGTCTGATTGATATTGGACCCGAAGATGTTCGTCCTTAAAATTAGTACAGTGTGGAGGATAAGCAACATTTGACTCAGGGCTCTAAATCTTTGGCCTCTGGGTCTGAATGAAAAAAAAAAAAAATACAACCGAGTAGTAAATATCTTTCTCATTTCTCTCATTTCCAAATGCACAATTATAGAATCGTGAAACTATCAAAACAAACTATGTAGCAATTTAGAATCTACAAATGTATAGGACATGGTTCAGCCTGGGTTTTCCTGCTCTGCTATTGGCTGTAATAAACATAGGTAAGTTATAATTTAACCTGTAGTTCTTATTTATGTATAAATAATAAAATGAGGTTCTTAAAGCTCCTCGAGGAAAAAATGTCACTTATCTACAAGGAGGCTATGAATATTATTTTATTATCATTATTAATATATCTATCAGAGATAATGTTGCTAATGTTGTATGACTAGAAAACCAGTGCTGATTTTTGCTTTAGGATCTTCATGAGGACACTCCGGGTTTGTCTACTAGACCTGCTGTTTGTTAAACAGCCATGAGCATATAGTAAAACCGGACAGTTAGGAGAAGTGTAGTGACAGCCAAGCACATCTGTCAGGGGACCTCTCCCTTTCTCTTCTCCATCCTTCTAGAATTGTAGTGGAGAGGCTGGTGGACTCTTCCTCTGGGCTCTGCACCTTTCCTAACCTCCTGCCTGCAGGTTCTCTGCTCCGCTGGTTTCGGGCAACTGCACCATCATCCTTTAACTTCAGCCTTGCATCCCTGTTTACACTTCCTCCACAGCATCACAGTTCCTTCTTTCTAGTCTAAGTCTCTCTTTTTGGCCCCATCCTATTCAGTAGAGATTCTTAAAGGTATCAGGGCCTAATTTATCTGCCCTATTTTTTTGTTTTAACACCTTGTTATATCTTAAGTAGTTATTAAGGTGTTACATTCCTACAGACACAAGAGAAGTAAACGCTTGATCATGAGGACTACCAGTCTTTTCTTTGTAAACTCTTTTTGTATAATATAGGAAGATGCAAAGAATGATTTCTTGGTCAGTTACACATCGAAACAATAAAAAAGAAGTCTACATGGATCCAGATACTATCTCCTACCAAGGCTCCTCTTCTGATGCCCATCAGAAGTAGTCTATATGCTGATAGACTATATGTTGATTAGTCTATATGCTGATAGACTATATGCTGATTAGTCTATACGCTGATATTCGGCAGCATGGGACTGTTTACTTCTTAATATTTATGAGCAGAGTATTACATCCAGGAACAATATCTTCTCACACTTAGAATAGTCATTCTCAATCATCATTTATTCAACAAGTATGTGCCAGGCACTGTTCTAGGTGCTTGGGATAAATCAGTCAACAAAACAGATCCCCCCCCCCCAAAAGAAAAATCTCTGCCCTCATGGGGCCTGTTTTAAATTTAAAATGTTTATGTAAAAACACAGGTGAGTTTCTATACCTGCTTGCATCCTCCAGATATTCCTGCATTTTGCCGTTGGGTGCAGTAGTTTGTCTTGTATAGGAAATAGCGTTCCTCCCAGCACAGTGAAAGTTATGTCACAGGCTGACTTTTCAAACAGGATGAGATTGGCAGGCTTCTCTTGAAGCCTGTGAGAGACTTTTGCATGCTTCTCCAGAGTACCAGTGTGAAAACACTTTTCAACTGGAGCAGGGTTGTGCCACCGGTTGTGAAATGCTGTAATCCCAGCTCAGGTTTGCACAAGCGATGTGTGCTCAGTGTTACCCACAACCACTATGCAGAGTTTTCGTTTATTTTTTTGACAAGACAGAGTTCAAAAACAGTTAAATAAAACAAAGTTCACTGCAACATTTCCAAAAGTAGTAACTACTATTTGGCTATTTTCAGTGGTAAGAATAAAAAGTTTAAGAGTAGGCTTTAGATAAAGCATGGAGAATTGTCACTGTTTAGGAGATTTGGAAAGTAAATAATTATGCTTGGGTTAAAAGAAGACTAATTCATTTTGCTGCGCAGTAGAAGCTAACAGCATTGTAGAGCAACTATACTCCAATAAAAATTAAAAAAAATAAAAGACGACTATTAACACACACAGGACGTGGATCAAAATGGATTGGGTGTGTGTGTGTGTGTGTGTGTGTGTGTGTGTGTGTGTGTGTGTGTATCTTAGGGAATAGAAGAAATGTGATTTGTGAGTTGGGGAAATGTAAGGTACCCCCTGGCTTCAGAACCGGTAATCTCTCAAATGCTTCGTAAATGCACAAGATGCTCCCTGGGCTGGATTTGAAAACCTCTGAATTCGCTGAAACAGCTGTACAATCACTTGGAGACAGTTTACAGTTGACTGCAAATCAAAGGAGGCTCCTATATGTCATTTGTTCTAGCAGGCATGGGGAATGTATTGAACTTGTGAAATGTGCCTTTGATGACCCGTTAACAAAATCTGCCTGGATTACAACCTCCAACCTTCCAAACTCCCATTTTCCCTTTTTACCCCCATATTAGAGATAGTTAAAATCCTCAGCCCTGGGAGCATGGAGGAGGCTGTTTTCAACACAGGCTGTGGTAATTTGTTGAGTGCACCCGGGCTGTGTTCCTTGCTAGATCCTCCACATACCCAGTCTGGACATAGAACTGATTTCTGTCAGCTCTGATGTGCCTGAAAAATTTCTTTCGAGGCAGTTTCCTCTTCCAACATATCCCAGGGGAATTTCCCCTAGGGGGTGTGAGGCAACATTAGATTGTGACTGTGATAAGATATTCCCATGTTGGAAGAGTTTTGTATGACAAGCAGCACGTTACATCTGTTGTTTTCCTTATACAGGGTGTATTTCACACGGAGTGATATTGGAACACAACCCAGGACTCTGTCTTAACTCCCCTGCAGTCTTGTACTTCCCCCTCCTCAGTGATGGCAGACCCCGAAACACTTAGTGATGTATGGTACCCTATCTGTGAAGTGTGCTGAATGCAGTACATTTACTTTCCGACTCTGGAGTATTGTGTTTCATTTTGGGCATCATATTTTTTAAAGGGATGTTGACAAACTGGAACTCAGCCACCAGAAAACTTTTTTGGAACAAGGTTGGAGAAAAAATAATTACATCCCTGTTTGCCTAACTGGTACCTGAGCAATAGAGGACTCCAAGGATGGTGAAGCGTCAGCAAAGTGCAGTGAGAAACCGTTTTAAAAGAACTGGAGGTGTTCAGCCTAGAGGGATCCATTATTTATTTATTTTTTGCAGTGGGTGGTGGCCGTGAGCCAGATGTTTGAAAGGCTGTCATGTGAAAAAGCAAATTATTTTTTCTTTCTCCATGTAGTTCCAGTCAGCAGAACTAGACTCAGTATGTGGGATTCATGGGTAAAAAGATTTTTATTCTATGTAAGGAAGATCCTTCTGCTTATTAGAGTCGTGCAGTGATGGAATGTGTCTGTGCAAATAAAAGATATAAGATCTTGTAAAGAGAATCCCTATACTGAATAAGTAGTCAGGTCAGATTTGTGAAGATTTCTTCCAATTCAGATATTCTATAATTTTCTGAATTAGGAGTTTCTTGTTCAATTTTCATTTGGACAGAGGATTGATAAAGGCTTGAAAGGCTTTTTTTTCCCCCTTCCTATGTCCCCTAATAGCATAAGACAATTGAGCCAACCAAGCTATTCCATGGCTTTAACAAAATTGGTCTTACATCTGTTTGTTTTTGAGTTATTTTCCCTTTTGTAGCATATAATCCTGTATGAAGGAAAACTTACAACATCAACTAAGTATCCATGGATCCTCATTGTAGCCTGGACAACCTCCTAAGATTTTTTTTTTTTTTTTTTTTGCGGTACGCGGGCCTCTCACTGTTGTGGCCTCTCCCGTTGCGGAGCACAGGCTCCGGACGCTCAGGCCCAGCGGCCATGGCTCATGGGCCCAGCCGCTCCGCGGCATGTGGGATCCTCCCGGACCGGGGCACGAACCCGCGTCCCCGGTCACGAACCCGCGTCCCCTGCATCGGCAGGCGGACTCTCAACCACTGTGCCACCAGGGAAGCCCTCTCCTAAGATTTTAAGTGAACTTTGGTATCTTGTTACTTCCTTGCCTGTAGAGCTAACCTGTGGGTTTTGCCCACCCAGTATCGGTTCCCATTCCCTCTCGTTTTCCACGCCCCCACTGCATGCAGTCCTGGTATTTCCCTCAATCAAAGCTCCCTGCCTTTTCTAGGCCGAGGCATGGGGGACTGACTCACACTTAGGCAATCAGACTCCCTTGGGAATTTGAGTGATGAGTACTGTGACACAAGGACTGAGAGTGGTTGGTCTCACTGCAGCTCACTGTGAAGGTCAGGTCTTTTAGTTCTGGTTTCCTGGATCTACATGCAGATGGCAGCTTGATCTCACAGTTGTTTGTTAGGTAGCCACATTGCTTGATTGTTAAACGAGGAATTGATATCAAGATTTGGAGTGTTTCCTGGTTTCCAGTGAGAAGGGAAAATGATATATACGCAGTGTGTACAATTAAGCATCTTTCGGGGAGAGGCTTGTTTAACCAGAGGCTTTAGGGTGTGAGAATTCCTGCTTCCTGAAGTGCTGGAAAGTTAAGGTCAAATGCTGGATGTGTTTCAAGTTCTGAGACAATACCAGCCAATTTCAAAGCTGGTGTTTGTGTGTGCGTGCGGATGTATGTGTACAGAACCGGAGAGGAAAAGCAGCCTCTAAAACTTTGCTTTGAAAGATGCCAAAACACTGGGAAAGATCTGTGTTTGGATGAAACCTCTCTTGTAAATACAAGGCTCAGGGAAGCCTGACTCCTTTTGCCCTGCTTTTGAACTTTTGTTCACATTAAGCAATTTCCCTCACCTTGGCTGTTGAACTTCCCTTTGTAGTCAAATTCACGAGTACAGTGACCTGGCAAGAAAATGATAGAAAGAAAGGGTGTGTTGGACTAGATTGCATTTTTCCTGAACACTGAAATATCAGGATGTATGGAACATGAGTCATCACTTTCTGCTGGAAACTTTTATGACCTTTACAGAGTAGGTCAAATTCCTCCCAAGCTGTGCTTCTTCACACCCCAGTGCATGACAGTAAAAGGGCAAATCGTAGGGAGGCAGAAGCATATTCATATTTTTTTCTTGCAATCTGTTACACATTATTTTTTTTTGACACACTTTGCTTCACATGATGGTACTAATGGTGGGAACTAAGGTCAAGTGTGATGGGGGATTTGCCTGGTCTGCCTTTTGTGAGTGTTCTAACTCAGGTGGGGTAACCTGGAGCCCTGCTAGACTTAGGATGGTGGTAAAGGGGAGGACGGTCTCTTTGAGGACTTGGGAAAATCATTATAGGGGAGGCCCCTGAGGGAAAAGCCACATTCCATACTGCGAATCCCAGCCTCTCAGCACACTAGAACTTGATCTGATAAACTAGAACAAACAGGCAAAAGTACTGCAACAGTGTTCTGGTTAAGGGCCATTTTGAAGAGGGCCACTTAGTTCTGCTTCTCTCTCAGCTCTGAGGGCATCACAGTTTGACCAATGACGTCAATAGAGAAGAATCTGAACTCTCAACAAGAGTTTATGTTGCATATACTGTACTTTTAAGAATCTGGGAATTGGGGTGTGGTGTAAGGGAGCAGGCTGGGAAAATGCCCTGAAAATTTAAGTTTGAGTAGAAGAACTTGGTCATGGAAGAGCCCCCAACTATGTCAGCCCCCATTTTTTTATTCTACAGGAATACTTCATCTTTCTAAAATCATTTAGAAATGCAGAAATCTACACAGTGGATTTTTCTTATCTAAAACATACCTTTAAGGCTTCTGACCACTTTTTACTTTAATCTTTTTAAAATGAATTACACACTTCTTTGCTTTCTTAAAAGATTTAGTTAAGATAATATAACATTTCCATTTTTCTGTTTACTGTCAGATGCTTGGCTGTCACTTCTTATGGCTGCCATTCCTGCCTCTAATGGACTTTCTCCCCATGACTAATTTGCTGCTTTTAAATGGCAATGGCTAAAAATTCAACATGGATAAGCTTAGAAATGTTGATGATATATGTCTTTGAATGGGAGAGAAGAAACTCTCAAGTCAAGAGTATGAACTTTAACGAAATGAATTTGGTGACATGCATTGTCTCATCTTGGAGACCTTTGCAGACCTCTCCCAGAGGACCTTTTTTGTCCATCTTTGGTTCTCAGTGGTGTCTTAGACGTTTGCAGTTACCAGATAAGTCACCCTCAGATAAGTAGGGACTTTTCTTCAAAGGTTAGAAAAGAATCAAAGATACCTATCTCCCAGTTGGGAGCTGGGGTCAGCTGCAGAGTATGTGGCAAAGTCATTTAAATTCAACAGCTTGATCGCTGTTCCCATGCTTTCTCTGAGTGAATGCAAAGGAGTCTTCCACAGTGAAGATGCTGTGCCAGCATGAGGAGAAGCAGCAGACAGCTCCTAAAGATGCTACATATTGGGGACAGGCTGGAAGGGCAGTGTTTGAAAGTAACAGACAAAATGGGGAGGAGCCTTCTGGTGGCTCCTGGGTGGCTTCTGGTGGCTCTGGGTGGCTGCAGACTCTGTGACCATGACCGAGGGTAGCACTCTGGGTTTTTAATTGAACCATCTATAAAACTGAGTGACCTGTTCTTTGGGGCTGTATTTATCAAGAACTCAAATGCCCTGTCTTAGAGCATCTAGGAGCTTGGAAAAAGCACCCCCCCACACCACCAATACTTTTATTGTAGACTAAGCAACCTAAGCGGATGAGAACAAGTCTGTGCCCTAGGATGAGCTGGCCAAGAGCCCAGAGTCTGTGACTCCAGAGCCATTGATATTTTTTCTTATACCATAATGCTTTTACATGTAAAATGTGAATGCAACCAAAGATCTTCCACGAGAAGCAAGCCTATTACTAGTCTCTGGATATAAAAATCCTGACGCTGAGGTTAGGTGATTTTTCACACGTAAGCAAAAGATGGCACTTGATCCTATGTGGTAAATGGTCAAATGATTTAGAAAAGTTGTTTTTATATTTTTTATCTATCAGTAGATGGCAGGAGATACCATCAAATTAAGATTTAAAAAGGAAAGAAAATGATAGAATTCAGCCTTTGTTCCTTGTATTACCTGGAAAAACTGGTATCTAGGGTAGTCAGTGTGCTGTTATGCAGTACCTAGGGAGACAGTATTTCTGAATATGGATTTGAGTTCAGTTATTAGTTTCCTGATTAATCGGGCAAGATTACAGTTGCTTTAAAACAATAGTCAAATGCTGGAACTAAATTGACTCTCTTTTGAAGAGACACCAGGAGAAATGATTCATCACTCATGTCGCTAAGATTAATTGGGCATTATAATTGTGTTAAGTGGATTCACACACCATGTAAAAATCTAGGAGCTTTTCCTATTTTCTTTCTTCCTTTCTTCCTCTCTCCTTTCTTTCTTTCTTTTCTTTCTCTCTTTCTTTCTTTCCTTCCTTCCTTCCTTCCTTCCTTCCTTTCTTTCTTTCTTTCTTTCTCTCTTTCTCTTTCCTTCCTTCTTTCCTTTCCTTCTCTCTTTTCTTCCTTCCTTCCTTCCTTCCTTCCTTCCTTCCTTCCTTCCTTCCTTCCTTCCTTCCTTCCAGCAGAGAAGAGAGAAAATAGAGCTAGTTACCTTCAATGAGTGTTAGGGAAATCCAGCATCCTAACTGGCTTTATCTAAGATTATGGGGATAGAGCACCAGAGTTAAAACAATACTAACTAAGCATAAGGATGTTTTCCACATGCCTTAATGGACTCTGGTCCCATGAGCTGATGATTTTCATGGTCATTTTCATCAAGATTAAATTTGATTTTACTTATTAGTTTTTCTGAAGTTCAGACTTCTCTTAGAAGTACTGGACCCATTTTTCCCTTATTTGGAAATTACAGAAAGTTAAAGTACTGTGGAATTTCCAAGAATTGAAATTGTCAGTCTTCACGTTGTTCCTTTTTTATCTACTTGCCACCACTTAACAATGATATGATTCTTCTCTATGATACAAGCATTTGAACCAGCTACTTTATTATTTTTCCACTCTTTCCCCATTTGAATTTCTCAGAGAATTTTTAGAAAAATCCTCAATCATTTATTGGCTTTTTTTCTTTCTTTGACAAGAACTTAAAACCATCTATAGGTTAGGAAAGACAAGTGTAAGAGCATTCACGTGGGGATCACGTCCATCACCAGTCTTTGTTAATGCGGAGCTAGAAGTCATCATGGGCGTGGCCCAAATGGCTCCCCAGGTTGGGAGCATTCAATCCTTGAAGACAGAAATGGAACTGGATTTGCTTTCAAGAGAGCCCTACTACTTTTCCTTATAAATATCTCTACTAGGAAAAATCTTTTAATCAAAGATACATTATGTCCTCCTTTAAAAAAAAAATACAAACTGTGACCAGTACCAGAATATCTTGTCAAGGACTATAACAAATGATCTGCCCAGTCTCTGTGGTTTGTCACCTGAAATTCCCACACTTGTCAATCATTGTTACCAAGCTCAGTACTGTGCTGTTGCACTGTTGGGTCAGGGTATGGTACCTCTAGGTGGGGCATGGAGTAGCCTGAAGACCCTTTTTACAGAGACTTTTAAATTTATTATATGCTGTAAATTTGATATTCTATTCTATTTTTCAGGAACACCTCTTCTACTCTCTAAAGTGATGATAAATTACATGTCCACACTATTTACTGGTTGTCTGCTTCTCCTCACTTCCCTTTCTGATGACTCTACCTTCCTGTTTTGTGTGTACCATTATCTCTGAGCTCAGCTGCTAAGGATGCATGTTATATATAATCATATTCTCCCCTGTATAAACTTCTTTACAACAAAGGATCTTATAACTTATTTCACATAATAAGTTACAAATGACTAATAAACATCATATAAAGTACTAACTCTCTTAAATGTATGCTGATTTTAATAGGAAAAAAAACCCTTTAAAGCCAAAAAAATACATCTCTAATCAGGTAATTGTGAGGCACTGTGGAGATTCTGCGACTTTACCCTACCTGTACGCAATCAAGTTCGCCTGTCATAGTTTCATGGATGCTGGCAGAAGATATAAGACCCCTGGGTCAGAATTAAAGGACAATTTATTACTCTCAGTGATATTAGTAACCAGATATTGGCCTAATTCTCATAGGGTGGTGCGAAGAGGGCTAGGTAGTGGTAGCACATGCAGTGATTTGTATTACAGGAAGGGAATCCATAAGTTAGGGAACCTGAATCTTTTATAATGGGCAGTAAGCCTGTCTGGCCTTTGCTGTGGAGGGAGATACTATCTATTCCAAGGCTTTTCACTACACAAACACAGTGGAGAAGATAGTCAAGAATACAGAAATGCAGAAACATGAGAGACCCATGGAGATTTGTCTCCCATCAGTAGTTGCAGATCAGTAAAAGGACTGGGAGAAGTCATTTAGGGAATCTGTTTTTGGCAAATTTTAAGTCTTACTAGAGGCAAACATGTACCTTGCTTATGTATGGGTCTGACTTCAGTTTTCTAAATTATCCCAGAAAACTGGTCTTCCTACTTTAAGTACAAGTATACCTCGGAGATATTGCAGGTTCAGTTCCGGACAACCACAATAAAATATCACAATAAAGCGAGTCACACAAATATTTTGTTTTCCCAGTACATATTAAAGAATTATTATTGGGCTAAAGTGTCTAATTTTTTTTTTACGTTTCTTGATTGCTTTTGCCAGATTGCTTTCAAGAAAGATTACATCAATGTATACATACACATGACAGTCTTCGAGATTGCTTTTCTCCCTACATAGTCATCACAGTTGAGTGTTTTACTTTAAAGAATATTTTAATGAAATAGTTGAAAAAAATATATATATATATTTTTTTCTTTTCGGTATGCGGGCCTCTCACTGTTGTGGCCTCTCCCGTTGCGGAGCACAGGCTCTGGATGCGCAGGCTCACCGGCCATGGCTCACGGGCCCAGCCGCTCCGCGGCATGTGGGATCTTCCCGGACCGGGGCACGAACCCGCGTCTCCTGCATCGGCAGGCGGACTCTCAACCGCTGTGCCACCAGGGAAGCCCGAAAAATATATTTTTTACTTAGTATGTCTGATTGTTAGTGAGGAGGAAATATTTTATTTTATGTTAATTGGTTACTTAAATTTGTTTTTATGAATCATTTATTTGTGTTCTTTGCTCATTAATTCTGTAATATTTTAGTATTTTTCTTACTAAGGAAGAAACCTTCCATGTAACATTTTGTGTACTAGAATTTTGTCAGATATTTCCCCGATATATTATTTTTTAATGTGCTAAAATTATTTTTAGACATTTGGAAATGAAAACTAATCTAATAAAATAATTAACCATTATCCATATGATTTTTTCTATTGCTTAGATATACTTATCCACTCAGGATCTTAAATATTTACTATGTTTTTTTTCAGGTATTTTATGTTTTACTTGTACATTTTATTTTTTAAATCAATACTTCTGAGTACATTTTGATATATGATATTGGCAAGGACATTTCCTTCCCTGAAATTTAAGCCAATTTCCCCAACAGTGAGTGAGCTATATTTCTTACTCAATTATTTGTGGTGCTTTCTTGACTGTGTACTAAATGTAAAATTGTAGGGTGTCTATAAAATTTAGTGCTGGAAGTATATTCTTCTCTCCCCTCACAAATGTGTTGTTGAATGACAGTCTGTTTTGGATACAGGCTACATCTTATTATTGCTTGTCTCGTGAGGACTGGCATAGATATATTAGAAATATTTTATTTCATGTATTCATAAGAACAATTAAAATGACCTAAGACTCATTATAACTCCAACATATGCTCTAAGTTCAACAAAAATATTTTCCAAAATTTAAGAAAATATTTAAATGGTAAAATATATCATAGGTTTTTCATCAGTTTTGCATTTTGAATTTTTTTGAATTTTTGAGAAGTGAAAACAAACCGTATTCTTCTAGTATGAAGTAACCTGCTTTAAAACTCAGTTGCTTCATGACCTTTTTTTTTTTCTTAGATTCCATATATATGTGTTAGCATGCAGTATTTGTTTTTCTCTTTCTGACTTACTTCACTCTGTATGACAGGCTCCAGGTCCATCCACCTCACTACAAATAACTCAATTTCGTTCCTTTTTATGGCTGAGTAATATTCCATTGTATATATATGAAGAACCTAGGGGTAAGACGGGAATAAAGACACAGACCTACTAGAGAATGGACTTGAGGATATGGGGAGGGGGAAGGGTAAGCTGTGACAAAGTGAGAGAGTGGCATGGACATATATACACTACCAAAAGTAAGGTAGATAGCTAGTGGGAAGCAGCCGCATAGCACAGGGAGATCAGCTCAGTGCTTTGTGACCACCTAGAGGAGTGGGATAAGGAGGGTGTGGGGGAGGGAGACGCAAGAGGGAAGAGATATGGGAACATATGTATATGTATAACTGATTCACTTTGTTATAAAGCAGAAACTAACACACCATTGTAAAGCAATTATACTCCAATAAAGATGTTAAAAAACAAAACAAAGCTCAGTTGCTACCCATTTAGAGAAGAAAATTGCTCCTCAGGTGGTACAAGACTTTTTGTTTGTTTGTTTTTTCTACTGTGGTGGAGGTCGGGAGGATTCCTTGAGAAATAGTTTACATTCTTTGGTGAGGAGAAATAAAAAAGTATGAAAGATTGAACATTTTCCTGTTTTATTCTTTAGAGCCACGTAATAATAGGCAAAGCCAGGTTTTATGGAAAATCAATGGAAGTGAGTTATTCTGACAGAAATTTTTCATCCTTCGCTGATTATGTGATGCTCCAGGTAATAAATATTTTAAGTCAGTACATGTTGGTAACTTATTAGGCAGTATGAAATAATGAAAACAATACAAAAGTCTGGAGATGAAAATACTTAGACTGTTGAAACAGCAAGTCTATATAACTATTAGGTACTATCTAGAGTTTTAATATTATAGGTTAGTGGACCAGAAGAACATGGTTAGTAAAAGAACTGGGTATTTTCCATTTCTTTTAAAATTGCCTCCCTCTATATTTTTCTACAAGGGTTATCCATTTGCCCAAAAAGAAAAAAAACTCAGAAAAACATCTTTTGTTACAAGTCTGGGGATGTAGTTTTCTTTCTATTTTATTTCTGTTTTCCTCCAAATCAGACAATGCATTCACATCTTTAAGTTCAGATGTTGTTCATAAGGATCAATGTAAAAATTACATTCTTCACAGAATATAGAAATACTAGGGTCCGTGAAACTTACTTTCAATAAATTCAAGTTATTATTTGTTTCACGCTAGTGCGTCACCAGCTATTGAAATCCGTGTTGGAGAAACACAACTGCTTCAGAGATGCTTGCCGTAGAAGAGTAGTGTGTGCTCTGACCTTGTAAGAGCTTAAGGGGGCCCCAGGCAAATCAACACACATCTCAGAGAGAAGAGAGTCCAGGTAGAGTGGAGTCAAGCATGGACTCTAGATCCAGTTGCCAGTCCCATCCTGGCTCTGCTACTCAGCTTAAAACTTTGTATAAGCCACTTAACTTCTCTCTTTTAGTTTCCACATTTGTAAGATGGATATTGTTATGAGGGTTAGATGAGCTAGTCTATGTAATGCACTTCGAACAGGGACTGGCACAGACTAAGAATTTGATGTAAATGTTTGTTAAATAAACAAAATAAACTTCTTGGGTAGGACATGAAGGCAGGAGAGAGAGAACCAGGCATATGGAGTTGCCATGAGCTTGTTTGTCTGTAATGGAGGATTCTGGGCTGGGGAAAGTGGAGAAAATGGGTCTTGAGAAGATTCTGCAGTCCACAATCAAAGTTTACATTCACTTCACAGAGTGGGATGAAGGCTGTTATCCAAGTGAAGCGCCCATTTCTGTGTGCAGAATGTGGGTGAGAAGGAAGACGGAAAGCTGAGGGACAGCAAGAGAGAGACCATGCAAGGCTTCCTCCTTTGTTTTTCCGTTTACACCTGTGACTGCTTATGTGTTTCTGTCACTTCAGATTCCTTTTGAAAATAGGTGAGCTATAAATTTACTTATTTAATAAGGTAAAAAGGAAGTACAAGTAATAAATATTTAAAAATAAGTAAGTCCTGGCAAGGAGATCATCGTCGGGCTGAAGAAGTGGATTTAGGGCTCTTGGGGTGACACTAATACGTAGGTCGTATACTGACTAAGTGGAGAAGAGGCAACATACACATTATGTTGAGTAACTGGACTCAAGAAAAGGTAGTTATGACTAATCTACAGTAATAAGTGTGAAGATTTTGATTTTACTTTTAAGTAGAGAGGTCCTCAAAATAGTGGGCAATGTGGAATTGTATTAAGCAGAGAGAAAAGGAGAGGAGAGAACACGGAGAGCTATTTTAACATTGGGGTGGCTTTGCCCTTTGCCAGACATCCAGAGATGCGGTGACTACAGTCTGTTACCTAAAAGGAACCATTGATGGAAATACTGTCTTCAGTGATAACTCTTGGTAGCAGTGAAAGTATGGTTTTAAATTAAATTTGAAAATTTCCTCAAAGCTGCTTCTTCAAAGACAAATGACCCTCTTATGATATGTCTAGTTAAATAAAATAATGGGTGGGAACGGCTTTGGAAAACATTAACATGCTATATAAATGTAAGGTGTTATCATCATGTACTCTGTGTTAGAAAACATGCCGTAAAAAGAGATTATTTTTGTGGACTAAACAGGCAAATATGGGCTGCATGACAGCACTGTGAAGTAGAGTCATAATTGATAAACGGCTATGTCCAGAGAGGGTTGATTAATGTGTGGTTGCTAACCTTGAAGAACACTGCCGGTGTAACACTGCAGGGTTTTTTTGTTTTGTTTTCCTTCTCTGGCCCTTTCTTGTATAAACTATTTTTCAGTGAGTTAAAGACGTACTTATCAAACTTAACGATAAGTCTGCTATGTGGAAGGTAGCTCATATACATCAACCATAGGAAGTATACTGCTGGATGAATAAGCCAAGCTTCAGATAGCTAATAGCTTGCCCAAGACCACTCATATAATGGTAGATAGTATTATATTATAACTTTGAGCTAGAATAATGACTTGCCAAGTAGAGTAGTAGAACTGAGATTTGAAACTAGGCAATATGGAGCCAGAGAATGTACACCTAAGCCACATTGCTTCATTATTCATTCACTTATTTAACAAAGTGTTTATACTTACAGCAGGGATTGATCTGAGCCTCATACAAATGTTACTCACTTAATCCTCATAACAATCTTATGAAGTAGATTATTTTCATTTTATAGCTTAGAAACTGAGGCACAAGCAAGTTAAGTAACCTGCCCAAGGGCGCACAGCTAAGTGAGTGGATTCAAACACAGGCAATTTGGTTGAGGAATCCATGCCTCTGACCCCAGGACATGCTACTCCTGCGCTATGCTAAACTGCTTTCAACACTGTGCCCGACTTCACACAGCCAGATCTGAGGTGAGCGTGCCCGCTCCTTAAACCTGGGAACCAGAAATTCTTCAAGGTTTACAACGGAAGCAGTGAGCATTTATGATCCAGCTGATTCTCTTTTGCCCTACCTTGGAGCATCCATGCCTGAAGGCATCTTTTGTGATGCCACCAATGCAATCCTAGACTCTTGAATCCTTGTCTGTGGTGCCAGACAGCATTTCCTCCTGCATAAAATACATCCTTATTCTCATTACATCTCCCCATAAAACTTTCATCAATTTGAAAATTGTAAAATGCATTCCTTTTTATGCAGACATTTAATCTATGGTAAAATGACAATTAAGCAGTATATCCTCCTGCATAGTCAAATACCATCCCAACTCTGCAGTTTGAAAATAAATTGACAATCTTAAAATTGGCATGGGTTTTAAGGAAATGAAATACTCTCAACTACAGACTTTTGAGAATGTTTATCTGCAAAATGAACTACAGGACACACTTCGGCTTGATCAACAGATTCTACTTAAGAGAGGTTTCAGATAGAACTACCAGGCTAGCAAATCTGATATGAACATATCACATATCTGTGGGCCAAATGCTGAGTTTCCTTCTTATGTGCATGGATGAAGCCAGAACTTTCAACCTCTCAACCTCTCACTTTCAGAAAGAGTGAAGTTTAAAATATAAAGGTGTTGTTTTTGCTTCACACCCAAATGTCAGAGCAAGATATTCTGATTTCTCTTGATTGGCTCCAGGTGATGTTAAGTGGCATGCAGGAAATTATTGAAATCAATCTATCTTCAAAGGCTTTCTTTGGAATTACAGGATCTGAATCAAAATGTAAAATAAAATTATTTTTATTTTAAGTTCCCTTCCATCATTTCTCATAGCTCTCACTCTACCAAGGAGCAAGCAAAATAGCATTTTTTTTTTTTTTTGCCCTCTAGAAAGGTTATTGTTAGAGCTTTAATATTTTCCAAAGAAATACAGTGTTTCTTAAACAATTTGACTCTTGCTTACTGGGTTTCTAAAGGGTTTAATTACTAGCTTTCTCAAGGGTTAAGAAAGAAAAAATTCCCCACATCAGCTCATCAGCATAGTGACTTACATATTAACAATAAAATGCAGAGCATGAATCATAAAGAATCCAGCTGACACTGGGAACAGTAATACATGACCAACCGTAATTGTTAAAAAGTCTAGATATTCAAATACTGTCGTCAGAGAACTTCTAAGCACCCTGAAAGAGCAAGGGTCCTGATCAAAATCCAGATCTAATAGAAAGTGGCATATTCTAGAAAGCAAAATGAAATACAAAGTAATTAAAAATATAATTTTGAAAGTACTCTTTTTTAAAAAATAAATTTATTTATTTTATTTTTGGCTGTGTTGGGTCTTCATTGCGGTGCGCAGGCTTCTCACTGCAGTGGCTTCCCTTGCTGTGGAGTATGGGCTCCAGGCGTGTGGGCTTCAGTAGTTGCGGCATGTGGGCTCAGTAGTTGTGGCGCACAGGCTTTGTTGCTCTGGGGCATGTGGCATCTTCCCAGACCAGGGCTCGAACCTGTGTTCCCTGCATTGGCAGGCAGATTCTTAACCACTGCACCACCAGGGAAGTCCTGAAAATACTCTTGAATGTCTTGTTACGTGTTATGTGATTGGCCGACTGACAATATTAACTTTTACCTACAAGTTTGTTAGAAATGAAGAAGCTTAGGCCACACCCCAGATCCTCTGAACCAGAATCTCCAGGTGATTCATATGTACAGTAAAGCTTGGAAAATCATTTAAAGTGTTTCTGAGGATGGAATTATATGTATAATTACTGTTTTTAAAAAACAGCATTACAGGGCTTCCCTGGTGGTGCAGTGGTTGAGAGTCCGCCTGCTGATGCAGGGGACACGGGTCCGTGCCCTGGTCAGGGAGGATCCCACATGCCGCGGAGCGGCTGGGCCAGTGAGCCATGGCCGCTGAGCCTGCGCGTCCGGAGCCTGTGCTCTGCAACGGGAGAGGCCACAACAGTGAGAGGCCCGCGTATTGCAAAAAAAAAAAAAAAGAAAAGAAAAAAATACCCAACATAACATACCAAGAGATAATGGTCACCCTGATTTTACAGGGGGTCTACCATTTCATAATGGGAAAAATCCTCGTATTCTATTGCTCTGGAAAGATAATGACTGATACAAAACTATTTTTCCTGGAGGAGCAAAAGCAGTTCTAGGGGAAGGAATATCACTCACCAATTTCAGTAACAACAAATGCCAGCTTGACCTGCATTGTCATTTCTGACGCATCACCTTGCATTTCTCATCACATTATGCTGGTGGATTCTTTTCCTTCCTTTTTTATTTTTGGCTCAGGGAAGGAAACTGAGCTAGAGGTTGCCACAGGCGTTTGGAAACATGGTCCTCCTCGTCTATTCCGTTCGATCTGAGGTATCTGCTGCAGCAGCTTTTTCCTGGGTGATTGTAAGAGCTTATCAATCATGAGACTGTGGAGATACCTGAGCCGTCAATCCAGCACCTGTCCCATGACATGAAAACTTGTGTTAATAAGAAACTAAAGCTAGTTTATTATGATAGGAGGTGTGGGAAAAATAGAAATCAGAGTGGTGCCCTGAAGGGGGCAGGGAGCAAGTGAGGGAAATGGGACTGAGTGAGGAGAGCTGTATCCCTAAATCACGTGTGAGGATGAAGAGCAAACAGATCTTCCCGCAGCACTGGTTATGAGGAGCAGATAGCCACCAGTCACTCCCTGCTCCTTCTTGGCTGCCTGACAGCAGGGGTGGCACCTGCCACCACACATTTCTTGATCTGTGGTCTTGGAGAAGGTTTATGCGGAATTTACTAGGAAAGGAGATGTGGCTGTGAGACACAAAGACCACATTATTACTTCTACTAGTTTACATTAGCTGGAGGATTAAAGGGGTGCTGGTGGCTTTTTAACCTAGGAACCATTTAGGCTGTGAATAGAGAGAACCGCAGTCCCAAGGCTCTGGGTGAGAAAGTCCACCGCGACAGTGTCATGGACTCACTCACATTGCAGGCTCACTCCTCCTCCGCTTGGAGAGGTTGATGTTATAACTAGGACTTCTGAGTAATTCCAGCTAACTTTGCTATTTGTATGTTTTGAATGATATGATTTTCTGTCAGGGTCAAAATAAACTTGCAACTGTATAGGTAAACTTTTGTAAATGAGGAGGGAAAATTTTAATCTAGTTAGACTAGGAATAAGCACCCTACTAATGCTATTTTCCACTTTTTCTTGCCCTGCCAATATTCACATTCACAGGGTGCTCTTCTTGCGTGTCACTGTCATGTCTTGTCTCACTGTTGCTCTGGTCTTCTAATTGGTCTCTTGGATTCCATCCTTACCACCCCTGTCTATCCTCCCCGTAGCAGCCATTGTACTCACCCCAAAATGTAAGGTGGGTCATATGCCAGCCCTCTGTTGTAAGCCCTCCAGCGTCTTCTCATCCCACCCAGAGGAAAACCCGAAGTCCTAACTCTGGTAGCCAAGCCCTGAGGACGTGGCCGGCCACCACCCACACTCTCTGCCATCTCTCTCCTGCCTCCTTCTCCATCGCCCAGCTACCCTGGCCTTTTCTGTCCTCAACCACACACTACACTGGGCATGTCTCACCTCAGGCTCTCTGCCTGGATTATAATTCCCCCAAATAGGTACTTAAACTTATCCTTCACTTTAGGTTTCTGCTCAAGAGTTACTTTATCTGAGAAATTCCCCTCAGCAACTTACCTAATCCCTATTTTCCAATACCTGTATACTTTAAAAACATCTGATGCATTATATGGCTGCCTTTTTCAATATATCTCTTCCCCAATTAGAAAATAACTCTGTGCAAGCAGAGATTTTGTTTGTTTTCTTCACTGTTGCCTCCCCAGTGCCCTGAAGAGTGCCATAAAAATAGTAAATATATGCTCAGTTAGTATTTGTGAATGAATGACTTTCAATGCTTGTTTGCATGCCTGGTACTTTGCTCATTTTCTCACTCTGCTTGGTTCAGAAGCACTTTTCTACCTTCATGCTTTTGTGTTTCCCTGTTTCTTCCAGTCTGGGGTGTCCTCTACTCCCCTGTGTCAGCATGTTCGAGTCTTCCTTTTCTTCAAGTACCCTTTCCTCCAGGAAACCTTCCCTCAGTCTGTTGTCAGAGGTGGCAGTGTCTCTCCTCTGATCCACCAGCACTGTCTGCTTCCTTCACGGCACAACTTAGTCCTCTCTGGCCTATATTAGTATGATTCATCTTCTGGAAGCTTTGAAGAGGGGCGATGTCTGGTTTATCCTTACCCCTCTTTCCCCCCAAACTCTACTTGCTGCTTTGTACATAGAAGGCGCTAATGCACATTTGGTCAATCAGTATCACTGAATAGATTTACTTTCCTGTAGCAGTGTTGATTTGATGGTGATGCTGTGGTATTTGGATAAGAAATGGTAGCAGAGTGATCTCGTAATCCTGTGGTTTCTCTTTTTCCATAATCTGCCCTTAATGACTGGTTGGTTTGGTGTTTTGTGGGTGAGAAGGGTAGAAAGAGTTTTGCTCTTGGGTCTGGTTGTTTTGCTTTATTTTAATAAGTGCTTGAAAGAGAAACATTCATACAAGAGACAAAATACTTGATAATCAGAAAATCATTTGTTTTGCTCAGCTGACTCACTCCCAGGTTAGATTAGTAACTGGGGAAAAGGTTTCTATTACAGGGAACTCTGTTACCGTCTTTCACTGCCTGAAAAATCCTTTTCTCTGCCTTTCTGATGAAAGCCTTCCCTATATCTTAGTGCAGGACTAAGGGAAAATCAAGAGCAGGAAATAGCTATGCTTAGAAAGTTACCTGTTTAAAAATCTGATTTTTCTTAGGACGTATTTTTCAACTCTAAACTGTCAAGATTCTGCATTAGAAGTCCACAGTGTACTTTTTTGTGAACAACTGCTCTAATTGGGCAAGTTTTGCTGTGGCGACATTAGGGCTCATTAGGCTTCTCTTATCAGAGGTGGAAGCTGTGAGATTTCAACCAAGCAGAGGATTTAGATTCTAAATGAGAAATATAGATTAGCATTTCACATAATGAAATAATGGACTTCAGTGTTACCTTTCTAGTGACTAAAGCAGGAACTTAAATCCATTGTAGGTTTCCTTGTTTAATCAATAAATAAACAGGAGACACAGAAGATTTATTTCTTCTGTGGCAACAAACAGCATCATTTTTCTTAATTATCATTAGGTTTGCCTCTCCTGCTTTCAGATTCTTTGCAAGTAAAAAGCTTCTCTACATTAAGGAAAAGGATATGAGATATCTTTTGTGTTTCCTCTCTCATACACCCAGAGCATTTTGCCTTTTCTGTGGCAATCCCTGTATTTCTTAATTAAAATCTAATAAAGTCAAAGGTTTCGCGAGGTTGTCCAGGCTACCTTAAAGGCCAGAGGTTTCAGTGGAGGTGGACAAAAATCTAGGCAGCTGTAGGAGAGAAAACAAATAGTTCGAACTTTGGATCCACAGATGGTTATGCCTGCCAACTGTTATGAGCCAATGAATATCTGGCCTGTCATTTGTCATATTTATTGCAGTACATAATGCTGTAATTTCTCATGGCATGGTTATTTATCTTGCTGTGCTCTCTGAGCAGCTAAAATTGCAGCCATGTTGGAACGTATGTATACTTTGTGGGCTGCTCTTTGAAAAGCAGCCATGCAGACTGGCACACGCCTCCCCGTCCAAGGACTGGAGAATGTTGCAAACGCAACTGACTGGCAGATTATGGGAAATTCTGACAACAATTGAAACTGTGCTTCCAGACTTGTTCCTGGGTGTTTAGCCACAGAGCCTGAAGGGAGCAGAAGCTCTCCATTTCCTTTACTCCTTCTCAGTGGTGCCCGGCTGGTTTCCTGAAGTGGTGGAGCAGTGAATACTGCCATATCTGGAAGCTTCTCTGGAGTGTGCACAGAGCCCTCTAGTTTTACAGTAGGAAAGTGGGCTCTGGGAAGGAGAAGGTCGAGGGTGGGAGAAAGAAGGCACGAGGGACTCAGTCATTGATTTCTGACAGCCGTCTGCGGGCACCATGATGTCAAAAGGAGCAGCAGGGACACCTGTCGCTACTGGCACCTCCACTGTTGGCAGTGGTGAGTCGGTGAATAGAAGCCACATGCTGCCTAGTGACAGAAGGTATGACTCACAGGTGGGCAGAGAGAGTCTTCAGGGTACCATTGCTTACCTGCCACATCTCAGCATCCATGATGAATCATTGGGTCCAAACGGGGCCTTTAGTTGCGGCAAATTTTAGCGCACATTGGAGCCTCCATGAATGGCAGATGTGAAAATGTAGGTGCCTCTCATCTGTACAGGATTAGTTGTATTCACTCCCTGAGGTGTGAAACTCACAATTTGTTATAGGTCACTCTGCAGTTTGTGATAAAGGGGCTATTGGCCACTCAGACCCTGCAGCATATCAGACCTCACTTTAGTCATTGGTTTTCCTTACAATTGTTTCAATCAGAAATGTAAACAGTAATTATTCCTAAGAGTCCGAGACCTCTCTCTTCCTTTCCCTTCAAAGCAGTGACATGGCCTTTAGGTCTTCAGCAGAAGAAAGGAGAGGCAATGATGTCATTATTATTACTGTTAGGGTAAATGTTAAAAGGCCGAAGATTAAGATGCCAAAATCCTTAACCCCTGCCTAAACCCTAATAGTCTCATCTCTCACCCCCTTTCAGTTGTGGAATATGTGGCATTCCCTTCCGCCTCAGTTCTCTGCACAGCCAAGACTCTAATAGGCAAGGTAACTCAGAAGAGAAAGGAGGCTCTGAAAATCGAATTCTGAAAGATTACTTCTGAAATATACCTTTCTTCATGAAGAAATAAAAAGAGAGGTAACTGTGGAAGCTCTAAGGCTAACTGAGGACCAACCACTTGGGTTATCTCAGGTCTAAAAGGCTGTGCTCAACAAAAGGAAGAATGAGTGAATGACCTAGTACCACCATTAGAAACACACAGGAACCCTCATGAAGAGTCAGAAACAACAGAGACTTTTGAAAAATGCCAAAGAGGACAAGAAGCTTTTAAGGCATCATCAGCACTTAGTGTTTGGAGCGGTGGTGCAAGGTCAATGAACGACTTAAAAATCTGTTCATTCATGTCCTTATTTGCCTCTGTCTCACTGGTTAGGCAGAATGCTTTTCTGAATAGAAGGATGGGAGAGGAACTGGTAGGCCAAAATATGGAAAAATCATCAGAGAGCACGGTTTAGATTATCAGGTCTAGACACCTCTATTTCCTGTGAAGACGTGAATCACTGTCACAGCGCTTGAGGGAGCAGAGCCAATGGGGGAAGTGCTAGCAGCCCTAAACAGGGTAAATGTCTCCGTTTTCAAGAAGGAAGAGTATATTATTAAACAACCGTTCGGGTACATATAAAAAGGGAAGCACAGTTGGGAATGAGTGCCACAGTCACAGAGCTAAGAGAATCTAGAAGAGCAGCAGAGACAACACTGAATTTAGTTAAATGTGTTAATGAGAGCAACGTGGATGGTACTATGCAAAAACTTCAGGATGGGCAATCTGTGCACAAAGAACAAAAATCCTTACTGCAAAGCAACGATAGTTGTTTCAGGCCTTGGTGATAGATGGGAGGAGAGACTGTGTTTCTCCTGAAATCCCTCCATGCTGGTCTCTCCTACCGCCTGAAATACAGCCGGCTTTTAGAAGTTTTTTTTCTAGCGTATGATTCTACTCTTTGTGCTTCCTCCTTTTCATCATTTCTCACACAGTCACTTGAACTCATACATTTGGTATAAGGGTTATTTGTATTGGGAAGGCAATTGAATTGTGAAAGATCTGGTTAGCAACTATTTGTTGAAAGGTAGCTGAGAGAAGCTTTGGTAAATGTTTGCTTCCTGGTCACCATGGGCAAGCTAATGGCTCTGATCCTCGGTTTTCTCATCTTGGAAATGGGAACAGTAGCTGGGTGGCAGTCAGTGCTTTCTCCTCTCCAGATCCCTGCCCTCTCCTGTGTTTTCTTTGGTCTTTTCGTTGGCTTTCCATTCATCTAATTTTTGGCTCGTTACACAGCACATTTTATCAGATTCCCAGGATTTTGTTTCTTGACCATTCTAAGTTAATAACAAACTCTCTTAAATCACTCAAATGTGACAAGAAATGAAAATAAAGCAGAAATTCAATCAGAGCATGTTAGGTCTAATTGCTTTTTATACCACTGTAAATAATCTCAAGGTGCCCTCCAGCTTGCTGCATTTCCTCTTTGCAGCTTACACCCTGCATGGCGTAATGGAAAGACACTGACTGAAAGGGGATGCAGGTTCTAGCAGGAGCTTTGCCACTAAGTAGCAATGTGACTTTGGACAAATCTTTTTACATCCTGCCTCTGTTTCATCAGCACAGTAAATGGGTTGACCTATATTATCTCCCAGGTCCTTTCCAACTCCAGAATTTAAAAGGTCCATGATTTCAAGCCAAAAACTATATTATGGAATGAGGTGACAGCATGTATAAGTGCAAGTTGATTAGGGAAATGGCATAGGATTTCTCTTTTAAATTGGCTTTCACAATAATAAATTACTGAGTAAAGATACAGAAAAGAGAGATACCTTTTATGTAAGTGTTCAAGGAAGCATAGCTTATTTCAAACAATGGTTTCTGAAAATAACCTTTCCTTCTTTGCCCTTATATTTTTCCTAATGGATGGCATAAAATGGATGCTCAGCCTGAATAGTGGCTTTCATTCAATTTTAAGTCACCCTGTCATGTTGTGTACTGCTGATTTCCACGTTAGCTGACATCGCAGGATGGAGCACAATGCAGAGTGAAGAGTTAGAAATGTGACACGGCGTGTCAGAAACAATGCATGCCTTTTGCAGATCAGTTATCATTTAAAGGCTGGTATTTAGAACCATCTTTAGATAATTCAATAGCTCTGAGTCTCTTGTAGGGAAGATGTCAACCTGAGTTAATTTTTTTGCTTATCAGATATGATGGGACAAGATGGCACTAAAACGGTTGAAAGAAACTATCCAGAATGCATTTTTTTCTTTTTCTTTTTTTTTTTTTTTTGCGGTAAGCGAGCCTGTCACTGTTGTGGCCTCTCCCGTTGTGGAGCACAGGCTCTGCACGCGCAGGTTCAGCGGCCGTAGCTCATGGGCCCAGCCACTCCGTGACACGTGGAATCTTCCCGGACCGGGGCCCGAACCCCTGTCCCCTGCATCGGCAGGCGGACTCTCAACCACTGCGCCACCAGGGAAGCCCCAGAATGCATATTAAAAACAAAATCAATTGCAGTTCTATTTACAATAGCCAGGATATGGAAGCAACCTAAGTGTCCATCATCAGATGAATGGATAAAGAAGATGTGGCACATATATACAATGGAATATTACTCAGCCATAAAAAGAAACGAAATTGAGTTATTTGTAGTGAGGTGGATGGACCTAGAGTCTGTCATACAGAGTGAAGTAAGTCAGAAAGAGAAAAACAAATACCGTATGCTAACACATATATATGGAATCTAAAAAAAAAAAAAGGTCATGAAGTACCTAGGGGCAAGATGGGAATAAAGACACAGACCTACTAGAGAATGGACTTGAGAATATGGGGAGGGGGAAGGGTAAGCTGTGACAAAGTGAGAGAGTGGCATGGACATATATACACTACCAGATGTAAAATAGATAGCTAGTGGGAAGCAGCCGCATAGCACAGGGAGATCAGCTAGGTGGTTTGTGACCACCTAGAGGGGTGGGATAGGGAGGGTGGGAGGGAGGGAGACGCAAGAGGGAAGAGATATGGGAACATATGTATATGTATAACTGATTCACTTTGTTATAAAGCAGAAACTAACACACCATTGTAAAGCAATTATACTCCAATTAAGATGTTAAAAAAACAAATCAAGCAAATCTTAAGGAGCTTAGGAGTTGCTTGGATTGGTACTGCAACATGGGATTCAAAGAAAAGATGATAAGGGCTTCCCTGGTGGTGCAGTGGTTGAGAGTCTGCCTGCCGATGCAGGGTACACGGGTTCGTGCCCCGGTCTGGGAAGATCCCACATACCGTGGAGCGGCTAGGCCTGTGAGCCATGGCCGCTGAGCCTGCACGTCTGGAGCCTGTGCTCCGCAACGGGAGAGGCCACAACAGTGAGAGGCCTATGTACCGCAAAAAAAAAAAAAAAAAAAAAAAAGAAAAGATGATAATAGTCAGAGACCATTGTCCAGTATAAACCTAGATATTTCCCACTGTTATCCTTTGTCCTGATATATCACAGTCTTCTGTGACATCACAAGACCTATTAATTTTGATTGAAGTCAAGTAATGTGAAGGGAAAAGTGTTTTAAAGTGACTAGGGTTTATTCGTTTATTTGTTCTCTGAATTGACTCAAGCTCACTAACCTGTAGGTACAATGCCATCACATTATCAATAAAGTCCCAAATTTGAGGGACTCTCACTATCACCTGATCAATACCCGTGTGGTGCTCCCTGAAACGGTAATTCCAGGGATTCCCACACATGCCTGAGAGATGCCCAGCCATCACAGGCTGCTCTGCTCTCCCTTAGGCACTGCAGCCCTGCTGAGCACACCAGGTACAGGACAGAGACCTCTCAGCACCCAGACTGAAGGACAGTCTGTGGCAAAATGAGGGATGAGACCCCTCTCCCACTTTGTGTTGGGATCTGTTGGAGTGGACGAACTTGGCAATGCTGGTGCCTCTGTCCTCTATCCGCATGAAGTTATATAAAATAGGGTGTTGGGGTTTTACCTGGAGCCTCTTCTTCTCCTGGGTGTCAGACTGGGAATGGAAAGAGGTGAGTGCCAGTGCCTGGGTCGTCTCTTCAGCCAGTCAAATCATTGATTGTTTTGGGGTCATGTTTATTCTCTTACGATGACTTTCTCTGGAAAGTTCATTCCCTGAAGGAAATAAACTTCTGTCAGGTCCTTTTTACTGGTTTGCCTGAGATATCTGGATAGAGTTTTCTGAAATGCAGCAGCGATGTTGGCTTAAGTTAGGGTCCCTGACACTGTTCATTTAACTAGCATTTCCCGAATGTATTTTATGTGTGAAAGATTTTCTTTCTTCTTATTCATCTCCTCTCTAAAAAGTTTTTTTTTTTTACTTTAGAAGATTGGCTTGAATTGAAGAATTGACATTCAGGACTCCTCTTAACTCCTTTTCGTGAGACCACGAAGCCATTTCCAAATAAAAGACAATTCGTAGAGAAGGGATGTACTTTTGGAATTTAGGTTTCTCCAGCCAGCGCCTTTATATATACAGAAGGCTATTATTAAACAACTTCAATTTAACTGACTGATCCGACATCTTTGTAGAGGAACAGAAATAATTAGAAAAGTGCAAAGTTTCCAAACTTTCCAGAACAAGCTAAGGATGGATAATGTATAATCTAACTTTCTCCTTAGTGTTTGAGTAGATCTATGTCTGTACAAGCAAAGTATGTTTTGGTTGTTTTAGAATTGTCCAGAATTTTAATCGATATTTATCTTAGAATCTGAACATTATTTCAGTGACTTATTTTTTATATACATTCTGGTACAAAATTATTTTAGTGCATTGTGTATAATCAAATTTGCATCAGCGGAGTGTGAAACAATATTTACTGCTGCATGTATGTTGCTATTAAAGTTACCTGCATTAAAAAAGAACTTTGTACTCACAACTTTTCATAAATTGCGTGTTAACATTAATGGACTACAATGTTGATTTAGAAATGGCTAGGCACTGACGTATTTTATATAACTGCTTATATAACATTCTCAGTTTCAATAAAGGATGCCTCTTGTCTGTGATCCTACTTTATATGGTAGTCCTTCATATTAATGGCAAAATATTTCTGCCCTTCATGTTCAGAAATGGTAATACTGACAAAGATATGTAGGAATGTATCTACTAGATCAATATATGATCAATAGTTCACTGCACACAGAGGCACGCAGAGTGGGAAATACTGTAACCACGACTGGCAGAGTCTCACATTGTAACTTTGTCTTAAATTGGGGGTTCCATATACAAATCAGCATATGGACTCCAGTAATCAATCAAGAATTAGTCTGATATATGTGTATGTGCAACACCTTGGTCTTTCATCTTCTCAGGCCTTTGTTCAAAAGGATGTGCTGCCTCTGACTTCTATGGAGTTATGTGGTCGACCCAAAGTGTACTTCTCTTTCTTTTCTTCTATTTATTTTGTTTCTCTTTGGTTCTTTATGGAGCTTGGGTTCATCTGTTGTCTCCCAGCACGTCTGACGTAGTCAAGTTGTGTTGGATGGCATTGCCTTTCTACATCGCAGGTCCATGCTTTTGGCAAGACCTATGGTGGCCAGTGTTAACATCCACTATGCACGTTTCACAGCCGGGCACTAAGCTGTGTTCTGTGGATACTGAAACGAGTGAGCCTCTTGCAGTTCAGTGAAGGAGGTCGGAGAAGACCTCTGCTGATTTTCCTGCCCAACATATATTCTCCAATTTTCTTCTTTTTTTGGTCCTAATTTTTTATTTCAGGGAAATAATCCTCCTCACAGATATAGCAATGCTAAGCTTGTCAGTAATGACCAAGGGAGGGGACCCAGCCCAAGTTATACCACTGAGACTTCCAGGGGAAAAGAATCTTGAGCAGAGGGACTGAAAGCTGAGAATAGTTGCAGGCCAACTATTATTATCCTTTGTCCTGGTGGTGGTGCCCTGACAAAGATATATAGGAATGTATCTACCAGATCAATATGTGATCAATAGTTCACTGCACACAGAGGCACACAGAGTGGGAACGAGTTATCACCCATTTGTTCCTGCCACCACGACATCTGATGCCACTCAGGTCTCTGCTGTTTGTCAAGCTCTGTTGTTCAGCTTTTTCTTCCACCCTATAAGCTATCCTATTCCTTCCAATGATTTCCTTTCTAGATTAAGTAAGCAACAGTTGGTTCCTGCTGTATTGCCACCAAAGAACTACAACCAAGGTAGAAATGGGTGAAATGCCATAAGGGGTCAGGTCTGCCGGTCTTTACACTAGAAGAGTTTTTGTTCTTGTTTTTGATAATAACCATCCCAATGGGTGTGTTTTTGTTCTCTTCTAATCAATTAGTTTCTCCTTCATCTCTCTGTCTCTATCTCTGTCTTCCTCTCTCTTTTTTATAAAGAGACACGATGGTTCTATTTTTCCATCATCCGGGTTTTTCTGATTGCATGCCTATACTGCCATTGTAATGTAAGACTTGTAAAGACCCATTAGTCCTGAATTTGGAGCATCCTTTTTCCAAATTATGTATTTCCTAACTTTGCTCCCTGTAAAGCTTAGAACAGTGACCAACCCAAGCAGCAAATGAGCACCACCAGCTCACATTTCCCCCCTATATATAAACCATAACTTCTTGGAGAAGAGGCTGATTTCAGGTCTGGGGTAGGAAATGCACAAGATGAGCATGGAAATCTCGTCATATCTGAAGTCAAAGCCACTATCAAAGACTACTGAGATTGTTTCAAAAGGACTCTGGCTAAAGGTGGCCTAATTTGTGCGCGCATAAAGATAATAGCTGCAATGGATTAAGACACATCAAACCTATTTAAAGAAATAAGTTCAGAATGACATTAAAATAAAAAGAAATCTTCATTAGTCACCTTTGGAGGATCCTCTGGATCCAATTCATTATTTTGAAAGCTGGTAAGTAAATTGATACAGATTTTATTCTGCCTTTTTGACACTAACTATACCTACGATAATCAAATTACTGATGAGATGGTTTCTCTTTATAAAGTATTGCAGTTCATAAATGAAGAAAAAATAATATTGTAGTAACATTTTGCAACTCCTACTGGCTGGATGGAGCTGGGCATTGAGCACCAGTGTCTGCTACCATCACAAAATGGACGACGACCAGACACATGCCTTCCAGTGGAAGTTCACAGCATCATCTCTATTTTTTTTTTTTTTTTTTTTTTTTTTTTTTTGCGGTACGCGGGCCTCACACTGTTGTGACCTCTCCTGTTGCGGAGCACAGGCTCCGGGCGCGCAGGCTCAGTGGCCATGGCTCACGGGCCCAGCCGCTCCGCGGTATGTGGGATCTTCCCAGACCGGGGCACAAACCTGTGTCCCCTGCATCGGCAGGTGGACTCTCAACCACTGTGCCACCAGGGAAGCCCCACAGCATCATCTCTTAAAGTCATCTTGCCAGCACAGTAAAAACTGAATCTCATTAAGCCTGTAGATTTACCTACCAGTTGACAAGACATATGGGTCACAGGGAACGATTATGTCTTTTAAGTTATTTTATATAATGAATTTCAGAAATATAATAGACATTGAAACTGAATGAATGCATATCCATTGTACCAAGTAAGCCTAGACTTTTCCAGAAGTTTCATACAAAAGCACATAAGTATTTGCCTAGTTCAGATTTTTGTCTTAAGAAGGGGTTTATCTTGGTGGTAGAGGAGACTTTTTAAAAGAGCTTGGCACTTAACATGATGCCTATTATTTCTGTCTACATCCTATCTTCTTATCTTGCTCTTGGTTTTGTGGAGTAAGATGAAAGAAAATTGCTAGCACTGTCTAGCACTGTGTGCTTAGTTTTAGTAATCTCAGCTTTGATTCAGAAATGTTAAATGTTTTCCCCTCTGAAAAAGGAAAAAAAAGGGTGAGATTCAAATAAGGGGCCAACAGGGAGAGGGACAGTTAGATTGGATTCTATAGTGTTCAGTTCCCTGACTACACGAATAATCCTATTAATAATCTTGTCTTCTGACCTTATGTAGTCCGGACTCTGTTTCCTATCCACTGAATACACACATCTTTCAGTGAATAGTGAAAATCGGAAAAATTTGAAATACCAACTTAAAAGTTATTTGCTTTACTTGGAAACCAAGGAAGAATTCTAGGAGCTATCCCCTATGTCAAGTCTAGGAATGTTAGCATATTATTCACCTTAATGATTAATACAGAATTCTTTTTGTATGAGAGCAAGCTGTAAACTGCAAGATGACTCATGATGAATATACCTGAAGGCAAGTTATTTACTGCTTGTTTCAAATCTGTTAATGATTAATACTTATTGCTAAAAATGTATTATGTGGTATAAATGTAGTTCTTCAAACATTTAACAATTATTCGTTAAATATGTAGTGAATGCCAGCTCTGTACCAGGTATTATACTGGGTGATGGGACTATAGCAACGAACAAGATCTACATATTCTCTCCTCTCCAGGTGGTTATAGTTTGGTGGGTTTTCCAGGAAAGCACATGCCAAGATGGAATAAGAAGTGCAAGAGATTGGAGGAAATACCTGTGAAGGATCGTGGAGGAGGGAGTGGGAGTAGATGAGGAGAGCTCAGGCCATCCTGCAGGTCTGACCATGTTGCAGGAAGAGAGGAAGGAAGGAGGATAGGGTAGGAAGAACCAATGTCTGCAGTGCGGCTCTGAGAAAGTCTTAGCTAGGCTGATGGGGAGCAGAGAGAGGAGCCACATCGGTCCTGTGGTCCAGGAATGGCTCAGCTCAAATACCTCTGCTGTGCTTAGTCACTGGCTCAGAGCAGCTCTAGCAAAGTATGGCTTTGGTGTGAATGCCACGGTGGAGCCAGTAGGTGTGGCAGCTGGAGGCTGTCAGCTAACTGCACAAGTTCTTTCCTGAAGGCTGACCTAAAAGGTACAATGCCATGGCTATAGCAGTGGGGACGGCAAACCCTGAACAAACGGATATAAGGTAAGGCATATTACAGTAGAGATATTGTGGGGGTGTTTGGTGGTATGGCCAGAGAAGTTCATCTGTAGTCACTGTCCTGCTGTCTGTCATAGGGAACAATGTTATTACCCAGGTTTCCTTCTCCTGCACCTTTCAGATAGATTCAGCCATGGGAAGCAGTGGCAGGAGATTGGAAGGCGGCAAGGAAGAGAGTCCAGTGTATTTCTCCCCTTCTCTGTCTGTCCCCTTGGGTCACTCCAGCAATAGCTCCATCTCTTCTGGGTTGCTAGCTCCTATCAGAGAGTCCCTCACTTTGTGGTCCTAGCTTCCTCCCAAAAGCCATGATTTCTGGAACCCTGCTTGTTGCCATTGTCCCTTTATTTCACAGAGGTAATAGTAACTTCCTGCTGTTATTAATCTCTGTTATAAATCTTTTGCCTCACTGTGCCCTGTTTATTTTCACAGCTTTTTCATCATCTTTGTAATTGATTCCTTGCATTAAATTCCCTCTGTTTGAAAGACCTAAGGAGCTCTAGTTTCCTATTTATACCCTGAGTGGAAGACCTAGTCTGGAAGATGTCACAGGGAAGACTTCCCTAATGGAATGATATGTAAGCTTAAACCTGAGGGATGAGAGGAGCTATCCAGAACCGATTTATCATAATACTATCATTGGTAAAGTACTTGTTCATTACCTTTTATTTTAGATGATTTGTTAGTTTTCAAACAGCATAATGGTTCAAAGTACAGATTTTGCAGCTGGAGTGCTTGGGTGATACTCTCTAGATATGTGGTTTCAGGCAGTTTACTAAGTTCCCTGTGTTTCAGCATCCTCTTTACTAAAATAATATCACTTTCCATGGAAGCTGTGAGAAGTAGTAAGTTAATATATATAGGCAACATAATGTTTGATATTATTCTTTTTCACATGTGTGACAGGACTTTGCAGAAGCTTTTCTATGAGGATGTACACTTTGAGCCTTCAAGAACATTATATTTAGGGTAGATTCTGTTTCATTTTCATCTAGAATCTAATGTTTCAGGGGAGAAGTCTGAGGCCAGCCTGATTTTTTGTTACTTTTTCTAGGTCACCTTCTTTTTTTTTTTTGCGGTACGCGGGCCCCTCACTGTTGTGGCCTCTCCCGTTGCGGAGCGCAGGCTCCGGACGCGCAGGCTCAGCGGCCATGGCTCACGGGATCAGCCGCTCCGCGGCATGCGGGAACCTCCTGGACCGGGGCACGAACCTGCGTCCCCCGCATCGGCAGGCGGACTCCCAACCACTGCGTCACCAGGGAAGCCCCTAGCATTCAGTTTTTAGCAAGAATAAACTGGAAGAGAATGTTGGAAGCTTAAAGCCCTATTTCTTAAATGGCTTTGCTCTGGGGTATTCTATTTTCTCCTCAAGGAAGATCAGTCATCCAGATGTCAGATTTCTGCTGCTTGCTCTTCTATCCTTTTGCTCTGACTTTTTCATTTCTTTTTTTCTTTACCTTTTCTTTCTGAAAGAACATGTCAAATTTCTCTCCACATCCCAGCTTTAATACACTGCAAGGTCACTTTAGTTCTTTACAGCTGTGAGTGATATTTTAAATACTGTCATGACATTATTAGTCAACCTTACATGCTTTACTTTTTTTCCCTAATGTCGTCAGTCCCTTTCAAAAATACCTTCCTATATCTTATCTTTCACTTTAAATAGTATAAAAACAATGTTCTAAAATGTTTGAATGTTTGTGTCTTGGAACATATCTTTGTAAAAATATACTGTTCCAGCTTTATCATGTGTTTTTTATTTTCTTGCCAAAACTTTTCAAAGGACTTAACACTGTTTATCTTGTGTGTACTTATCTTTGATAGAAGGCAGGTCTATTTTGATCTGTTATTTGAGCAAAAATTAAGATGGTACATTCTCTTTGGGTCTGCTCACTGCTTAGCTTGATGTTTTTTACTCGCCCTTTTATATCTTATGATGAAAGAGATAATACAGATTCATATTAATAGTTTGATTATTAGGCAGATGGTTAGAAATGGAGAGGAAAATGGGGCATGGGAAGTCCCAGAAGGGAATAGCACTTTATATGCCTGTTGAAACCACCAGTCAGGTTTTGTTGTTTTTGTTTTTTTAAAATTAATTAATTAAGTTTTGCTTTTATTGGGTCTTCGTTGTGGCGTGCGGGCTTTCTCTAGTTGCAGCGAGCAGGGGCTACTCTTCGTTGTGGTTCAGAGGCTTCTCATCGTGGTGGCTTCTCTTGTTGTGGAGCACAGGCTCTAGGCACGCGGGCTTCAGTAGTTGTGGCTCACAGGTTCAGTAGTTGTGGCTCGTGGGCTTTAGAGCGCAGGCTCAGTAGTTGCACTGCACAGGCTTAGTTGGTCCACGGCATGTGGGATCTTCCCGGACCAGGGCTCGAACCCGTCTCCCCTGCATTGGCAGGTGGATTCTTAACCACTGTGCCACCAGGGAAGCCCCAGCAGTCAGGTTTTCATATCTGATTTTCCTTTTAACCTAGTGATTGCTTTTAGGTACATGACGTCATTTGTTATCTGCCTGCCAATCTGGGTAAATGTCCTTTTGTTTCAGGAAAATGCCTCAGAGTTAGGATGAATTTGTCAGTTGGTGAGAAGCTGCCTGTCTGTGCTTTCTTTAGTGTGGCCTCATATATTTTCTCAACCCCATGCTTTTGCCTTGGAGTGTTTTCATGAAGTGCTGAAACTGACTCTAAGGCAGGAAGTTCCTGTTTTTCCTAAATTTCCTCTGTCCTTTCCCTCCCTCCCCCCCTCCCCCTCCCCCCCCCCCCCCCCCCCCCGCTTTTTAGGAAAAGTTCCCCTTTAATTTAGAAAAGTATTCCGTCGCATTGGGGAAGGGGAAATACATAACAGGAAACTGGGGTCAGCAGAATCCCTAATTCTCCCTGCTTGACGTGGTTTGCTCCATGACACTAAGGCAGTGGTGCAAGGGGATCCAAGTGAATTTGTTCCTCTCTGTGCCTTGCCGCACTTTCTCACAACTCTGAATGGTTGGGTGAGGGCATTTGGCTGTGCAGGGGCTGAAATTCATATTCTTGCTGACCGAGCTGTGTGCCCTGGAGTAAGACTGCTTCCATCCAGAGGAAGAGGAATTATCTAAAGTTGATCATAAGTACATTGTTTACTTGCCCAGGCTGGGGGAACTGAGTCCTGCCTGGGGTGAGGGTGCTTGTTTCTAATTTGCACAGTTTAGCATGGGCTGTTAGTGGCCCTTGCAACACTAGGTGAGTTTGTGGGCTGTGCTTTCTTGGAAGGGAGATTCTTTCAGTTAGCTCTTGATAACTCACTTCAGTCTTGTTCATCTGGACCAATTCTAGAAGAAATTCCTTGACATACTTTACTCATTTTTCAGCTGATCCGGAAGAGGAATTTTGACCTACTTTTCTGTTGTCATCTTTCTGAGAAGTTACTACTTTATTTTTTTTTAATTTATTAATTTGTTGAAAAACTTGAATGAATGAATGACTGTATAGTGAAATGTCTTTCTCCTAACCCTCTCCCCAATTTACTGAGTTCTCACTCCACTTCCATAGATAACCATTATTAATACTTTGTTGTGTTCCCTTCTGTAATTTGTTCATACATACACAAATACAAATATAAAATTTTATTTCCCCATTAGTCTTTAAAATAGAAAGACTACAAATATGGCCTACATTTGAATTTTCGTTTTCTCTGTTATATGAGTTGTAAATTTTATTTTATTTTATTTTTTTTATTACTGGTTTATTTTTTTTGTCTTTATTTTATTTTATTTTATTTTGCTAGGTAGAAATATTTTAAAATATAATCAAATTTATCTTTTCTTTTATGGCTTCTGGATTTTGAATAATATTTTCAAATATTTTGAAAGAAATCCTTAAAACTAGGTTTATAAAGAAATTCTCTCATATTTTCTTCTTTGATTTAATTATTTATATGTAAATATTTGATTTAGAATTTATTCTTGCATAATGTATAAGTTATAAATTATGGATATAATTTTTTTTCCTAGATGGGTACCCACTGTAAACAGGAATAGATATCAATTCCCACTCCTACCATTTTTATTTGCCCTTGTACAGGAGGCAATAATTCATGCAATTAACCAAAGAAGGACAATAGAATTACAAAAATTTTAAAGAAGGTTAAAAAAATTAATATTTCTAGGTGATATGATTTTATAGCTGGAAAACCCAAGAGAATGAACAGAAAAAGAAATATTAAAACAATAAAAGATTAAATAAGGTAGTGTAGTAAAAATTTTATACATATGAATCAATAGCTTTCATATGCAAATAACAAGTTTTAAGATCTAATGTAATTTAAAAAAATCGTTTATACAGTAGCAGCATAAAAATAAAATAGGTAGGAATCCACCTAATAAAGTATATGCATGGTCTATATAAAGAAAAGTTTAGAACACTGTTGGAAGGCGCCAAAAAACTGCTGAACAAATGAAAAGATATGTCTTGTTTCGGGTAGCCATAGTCAATAAAGATATTCTTACTATGTTAATTTATGCATTGGGATGCCAATTAAAAGATCAATAGTATATTTTAAAAGTATACACATTGATGCAAAAGAATATGTGGAAGAATAAATATGAATAGCTAGGAAAATTCTGAAAAAGAATATTGAAGAGAGACGAGTATTACCAGATATTAAACCTATTACAGAGCCTCAGAATTTAATGCCGTATGCTACCCGTGCATAGATAACCAGACCAGAGAAATAAATAGGAAGTTCAGAAAGAGACTCCCCAAAATAATGAAAATTTTGTACATGATAAGGGCACAATCTTCACGTAGTGGGGAAAAGATGATGTTGGAACAACGCATTTATTTTAAACGGCAAGTTGTGAATCATCCTATAAACATAGTGAAAATTCTAAAATGCACTACAACAGCCCCGCATCCTGGAAAAGCTAATGAGACTGAAGATGCACTCTGGGTTCTTAGTAAACCTACAACTTCAGCAGAGAAATAACTTGTTCCTATGCCAAAATGAAGCAAGTTGCCATGTTCCATCTACAGAGGTCAGAACAGAATTCGTATGTATCCTTTGTCCACTCCCCAGTGGATAGGTATATAGAAGGGGAGGGGAACTAGGCTTTTTGCAAAAGCAAAGCAGAATACTTATAACTTCTAGAAATCATTTGTAAAAATTGCTTTTAAACAATCTACTGCTTATTGGGGAAACAAGGTGGTATTCTTGAACGGTTTTAAAAGTACCTGTTTCACTCAGCATAAAGGAAACCTTATAGGATGGTAGGATAGCTACTCTTTATTGTCTTACAAGTAATTTTTGCTTGATTTTAATGCTGTCATGGAGAAGACATGTAGGCCATTGAGAGTCCACCAGCAGGCAGGATACAGGAAGGTGGGGGGGGAGGCAAGCTGTGTACAGTGTTTATTGCTTTCATTAGTGCTCAGGAATTCTTAGGGAAGTAGTTTGGCTTAGAGACTCAGTTCCAGGTTTTTCATCATCAGGTGTTCTTATTCTAGGCTTCTTGCTTTATTGCTTTGCTTGCCTAATTTCACTTTCACCCATTTTCTAGGTTGAATTTGAATAAAATTTCTTCAGATCTTTCTGAGCTATTGGGCGAGGTAGCAGTGTTGTATAGATTAACTAATTCAGGGTCTTAAAGTCATTTGATTCAGGGTGCAGTATAAATGCAAAGCAGGATGCACCGTAAAGCAAAATGCTAATTATTGCAGGCAATGCAGATGCTACTTTTAAAGGTACCAGATGTGTATCGCCTCTCAATATCATGGGCTGGCTCCTGGAAAAGAACATGAGGCATATGAATGGTATAAACTGAGTAAAACAAATCACTCAGAAGAATAAAAACCACCGAGCAAGCAGAGCTACAATTATCCTCAGAAAAATTAGAATGCCACTTTCTGGAAGAGAGCCAGGTGAAATGGGCAACAAAATATCTGATAAAATACTGGATCCAAAATTTTTTAAAAACACTGATGAATTATACTTTTGTTTGTTTTCCTTGTACATTGTTGTGTGGTTTAATAAGAGGTTGGAATGCCGCTTAGTAGATATGGACACAATAGAATCTAAGTTATGAGAAGTTTCCAACATAATTTTTTTTCTAGTGTAGCCTCAGGATGTTAGAGCAAGACTAAGTATTTGGTTTATAACAGATTTATTATGTGCTGTGAAGACCAGGTAAGCAGTGTTCATGGAGAAATTGAATTGCTTTCCACTATCCACAAGATTAAGTTGGTCCTTTAATTAATTTATTTGTATCACCTATCCCAAAAGGTTTCTCCAGTAGGGACACATCAGTTCAGGCCACAGACTAGAGGAACTAGAAAAGGAGGAACATGTTAACTCTGAGGGTAATAGAGTTGCTCCAATTAGACGTAAGAATTCCCCTCTAGCTGTGTCAAAGGAAGAGACCTAGTAAATTGCATAATTTTTGTTATCAGGAAGGAGGGAGCATATCAGTTCTTCAAAAGAGATAGTTTTACTGTTTGATTCTGAATGAAATTTAATACATAGGATCTAATAAAGGGATAGCTAAGCAACATAATGTACTGTGTTTTTGATGAAAGTTTTATAAAAAAAGAATTTGAAATATAAATTTGATTAAATTTTGAAAATTGTAATATCCTATTATAGAATATGGGAGATTAGAAGATGCTGCAACTTCACAAATATTTTGAGCCGGGCCTTTTTGTCTTATGGCAGAATTCTCTTTATAGATATTGCAGAGACCCCAAGGTCCAATATGAATATAGAAATAGACAAAAACAATGATGCTGGATGGTCCTAAAATCCATCCTATATAGAAATATTTCATCATCGCAGCTGAAAAGGAGCTTTATAATAGGATAATTTCTTGATTTTTTTTTTCTTGACAGGCTACATTATCTCCTTCTGTAACTCCTTTCTGTCTAGCGTAATTTCATTCATGATATTTAATATTTAAACTATCCCTTCCAAAATAATAAAGCAGGATGTACGTGAAGAGCTCCTGTTAGTGACTTGGCAATTTCAGGGACAGAATTTATCTGCCCACGCAAATGGTCAGTGAAGGCAGCAAAGAAGAAGAACAATCTCTTCGGACCTTGCCCTTATTTATCCTCTCTCTCACTCTCGGCCGATAACCTTGACCCCTCTTTCAGGGGAAATAGAAGCTACTATTCAGAAATGGCCTCCGCTTCTTGCTCTGCCCCTACCAAGTGCCTGCCTTCCATCCTTGTTCCTTCCGTCCGTTAAAGATAAACTGAGGCATATTAAAAATAATAAGAGTTTATTTGAGCAAAAATCGATTTGAATCAGGCAGTGCCAAACGGGAAGTAGTTAGGAGGGCTCCACTGACAGGAGCTGGGGAGAGACTTTTATGAGGAAAAGGCAGAATTAAAGCAAGGAAATTATTGATTGGCTATAACTTAAAGACTCATTGGCTGTTTTGTGATTGGTTGTCCGTAGGTTTCAATTTTGTAAGCTTGAGGCATTACAGGCTTAGATTTTTGTTTGCTTCCGTAGGCATTAGAGCCAACTCAACTGAACGTCCTCCTTGTTGAATTAATCCTTAACACCTCCTTTCATCTGGGCCAAAGGATCCCTCTCTACCTGGAATCTCAATCCTGCTTCTCTGGGATCTCTCTTCATAAACACTCTTTATTCTCTGCTCCTTTCCGTCAGTGTTTGTGTTCACATCTTCTGCTTGCTTCTCACTGCCTCTTTCTGAGCCAAATCCTATCCCTCATTTAGGTCTCAAGTTACATGAAAGTTCTTCTCAAAGGCTGTTCTTGACCTGGGATCTGAGCTGGCCCCCTGCTCACTGTCATTGCATACTGTACCCCCATAACTTGGCACCTCCCATTCTGTATCAGAACTTCGCCTTTACTGTTGTATAAATGTCTCCCATTGTAATGGTGCCGCCATGAAGGCAGAGACTATGTCTACCTTGTCCACATTATTATCCCCTGCGCCAGGCATTGTATGTGCTCAGTAAATCAGTGAATAACTGAGTGTCAGGAACTTCTTTTCTTTAGGCAACATCTCACTAGAACAGAAATAATTCTGTGTAAGAGTAAATTCATCTATTTTAAAAATACAGTTTTGTTCATTTTCTTTTTTTCTTCTGACATTAAGGTGGCTCTGCCTTAAATACCACTCATAACCCAAAGAATTACTAGCTTGGTCTTTGCTGTTTTCCAATTCAAATAACAAAAAAGAGGTAACGCGTCTTCTAAGAGTGTGTGTTTGAAAACCTTTTCAAAATGTGAAGGGGTTTTCTCTGTGCTGGATGTGAGAACTGGTATGAAGGCATTGCTCTTGAATCTGTTGTCTTTTTTTAAAAATTGAGGTATAATTGACATAATATTATTGAATAGGTTGTCTTAAGTCTATCCCAAGATCCCTGATGGTGGGAATCTCAATCTTGGGCAGAATGATAGGGAAGAAACTTCTGGCTAGGAGCCTCTGAAACGAGGGTCGCGGGGCAATTACTCGTTCATGTGTACACAGAGCAGTTCCTGTGTTTCAGACTTGAAGACCCCTGGGAAGCCCTTGATTCTCTGCTTGGTAGTTAGGTACCGGGATTTCATCTCACTATTATAAATTATTCATCACCATTCATAAGTCCTTCCTAGGAGGTTTGTAGTAGTGCCTGTAGAGGCATGATGCGATACGCAAAGATAAAGACACGGTCCTGCCCTGCAGAAGTACAATCCAGGTGTCACCTGCTGCTCGTAAGAATCGCTACCCGACACCTTAAGGGAAATACCAATACCTGTCCCAGGAGTTTTACATGTGTCCGGGGAGTTGGCTTCATCTCGGGCTCTGATTTCTTCGTGATGCTGGATTTTCATTATTTACTTTGTGTTTTGTGAATGTTCCTTTATCTCTGCCCTGGCATCAACCCAGACACAGGACGCTTTTCTTCTACTTCATTCTTTCCCTCACGTTCCTAAAATATCACATCTGCGAAGCAGCCGTGTGTGGTGGCATTTCACTGAAGAAATGGGTAACAGCGAGAGAAGTTATGTGGCATTCCATAGTCAGATAATCTAAAATTGAACATTGGGTTCTTTAAAAAGTCCCTCCGCCAGTCTCCCAACCTAAGTTCCGGATGCCTGCTATGTTTTTTGGCTCTCTCTCTCTCTCTTTCCTTTCTGTGCTGCCTTCCAGCCACTCCAAAAAGAAAAATAATATTTTCTCATACTTGTTTATGCTGAGCAATCCAGCTGTCTCCATTTCCTACCCATAAACCTGCTTGGGCTTCCCCTGCATGGCTGTTACTCACCAATGCACTTTGCTAAGCAAGGCACTAACTACTCCACGTCCCCCCATCTCCTTTCTCCCTGACTAGGTGACTTACGTCACTGCCACCACCTGCACCTCTCCTCAACTACACGTGCATATAGCCACATTTGGTTTAAATGTCATTTTCTCCCATTTCCCCTACAGAAGTTTGAGACCTAGGAAAAACTTGGAAGAAAAAGAGTTTGTTGATTGAATGCTTTACCTCAGCTCTTGAAGGACAAGGACCAAGCCTTGTTCACCATTGGATTCCCATCTCCCGTACACAAAGCAGGCACTCTCCACGTAGTTATTACATGAATGAGTTTACAAGCCCGGGAGAGCTACATTGGGGTTAAATGTGTTCCTCGTTGTTTTCTTTTCTGTTTTCTATTTTTTATTGACTTTGAGCATTAGTGGTGTGTTCCTCTTTTCTTTACGTAGCTCAGCACCACCTAATGTTCCTATATCTAATCTATACTGTATTCTAGTATATTCAAGGCGCTGTTCCTTTGAAAACAGGTATAGTCATCTGGCTTGCATTCTTTTCCCAGAGCTCTTACTGATGTCTAAGGCCAACAGTGAGGATCTGACAAATGTTTTGACTTTGCTGAGTGTGGCGATGTTCTCTTCAGGGGCCCTGGCTGCCAGTATCCCTGAGATGGAATTAACTTTTGACTCTGGGCACAGCACAGTGCCTCAAGCTGTTCCCTGCAGGGGGGAGGAGCGTGGATGGGGTTTAGGACTTTGGTGGCTTTTGCTAATGTTGTAAGGCAGCTTCACCTGTGTTTGCATCAACAAGAAGGTCTGTGCCTGAGAAGCATGCATGCCAGCCCAAGATCAAGGCTTGTTTTGAATATGTCATCCAGGATTCCTGGGATGCCAGCTATTGGAACCAATGTCTGACAATTATGTTTTTCTTTAAATAAACCCCAGCAGCTTTGCCACCAGCAGCTGTCTCCTGTGTGTTTTTAAAGCATCCATCGTGTCCTTGAAAGGAGTTTCATCTCTTACATATCCTGTTTATTTTCCCAGGTGAAATGATCTCACGAAACCATTTTAACCTAATGAAATTACTAGCCTGGGCGGAAAAATTCTACATTTGAATAGGGCATTTCTTTACTTCCAAAGTAGCTTTGCAATGAGAAAACTGACGGTGATATAGCCGCTGACCTTAAAGATGAAATATTTGCCCTTCCGTGCCGTGTACTTTCTCAGGAGAAAGTTATGTTATTTTCCTGGTCCTTCGGTGAAATAGTCTGGTCCTTCACAGAGGCAGAATGCTGTGGGTTTTAGATCAACAATGTCACAGTTTTCTTTACTTTCATCACCCACTGCCTGCATTTTGTTTGGAAGCCTCCACAGCAGAGCTGCTGGTGCCGTGTGAGCAGATTTCTGTGTTGTGTTCTCTTCTCATTTTGAAAACCATAAGAATTGCTACTCAATAAAAAAATAGCATTTGAGCTTCATTTTAGCATTGGTGTTGTGACTCTGGCAGTGAGCACTGTGGCACGCTTTGGAAGAAGCTTTTAGGGGACCCCATAAGTTCTTCCTGACCCCAGCTGGCGATCAGTTGATGTCCTGAAGCTTGCGGATGAATAGCCCTTGTAATTCCCATCCTAGTGTGGTGCCTTCTTTCCCCTCTCTGAAAAGAAAATCTGAAAGTGACTGGCAGTGTTTTGAAATGTTACTCCTCGTTAAGCAGGTGGAGAAACACCTTCGATTAATAGCCTCTTATTTGCTAAAAAGAGAAAGCATTTTTTGTGTCTGATTAGAATGCTGTTCAATGACTGTAACCCGTTAGGATATTTATGGTCCATTTATGGTTTTGTTCTCTTTCCTTTCCTTTAACATATTATTTTCATTCATTCAGTAACTTGATCATTCAATAATTCTTGTATTCTTTATTCATGTATTCTTTTATTCAACACACATCTATTAAGCATCTTTTACTTACAAGATACTGTATAGGATAATGGACTTGTCCTCCTAAAAAACCCAAAAAAAACAAAAATAGGTTGCTGACATCCATGGGTTTACAAGCTGATAGGACAGATAATAATTGAATGTGTACAATGTAGGGTGGTTGAAAATACCTTTACATACCATGCTTTTAAAATGTTTTATTTTTTTACAATTGCCAAATTACTTCCCACCAGGTTGCCTGGTGTTCACACCATTTGCAGAGTTGGGATTAGAATCCACATCTTCTAATTCTCTTTCCTCTTATGATTTTGACTTTACCATCCTCGTGCCAACTGTTATCTTGCTTAGCATTAAAACCACACTTAGAGGATGCATTTCCTTTTCTGAAGATTTTTGCCAAGGAATGCGTCAGGACATTTTCTTTCATCATCATAATTCTCCGTGTCATCGAAGTTGTTAATTACGGTGTTTCTTTGCATGCCTGTTTATTTCACTCATCCTGAGACCATTTGGAAAAGGGGGCATATTGTAATTAGAATGTTCGCTGAGAAGAGTGGATGCCAGACCGCATTTCTGGCAGGGACGGCAGCAAGAGACAAACAACACCTTCTAAAAGGTACCAGTAACTACCGCTTAAAGTATGTGCAAAGAGAAAAGAATTCCCTTCTTTAGAAGATATAGTTAATTTGCTTTTAAGAGGGGACACAGCAATCTGGAGCAGATTGTACTGGTCGTTTAACCCACGAAGGGGAAAAATAAAATTATATCTCCCAAATAAACTTTACTCTCAATTATAACCTCTATGGTCTCTCTCTTCTAGCTCTAAAATTCTATGATTCTAATTATGTTCTCTGTGATTGTGTATCTCAACTTCTCTGTCATAAACAACAACAACAAAAAAGACCATGAGGCTTGGGGTAAAGTGGAGATATGAAAATAACCAGTTAACATGACAGCTATAGAAAGCGAGTGAAGGCAGATAATTCTTTTATTTTCTTTTTTTCCTGGCTTATGTGACTTTGTGTTGTGTTAAGTCCAATCTGAAAAGAGATCCATATCGATGAGTCTGTGTTGGCAGAGTCCAAATAAATTATCAACAACAAATTATTCCACGCTGGGTGGATAGATATTTAGGTTACCTAAAACTGTCACAGAATTTGGGGGTTTTTTTTGTAATAAAATATTTTTGTATTTGTTATCATAACAACCCTGTGATATAGGTAATGTGATAATCAGCATAACCTAAATCAGGGGTTCTAAAAAAATCTTTTTTTTCTTTCTCAGGGTACCCGAGTGACACAATACTCTTGACTCAATACTAGTGCTCGTGATAGCAGTGGTTCTCAACAGGAGGGCTTTTCCGTCCTCTCCAGGATGCATATTGGAAATCTGAGGAAGGGGGTGGGTCTGCTCCACAGTGAATTTGATTTACACCTCACTATCAACCAAAAAAAAAAACAAAAAAAAAACCCAACACTCCTCCCAGCATCTTTCAGCTGTAAATTTTTATTTCTAGCTGAATGACCCTCTCTGATTATCTAGGAGTCCTATAAGTGTCAGTTGATGGACATCAAGGGAGTCATCAGGATTTCTTTACAACCAGAATGGAGAGGTCAGGAGACAGGAACACTGGGGGAGTGTCACTTATCCAGCTAATCTCTGCCTCAAGGTGGTTTGGGTGGACACAGAACCATGTGATGGTACTATGGAGGGAACCCTTTTGGAGAACACTGAGGTTAATCAGCTGGGCAAATCATATCTCCCAATTATTTGAACTTGTTTGCTAACCTAATTATGTGGATACCTTTCATTTATGGCATAGGGAAGAAGAGTAACTACATGCCTATCTGTGTGTGGTATGTTTCATACATGATCTTAGACACGACCCCTCCTATCTTTCTTTCAAAGAAAGACAGTACTGGCAAAACGTATGTGTGTTAACTCATTTATTTATCAGGGTGGTTGAGTTAGCAGTTAGTTTACATGGGGGTTGGGGGAGGGAGGGGAAGAAAACTGGTAATACCTCCTGAAAGATATAGGATTTGAACAATCTGGAGGGTGGGTAGGATGTGACAAGAAGAAATTTATAGTTGGGATATTAGTGCGTTCTAAGCAAAATGAAGTGACTGTTTTGAAAGGTACATACTGTAATTTGTTCAGCAAAAGAAAGCGAAATGGAGTGACTAGGATATTAGAGTAAGTGTGGAAGGAGGGAAAATTGGAGTAACAGGCTCCTGCCACGTTACAGAGGGTCTTTAATGCCAGATTAACCATTCTTGAGATAGAAGCATTATAGAAAGTTTTTGAGTAGGGGTATGTCATTATTAGATTGATGTTTTAAAAAGCTAATCTTATGGCAATGTATGTAACTAAGATCAGTTAAGAGGTTCTTGCTATGCTCCAGGTGGAAGTTTTGAGGGCAGAACTTAGGATACCAGCAGGACCTTATCTGGAGGTAACAAATATAAGAGAAATGGAGATAGAGTAACAAGATTTAAAACTGACTGGATATAAATTTGGGGTATTGTAAACAGAGTCAAGAATGAGTTGATGTTGGTTGGCTGGCAGGCATATAGACTATATTTTCCCTGAAATAATATTATAGTGGTTATATTCTCAGTTTTATCCATGAAACACTATTTAATTCATAATGTGGCTCCTAAATTAGAAAAACATGGTGGGAATGGCATTCAGGGATCAATACAAGAGACGTGACAGAGTTAATCAATAAAGTTTGCATCAAATTGGGTGTGGGAGACAAGCGAAAGAGAAGATGACTCCAAGGTTTTGAACTGGGCGAATAAAAAGATAGTGATGTTATTCACGGAAACAGCAACGTAGGAGTTTTGGACCTGTGGAATTTGAGTTGGTGGCTGTGTGTCAGAAGATATTGCTCTCCAGCTCTGTGTACATCATTAGTGCCGTCCAAAAGGTCAATGAAGATTTGGGCCTGGAGTTTATAGATAACTGGGTTTTAGAGAGAGGTTGATAATCATTTCTGTAGAGGTGATAACTGAAATTGCAAGAATGAATGAGATGCTACTGTTCAAGAATACATATAAAAAGAAGAGAGAATGGGCCAGGAGAGATATTTGGAGAAAATATGAGAGGTATAGTGGATAAACATTGGGTAGGTTTTGTTATATGCAGAAATCAAAAACTGAAAGTACACCACTGGAACATACAGCTTCTCTGGGATCAAAACATTGCATGCGTGTGTGTGTTCAAATATTATATCTTGGTTCCCACTTTTTAAGCCAAGCAGGGCAAAGGTGACAAGATTCGTACATGTTCTCAGTTGTCAATCCTGAGGTAGTGTTTACTTTCAGCTGGGGAATGTTTTCTCTGGTAAAGTTCAAAAAAAGCTAAAGCTCTAGGTCTGTGCACACTAAGTAACTCTCCTGGTTTGTAACACACACGCTTCCCAGTTTGTTTAGCCAGTGACCTCCAATTTGATTCAGAAGGAGTAGTATTCACTGCAGAATGAGAAATGATTCATTTCTGGTTCAACTTTAGCCTTAGGCCTGTTCCTACATAAAGAATTGCCGGGCAAGCCTGATTATATGCAGTGGGTTAGAGGCTTGAACTTCCAGAAAGTGCTCTCTTAATCATTTCACTCAGGTCCTCAACCCGACAGGGCCAAGAGCCCCAAAGGGAAAATGCCAAAGGCTTATCTGTTTTCGACCGGCATCTTAAGGGGTTTTACTGCTCTTGGGGCTTCTGTGGCCTGTTGTGTCCTTTGCCTCGTCCCCTTCCATTTCTCCCCAGAGTGGGTTGAATGTAAAGACTAATTGATTAAAGGCACGTCCGTTACCATCCTTCCTAACAGAGATTCTGAAACACCTCACTTAATCCTCGCTCCCTTGCTTGGCTCTGACAACCTCTCTATCTTGTTTCTATCTTTTTTTCAGTTTTATTTCCTCTCCCAGACCCCTTCCCATTCTCCCCTCCCTTCTGACAGCCTGTTCAGTACCCTGCGCTCCTGAGCGGAGAGAGAGTTGCTCGGCAGAGTGTCACGCTGTAATGGAAACTGGGTCCCACGGGTGCCCACTGCCCGTCCCTGAAAGCTTTTTCATCTTGTCCCTTGTTACCCCAGAGAATAATTACCTCAAAGACCAGTCCCAGTGCCTGGCATTTCAGTTTATCTCATTACCTCCGTTTTTGGCCAAGCCCGCCAGTGGTGCCAGAAATCAAATCAGGGTTGCTGGCAGGATTGCCTGCCTCGCATGTTCAGCCTCTCCATTGCCCGACACTCTAATGTTCCTTGATTGCAAACCCTGTCATCATCTTCTTTGAATTAGCTGCGCCTCCTGAAATGGCATAATGGCTGCACAGTGCTGGAGTGCTGATGTAGAGTCCTGTTTTAACTGTCTGTCAAAGCCCAGGCTAATGAATTCTATTAGCATATTAGCTTGCCAGCTTCGGGAGCCCAGAAGGAGTTGGGCAGCCAAACGCAGTTGGCAGAGAATAACCGCAGTGCTTCAGAGAGCTCCTCAGCAATTGTGACACCGGAGACTCCAGTAATGTAAATGTACAGACATGGGAATGTATGCAAAATTAGAAAGGTTATTTGTTATAATGTACTTGAGCAGGAGAAAATGGGATGAGAGATGACATTTTTTGACTGTGGGGACTACCTCAGGCATTTTAGAGAATAGGATAGGCTTGAGAGCACCCGAAGGCACTCATAATCTAATCTTACATTTTTGGAAATTAGAATGTATGGAAGCAAGGTATTCTTTCCATGTGGCTTACAAAAAAAAAAAAAAAGATGGCTTGAGTTACTCATCCAACATTAATTTCATTTTAACTGTGATGACCAGTGATTGGCATCATTGCTTTAGTAATTAGTCACCATTCTTAGGACTGCTCGTTGAGAGTGAGTGATCACTTGATGACCAAGACACCCCCTTCTCCACCTGTACATTGAAATTCAGCTCCCCAGGGTAGCAAAAAACAGAATCATTAATAACAGAAAAAGTGCATTTTTCTAGCAAACAGAGACTTGAAGTGGATATATAGTCATCTCTAATTTTACATTAGTGTTTAGGATAGACTTACTGTAAGTGCTGATACCAGGGTTGCTAGGTATCCAGTGGTGATCGTTATGCCCAGTATTCAACTCTTAAAGGTATGCTTAATGGGTGTATTCTTCGATTTAGTTTGAGATTAATTTAAAAATGTATAACTTGAAATACATCCTGTTAATAAACTTTTAAATATTGCAACATGGTATTAACGTTAAATGTATGACAGGCACTGAATTCCAGAAAGGTTTCTTAAAACTGTATTAACTTGTGGTTACAGCTAAATTATTCCGCCCACAAAAATAACTTCTGAAAAAATTAAGAAATTAATTAGGATTATCCTCAAAGACTTGGTGAAAACCTGCATATGTCTGGGTAAAGGATGGCAGACATAGCAAATGTAATTATAAAGGCTCTAGCTGGAAGTTCAGCCTTGGGTTGTTTTTCTTTAAGTCTCTTGTCTCTTGTATTAAATATGATCACTTTTTAATCTTTACTGTCTACAGAAGAAATACATGAAGGAGCTTTGACTTACTGCATCAATGGCAGCACTGAAATTTTAGTATTTATTTTGGAAAGATAACCCATGATAGTCGAACGTAATGTTTTTTCACTCAAAGATCATAGCGCTTAAAATTCTTTATGATCTTATTTTAGTTTTCATTCATTTGCTTACTTTTTTGTTGAAGGATTATTTTTGCTTACTTTTTTGTTGAAGGATTATTACTTTTTTATTGAAGGATTATTCTGTTTCTTCTTTCTTAAAAGTAAATACAGTTGGGCCTCTTTTTGTGGAAAATACAGTTTACCTGTTGCTTATTTGACACTTTGGAAGTTGAGCGAGTGCAATGAAATGAAGTTAAATAGGTCATTGTCTATAGTGAACACTACTTGTTGCTTATTTAATAGCAAATCCTGCCTGTGTCTCCCCACCCTCTTAAGTTTTTCTTCAGAACACTGATTTTGTTCATGTTCCTGGGGGAAGATGGAACCCTCTCCAGCCCCTCAGCAAGGTGGACCTTGATTAGTCCATGGCCGAGCCAGTCACTGTAATTCCAAACCCCTTGACTGCCCTTGGTTTAGGATTGGACACATGATGCAATTCTGGCCAAAGAGATATGAAAATATGAGAAAGAGATGTGCCCTCATTTCTCAGTCTGCCATTTGGATATTATGTGATCGTGTAATAGTCGAAACTACTGCACAAATTATAACTGTGAAAGAGGCAAACAGGAGTAAAAACCTAAAGATAAAAAAGATGTCACTGTTGAGCCACTGAATTAATCAACCCTGGAAACTTGGACTTCTTATATGAGATAATACATTTTCCTTGTTGTTGAGGCAATAAACCTTCCATTTCTTGTAGCCAAGACATCATGACTGATATTCCCTTCCATTTTATTTTTAAGTAGGATTTATACAAAGATAAGTGTATATGATTTCTCATATGTCTTATTCTCTTAGATCATTAACATTGCAGACAATGTACAATATTTTTCTTTGCTTCAGTTGACCGGCTCTATATGGCATATGCTTCCGCACTTGCCTTCAATGCACCAATCAGATGAACTGAGTGATTGATTGTTCTGTTCATCAATCATTTGTAGGTAAGCCTCTCTGCCAGCCACCTAGGAACAGCTATAAATACAACACAATCCCTATAATTAAAGTGTATTCAAAAAGACAAAACTGTATTTTTGGGTATATGCTAAGAATATATCTTTGACTAGAGAGTGGAGGAGGAAGATGCATAAGGATAAGGAGGGAGAAAAAGACTTAATTTGTATTTTCAGCAATAAAGCCCTATTAGTAATTACATTTCCATAAAAATGCATCAGCTCTCTCAGGGTCAATTTTCCTTTTAAGTGTTTGCAACCAAGTGGAGCAGAGGTCACAGTGGAGCACAACTAGCAGTTCAGTCATGCAACATGGTTGCTCATGACCAGAAATGGCAGCATCAGATGAATATGGAGTGATAATCAGAGCTTCAGTTTGAACTAAAACTACACAAGTAGGGGAGCCCAAACAGATTCATTTCATCTCAGTAAATAGCCCCCAATCAGAGGAGCGATGGGTGGTTGATGTATAGACTCAGAGGACAGAGGCTTTTATTATTGTTCACTTTTCATTCCAATCACACCAAATTATTTACAGTTGCCAAAATACTAGGCTGTTCCATACTCTGTACCTTTGCACACTCTGTGACCTTTACGTGAATTGCCCTCTGTTCCTTGTTTGTTGGCTAAATTTCAATTGTTCTTCAAAGACATCTCGCCACCAAAACTCAGATAATCACCTCCTCTGAGCCCTTTCTGGATCCCTACCCCTAAAAGCATTAATAACCCTGTTTTGCTGCTTGTGTCTTATACAGTATGATGCCTTTCACACTTCGTGGCAATGATTGGTTTCTATGTCCTTCTTCCCCATCACCCCTGGAGCTTCTTTGGGAAGGGACCCATGATTTGTTCCTCGTGGTGTTTTCAATGCCTAACTCAGTGCCCGGCACATAGTGGGCAGCCTTTACACGCTGCCATCCTGGTGTTAAGTCAGAAAGCTTTGGTGCAACGATATCATGGAGAATGAAAGAAATTAAGCTTTATTGTTATATAAATACACACACTCCCCTTTCACCCAGCGTTGGACTACATTTGCCAGTCTAGGCCTCATACCAACAAATATGTTGAACTGACTCACTTCAGTGCATATTATTGAATTGATAATTATCTGTACCTTTTGTTTCTCTCCTTTACTAAGTGCTATCTGCGACTTTTAGGCATTGATAGTGCTTTGTAGTGGAACAAAGAGGAAAGGTGAGACTCAAAAAAGTTATTGTTAGTATGTGAGGGAAAAAAATGAAGTTAAACTTAAGAGCTAATGTGAGAGGTTTTGATTGCCTGTGGGGTTTCATTTTTTCTTTCTCTTTGGCGCTACTAATTGAGGTAATAGGCAAGTGAGGTCTGGACCAATATTGGTGGATATGATTGGTTGGGTCCCAAGGAGCTTCACTTTATTTTGTTATTAGGAGTTCACAGAAGGTAACTCAGCTTAACTACTGCCTTCATTCCCATTATTCTTGGGATGACCCCAGTGGAGTCTGTCTTTAGCAGTCTGTTTGCATCTTTGATAAACAGAGCGGTTAAGACAGAAAGAGCTGTGAAATGAATAAGAGAATATTGATGCCCACTATTTAATTGCCTTTTAAATCTATGGTAAATTTTTCAGTGATTTTAAACTCTGAAAGAATAGCAGACTCATTGATTTCTGTAATTCATTTATTGAGGGAATTCTATTATCAACTGAATTTGATTGATGGCTTCATGACAAATAGCTGTGTGCTCAGCATATACCAGCCCTCTGTAAGCTCACTCAGCCATAAACAATGTGTGGTATAATTCTTGGGTCCTTTTGCTGAGTCCATACTTTGCTCTTTGGGGAACAACTGATTGAGATTCCTTAAGTGAATGAGGTGAAGTGAAACTCTCACTTAGTTCACTTAGTTCATATGGACCCTGAGAATCCTCAAAGTCCTGTTTTGAGATCCTGTGGCATTTTATTCCAAAATGTCAAACTCCCTCTTGTGATCCAGAACACAGCAGAGTCACTTGGACAAAGAAATAGTGGCATCCTCTGTGTGCTGTGGTAGTTGAGTGTGTCTCCAAGACTGTTTTGCTCAGTTATAAGGGATGGTAGGTGGTGATGATATGTCTTCATCCAAAATTAAAGTTGGAATGCTTTAGATTTTTAAGTTTGTTTTTCTTATAAAGGACTTTGATTCACAACTTCTAAATGGATGGAAATCAAGTGCATTTTCTATTTTAGAGAAAATGGGAAGTCATTATATAAAACTTCAGTCTTGAAAACTTGTTTGCCAGTGAGATATTATTGACTCTAAATATTCCTTCCAGATTATATAAATGGAAATTTGTGGCACCTATTTTAAAATACTCTTAATCTCTACTCAGTATTCTGTAATAACCTATATGGGAAAAGAATCTGAAAAAGAATCGATATATGTATATGTATATCTGAATCACTTTGCTGTACACTTGAAACTAACACATTGTAAATCAACTCTAATCCAATATAAAATAAAAATTAAGAAAATACTCTTAATGCTTTTCCTGATTAAAGATCAATTAATCTGTATTTTTAAAATTGGAAAATATGAAGAAGGAAATTAAAATTATCAATAGAACCAGTAACCAGAGATCATCATGATTAATATTTTAGCTAATTAGCTGTTGTTACTGAATAATGTTCTTCTTGAATAGCAAGGAGGCAAAGGTTATTAGGCAAGGGTTAATATCGGTTATAACGATTTTTGCTATTTACCTGACATCTACCAAATAGCATAGAGATTGAGTCTGGAAGTTGAGTCAGGGACATTGTGGCAAGTTGGACAAGTGTGTGGCTGCACCAGATACCAGACATCCTTTCCCTCTTGTGAGGTAGCAAATGAAACCATCATCACTGTCACTTTCAGGAGAGGAACAGGAAGTTTCCCTTTAACCTTACGTTTGGCTTTATAATTTATAAATTCACAAATACAGTTTTTAGCTATCTAAAATAAGATGAACCGATGAATAAGCAGAACTGAGAGATTACGAAATTATGCTACCTTCTTAGATATGAAGCTTGAAAATATTTGCTCCTGGATTGTGATTATTAGTTGATTTTTTTTAGTACAGATTATGATACGATTGGAGAGTATTGCAATGATTTTAGAGAAAGACCAAATAAACAAATATCTTGATGGACAGCTTCCTATTATCATTTTATTTCTATTTTACACTAACTTCCTTGAGTGTAAAATAACAATTCCTGATTATCAGATGACATGAGTTAACCATTTCACACTCAGCTTCTTACTCAGTAAACATGGATCATACAATATCACTCAAGCTTCTGTGATTCTATGCCAACAAGTTTTAACTGTCTGAATCTAATATGATACAATCTGCTCAGCTCTCTTACTGATTCTAGATGTTCTCCAGACTTCATTCAGTTTAGTTGTACTGTCACTAAGATGTGGTGACCAGAAAAAGCAGACAGTTTGCTGCCTTAGGCATAGCTAGTCTGGAAAATGTTTTATTTCTAAAACATTCTTTCCCGCGATTCTTTAGCGTTGTGTTTTCTCTTTAGCCATAGAAGTAAAATAAGCTGATTTTAGGAGGAATGTTCATAGTTCTTCCCGAACATTTTTCTAGAATTGTAGTGATTGATAAGATCTCACATCTTATACATATATTTCTATATTACTATTTTCTAAAATTAATCTTTTAATACTGGTACACATTAAAGACCATCTATCATTTTTCTTTCGACTTAGGCAGACTTGGAAGGTATTTTTCAGCATTTTTTTTTCTCCCTATAAGCTTGGACAGTTCACTGCAAATAATGAGTTTCATACTACCTACAAACTTGATTTTTCCATTTGGCCTTTTTTTTTTTTTTCTCGTATGAGTCTATATAAAACTGGCTCATCAGGGATACCACTATTAGCACTTCATTATCCAACAAAATTCCCATTTATCTTTCCCCTTTGCCTTTGTCTCTAGGGTGATTCCCTCTCTGTGAGAAAAGGTTTCACTATAAGTGATAAACCCACTTTGTGTGTGTGTGTGTGTGTGTGTGTGTGTGTGTATAAAATGTAAGTGTGAAACTTTGTCAAAGTGTTCTTGAAAGTCTAAATAAATAGTACTCCTTGGTTTCTTTTTGGATATGTGTTTATATATTCCTATGTCCTCTCCTTGACTGACTTAACTTTATTAAGGAGATTTTCAAACACAAAAGGAGAAAGAAAAGGATAATAAACCACTTTGTACCCACTTATCAATAGTCTGCTTTCTTTCTTCTTACATCGTTTTTTCTTAACTTTTTTCTTCTTGGGTGTTTTAAAGCAGACCCCCAATATTATATAATTTCATTCATAAATACTCAGTCTGATTTCTAACAGATAAGCACTCAAAAAGAAAACTCAACAAAATTCTGAGAATTTCTTAGTATCTAGTTCAAGTATCCTAATCATCTTAAAAAATGCCCCTTGTAGATTATTAGAGAAGACTCTTCCTCAGATAAACCATAAATCCCCCAGGTATGGCATTCTCAGTGTGTATGTAGATGCCATCACCTTATCAAATTTAGAAATCAGGCTGAGAGACTTTTGTTTCCAGAATCTCCTCTGGAGTCCTTCTTATGAACATGAGTCATGCTGGCAACCTGCCATTATTCTTCCACAGTGGCATTAATAAGAACAGGTTATACATTTTGGCCAACACATACATATTTCACCCTTGAGTTGCTTTGGAAGTCTTGGGTGGATGTCGTCTGGTCCTGGTGATTTATTTACATTTAGTTTGTCACTTAGGTGTAGGAAAGTCCTTTATTTTCCACTGTTTGTTTTAATACCTCTGACTTGTCTGCTTTAAAGGAAAATGGAGGTGAGACTCTTTCTACGGCCTTCTCCAGTCAAGAATGAGGCAAATGATTCAATGATTCTCGCTGCCATCCCTTTGTCATCCCTGAGTGACCTTGGCCTTTTCCAGCTGGCTTCCAGACTTTGTTATACTTAAGGGGGTTTGCATTTTTCTTTGAAGTCCCTTGTGAGGTGCTCTGCTGATTTCTTCATGGACCATTTGTTTTTCGTTTGCCTCTGACCTGCTCTATATTCTTTTCTTCAAGAGTAGCAAGTTCTACATTGAAAAATATGTGTATGGCCCTTTTATGTTACCAGCTTGGCATGAGTCTTTTTGTTTACCTGCTGTCTGTTTTGATTGGTGCTCACATTTTTCCTGGCCTTCCAACAAGGTGTTTTAACTCAGTCTTCAGGGGTACTTGTTTATTTTGAAAACTTTTCCAAATGTGTACCTTTTCTCTTTCCTCCACAAGATGAAATTTCAAGCGTTCCCTCTCCAGCTTGAACATCTGGGTCATAGATGTTCTGTGTGATTACTGTTAAAGCAGTGGTTCTCCCACAAGATACTTCTGGCTTCATTTCACAATCGACTGCTGAGAATCACGTGACCTGTGTCTGGCTCTGGAAGGTACTTCCTTCTGCAGCCACAGACCTGTCTGGTAGCATCTCTCTTAGGCTGCTATTAAGACTGGCTTTTCCATTCTTTCATTTAACTGACTGGACAGTGGGGAAAGATAATTGGGAATTTATTCAGAATTTAGAGGGAGCCAATTTGAGATTTATCATTTATGTTTATTATTTAACAACGTGGATAATATCTTACAGATAATTAGGATTTGATCTTACATATTGTTTAGATGATAGAGAGCAACAGTGTTCAGTAGAAATGTGCATTACATATGGAACTTAAAGGTTTTTGGAAACCATATGTAAAAAGGTAAAAAGCAACAGGAGAAATTAATATTAATCCTATATTTTTTTAGACCAAATAGCTGAAACATAATTATTTCAACATATAATCAATATGCACATTATTGAGATATTTTATAGATTTTATACTAAATTTTTGAGATCTAGTGTGTACGTTATAGCACATTTCAGCTTGAGCTAGCCATCTTTCAAGAGCTCAATAGCCACATGTGACCGTGGCTACCATATTGAATCCTCCTTAGAGAACTCATTTAATGCTCTACAAACCATTCAGAATTTATCCACATATATATTTAGTGTTTTTTCTTTTACTGACACCTGTGGCAGCACATCATTATAACTCCAAAGGAGCCATTTTACCTGACAAGAAGAAAGTTGATGAATATATATTTAACTGTATTAGTCTAATGTACTTGGTATAGCTCTTCTAATTAAAATAAGATTATCTTCCAACTTATGAAATGAAGATCTGGCATAATAGACTCAGAATGTGATGAAAATGTTTTCATTAAGTGCTAAGATACCCTGCAAGGCATGGCATTTTATCTCAAGTCTCTAATAACATTAATATACCCTTTTAATCTCTGAAGCATTTAAGACTTAATAGGAACTCCTTAAAGAATAACAGAATTGTAAGACTTGCAAGGTTACTTTAACTTGAAAGTACTCATAGTCTTCCATGAATTTGAGTAAGTGTGAATTTTTTCATTGGTGGAAAGTACACGTAGAGTTGTGTTTACTCTGGGACAAGACTCAAAAGCCACACAGGTGGGTTTGGTGCAGAAGGGAGGAAACTAGGGGTTAATGGTGTTTTCCAGTAATTGTCCTTGGCTTCAGTTCTAGCAGTGTGACTTGGCTGCCATTCCTACTCGGGAAGTATAATGGCTGTGTGTACACAAGTTGGGAACTCAGTACAAGTGATTTGGGGATGTTATTATCACTTTACCAAACAATTTGTGGGAAAACCACAGTTATGAATTCTCTCCCTTCTTTCACATTGTTTATTGTACATGTGTGTATTTATTTGTTGCTTTCCTTTAGTTGATGAGCTATGTACAGATAGTAAATATTAATTGTGTTTTCTATGTTGCTGCAGGTCTCATTTTCCATCCAAATTACAGAAAGCAATATTGGTGGGGGTGTTCCACTGAGTGTTTTATGTAATGTCTCACACTTGATGTTGAAGAGATACAGAAATCATCTACTGAGGATGAGGAGAACTGGACTCTGTTCCTTCCTTTACTAGTGGTTAATATCCACTTTGGATGACTCTGTGTTTACTTTCTCTTGTCTTATTTTTACAGCTGTACTAATGGAACAGCTTAGAGCTCATTAGGGGAAAGTTGCTACATTAGTCCAAGAGACCAGTATAGTAATGCCTTGCTACTTTGGTAAGAAAATGATATATTCTGCAAATGTGTCTTTCTAGACATTATGACACCATTGGCCTGTACTGTTTTGGTCCTGTAACTTTTGTTATGCAAGAAACAGTTACTGGGGCTTCCCTGGTGGCGCAGTGGTTGAGAGTCTGCCTGCTGATGCAGGGGACACGTGTTCGTGCCCTGGTCCGGGAAGATCCCACATGCCGCAGAGCGGCTGGGTCCGTGAGCCATGGCCGCGGAGCCTGCGCGTCCAGAGCCTGTGCTCCGCCACGGGAGAGGCCACAACAGTGAGAGGCCCGCGTACCGGGAAAAAAAAAAAAAGAAACAGTTACTGAACAGTCTACATCCCCATGAGAACCTTCACTCTGCTAGATTCAATACAGCTTTTCACAGGAACCGGATGAGAGTCCTGTGATAAAGACACTGACATCTAATTGTATTGAATAAGATAGAAGGGGTGGAGGAGGGGGGTAGAATGAAGCGTGTTGCGTGAGCCACTTACTTGGTGGGTCTCTATGAACATAGAGCCAGCTGCGGGAGTTCAGCCACACCCTTAGAGAGGCAATTAGTACACCTTGGTAGAGTCACCTGACTCTGCATTTTTTTTTTTTGCGGTACGCGGGCCTCTCACTGTTGTGGCCTCTCCCATTGCGGAGCACAGGCTCCGGACGCACAGGCTCAGCGGCCGTGGCTCACGGGCGCAGCCGCTCCGCGGTATGTGGGATCTTCCCGGACCGGGGCACGAACCCGTGTCCCCTGCATCGGCAGGCGGACTCTCAACCACCGTGCCACCAGGGAAGCCCTGACTCTGTATTTTTAACCAGTGCTCCGGATGAAGTCAGTAACACAGAGACCTCACTTTGGAAAACATTGCCATGTTCAGCAGAAAGACCCCGAGGCACTCTTCTCCTGACTCCTTGGGTCTAGCAGCTGAGTAGTGTGGAGGGTATTATTTTTTGTCATGCTACCTTTTAACTCCTCTGGTAATTGACCTTGGCTTTCTGAACTATATAGCTACTTGTTCATTTTTTGTCTCTAGTGGAACAAGAATTCACACTTCTTCCAAAGGCCTGTTTACTCAGTATGGAGCCCTTGGCCTCTGACCCTGCTCCTGGCCACATCTCTGTCTTACCTTCACCCCGGACCTGAATCCCTGAGTTTCCCTTAACCCTTGGCCATAAACGCTGGTCAGTTGAACCCGCATCTGTCATTCAATTTTACCAGCTCCACTTTAGCATTCTTTGCCAGTCCATCATCCTTGAAACCTGCACAGCCTTTGAAAGCCCGTCACCCTCAGGGTGAGCTTGGGTAAAACAGATAGGTCAGTTGTGCTAACTGCAGGCTTTTTAAAAAAGCACTTGGCATTTGAGGCTGGGGAAGAACAAAAAGAGGAAGCAATGCATGGAGATTACAGTGTCTTACATAAACACCTCTGCTGAGAACATAATGAAGGTTAAATTGTGCCTGACACACAGCAAAGGCAACAGGGCTGCAGGTCTTCAGGGAAGTTGTTTGATAACATCTTTCTAAAAGCAACCAAATCTATGGAGTTGGTACCAATAAAAGGATGCTGTTAAGGGCTCATCTTCCAAACATGCTAAGCAGAAACCGTTTCTTAAAACAGAATGGTCCTTTTTTCTCATCTGCCCAGCATTTAGAACACTTTTCCTCAGCTATCGCTGAGCTTCACAAGCCGTATTATCAAGATGCTCAGAAACCCAGGCTGAGGGGTTCTCATGCTCATTCTGACCTTTTCTACTTCCTAGAGTTTTCTTTGCTTGTTTGACTTTGTGGCTGGCTGATCTTTTCACTCAGTACAAGCCTCCATGTCAGAAGTCATTCCTTTTGGACTGCGGTATGGCTTGGTGATGTGATTGGGTTCACAAGAATTAGAAGGTTTTTTTGTTTTGTTTTGGTATTTATTCAGCCAAGAACTGACTGGTTTAAATTCTGGGTTTACTTCAATTTTTATGATTATTTCAAGGCGTGGACTGGCAGATGTCCTTCGTCAGAATCACCTGGGGGCACTTACTAAGGATTTAAATTCCCAGGTCTATCCTGGGTCAGCTCAATCTGAATTTATGGGTCTGGAGGTAGCACTTTTATCAAAACAACTTCTTTAGATGATTCTCATGCACACAAAAATTGAGATCCATTACTCTTATTGCCAGATCTCCTCATTTTTATAATTTAAATACCTATAGATATTAAAAAATACCCCACACAGCGAAGGACCATACCATTTAGTGAGCATTCTTTTAGCACAAGTTCACAAGCATATTGTACACATTTAAGCAAATGTACAGTGTTCCCATTTGTGTACGTAATAACCCCTGTTAAACAAAAGCCATTCAGTGCCTGCAGAGATACGTTTAAGACTTTCTCACTACTACAACTGCTCTTGCCATTATTTGGCAAGAACATATTAAAGTCTTACAGCTTCTTTCTTATCAGGCAATCATTCACTGGCTGAACAAACATTACTGATAGTGAAAAGATGGGAATCTAATTTAAAAAGAAAATGATACTTCTCTATTTATAATGTCAGAAAGCGTCCCCAGGAAGCCTTTCTCCTTGTGGTACCCTGACCAAAGTGTGGTGACAGAGAGTATTACTGAATAAAAAGGAGACAACTGTATAACAGATTTTAAAGCTTAACTCAAGTTTGAAGTCCATAAGTAATTATAAGAAAAGGCCAATTGGGAACTGTTACGAATTATGTACACATGTAGTTTTACAGGGTTTCAAAGTGGCCTGTGCACATTAGGTGTGGATTACAGACCATTTTGATGAATTATCTGAACTTCAGATGGTAGTTTTAGACCCTGCTGAGATAAACCCTGAGTACTTGGTAGGAAGTACTTGGTAGGAGGTATCTTACCCCAGTGGGTAAGATAAGTCAGAGGAGGAGGACTGGGGGCAGAGAGACCTTTGGAAAGACATAGTGGTCTGTGGGGTACTGCCCTTGCTCTTCTCTTCTATGTGCTTTTTTAATCATGTAATACTCCCAACCCCCAGCTTATTGGTCAGGGGAGGATAGCTGACCCACACCAGATCAATTCAATTATCTTTCAAGAGTATGAAGTCTTGGGCTGGGAGACCTGAGAAGGGAAGCTGGTAGCCCAGAGTTGGGTTTAGGGTGGAGCTGGAGAAAGAAGTTCAACAAACTCTTGCTGCTGACTATGCTGGCTCCTGACTTTCTTAGGCTTTTTGTGAAAATTTTGTTTTTGTTGTATTTGTGAAAGTCATGGTATTTGACCTTACACAACTGCAGGATCTGGTTAAGCAGTCTCCATAAGGCTGTGAACTGAGCACCCACACCTGGCCCGGGATTCAGAGAAGCTGAAGGGGAAGCTCCAGGCGAAGATGGAGCAGTGGAAGATCTGGCCACCGCCTCATGTCGATGGGCGATGGGGGAGCCAGCAGATCAGCAGTGGTTTGTGTGCTACACAGTGGTGCTGCTTCATTGCCACAGTTCAGCTTGCCCACAGGATTCACGGTTCAGATAACTTAGCCTTGAGATTCTGTTCCTTTGGAACCACTCTTGGATTCAAAATCTAAGTTATTTAGTGTTGTGTCATATAGTATCATAATACATAATACAATACAAAACTTGGTAGCTGAAAATAAGAAACATTTATATACCCATAGTTTATGTGGGTCAAGAATCGGGGAGCCACTTAACTGAGAGGTTCTGGTTCAGGGTCTCTCACAAACCTACAGTCAAGTATTGGCTGGAGCTGCAGTCATCTGAAGGGTCAGCTGGGGAGGATCCACTTCTGAGTCACTCTTGTGGCTATTGGAAGGCCTCCGTTCCTTGTTATGTGGGGCTTTCCACAGGGTAGCTGGCCTTTCCCAGAGACAGTGATCCAAGAATAGATGAGAGAGAGCAAATACCTAAGATAGACGCCACTAAAAAAATAACGTAATCTTGTGCCATCCCATCACTTCTGCCATAGTCTGTTTATTAGAAGTTAATAAATCTAGTCGACACTCAAGGGGAGGGGATTATACAAGGGCATAAATACCAAGAGGTGGAGACCATGGGGGCTGTTTAAGGCTTCCCACCACAACTTAAATTTATTTTCTTTTTTTCTTATGCTAACTTGAATTGTTTTCTGTTCGGTAAAACCAAGTAAATATTCCCTAATATCATATGGTTGTAAGAGTTTGTGATAGTCTAAGCAAGAATTTGGGGTTTTGCAATGATAAGTGTAAGAGACAGACTAATACAAATAAATAATATTTTATACAATAAGAAAATATTATGAAGTTGGAATCGATCATATTGCCAATACTGGGTACTGGTTTAGAGTTAGAAAACTGGGTTTGCCTTTTGGTCATTGTGTTCACCAGATACATGACCTGGAGCAAGTTCTAAAGCAATTTAAGTCATAGTTTCCCCACCTATACAAGAAAACCTACCTCTTGGGATTGTTAAGAGGATTCTATGTGTGTGCTTCAGAGGGTCCCAGCAGGGAATAGCTGGCCCACCCAAGTCAAGTGATTAAGAAGAATTTAATAATGGGAATGTTTACAAAGGTATAGACAGGGTTAAGGAAAGGAACAAGGGATGGTGAAACAGGGCAGTCACCACCAACAGGCCTGAAGGGGCAAGGGAGGAATCTGTAGCTATAGGAGATGGTTACTGGTTAAGGTTTTCCATGGAGGAACACAGCCAATCTGCTGTGACAAGGCAGACAGGGAATAATACCCTGATCTCATTTTTCTCCCTGCCACCGATCTGCTGCCAGTGACTTGTACATGTAAGCTCAACCCGTCCAGAAGTCAAAAGGCAAGGAAGTCTAAAGATGAAGTCCAGAGTGGTCAGCCTCCCAGGGCACAGAGAAGGGCACAGAAAAGGGTGAGGACACATACAGAGTGGCTCTGAGGGGCAAACAGAAATTATTCAGCAATAAGTGCTTAACACCAATTATGTCAAAAACTAAGTGCCCAATTAATGTTAACTATAATTATCATTATTATTGCCTGCTAATGGGATACATGAATGGAGACCAGCTGGGTAGAAAGTGTGTGGGGGGAGGGTAGAGAGACTTCAAAGAAACCTCATTTTTCTACCCATGAAGATGAGGTCTGGCTATCCCAGCATCAGGAATTCAGGCACAGTGGAGTTTATTGAATTGTTTAGCATCATTGACTTACGTCGAGCTAGGAGAAAAATCTCATTCATTACAATACTCTATCCACTGGCCCATTAAGAGGAGTTCTCCTCTTCATTTTCTAATCATTTTGGAATAACCGAAGCTTCCTACATGACATCTTCTAGCGACTCCTGAGCTAAACTCCCACCTTTGGGAGTCAGCCTTGCTAGGCGCATGGCCCCAGCAAAGCTCTGCTTGCCAGCTTTCCTCCCACCCAGCTGCCTGCCTCACTCAGTTCAAATAGCTGTGAAAGGGGCCACTCCCACGTAATTCAGCGCAGAGTATTCTGGGGTTTCCTAAGCAGCAGGTTGGCAACCAGCAACAGATGGAGAAGCTGTGTAATACTGACTGCAAGGAGAGGTAGGCAATGAGGCAAGGAGCCAAGTGGGCAGCCTGGGAGATGGAGGGCCAAAAAGCAGAGAGAGCTCTTGTTGCCAAAACGGAATGATTCCTGTGAAGTTGCAGACTTCACAGTCCCACACTCCTCTTCTTCTTCTCTGCCCCACAGCCCATCTCCAAAAGTCAGCAAACCTCACTGACCAATTTTTCTTGGGTAGTAATGTGCCATCTCTGCCCCCCACCCAAGTCTGATTTTCCCTCTAAGGCTGTATTCAACAACTCTATTGTGACTTTAAGGAAGAAATCAACATGGTGCAGATGGTAGTTCAAACATATTTGTTTCTGTGTCATCTGCTCTGAATATAAATATCAATTCAGTAACTTCACTGTTGTAAGTGATAAGTTGAAACATCATCAGTTGTTTTTTACTTAAACGACAGTAACAAAATGAAAATCACCATTAAAAAGGCTATATTTGCATATTTTTATGCTGTCAAAGAACATGGCACTAATGTAGCATGAGGAGAATTCTTAAACAGAAACATTACAGTTTTCAAAATCTAAGGAGGATCAAAAAATAAATGCTGAAACTTCATTTATAAAAAGAAACAGGGAACAGTTATTCCACTTTCAGAATAACAAAAGCACTTTCTAGTGACATTTTTAATAGTATATTAATTCAAAATTGTAATTTTGAGAAGGAGTGATCCTATCTACATAAACACTAAATGCATTTTAAATGCTTGGTATTATCATAATGACTAGAAATTAAATTAATAATGCTAGGATAGTTAAAATCTGATGTAACCTTCTTGAATCTTTTCTATTTACATGAATTATTTCTCATTCTTATTGAACTTTCGTCCTGAACTTCATTTATTGTTTTAATTTTTCAGAGATCTAAACGATTCTTCAATTTTGGGAATGTTTCACTTTTGAAAATTACCTTCAGAAGGAATTTATAGTAATTTTGAACCCACCAAGCATTTTAATAGCTGAAGGCCCTGATTGTCAAACACATATTCCATGCACGCATATAATCATGATGTTGCTGGTAATTGTCTTGCTACGCTGCTGTATTTTCCTGTATTTTCTAACCAAGATGGCTGAACTAAATAGATACCATTTCAATGCTGAATGAAGAGAGAGGGAAGGCTGTGTTTTCAATCTAAGTTATAACATCTGACCAATGTTTCATACAATTAAGACATCCATAAGTCAGGGGAAAGGTTTCTAATCCCATCCTGAAGAAGACTTTAAAAGTACTACACAAGGTTTTGGTAAAGAGATTCCTTAGGGAGAGTTCTTCGTTTCTTTTCTTCCCTTTCAAGTATTCATCAGGATGGTCAGCAAATCTAATCCTGCTGATTGTAGTGCCTTTAATGAGACATAGGGCAGCGGGCAGTCTTGGTTTCAACAGGTATGTACTATTTAGGGCTTCACAGACTCAAAGTCAAACTTAGAGTTTGGTTGTCTGATATATGAGTATCTAGGGTAATTCACAGAGAGTGGATATTTTCCCCAGGAAGTGTAAACACGACGCAGAACCTTAAGCGGTATGCCTTGCCCTGCCTCTTCACCGTTTGGTAAGCTTTTGTTTTTATTGAACAAATTCTCAGATCTCTTTGTTTCCTAGACTATATTTTACACACCTTAAAAAGTGATTAGCACATGCGACTGATTCTGAAACAGCGTAAGACCAGGCAGATTGTGCTTCACCCAGGATTCACCTTCCCTGCCAAAGCATCCTGCTGCCAAAATGCCACTGTGATGCAGTCTTTGGCCACAATAGCTGAGGCCCTCACAGCACCCAGACAAGACTATTCAAAGGCTGTGCAAGATAACCACCTTCTCAAAGCTGGTATTTGTGCTCTCAGACTTGGGTTCTCATCACCCTTTCCCCCAGATCTCCCCAAACCCAAGTCTCAAGAATGGTACCAGGAATGGAAAAAACGTGGCAATGCTAAACTGTAAATTTCCACAATTAATTAGAAATCATATATTCCGAGTGTTTCATTGTTTTTCAACTGGAAAACTCTAGTGATGTTTCTTTACAAAAAAAGGAACCAGTGTGCATTATTCATAGGTAGCTTGGCTTCATGGATCTCCTTGCAATTTGTTTTTAGAGCAAGTCTCTACTTAGAGATTAAAAGTACATTGCTAACATTTTGCCTTGGTTTCCATGTACTCAGTGCTGAGGTCCTCGCAGTTGGTAAATACCTTTATAGTTCGCTAAGGCTGTCCTTGCACTGAATTTGTAGCTCCTAATATAGTTCTGTCCCCATGGTCTCTTCTTGGAATAGTTTGTTGGACCTAGGACAGATCTGAATGGACCCAGTTCAGGTAACAAATACAACACAATTAAATCTCCTTGGACCTCCAGTTTACTTTTCTTATACCAAGGAGGGAAAGAGTAATCAAATTTTAATAATAAATGTACAAACACATAATAATAATGTATGCAATTAAGAAGAGTTTAATCTCCAATAGTATCTTATAGATTTTTCTCTCTGGCACATGTTGGGTCTGATAGATTCAGTACCTTCTGCCTACTAATCATTTTTATTAACCATTAACTAAGCAGGTTCTTTTCATTTGAAATGTTAAAACAGGCAGGGATTACAATATAGATCCTTAGAATTAGGTCATTTCAAATGGTTTTTCCTCTCCTCACTCTCAACTTTTCCATATGACAGAGCTTGACAGGTGAAATCCAAAGGTACTCGCTTTCCTCACTAGGAAGGGCTCTCCATTTGCCTTTGCTGGTGGTAATTTATTCGGAATACATCTCTTTCACTTATAGCTGACCTCATGGAAAGCAGGGTTCATTTTACAGTTTCTACCTCGGTAGCTTTGGAAGTACTGTTCTTAGGTAGCTGACATTTTTCTTTTTTACTTGCGTACCTTCACATGAATGGCTAATGATAGAATCGGGACCTGTGTCTTGAACAAATGAAATCAGACGAGGTGCCCCTTGTTCCTTTATCCCTGCCTAGATTTGAGTTTGAGTTTTATCTTACATATCAGTTCACCTTTTGACCATTTTGATCTCAGCCATGCAGAGCCACTTAAAAACTTTACCTCCTTGGAGAAAAGGTCATAAATAAGTGATATGAATAAGAAATAAGACAAGGACATGGTTCCGTCCTGACTATCCAAAGGGTATATATATGCCACCTCAAGATTCCAATTATTAGCATTTACTTATTTTCCTAAGTGAGCTTTGTTATGCATCTTTATTTGGCAGTCATTGTGGCCGCAGTGTTGTCCCCCTCATGCTGCTTTGTACTAGGTATTGAGAGGACAGAATGAGAGACAGGGAAGGAGAACAGCTTTACAAATGAATCTTAGAGTGCAAGTGTCTTTCAGAAGCAACAAATCATTTTTAATCCGACAGCTCCTAATTAAATTGATTGTGAGATAAAATGCACCCAGTAAGTGTCAGACTCACATGAGTTAAAAAGCTTGGTGGGTTGTGAAAGGTATTTAATGCTCCTAAACCTTCCTGAAAATGGATGCCCTTGAAAGCTCTCCTAGCAATGAGTTAAAGATCTCAGCTGGGGGGCTGCTGACGTGTTGTAATGACTATAATTTATAGCACACCAGCTCCATTCTACCCTTTGCCCCACCAGGGTGCTGCCTGGAAGCTGATATGGCTTATGGAGAGTTAGAAGGGATAAAGGGAAAAGGAAAAAAAGATTCCAAGGCCCTTTTAGCAGCCTCTGTACCATCAACTTAGACTTTTGGGGCCTCTTTCAGAGCCTAGTAACTTTCAAACTGAACATGTCTTATTCACCTTCTACTGATTTATGCCATAGTAGCATAGTTATGTTTCTGACTTACATAGCCAGTTATTCCAGGTAGGTTGGCCGAAGCTCAGAGAAGCCTTTAATTTCATTCATTCATTCATTTGTTCAACAAGTATTAATTGAGCATCTACAATGTTCTAAGAACTGTACTAAGCACTGGGGTCATACGAACAAGACAGGCTTCTTGATCTCATGAAGCTCAACATTCCTTGGGGTTAGAGGGGCCAGAGATTTAAAAGAGATAGAAAACCAAGTAAACATATACATGAACATGATAATATCTGATACAATATCATTTGTAAAAATATGAAATTATCTTGTTTAATTCTTTCCTGTGGCCCCTGTAACTCCAAGCAGAAAGAGCTATGTGGCTAGCTGAGGTCCCTAAATTTGCAAGAGAGAAGAGGAGAGGAGAAAGGAGAGAAAGGTAGAAACCCAAAGACAGCATCCTTATATTGCAACAGGTGTTCTGGTGTGGTTTCTAAGTTGTCTCTGAGTATAATTTTGATAGCAAAAAATCAGAATAATTGGAACAATGGTAGCATTATTGAAACAAGCGTTTGGCCAGCAGGTAAATTTGAATGATGCAAGACTTCTGACACGATAGTACCATAAAACAAAAAGTAATGGAAACAGCATGCTGTCGCGGAGCAGAATGGATTTTGGTTTTATCTGGGTTCAAATTGTGACTGTGGCTCTTCCTGGCTCTGTGACCTTGGCCAAGATATTAACAACTTTGCAGTTGTTACTTTACAGTTACTTTGTCATAAAAATGGTGCAGTAATATTATGTTTCAGAGGCTCATTGTAATACATAAGTAAAATAGTATTCTTAAAGTGCCCAAAACAATTCCTCTCCTATAAAGTATGAGTAACATGTCAATAAAGCAGGTTTTGTTTCTATACTTAGTCATACATTGTAATTTTATGTATGTCATACATTATCCCAATCAATAAATCATAGTACCAATTCTTAAAAGGCCTCAGACATAGCTAGAAAAAAAAGTCCTTTAAGGACAGTTTCATTCCATGACTATCAGGTCAAACAAAGGTTTTGTCTGAACTGGAGTGTCGATTTTGTGTATCGAGGATCGAATCTGGCATATTGTTCCTTTGAGTATGGCCACTGTTCAAGTCATAGCTTTTGAGGCTTTTTCATTCTGTGAAACAACAACTCAATGAAGGATCAGAGGATGCAGAATTCAAGGTTGATTCATGCATTTTAAAGTGAGAATGTCTTATAGCATCAGGCACAATGTGAAGGAGCCAGTGCCAGGGAGATGGTAACTCAAGAGAACAGACAGACCTTCATTTCAAAGAAGGAAGAAAAAAAAATCAACAACTTAATCTCTCTAAAGCCTCAGATCCTGACAGAAAAATTTGCACTGATGAAAAGAAGGAAACAAAACACAGATGACTGGACCAATTTTCCCCCGAAATTACCAGCGGCTGTATACTCTCTCTAGCCTCTCCAAGGATGTCTTTGAAAATCTCCCCCACAGAAGCCCTTCTGGATTCCAGGGCTTGAAGAAGTTCTCACTGCTTTATATTTTGTTGCAGAATAAACAAGGAAGGATTATGAAGTAAAATAATTTTGTACAGTGTACCATGAGATCTCACATATTAAATGTAATTTTTGGTTAATGAGCCTCTTATACAAGTCCTTGGCATGCTACAAGGTATCTAATTTATTATGCATAGCGTTTAAAGGTATTGCTAAAGAAATTAACTCAGGCCCTGAATTAGGAATGGGTTTCTCTGTTTTTCAGTTTTCTGAAAATAAGAACCCATTTGCCTAATTTCAATTTACAGTCCTTTCCTGGCAAATGCCATCTGCTCTGACTATAAGGTCTTGCTCTTCCATGCATTTTCTTAGGAGCTCGCAGGTTATCTTGTCTCTCTTTTTCACTTCAGATCCCTTTCTTATGGTATCCGGTCCTTTGTGTACCAGGTGAAAAGAGGGTTGACAAGGTGGCAAAAGGAAATTGCCATCTTTTGTGGTCAGGCAGCGCGGTGAGCATTTGGCCCCTTGAGGTATTTTTGTGCAGCTTTTCAGAGAAGCATTGCCTGTCTTCACTGAACTGATAACGATGAAACTTCAATCCCTGTTGCCTTCAATCATTTTCTTACTGTGCCAGCTCAATGACTTGTCTTCTATTCCAGTTTTCTGGTACCGGGTCTGGCAGAGACTGGGGAAAAAAATGCTTTTGGTGTGGGTTGCACTGAACTTCACTTTTAATTCCCCGTTAATGTGCAATCTGAAGTCTTATTCAGAGAAAAATTGTGTTCGTGTTTGTGGCAAAAAGTAGTGCAGAGAAGTGACAGATGTAAGATGAGAGAAGAGGCAGCCTTTAATCATTTTGTTGTCAAAGCAGCTTTGGATCGCCCTTTGAAGAAAACGTTTTCCTCGCCGCTTCTGGAAAACTAGAGACTCGTTCTCTTGCCCTTTGCAGATTCCTTACCCAGACGGTTTAAATTCCGCACTGGATACAAAACTTCCAAACCCTAGCCCCTTGCTTCAGAGCACTCCAGTTTATAGGTTCCCATTGTGGAAGAATTGGACCTCTGCTCTAACTGGATTGAGACTCTGGTGACTCAGTTTACACATAATCCTCACAGACAGGAAGACAACATCTGGTAAACCCCGGTGACGGAGGGACTTGTCTTCATTTGCGATTGGGCCAGTGGTATTTCACGGAGAGGCTAAGAGTTAAAGCATACAATGTTTACAAAGTAAAAGCCTTTTCTTCCTAATCCCTGCATGACTATAATTAAGCAGGAGAGTTCATTTTATGTAAATCATGCATTACTGTAATTGGGCACAAGTGAACATTCGTGTACATCTTATTTAAAAGAGAAATATAATGTTATTATGCGGATGCTGGTGCAGTGATGTCTCAGCCCTCTGGGGGGATGTCGACAACCTCACCGGCTGTTCACCAGACTTTGGTCTGTGAGCTTAATTACAAGTCGCCAGCTCTGCTCGTGCTGTCCAGTAAAGAACGGATCCACATGCCTTCAGAAGAGCTGAGAGGTGGGGCTTCCCTTCCAGTTTCTTCCCTAACCTCCACTTCTAGAGCAGTCATTTTTCTCTTTCTACTCATCTTTTCACACCTAAACAATACTCTCCAATGGTTTGCTCCGCTTGGCAGTTCTGGCCCATATTTTCCCAGGCAGGCCACAGATGGATTTGTCTTCTGTAAGCAGAGGCTGGGCTGCTTCCCTTTTCAGCATGTCTTTTCTAAGGGTGCTCAGGGCTGCTTTATGACCCCAGGATTTTCTTTTGCAAGTGTAGCCAGATCAGATAGTAGCCAGCAGCCTGCCTGTGTGATGGCCACACCGCCTCCACAGCCCGACAGGGAGGGTTAGCCACTGCGTGAGCTGTTCCTTTGTTCTCTATCTAGAGAGCAGATCCAGTGCTTTGGGACAAGGTTGTCCAGCAGAATATAAAGAATCTGATCTGCATATCTTTTTTTTGTTTTTGTTTTTTTTTGTTTTGCGGTACGCGGGCCTCTCACTGTTGTGGCTTCTCCCGTTGCGGAGCACAGGCTCCGGACGCGCAGGCTCAGCGGCCATGGCTCACGGGCCCAGCTGCTCCGCGGCATGTGGGATCTTCCCCGACCGCGGCACAAACCCATGTCCCCTGCATCGGCAGGCGGACTCTCAACCACTGCGCCACCAGGGAAGCCCTGATCTGCATATCTTGAGGTCAAGAATTGTGAGGAAGAGAATATGCACATGACAAAACTTTTATTTTAAGCACATTGTCCTCCTCACCCGGAGGCCTGAGCAATCATCTCTGGAGCAGTGCCTTGGCCTCATCCTGCCCAGATTGCCAAGCCAGCTCCTTGCCTCCCAACCCCGTACACGCAGCAGGTTGGTCTTTTGAGACTTCAGGGCTAGAGGCCTTCCCAGGAGCACCACCTTCCTGCCCCCTGCTTACTTGCTGCCATCCCATATGCCTGCAATCCTGCTTAAATGCTTTGGAAGTGCTTCTTTCTGAAGGACTGTTTGAACGAACCATCTCTTAAATTCCTCTTCCCATAATTGCCCCCCTTCTCCCAATCCAGTTGTTGGTTGTCTCCCTCCTTCTCACCTTCCCCCAGCCTTTGACTCCTCTCTCAGCTCTTTCTCGCTCCTTTTCTTCTTCCCCTTCCCCCGTATGGTTAGTTCTCACTCTGAGGGTGTCTTACTTGAAATGCCATTGGTCCAGAGGTTATGGATGTGAACAGAGGAAGTAACTTCCAGCTAAGAATTTTTTTTCAAGTAATTAGTTAGGAGGTAAGTGTGTTCCCTAGTGGCCACAGCATTTTCTCTTTGTTTTTGTTCTTGTGAAGAGACCCCTTGACATAACACATAGTAGAGCCTGTTAGAAGAATAGACTGCCTTTACTGGACTAGTTCATCCAGTAAAATTCAGTGCTCTTTTATAGTAGCTAACTTCAGCTCACTTGATGGGTGGCACCGATCTGTACATTCCTTTCAGTGATATAATATTCTTATATTATTTTTAATTATTCACTTTTATCTTGTGCTCAAGTTTGGAAGTTGGTTCAAGTACCTTTCAGTATAATCAGGATATCTATCTATCTATTTATTTATTTATTTTTGCGGTACGCGGGCCTCTCACTGTTGTGGCCTCTCCCGTTGCGGAGCACAGGCTCTGGATGCGCAGGCTCGGCGGCCATGGCTCATGGGCCCAGCCGCTCCGCGGCATGTGGGATCTTCCCGGACCGGGGCACGAACCCACGTCCCCTGCATCGGCAGGTGGACTCTCAACCACTGCGCCACCAGGGAAGCCCCCAGGGTATCTATTTTTTGATAAATAAAAGTAATAATAAGTACATATCTTAATTATTGTTATTTAATGTTATACTACTTATACTAACTGCTGGTTCTGAACCAAATGTATTGCCTCAATTAATGCCAGGGAGCAGCGTTTTACTCACAACATACAAGGCAGGGAAGAACAGCCCCGTTTGGGAAACAGCTCAGCTCAGAGGTTAGCACCCTCATGAGCTGAGTTTAACTGAAATGTGAACTGTTGTAGGAATGGCAGCTTTGGCATGGGCACCTTGAAGCTAAATGAGGGTGAAATGGTCAAACCCTTCTCTGGACTAGGAATCAGAGAGAGGCTTCCACAGAGTGAAAAGAGAATCAAAACCTCCTCATGGTGAGTGGAGGGTAAAGCTTCTCTAGCCTCTCTAGATCTAAGTAGATCCAAGTTAGGCACAGGGACAATTAAGAAGAAGCTGTGTCGATGAGGCTTTATGGGTAAACTTTGGACAGTTGCAGACTACGAGACTGAGAATAGCTTGCCAGTAGTATGAGAGCACTGAGACTGGAAGGGTAAGTAGTTTGGGAGATGGTGGGAAATTAGTGTTCTGGGGGGAAAGAAAGATAAATGTGCGAACGGATGGCTTAGAGATCCTCATCTAAACTTTTCAAAGGCCTCACTGATTCTCAACTGAGAGGGGTTGAAACTTACTTAAGAACCATACCATATATATGTGTAGTTTGATAAATCGTGCTTAAATGACTGTGAAACTCTGTAGCTTATTCTTTAGTGAGCATTCAGTTTATTAAAAAATATTTTATTCTCTTATAAAAACCTCAACCTATACTCACAGAAATTATCTGAAATGACATACATAAACACCATGGTGTTTATCTTTTGTTGGTGGGATTAATTTATGTGTTTGACTTACCTATATTTTCTAATTTTGCTAGTTAACCAAGTGTCATTCATGTAATATATTTATTAATCATTTGTTGTACTGTGGTGACAATTTGGGTCATTACTCTCTGCTTTGTTTTCATAGCCTGGCTCATAAAAAGGCCTTTGTTTTCAAGGACTAAGTCCATGGGTTGTGGCAGAGGAGGGCTTTAACAGAGGATGGAGTCTTCAAAGGGGAGGAAGCCCGACAAGCGGAGACACCCACAGGGAGGGAGGGCACAGACCCCTCTGCAAGTGTGCCCTGCAGAATGGGTTGACTGCTTGACAGGATGGGTCCTGAGAGCCGCTGCCTCCAGAGGCCACTACGGCTAAGCCTTGTGTAGAGGGTGTGCCTCTGTTGGATCAGGAAGACTGGCAGGTACAGCAATGGCAATGGGACCACTAGGGATAGAGGACCAGGAATGCTCCTGTCCTCTCTCCCCCTCTCTCCCATAATCCCTGATTTTGGACTCTCATTAACTCTGAATGAGGTTCTTGTGCTGGATTGAATTTGGTTACATTCCCAAAGTAAGGGGACTAGTAAAGTCGATTTTTGTCCGGAGTGAGGCAGGAAGGAGGCCTGACTCTGACCAGGTGAGCTGCACATCATCCCTGCCTTCCTGATGTTGATTTTAAAGGGCCTTACTCACGTGCATATTCAGGCATTAGTTATAAAAACCAATACCATTACCTTATAGAATCCTTCATCCTTCATGTAATATGGATGCTCATATAAAGGTATCAGTTAATTCAATGAAAAGGTTTTTGTGATTGATATCCAGATGATCAATTATGTAAGTGAAATGTCTGCTATAACTGAGGAACAGAGAGCTGGTGCAGGTGCTGCGTGACTTTGGAAAAGGGAAGTAGCATCTGAAGATAAACATTAGTAGAGTCTAACGTGACTTTGAGATAATCTCTGTCATATTTCAATAGGCTGTACTGACTTTTCCTCAAGGATTCATGAAAGTAAAGCGTTTGGCCTTGCAAAGTCACTGCAATATTGACTCACTCATCTCATGCCTGGAAACACACGAGAGGTTTAACGCTATGTGCTTTATCGGGATACACCTCTTTTAAGATGAAAGAATGATCACTCTCCTTGTTCAGACACGATGCCAGTGGACCCATTTGAAAAAAGAAATAATAGGAGCGGTATTTTTTCTTAACTTATATTGTCTTATTTTCCCGGAAACAGCTCTCTTGTCCCCGAAGAGACAGGAAACGCTCCTTCGAGTGAGCATGACTGCTTGATTCCTTCTAACTCTTACCATATGACTCCCGTTATGCTTTATTTAACTGATGACATATCGTTTCTTCTTCTTAATTACTTTTACAGTGAATATTTATTGTATTCCTAAAAAATAATTTCCACATATGAAAAGTTCACTCTGTGCGTGTCCTTGTTCTAAGCAGAACATGGATTGTCTTGCTTCTCTCTCGTAACAGTCAGATTGAGTGTGGGAAGCATTTTTCTCTTGATTTTTAAATACGAGGCATAAAGAAATTAGGCAGTTTGCCCAAGGTTAAGTAGTTTAGTCAAGTGGAGCTTAGACTGGGACCCATTTCTGTCTGGCTTCAGAGGCCAAGTTTTAAGTACTACACTCTCCTTGGAGGGACCCAGTCCCCACCAAACCCAGTCACCCTGAATCACCTCATTCTATTTTTAATTTTTTGAATAGAGCTTAAAACTTTCTAGTTTTTGTTGTTATTGTCTATTGTTTGGTTAATCCTCACCTCCACTTCTTTTGCTAGGATGTGAGCCTGAGAGTAGAGATCTCTCCACTTCATTGCTACATAACAGCACCGAGAATTGTGTCTGGTATGGCCTAGGCACCCAGTAATTGTTTATTGAATACATGGAATCAGTTAGCAAGGCACTGATTTTCTGCTTTCTTGCTCCCAGACTAAGGGAAAGACAGACTTGCATGGACAATTAAGGAATAACATGCAAAGTACCATAACAGGATTAGGAAGACAGCCAAGGGGGTCAAGGAGGCCTCACTGATAAGCTATTACTTGCTCTGTGTATTATGGAGAGAAGAAGGGCATGAAGAGAGTAGGAGAAGTAGATAAAATCTCAGAAGCAAGAGGTCAGGGTTTGTGTGGACAATGATGAAGTCATCCTGTGTGTCTCACATCCTATGAAGAAGCACGTTACTCAGCCCGGAGATTCCTCCTGGAGGGTCCCCAAGCACTCTGAACCGAACGTTACCGCAGCCTTTGTTACATTCTTTATAATTTACTATTTACTTCCCAGTCTTGCCAATGGGGCTGTGAGATTTTGATACAAGGAACCAGGATGATCTCATCCCTTTCAGGCAGGGACTCTGCCTTATTTATCCTTGTCTTCTCATAGCTTAGTATGGTGCTGGTAGTTGGTGGCCCTCAGTACATGTATAATGTATAATAAATGGATAATGAATGAATGAGTGATGAATGAATGAATGAGTGAATGACATGACTTAATAGCAGTTTATTTAAAAAGACTTTTGAATTTAAGTTGAGCAGCAAAAATAGCTAATGTGGTCTTAGGTAGTAATAATAAAAGTATAGTGCCTGATTTCTGAATATCTAGAATCTTGGAATTACAGAGATTAGAAGTGATGAGGAAATTGAGACCTGAGATGTGAGATGACTTGCTCATGGTTCCACGCCAAATTTGTGGTCAAAGTAGGACTTGAATTTAGAGATCATGGCTGTCAGTTAAATTTGCTTTCTACAAGTTCTACGATATTCTGTGCTTGTCAGACCACAACTGTAGCAGATGGTGCAATTATGAGCTCTACACTTAAAGATATATAGTGACAAAGTAGAGTCTGTCCAAGGAAGGATGATGCAGATGTTAGGGGAAAGTGGAAACCATATCACATGAATATCAGATGAAGACATTAAGGATATTTCACCTGGAGAAGAAAATACTTGCAAAGGGTGAGAAAATACTTGCACAAGTGAGTGGGAGAACATAGTATCTGTCCTAATATTTTTAGACACGTAAGTCATTATTCCTTTGCTCCAGAGAGGAAAAACAGAAGCCATGGGTAGAAACCATAGAGAAGTAAATTTCAACTCAATATGAAAAAAAAAATGTTCTCAAAATTAGAATTGACGAAGAATAAAATTCCAAATGATAGATATATGCAAGTAGAGGGTGGATGATTATGTTAGGACAAGATTGTGAGTTCCTTTAGAGTAGAGGTCATGTTTTAGTTGTGTTTCCCTAGGACCTTGAATAGTGGCTGGCACATAGTATCTACTCACTTAGATTTGTTATGCATCTTTTTTAAAAAAATTTTTATTGGACTATAGTTGCTTTACAATGTTGTGTTAGTTTCTACTGTACAGCAAAGATTTGTTATGCATCTTTTAAAAGGGATTCTTTCATGGGTTGGGTGAGCATAGAGGTGAATAGGAACATACTGTATTATTAACTCCAAGGACTTTTCCAACACTTAGGTTTATGATCCTTTGATAAAAATTCACACAACGTACTGTATCAATATTTAATGAAGCAAGTCATTTCCTACTCTTACAAGTAAAAGTCAGTGGAATTGTTGCTTTCTTTCTAACTCTACTAAGCCCTGCCATGTTGTATTTTTGTTCTTCCTTTAGGAGAAGGCAAGGTTTGTTTGCCACGACTCCTGTCTTACACAAAGGAGATCAGGGCTAGTTACATCTCTGCACCTGGTAACCAAACTAAAGTTCCATGTGGAAGTTTAAATAGAGTTTGTTTGTACAAGTAGCCTACGACCAATTTATGGAAACACTTGAGTGACGGTTATGCTTATAGATTCACACTTTTCAAAGTGATGACTAACCTAGAAAACCAGATTTTTCACAGAGCCCTAAATACTATTTAGATTGTCACCTTTTAAAAAGTGTCTTAACAAATATCTTAAACATCACTTCAGGAAACTTATTTTTCACTGAATATTTTATATTCAGAAAGTGTTGGTTTGACATTTGTCCTTTTTTCTTTTTGTGGACACAGAAATGTCATTCCTTTCAGTACGTGCAGAGGACATTTGAAGGAGACAAAGAAACTTTTATTTAGATTTACTCTGTTAGCCACAGAAAGCTATGAAGGACTAAATGATAATAAGGCAATTATTTGATTTGTTACTTTCATCTTATTCTTTGAGAATTTTTACAGTTTTTTTTTTTCCAAAGTGTTCATACATATTTGTGTGTTCAGAAATCTATATCGATTTCCCACCAAGGTCTTTCATATGCTATGTGATTCATTTTCGTTCTTATCATATATATAAAGCACATTTCATGAAATATTATCACCTTAGTTCCATTTCAAATAATGGTGCTGCATTAGCCATGAAGTTATTCATGAGGTATTTGTTTGTGATTCTAATTTCTTTTTAAAGAACCATATACTGTAAATATAGCAAGGTGCTTCTGAGAATTCATGATTTGGTGTTACACATTTAATGATGCTATTAGAATTTCTTCCTAGTTGTTAATTCCACTCACCTAAATGGAATAGATTTTGTGCTCTGTGTATTCCTAATATGTAGCTTGTTCAGGACCTTTCAGATATATGCACTTAACTGGGAGATTCTAAGATGTTTCCCAAATAAAATCCAATATCTTCTTTCCCTCTCCTTTATGAGTTATAAAGCACTTTCCCTCCCCTTCTTCTTTGATTTAATTTATATGCCAGAGATTTTTCTGCTCTGGGGATGAAAATGGAAGACCAGGGAAGAAAGCTGATAAAATAGAGATGATTCAAAGATCTGAAATATTTTTTCCTCACTCGATATAAACTATTTTTTCTCTTTTCCAATAACCATCGTTTCCCTTGATCTTGGAATCACTCAAAACCTAGCCACTGAGTCCTGTATAAACTAGTGCTCTGTCTCAGGATGTGGAGAAAGATAAAATACTGGTACTTGTACAGATTGTACTAGCTTGATTATATTTACAGTTAGGAGATACCGCAAATTTAAGAACGCCAATTTTTTTCTCATCACTGAGTATTTATTATATATAACAAATACATGGGAAAGAAAAAACTATATTGTGTGATATAAATAGTTTATTTACATTACAGAAAAAACATCAAGACAATGTATACTATTTCAAATATATCCATACATAATCAAATATAGCTGTAGTACATGTTTTCATTGGTGTAGATTACCACAAATGCAAGGCAACATGTGTAGATCTCATCTTATTCTTTTGTCTATAATACTGTATTGTGTAGTCCAAGCTCTCGGTAGTCCGGCCACTGTGCAACATGCTCCCTTTAGATTAACCTCGTGGACGCTCTTGTTGTGTTGTCTGAACTGTAGTGCCCTGTATTTTGCTTCTGTCTGTGAATTCTGTTGCTTCTGGGGCATTTCCTAGAAGGTTGGAAAGTTTACATATCTTAGTCCAGTGCTATTACCTAAAATCTGGTCCCACAATCACAGAGTGAAGTTATGGATTAAGCAAATTATTAAAATATTTCAGATGAAAGAATTTATTATTAGCAGAAGCTGGAGTTATGTTGGAAGAGGTTTTGTTTTTTGTTTTTGCTTCTGTTTGCGGTTGTCTTTAAGCATCTGTTGAGGAGAACTGAAGAACAGAGGTGGAAGTTGAAGAGGAATACATTTACCTAGTCCTCAACAGCTTACTCGTCAGGGCTCAAACAGTGACTCAGCACAATGCAATAGAGCAAGTGTGAGCTCATCTAATCTCATGTTAAAGGTCTTCAACAACTTGATACTTTAAATGTTCCAAGGATGAATGTTATATTGACATTTCAGGGCTACAAGTTTAAATCCTATTAAACCAGAGAGTGAGCCAACTGTTAATATGGGATATGTAATGAAAAGGGATATTGTTTTGGTTCAGCCTAATATCATTTTGTATATTAATGTTATAAGCTAGAGACATAAATTGGTACCAATTATTTAGCTTCTATAAAAAGCTAAGACTCAGTCAAATTATCTGAAAAGCTCTGATCTAGTAGCTTTTCTCTTATAATAAGATAATGCTTTGACAATACAAATAAAAATAACAATATAAAGTTCATATAAAATCCTATTATAATAAGCTGGGGAGTGTCAGAAAATATATATTCATATATATGTTCATATGTGAGTAAATGTATATAGTATATACATATATGGGTTTTTGGGGGGTAGATCTGTCAAAATGAACATGGAGCTGGAAGTCATATTCCCAGCAAGTGAGAGCTGGAGATGAAAGACTGAAAATACATCTTCTCAGCAGGGCAACTCTTTTCATTTCAGAACAGGTCTCTAGATGTCTGTATTCTTTATGACACATGTTTATTTAGGAGAAGGACAGATATTTGACTAAAGTAGTAAAAACAAGGGGAAAGAACTAGGAAAAGAAAGTGGGAAGAGGAGAAGAGAAAGAAAAGAGAGGTAGAAAAGAGGAGAGACCAGGTGACAATGAGATTAAAAGAAAATTGAAGAGAATGAGGGGATCTCTGTTTCATGTAATTTTGTAAATCTTTTAGCAACTAGATGTTTTGGAACAAGTCTTGATGGACGAGTGTGGCCAGGTCACCAGGAAGAGAGGGTTTGGGCAGGAAGGGTTAGAGGGGAGGATGGCCTAGCTGCAAAGTCTGGTTTTTGAGCAGAATGTTTTCAAGTGAATGAAATGAATCCATACTGAGAATAGTGTAGTTTATTGACTAGTATGACTCTTGGATTTTGGAAAGCTTGGATTGCCTAGGAGAGTTTTATAAAATGCATTACAATAATGCCAGTTTAGTTCATGTGCTATTTCTCCTCCTCAAAAGTAAACAGAAGATAGGTTTTGTTTTGTTTTTACATGGAAAATGAAAACAGCCGTATGTCTTAAAAAAATGGCTTGCCTAATTTGGAGCTCGGTTAGGTTGTCTTGAGCATCAGAAAATAGACATCTTGACCAGCCAAGGGGCAGTATGACTGGTGGTTAAGTGCACAGGCTCTGATACTAGGCAGCCTAGATTCCATTTTTGCCCTTATTGCTCAGCTGTGTATACTCAGCAATTTGTTGACTTCTCCTACCTCAGAGTCCCTATCTTGAAAATGGGGATAATTGTTCCTTCATAATGTTACCAAATGTATATATATATGTATTGGTGTGTGTCTGTACAGATATACATACACACATACACACACATACACACACACACACACAGACACAATTCCTGGGGAGATAAGGACCCTATGTATTCCAGTTGTTTTTATTACATATGGGAATGAAGTTGATTAATAAGACTTCTAACATCTGCTGAAGTATTTAAAGTTCTGCATTTTTGTCAGTACATGAAGTAGCAAATCAAATTGTTATGATTTTATATCTATTAAATATGAATTTCATTTTTTACATGCTGATATTACTTAGATATTAGTAGGCTCAAGCCCCCTGGAGTAATGGGGCACAGTTTCCTGTGTTTTAGATTCTTTTCTATCTTTTCTTTTATACTTAATATTTTTGGTTTCTTGAGTTATTTTTATGCTCCCCAGAATCAATTTTAATGTAATCCACTGACTCACTTGGCATCTAAACATAAGAGTAGAGTTGATGAACTCAACTTGGTTTCGAGTAGCACAGAGCTCCCGTCAATGATGTTCCCTTAAGCCGTTAGGCCAGGGAAGGATCTATGAACCATATTTTGTCTTTTTCAAGAGCAAATGCCACACTTCTCCTCAAAGAAGACAGAACAATACAGATATAGTGATGTATTATGGCCTTTATTTTCTAAAGATATGATACTTTCTTTTATTTTTTTGTCTTAAAATAATTTTGGGGGAAACATTCTGATTTACTGTAGAGCTGCACAAATGATTGAAAGTCCAAATGCCTTGTGAATTTGACAAAAACCTTGAAAAACTTCCTGGGAACTTTTATTTCAAGCAGAGTGAAATCAGATCAGAACAAAGAATCTTCAGTAACATTTCTGCTTAGACAGGACATAAATAATATGCATTCGGTTTGCAATCTAATTCTTGGTTACCGTGAATTTACACGCTAATGAAGGTAAGCCATACCTGGCCTCCCTCCTTTACTCCAAGCCCGATGCCAGACATTACTAATTATTCATGGTTTTCTTTCCTGTTGAAACTGGATGAGATCTCTGTATTTCTCTCAACCTAACTCTCCAGGAAACAATTACTGTCTGATTGTTCGGGGGTTTGATATGAAAGCTTGTTGTGAAATTTGCTGCGTGTTTCCATATATCAAAGGTTTTCATGTACTACAACATAATCGTTCTCATTATAGCTATTTTCTTTGAATTTTGTGATTAAAAATTATTTTGTTAACTTAAGATAAAAATGTATTTGTGGTTTATATCAAATATGTTAAAAATGATTATACCTGAGAGTTATACTTGGAAATATAAGTGCCCTAAATGAGAGCTATAATTTAATACTTTTCTAGGCCTTGTATAAAATCTATTCTATGATCTCATTTGGCATACTAATCCGAGTAAGTCAGGAAACACTGCTCATTTAAATAGTCTGTTAGTAGTCTGAATGAAGACTGACTTTTTATAGCTAAAAGAGAAAAGCATATTTAAACAAAGATTGGTATTACACGTTAGAAGGGGAAAAAAGACCTTTCCTTAGAAAATAAATAATCCTCATCATAATGCAAAATAAGGAAAAAAATTTGTACCACTCCAGCACGAAAGTCAATGTCTTTCCATTTGGCTATTCCAATGTTGTTATGATGAGGAAATAGGACTTCAGAGAATGGATGGCTGCAGAGTCCATGAAGGGACTTGTAATTAGAGAGCTCTAAGACAAGGAGGAATGACATATCCCTTCATGTAGGTGGCCACTGAGTACAGTTACTGACCTTGTGATGCAGAGGACCACCACACAGATGACGGCAATCTGAATCGTTCCAATCACAGCTGCGATTAAGACGTACTGAAATCGCACAGGGCCGGGAACAACGTATAGTACACTGTAGTCCTTTTTTTCACAGTGTTGTCCAGTATAACCAGCATCACACCTGGAAGAAATAGTGTCCAGTTACCTGTAGTTGCTGGACTCATTTTTATAGTTGGCCTATAGCTATTTATCTTCATTGTGAAATTAGGACCTTTTGTTTCCCTTTCCTGCTCTTAAAAAAATAGTACTTTGTAGATATGTCTTTCAAATACTTGTTTTCAGTAAGATCTCTTTGTGTTTTTTATTTCAAAGATAATGCAGTTTCTTTTTATACTTTATGATATGAGTTTGAAGATAGGAGAGTTGGTAGATAATTTGTGGTGATAATATAGAGAGACGAGAGAAGCCCAGGAATAATTATTCTTTCTATATATATTTTTTCAGGTGAGCTTTACATTTTATTTAACTTGCTCTTTAATTAACCTAAGTCAACATAACTGCTTGAGAAAAGGCTTGTTTCTGATGACATGAGTATAAAATATAGTACTACTTATCTATTTTTGGATAAAGCATTCTCTATGCTACCGTTAGAATAAGTGTTAAAAAGTGTTAGGGCCAGAGGTACAACAAGAGTGATTTCTTTAATTTACTGGTCATAAAGTTGTCTGCTTATGTTAGAGAATTAAATTTCAGTAGGAAAAAAGTAATTATGATGTAGGCAATATGGTTGGTTCAGCAAAACAAGCCCATGCGCTATTCATCTGAGAATGAAGGCTGCCTCTCCCTCACTCAGCCCTCATCAGAAAGCTCAGGTAGACGATCTGCATGAAACGAGGAAACAGCTCACATGAAAACAATACTAGTGGGGATCAACTTGTCGTTGACTTTGTGGAACTATTTTAGTACTTCACTTTGAATTTCTCATAGTTACATCCTGGGATCTTTCCTCTCTGCATCTAGAGGGGCTTAATAATGACGACCCTGCTGGGGATGACAGGGCAGCAGGTGCAACTTCTCACTGTGCCTGGCTGCTCTACTGGAAGGCAAGTGCTAGTGTATTCAATGAAGGAAAACATGAAAGGAAGGCAGGTCTTGAGAAACAGAGAAAGGGAAAGGAAGAAAGAAGAAGGAGAAGATGAAGAAAAAGAAGAAGAGGGGGAGAGGAAAGGAGAGGGGAGGGGAGAAGGGAGGGGAGAGAAGGAAGAGAACAAGAGAGAGAAACTCCTTTCACTGTATAGCAGCAATATGCAACCTATTTCATCATTTGCCACTTGTATATTCCTTTAATAAAAAATACGTTGGTCTTTTTCACTTTGGCTTTATCGTCTCTGAAATAATTATGTTCTATCCATGCGTATTCAGCAGATATTTGTATTTATTAACTAAATCCAGACAGGCAATTTCTTTGTGTCTCAACTGAGTCTGAATCTGTGGAGGTACAGCTAATATCTCACTCCACAGGCCTTGTGGATAGTGGATCCTAGCAAAACCAAGATTGATGATATTTATTAGAAGACCCGGAGGACTCTGGAAAAGACAGCCTCCCAAAAGCAACCGTGTTATCTTTAGGCCTCATTTCATTTGTTTGAGAAATATTTATCAAGTACCTGATCTGTGCCAGGCACTGCTCTGTGTCCATGGGAAAGAGTGATGAATAAACCAGAGGAGGCTGTGTCTTTAAGGAACTTGTAATGCCCAAGGTACAATTTAAAATTCCACCAGAAGAGTGTATATAATGATGTGTTACATAGTACTTGGGTATGTGCACACATTTTGTAGTTTTCTAGTTTGTGCGTGTGTGTGTGTGTGCGTGCGTGCGTTCGTGCGTGTGTGTGTGTGTGCGTGTGCGTGTGCATGTGTGTGTGTAGGAGAGGGAGAGAAAGGTATGGCTGCTGATCGCCCATTCAGGCAGAATGCCATCCAATTCTCTGTAAACATCCAGAATTTAGTTTCTGTATTTTTACTTTATACATTTAAAAGTTAAAGGGTGAAAACATTACCTGCAAGATGGCTCCTGCATATTGATAGAATGTTCACACTTGCCGTGCATGCAGAAGCCATTGTAATGTTCTGGGCAAGGTATGTGGTGTTCTCTGGCGCTTTCTTCTAATTTGTTAGCATTCTCTGTGAATACAGATAAAAGCAACATCCCCTGTAAATACTTCCTTAGCCTGGTAAGATCAACCAGTACATTAAGAAGCAAAGCTACAGTAGGCAAAAATATTTAAAAGGGCAAGAATTAAAAGGCCATGCTTCAGAAGAAAGAGGGAGAAAGAATTGAAAGACAGATGTCTTTACAATTGTGTTTAGAGATGAAACTGCAAAATTACCCAGTACTTTTCATGCTTTTATGTAATTTCCTACATCTTTAAGAACCAGTGATGTTTCTATGAGTTGTCAGACAGCTTTAATTTTCCTTGTGTAGACACTGTACATTGACCATAAAATAATTCAAGAAGAAAATCCTATTTTTTGAATTTCAAAGCCCAGCATAATGTCCCTAAAAGTAAATTGCTTTAATACGTTGATACTCTCTCCATGTGAGAGCTTAAAAAAAAAAATATGCCCGTGTTCAATTGTTAAACAGAAGTTTTCCAAAACCAAATGCAAATTTCAACAGATGTATTCTTTCGGGCTTTATTCATCTACTGGGAACATGAATTTTCCTAGCACCCATACATTTTTTTATTGCCTAAATAATGCTACTGAAAGAGCAAATGTTATTTCAGAATCACTTATGTAGATACTAACACAGTACATACTGAATGCTATGGGTGTATTCTAATTCATAATATTTGGCCTATTTAACAATGTCATGTGAAACTTAAACTTATGGTAAAGAAAAAAGCTTGTGTTCTAAAATGAACCCTTTCTTCTGTCATTAACAAGTTTTGTTTTCTCATGTTTCTATAAAGATACTAAATTTTTTTCTGACCTCTGTTAGTCTAAATACATTTGCTTCTCATTTGTAATGCCATCTCTAAGCAGTCTTTGGATTCTTTATATGTTCATTTTATAACATAAAGTTTTGCCTTTTTTGAGTTTCTTCTATAATCTGAGACCTGATATACTTTAAAATTCTTCCCTAAACGCATGAGAAATATAACTCTCTTGACTTCAATCTAAAGATACTTTTCAAGACCACAGTAATCGGTCAGCAGTAATGCGTTCTCCCAGTGATGGAAGATTGAGAATAAATTACTATTTTTATGAAACAGATTATATCCTATCATTTCCACATAGGGGTATAGTTTTTTTTATTATAGTGCATCCTTATAATTTTTACTGGCGGTCATGGATGGTGACTATATTTATCATGAGGAAAAAAGGTACCTTTGGTATTAGTGAATTAGACAAATGTATTATTTATGTTTAAGCAAGGCTATAAAATATCTATACATTTTAAGATCTAGGCTGTCATCTGAAAAACATTAAAGTTTGAAGTAAATTGTTAAATATGTTAAGTGCTTTCTTGTGTAGGGATATTTATGCACATTGGTACGGTGGGTAATATTTCAAACGACATACCCAAATTCATAAAGGATTTATCATAAGGATGCTGAAGAGGCTGGCGATGGCATTTAAATCATTCATTTGTTTTATATCTATGTCTTTTTACCTATTTAGGTGATCTTTTGTTTGCAGTATAATATTTCTCCTTTGATAATTACTATTAAACTGAAAAGAACCGCTTCCATAGAAAAGACTGAGAATGTATAGAACTTTCTCTTTTGGTTTCTTCCATTCTTCCAAGCTACTACGGTGTTTTTGGTAAGAAATACTGCTTGCAGTAAGCAAACACACCAAAACTGAAATGGGTAGTGTGGGGTAAAATTTCCAGTATGGGAGTATGTGACCAAAATAGAAGCAGAACGACCACAGTATTTAGATACATCTTGAGAGGGCTTGTGGTCATTCATGAATCCATGAAGACTGGGATCATTCTGTGCCCTGGCTGGGGGGCTACAAGCCAGAGTGGACAAACCACACACCTGCTATTGAAAGATGACTTTAGCTGTGGGGTTTGCCAGCCTCACTGCTGATGTAATGAACCAGCACTGATTTTCACTCTTATTTCTGGATCTTCTCCCCATAACAAACTATTCAACACTTCTATTTAGTGTTCGTTAGTAACCCTTCAGTGCTTCTGCACACCTGCATGTAGGGGAATGTTCTGTAACTTCCCTACATTTCACTTATACACTGTGATTTCAGTCATAGTATTTTTCAAACACATCTTATTAGGGCTATTCTTCTGTCAGTTGCAAAAGAAGATCAAGAATTTTCTTAACTCAAAATCCATTTTTTAAGGCTATTTTATTTTTAACTCTGTCCCTCACCCCATAACTGTTTTTGTTTCTGAATCTGTACCATGTCCACAATTAGGAACTGAAGTCCAAGGGCAAAATAGGTGATTGTTTGAGTGAGACTGTTGCCTTAGTGTAGTAAGAGCTGGATATTTTCACAAAGTTCATTATCCAGACAGGATGATCATGTGGGAGGGGAATAGTTTCCATCATAAAATCTGCTAATTAGTTTACACCATTCCTTATGAACTTGGAGTGCTCTGTTATGCTGCTCGTAGGATACTGTCAAATAAGAAAGTTAGAGAGATTGAAAATAAATGAGTAGAAGAAATGAACCCTGGGCAAGAAAATGAGGAATCGTCAATATATGTCAACAAATTTATAGTCAATCCAAACAAGTAAACCAGTTGATTGAAAACCTGAATATATAACCACTTCTAGTAATGCAATAGACACGTTTTAGAAATGAGATCTGAGTATATTAAGAAGAGTAGAAACACAGAAATATAATATACAAACCAAATATGTGTATGGACCATAATGGGTATTTGTGATCCTGATGTTTATGCATAGGTATTTAAGCAATAACAAAGCATTTAATGATTTAAAATCATAGAAAAATGGGGCTTCCCTGGTGGCGCAGCAGTTGAGAGTCCGCCTGCCGATGCAGGGGACACGGGTTCGTGCCCCGGTTCGGGAAGATCCCACATGCCGCGGAGCGGCTGGGCCCGTGAGCCATGGCCGCTGGGCCTGCGCATCCGGAGCCTGTGCTCCGCAACGGGAGAGGCCACAACAGTGAGAGGCCCGCATACCGAAAAAAAAAAAAAAAAATCATAGAAAAATGATACTTTGGAAGTCTGTATGTTTTCTGTGGTGGTTGACGATTTAGACATCAACTTCTCTGTTCTCCATTTAAAAAGAGATTTAATGTAAGGATTGTGCTCTTTCTTCTAAGACAGAGAGTGATCATGGTAGAAACTCTTCGTGTCTTTGTTTAAAATCCTTGTCCAGTTTCCTGTTTAAATGTTTACAAATTGTTTATTCTGAATGAGATCCTGACTTTTTTAAGAAACAACTTCTGGTATAATCTGAGTTACTTGCAGCAGAGCTAATAGGGCTGCATGCCCATTGCTAGTCGACATTCCAATCAATAGCTATAGAAGTGGGCTGCTCTAAAGCACAGCTATATGTATTGTTTCTATTCATGGTGCTTTCAGAGAAAGAGACACAGCAAGCTGAAGAGACAGAGGAAATGGCGAATAGCAAAACCTTGCTTTAATCACAAGTCAAGTAAGATAAGTCGAATAGAAAGTGGGCAGAGCCAGGCATAGCAGTTCAGATATTTAAACCAATATAGCCCAGAGTGTGGTGTGTGTGTACACGTGTGTTTATCATTACCCCTGATTTCTTCCCAAAAAGTTGGAAACAAGATGTCGTTCAGAGAGTTAATCTATCAAAGCAACACATTATCGACTGAAGCAGAAATATGACTGTAAAATTTGACTAAAATTATCCTTATATCTGAAGAAAGGATGTTTCCCTTTGGATAAGGGTTAGAGTCTGGCAAAAGAAGCATCTGAATGTCATGCTGTGTCATCTATTCAAGTGCCCTCTGGGATGCTGTGCCCTGAGAAGCCAACTTGAACTAGCAAACCCAGAGTGCTCAGTTGCAAAGATTGCAAAGATGGTTGCACTAGATTATTAGTGTCTGATGCTATTAAATACTCAGTTAACCCATTTCTCTTGTTTTGATGCTCTGCTCTTTAGTCTTAAAATAGTTGGACTTCTGTGTAGCTGGCTTTGACAGTACCACCTAGATATCTTATCCATTTGACATTTATATATTTCATTTGAGTGAATTGATTGGTTCTGAGTTTCCGTGCATTTGGGGGGCACAAGTCAGCTTTCTTCAGCCCACTGAATTCTTGGGGTTTGTAAAATCAAATTTCTGCACCTATAGGCTAAAGGACCAGATCCTACCCATGGTGTATTACAGTCTGGGAGGACATCTGGGGGCTGGTCAGATGATATTTCTCTGGAGACAGCCCTATCTTGCTTTAATCAGGCCTTTCTTTAGAATATATATACAAATCCTTTAGGCCTCTGAGTCCCCATGAGGAGTCTGATTCTGTGTAAGGATTTTAGAGTAAGTTGGAAAGATCCTAAACTAGAGGTATCATCAGGATTTAGAGGATGCTTTAGGGAGGCAGATTTCCGCTGCACATTTTTAAGCAACCAGAACTGTTCAATAGGGGAATGAGTTATATAGTGAAGTGATGAGTTTGTGGTGGTGTGAAAACTTCTCATATGTGTTACTATTTCTCAGATGTTGTAGAATGTTACTGTATGGTAGATTGGATTATTTTAGATCTCTAGGTTCTTTGAATTTTAAGAGTAATATTTATTTCTATTCGTAATATTTACTTATATTAAATTACGAATAAATATTTATTGCGAAATATTATTGTTGATATCCTAGGAAAAACAAGTGGAGAAATAAGGACATTATTTGGGGAAGGAAATCACTTTGCCTTAATTATGGGGACATTTTACTTTTTAAAGAGTGTAAAATATCTTAAATATTTACTGGGTCTGTAATTCAGACATTCTAGCATAAAGTGCTCTTTACTACATGTTGTCTTCCTTGTGGGGAACAATATGCTTGTGGATCTTACTTTAATTTTTAACATTATGCTTTAGCATCACGAATTATCTTGACAAGTACATGCATGTGAGTTGTACAGTGTGGTTTATTATCTTTTCAACTCTCTTTTCCTGTGGGCACACAAAATGTGACACATTTTTTCTGCAAAATGAAATTTCCATTTTTGATGTATTTATATAATACTTCTATTTGTCATGTTTATAACAGTACAAGGAAACTCCAGCACTGAGATATTCCTCTACTGATGATTACTTGATTTTACTGTAATTTCTCCTGCTTACTATCCTATTGCTAAAGCAGTTTGAAAATAATTTTATTTAACCAACTAGAAAAACTATCTTTCTTTCCATTGTATTTATATTGTGCCTGGGACAGAAACAAATTATGAATTTAGAAGTAAAGTCATGATGGTCCCATTGTTGATTAGAGTTGGTTTCAAAGAAAATATAGAATTCTTATGATTTCCTGTCCTTATCAGGTATAAACATATGAGGTGGCAGTAAAACCTCCTATCTAGCTTGAATTGCAATCGAGGTTTTTTAAAGACCAGAAAAGCATTCCTATTGAATGGGTCCTGAATGTAATGCAATATGAGTTCTTGCAACTTAACAAATTCTATAATAGCCTCACCTGCTGTCATAGTTTCTTCAAGGCACAGATGAGTAGATGAGAAGAGTCTCTCTTTTTTTAAGCCTCTAGGACAGAGACTCAAATGAGAATGCTAGCTGAAAGTGACAGCTTAGCACAACGGATGGGGAAGCATTTAAGGACAAGATCAATTCTAAAGTTCTGTAGAGAGCAGAGGCCCAGTCACAATATTCCTAGTTATCTGTTAAAGATTTTAAAAGAAAACCCTTCAAAATAGAGATCAAGTCCTTCAAGTGCTACATTTCTTCTGCAAGTTGAACATTATCCTATTTTTTCAGAAGAGTAATTGAAACTATTTGGATCCAGAACTTTGCTAATTAGGCAGAGGTATGGGTTGGGAGCAGGATGCGTGGGGATGCAGAGAAATTCTTTTTTTTTTTTTTTTTTTTTTTTTTGCGGTACGCGGGCCTCTCACTGTTGTGGCCTCTCTCGTTGTGGAGCACAGGCTCCGGATGCGCAGGCTCAGCGGCCATGGCTCACGGGACCAGCCGCTCCGCGGCACGTGGGATCTTCCCGGACCGGGGCACAAACCCGTGTCCCTTGCATCGGCAGGCAGACTCTCAACCACTGAGCCACCAGGGAAGCCCGAGAAATTCTTTCTTACTGTACTGTTGATCAGGCACTAATATAAAATGTGAAATGTGATTATCCACATCACCACTTGCATATATAAATATTCTTATTGGACATAAAATTAAATACAATGGAAGAAAACTAATTTTTGTGTTACTGAATTCTCAGGCAAGACCTTAATGGCATTATTCAAGAATTGCCTGAATTTAATTTGGAAAAAGTAACAGCATCTGAAATAGACATAGTAATTTGGGGACTGGAGTGACTGAAAGGCAACAATACTGGATGATTAGTTGCATGGGCTTTTATTATCTCAGTTTCTACTGGTAATATATTTACATGGATAAAAGCTGAGAAATCTGTAAAACCTTGGAAGAGAAACTTGTATGTACCATTTTAACTTACGACATCCAAAAACAATTTTAATAAATTGAAGAATTTGACATCACAAGTTTCATATAGATGTAGCCAGAAATTCTAGACCTCCAAGATAAAAAGAAAAAGTTGTTTATTATTAGGAGGAAAACAAGCAGATCTTTAGCCATTTTCTCTGTCCCCTGCCTTAGGAATGCCCTGGCTGGCTTCTGATGGTGGGGCCCTCCAAATAGTGAAGAGAACAGGCAACTGGGGGAAACTGCACTCTGCCTATGATGGTCCTTTTCAAACTTCACCATTCAGTCAAGAGCCTATTAACTCTCAGCAAGTGGGTAACTCCTATAGGTTTAGAGGATTATGCTTGAAGACCTTTTAGAAATATAGTATTTTATGGAAGTTTAGTTGTCTTTGACAACACTGTGTAAACATCAGGCCTTGGGAAGAGGCAGGGATCCATGGTTCATTAGCCTCTCAGGAGTCCAGAGGTGGAGTTGCCTTAAGCTTATCTGGGGCAATTTGCTACAGCTCTCCCCACTGAGCTTTTGCTGCAGCAACCCTGCTCTCTTCCAAGCTGCTCTTCATAGACAAAGTTTACTGTAAACCTTAGAGAAAGAAAAAATTATGGGAAGCCATTTTATGCTAGGTATACTCCCCTCCCCTTTTTTCTTTTGTCTTGAACTAAACCTATGCATTTCTGGCCAAACTTATTTGCTTAGTGGCTAATCTGGGTGTCCTTTCTTAGTGAACTTCTTGGGTAACAGTGCTGAAAATGACAACACAAGTGACAGAGGGTTCAGATCCTGTCCACTTTTGCCTTCGGGGCTATGTGAGTCAAGCTATTTTCTCCTTTATAGGCTACGTATGCAGCAATGGATAAATAGTTAAGATAAACCTTCTCAGGTGACACATTTGTTTTCCTCTGTGACTTTGAAATTATTAGCCAACAGAGAATGAGGAGGATTTAGGCTGGAGCATTCACTGAAACACAGCAGAAATTTTTAAAGATTTTAATAACGTAGATGGGACCAAAAAATTGGTAATATATTATATGAACATTTCTTGAGTACCTACTATGTGTCTGGCCCTGTGCTATGTACTATACATAATGTACTGTATCTATGGGTTGTTTCCACATGATTTGGTGTTGTCTTCTAAACACAGCCAAGAAAACAGATTCTCAAGACAGGATGATAAATCTACAATTCCTGGAGAATCTACAACATGCCTAACATTGTGTTAATATTTAACATAACAAAAATGTATACCTTAATATAGCCCTTCAAAGTAGATTTATAAAAATCTCATTTTATATAGATGAGGAAACTGAAGCTCAAATAGGTTTAATTACTTGTCTTAGAAATTTACACAATCGATAAGCAGAACTGGGGTCAAAACTAGGGCTCTTGGGCTTCCCTGGTGGCGCAGTGGTTGAGAGTCCGCCTGCCGATGCAGGGGACACGGGTTCGTGCCCCAGTCTGGGAAGATCCCACATGCCGCAGAGCGGCTGGGCCCGTGAGCCATGGCCGCTGAGCCTGCGCATCCGGAGCCTGTGCTCCGCAACGGGAGAGGCCACAACAGTGAGAGGCCTGCATAAACGCAAAAAAACCCCAAAAACAAACAAACAAAAAAACTAAGGCTCTTTCCAGTGTAACATGCAGACCACGCAGACCATGCAGCTAAGAACTTTTAAAACCACAAGACAAGCCCTGGTCCGGGAAGATGCCACATACCGCGGAGCAGCTAAACCCGTGCACCACAACTACAGAGCCTGCACTCTAGAGCCCACGAGCCACACCTGCTGAACCCCACGCACCGAGAGCCTGTGCTCCGCAACAGGAGAAGCCCCCACAGTGAGCAGCCCGCGCACCGCAATGAAGAGGAGCCCCCGCTCTCTGCAACTGGAGAAAAGCCCGGGTGCAGCAATGAAGACCCAACACAGCCAAAAATTTAAAAAATAAATAATAAAATAAATAAATTAAAAAAAAATTTTAATGAGTGGGTTAGTATCCTCAAATTCCTCCTTTAAGGGTAATGTTGCTTGTTCTAGCGCAGATACACCTTAAGTGCTTGTCAAAAATAGATTTCCAGGGTTTGGTTGGTCCTGATCACCTGAATCAGAATCACCAGCTGATACACCTGAAGTTTGTCTTTTAAAAAAGTACCCCAGGGCTTCCCTGGTGGTGCAGTGGTTGAGAGTCTGCCTGCCGATGCAGGGCACACGGGTTCGTGCCCCAGTTCAGGAAGATCCCACATGCCACAGAGCGGCTGGGCCCGTGAGCGATGGCCGCTGAGCCTGCGCGTCTGGAGCCTGTGCTCCGCAACGGGAGAGGCCACGACAGTGAGAGGCCCGCGTACCGCAAAAAAAAAAAAAAAAAAAAGTACCCCAGGCAATTCTGACATTCAGATGATTTGGATCACAATACTTTTGACACCACCTTAGCCGTTTCTCATCTCTCTGTCTCTAGCCATCTAATGCTAGGTTTTCCTGTTGCCTGGATCCTGCTTCCTTCCCTTGATTACTACGCTGGCGCTGCTCCATCTTCGTGGTCCCAAGTCTATCTCGGCTCCTTCTCTTAAAGGACTGATCTCAGCCAGCTGTTCCGTGTCCAGGAGTGTGTGAGCACTGGGTTGCCCAGCGCTGCTCTTCCCACACCCACCTTGATTGTGATGAGAAGTCATCAGGGGCCTTCAGCTATCAAGCCTTCCTTGATCTTGGTAGTCAGCCTGAACACTTCATTTTATTTTAGAATACACTTCATTTTTTTTTTTATAAATTTATTTATTTTATTTATTTATTTTTGGCTGTGTTGGGTCTTCGTTGCTGCATGCCGGCTTTCTCTAGTTGCGGCGAGCGGGGGGCTACCCTTCATTGCGGTGCATGGGCTTCTCATTGTGGTGGCTTCTCTTGTTGCAGAGCATGGGTTCTCGGAGCACGTGATTCAGTAGTTGTGGCTCGCAGGCTCTAGAGCGCAGGCTCAGCCGTGGTGGCACACAGGCTTAGTTGCTCCGTGGCATGTGGGATCTTCCCGGACCAGGGCTCGAACCTGTGTCCCCTGCATTGGCAGATTCTTAACCACTGTGCCACCAGGGAAGCCCACACTTCATTTTTATTGTTTTATTTTATTTTAGGCCCCTTTTGAGAACACAACACTCAAAGAATAGGCTGTCTGCCTGCAACAAATGCCAGCATCTGCGAGAGACTTCTAAATGTTGTCAGAATCCAGGTATCCTGAGACCAGCTCTCACAAATCTCTAGGCTTCTTTAATGGCTCTGTTAGACAACTAACCAGAATAGCACAAGAATTCTGTGTGAAAGTAAATGAAGCTTTCTCTTGGATATAGAAACAAATAACACTGCTGAGGAAAGGTGCAGGTTATATCAAGGATTATGATTAGTTCAATTTCCAGATGGTCCATTGGTGGTATCTTTAGACATTCAGCTAGTCTGTAGAAAAGATAAAGTTATAAGAGAAGCAGTGGGAGCAGGAAAGAAGACAAATAGAGGGAATAAATGGAAGCCTAGTCACCATTTGTGGCAGTGTGACAACTGGGAGAGATGGTGCTACAACAAACAGCAGGTGTCGACGGCACAAGAGTAGGGCAGCTGGGGAGGGACATCTCTTTATTTCCTTGAGCAGGACAAGACAGTCACCCTTTCTTTTAAATTGCGGGCCTTAAGGACAATGGACATACTCTCCAGACCAGGGTTTCCCAAGGGGAGCTCTGTCAATGCAGTGCTAGTTCTGGAGCAGGCTTCATGGAAAAAGGGATTCTATAGTCAAATAAGTTTGGGAAAGAGCGGGTTAAACACAGCTATATGCATTTCTTCACTGCTTGTTTTCAGAGTCTTTAAAAGGCTAACCTGCATTGTGAGATGCCTAGAAAGGACACACATTATGGAGTGTTCCTAAACTCATTTGTCTAGGAAACTTCCCTCTCCCTTTTAGGAACATTTTGTGGGACTATTCCACCAGACTCCTTTCTGGGAAACATTGCATCAGACCATAGCATCTCCAAATTTTTCACATTACCACACACATAGAAAAGGATAAGATTTGGTTTTAGGCAAACAGAGGAGACAATCGGCCTGGGGGCTAGAGCCGCTCAAGCCACCTGACTGCTAAAGTAGATTAATGAGTTTATACACCTGTTACCCATTCAGAGCACACAAGAAAACGTTGCAATAGATTATACTTTCTCCTAGGGCAGAGACTGTATTATTTACTGTAACATTTCTAGGGTGTAGAACAAGAAGTAGCAATAAGTGGGTGTTCAGTAAGTAGCATGAATAAATGAGTATGACAGGCATAGGCAATATATTTGGAAACTGCCTGTACCTTGGTGTGGTGGCTTTCAAAAGATTAGTCCCTCTTAGTTGTTGCATCAAAGAGCCAGCTGCACTTCAGTAATGTGTCCTTAGAGAGACAGACAATCCCTACCTTAACCGACAAGGTAAGGTGCAATACAGTGGAGAACTGTAGTCGACTCAGTAGAGTGTATATATTCAGCGTGACAGAATTAGATGCAGAGGTAAAAGCTATATTTGCTATGCACTTCAGGCTTATTCAGTGAAAGGCAAAAGGCTGGAGGGCAAAGATGTGTTGCTAACCATAAAAAAAAGATATCTATAAATGACTTGAAAGAGCAAGTATAGGCAATTGATGGGTTGATGGGTTTGCACATTCCTCCTGTATGATGTCATGGCCCAGAAAGGACAGTTAGAAAATTTACAGTGTAGATTTAGATTCATTTACAAATTTGGAGTACTGCCATATGTTGGTACCTGACCAAATTAATGTAGTTGATTCTCATTGAGAACGTTAGAGGGTATACCATCTCTTCTAATATTCAAGGATAAGGTGAAACAATTTTAAGAAACAAATGCAGCTGATTATGCTATGAGTATTTCTGAAAGTTGGTTTGACATTTTAAATAAGCATTCTAGATAAAATTGATATTGAAAAAGTCACAGAGTCAACCTCTAAGACAGAATTTTGTAGTTTTTCCTAAGAAGTAATTTCTGAACATAACATAACCTCGGAACAGTTTCATGGTGTTGAAAGTTATTCTGTTTTGATGATATTTAGTACATGTCTGTGAATCAAGTATCTTTGTATTTAAGCAGAATAAGACTGTTACTAAAGGTGGTATTGCTTTCTAAGATAAAACTTTTGATGATGTGATAATCTGTCATAGATTTCCATGTGGTCTCTCTGTTTAACCTGTTATAGAGACATGAGAATACCAATGAACAAGTCTTTTTCATGTTCAGTATCATACGTTTTTTTATCGTCAGTAAAATCTTTATCTAATGATTATTTGTAAAACATTAACCAAATATTTTATTGGTTACCGCATTGGGTTGAATAATGTCCTCCAAAAACTCCCATCTGTCTGGAACCTCAGAGTGCAAGCTTACTGGAAAATAATTAGTTCAGATGCTTTCATACTGGATTAGAGAGGGCCCTAAATCCAATGACTAGTATTCTTATAAGGTCATATGAAGACACACAATGAAGGTCAGATGAAGGTAGAGGCAGAAATTGGAACTACACTGCTATAAACCAAGGAATGTAGGAGCCACCAGAGCTGGAAAAGGCAAGGGAGGATTCTCTCTTTGAGAATGTGGAGGGACTGTGGTCCTGCCAGCACCTTAATTTCAGACTTTTATCCTCCAAAACTGTGAGATAATAAATTTCTGTTGTTTTAAGTCACCCAGTTTGTGGTAATTTTTTATGGCAGCCTTAGCAAACTAATATAATGACTATTTAGCAACCAAACACTCACATTGATAAAATATACTTTTTAACAGTCCATATGGAATTAATGAAAATGAGCTGAAAGATTGGCTTCAGCTAGTATGTGACCTGTACAATCTTGGTTTATGTTTATTTTCCCAGCATAATGATTCATAGTGCCTCCTTTCACTCTCAAAAGTTTCCTAGTTAAGGTGGTAAATTATATGATCACCTTAGTTTAAGCATATATTGAAAGATCTATGATTCATTGCATTTGCAACGCAGAAATTATGTTTTCAAGGTGCTGATGTGTCAAAAGATGCTAATAACCACAGTAAAGAAGAATTTTTGAGAAGCTAGGGAAACTTTAGAAAAGGGGCTGCATTCATTTTTGATTTATTAATTCATCTTATAAGACAGGCAGTTATCTTACATTGTTTATTTTGTCATACAACAAATGATGCTGCATTTTACCTTTATTAGAAAGAAGCAAATGACCAAGCACCAAACTGACATCAGTGACCTTTCAACAAAATTCCAGGTCACATCTGGAGTATAATCTCCCACATTATCTCTATCTGCATTTTTAGAATTCTTGAATAACTGATGCTATTATAGAATTCTGACTCATTAAGAAAACGCTGGAGTTTGTTTAGCATCTTTTGTTTAAGAAGGATGGGAATTTAGAGTACTCCATTAAGAAAATTTGGACATTAAATGTTCTCATCGTTAAAGCATTATCCCTTGGTTAAGTACAAATCTTTTTAATCTAGGACAACTTATTCCTCAAGTATTCTAAATAGCTATGAATATTCTCTCTCTCCCTCCCTCCCCGCCCCCTTTCTTCCCAGTTTGGAATAATTGATTTCTTCTGGCACTTCCTTCATTTCTAGTCAGTGATAACTTTGTGTGCAAGAACTGCTCTAGAAATAGTTAAGGATGAGGCGTAGTTCTTAACAGTTTCTTTCCACTTGGACAGCATTTACGACTTGAAATTAGTTATTAACTAAGTGGTACTTTGTGGTCTCATAGTGTTAGTTTACCTTTTAACAGGTCTAACACACTCCCAGTGTATAATTTACACTCCCCAAGTACACGGTTGGTTAACCACTCAAGAAATCAATAGGGGTTGTAAAATGTGTACGAATTTGAATTTGGAGAGCGTCAAACACCTAGTTTATCCAGCTGGCACTGGATAACAGCTGGCACTTAGAATTGAGGCTTATAGGGAACTATTTATTTTGAAACAGAAAAACCACAAAATGGCTATTTCCAGAGATGCGAGTTGAGTGCGACATAGGTGATTCAAACAAGCCCCCTCACTTTTGCTGCAGTGAATGCTGTCAGTATCAACCCACAACTTCTGGCTCTTGGTATGTGACCATGTAGCCCTTTGGATCAGAGAAGGTAAGAAACACATTTTTTCTTATAAGGTCTTAAAATTTACTAGTCCTTGCTCCTACCTGTACTGTACCTAATTAGCTCATCAATTTATTCATTCACTTAAAAAATATTGACCGATCTCCTCCTGTGTGCCAAATACTGCAGGTACAGAGTGCACAGTGGTGGGTCAAAGTTTCTCTCATAAAGGTCATTCACATCATAATACAATATACAAAAGTAAAAACAAACAAAAACCTAGCATCTAAATGAGAAATGTTACAGAGAAAAAAAGGATGTTAAGATATAGCAGACTAGGGTGGGCAGCCTGTTTCAAAGAGGTGAGGGAAGGGTATTGAAGAAGGAAGGATGAGAAAAAGTTGGCTAGGTGAAGAGCCCTCTGAATGAGTGTTATATACAGAAAAAGACTCTAATGTAAAAAAATGACATTCCAGGAGCCAACATTGTACCTAGAGAAGAGCGTTCCCAGGAAAGTAAAGAGAGAGCTAAAACGGAGTGGAGAGAACAGCGAGGTCCTTATTACTATGTAGAACTTTGTACGCCACACTAAGGAGTATTGATTTAATTTAAAGCGCAATGAGAACCCATTGGGATAGTTTCAAGTATATCTGACTGGTGTGGAAAATAGATCATTGAGGGAAAACAGAGGAAGCAGGGAGAACAAATAGGAGACCAATACAGTAGTGTAGGTGAAAGACAGTGTCCAGGTTTTGGACTATAGTGGCAGTGGAGAGAGAAAAAAATACTTCTATTCCACGTATATCTTAGAGGTGGACTAAATATGACTTGTTTGTGTATTGCAAAATGAGAGGAATGGATCAAAGATGACTAGGTTTTTGGCTTGAACATGGTAGTGCCATTTTGTATAATGAGGAAGACTGCAGGAAAAACAATTAAGCTCTGATGTATAAACATGACAGGTCTCTGATTTTGATTTTTGAGACTGCATTGAAAACTCTGTTTATGTTTGGGTATTTCTACAATAGAATTGATATTAACTGAAAGAAATCAATAGTTTAGTAGGAAAATGGTCGGGGTGAAATGTCTATATTAAGCAAATTTATGATTATTAAAAGGAAGTCTTCTACATGATATCTAAAGTAGGAAGGACATTTATAATGGTCTACAAGGGATGTGCAGAGGTCAGTTTAAAGGCAAGATTAGAAATATCATGAAATGAAAAAATTAGACTATGAAGAAACATCAGTGAGGAATGCTTTTAAGTAAAATATTTTTCTCTCTTTTTGAAAAAGTTATCATGAGAAAATAAGAGTTATTAAAGATAAGAAGTATGTAGATTTGCTCTCTTCAATTTCCATTATGTAACATAAATTCTATTTAGGCCAAAGGATTACTAAATTACATTATTATTTTAATTCGTTTAATGATTTACATTTTAAAAAGTTTTTTTGTAGCTATTATTTTACTTGAGACTGCAACATCCCTAAATGTTAGGTAAGTTAAACATATAAATGTATGTGTGTGTTTGTGTGTGTATGTGTGTGTGGTGTGGTGTGTATTTTTTTCCTCGATATATTAGAGTGTGGAGGCCAGAAATATTCAATTATTCCCTAATGTCATACAGTGGGTCAAGGGCAGAAAGATAGCTCCAGAAACCATGTGTTCTCATTTTAAAGTAATTTTTTAAATGTTAGAATAGTTTATAGAAAAGCTACAAAGAGAATACAGAGAATTCTCATATACACACAACCAGTTTTTCTGTGTGTTCTCCTTTTTAATCTGGTGTTTTCTTCACAATTTTTCAATGGTAAAGCATTGTCTTAGACTTGTACATGTAGAGTTAAGGGGACAAATGAAAGAGGCAGTCATCTGGATAATTCCAGACCAGAAAACAATTTTGTCTGAAAGATATAGATAATTGAGACAGAAATGTTTTTTGCCTGGAGAGATCCCTATGATTACCTTCCTCCTTCACTTGAATTTGTAGGTATAGTCATGACCATAGGTGTTTCACTTACTAATAGGAAACTGTATCATTCAATGTGAAGAATGTGTGTTTTTTGAGAGGGCTAAATTGCTTAGTTCTATACTTTTTTTCCTTAAAAATAAAGTATATTGGGTATTTTCATTATAAAAGCAATTTCACATTGATTTAAGAATAGTAGAAAATATAGAAAGTAGAAGCAGCATAGAAAGACCTCCTTGTTTACACCCTCAACAAAACTACTATCAACATTTAATTTATTTACTTCCAGGCTTTTTAGTACATGTATTGTTTGGATCTGTGTACTTAGATTGGACCATGTATAGGGCATTCATTTTGTAAGCTTCATATCAGGTCATGTCTAAAAGCTGATCTCGAATAGCAGGACAGTTAAATTGTTCAGCATGGTACCCTATAAGGAGGCCAGTTAGTCTATCTGGAGAGAAGCTATAATCATTGGAAATCTACATCTTATGTTAGATTGGGCCAGGGATAGATGGTACAGAGACAAGAATTTGAAATATCATCAGTGGGAGAGAAAATGATACAAACATTGAAAAACTAACATATCAAGAGCCTCAGAAGCAGACAAAGACTCATCAATAAATCAATTGCAACATCCTCTTTAAAAGTGAAAACTGAGAGACTACCTAAATTTTCAGCAATAGTATAATATAGTTAAGTAAATTGTGGTGTAATTAGATGATAAAATATTATTCAACTAGAAAAAATTATGAAGAGTTTTGATGACATAGAAAAATGAGTACGATACTAAAATATATAATGTGTGGAAAATATAAAAACCTGGAATGAGATTCACCCCAATTTTGACAGTGATAATGACATTGATTATTTCTAGGTAGTAGAGAGAATTTTCTATAATAAATATGTTTTCTTTTTACCAGAAAAAAATACACTAATTGAAAAATAAAGGTCATCAAGTGATTATTTTTTTTTGGATGGGGAGAAGCTTACAAAAGGAATGGTTAGGTCTTTGAATTTAAGATTTTATTCTTGTTCAGTGTAGATTGTGTACATTCAAAACTGTTTATCACATTAACAATCTCTCATAGTAAAACTGTGAAATCTTACTTCCCTCAGCCTATTGAAGCTCTTTTAAATATTCACCATCATCTTTATGTCGTCATATGGTTTTTAAGAAACAGATTCTCCAGTTCTGAGAGAGTCGATTTGACTTGACTGAGAAAGTCAAAGAAATCCACTTGACTGAGTGGATTTCCATGACTTTGGAACGCCACAATCTTTTCTATCATAGTTGGCAGTAACAGGAATGGGCTAATTGTTTTTGAGGGCCAGACCTCCTTTCATATTTCTATTTGTTTATTGATCTTGGGTCACTGGAAGCAACTACTACCGTGTCCTGTTTGTGGCTAGAGGTGACAAGCCTGTCCTTTCAGAACTGTGCCAGGCTTAAGCTCATATGATGTAGGAATCTTCGTCTGAGACTTGGAACAATGAGTCTTCCATACGAATTAATGGAGATCAGTTTATATAGAGAAGATGAAGTATGCCTAGCAGAGGAATAGCTTTGCCGAGTCTCAAGACCCCATCTGTCTTTCTGCTAACAAAAGTTGGCCCCATCCAAGCCCTTTATCATCTTTTTGAGCTCGGTCATTCCAGAGGAATTAGGAGCAAAATATGAGCATAAAGTGCTTTAGGCCCAATCAGTTCTCTCTCATTCTCTAAGTATTTCTCAGTACTCTCTGAGGGGTAGTGAACGTAAGGCATGTTTTCTATTAGTCTCGTAATACACAATTTATATGTTATATGAGTCGAATCGTTGTGGTAATCGACAGTGAATTTTTGGTAACATTGAAAAGAATCTCGTTTCTCCTACCCACGTGTCAAGTTGAGTTCCAAATCTAGCTCCTCCACCTACCAGCTGTGGGATTTAGAGCAACTCATATAACCCTTCTGTGCATCAGTTTCCTCATCTGTAAAATGGGGATGATTATTTGCATCATGGGGTTATAGTGAGGAATAAATGAAAATATCCATATAAAATCCTCTGAACAATAGCTAGCAAATAAGCACTTAATAAATGCTTTAGTTTTAATTAGATATTATCATCACATGTCCTCATAGTCATGCTTGCAAACAAATCTAAAGGAACTAAACAAGAATGGAACAATAGACCTAGAAATAAATAATCTCTGCGTCCTTTTGGGTCAGTTTGCTTTCGTTTTCATGGAAATGCATGTCCGCTGAGAAATACTCTGGCTCATGTTTATAAGAGATCGTTCGGCAGAGGGAAAAAAGCAGACTTTGGAAGAGAGAGCCAAGCTCAATCTCAGCCCAGCCATTTAGTATTATTAACTTTTTCTGGCAAATTACTTAACTCTTCAAGGCTTCTGTTTCCTCACTGAAAAAGAAGGAAACAGAAAAGCAAACAGGCTAACACAAAGCGATGTGATAACTGGGTAAAGATAGGGGCCGAAGAGAACACAGAAATGTCTGGACTCCAGGGTGAAAGTGGGGAGGGAATGGGCTCCATCTCCCCAATTTTAAAATGGTTGAAATAATGGTACTACCTGTTAACACTTGTGAGGCAATAAGATCACAGGCTTGGGAGCTTGGCTGTCTGGGTTCAATTCTGTTTTTTTCCACCCTCCAACTCTGTAACCACAGCCAAGTTATTTAACATTTATGCATGTCGGTAAAACATTTATAACAACGTCTGGCGCACAGTAAGTACCCAATAAATTATAGCTGTTTTAAACTAATATATGTAATAAGTAAATGAGATTTTAAGTGTAAAGAAGCATTTATTTAGCACAGTGCCTGGCACATAGTAAATGCTTAATAAATGAAAGTGACAGTTACGATCATCGTCATTCCCAGAAGGATATCTAAGCTGAAACATGGAGGATGAACAAGAATTAGACAAATGAAAGAAGAATGAGTATCCCATGTTGGAATAATATATACAAAAAGTCAGATGAGAGCTAGAGCATGGCTTGTAGGGGAGCTGTCAGTTTCTGGAGCACTGAGAGTGAGGGAAATGAGGGTAGAGGGTATAGACTAAGGAGCGTAGTACATGCAATAAAAGCTGTTGTACCAAGTTGGCACACACTCACTGGCACATGCAAATATGTGGAGTGCCCCCACTCATGGGGAGGCTCCCTCTCCAACAGGACCAGCAGATCCATGCCATGCTTGCCTTATCTAGCCTTTTGCCTTATCTAGCCTTTGAGTATATATCATTTCTGGCATCTTATGGAAGAGATTCCGTTATATTCAGTAGTGAATTCTTGCAAGAATCCTGGGTGGCTGAAGAGCCCTCAAAAAAAGCCAGAGGGAAGGATTATAGGGTCCGTAAAGATACACTTTGTTTTGACAATCTACCAAGGGGACAGAAACCATGGTGTCTCTATCTCTAATAAAAGAATCTCTCTTCCATGACCTCTTGTAAAAGAATGGAATTCTCTCTTGGCAAAGCAAATATATATCAGGTTTAGTTTATTTCTCAAACTTAAGGCAATGTTAAAGTGTAATTTAAGTCACTTATTAATAACAACAAATCTTATGACTTAAAATGTATTCTTATCTCGTAGATACAACAGTTGCTGACTCGGTCTATTCTGATGGAAACAAGTTTGTTACAATAGGATAACATCCATATTCCTCTTTTTAAAAATAACTTTATGTTTTTATGTTTGAAGGAATAATGACATTCTGTAATACACTGGAAAAAAATGCATGATATTCATTCATTGTGGCAGTATATCATAATTACTCAGCTTCCCTTTATCATTAATAACAGAAGATTGTGAATAAAAACATACTAATATCCACCAGATGTTCAAAAAAACATAAATATCTCCACATCAGCATATTTTAGCAAAAAGTCAACAAAATTTTCTCAACTTCTTTTTCCTTTTTTAGTTTTCTGAACATGTTCTTTGATACGATATTTTTAATCCTCATTAGGGATTTGCTTCTGTTTCCTTTAATATCCTCCACAAGACACTGATGTATAGTTTCAAATGTAACCAAAATTCATCCTGCTACCTTTTCCCCTATTATTATATGTATCAAGAGGCAGGCTGGTATAATGGAAAGAGATCAGGCAGCCTTGTGGTCAAAGAGATATCAGTTTACACATATTCTCATCTTCTTTTTTTTTATTCTCGTCTTCTTAATAGCTATGTGACCTTGGGAGAATTGCTTAAACTTTCTTAGCCTAAATTTGTTTACAATGGTGAAAATAATTCTTTTACTGAAGGGTCATTTCACAGAAAAGCACTGATAAAGTGCCAAGCATTCAGTTATATTCAATAAGAGGTAGCAATTGTATTATCCATCTGAAGACCATTCCCATTTCTTGGTTTCCTTTGACTATTGGATTTTCCATTTTTTCTTCCCCATTGATACCTTAAGCTTATTATAATTTCTTTTTTTTCTAAAATTCAAGTTTTTCTCTTCAGTTATCATTCTAGAAGCTTATCCTCTTAGCCCCAGCTTCTTTATAAACATGCTGTGCTAGGATGAGGGCTTTGTTGTGCTTTTTAATACCCAAGACAAAACTGTGGTGCAGGTGCTACCTGACAGATTGCAGATAGTTCCTCCTGCTAGGGAAACACAACTCCCACACCAGCTCCACGAAATGACCAGTAAAAGTGGCATAAAATAATTGATTAATTTTTTCCTGTGGTGAATTCCACGGTCTCAACTTGGAAAGGAGCAAATGGCTTATTGTAAAAATAATACTTAGGAAACCTGGTGCCCAGGAATGGGCTGCTATTCAGGTGAGGCTAATTAACTCCTCCAGAAGCTAAGAGCACCAAACCAGTGTAGGAAAAATGTAATTTGTAGAATAGTACCCTGGTGTTCTGCAAGGATAGTTCATTTAATATAGAGCAGTTATTCATCCCCATCTGATAATTTACATACTATAGTTTACCAGAAGAGTTTTCCCAAGGTGACCATCCTGTACCAAGGCAAAAGAACAAATATGAAAAAGGAAAGAGGTAAAAATTAAGTCTTTTCTTTTTTAGTCCAACCTTCAGAACCTCACATAAAAAACAATCCTGATATAGAGGTTAAGTATAGAAGACATTATGAGATCCTTGATTACATGTCCACATTTAGAAGGAAGCAAACACTTGACAGGAAGTTGTCATCTTTTTGATCTGTGAATCCCTTTTCTTCTACTGGTTCATATCCATTACCATTCAAGTACTGTGGGATCTGATTTCATTTTGGCCAGGTGGTCTTTAACCTGGAGTGCCACAGCTGTATTAAGAGGTAGTAAAGATGTGTTCTTACATGTCTTGACTCACTGCTACTCTATCAGTTTATTTTGATTTAGAAATTGGCTAATGCTACACGAAGTCTCCCTTCCCTGGAATTCAGAGAGCAGCTTATTTATATGTAGATATAGCTATATGACATTTTCAAATGCCATACATTTGCATATGAAGGTCTCTTTCTTCCCCTTTCAGTAAACAGTCTCTGCTATTACTTCCAAAGCAATGTTTAGAATTATATTTTCTATACAGGTCTTTCCTTAAAATGTTTTTTAAATGCCCAATAGAGATAAAAAATGAAACCCTCAAGCTGGAATCTATTTTTTAGGGGTGAAAAAATATATATACATACACATACACACACACACACATAAGGAAAGAGAGAGACAGAGAGAGAGAGAGAGAGACAGAGAGACAGAGAGAGAGAGAGACAGAGAGAGATTGATTCACCTGTTTCTGTGGCTTTGTGCTAAAACTTTTGCAAAATGATAAAAAATATTATTATGGTCAAAATTTCTTAAGAGGAAAACAAAAGTGGCATTAATTTGACATGGAGCATCCTTTAAAAATTCATATAGTTTGGTTTCTAGAGAGGTGACTATTAGCCTAATTCATTTATTCAACAAATAATTAAGTGTCTACTATATACCAGGCATTTTTTCCAGGTGCTGCGTTTATAATGGGGAACAAGACAAACTCCCTGCCCTCGTGAAGTACAAAAGAAGATAGAGAATAAAAAGGTTAAAACAAGAGTATATTTAAAAAATTCTGTTCTCATTCAATACTGTGAGGAAAATCAAACACTATTGGTGGAGAGAGTGCATGGGCTGCAAGTGGACATTAAGTAGAGTGGTCAGGAGGGCTTTCTCTTGAAAGATATGAAGGGTCCTACCAGAGGAAGAGAACAGGGACACACATGTTTGTTTTTTTTTTTTTGCGGTACGCGGGCCTCTCACTGTCGTGGCCTCTTCCGTTGCGGAGCACAGGCTCCAGACGCGCAGGCTCAGCGGCCATGGCTCACGGGCCCAGCCGCTCTGCGGCATGTGGGATCCTCCCGGACCGGGGCACGAACCCGCGTCCCCTGCATCGGCAGGCGGACTCTCAACCACTGTGCCACCAGGGAAGCCCAGGGACACACATCTTTAAGAGCATAGGAAAAGCTAAGGCTAAATAGTAAGCTTTAAACATAATTATACAGAAAAATAAGTTTGCAACAGGAAGGGCATTTTAAAATACAACTCTGAGAGTGAAATGACCCTTTCTTTGACCTTAGTTTTAAGAAACATGAAGAAGGAAGGAAGGAAGGAATGGAGGAAGGGAGCAAAGGAGAGAAGCTACTGAGTGTTTCCATACTTTCCATTTGCTTCCAGGGCTCCTTGTTACGGGCCCCACTGTTCCCCAGGGATTTATTCTTGGTTGTCTTTGCTTTTCCCTCACCTGAGTTCCCTGACACCCCAAAGCTCAGCTTCTGTTTGAGGATGAGCACATCATTATTTTCATTCCACTTCTCTCCAGACCTCTAGCCCCATGTGTTCATCTCTATGTAATGCCCTCGAATAAAACAGGTGAAAAATGACTCAATATTTTGCCCCCAAATCTATTCTTCTTCATACTGTTTTCCCTCTCTTAGAGAATGGAACTATCATTCATCTAGGCAGCCAAGCAAAAAAACTTCACATTTTTCTTGATTCTCCCCTTTTCTTGACACTCATATCCAGTCAGTTGGCAAGTCTGATAACCTTTTAGTTCCTAAATCCACCCCTAATCTCTTTCTCCCTTTCTGCTGCCAACACCGTCAATGGCATTCAGGCTTCATTGTTCTCTGGTTAACCCCATGTTCTCCTAACTCATTTTGCCTAATGTTCCTTCCCTCTCTAGCCTATTCTTTACTTTGCTGCCAGGTTTTTTTTTTTTTTTTTTAATAAAACAATATGACATCAATCATTTAAGATACCTCAATGGCTCCCTACTGAGCCAGAGGGTAAATTTCAACTTTCCTTACAAACAAGAAAAGACTCCTCATTGAAGCTCCACATCGCCATTCCGATTTTAGCACCTTTGTTTCCCTTCCTCACCCTATGCTTCAGCCATTCCAGACTATTGGCCATTCCCTACAAAATGCCTGTTTATCAAAGCCTTTTTGCCTTTTCAAATGCTGTTCCTTATGTTTATAGTGCTCTTTTCTCTGCCCACCAATGTAAGCACCAACTTGTCTGTAACACCTCTGACTTCCCTTATTGCCAGTCATAGTCACTCCATCAGCTTGAGTCTCTACTCTATTACATCAGCATCTCTGAGCTATACATGCTTCATTTCTAGAAAGGACTCATGATACCTCTCTCCCCAGGCAGGTTGTGTGGAGATATGACAACACGTGGTATACAGGTATATAATGCATGACACAAAGTAATGAAAAATAAATCTATTTTTCTACTATTTTCTATTATTTTATCTCTACTTCAGCACTCTTAATCCTTTATTTTCTATTTACTGTAAAAAGTTATTTGAATAATCATCATTTAGTATAAGAGTGCTTGTTAGAGTAACATGGCTCTCAGAATTTCAAGTGAGAGAGAGGCTTAGGTGTAGTTTGCCTCTGAATTCTCTTATTTATAAAAAGTCAAAACAAATATTACCAGGATCAGTAAGAAATTGATCAATTTTCATAAAAAGTTCACTAATTGAAATTCTGCACTGCACCTTCCAGGTGAATAGATTTTTGGGGTCTTGGGTTGTTCTGTCACATCTGTGACTTTGAAGTCCTGGATTCCACAGCCCGAGAACCTTTCACAGATGTCACAGTTAAATTCATATCACTTGATAGTGTCTGAAAATAACTGGCACTTTTCTAGGCTTAGAACTTACCATTTTGATGAGTTCGGACAACAATGCTGACCATAGTAAGAATGGTTCTGAAGAGGCACTCTGCTAATTTCCTAATCGTTTTCAGGATTTTAACATATTTAGGCAGATTCTGGGGAAATTCATTGGACTCACAGACTGAGCTCTTTAGTCTGTGGCTTTATATGTCATCATGTCTAAAGTAATCGAAGAGATGATTATCTGGAACAGACTTTGAGATCATCTATTCAAGGCCTGTGATTTACAGATAAGCAAACTAATGCTCAAGGAGGTTATGGTCAAATCCAGGACCTAACATAGGTCTCCCTGGGGATTAACGCACATTGCACATTAGTGCAATGACTAGAAAATCACAGGTGCCTTAAATCCCATTTCCGGGATTTTCCCACCTACATGGAAATACCTCTGTTATTTAAAGATACTGTGACCCATTTCACAGGTGTTAGCAGAAGACAATGGAAACAGGGAAAAGGAAAAAAAGAGAGTGGAGAAAGAGTTATACTAGGTTTAAAATTGTGTTAGATGTAAAATAGAAATGTTAAAATGATTTGAGATCAGTGAAAAATTTGACTTAGCTAGTTTTAGGGATTATGGCTTTTATACTAAGAATAATAGATGAGATGTACCATCATATTGTTTAAGTTTCTGGTGCTGGATCATATTTTCTTCCCCAAATTTCTATTTAATTTTAAATTTTGTATAGAACACAATATTCCTAGGCATTTGAGTGTTGACATTTTTATCAGAACAGCTTTTCTTTAACCCCTTAATTTTAAAAGGTTTCTTTCCTTTGTAAGATGTGTTTTAACCTCTTGGAATCATTTCCCAAGAGAGAAATAACTGTGGAGTTTATAATGAAAGTCATTAGAAACCAGAATTCATTTACTGGAAATTAGATTGAAGTGGAACTTGAAGTAGACACAGGAACCCCAAACATCTTCATTTTCCATTAAGCATGAGGGGACATTGAGCAAAGAAATTTCTTGGTGAGAACTCTGGCCTAACTGTAGGATTCCACTGCCTCTTATATATTTGACAGTTTCAAAAACATCCTACACCCTAATGCTCTAGTAGAAGGGGAATGACCAATAATAGACATTGGTACATCGGGATAATATGACAAATTGGAGGAACTGACAGGCAGGTGATGAATAATTTTAACATGACCCTAAAAATAGTGAAGGGAAGTTTGCACATTGACACTTCTCTAAAGGCAGATGGATATGCATGATCTGAGTTTTTAGACAGGTGTCAGGAATATTGGTGGTTGGTATAGGAATGATCATTTTCTTGGCACTGTTGCAGTAGACAGTTTGCATGATTAATGATGCATCTTAGTCTTTTTTTCTCCTCAGGGCAGAAAGGGATATGAACCTTTGTCACCTCAAGGAATGTAAGAATTCTGCCTGCAGGGTAAGGCAGGAGAGCTTTATTCACCTAAAAGCACCATTTTCTTTTGGGGCGGTGAAGAAATAGTAGTAAAATATATAAATGATCTTGACATATGAGATGACAGTGTCTAGTAGGATGATTATAACACACTTCTTATTAACAGGGTTCTACCCCAGGGTGGAGGAGTCTTGCATAGATCTGAACCGTGGAGTGCAGTAAAGCCTGGGCTCTAACAAAACCAAAGCAAACTGAGGCTTTGGGACGGATCGGATCATATACAGGGCTTGAGTGAATATTTAAGGACCACTTTCAAAAGAAATAGTACAAGAACAACGGCAGGAAATAAGAGGTGAGATCATCTTCCTAATGTTTATATTCATTGCAGGTTTTCAGAGACAATTTTCTGATTCAAATCGATTCAATATTGTTTCTAAATGCTAAATCTATTGAGAAAGGGCTTTTCTTTTCCAAGAATAATACTGTTTGCTCGGGTTTTTAAAATGTCACATAGAGCAGTGAATGAACTCAAGGCTCAAAATTAAATACAAAGTCTAATAATAGTTTGTAGATGTATTCTGCTAAGCTCTGAGCATCCCATCTACTAAAAAATATTATGGTAAATAAAGGTAAATACAAGCTATGGAGGTAAACTACAGAAGTTTTATTTCTTTCCTTTTTCTTTATCAAGGAATAAAGGGCAACCATGGAATTCGAGTTCCAATGAAAAACCTTTGGTGATCAAGGCAATCAAAAAAAAAAAAAAAAAAAAAACCAGCAATCTATTTCTCCAAAGAAATTTAAATATAGAATAGAGGCTCATTTGTATGAGGGAAGGGGTAAGAATTTAATCTTCATGTACACAAATGATTAGATTATCTATTTCTTTATTTTCTGTTTACTTGGAGAGAGGACAAGAGTTACAACTTAAAATCTCTCCTTTACTGGTACTACAAATGCTTACATATGTATTTATTGATTAAATTCTCAATGGGTAAAACTCATATCCAAAATGGGAATGATGGAGTGTGTCTTGTCTGGAATAGGCCTTTAACAATTTTCTTTTTGAATTTTTGTTATTTTTTTTTAAACATCTTTATTGATGTATAATTGCTTTACATTGTTGTGTTAGTTTCTGCTGTCTAACAAAGTGAATCAGCTATATGTATACATATATCCCCATATCCCCTCTCTCTTGCGTCTCCCTCCCTGTCCCATGCACTGAGCTGATCTCCCTGTGCCATGAGGCTGCTTCCCACTAGCTATCTTATTTACATTTGGTAGTCTATATATGTCAGTGCTGCTCTCTCCCTTCATCCCGTCTTACCCTTCCCCATCCCCATGTCCTCAAGTCCATTCTCTACATCTGTGTCATTATTCCTATCCTGCCCTTAGGTTCTTCAGAACCTTTTTTTTTTTTAGATTCTATATATATGTGTTAGCATACGGTATTTGTTTTTCTCTTTCTGACTTACTTCACTCTGTATGGCAGACTCTAGGTCTACCCCCCCCCAAACAAATAACTCAATTTCGTTTCTTTTTATGGCTGAGTAATATACCATTGTATATATGTGCCACATCTTCTTTATCCATTCATCTGTCGTTGGACACTTAGGTTGCTTCCATGTCCTGGCTATTGTAAATTAGTGCTGCAATGAACGTTGTGGTACATAACTGTTTTTGAATTATGGTTTTCTCAGGGTATATGCCCAGTAGTGGGATTGCTGGGTCATATGGTAGTTCTATGTTTAGTTTTTGAAGGAACCTCCATACTGTTCTCCATAGTTGCTGTATCAATTTACATTCCCACCAACAGTGCAAAAGGGTTCCCTTTTCTCCACACCCTCTCCAGCATTTATTGTCTGTAGACTTTTTGATGATGGCCATTCTGACTGGTGTGAGGTGATACCTCATTGTAGTTCTGATCTGCATTTCTCTAATGATTAGTGATGTTGAGCATCCTTTCGTGTGTTTGTTGGCAAACTCTGTATCTTCCTTGGAGATATGTCTATTTAGGTCTTCTGCCCATTTTTGGATTGGGTTGTTTGTGTTTTTGATATTGAGCTGCATGAGCTGCTTGTATATTTTGGAGATTAATCCTTTGTCAGTTTCTTCATTTGCAAATATGTTTCCGATTCTGAGGGTTGTCTTTTCATCTTGTTTATGGTTTCCTTTGCTGTGCAAAAGCTTTGAAGTTTCATTAGGTCCCATTTGTTTATTTTTGTTTTTATTTCCCTTTCTCTAGGAGGAGGGTCAAAAAGGATCTTGCTGTGATTTATGTCATAGAGTGTTCTGTCTATATTGTCCTCTAAGAGTTTTATAGTGTCTGGCCTTACATTTAGGCCTTTAATCCATTTTGAGTTTATTTTTGTGTATGGTGTTAGGGAGTGTTCTAATTTCATTCTTTTACATGTAGCTGTCCAGTTTTCCCAGCACCACTTATTGAAGAGGCTGTCTTTTCTCCATTGTATATTCTTGCCTCCTTTATCAAAGGTAAGGTGACCATATGTGCATGGGTTTATCTCTGGACTTTCTCTCCTGTTCCATTGATCTATATGTCTGTTTTTGTGCCAGTACCCTACTGTCTTGATTACTGTAGCTTTGTAGTATAGTCTGAAGTCAGGGAGCCTGATTCCTCCAGCTCTGTTTTTCTTTATTAAGATTGCTTTAGCTATTCGGGGTCTTTTGTGTTTCCATACAAATTGTGAAATATTTTGTTCTAGTTCTGTGAAAAATGCCACTGGTAGTTTGATAGGGATTGCATTGTATCTGTAAATTACTTTGGATAGTATAGTCATTTTCACAATGTTGATTCTTCCAATCTAAGAACGTGACATATCTTTCCATCTGTTTATATTGTCTTTAATTTCTTTCATCAGTGTCTTAATAGATTTCTGCATACAGGTCTTTTGTCTCCTTAGGTAGGTTTATCCCTAGGTATTTTATTCTTTTTGTTGCAGTGGTAAATGGGAGTGTTTCCTTAATTTCTCTTTCAGATTTTTCATCATTAGTGTATAGTAATGCAAGAGGTTTCTGTGCATTAATTTTGTATCCTGCTACATTACCAAATTCATTGATTAGCTCTAGCAGTTTTCTGGTGGCATCTTTAGGATTCTCTATGTATAGTATCATGTCATCTGCAAACAGTGACAGTTTTAGTTCTTCTTTTCTGATCTGGATTCCTTTTATTTCTTTTTCTTCTCTGATTGCTATGGCTAAAACTTCCAAAACTATGTTAAATAATAGTGGTGAGAGTGGGCAACCTTATCTTGTTCCTGATCTTAGAGGAAATGGTTTCAGTTTTTCACCATTGAGAATGATGTTGGCTGTGGGTTTGTCACATATGGTCTTTATTATGTTGAGGTAAGTTCCCTCTATGCCTACTTTCTGGAGAGTTTTTATCATAAATGGGTGTTGAATTTTGTCAAAAGCTTTTTCTGCATCTACTGAGATGATCATATGGTTTTTCTCCTTCAATTTGTTAAGATGGTGTATCACATTGATTGATTTGCATGTATTGAAGAATCCTTGCATTCCTGGGATAAACTCCAGTTGATCATGGTGTATGTTCCTTTTAATATGCTGTTGGATTCTGTTTGCTAGTGTTTTGTTGAGAATTTTTGCATCTACGTTCATCAGTGATACTGTCCTGTAGTTTTCTTTTTCTGTGACATCTTTGTCTACTTTTGGTGTCAGGGTGATGGTGGCCTCGTAGAATGAGTTTGAGAGTGTTCCTCCGTCGCCATACTTTGGAAGAGTTTGAGAAGGATAGGTGTTAGCTCTTCTCTAAATGTTTGATAGAATTCGCCTATGAAGCCATCTGGTCCTGGGCTTTTGTTTGTTGGAAGGTTTTTAATCACAGTTTCAATTTCAGTGTTTGTGATTGGTCTGTTCATATTTTCTCTTTCTTCCTTTTTCAGTCTTGGAAGGTTGTGCTTTATAAGAATTTGTCCATTTCTTCCAGGTTGTCCATTTTATTGGCATATAGTTGCTTGTAGTAATCTCTCATGATCCTTTGTATCTCTGCAGTGTCAGTTGTTACTCCTCCTTTTTCATTTCCTATTCTGTTGATATGAGTCTTCTCCCTTTTTTTCTTGATGAGTCTGGCTAATGGTTTATCAATTTTGTTTATCTTCTCAAAGAACCAGCTTTTAGTTTTATTGATCTTTGCTATTGTTTCCTTCATTTCTTTTTCATTTATTTCTTATCTGATCTTTGTGATTTCTTTACTTCTGCTACCTTTGGGTGTTTTTTGTTCTTCTTTCTCTAATTGCCTTAGGTGTAAGGTTAGGTTGTTTATTTGAGATGTTTCTTTTTTCTTGAGGTAGGATTGTATTGCTATAAGCTTCCCTCTTAGAACTGCTTTTGCTGCATCCCATAGGTTTTGGGTTGTCATGTTTTCATTGTCATTTGTTTCTAGGTATTTTTTGATTTCCTCTTTGATTTCTTCAGTGATCTCTTTTTTATTTAGTAGTGTAATATTTACCCTCCTTGTGTTTGTATTTTTTACAATTTTTTCCTGTAATTGATATCTAGTCTCATAGTGTTGTGGTAGGAAGAGATACTTGATACGATTTCAATTTTCTTAAATTTACCAAGGCTTGATTTTTTACCCAAGATATGATCTATCCTGGAGAATGTTCCATGAGCACTTGAGAAGAAAATATATACTGTTGTTTTTGGATGGAATGTCCTATAAATATCAGTTAAGTCCATCTTGTCTAATATGTCATTTAAAGCTCGTGTTTCCTTATTTAATTTAATTTTGGATGATGTGTCCATTGGTGAAAGTGGGGTGTTAAAGTCCCCTACTATGATTGTGTTACTGCTGATTTCCCCCTTTATGGCTGTTAGCATTTGCCTTATGTATTGAGGTGCTCCTATGTTGGGTGCATAAGTATTTACAATTGTTATATCTTCTTCTTGGACTGATCCCTTGATCATTATGTAGTGTCCTTCTTTGTCTCTTGTAATAGTCTTTATTTTAAAGTCTATTTGTCTGATATGAGAATTGCTATTCCAGCTTTCTTTTGATTTCCATTTGCATAGAATATCTTTTTCCTTCCCCTCACTTTCAGTCTGTGTGTGTCCCTAGGTCTGAACTGGGGTCTCTTTTAGACAGCCTATATATGGGTCTTCTTTTTGCATCCATTCAGCAAGTCTATGTCTTTTGGTTGGAGCATTTAAATCCATTTACATTAAAGTAATTATCAATATGTATGTTACTATTACCATTTTCTTAATTGTTCTGGCTTTATTTTTGTAGACCTTTTCCTTCACTTGTGTTTCCTGCATAGACAAGTTCCTTTAGCATTTGTTGTAAAGCTGGTTTGGTCGTGCTCAATTCTCTTAACTTTTGCTTGTCTGTAAAGGTTTTGATTTCTCCGTCGAATCTGAATAAGATCCTTGCTGGATAGAGTAATCTTGGTTGTAGTTTTTTCCCTTTCATCACTTTAAATATGTCCTGCCACTCCCTTCTAGCTTGCAGAGGTTTTGCTGAAAGATCAGCTGTTAACCTTATGGGGATTCCCTTGTATGTTATTTGTTGCTTTTCCCTTGCTGTTTTTAATATTGTTTTTTGTATTTAATTTTTGATAGTTTGATTAATATGTCTTGGGTGTTTCTGCTTGGTATCCTGTATGGGACTATCTGCACTTCCTGGACTTGATTATTTCCTTTCCCATGTTAGGGAAGTTTTCGACTATAATCTCTTCAAATATTTTCTCAGACCCTTTCTTTTTCTCTTCTTATTCTGGGACCCCTATAATTCGAATGTTGGTGCATTTAATGTTTAATGTTTTGCCTGATGTCTCTGAGACTGTCCTCAATTCTTTTCATTCTTTTTTCTTTATTCTGCTCTGTGATAGTTATTTCCACTATTTTATCTTCCAGGTCACTTATCCGTTCTTCTGCCTCAGTTATTCTGCTATTGATTCCTTTTAGAGGATTTTAAATTTCATTTATTGTGCTGTTCATCATTGTTTGTTTGCTCTTTAGTTCTTCTAGGTCCTTGTTAATCATTTCTTATATTTATTCTATTTCCAAGATTTTGGATCATCTTTACTATCATTACTCTGAATTCTTTTTCAGGTAGACTGCGTATTTCCTCTTCATTTGTTTGGGCTGGTGGGTTTTTACCTTCCTCCCTCATCTGCAGCATGTTTCTCTGTCTTCTTATTTTGTTTAATTTACTGTCTTTGGGGTCTCCTTTTTGCAGGCTGCAGGTTTGTAGTTACCATTGTTTTTGGTGTCTTCCCCCAGTAAGTGAGGTTGGTTCAGTGGCTTGTCTAGGCTTCCTCATTGAGGGGACTGGTGCCTGTGTTCTGGTGCGTGGGGCTGGAGCTTGTCTTTCTGGTGGGCAGACCCGCGTCCGGTTGTATTTTGGGGTGTCTTTGAATTTAGTATGATTTTAGGCAGCCTCTCTGCTAATGGGTGGGGTTGTGTTCCTGCTTACTAGTTGTTTGGCATGGGCCGTCCAGCACTGGATATTGCTGGCCTTTGGGTGGAGCTGGGTCTTAGCATTGAGACGGAGATCTCTGGGAGAGCCCTCACCGATTGATATTACGTGGCCCTGGGAGTTCTCTGGTGGTCCAGTGTTGAACTTTGCTCTCCCACGTCAGAGGCTCAGGCCTGACACCGGGCCACAGCACTAAGCCCCTGTCAGCCACATGGCTGGGTACGTGGGGATTTTCTTCCCTTTTGGGAAGTCTGAGGTCTTCTGCCAGGGTTCAGTAGTTGTTCTGTAGGAGTTGTTTCAGTTGTAGATGTATTTTTGATGTATTTGTGGGGAGGAAGTTGATCTCCACATCTTACTCCTCTGCCATCTTGAAGGTCCCCCCTTTAACAATTTTAACTCATAATTTTAATTGGTACCCTGCTACATTCAAATTCTGTAAGAGAATTCTCTTAACAGGGCTAAACCATATTACTTTACACTAATACAATTTTTACTCAAATTCTGAAACATTCTATACTTGTTGAGTACAGTGAACTCTTACATTACTTAGGAACACATTGAGAGAAAAAAAGTCATTGTAAAAATATGAATGGTTGCTCCAAATAGCCCTTGTGCTTTTAGGAACTAGAGCTTGAGCAAGATTTAAGCCAATCTGTGGGGAACAGATCTACCTGGGGCATAAATTCAAAGCTTTATATAGTCAAGGGAAGACTGAGTCTAACACAGCCTTGCCTTCTTTTTAAAAATTTTTAAATAACCCAATTAGTATGCTTATACACAGAAACAGGAAAATAGAAATCTAGAATATAAAAATCTTCAGTTTGAATTTTTTAAAAATTAGATATAATTATGCTATCCAAATTAAAGAATTATTTCTGTCTTGAAAATAATTAAAACTTTGATAACAACATAAAAAGCATGTTAGAATAAGAAATATCCATGTCCTAAATTTGTTCTAATAATTCCTTATAACTACATAGTGAGTCTCATCTCACAAAAGGCTTTCATTTTTCAAAACATGTGAAAAAAGCAGAAAAGATATAATCTTCATTTAAAGATTCTCAGAAAGTTTAGGAGACTTCCCCAGATCATGTAACATTTATAAGTTGAGCAGATAGGTTTAGAATTTAGGTCTTTTGACAACCTGTCCACAAAGTCAAAACATTTCAGTAGGGAAATAACAAACCACATGCACAATAACATTCACTAAATGGATTATAGATACTTGTATGTTATTTCATTTGTCTATACCAGAAAGATTTACTTCATTTTTTTTTCTTTAACATCTTTATTGGAGCATAATTGCTTTACAGTGGTGTGTTAGTTTCTGCTTTATAACAAAGTGAATCAGCTATACATATACATGTATCCCCATATCTCTTCCCTCTGTTTCTCTCTCCCACCCTCCCTATCCCACCCCTCTAGGTGGTCACAAAGCACTGAGCTGATCTCCCTGTGCTATGCGGCTGCTTCCCCCTAGCTATCGGTTTTACATTTGGTAGTGTATATATGTACATGCCACTCTCTCACTTTGCCAAAAGTTAAATGACTAACTTTTGGCATAAAACTAGTGTAGATGAAAAAACATTCCCATCTTTTAGAGATACTCTCCTTCCAGAAAGGACAGCATAAGTTTTTCAAAACATTAACACATATATCTCAGGCAATTTATTTACCAACTCTTCCTTCTTAGATAGATAGAAAGATAGATATTTTTTGTTCCAGCATAAAGGCCAATGGTACACATACTATATGAATAGGTGGTAGTATAACGTAAGACAGAAAATAGCATTGCTGTGAAAGTTATTCATTTGTTTCAATACTAAAGTAATTACTGTAGCAAAGACTTGCTCATTTATCATTTCCTGTTGTCTTTGCTATTTTTCCAAGTTGTCTTTTTAAACAAATATCCTCATTGTCCTTGTTGCAAAACCAATAACTTTATTTCACTAAGTAAGACAGCAAACCAATGCAGCCAGGTTTATTCCCCATCCCAAAGAGGATCTGTGCCTGGGAACTGTTAAACAGTAATGCACATTGGTGTCCTGCCCTGAGGGAAAAGGCACAGTCTAGCTCAGCACTAAGTTGCCATTTAAGAGACATCTTCAGACTCCCCTTCATTTTCAACTATGAAGGTTTTCGTGAATACCTGAGATCTAAAGCCATATCAAGCATTTTGTTCTGTGAACAACACAACAATTTCAGCCTTAAGAATTGCTGTTGGACACTTAAATAGAATTTAGCCAGTTGGTTTTAAATATATTCCTGTGAATCAAGGTTTACAAAGATTTCTACTGTGGAAGTGCCAGATAATAAAAAGAAGCTTTAAAATGGTTTCCTCCTCAAAGAATATCATTAAAGATCTTTCAGACAGGCAACGTTTGGTTCAGCAATTTAGTCAAAATGGGTAAGGAGTAGCTAATATAGACACAAAGATGACACAGCTTTGAACAGAAGCAAAGCAGGGACCTGGGTTATTAGACTACTAGTTAGGAATACTGAATAAGATAACAGATCCAGTTATGACTAGGTGACTTTCCTCAGTAACTTATGATAACTAAGAGTATAACCTCCTTTTTAGCTAGATGCATTTTCATCTTTCTGATAAGCCTTTTCAGAAACAGATATTCCCTCTATTTGTAAAACTTTAAAGGACATTTCTATTTATGGGACAACCATCATTTAAAAAAATGAGTGTGTATGTTTCAAACAGTGAAATGAAAAGAAACTTGGACTAAACCAATGATCCTTGGTTTAGGATTGTATCTCCTCTTGGGGCACAGGAGAATTGAGAAATGATTAGAGAGCCCAGATCTGGACTTCATAGTGCCACTTAATTTCTAGAACCTATGTGCTATATACTTATCTATAATTTCTAATGCCATAAAGCAGGGTTTCCAAACCTTGACACTATTAGCATTTTAGCTGGATAATTCTTTGTTGTGGGGACCTGTTCTCTGCATTGTAAGATGTTTAATTTAGCAGCATTCCTGGCCTCCACCCACTACATGTAACTAACACCCTGTCTTCCCCAGACAATCAAAAACGTCTCTAGAAATTGTTAAATGTTGCCTCAGTTGAGAAACACTAACATAAGTTAATGGTCAACAACTTTCCCTCAAGTTCATGATTTTTGAACTAAAGCTGTATACTTGATGATAGAATCCTAAATCTAGAAAGACATCATTATAATCTAATCTTATTTTCAAACTTTACTGATGAGAGAACTTAGTTTCTGAGAGGCTAAATACCTATCTAAGTTTCGATGAGGTAGAATAGAGATGACACTAAGTCGAAAGTTTCTGCATTCCTATTTCTGGCTCTTTCCCCTACAAAATGCTCTCTGTAAGTTGTTTACTCTGAAATTAAAATGAAATTAAGAAATAAATACGGCTACCCATATCATTGGATAATAGCCTTGTAGAGAATCCAAAACAATAGTCAACACACATATAAGTTCTAGTTGATTTTGGAAAGAGCCAAGTGATCCTATTCCAGCGGTATTATTTTCCTGATATGATGATGATGACGACGATAATGATGATTATAATGAAGATGACAGTGGTTTTCTTAAAATAACATTACAATTATCTGTGTTTCCTAAGCACATACCAATTCATGGCTAATGTGAACAGCTAAGAAGCATATTAAACTGTAGAAAGGAGTCAGCTTGAATGTTAGAAAATAGTCCTGACGACGTGCTTAGATAAGTGAGAGTTAATGGCTGTCTATCATTGTTGATGGGCGCTCTGCTTACTATTAATTATTCTACATATAGAAGACAACATGGACACTTTCTTAAAATTACCTTACAGATAAGTTTCCCTGGCCTGCCTGGTGGTTCTGCCTCATGTTTCCATTGCTACATTTCATTAAAAATCAGAAACAAAGGCATATGTGCCAAATCTGGGGAAGGGTGAGTGGCTGGGCTTTGGGGATAGGAGTGAGATTTGCTCAGAGATCATTTCAAACAACCAGAAACCTTCAACTTCCCTAGGGCTCTTTAAATAATGGAAAAATAAATAGGAAAAAACCTCAGTGGTGCAAGAGTTGTAGAATAATTGTGACAGTACGTGAACAGTCAACCCGCAGAAGTGAATTTGGATGTGTACTGCCTGACAAAACACTAATTGCCTGTTGGTTTAAACTCTGTAGACTAATAACATGATCTTTCTGGAATACTTAATTTCTGGAGAACAAATGGAGCTTGTTTATAGGCTTCATTTTCTGAATGATTTTTTAAATTTATTCAAAAATTTTTTTAGTTAAATAGACATTTATTTCCGTTATTAAATGAAATGCTCTTGGGAAGAGGTTTTCTGATGTGTGGCTGACACACACAGCTTTGAATCATAGAAAATGTGAAAGATTAAAAGCAATAGATTTTTCTTTTTAATCGGCTTGGAATATACATTACAGGAATATTATATAACACTACCAAACATTGATGATGCATTCACAACTCTCTGTAGAATCTTCCATCTCATTCTGTTTGGGGTAATTAATAAACTTGTTGTGTTTGTGTTTTATGAAATGAAACATTAACAGTGTCACCATAAAGGACATTTATTAACACAAATGCTAAGAATTATTTTAGGACATACCCAAAGATATTAAACTTGCTTTCCAAGATTTACTCATTTTTCTCAGTTATTGGTCAAACCTCTTTGGATTATATGTTAAGGAAGGGCTTTCAAAGGTAACTTTGTGTAAAAACTTTTGCACAATGCAGAAGGACCTATCAATCCAATATGGTTAATATTGATATTCATACCCATATTGTCATTTCTTGGGGGCTATTGGGAGAGATCGCAGAGGAACTCAGAAGTAGGGAGAACAGGATTGCCCTGTGCTTTTCCAGAGCACTAGAATGCCTCAGAGTAATGAACTGGCTTCTGGGAGAGCAGGTCTCAACTTTACTGTATCTAGGAAAATAGGTAGATTGATCAAGAACACTGAGAAATGGAAACTCAACAAAGGAGAGTTACATAGGCCAGTAGTGTTTCTGTAAACTCTAACCATGGAAGAGGAAGTCCTGGCCAAAGTCATTATCTATATAAATTTGAGGACAGGAGTATCTCTATTGTATAGCCTTTTTCATCAAGGTATCTTAGCTTGATGTCTTAAACGTCCAAAGAATATATGCTCTATTCATGTTCACTAAGTGACCTAATTATAACTGGGCTTCTCAGAGAATTCGACTCTAAGAAGAGAATGTATTGGGCAGAGAACCAAATCCTCTAGGCAACTCTTTCTCATTGCAAATCCACACACAGACATTGAATTTGGTTAATCTCAGTTCACTGGGGAGCAACAGCTTACTCTTAGTGTGGTAAAAATGTAGATTTCTGAGTCCACAAGTCCAAGAGATTTGTCATGAATTTACTCAATATCCAATTCTTGCCCTGTCTCGTCCCAGTTCTCCATCTCCACCGAATCATCATCTCTATGATGTGCTGCCCTTGTTGGTTCTCTGCCCTTGACTAAACATCTCTGTGCCCCCAACTTCCAACCACTTCCCAAAGCTCACGTGTAACTGTGCTCCATGATTGGCAAATTCCCCTCTATCCTCAGATGCTTCACTGAAATTCTCATCTCTCTTCTTGCATACTGAAGCACTAGCTTTCCCTGAGAATACCAAGTCCCTTCAGCTTTCTCACAAGGTGGCCATATTCTCTACCCTTCTCCTCCACTCCCCCATCTCAGGACTCAGAGGTGAGGATGGGGTTCTGTCCTCTTTGGTCCTCATTACTATTTTCAGGTTACTGGACCACCACTTCCCTCAAGCCTTATCACTGATTTTCATCCACCTTTATGCCTGGAGCTTGTCTCATAAGCTAGATTTCTCTTGATTACATTTGAGTTCAAACTAAAAGTCTGAGTGTTTTCCAAATGAACAACTAGAGGGAATAAGCTATGACCCATGAAACAAGTAGCAGTGTTTAGAAATGCAATTTCTCTGAGAGATTTTAGTTTCACAGATATTTAAAAATATTTTTAGTTATGTTTGTACATAGTCTCAAATTGTCAAGATGTGAGAACTGAATTTTTAATGTGCGTGATAATGTGGGTTCATATATTGGGGGCATGTCAAACTCATTAACAAAAGCAGCAAATCAAAGCACTCTGGATATTTTGGGTTTTTTTGGAAACTGCTTGAATTCTATATGTTAGTTTTATGGAGAACTATGTGTCTTGAAATTATACAGAGCACTTGGACATATCCTACACTTCTTTCAGTTTCACACCTTCTACCCATAATCATACTACTGTTGCTTAGGAACAGAAATAATATGTTTGAAGTAAAAAGGTAAACCATGGTGGAGATTTATGTCACTTTCACCAGTGATATCTAGATGTTTGCCTCTTATGCCAAGAAGACTTGTTTTTCCTTGATGATCAGTTTTTGTTGAAAATATTTGTTCTGACTTTAACGCTTTCCCTAAATGTTTTGCACAAACAGAAATAAATTCTTACATACCACATTCCTGTTATTTTTGCTTGATACCTCTCCATCACTATGGTCACCCATTACACAGGTTTTCTTTTAAATAATCAATGTGTAGGTCCTTCAGACATACACTGTGGGGTATAAATGACTAATTTAAAGCTCAACTGGAAAAGAAATATAAGTGATATCATGATCTTGAGTTCTTTCAAATGTTATGTCCTCATTAAATTCCTATGTGAATCTCATGTTGTAATAATCTGGTGACCCTGTTATTTTAAAATGATCAAAATATACCATACATAACATTATGCTGACTGGAGGAAAACTGAAAAAAAAAATGGCCACGTGAAAAATTTGACATACTGAGGTGTCGAAGACACAAGTGGTAGGCGCTCAATAAATATTTCTTTACAGGTGGACTAAAAACTCAGCCAAAGTATCTCGCAAAAAGTCGTTATATGACTTGGGTAGGAAAAAGATAAACCTTTTGTAATTTTATGACCTCATAAATGACAATATATGTATAAAAACTCTGAACATTACATGAACAGACCATATCCCATACAATGTGTTACACTTCCCGTAAAAATAAATTCTTTTCAGTTGTCAGACCCAAAGAAAAAGAACAGCAATAGCTAGCTCACTTGTTGCTTGCTAATGCCTTATGTAACATCTTTTAATTCAAACTTCAACTCTGTAGAAGTAGGCTTATTAGTTTCATTGAACAGATGAAGAAACTGAGGCTCAGAATGGTCAACTGATTGGTTCAAGGTAAAATAATCAGTAATAGCATGACCAGTGTTTCAACTCAGCGCTGTCTGATTTTTAATGGCTTTAACCACTAAACTGGCTGCCACACCTTTATGGAAGAGAAAAGTAGGTAAGTAACACCTCCTGGTGAACAATTTGTTTCAGAAAGGAGCGTTTCAAATAGGAAAAAGTGCACATAAATGATGCAGGATTCACTTATGAACTGGGGCATAAACACAAAGTTTTCCAGAGTGTCTAGCAGGGCCCAAGGCAACTCTTCAGTAGAAAACCTTCATCTGTATTGCAAATACTATTTCTGTGTTTATCTATAACCATGAACATAACATCATATTACAGATGACTGGCTACATGATTTTATGGGGAAAACAATGAAAACACAGAAGTTCAAGAGAGCAGGAAAAATTGTGAGTTAGAGTTCATAGAAAGCTTTATGAATTTTGCAGCACTCTAAAGTAAATCCCAGAGGGGAAAATACTCGAATTGAGACACTTTCCCCCAGAAATCTTGAGAAAATCTTGACATCTTAATTCACTTCCTGAGCTTAAATATTCTAGGCCAGTCTGGTGGCACTGTAATAGCCTGGGAAAACGTTTTTCTTTATTTCACTGTTGATACCAATATTTGTGCTACAAGCTGCTGCCTGCATTTGCTGCTATTTATTTATTTCCTACAGATCAAATTATTGGCGTAGACATAACATGCTTTCCGGTGAAGTGCTCCTTGTGTCCATGAGCAAATGGAAAAAGACCATTTTAAATGCAGATTTTTGCCACAAGACTGAATTAATTCGTATTATAAATATGATATGTGACCACTTGCTATTCGTGTCTGTATATGTATAGTGGAAGAGCAATCGAGGCAAACAGTAAATAAATCAAGCAAGCGCCCTATTTGCATGGGTGGCTGGTCAATATGTCAAAATACTGTGACCAGCTCCAGGTCAGCCACTTAGCTTCTTTGAGCCTCAATTTTATTCCCCCTAGTATTTGTAACCCTGTTTTATTGAATTGACGCTAGAGCAGATAAGGTAATGTGAATGGATCTTTGTAAAACTACAAAGTATCACACACACATTTTCTATTTATGTAGGATTACTTGGTAACAAATCCTGTTCTCTTTGGCTTCTCTTGTGTATATGGATAAATAGGACACAGAAGAGGAGAATTTTAAAACCAAACAATACAGTGCTTATAATATATAGACATAAGTTCAAAGAGAAGAGTAACTCTGGAGCATCTCACAGCAATGGGGTTATCATGGTGAAACATTTTTGACTCTGGAACTCACAAGGGGTTAACCTTTAAGGTGCAGAGTGCATCCCCAAACCTCTAAGAATGTTAGGTAGTGACATTCTCCCCTGATCCCTGACCGTTGACATTTTGCTGGTTTCTGAAATTAGCGATGATGGTTTGAACCTTAGCTCTATCACGTAATCTTTTTACTTACTCTTCCTGAACCTCCATTTCTCACCTGTCAAACACATATAATATCTGCCTCACATTTCAGTTGTTAAGACTGAAGGAGACAATACATGTGAAAAGCCTTTGTAAATTGCAATGGCTTCTACAGAGAACAAGTTATTATGACAATTTGCTTAGGCTATCTAGATACCCTTTCAAGATGTCAGTTTCCTCTCAGTGTGGAGAAATGGGCTGATGGAATAATAATAGGATGGATGGAATTTGGTTTAGATGTGTATTTCTGGTTACTTTCTTCCATATTTCAGACCTGAGCTTAATATCTAAATTATTGCTTAAACATAAGGAAAAGGTTTCTAAAGAGAACATTTCCTAAAAATTAATCCTGCCTAAATATTATAAAAAATGGTGAATAGCCACACTGTAATGTACACCAAGTAAACACATGGACTCCATGCGTGTCTGTATCTAGACTCAGAGGTAAGGAGACCCTGGCTCCCTCCCAAGAGTGGGAATGACTCAGGGCTTACTTTTCTCATTAACAACTAATAAAAACTGGAAGTTTCTCTTCCCATATTCGGGCTATAATCTAACATATTCTGTATCTTTACTCAAGCTTTCTGACTGTTCTATTATCCAGTTCCCGTTGAACCTGTAGATACACGAGGAAGACAGACTGAGCGTGCTTTCTCTCGCAACCATTTTCCTCAGTATTCTGGGTTATCTTTTTCCAATTTGAAAATATACATAAATGTAACTCATAACTTTAGTCTGCCATAGAACTCTATCGAGTTATACATATTTTAATGCTATGCTCTAGAATGTTATCAAAAATTGATTTTAAAAAATCCCCAGCTATATGAAGAGCCTTTTGGCATATTTTGTAAAAATCACTGTTGAAGATCTTATCCATTCTATATTTTCCAGTGATGCCTTATAAAGAGATCTATGCTAAATATTTCCTTTAGAATTTAGTTCTGGAGAAACTTTGTCTTTGGTCTCTGAACTGATTATTTATTTTTATCAGACAATAAAAGACCTAAGTTCCATTTTAGCAGAGATCTCGGTTGATATATTCACCTTTGTAAAGCCCAGGACAGCAGAGTGTGTATGGCAAGGACTCTGAAAATATTTGTTGAATGAATTGATTCAATCATAATTTCTCTTTTTATATTGGTTGCAAGAACGCTTAGGGCTAAATGCAGTAACGATAATAGTCTATGTTGCTAATATGTTTATTTTCCTCAACAGTTCTGCTTTTATGTTTTCAATTTCTCTTTAAAAAATTTTGTTGAATATATTTTAATTATAAGTCTCTGCAAATACTTTTGGAAACTGGTACAGAATGGCATTTAAAAATACATTTTATTTTCTAGATGATAAAACACAGACTAGTTTAACTACATGACTGTTTTGCTTGTTTGTTTTTTTCTTACATCTAATAACTTATAAAATTAAGTATATTTTTATCAGAAAAAAATATAGCCACTTTTGTGAAGCATGACCAGACTTTTAGACAGAAAAGCAACCCAATCAGAAAATACACATACCAGATGAAGAAAAACAAAAGAGTTGCACTTCATTTTTTTTTTCATTATAAGACATGAGGGAATATATGTGTGTGTGTGTATATATATATATATATTTTTTTTTTTTTTAAAGAAAATGTTGCAAATTTCAAGAGGTATAATCCAGAAGGAAAGTTTAATATTAGCATTTTGAAACAATGGAAATCCCTGAAAGCCTTAGCTTTGTGGTTTTATAAAATTGTGTTCTCTGAACCTTTCTGTGAGTGAAGAGAAAGACCTAAATCTAAGCCCGTCTTAGACTGATGAAGGGAGAATAGCATTAAGTGGCTTGTTTAGCTTATCAGACAGGGATCCTTGTCTGCCTTGAAACAAAGAGATCCAAAGCTCTTGATTCAGGACTCACTAATGCCTTGGGTCTCATTAAAGGAGAGAGGGCAAAATAGAGACCAAAGTCAGACACAATTGGAAAGTAATGCTGGCAGGGATGATTTGGCAAATTCTTTGGTTTCCTAGCGTCCACTTCAGTTATGTGCCTATGAGGTTCATGGAATTCACAGCGCTGCATAAGTTCAGTCAAGCCCTAATCATGTTAGGGGCGTGGCTCTCTTAGTTTGCATTTATTTTTTTGTAAATTAGCCCCTGCTTGTCCTTACTTGGAGTCTCTCTTTCAAAAGTGATATAAAAAATGAGACACAGCATATTTATTTTTAGATTTAAGCTTTCTTTAAAGTATGTTTCCATTTTTGTAATCAGAAATATATGTTCTTGTATTAATAGCTGCAAGGTAGGCTCAAAGGAAAAAAAGGGCGGGGGGGGGAAGCTAAAAGTTTAACAACTATAGTATTAAGGACATGTTAGGGGAAAAATGAGAGTGCTTTAAGATCTGTACCTCCCTGTGGTGGGAGAGCGCATGAATGTTTGTTCAACGAGGGAAGTGACTGACATTAAATTAGCTGTGAGCACATAGCAAACTTCTAGAAACCATGAAGTTCTAGTTCCTGTTTTCCCTCCTTGGGGAGTTTTGAGCATGTGGAACAGAAATTAAGAGGACAATGACATACTGAGTCTCCATTTGGTTCCTTTTACTTTTTTCCAAAGTTTGAGTCCCAAAATTCGGGAAATGCAAATACTACTAGAAGCCTGGAAATGCTGAGGGACCTGACTGTTATTTAAATAATGTCTAAAAAAGGGTATATATTGCATTTTAATAAGATCATCGATGAAGACAGACATATAAATTAAATCCAGAGGAATTTTAAAGTGTGCAATCAATGTTTAATTAGAAATTGCAAGCTTCAATTGACATTATCTTTGTTCCTGTCTTAAATTTGGATTTCAACAAACATGTATTTTTAAACTTTACTTTTATCTCAGAGGTTTTTCTTTGGGATCTACTAGATAAATCTGATGTCAAATTAGAACATCTTGGACAACACTGAGTGTCTAGATAGTTTTCATTTGCACATGTATTTAAAAACACATTCTCACGTTCAATAAAGACCTAAGATAGGAAACAATGTCAATTAAAAGCATCGACACTGAAGATCAGAGATGATCTGTTTGAAACCAAACTCAAATATAAAATATTTTTTGGAATAAGAGTTCAGCTCCCCAAACTCTCTGAAAATGGACAAACCGTTAATATGCAGTATGCATAATATAGAGAGAATAGCAAACTCCATTGTATTTATTGGTGCAATTTTATAAATGCAAATATATTTGCACATTGATGCTAATCAACTTGAAGAGTTCTTTGTTTCAGGGACAGAATTCTCAGGGAGATGTTTGATTCTGCTGTGAGCTCAATGGAGAAGATATTCACAATATGTTACATTTTTGAAGATTTTTTTCAAAATGAATTACTTTGCAAAACAGGTATAAATGTATTTTAAGTGCAGTGTGTTAAGTTACTCCTTGTATAAAAGTGAGATCATTGTAAAATTTCCAAATATTTTAGGCTACAGTAAAATTAAATATGTCAGGTAGTGACTTAAAATGCCAATATATAGTTACTATTTTTAATAAAATATAGAATTTAACTTTTATATCATTTAAAATTTCAAATATATGCTATTAGCTTCAGACCTCAATTTTTCATTATTATCTTTTATCACTTTTAATATTTTCCTGTAGATCAGCACATTCCAAAGTGCATTCTTGGTGACACTAGTAATGAAAAATGTGCCACAAAAAATGTGCTATTCATCGAATAAGTTTGATAAAAGCTATGTGTTATTAGGAATTATTCATAATTATTTTAGGTGTGATAATGACAATTTTATTTAAAAAGGATTAATCTTTTAGAGATGCAAGCTGAAGTATTTATTTCCACATATTTTGAAAGTGGAGAAAGATGGGTGTGGGGATGAGGCTAGGTTAGCCATGGGTTGATGTTACTCAGTTTGAGTGATGAGTACATGGGGGTTCATTTTACTATACAGCCTACATTTGTGTGTATTTTTTATGTATTAGAAATTCTGTACAATAAAACATAAAAAACATTAAATAAATAAAAGATACACATCTCTTAAAAATTTTACAGTGCATATAAGAGCCATGAAGAGTTTTGGGTAAAAAATTCATTTGTTTATCTGGACTCTTCCCAAACCTACTGACCATGGACTCTTCTTTTCAAGGAACACCTATTAATATCTCTCCTGGACCCTTTGGGAACAGCTATACAATATCTACGTAGAGCTAATGTGTTTTCATGTATCATTGTCCATGATAATTGTAGACTTCTAGCACATGAAAATTTTATTTACATTGTTGAAAATCATTAAGATAAAAATGGAAAATTAAAAAAAAGAATCCTTTTGTTATTTCCAAATTCTGAAATGTTTGAGGTATCTATGAGTAAAACATCTGATTGACTAACTTTAAAAAGTTTCATCAAGATTTATCATGTGTATAAATATAATGGCAGAAATAGTGTTAAAGGAAGTGTAATTTCAAAAAGAGTGAATAGTAATCCATATTTCAAAAGATAAGCATTTTTTGATTGAATATTAGCCATAAATCTAGTTATAAATGTTTAATAGCTAAATGGAAAACTGCTTTTTTAAAAAAAAACTGCTTATCATTATCAACCTCAATAATTTATTTTTATTATATTATATTTTTTATCCTAAATTTCTATGAAATTTAAGAATCTGTTAAAATCTTATTTGAATACCCACAAGTTATTTCTCACTCAGGAAAACTATATTAGGTAAAAATATTCCTCAAAATAATATTCTGTAATTGCTAAATAAGATTTACATGTCTACATTAAATGCTTTATAATTTTGCATGTGTCAGAGTATAATTTTACTCTGTATAATTTTGCATTTTAGTTTCTAAATAAAGAGTTTTATTATTTTTTAAAATAAATTACCTATACCTTTTTAACTTTGCATCAAAATAGACAGCCTGTATTACTATTTATAGATGTCCTTTCTTTCTAAACTTTTTTATTGTTGACTTTTATAAAAATTCAAACAAGAACATTTGCATTAATTATAATATACTGCCAAAAATTGCATTAATTTCCATTGATGCCCATTAATTTGATAAATGTTTTGTCGTTTGTACCGTTTGCACTGTCAAAACAAGTTAATTATATCTTACTGACATTTTTGACAATTGCTTTAACTGTGGCAAAAAAAAAAAGTGTCTTATTTGCTTCGACAAAAATTCAGTCTTGTCTATTGAAAATTTGAACTAAGCAAGAGAAGACTAGCACATGTCAAAAGTCTTGCAAGATCATCTTAGGATCAATGGTAAACAGTGGTTCCCCAGAACTCTTTAATAGCAGTGCTCATATTTTGTAGTAGAAAATATTACGTACCTGTATAATCTGTTCTTGCATAATGCCCATCTTCAGATTTAGTAGCTGTAGTTGTGTTATCTGTGTTAAAAAATTAACAATAAAGATTACCTGTTTCCTAGATATCCTTCTAACAGTATCTTCACTACAATTAAGGAATTTTCAACTATATTTCTAAGCAATCTTTATACAAAGCAGATTTACAAGGTCAATACCTGTTCGAGAGTGAATAATAGGAGGATATAGGCTTTCTAAGGTTTAGGGCAAGGAGAAGGTTCACAGTTATAACTGAGATAAGTTGGGTAAAAGAATAACCAATCAAAAACAAAAAAGATGTTTGTTTCTGAACAAGAAACAAAATAGAACATTCCAGTACATACTGCTTATAAAAACGTACTTGAAATATTTCTGTTGAGTTAATACCTAAAAGTGGTGTGATTTGCTTTTGATTTCAAGGTTGTCTAATAATCTTTAGATTCTTCGCTAAAAATGATTTTCACTTTCTTTTTTCCCTGTGCAAGGAGTATATCTGCTATCTTCTGAATATTGACCTCTGGGTTGATGGCACTGTGAAGATACAGTCCCATTATATAGAAAAAAATATGGACTGTTGCCAATAGGCCCTCAAACTCCTATAATCACCACAATTGCTGCAGTAAAATTTACTGCCCATTGTAAGTCAGAATTGTCTTTCAAAAATGAAGCTGCTGCCTAATAAGGAGTTATCTCCACTTTTCATTTCTACACAAAGACTAAAGACATTCTTTAAAATTAATTTTGGTGTGAACATTACCTTGACATCGACCCAACGACATGACTTCGATTTTCTCCTGTTTCTGACATGATGCTTCTTTGATTTGACATGCATTATCATAAGATTTCCCATCAGAAGCACAGAGGGGATTGAAGTTGGTTTGAGAACAGTCAATGTTGCACACACACCTAAAGGAAGAGAGAAATAAAAATGTGTGACATCAATAGTGTTGTTACCACATTATAAATAAAACACAAAGTGGAAGAATTGCTAGGTTGGCAAAATGCAAGTTGGCAAAATTGCATTTTATCCTTCCAGGGGAAGTTCCTTCACTCTTCTACCTGAGGTGAAAAGAAACAGAACAAATCAAAAATAATTCAAAAGACTGAGCAATGGATAAAAAATAAAAAGGGAAAACTCAGAAAATAATCATCAGTTAATCTCTGCCACTGGAACTTTTAAAACATGTACAGAAACTTCCGTGCTGATGCCTGCAGAATTTGAATAAGCTGAAGTAGCCATGAAACTCTGCTTTACAATTTCCTTAAATGAAATCTTGCTGTGTTACTTCTTTTCTCAGGATATTTGAATGGTGAAAGCTTGAGGAAAATGATTCAGAGAACATTTAAGAGAAAGTACACACGGAGATTATTTGGAATACAGTCAGGAGTTAAATTTCTTCAGCATATAGGAGGATACACATAAGATGTGCTAAACAGGAATCTTCAGTGGTCCTTAACGTTTTGAGGAGATAACCAAACCCTTTGAGAATCAAGTAAAAGGTATGGATCTCTCCTCAGAAATACCTATATTCATATAAACAACTCTGCATAATATTTTAGGGGTTTCATGGGCCCCTTGAAGTCTATCCCATGGAGCCCTTTCCCAGATACATACTCTCTTTCTATTTTCAGTTTTAAATGATTATTAGTTGATTATCGCTCATGATTTTAATATTTTTACTAATAGAAATAAAAATTTGGTGAATTAATGAAAATTAGGTCACCTGAATTAAGAGAATTAGACATTTAAAGCAAGCTTCTTATGATTTTTCCTATGTCCTTATAATTCTCTGTATTTTACAATCTACTTTGTCACTCAGAATATCGTGTTTATGTGTGCAAATATGTTAGTGCCTTAGAATATAAACCCATTTAAAATTTTTATTAATATTTCTATTTTCTAAATAGATGATATGCTTCTTGAAGTGATGAATCACACATTTTAGTTTTGTATATCTACTTGGAGCTGAGCATAGGATATAGTGATAACAAAAACAAGCTGCTGACTACATGCTGGGTTCTAAACATGCATTGCTTTCTTTAATCTTCAAAACAGCCATTTTTCAGTCCAGTGATATTACATAATGTCAGAGAGCTAGTAAATTGTGGAACAAGGACCCCCCACAGATGTGTTCAAGTAAAATACAACCCCTTTCCTCTTACTGCAGGCTGTGTATGTTTCCCGGAAAAATGTAAACACAGCTATTTATAAGCAGGCTTCTGGGCCTCCGTAAGTCTAGGGGAAAAGCCTAGGATTCTGTATTCCTAAGCAGTCAGCCTGGCACCAGACTCACTTCCTAGGAATCACTGCTTGATCGGTTTGTTGGCTGAGTGCGAGAGGGCTTGTCTACACATCAGTGCTTCTCAGAGCGTAGTCTTTAAACCATCTGTATCAGAATTACCTAGATCTCTGTTAAAAGTGTTGGCAGATACTGTACTCATTCATTTAATATTTTTTTGGTAAGAGAACTGCTTTAGGGACACTTGGTTATTTTTAATATTTCACTTATTTAGATACAAACAAGACAGATGGTAAGCATCCCTACATGCTTAAGTCATTGAGAGTGGTGTTCCTACCTTGGCCGTGATGGTGCTACATGATGACAGCTACTGGGATCGTGACATTGCTTCCTTGGCTGATTCTTGGCATCTGAAAAATCTGAGATCAGGAGCTCCTACATGTTCAAAGAGCTTTTGGTCCTTTTCATAAAGGATTTGGAGAAGTGACTTGTAGCTCAGGCTTGTTCCCCTTAACCATTTGTAGTAAATAAAGAGGGGAAGGGACTGACTTCTTTTGTACTTTTAAAAAGACAGCTTCATTTATGTTGAAGACAGTTTAGGTTTTGACTGTTGTTGTGTTAGACTCTAGAGACTATCTCCTTGAAAGACACTGAAATAATCATCTGTTAGCAGCAGCAGAACAGAGAGGAAGGTATGTGAGAACCTCTGTCCATCTGGAGTAAACTATGTAAGATATCAAGGGCTTTTCAGGTTTCTCCAAATTGAACACAAAGAAATTCAGGGATGTACGCCATATATAATCTTGACAAAAAATGACTGGCAATTCAGAAGTCCATTTGATAATCATAACAAAATGGTGAAATGAGAATAGAGATGGAAAGAGAAAATTTGATTGAATTGAACTGGCCAGGTTCAACGTTTCAGTGAAGAATTCACTTAATTAAGCCATAGCACCAAATTAAACAATTGTTCAGGATATCTTACAAGATCTTCCTTTTCCAGTTGGCTTTTTTTTTTTTTTAGTTTGACTGATCTGATCTTAGTCCCACAGACTTTTTGATGCCGACATCTTCTTCCCTTTCCTTTTCTAGCATTGCTCATTCAGGTATCTCCTTTCAAGGTTTGTTTCCCCTTTGGCAATTCCTCATTCTTACTGCCTCAAATAAAGCCTTTCAGGAAATGCCTAAGATAAAAGTGTAGACATTCGGCATTTCTATTCTCATCTCAAAAGGAAGACCTAGATTCTTTGAGGTGAAAGTAAGATGGAGTTTTGCTGGGCTATAAGCTTTAGGAAAGCATGGGTTATAATTATCTTTTTCTCTACTGTATAGTGTTATCATACCTTCTCCTTCCTCCCTCCTCTTTGGGCCTTGCATATATTAAATAAATGCATGAGTATAATAAATTTGCTCATGAATTTCAGCAACAATTGGAAATTGGAAGTCTGTGAAGAATGTTTTTCTTTCTTTGAATAAGTGGAAAAAGCTTCATTGATTGCTGAAATGGCTTTAAAACTATGTAGCTTAGGGAAAGGGAAATGTTGGGACTGGCTTACAAAGACCTACCATTTCTACGTTTATGAAAGACCAATGAACTCTGATTATATGATCGTTACTTACTATATATTTTTTGTACCTAAGTTTATTAAGCTTAATTCATTAGAAAACCATGCAAGATTTCAGGACCATGGTCTCAAACTGTTAAGTCTGTCTTGATTTTTATCAGTAGTGGCTAAATCATCTTTGTGTTCCCTGTCCCGCCCAATACCTTTCACACACTAAACTTTCAGTAACTGTGGTTTCAATACATACATAAATGAAACGAATGAATACAGAAACATGATTTTATATTTTCAAAGAAAGGATAAAATTAATATAAATTCTCATCACTCTACTGCCTTAGAAATAGACATAGGGTAGCTAAATAATTTTCTTGGCAAATATTCAATGTCCTCACTGAGATCAAATGAATATTCAATTCAATTTGAGGATAATTATACTAGCTTATTTAATGATAGTGCCTGTCCTAGTGTTATGTGCTTTATATGTTATTACTCCTTTCCTCCTTCTATCTCTATGAGGTAGTTACTTTTACCACCTCCATCTTACAGATAAGAATATGTAGACTTGGAGAAGTCACACAGCTTGTATGCGGAAGAACCTAATTTCGAATATAGGCAGTCTGATGCCAAAGCCTGCACTGTTCTACATACTGTTCAGTACAATGAAAAACAAGAAAGATCCAAATGCCTACTATTAACTAATTAAACGAATGCTTTGGGTGAATAGGGCTTGAAAAAACAAGGCTGTGTCTACTTTTGGAATATTTATCATGATTTTATGAATTTAAATAACATTGACTCAGTCTCTGTCTTCCCAAACAAGTGATCCAGGCTTTTTAGTATCATAGGGTCATGAGGATATATCAGAGAATATTAGTTTTAAAAAATTCTGAACTAACACTTGGTATTACAATGAGTAACAGATACATGTTAAATTAATCTGTTTATTTAAGGCATCAATTGTTCAGAACATTTTATCCTTAATGAAACTCTATATAAAGTTGGCTCCACATAAAAACACACACAGACAGACACACATACACATACAAACACATTCCAACTGACTCTACTGAAATTACAAAATTGTTATGTTTTAGCACAAAACCAAAGTCTCTGCTTCAAAACTTTTAAAATATTTTGGAAGTTCATATTCATCGGGCAGCAGGGTTTTGTGTCTTTATATCAGTGGATGAATTTGTGTATGTGTGTGTGGAGAGGGGGCTCCCTGGTGGCATTTACTCCATTGTTAATGTGCCTGCTGTCTAGTTCATATTTTTACTTTTCTGCAACCTTCTCAAGGGCGATGTGTCTTTTTTACCTTTGAATTCCTGGTACCTAGTACGGTGCATCATAGCAAGGCTTTAATAAATGCTTGCTGAATGGATTACTGAAATTGTGACAGGATGGAGTTGGAAAAATTTAAAGAAAACAGTCATTGTCTAGATATTAACACATAGGCGAGAGAACCAGTGATATATTCAGATAAACTCTCACCTAACTTTGTGTTACTTGGCACATGGCATCTGTAAGGAAGGAGAAGGACCTTGAAGAACTAAGGTTCACCTTCCTCCTTTTATTTGTGTCTGCACAGACAAAGGAAACAGAGCCCTCGCTAGCCCTTAGCCTCCTCAATGGCATAGCAGTCCAAATACAAAAATGTTTTCACCAGCCAGGTTACTACTTACATTCTGTGGTATTTGGGTGCTGTTTTTAAGAACCAATACAATTTGAATGTGGTCCTGACTTGTCAGTTTAGTACTGTTTCAAACCATTGAAAAGTATAAGGCTCTGATAAAAAGGTGACAGAATTATCATATAGTGTAATAGTGAGAATGCAGGTTACTCTGTGCTTTCACAGCTTATGTAAACTAATCCAGGGTTTTGCTTTCTACAGAAATGAAAGGCGAACATTTTTAAAAACAGAAACTATCCCTTCTTCCCTGCTTTTGGCAAATAATTGCATTATTATTCATTCTGAGAGGAGTAACTAGTTAATTACAGCATGTCACAAGTATTTTATGTGAGCCAAGGATTTGTAAGGCTGAGAACTGCATGGATGCCTTGAAGGTTTTTTGTGTTTTCTTTTCTTTTCTTCTTTTTTTCAACCTATCTCAGTCTTTTGACACTTTGACACTGCGATTACATAGATCTCTTTTCTTCTAGGCTACAAAGAGAAAGAATCAGCCCTACTTGAAAATAATAATTTCAGAGGTCTCTATGTGGAAATACTCCCCTCTGAAAATCCTTCAGAGAAAATTAGCATTGACTGAAAACCTTAGCTCTCTGAATTGTAAGAAAGAAGAGAAATATCCAATAAGCTTAAAAGACCGCTTGATGGAGCGAAGAATCTAAATTATAGGAAGTAAAACTCACATACATTTATAATTATTTCATGAATATTTTGGAGGATTTGACATTAATTCAATTCCCTGCCTCTCTTGAAATGCCTCTTCCAAGAATGTTCTGAAATGAGTTAAATAAGCCTTTCCCGTGTATTTAAGAATGTCTTGTCATCCACCAGAGTGTGAGGATGCAGATGCTTCCAGGTAGCAAATTACTTATTCATGTGTCTGGTTTGTGGCTGCCCTCTAATTTCACTAGATTTTGTTTCATCTATCAAACATGCCTGTCACTTATTCCTCTCCCAAGGTTCTTGATCTGATGTCCATTCAGAATTTTGACCATACAACATTCCTAATCAGTTTTAAAGCACTCAGTTGCATGGCAGTGACGGTGGTTTCGGGGTTGTTTTGGACCTTGACTGGTTTGTTTCCCTGGAGCTTGTCTGTCTCTGAGGTTACGATGCAGACCCCTTCTGGCCTGACCAGTAAATGAGGTCAGAGCTGCCGTCAGTGTTCTCCGTCAGAACTGTCATGGGTGAGCTGCATTATAGTAGTAACAGTAAAAACAGTGTGTACCTTTCACTCAAGACTCCTGTGATACTTTAAATCCATTTACTCATTAATTTTCATGTCACTCCTTTTGATGGAATTTGATTATAAATATTTTACCTGTAAAGAAGCTACAATTCAGCAACGACTGAGTTGTGGGGAAAAAATATGGTAAGAGATGTGAAAATTCATTGAAAAGTTAAACCCTCTATACAAAGGGTGGAAGAGTGTTGACTGAGAGGTAAGGTGAGGAAGTCTACCATATTGTTACTCAGGTGACATATGTAAGCTTGGGCCAATAATTTTTTTTTTTTTAATTTGAGAACAGCAGTCCTTTTTGTTTCAAAACCTAAGAGGAAGGAGCAATGCCCTTCTCCAGACATGTAACCTAGGATTACGGTGAGGGGGACCAGGCTTCTCTTGTACATGGAAAAAGTTCAGTTGCTATTAATATCTATCTTTTTATAAGGATTAAAGCATAGAAATTGGCTTGTTAGATGGAAAGGATTGAGAAAATGTCTAGAACTACAGATAGCCAGTCAATGGGTGTGTGAACGAAGGGAAACTAAGCTGAGGAACCCTTCCCCTAGGTGATGTCAGAACTTTCAGAACCAGAATCACATATTTAGCAGGAGGAACGATTCCAGGGAAAGAGACCGACGGCCATGTATTAAAATAATGTCTCAAATAATAAAGGTAGATGGGAATGACATTAGAGTTCGGAGTTTTGTATCAAATAGACCTGTGTTTAACTGAGGCTTGATCACTTACTAGTTGTATGGCACTGGACTAGTTATTTAACTTCTCCAAACCTATGAAAATCGTTTATAAATGTACATAAACTGCTTAACACTATTTCTCGAAGTTGTAATTACCTAATAAATATTGGTCATCATTAACTTTTGGCTTAGTGGTTTCCAATCCTGGATGCAGAGCAAAACCTCTTGTGGGATATTTTGACCTTGGGTGCCAACACAAGGATTCTCACTTAGGAGGTCTGGTATGAGGCCAAGGTAACTGCAGTTGTCAAAAATGCTACAAAATGTGATTCTGATGTGCAGCTGTGATGAGTTGTGATCATAGTAAATACTCTTTCTTACCCTCTAAGACTAAGAGATTTTCCAAATTTAGTGTGTGTAAGATTCGCCGTGAGAAATTCGGACGCGATACATCTGGGATGGGACTCAGAATCAACATTTTAAGCAAGTTCCTTAGCTCTTTCTAAGGCAGATAGCTTGCACAGCCTACTGACAAATCTCAGCCACTCCCTTTTTCTCTTTCTCTTTTATTCCACTATAAGGAGTTTAATATTCTTGTTTAATGTACATGCTTCAGTGACACGTATTCCTCCACATGCTTCAGGTGATATGTGTGTGGTCTCAGGTGACAGGAACAGGTGATTAAATGCACTGATTGAAAAACATCAATAGTGGAGAAGTCAGAAGGACTGATTCATCAAGCAAAACCAAGATGGAGTGGTGAGAAAGGAGATGAAAGTCTGGAGGGGCCCCCAGTGCCAGGCACTTAGCTCCAACTTCTACATGACTCCCAGGTTTAATGCTCACAAGGTAGGGAGGAAACCATGGAAACTGAACTATCTCAAAAGATGGGTAGGATTTAACAGAATTGTGATGGAAGAAACGACATGGGGAAATGTGTGGAGGCAGACAGTGCACCGGGTGCTGGGGAACAGGAATAAATCAGTCTGATTGAAATGAACTCTTCCCAATAAAAGTGGCCGAGTCTAGCAGTCTATAGACAGATTATAAAGGGCCTCAATTCCAGTCCAAAGAGTGGCCTTTATCTTCTAGTCAGTGGGGAGTCCAGAAAGCTTTCTGAGCACAGGGTGATGAGAAGGTCAACGTGATGAAAGGGGTGCTTTAGGAAGATTAGCTGGTAGTGGAGTGTGGGCAGGGGGACTAGTCACCAGGCTATCACCATCAGCTAGAGGGACTAGCAAAGGAAAGCGCAAGAGTGAGGCAGTCACTCGAAGGAAGAATCAATAGGGCTTAGTGGCTTGATACTTAAGGCATATTGTAGCAAAGCACTAAGGTAAAAAATGTCACCCCTATGCATTTCCTGCTCTACCCTTTCCTCCTTTTTTTTTCCTGACCTGCGTTCTGTTCCAAATCGGAAACTTTAGAGAAGAGCAGCCAGGCTCAGGGTGGCAGCTGCATGTGGGATTCAGGAAGGCATCTTTTCCTCTCCCAGTAGGGAGAATTTTCTTTCTTCGCTACTGGGACAGAGGCAAACAGGGTTCTATCATGATGTAGATATCATGTAAGCACCCTTAATTGTGGTTTAGAGAATTATTCCTTGGATTTTTAACATACACCTGGCCTGATTCCAGGACTGATTGATGAGGACTGTGGCAGCAGCTACGATTAGTGCCACTGCTTTAGAGAGCAAACAAGGCTCCCTCCGAGGCCTCAAGCGCTCCCACACCCCTCTTCAGTATATAGGATGTAGTTGAAGCAGGATTGAGCTCGTGATCCATTTTCATGTATCACAGTTGCATTTTTCTCAGGATTATTTTTTCCTTTTTGAAGCAGCTGCATTTACATCTTAAAATAATCTGAGTAAACAATTCTTCTTACTCATATACATTTTTAAAAGTATCTTGAAGCAAAAATCCCTCATTAGCATCATGTGTATGCTCTTGGTCATTAAGCTGGAAAACATATTCAATAACCAAGGGTGACTCTGATTACTAAGAAGCATGGTTGCTCTGACTAGATGGGTCTTAGTACACAACAGAGTCAGAAAGCATGAAGACCCCAGAATAAAAAATTGGAAGGAAAAACAATATAATGAAAAAATCGCATTTGAATAACGTGATAGACTGAATTCCCACTCACTCCTTTCTGTCACAATCCATGTTGACTGTTTTAGCACCTTCCTTTAGGACCAGCTGTGGGATTCCCACACCCACTGCAGCCAGTGGGGTGGCTTCATGTTGATATTTTACAAACTGGCCCTCTGGTATGCTTTCCTTTGCCAAAGGACTTTCAGGAGTAAATATGCATGAACATCATTACAGTTTAGATTTTCCAGAAAGCTGCAATTTCATATCATGCCCTAGGATTTTATCCATGAGATATAAGAAACAGTAGATGAAAAATAACTCTGCATTGTGGTAAAATTGCTAGTTTGAAAACACTGTCCATTACATCGTTCAGGTGGTTTTCATTTGTCTGTTTAATTTTTATTTAGTTTCCTATAAGGACACTCATGATAATTCTTTTCAAAGAAAAAAGGTAGTGTTACTTGATGGTATGGCATATCTCCTTTTATTAGGTAATGTCACCTTAAGACCTGATGTGTTTTCCTTTACTCCTTGGCTCTCAGGGAGCTAAGAACAGTAAGTGAGTAAGAGTGTGTGTGTGTGTGTGTGTGCGTGTGCGTGTGCGTGTGTGTGTGTATAAATGATGGGTGATAAATGGGAACAATAAAATACCTATCCAACAAGTTTCAGTCAGTTTTATTGATCTTATGATATAAAGGTAGGAAAATAAGGTGACCTTTGTATACTTGCAGCGTTTCCTCATGAAATTAATTCTCGGTGCTTTTATAACATTTTTTTTTTCCAGACTGATGTCCACAAAAGTTTATGCTGTTATAATTGAGTATAAAAATAAAGTGTTGATTAAGTTATGCTGGCATGAACTAAATACATTCATAATTAAAACTTGTATCAAATAATCTCCCTTTATGATTATATCATCCTTTATCTTTCACTTATTAATTTTGGTGTCAATTTAATTTAAATTTGTTTTTAAAATAATATTTAATACATATTATAACATGCTATCATAAATTTCATTATTTGAATAATGAAAAATATGATTAAAATATTCATAAGGATGTTATATACCAATCCTGGAAAGAGAAGTTAGGAAATATGATTAAGGAAGGAAGATGCCTTTAACTTTATCCATAATGTTATATCTCTTAAGAAAAGATCAAAAATAAATATGGTAAAATGTTTGTTAAAACTAGCTGGTGGATACACATATGTTATATTTTTGATAGTTTCAAAATATAATTAAAGATAAAAATATTAGATTTGACATTTTGCTTAAATGTCAAGCTTAGTAAATATTTCTTGCATCGATTTAGATCTAGATAATCTATTTCTAAATTGTTTAAACCACATTTGAAAAAAATAATATGAGCATGGAGAAATTCCAGTAGACTAAAATGTGCCTTTGTAAATAACAACTGTTTATGTCTATATAAAAGTGACTTTCAAGTAGAGTTTGTTATATGAAGGGAGTCATTTCCGTCCTTCTCTCTCTCTCTCTCCTCATCTTAACTTGTTCATCCACTGAAATGTTAAACTTGCAAACACATGGTGGCATTTCAGTTTACAGGCCAAGCCAGCGTTCTTCATTGACTTCCTGCAGTGTTGCCAGTGAGTTTTGATGCTCTGAAACAGGGCTGTATGGCAGTGTTGGCAGCCAGAAATAGTCGTGAGCTATTCCGAAACCCTTGGGATGAAGGACTTTAAGTAGAAGTGTTTGAACATTTTGCCTTGAAATAAGAATGCTTTAGAGTTTCTCAAACATATTAAGCTTTAAAAGGTAAAAAGTTACAGGATGTGTGAATACCTCCCTGCTGCGAACTCCCGATAAGTTCCTCTTGTTAAAGGTGTTTGGGGGTCTGCAAATATTACTGCCACATTTTTGTGTTTTTGTTTGTCTTTCATTCCTAGGCACATGCATTTTCATTTATCAGGGATCTCACTGAATTCAGTCTAACCCCGTTCGTGTAGTTGACCATCTACTTGGTGCCAGGTACTGGGCTAAATATCACAGACGCCAAGATGGCCCATGTGATCCCAGCTGGCAACAGAGATCACAGTGAAATGAGAAAAAATAGTATCCACAAAACTGTCATCAAAGTTGGCATAAACAATGTGTTTTGAGAGCACTGAGGAGAAACGATGACTTCTACCTGGAGGATCTTGAAAGGTTTCAGGGAGAATATGATGCTTGAACTAGAACTTGAAGGAGGAGTAGAATTTTAACAGGTGGTTTCCATGGTGACTTGTAGCAAGAGAACTTCTAAATCCTTTACTGCACTGAAGTTACCTCCATAACAATATCATTTCTTATTCTCTTCCCTCTGTTGACTCTCTCCTCGGTGTGCATGATAAAACATCTTTCTTCTTCCCTAAAACTCATGTCTCCCTGTTTCATGTTAGAAATGACAATATATGCCTCCTGTTTGGAACCCAGAGCCTTAGAGGCTTCTGCAAATCAGATCAGGTCATTGAACGGAACTTACACCAGGAGTCAGGACTCTGGTTTGGGCATTCTTCCTCTCTAGCTGCTGGGTATCTGGCCTCAGGTTACTGGAGGACAAGCTGACCAAATAAGATGATGTCTAGGGTGGTCAGTTCTAAAATTCTGATACTTTATTTCCTTACATTCATATTACCTATTACTTCTGTTTATCTAGCACATCCTCATTTTCCTACCATCTTCCCCGTTTTTGTAGCTTCTTCTCTGTTAAAGCCTCTACTAAATGAACTTGGCATTCTCCCCTGCCCTCCCTGGCCCCTAGCTCAGTGATTTGCACATAATAGACATTCCACATATAATTGTTGAATGAATGAATGAGGATTCCTGTCTGGTTTTTCAATGTTTCCTTAATGTCCTTCTAATCGGTGAGTTACTCAGTGATTCCTAACTCTCCAGGGCTCCAGCCATGCTGTGTGTCATCTGAGAGTGCTTCCTTCCTGGGACTGCTGCTGCTTCTACTAGGTTGCTGGCTGTTTCATCATCTATAGCCTTACTCACTTGCTCTCCATCCTGTCCTCTGTCACATGTCCCCACAGTTTAGTGGAAAGAACATGGACCTTTGGATATTATTAGGGTCTTAGCCGGTTAGCTGTACCTAATAAATGCTTGTTGAATGAACAGCAAGACCTGAGTTAAAATCTTTTTTAAAAAATTTATTTTATTGAAGTATAGTTGTGTTAATTTCTGTTGTATAGCAAATGATTCAGTTATACATATATATACATTCTTTTTCATATTCTTTTCCATTATGGTTTATCATAGGATACTGAATATAGTTCCTTGTGCTATACAGTAGGACCTTATATAATAGTTTGCATCTTCTAATCCCAAACTCCCAATCCATCCCTTCCTTCCCCTGCTTGGCAACCACAAGTCTGTTCTCTGTCTGTGAGCCTGTTTCTGTTTTGTAGGTAAGTTCATTTGTGTCATAGTTTAGATTCTATATACAAGTGATATCATATGGTTTTTGTCTTTCTCTTTCTGACTTACTTCACTTACTATGATAATCTTTAGGTCCATCCATGTTGCTGCAAGTGGCATTATTTCATTCTTTTTTTACGGCTAATATTCCATTGTATATATGGACCACATCTTCTTTATCCATTCTTCTGTCAATGGACATTTAAGTTGCTTCCATGTCTTGGCTATTGTAAACAGTGCTGCAATGAACATTGGAGCGCATGTATCTTTTTGAATTATAGTTTTCTCTGGATATATGCCCAGGAGTGGGATTGCAGGATCATATGCCATTGAGTTAAAAATCTTAATTTTGCAAGTTAGTTGACTGATTCATAAAATGTGGAAAATAACTCTTAGCTCATAATAATACCTACCTCTAAAGGTTGTCTGAGGGTATGAGTGGAGAACAAATGAAAATAACTTCATATGACATTTGGTACATAGCAGGTTCTGTTGCTTCCCATGCTCATGAAGAGTTCATTCTTCATCTTGTATTAAATTGGTCTAGTGTCCATTCCAGGCTGGCCATCACTATATTACCTTTCCACCTACACCTGATTAATCAACTGCAAATAAGCTTTGATCAGTTGGATAAAAAGACTATTTGCCATGCATATTTATCTAAAATCTATAAATTGAGTTTTTTTTCTGCCGTGTTTGGAAGTACAAGACTAACGTTTCTTTCTTTTTCTTTCTTCCTTTTTTTTTTGCTTAAAAAAGAAACTGTTAACAGATAACATCTCCAGTATATTCTACTTTAAAGATGAGATATTTGGCATTGTCCTATAGATTTTAATAATTTTTAACTTTATATAATTTTCAAAATACAGAAACCATTAGCTTATTTATCTGATTTTCCAGAAATATTACACATTCTTGGAAATTCTAAGAATATCATCGTACTGAGTAATGCTAAAAATAAGTTCATTCACTCCTACTCCTATTTTTTTCTAGTCCTTGTTATCTCTGTCCTTCACTTCTTCCTTACTTTTCTCTATTTTTTTATTGCTTTCTCTCTCTTCAAATATTTAAGCCAAGTATACAATCTAAGTACTGTGGACAAAAAATATTACCTGCCATTTCAGTAAACAAAGAATGTTGCCTGCCATTCCGATAAACAACTAATGTTGCCCACCATCAAGCTATCAGCCACGGCAGCCGCCCCTACTGGTGCTCCTTGAGTGGAATTCAGGGTGGAGAAAAATAACATACTGGCCCTAGATAGTTAAGACGCATATCAAAAGAATCATTTCAGTGATACCAGACTCTTGCATCTTCCCATACATAAAAAGGCACTAAAATCATTAACTTGAGATGGCTGCGTTTTTGTGTGTGTGTGATTAGCCATAATCTTTTGATGTTCAACATGTGTTTTTGTTTGTTTTTTCAGCAAAAGCTCCTGTATTTCCTGGCTCCTCCCTTACCTCTCTGGAACAGTTCCTCAGAGCTATCTGAGACGCTTATTCTGGGCTACAGTCCTCGGTAAGGCCACCGAATAACATAATTCTCAACTTTCAGGTGGTGTATTTTTTTTCAGTCAACAGTACTTAGGAAAAAGTCCCCTGCCATTCATGGAGCTCTTACTATCTAGCAGAGAAGCTTGCTATTTAGAACATGGGAAGGTTCAAAATTCTTGATAAAAATGTAGAAAAGCATGTTTTTAATATAATGTCTATAAGATGTATTTATATGCAGAGACAATATACATGAAATGAGAAATGAATCTACTTATACTCTCAAACATAGTAGAAGCAAACTCAATTTATAGATTTTAGATAAATGTACGTGTAGCAACATGCATAAAGCCACATTGAATTCTTTTGCTCTCATTTATTTTTTCATGCTAGAGTTATTCGCTAACAGTGCTATTCTTTTTATTCTAATTAAGATATCAGCATTTCTATTCTTAAGCATGGCCGTGCAAAATGGTCCTGCTCTTGGCTTCATCTCAGAAGGCTTTTGAAGCTGCATAATCAAATGTGGACTTTTCTTTCAGTAATAGTATGTGGCCACTACAGGAATACATTATGTTTTGTAAAAAAAACTATTTTGAACTTTTCTAAGAGGAAAAATCAACAAGCTATTGACTATAACAAATACTGGGGCTATCATAAGTTATTATCTGAAACTTGGCAATATTTTTAACTTTATGGTGACTATATATTACATACAGTCTATATTAGGGATTTAATTTATCCTTACCCATTCTACCCATCCATTTCATAAGTTGCCAGTCTTCTATCTTAAGCAACCTAAATTAGAATTTCTTTGAATTCAAAACAATATTTCTTATTATCACATATTATGTTTTATTTTTTTCAAAATAAGTACATTTATGTTCCACACTATGAATGAGCATATAAAAAACATAGATTCTATTTAAATAAATCAGCCTATAGTTGATTACAATTTAAAGTCATTGGATGATAACTTCTGTTTATGCCACTGAATAGCATGTATTCTGCACCTTTCTAGCTCCCAAATGATCTACCAAGATTTGACATCTGTCAGCCAGGCAGACTTGGGGCTTGCTGAGATCATTATCAGACTCATATCAAGGCACCAAAGAGACCAATGCCAACAAACCATACAGGATGCTTTCATTACTCATCCAGATGTTGTATCAGTCAGGGGGCCCCTGAACAAGAATTGGAGTTTAAGCTCTATTTTCCCTGATAACATGCTAGCCCTAAATAAGTGAACTGGTCTGTTCTTAAATTTGGGGTTTTTCTAATATGAAAAATACTTTTTAAATGTAAAGTTCTAATCAAAAGTAACAATATAATTAAAAATATATTTATATTTGGAAAGAACTGGGGTGACTTTAGCTTTGTATTCATACTCATATAGATCAAAGAGTAATTTGGATCATAAGAGATTTAAAATATTGTACTGAGAAAAATTATCAGTATATAAATTGGAATGACAAAGTATAGAAAAATTAGTAAAAGTACATGCAAATTAAAAATTCTCTCCTCTGACAGAGAAAAGAAATAGAGGCTAATCCAGAGTTAGGACACTAAGATGCTAGGAATTAAAAAACAGCTAAAGATTAGTGTGCATCTGCTCCAGATCACCAGGGAAATGAACGAGCCTCTGAACTGCTCTCTGTGTTTCTACTCTGCCTCTCTAGAGTCAGTTCACAGAATAGCCAGGGTGATGCTTTCAAAACGGTAAGCTGGGACAAAGTGAGCTTATGTGGGAAGCAGTCGCATAGCACAGGGAGATCAGCTCGGTGGTGCTTTGTGACCACCTAGGGAGGTGGGATAGGGAGGGTGGGAGGGAGACACAAGAAGGAGGGGATATGGGGATATATGTATACGTATAACTGATTCACTTTGTTATAAAGCAGGAACTAACACACCATTGTAAAGCAATTATACTCCAATAAAGATGTTAAATAAATAAAAACATAAACGAGATCAAATCATTTCCTTGCTCAAAACCCAGCAAAGTCTTCCCATGGGCCGTAGGATAAATTCGATGGTTCCCACCATGGTTTATGAGGCCCTACATGATCTGGCCCTTGGCTACCTATTCAATTTCATTTCCTATCAATCAGTCTTGTCCGCCCTTTCCATGCTCCAACCACACTGGACTTTTTACTGTTCTGAGGACACACCAAATATGCTTGTGGCACCAGGATTTTTCACTTACTGTTCCCTCTGTCTGGAGTGCTCTTAAATCAGATATTTGCGTGACTCAAATATGACCTTTTCAGAGAAGCCTTCCCTGACTACCCTATCAAAATCAGCACTTCTATTTCTGAATCCTGACATTATATCACATACTTGAGTTTTTTAAATTGTCTGTTTCCTCCACTTCAATATATGCTACATGTGGAAAGCGGCTTAGTCTGTTCTGTTCATTGTTATATTCTTCAGGCCTAGAAAAGTATCTGGTACCTAATAAACACTAAATAAATGTTGAATAAATGAGTAAATAAATGAATAAATTTCTGACTTAAAATATGTTTATATTTTAGTAGTTTAGACAAAGTGTTTTTTAAATCTTTTTTATCAGTTATCTATTTTATACATATTAGTGTATACCTGTCAATCCCAATCTCCCAATTCATCCCACCACCACCCCCCATGACAAAAGTTTTGATTTGAATTATATAGTTAATTGATGGATTCATATTATTTTGCTTCAATTTTCAAGAAAAGCATTTTTTCATTCTTATGTAAAATTAATATTTATTAATTTTTGTTAAATGCTTAGCTCGTAGTGGATGTGCAACAAATATTTGCTGAATAAATGGAGTGCTTACCATGTACAAGTTATTAGACATTTTGGTATTTAATTACCAAAAAGAAAATAGACCACATCTCCCTGTTACGTGGACTAGGTTATTTTAAACATGATGATGAATTTCGTGTCCCAAGGATCAGTGTTCAATAATCAGTAGGAATGGTAAAGGCCCCCACAGTTTGACAGTCCCTGGCTACATGCAGTGCATACAATTTGCCTTTTCATTATCTATGTACATTTTGGGCACTGAAATCCATATTATACCACTTCTATCTTCTTTTATTTTCCTTGGGATGCTCAAAATGATTTAGACTTCCTGTCTGTCAGAATCTTCTTATTCTGAACAAAAACTCCATCAGTGTTGTTTCTTTTAATGATTATTTAATTTGTACCAACCTTTGATATTACTATCCTTTATATCACCTTTCCTTCAAACTATGAGTCAGTGTTTACTGCAGAGGTAGGAAATGATTGAAGGTTACTGTCTGCTGTAAGCCTTTGCCAATCAAGCAGTTTCTTCATCTTTAGGCAATTCATTATGTGTCTAATTTAAGTCATTTGATCATTTGATCATTCTGATCTAACTTCCAATTATACTTGTATCAACAGATCTATTTCATTTCAAAGATGCAGCAGCAGCTACTGAAAACTGAATAAATGGGCCTGTACCAGTTGAAAGCGCTTTCTGTAGATTCAGATATTTACATAGAACGAGGAGGAAATGTATATCAATTTATGGCTTATATTCAGCTATTACTAACTCATGAATTGAAATCAGTAGACATGTTAAATATTGCATATACATTTTGAAGTGAAAGGTTTTGCCTTTTCCCAGGCATTGTTTTTATTTTGACTATGGTTTCTGGAGACTACTAGTCAGAGGGTATGCTCTGCAGTATGTGTGGGTAATAAGGAAAGCAAGTGCAAAGCAGACAGTACCTCTCTTTGCTTAGCAAGATTTCGTAGGCAGCAATGCTCTTTTGCTTTCTTAATACATATGCTGTGCCTGGGCAGACAGCATGCTGTTAGGGTGGTGGTTAGTTAATATTAGGTATTGGACTATATGTCGCTCTATACAGTTTTATCTACAAAAATAATTTATAAAAAATCTAAAATTTATAGCTGTGACTTGTCATTAGAATATTTTTGTTGACAGAGGGACATTAAAATGGTCGCATGGCATTCTCGAGGCTGTCATTGATGCTTTCTTTGCCAGGCTGGTAAGGACTAAAACAGTTACAGGGTTTTAGATGCTAATTCTGAACTTGTTCCACTTGGCTACATATTCTTCAATATGTGTGCCCTTTGAAAGAATTTATGATTAAAGACCAAAGCTGTGGCTAAATCGCACAATTTGTAGTCTAAAAAAATGATCATCCTTTGGTAATGTTTTTAAATAGCAGGAAACACAAGCCTGTTAAATATAATACACTTTGAAGGAATCTTATTCAAACCATCAACACTAAATAAAAGGACTACTATATCTTTAAAAGAATAATGTATATGCAGAAAACAATGGTGTTCACTTAAGTAGCTCAAGCCTTTTGAACAATAAGTGTGACATTTAGAAGATGTTTCCTTTCTATGAGAAGGTACACACCCTTTTACTTGGTATCACATACAGGAAAGTGGAACCAGAGCTGTCAGCTTGAGAGACTTGGGTCCATTCTCTTTTCCTTGAAGCATAATGCCAGTGTCACAAAATGTTGGTGTTGTCTCACTATACCATAACACAGTGCCATAGTTCAAGCAATCGCTACGTCAGCCTAACCTAACTGCAGTGTATGCTTGCGGTCAGAGATAATAAAAAGTTTCACAGGACGTGACACTGAAAATGAATGTGCGCTAAATATAAGGACTGTACAGAAATGAGCCAATATATCTATACCAGACCTTAAGTCACACTGGTAAATACTCACTTTTAACTTATAAATTCTAAAGACTACTTTAAATGGATAATGATGATGCTACCAATTTTTGGAGGGGTGGCCACATCATAAGAAAGAACTTGTGCACGGACCAAACATGACAGAATCCCATGAATTGAGATATGATTAAATTAACTCTGGTAGAAAAAAATTACTAGAAATATACAGAGGTATCAGGCTACAAGGAACTGAATGGGATGACTCATTTCAATTCAACATAGTCTAATTACCTAGTGATTACATATCTACCTTTGTTTATTAACAATTCATAATTAGATTATATTGGTCAAGGTTCATTTATTCTTGGAATCACTTTGAACACTACAGTTTGACCATGGTAACCCCAAATTCTTAGGAAACTATCTGCATATGGCACTCAATCAAATAACTAATATCATTTTAATCCCATGACTCATCAGCTGAGACATGAACTGTGAAACACTGATTCTCACTCCTAGCCTGAGACCCTGCTCTCAATCAGTGAAATATACCGAGGATCCTGTGAGTCCATCTCAGAGCCTTTCATACTTTCCCCTATGTTCTTTTGTAAGCTAGTTATTAGAAGTTCAGTGAAATTGGACATTCCTCTATTTCAGCCAATGAATGGGGTTCAGAGTCCAAAAGGTGCTTTCCTCAACTGGAGGGAGAAAGAAAGAAACTAAGTTATATTTTCTTTAGCATTTCTAAATATTACATCTTCCAAATAAGTAACAATAAAGCAGCATGGCCAAAAGCTCTGAAGAAATTACAAAAGGCAGAAATTTGGTGTACTCATTCATTCAGTCATTTATTCAGTAGATTTGTGCTGAACATCTAACGTGTGGAAGCACTGGTTTAGGGGATACAAAGGTGAACAGGACGCTACCTAGAGTGAAGAGCAAGGGACAAAAATTAATCACAACTGATTTAGAGGCAGAGACAGGGCTGAGATTAACTGAGCTTGGGCATGGTGGAGTGTCCAGGTTTTGCAGAGAAGGAATGAAGGTTGAGTAGGACATGGTTGGACACAGGTGTAGGAGACAAATAAATCTTCCAGCAAGAGGGAAGAGTTTGTGCCCAAGCACAGAGACATGAAGGCTTGGCCAAGGAGCTGCAGGTGGCTTAGTAGACCTGGAGGTCCCAGTGTGCCAGGAAAGTAGTAGAGTGAGGCTGAAGAGGTGGAGCCAGATCCTGAGGCAGATCTGGGACCTGCTAAGGACATTGAACTTTACTGTGAAGGCTTAGAGAGCTTTGAAGAATGGAAGCAGAAGAGGACATTGAACTTTACTGTGAAGACTCAGAGAGCTTTGAAGAATGGAAGCAGAAGTGTAACAGGAGTAATGGGAATGGACTGGAGAGACTGGGACTGGAAGCAGGGAGATCAGTTCAAAGGCCATGTATCAATACAGAGGAGAAATGATGAGGCCTGAGTGACCTGATTACAGCTGTTAGAGCATTCACTCTGTTGACCGTTCTTTGCTTCTTTTCACTTCTGGTTTCTCTTGGACTTCTCTGGCTCCCCCTTCTCAGCCTATTTAATGTCTCTTTCTCTCTCACACTCTACAAGTTGGTGCTCTTCAAAGCTCAGTCCTAATTTCCCCATTCTTCTCTCTTTATAGTCTTTCTCTAGGCAATCTCTTCTATTCAGTCTGACAAGCTCAAATTGGTTTCTCTAGCCTAGCATCCACTAGAATTCAACCGCTAGAATCCAACTGCCTACTTGACACACCCACTTGGGTGCCTCCTAGGCACCGACAACTAACCTTAAAAATTAAACTCTTGCTCTTTTCCCAGAAATTTACTTCTATTTCGGTTTTCCCACCTCAGTAATTGGCACCTACATTAACCAAGTGGGAAAGCCAGAAGCCTAGGGGTCAGGATTGATACTCTGTCTCACCTCTTACCCTAATCTTTCACCAAACCTACTCCTCTCTTCACTTTCCTGCTGCCTAAGATGACAAGCTCATCTGAGAGAGTAAGCCTCTGGCTTGTTGACAGATGAGAGCAAGGGACTAGAGGGGGACACTGGTTGGGAGAATTTGTACTATTTGATTCTATGAGGACGATAAGTTTTATCGGAGCCTGTAAAAATGCAAGCTCTGTTAGAGGCAGTTCTAGTTTCTCTGAGCCTTAGGTTTCTATTCTCTGTCAATAAACAGATATTCTTTCTAACTGGTAAAGTCATTTGAGATAGCCAGGAAAATAATTCTATGCAACTGTGTTGGACTTTTTACTCAGCAAAAAGTTAAAGTGGTTCAACATTTTCCCTTTGATTTAGCTTATCCTTAGTATACTTAATTTCTTTTTACCCTTACACATTAAGATACCATAAATATCCACTTCCTGGTTCTCCTTCCTTCTCAGTTTTGCAAGCATTTTTCATTTATTTGCACTTATCTTTGAGCATTTAATCTAGTGTACTTGTCTTTCTTCCTCTCATTTTATTTTCTTCAATCGCTATTTAAAAGGGGATTTGATTGACTCCGTCCTATTGAATTGGCATCCTGCAGCTTGGCAGCGCCAGATGCGGGGAGGTGGGAGTGGTGCTAGATCTTCTCTTTCCTTTCTCCCCTCTTGCCCTTCCCCATTCAAGCCCTCTGATGATTTCTGTGTGAAACTTTGATCCAATATATTTTCATGCAGCAAAAGTATAATTAAGTATTTAAACATTTCAAAGTCATGAATTTGAAAAACTCATAACTAGCAAAATTACAGTTTTTTTGTGAATTTAGACAAATTATGTTTTTGGTTTATTTGCAGTATTTTAAGGTAGCAAAATTAACTTTGCTGCACTTAGGAAGTAGCCAGGATATGCTAAGATCTTATTACTTAATTCACTGTATCTATGTGATCAAACCAATTCCTTTTAAGGGCAATAATAGTAATATTATTACATAATATTGTGACTCTCCCTTACACATATTCCCACAACATCACTATATTGCTTGGTATTTATTTTAAGGCAAAATATTCTTGGAAATAATTCTTCTGGAAGGAAAACACTGGTGAAATTGTCATGCTAATACTTATTTACTTTCGTTTTATTTATAAAAATAAATTGTATTATAAACAAAAGTAAATAAATATCTAGAAGATTGATGTTTCACTGCTTGTCACTATGGAGATGGTTACTATTACCATCCCAAAATATTATGTTTAATGAGTTCTTTTTTACATTAACGATCATCTGGCAACTATTTGATTTCAGTATAAGAGAGTCACCCAAAGTGGATGATACCTTTTTTATAAACTTTTATTGTTAGAACTCTTAAAGCATAAAAAGTATTAATAAATTACTGAACACACTTCATCAGAAGCATTGTTGGAAGTACTGGGAGGATCTTCACATGGAAATGTTATACAGAATTTGCCTTTTCAGCTCACAATGCCTTCAAATGTATAAATAAATGGGCACTCTAATCTAACTTTAGCTAAACCATTTAAATAACAAAAAATAAAGGCACACTGCATACCAGGAAATTAACTTTGACAATTCTGAACTTAAGGAAGGAAAAGATAACTCTACCATAATGGGTGTACATTTAGAAAAAAATAATGTTAGTGTAAAAATAGCTTTGAAAATTTGTTTTCAGAATTGCTTCCTTCCTCTGAAATGATGATTATAACATGCACAAGATATTGCATTTATAAATATTGTCTTTGTTTCTTTTTTTCTCTTCAGGGTCCTTGTATTTTGCATTGGCTTTTCATGATAGCATATCTGTATTAAAGTTTGCACATTTTTCTTTACTAAGAATAAAGGGCATTGAGAAGTCATTAGATGGTGATTCAATAGGACAGACAAGGTTAGTCAAATAATTAGAATAATATATAAACTGTGTTCAAAATGATCAGAATATTACATGGGGAATTGGTTTTACATGATGAAAATTATTTTAAAGGCCTTCACTTTTCATAATGTGAAGAAACTTGGTGTAATTATGCTATTTTTGCTTGCTCATATAAAGTGTTCTCTTTTGGAAATGTGTCTGAACAAATACAGACTAAAATAGTAGGTTTCATACTCTGCTTCTAGGAAACAATTCTGTTGGGAGCTCAATCAAGATGTTCTGCCACTAAAATAAAATAATAACAGCTTCTTTTCCAATTCCTTAAGAAAAACAGAAAAGACTTTTTTCTGATTTTTAAATTTTTCTCCTACACCCCTCCCTTTTTTTGTTTCATTGCTTCTTCAATTTGTCTAGTGACATGTGCTGCTGTAAGTTGACAAAATGAATGAGCCAAGAACACATACGCAATGACACAAAACCTTGTATGTGTTAATTCTCAAGTATATGTTATGAATCATTACTTTTTACGTGTAGAGACTTGCATACATATACAAACTGTCATATTTCTGCAGGTGAATTTCTTCCTTATTCCTTCAACTCAATCAAAATATCATTACTTCATGGAAATCTGCAAAGAATGTCATAAATTTTCAGGTGTTTGAACATTTAAGCATGACTGAGAACCACTGAATTAAAATGCTAAATTTATTTACTAGTTTTTATTTTTTGAGTGTAAATTGTAATCCGGAGATTTTCAGCTATATTTCAGAATCAGGATTGATTATGATGATCATACTTTATATTGTTTGGGCTCAAAACTTTCTCTGAAATAGCAAAGAAAATACAAAGAAGATAGAAAGCATGTTAGCCCATGTCTGTGTTGGGAAAGTTATTTTCAAAAAGCTTTATATTAAGCGATACTATTAATGGCTGCACATCTAACCTAACTTGAGACCTTGAAGATGGTCTCTAGTTTGCATTCCATTAAGTTTTTAATAAGATTTCAACAAAAGAAATAATAAAAAGCATTCTATTTCACCTTTGCTTCTCCTTAACAATTCAGAGTATCAATTATAACATAACCTTCATTTGACTTGCAACCATCCCTGTGCTCTCAACAGCATATTGAATTGTATGCTAACACTTAAAGGGCAAAATATATGTCTTGTTTTATTTTTTAACTTTTGTTCCATTTTAAAGTGACCTCTCAAATGTGTAATACTCCTGTCCTTTATCTATTAAATAGTATTTTTAGGCATTTGTCTTCTTATCTTCTGATCATCTCAAGTTGTTGTAAAAGCATTTTTAAAAGCTCAAGAATACATATTCCTCATTCGTATCTTAAAGAGAGGCTATATCTTTCCAAACACAGGTGCTGTCTTTCTTTCTATATTATTGCACTAATCCTATTCTGGGATTGGAAGCGTTGCTTACTCAACTTCCTTTTATTTTACCAGTCACTTTCCAGGAGGACTGATCACAGGACTCTTAGAAGAAATAGGGTGAAGCAGGATGTCAAGGGAAGAAAGAGAAATTTTGATTATTGAAGCTTCCAGAGTTCTCTACTTCTTTAAAGAAGTGTAGAAATTAAGAAAAAAATTTTGAAGAGAAAGAAAAATGAGAGTATATGGTAAAAGCTGAAGGACAAAATAGATTAAACATTTTGGGTGCCCAGAGAACTATCATTTTTCAAAACAGACTCAGCAGTCCTTATCCTTTGTTGATCAGCCAGAAAATATACAATAAATCGTCTTTCACAATAGTGTTTCTCAAAGTCTGGTCTGAAAAAAGGATTAAATGAGGGCGTCCTGGGAATCTGCTCCAAGTCGGCAGGGTCATGGAGAGTGAGTCCTTTCCTGGTGGTGGAGTTAGCCCCAGTGGGAGCAACAGATAAGGCATGGGGACTGCAGGCTGACTACCTAGGGTAGTTTGCCTGGAGGATATAAATATTTTAGGAATATTTTTGTTAATTTAACTTCCTAAGTAGAAAATGAAACTGAATTTGTCAGTTGTTTGTTACCAGCAGGCAGTCAGAACTATTTGAACGTTGGTGAGAAAAGCTTCCATACAGCTCCCAAGTGACACCAAAGAAAGAGCTAAGCCTTAGTATTATACAAATCAAAGTTCATATTACAAACAAAAATCATACAAAATTGATTTATACTCTATTTTCTTTTTGTTGTTGTTGTTAGTTTAAAAGGGGGAGATTTAATTAATGGTATCTTGCTGATGCATCTCATTGATTGTAATTCGGAGCGAATGAATCTGCTAGTTTTTTTCCTCCTAAAATTCAGTATTTAACTTATACATTAAGTAAGTGATTTAAGAAGGATAAAAATAAAAACAAACATACATTATAGATATCTATAATTTGTGGGGTAAATATGGTGTCAAACTGGGAAACAAAGTTTAAGAATCACATGAAGAAAAGCAGGGCAGGAATTGGGATCAAAAAGGCAATTACTCAAGAGGACCTGGGATTTTGTTAATGAACAAAGCTTGGATGACCTAAAGACTGATTTTGTGGTAAACCTGGGCCCCTGATTGAAAGAACCGTAGTATACCAGAAGCTGATTTAAAGGATGACTGTGGCTGAACATGAAATGGAGAGAAAAGATAGAAAGATAAATTTTATTAGTAAGATTCAGTACTCCATGTACCATAACTAAGAGTGATAAGACACAAGTAGAAGTGTGAAGTTTGGAGAACTGCCCCAAGAGCATCATCATATATGGTAACACTGAGCTATTGGAAAAGGATTTCAAACAGAGAAAGAACAATGGCAGATGAAGGTGTGGGAAGCCTGAGAACATTCTGAAAATCTGAGTGAGCTGAAGATGACAGATGTCTTCAAACAGGAAAAAAATAACTAATACAGGAACTAAATCCTTAGCTCATAGCTTATTTCTCTCCTAATTCAGTTGTTACTGTTCCACTGTCTTCTGGAATTTAAATTTGCAGAGGAGAAGTCTGAGGTTATTCTCATTTTGTTGTTTTGCAGGCACATAAACTGGAATTACATGAAATTTACTGGAATAAAAATGGAATTACATTTCACAGAATTTGCTTTCCTACATTGGTTCTGGGCCACAGGAGAATCAGCTGGAAGTAAAGCAGCAGCTATTTTACTGTGAAGGTTCATAAAAGGTACCAGAAGCAGCTGCAGGCCACAGTGATTGTTGCTGATCTGCTGGTACCTCACTTCATTATTGTGGGGCAGCAGTGGAGGCTGCAGCATCTCAAGCTCCCACTAGATTTCCTCCATCGTTTCTCTGAGTCCTGAGCCAGTGGGTAGGCAGCTCCATAATAAAAGGTAACAACTTCTTCTGCAAGTTACCCACATCACTGATGTTGGAGGCTGTGAGTGGCAGAGATGCATTCCAGTTGGTCCTTGCTGTCTTCCCTATCTCATACCCAGCTTCTCTTCCTGACCAGTGCCCTTGCTGACCCATAGCACTATCAGGGCCAACACCAGATACAGTAGCAGCAGACTTCTTACTTCTTCAGCAGCTCCCACAAATGCATAAGGTCTTATTCCTATAAAAAAATTCCTAATTCTGTAACATTCATAGTAACACTGTTTTTTTTTTTTTTTTTTTATTGAACCCTTTTGAGGGAGTAGGTAACTTGTCTCTTTCTACCTGGTTGTTTTCAGGGTTTTTTCTTTTTTCTTCTTCTATTTTTATGATTAAAAACATTTTCCGGGATATGTCTGGAGTGGGCGTGTATTCACTAATTCATTGATTTTGCCTGGGAATTTGTCTTTTTTTTAAAATTAATTAATTAATTTATTTTTGGCTGCGTTGGGTCTTCATTGCTGCGCGTGGGCTTTCTCTAGTTGTGGCGAGCAGGGGCTACTCTTACTCTTTGTTGTGGTACGCAGGCTTCTCATTGTGGCGGCTTCTCTTGTTGAGGAGCACGGGCTCTAGGTATGCAGGCTTCAGTAGTTGCGGCTTGTTGGCTCTAGAGCGCAGGCTCAGTAGTTGTGGTGCACGGGCTTAGTTGCTCTGTGGCATGTGGGATATTCCCATTGCGGTGGCTTCTCTTGTTGTGGAGTGGGAATTTTTCTTTTAATCTGTACTCAGTTGTTTTGGGAATTGTTCATTTACACTCAAGGAAGTAGTTTTTGATTATCTGTTTTATTATTATTATCAATAATAATACTGTTTATCGGATTTACTACTTGCCAGGAGCCAAATGCTTTAGATGCATTATATCCTTGATCTCATTACAATAAAAATGATGTAGATATCTCCCAATGAGCAAATTAAATATTATGTTGGATTTCCCTATGTTATAGAGTATGAAAAATGAGAAGATGTTGGGAATTTTTTTGGTTGGTTTGCTGGCTTGCTTATTCATCTTTAGAACATGTCTTCATTTACCTAAAACTAGTTTGCCAATATGCAAAGTGTGTGGATTGTGATTTATCCTATTCCCTGTCCTTTTTCATGTCTACATACTCCTTTTTCACGTCTACATACTCCTTTTTCGTGTCTACATCTGAGTGGTGGGTTGATGGCCACATCTCCTAGTCCAATGTCCAGTACCTAGGCTTTTATCTAAAAGAGACAGCCTTCCCACCTTTTCTCTAAGACACTTTGAATAGATTCAGACACAAAAATCGACAATCATGGATATGCCCAGCATCCATGACTCTCTCTGTATGCCACAGGCAGGGTCATCCATGACCCTCCTCTGCCTGTGGCATTTTTTTGTGTGGGAACTACACCAACTGCTGGTATACCCACTTCTTGCCTACTTATATTCTAGGAATTGTGGTTTCTGCCTGCACATTGAGAGGGAGAGAGGTGGTCATGGGAAAGAAGAGGGGCATAGCAGCACTTTGGCTTTCTACGAAAGCATCACTGATCTACATGGAGAAGGCCACCCAGTTCTCTGACTGGTTTGTCCTTATGTTTTTCAAAACAGGCTGGATGTAGGGGTGGGTAGTCTTTGTTTCTTCAGGCAAAGAATTGGTAGATGTTGATCTCATTTTAAAATTCCATTTTATTGGTCTTTTAGTTAGTAAAATATCTGCAGCTTTTGATAGTTAAAAAAATAGCTGTCTATCTATCTATCTATCTATCTATCTATCTAACATCCATCTATATTTCCAGTTGTTTTATTAGTGGGGAAAAGTTTCATTAGCTTTGCTAGCTGGACACAATATTAAACTGGGACATCTTACCCCTCACCACCTCTATAATCTCCTTTTTAGTGATGTTTCTGTTATCCTTAGATTACATGAATTTGGGACAGACTATACTTGTTGGAGGAAGGCCTAGAAACTCTCATTGATTAAAGATAATCACACATTTCAAAGTAATTAAGAAGGATGTTAAAGAAAGATTAACAAAATGAGTCTTTCCTCTGAAATTCTGTGAAAGAACACTGCAGAGGGGAAGAATTTGGGATCAAAGCATGACCAGCTTACAGATATACTTTGTGACAGTCAAATATCTCTTATACATGTATTTATTGTAAAAGCAGAATATTCCCATATTTCTTTATTCATGGGATAATTTTGAATATATCTCCCATACATAAAGGTTGTCCGTAGTTGATTTATCATATACACTAAAATGGAATTCTATTTTATGTATACTTCCTGCTCTTCATTTTGCTACAATTTGCATTAAGTCAACACAGACTATAATAAGTGAACACATTATTTCAATTTAAATATAGCATAGGGTTGCAGTCTGTAAAAAAAATCATGAGTGCCCTTCAGTGTTTTGTTATATATTTATTTATTAATAAATATGGTAGGCTCTTGTCTTGTCAAGAGTAAAATCAAAGAGAAGCTGTGAAATGTATCAAATTAAGTGGAATGTTTTCTCAATGTTAGTGTCATACTCCATAGAGCTGTTTCAGGCATGTGGAGAACACTGGCAGTTCTTGAACAGAACTTTAAAACAGTTATCCTACAGTAAAACTTCAAAATTTGAGTTAGAATTTACCTATTGTAAATTGTGTGTAGCAGATTGTAAATTTTGTTTAATATTTTCTAATATTAAAGACACAAGTTTTAAAATATATAATCTCAGAGTATATGGTCGATGTTTTATACGAGTCTTTCCACATTAAGGATAAGGAAGATGGATGCTAGAGTTTTGCTTTTTTAAGCACTTAATTTAGACTCTATCCTCAGATTTCTTTATTAGTTGTCCAGTGGCTTCTGCAAAAAGATTCTAAATCCAATATCTATTTCTTTGTCAGTGACCACTGAGAAGCTTCAGCATGAAAGTAAACATAGATGGGACTCTGAGAAGAATAATGTTGCCGCTTCTTTATGCAGCTGAGTTTTCTAAATTAGGTTCATTGCATGGATAATTTCCTATAACCACAGGGGGCAGAGCTGGCTGGTTGACTGTGAGAAAATTAATGAGCAGCAGAGAAGCCTGAAAAAAGAGGGAAGGAATGAGGTATACTATTGCCTAATGTAAAGGAAATACACTAATGTCCAGATGAAGGGAAGTGATCAGAAGTTTACTCAGTCAGGACTAAATAATTGATCTGGAGAAAATGCAGTGGTAGTCAGTGAGAAATCCAGACTTCCAGCTATGTCGGGCGTTGAGTTGGTGACTAAGAGGGTGCCGATGGTTGTTTTGCTTGAATGATGCCTACTTTTCTAGGACTGGTAATGGTGGTTCAATTTCAATTTAAAGCATTTCTATTGAGCTTTTGAATTATTGAGCAGGGATGATAAGGGATGTGCCTATGATCAAGTGTGAGGTTACTAGTTAAGTTGGTGCTGGGTAAGGTCTTATCTGAGGAAGAAATTCACAGGACACAGGAAGGGCTTTCATTATGATACAGGGTTTTTGTTGGAGAAAGAAAAAAAGACTGCTGGATGGGGAAGACATGGAAAACAGCACAGTTCAAATCTAAGAAGTTGGTGAAAATTACTCAGGCACAGTTATAAAGGGTAGAAATGTTTTTCTGTGTAATGAAAAGCAAAATTTCTGCTTGAGCATATTATCATGGGGTATAGAATTCAGTACTTGCATTTTCCCTGGGAAGAGATCTGAAGTTGTGCCACAGTAATAGAAAAATCTGTCTGGAAGCAGTACACTGATTTTGGCATATATCTTTTTAAACTGGGAGATTCAGAAATGCATAAACAGATTCCTAGTGTTTCCTTCCTATCTAGGAGTGGTACTAGTCTTAAACGAAACAGGATATGGGATGGGTGCCTGCTCGAGGGGGTGTGATACACAGTAGGGAGGAGGAACGTCTGAATGCAGCAAATGGCTGCAGCACAACTGCTTTTGTAGCTTTGTACAAAGAGAAAAATACATACTCGATTGAACTATTTAACTAACACTTATTTCTAAACTACAGAGTTGAATTGTTGCTCGGTTATTCATACATTCTTACATGAAACATGATAAAACTGCAATGCATTTATCGCTAAAATGCTGGTGAGAAGTTGCTAAAGAAATAAATATACATTGCTTATGAACTTCTGCCCCTCTCTCCCAATCCCTTGCGTGGCTCTCACTTTTGCTCAGTTCACAGTATCATAAATCCGAAACAATAAGTACCATTCCTCTCTTGATCACACATTAGCTGATAGGTGTTCTATTGTACGTAAATAGGCCAACATGAGGACACCAGTTACTGTGCTGCCAGCACTTCCTTGGAGTTGCTGGTAAGGGTACAGAGTGTTTTGCTTTGACATAGGAGAGGAGGGAAGGCTGAAGTGTGAAGACAGAGGTGAAAGGAGGCATAGCCCTACTCATAACCGGGCTCAGTATGGGCACTTTGCTGCTGTAATAGATGACTGTGTGTCAATGCATATTAATATTCGATGTGCATCATCATATTATCCTTTATGTGCACTTTCACAATATTGGAAAGCGGTAAGGCTGTTCTAGACAAGGATTTCTATGGCCAAGTGCCGTGGCTTTTACTTGGTGAAATTAGCACACACCCTGTCCTTACAACGTCAAAAGGGATGCTTCTGTTTATACTGAATAAACAGGCAGAGGCTGGGTCCAGCTTTTTTTAAAAACACTGTATTATCTTGAGTGCATAAATAAGATTGACAAAATAGTTCTTCTTAAATGGCACACTGATGCATTTTGTATTCTGATCCTTGGAAACAAAGACTTAGCTTCTGTCATTATAAAAGACCCTTGAAACAGATCTGGAAGTGAAAGCTTATGCATTGTGGGATAGACCAATGAAGAAAACTGAAGAAAATGCTTAGATCTACAAAGGCTTCTGCCCATTTTTATTTTCTTTTTCTGAAAATTGAATACAAGCTCTGGGAAGCATTATTTGCTCACACAATGCCTGACCACATGTGCGAACCATTAAAAGGGCGTAGCTCCCCTGCCATTTTGATGCGGCCCAAAATAAAAATGTAAATGCTAATGGAACAGTTTCTCCAGATATGCTCCAGCTGTCTTTTGTATCATTAATTCTCTTCTCAAATACAATAATTCACCCATGACAATAACCTAAATAAGATTTTTTAGAGGTCAGAAAGAACCTATGCTTGAAGAGAGGACAGTTCACAACAAAGGGGTAAAAAGAGAAATTGGAATATGTGGTTTGTGGAAAGATAAAAATCTGAAATCATAAAGGCAGTCAGTCATAAGATCTGGCAACACCTGAGGAAAATATGAAGGTCAGGTTCTCATACTGATTGTTTTTAACAAAGACCACTCATCAGAATATTAATCAAACTTCCATTGCATCATTTATTCATTCATCCATTCACTCATTCCATAAGCATGTTTTCAGGGCTTGCTAAGTGTTGCATATTATATAAGACAAAGGAGTGCCAGGATATATATCAGAGAGGGACCTTGTCCTTAAGGAGGTTACCATCAGGTACAGTACCTAAGATAATACGCACGAAAGTAACTATAGCGTACAAGGAAGAAAGGAACAAATCAAGAGAGAAAAATGATATTGGATGATGTAGGAAGCATCTAACATGGCCCTTAATGACCCCTGCCTCCTGGTATTCATGCCCTTGTGTAATTCCCTCCACCTGAGTATGGGCTGGACCCAGCAACTCTCCTCTAATACAGCAAAAGTGGTGGGCAGGGCTGACTTCATGGGCATGTGGACTGCCCACACAGGGACCTGCATTTGGTTTAATGTTCTGCTGTCATCAACTTGAAATTTTATCTTCGAATTTCATAAGCAGAGTCCAGTGACGCAGTGGAGCGTGCACATGAACAGAAGAGGTAGATTCAATATGTGTGTCTGCCTCCCTTCTCGGCCACCCCATTCCTATATAGGTGTTCTCAATATACATAGGCACAGGAGTCTGTGATTCATAGGAGCTCATGAGACTCAAAGCAAGTATGCAGTAAATGGCCTGCTTCTACAACTGAGTAAGGGGAGGTCCTGACAGCCCGACAAGATGTCCTTTCCTTTCAACCCAGAACTTTTTTTAGCAGATACGAAGAAGGCAATGAATGACCAAGGAACTCTACCATATTTTTTTTTCATGTTACTCTTCTGGGTTAGCCAGCCACTCGTGCTAAAAATTATGACTTGATAAGAAAGAGAAAAGACAACCCATAGTGCCTGTTCTTTTCAGTCCTTTCTTACTCATCAGTACACTGAAGGTAGAGAGGGTTGGTACAATGTGTAAATATCAAGCAATGAATTAAAAACATTTGAGTTAGTTTTATGCAATAGTTTCTACTGTTCTTGAAGGAACAAAATGTATGTGCCTGTATGAGCCACAAAGTATGATCCTGTAGAGATTCTGTATACAAATTTAATGTTCTTACACTTGCATTTAATCCTGGCTTTGTACAATATAAAAATTAACAGTAAAAGTCATGCTAATAATTAAAAAATTTAACCTTTCTCTATTCAGAATGGCAGAGCAAATAAAAATCACCATGACAACTGAAGAAAGAGACTAACAAAAGAAAGGAAAAAAGCTTTTGATAGAACTTTTTTCCTGCTTTTTGAACTATGGGCTTTACATTTTCCTTTTGCCTTGGGTCCCACAAACAGCAAGCCCTGGCTTCAATCTTTCTTTCTCTCGTTCTTTCTCTCTGTCTCTCTCTCTTTCCCCTTCTATGTGAAATCTTTCTCTGGGGGTTGAGGTAGAGAGCAAGCTACCATTTTGTGAGGAGACTTAGCCAAGAGCGCAGAAGGACCCGTGTGTTGTCAGCAGCCATGGGAGTGAGCGTGGACCTCATCTTCCCCCAGTTGAGCCTTGAGACGACTGCAACCCCAGCTGACATCCTGACTGCAGGCTTGGGAGGGACCCTGAGTCAGAAGCACATGGCTAAGCCACACTCAGATTCCCGACCAACACAAGCTATGAGGTAAATATTGTTGTTTCAAGCTGATGAATTTTGAGGTAATTTCTTTTGCAGCAATAGAAAATGAATGCACTGGAATTCAGTGGAATAAGAGCTTACTTCTAAGGACTGAGGAAGATCATTTGACATGTCTTTTTTTTGTTTTGTTTTGTTTTAGTTTTTGTTTTTTTTTGCGGTACGCGGGCCTCTCACTGCTGTGGCCTCTCCCGCTGCGGAGCACAGGCTCCAGATGTGCAGACCCAGCGGCCACGGCCCACGGGCCCAGCCGCTCCGTGGCATGTGGGATTCTCCTGGACCAGCGCATGAACCCATGTCCCCTGCATCGGCAGGCGGACTCTCAACCACTGCACCACCAGGGAAGCCCTGACATGTCTTTTGTGATAAGCATTTAGTGATGGAGGACACAGCTTTGAGGTAGAGGAGGCTGTGTAATTTGGGCTAGGGCAACACTTCTCAAGCCTGTGGTTCTCAAGAGCCCTTTGTAATGTTAAAAAATATTGAGAACCTCAAAGAGCTCTTATTTATGAAAATTATATCTATTGATATTTATCGTACTGGAAAGTAAAACAGGCATTAAAATTTTTGTATTTATTTCATTTAAAAGCAATAATATATGCATTGCATATTGACATTAACATATTTTTGTAAAAATAAGTATATTTTCTAAAAATATAATGAGAAGAATGGCAATGTGTACATTTTTGAAAATCCCTTCACTGTTTGGCTTAATAGAAGAATGCTAGATTCTAATGCCTGCTTCTGCATTGAAACTGTTGGATAACACATATCAAGTAGCCTCTGGAAAACTCCACTGTGCATTTGCGTGAGAATGAGAATGAAAAAGGCAAATAATATCCTAGTCCCTGGACCACACATTGAGAACAACTGATCTCAGGCATGGAGACGGGAGAGTTCAGAGCACACATTGGCTAGAGTATGCTATAGAAAGAAAATCTCGGGAAGGTAGATCTCAGAAGGCTTGAATATCATACTCAATAGCTTATGCAATAAAGGGTTTGGCAGAAATTATTTGATGTCAATCCAAAAGCCGTTCTTGCTCTCCTTCCTTGCTAAAGAATCCTTGATTCTATTCAGATATTGGAAGTGTGAGTATTGAGGGGATGCATGTTAATTGGGCTTCCTTTTTCCCATGATTGCTATAAGTGCAAACATGTGACACAGCCATGGCAATAAAAAAAGTCTGCTGTTGCATGTGTTCATGGCAATGTGTAAGTTTTCGTTGAGACAGAGCTTGCTCCTTTCTGACCTTGGACACTGTGCTGAAAGAATAGGATGTTGTAACCACCGTTTCAATGATGAGGAGGCCCAGGAAATCTGAGTGAGCTGACCCAGAGCGTGGGTACTGCGGAGCCACTGAGTTGTTGAAGATTTTGGAACTGTGAACTGACAAGCCCGTTGACATATGTGGAGATTGAACTGACTGCCATCGACTTGGCTTTGAGGCACCAGCTAGGTGGTTATTAAAATAGTCCAGGTAAAGGTAATATGGGTCTGAAATACACTGGTTATCAACAGAAACAGAAAAGAATAGAATAGACATGAAAGAATAGTAGAGGTAAATTTTGTAGGACTTGGCTGCTGAATAGATGGATATTGGTGTGTGTGGACGGGGGATGGAAAGGAAGCGTCAGCCATGACACAGTTAATTGCCTGCCTGGGTAATTAGAAGAACAGTGGTGCCAGAAACACTGCACATGTAATAGGTTTGGGAGGGAAGGTGATGGATTAAATTTGGACCTATGGAGTGAAGGAGATAACCTAAAATACATGGTGCATGGTTGGTACTCAATAAATGTCTGTTGTGATATAGGACAAAATTAATCTGATATCCTTAGGGTTTGCTTCCTTCACACTTTCACTAAAATGTTGCCTTCTTATGGAAGCCTTTTTTGATCACTCTATCTAAAATTATAATATTCATGCTTCACTTCTTAACATTCATCCAAAATGTCTTAATAAGTCCTATGTCATTTGTATGCTCTTTTTTTTCTTACCTGAGTACTTATCTAATGAACTATATATATGTTTACTTACTTATCATGTTTTCCTAATAGAAAGTAAGCTCAATAATGGAACTTTTTATCTGTTTTGTTCACTGCTGTAACTCCAGCACCCAGACCAACACCTGACACTTAGTTGATAATAAATACGTATTAAAGGAGTGAATAAATACTCAGAGCATGAGAGTCAGGCCTGCAAAAATATTTGTCCATCATATGCCTAAAGGTAGCAATTGAAGCCTCAGGACTAGATGAATGTATGGTAATTGAACACTGAACTCACAAAGATAACACCAGATATTTATTGAGTAACAGGATCGTCTTAAACATTTTATTATATACAGCTGAGCAGTTAACCCTTATAAAAATTTTATGGGTAGACAGTTATCTCTCCCACTTTATAGGTAGAGAAGCTGAGGTTCAGAGAGGTCAGTAACTCAACTAAGGTTAAAAAATTAGTGAAGGAGCTAGTCCTTTAAGTAAAAGACCAAGATAAGCTCTTATGCAGAACTTTTAACAAATTTTATCTAATGGATGGAATTTTAAATTATGTTCAGTCATGGTGTGTAGTTTTCAAGGAAAATGATCCAGAGTTGTTCTTGCTTTCTGGCTTTGTATAAAGCAGAAGTCACTCCTTTCTTAAACTTTCAAGAAAAATAATCCCTGACTTTAAAATCAGAAGCTCATTCAGATAACTATACATCCTTGTAAACATCTCTTCTAGTGTCTGAATAAAGCAAGAGTAAAAATTGATCAAATGAAAAAAAATTAAAGTTAAAAACAAAATCAATTTGCCTATTGAAAAGGCAAAGCATTTTTAGCCCCATTGGTTTTCTGGCTGGAACTATAGCGAAGTGATATTGGGGGACCTTATAAAATGCATAACACTAGCTGTGTAGGAGAGATTGTACTTTTCTTAAAGTCAATGTGTTGGCTGTAAGTTAAAGTTACGTGACGTTGAAGGCGAGTCAGCACATCTTTTTCCTTAATGCTTCAGAGATGTTCTTCACAAGAAAATGACCACACACTTATTTCATTTAAAACAGACTCAGCCTAAGGATGGTTTTCCTCCTTCTATGAAAAAGCAGGCTATCAGTGAAGATAAGGACTCTTGGCTTTGCAATACAGTTTTATGTTTCGTTCATGGGCATGAGATGGAAAAACAAGATGAAATGATTCTTTTATTGGTATTCAATTAAAAAATACCATGACTATGCCATTAGTTTGTATAAATCCTAGAAATGTGTTTCAAACGAGAGTGTATTATGTTGAGGAAAAGACAGAAGTATATAACCTTGGGCAGATCGTTTAACTTCTCTCTACTTTTACATTTACAAGCAGTAATACAAAGAGACAGGATTATATGATCTCCAAGGTCCCGTCCAGATGAATTTAACACACTATGATTATTTGAGAGGCAATTTAGTGTAGTAGTAAGCAGCCTGGGCTCTGGAACCAGCCTGCCTATGTTTAGATCCTGCTTCACTTCACTTTCTAGTCATATGACATGATGTGGGTACGCTGTAACCCTTTAAACCTCAGGCTCCTTTTTGTCAAGATGAGGATAGCAACCCTTGTACGATCTTTTTGAGCATTAAACATAATCATCATTGTAAACTATTTAGCATTGGATTCAGTAAGGAATCAATAAACAGTATTGTGAACAACTGCTATTTATAACTTAAACTTTTTTTTACCCTCTAACAACAACAAAAATTTTTCTTTTTAATTTATTTATTTTAATTTATTTATTTTTGACTGCGTTGGGTCTTTGTTGCTGTGCACAGGCTTTCTCTAGTTGTGGAGAGTGGGGGCCACTCTTCGTTGTGATGCGTGGGCTTCTCATTGCGGTGGCTTCTCTTGTTACGGAGCACAGGCACTAGGGTGCGTGAGCTTCAGTAGTTGTGGCGCACAGGCTTAGTTGCTCTGCAGCATGTGGGATCTTCCCAGACTAGGGCTGGAACTCATGGCCCCTGCACAGTGGGCAGATTCTTAACCACTGAGCCACCAGGGAAGCTCCAACAAAAACTTTCTTAAGAATACAGGATGGTATGATTTTTCTTGGTCAAACTCTAACATATTTACACTGTTTAAAAAATCTATTTAGGGTTTCCCTGGTGGCGCAGTGGTTGAGAGTCCGCCTGCTGATGCAGGGGACGCGGGTTCGTGCCCCGTCCGGGAAGATCCCACATGCTGCAGAGCAGCTGGGTCCGTGAGCCATGGCCGCTGAGCCTGCGCATCCGGAGCCTGTGCTCCGCAACGGGAGAAGCCACAACAGTGAGAGACCTGCGTACCGCAAAAAAAATAAAAATCTATTTAACTATTACACTAATATTGGAAGTATAAAAAAAAAGGCAAAACATTAATTTCATTTATACAGTCCCGAACAATTGGCTTGATTGCTTTCACTTCCTCCACCATCCCCACCTCAGGAGAATAGTTGTTAAGATTCGAGGCTTATTTATTTTTATTTTATTTTATTTTTTTATTTTATTTTATTTTTTTATACAGCAGGTTCTTATTAGTCATCAGTTTTATACACATTGGTGTATACATATCAATCCCAATCGCCCAATTCAGCACACCACCATCCCCACCCACCCGCGGCTTTCCCCCCTTGGTGTCCATACGTTTGTTCTCTACATCTGTGTTTCAACTTCTGCCCTGCAAACTGGCTCATCTGTACCATTTTTCTATGTTACACATAAGTGCATTAATATATGATATTTGTTTTTCTCTTTCTGACTTACATCACTCTGTATGACAGTCTCTAGATCCATCCACATCTCAACAAATGACCCAATTTCGTTCCTTCTTATGGCTGAGTAATATTCCATTGTATATATGTACCACAACTTCTTTATCCATTCGTCTGTCCATGGGCATTTAGGTTGCTTCCATGACCTGGCTATTGTAAATAGTGCTTCAATGAACATTGGGGTGCATGTGTCTTTTTGAATTATGGTTTTCTCAGGGTATATGTCCAGTAGTGGGATTGGTTGATCATATGGTAATTCTATTTTTAGTTTTTTAAGGAACCTCCATACTGTTCTCCATAGTGGCTGTATCAATTTACATTCCCACCAACAGTGTATGAGGGTTGCCTTTTCTCCACACCCTCTCCAGCATTTGTTGTTTGTAGATTTTCTGATGATGTCCATTCTAGCTGGTGTGAGATGATACATCATTGTAGTTTTCATTTGCATTTCTCTAATAATTAGTGATGTTGACCAGCTTTTCATGTGCTTCTTGGCCGTCTGTATGTCTTATTTGGAGAAATGTCTATTTAGGTCTTCTGCCCATTTTTGGATTGGGTTGTTTGTTTTTTTGGCATTGAGCTGCATGAGCTGCTAGTAAATTTTGGACATTAATCCTTTGTTAGTAGCTTCATTTGCAAATATTTTCTCCCATTCTGAGGGTTGTCTTTTTGTCTTGTTTATGGTTTCCTTTGCTGTGCAAAAGCTTTTAAGTTTCCTTAGGTCCCATTTGTTTATTTTTGTTTTTATTTCCATTACTCTAGGAGGTGGATCAAAAAAGATCTTGCTGTGATTTATGTCCAAGTGTGTTCTTCCTATGATTTCCTCTAAGAGTTTTTTAGTGTCTGGTCTTACATTTAGGTCTCTAACCCATTTTGAGTTTATTTTTGTGTATGGTGTTAGGGCATGTTCTAATTTCATTCTTTTACATGTAGCTGTCCAGTTTTCCCAGCACCACTTATTGAAGAGACTGTCTTTTCTCCATTGTATATCCTTGCTTCCTTTGTCATAGATTATAGGTGCGTGGGTTTATCTCTAGGCTTTCTATCTTGTTCCATTGATCTATGTTTCTGTTTTTGTGCCACCATATTGTCTTGATTACTGTAGCTTTGTAGTATAGTCAGAAGTCAGGGAGCCTGATTCCTCCAGCTCCATTTTTCTTTCTCAAGATTGCTTTGGCTATTCGGGGTCTTTTGTGTCTCCATACACATTTTAAGATTTTTTGTTCTAGTTCCATAAAAAATGCCATTGGTAATTTGACAGGGATTGCATTGAATCTGTAGATTGCTTTGGATAGTATAATCATTTTCACAATATTGATTCTTCCAATCCAAGAACATGGTATACCTCTCCATCTGTTGGTATCATCTTTAATTTCTTTCATCAGTGTCATATAGTTTTCTGCATGCAGGTCTTTTGTCTCCCTAGGTAGGTTTATTCCTAGGTATTTTATTCTTTTTGTTGCAGTGGTAAATGGGAATATTTTCTTAATTTCTCTTTCATATTTTACATCATTAGTGTATAGGAATGCAAGAGATTTCTGTGCGTTAATTTTGTATTCTGCAACTTTACCAAATTCATTGATTAGCTCTAGTAGTTTCCTGGTGGCATCTTTAGGATTCTCTAATTATAGTATCATGTCATCTGCAAACAGTGACAGTTTTAGTTCTTCTTTTCTGATTTGTATTCCTTTTATTTCTTTTTCTTCTCTGATTGCTGTGGCTAGGACTTCCAAAACTATGTTGAATAATAGTGGTGAGAGTGGATATCCTTGTCTTGTTCCTGATCTTAGTGGAAATGCTTTCAGTTTTTCACCATTGAGAATGATGTTTGCTGTGGGTTTGTCATATATGGCATTTATTTTGTTGAAGTAGGTTCCCTCTATGCCCACTTTCTGCAGAGTTTTTATCATAAATGGGTGTTGAATTTTGTCAGAAGCTTTTTCTGCATCTATTGAGATGCTCATATGGTTTTTCTTCTTCAGTTTGTTAATATGGTGTATCACATTGATTGATTTGCGTATATTGAAGAATCTTCGCATCTCTGGGATAAATCCCACTTGGTCATGGTGTATGATCCTTTTAATATGTTGTTTCATTCTGTTTGCTGGTATTTTGTTGAGGACTTTTGCATCTATATTCATCAGTGATATTGGTCTGTAATTTTCTTTTTTTGTAGTATCTTTGTCTGGTTTTGGTATCAGGGTGATGGTGGCCTCATAGAATGAGTTTGGGAGTGTTCCTTCCTCTGCAATTTTTTGGAATAGTTTGAGAAGGATGGGTGTTAGCTCTTCTCTAAATGTGTGATAGAATTTACCTGTGAAGCCATCTGGTCCCGGACTTTTGTTTGCTGGAAGACTTTAATTACAGTTTCAATTTCATTACTTGTGATTGGTCTGTTCATATTTTCTATTTCTTCCTGGTTCAGTCTTGGAAGGTTATACCTTTCTAAGAATTTGTCCACTTCTTCCAGGTTGTCCATTTTTATTGGCATAGAGTTGCTTGTAGTAGTCTCTTAGGATGCTGTGTATTTTTGCGGTGTCTGCTTTAACTTCTCATTTTTCATTTCTAATTTTATTGATTTGAGTCCTCTCCCTCTTTTTCTTGATGAGTCTGGCTAATGGTTTATCAATTTTGTTTATCTTCTCAAAGAACCAGCTTTTAGTTTTATTGATCTTTGCTATTGTTTTCTTTGTTTCTATTTCATTTATTTCTGCTCTGATCTTTATGATTTCTTTCCTTCTGCTAACTTTGGGTTTTGTTTGTTCTTCTTTCTCTAGTTCCTTTAGGTGTAAGGTTAGATTGTTTATTTGAGAGTTTTCTTGTTTCTTGAGGTAGGCTTGTATAGCTATAAACTTCCCTCTTACAACTGCTTTTGCTGCATCCCATAGGTTTTGGATTGTCGTGTTTTCATTGTCATTTGTCTCTAGGTATTTTTTGATTTCCTCTTTGATTTCTTCAGTGATCCCTTGCTTATTTGATAACATATTTTTTAGCCTCCATGTGTTTGTGTTTTTTACGTTTTTTTCCCTGTAATTCATTTCTAATCTCATAGCGTTGTGGTCAGAAAAGATGCTTGATATGATTTCTATTTTTTTAAATTTACTCAGTCTTGATTTGTGACCCAAGATGTGATCTATCCTGGAGAATGTTCCGTGTACACTTGAGAAGAAAGTGTAACTTGCTGTTTTGGGATGGAATGTCCTATAAATATCAATTAAATATATCTGGTCTATTGTGTCATTTAAAGCTTCTGTTTCCTTATTTATTTTCATTTTGGGTGATCTGTCTATTGGTGTAAGTGGGGTGGTAAAGTCCTCCACTATTACTGTGTTACTGTCAATTTTCTCTTTTATATCTGTTAGCAGTTGCCTTATGTATTGAGGTGCTCCTGTGTTGGGTGCATATATATTTATAATTGTTATATCTTCTTGGATTGATCCCTTGATCATTATGTAGTGTCGTTCCTTGTCTCTTGTAACATCCTTTATTTTAAAGTGAATTTTATCTGATGTGAGTATTGTTACTCCACCTTTGTTTTGATTTCCTTTTGCATGGAATATCTTTTTCCATCCCCTTAATTTCAGTCTGTATGTGTCCCTAGGTCTGAAGTGGGTCTCTTGTAGACAGCATATATGGGTCTTGTTTTTGTATCCATTCAGCAAGTCTGTGTCTTTTGGTTTTAGTATTTAATCCATTCATGTTTAAGGTAATTATCAATATGTATGTTCCTATGACCATTTTTTTAATTGTTTTGGGTTCGTTTTTGTAGGTCCTTTTCTTCTCTTGTGTTTCCCACTTAGAGAAGTTCCTTTAGCATTTTTTATAGAGCTGGTTTGGTGGTGCTGAATACTCTTAGCTTTTGCTTGCCTTTAAAGCTTTTGATTTCTCCATCGAATCTGAATGAGATCCTTGCCGGGTAGAGTAATCTTGGTTGTAGGATCTTCCCTTCCATCATTTTAAGTATATCATGCCACTCTCTTCTGCCTTGTAGAGTTTCTGCTGAGAAATCAGCTGTTAACCTTATGGGAGTTCTCTTGTATGTTATTTGTCGTTTTTCCCTTGCTGCTTTCAATAATTTTTCTTTGTCTTTAGTTTTTGCCAATTTGATTACTATGTATCTTGGTGTGTTTCTCCTTGGGTTTATCCTGTATGGGAGTCACTGCACTTCCTAGACTTGGGTGGCTATTTCCTTTCCCATGTTAGGGAAATTTTTGACTATAATCTCTTCAAATATTTTCTCTGGTCTTTTCTCTCTCTCTTCTCCTTCTTGGACCCCTATAATGTGAATGTTGTTGTGTTTAATGTTGTCCCAGAGGTCTCTTAGGCTGTCTTTATTTCTTTTCATTCTTTTTTCTTTATTCTGTTCCACAGCAGTGAATTCCACCATTCTGTCTTCCAGGTCACTTATCCGTTCTTCTGCTTCAGTTATTCTGCTATTGATTCCTTCTAGTGTAGTTTTCATTTCAGTTATGGTTCATCTCTCTTTGTTTGTTCTTTAATTCTTCTAGGTCTTTGTTGAACATTTCTTGCATCTTCTCAATCTTAGCCTCCCTTCTTTTTCCGAGGTCCTGGATCATCTTCACCATCATTATTCTGAATTCTTTTTCTGGAAGGTTGCCTATCTCCACTTCATTTAGTTGTTTTTCTGGGGTTTTATCTTGTTCCTTCATCTGGTACATAGCCCTCTGCCTTTTCATCTTGTCTATCTTTCTGTGAATGTGGGTTTTGTTCCAGAGGCTGCAGGATTGTATTTCTTCTTGCTTCTGCTGTCTGCCCTCTGGTGGATGAGACTATCTTAGAGGCTTGTGTAAGTTTCCTGATGGGAGGGACTGGTGGTGGGTAGAGCTGACTGTTGCTCTTGTGGGGTAGAGCTCAATAAAACTTTAATTCTCTTGACTGCTGATGGGTGGGGCTGGGTTCCCTCCCTGTTGGTTGTTTGTCATCAGGCAACCCAATTCTGCAGCCTACCTGGGCTGTTTGGTGGGGCTAATGACAGACTCTGGTAGGGCTCACACCAAGGAGTGCTTCCCAGAACTTCTGCTTCCAGTGTCCTTGTCCCCATGGTGAGCCATAGCCACTCCCTGCCTCTGCAGGAGACCCTCCAACACTAGCAGGTAGGTCTGGTTCAGTCTCCTATGGAGTCACTGCTCCTTCCCTCTGGGTCCTGATGCGCACACTACTTTGTGTGTGCCCTCCAAGCATGAAGTCTCTGTTTCCCCCAGTCCTGTCAAAGTCCTGCAATCAAATCCCACTAGGCTTCAAAGTTTGATTCTCTAGGAATTCCTCCTCCCGTCGCCGGACCCCCAGGTTGGGAAGTTGAGGCTTATTTAAACAGATGCTTTGGAGACGTAAGAAGAATTTCTGAGATAAGCTAGGACACATCTTACAGGTCACCAACAATGAGAGAACGAGTGACATTCCTCCAAATCACAGTATCAGCAATAAATTATAATATAGGCAAGAGAAACACTTTTGAGATACAAGTTTTTAAATAAGAAATTCAAAGAAAACTGAGGTTAATGACAATAGTTATTATGTATCTTCCACACACCCTCATATAATAGATGTTCAAATTCTCCTTATATGGACGAGAACGTGGAGACTCAGATAGGTTAAGGAACTTGCTGAGGGCCACACAGGAGTAAATGGCAGCACCAAAATTTAAGGCAGTCTGACTTCAGCATCTGCTCTGAGCTCTTAATTAGATGGCTTTTAAGCACAAGAGACCCTCGTTCAGGTTTGTTTTACACAGTCTATGCTGTTTCAAGACATGAAGCTGCCTCATTATATAAATCTGTCCATATACTTGTCCATCCATCCATCCATCTATCAAAGCATGTCTTTGTCTATTAAAATATGATCAGCAGGATTTGAATTCTTTGTTCAAGGCTGATGAATAAAGTGAGAATGGTGTGTTAGACTCTGACTGATACAGTGTGATCAACACACATGTGATTTAGGTACAATTCAATGGCAAATTGAGCATCTGCCCTGGTGGGCCTTTTTGTTAGGCAGTGAGAATTCTCTTCTTGTGAAAGGAATTTGCTAACAGAATGAGTTTTACTAGTTTGTTCCGCTTTCCTCTTTTAAAAAGAAGAAAAAAGTTTTCTTTTTTAAAAACATGATTTTGAGATTTAAAAATAAGAACTGATAAATGTTTCTTATTTAAAGTCTACAATGAATCTTAGAATTCCATCTAAAATATGAAAAACACTATCTCAAATACAGTTTTAAGTATAATTCCTCAAATCTAAAATTAGGTCACTACAAGTAGTCAGAGATTGAGCTAAAAAAGACATTCATTTCCTTGCCCTTTCACCCTCCTCCTCATCCCTCCATGGGAAAAAAAAAATTCACTAGTATGTTGCACATTGCACATCTCTTTTCCTTTTACTAGTCCCTATATTTGTAGGCATCATATGGAAAATCAACTCCTGCTTTATTCTTGTAAGCTTGGTTTTATCTTCCTAAATATATCCTTCTTGTCAGAAGCCAATCAAGCATTTTGTTCTCCCTGTTTATAAATTGTTCTACTTTATACTTTTGGTTCTGATTATCTCTGTTTCTTTTCTCGCCTTTGTCGTAGGCACTGTGGAACTGGAGATCTGGAAGCCCCACTAGCTGTCCTCTCAACTTTTTGATCCTCAGGTAAGTCAACCTAACTCATGTTAGCTGTGAAGAGGAGGCAAGGAGAGTGACACAGCCAGCACTCAGAGAGCTGACCAGAGGCCCTGAAGGAGATGGCTTATCCTACTTTTCACTGGGTGAAGCATGGATGAGTGGGTGAACTCACCTGCAGCTGCATTGCCAGGGCCACGCTGTTGCAAGGCCTTTGAGGATGAGCAGGTTAGAAGCTTGGTCAATGTCTTAGTCATGGGTTTAGTCAATGGGCTGCTCTAACAAAAATAGCATAAACTGGGTGGCTTATAACAACAGAAATTTATTTCTCACAGCTCTGGAGGCTGGGAAGTCCCACATCGTGGCCGCAGCAGATTTGGTATCTGGTGAGAGCCACTTTCTCATGGACGGCCGTCTTTTTGCTATAATGTCACATAGCAGAAGGGGTGCACTAGCTCTCTATGGTCTCTGATTAAGACACTAATCCCATTCTTGAGGGCTTCACCCTTATGATATAATCATTTCCAAAGACCTCTTAACACCATCATCACCTTGGGGTTTAAACATATGAATTTTGCAGGGGGATGCAAACATTCAGACTATAGCAGTCAGTTATCATTTGCCAACCTGTGTCTCTGCCTTGTTTAACAACTCAGTTTCTCCACTACTTGTGATCAAGAGTCTTTCTCACTCCAAATCTATCTTTTCTCACTGATGTTGGATTCATCAGTTATGGTACGATGTTATGCTGCAGCAACAAACAACCTTTACATCTCAGTGGCTTAAAACAACAGAGATCTATTTCTTATTCATGCTACCTGTCACCCAAGGACCCAGGATGACAAAGCAGGCGCCTACTTGAACAGTGCCAGTTACTGTGCCAGAAAGAGGAAAGAACACTGCAGAGTCGTGTATTGGCAATCAAATATTCAGCCCCAGGTCAGGGTCTTGAACTAGTTACATGAGCTTCCCCAACTTCAAGGGAGCCAAAAGTACAATCTGTAATGTAGACCTATTTCCCTTACTCTGGAGGTGGGAAATCAGAAATGTTCAGTGAGCAGCAGGGCAGTAATTTTATCTTTTAATTAAACAAATAGAGGATAGCAGTTCTTCAGGGGTTTTTTTTCCCCCTTTGGTCTCTTTCTAATTTATTGTCTCTTAATTAAAATATCCTAATATCTTTCTATTTTCCATTACTTAGTTTGCCCTTTCTTTCCAGTCTCATGTTATTTTCAGTAAATATTTTGTGTCCTTTTGCCCAGCAATCTAACTTTTTGCTGCCCAGTGTCTATTCTCATTCCTCAGCCCCAAATCCATTTTCTTTATTAGATTCCTCTGAACTCCTGCAGCTCTTTTTGTCTGTACCACACAACTTAACCTTTAATTATTTGCCTACTGGGCATTGCAATTGGTTCTGCCTTTTGTCAGCTGAAGCAGAACATAACTTTCTCTCACCACCTCCCTCCCCTACTCCAAATTGCCTCTACCTCCCAACCCCTATTTCCAAAGTTGTTCCATTATTCTTCCCAGCACTCAGCCTCAAAATCTTCATTTCTCTCTGACTCTTTTTCTAATGTCTTCCTTCTCATAATTGTGCAGTTGCGAAATGCTTCCCCATGCACGCATTGTGTTCGTGTGGATCAAATGACATAGTGAAAGTGAGAAGCATGTTGCAGGCTCTACGTCAAGGGGATAGTGCTCTCTCTTCCTTTAACTACTTTTCATTCCCTCCTTCATTTATTTATTCATCATTCATTTATGCATGCACTTATACTGGACCTAAGTGCTTCCTTGGAACTGTGCTTGTTACCGAGGGAGCCACAAATTAAATATAAGTCTCTGCTCTCCAGGAGGCTACTTTCTGGTTGAAGAAATCTCGTATCCATATTTCTGGGGTAACTAGGTACTGATAGGATTGAAACGAGGGAAAATGCTCTGAGATCTGGAGAAGGGGGCAATGATGATGTTCTGGAAGGGTCTAGTAAGCCTCCAGCAGATGGCAGATGACTAAATCAATTACTCGCAGATGAAAACATCTGGAGGCCTCTCAGCATACTTAGAATAAAAACAGCTCACTCCATTAAAGGTTACTAGAATCTTCATGATCAAGGACCTTTTCAATTTCATCTAAGGCTTTCTTATTTTTGGGGCTCTAGCCACACTAATCTTCTGCCAGTTCCTTCAGCACACCAAGCTTGTCAGCATTATTGTGTCTTTGGACCAGAGGTTCTCTGCTCAGAATTCCTTTTCTACAGATCTTTGTATGGCTGGTCCTTGCTTGCTGTTTGACTCCAATGGCAATCCTCAGAGAGGCATTTCCTAAATACCCGATCTTAAATAGCATCCCCCTTTCCCAGGACGTTGTTGTTCAGAACTCTTGTATTTTTTTTAAAAAAAAACTTATCTGGAAGCGTCTTACTTGCTCACTTGTTTATTTCTATATCACCTATCTCCCCCTCCTCTTCTCAGGATGTCTATGTCACCATCTTGAACGAGAACCTCCCCAGGATGTAAACTCTTTGCAGGTGTGGACCTGGTCTGTGTTATACACTGTATCGCCAAGTCTGAGGCAGAGCGTGACACATCACATGTACTAACTAAATATACACTGCTACTGTACAGCTTCCTTGGCTCCAATCTTTCTCTCTTTTAGCAACAATTACCAAACTTCATTACTGGGTTCTTTCTCCTTAATGCTCCTTTGACTGTGTAACGTGTTCTGGCCAGAAGGACCTATGTAGAAGGGAGGAATGCCACTTCCAAGACTGGCCAATAAAAACTCCCATGTATGATCATTCCTTCTCTTTTGTTTTCTATTAAGTAAATGAATAGGACCTTAATGATTTAGGGAATGTCAGGCCCATGATATGGAAAGAGATATGGTTCCTAACAAACCATGTGTAAGATTACCTGATTAGGAACACTTGCCTTGAACTGTGATGAGAACAAGAAATAAATGTGTGTGTGTGTGTGTGTGTGTGTGCGCGCGCGCATGTGTTATACCTCTGAAAATTTAGCATTTATCTGTTTTAACATTTAGTGTTACTTATCCTAATGTACTTGACAACTAAGTCTTCAATCATTTGGTTACAGGTACCTTTCTAGCTCTTCAGGTACTACACACATTCTCAGTCATAAGCTATTCCTTTCTTTAACTACCTTAATTCTACCTTAATATCTTCCCTCTAGTGTTAAACAAAGAAAGTGCATGGACCTTGGAATTACCTTAGAAAAATCTGAGGTTGAATTCAAGAATTGCCCCTACCTAGCAACATACACTTGTCATGTTATTAACCTCCCCAAAACCAGTTCCATCCTGTGTATAAATGGAGGAAAATAATACCTAGCTCACCACACTGTTGTGAAGAATGAAATAAGATGGTGTACTTGACTTCCATGCTAATTAAACATGCCTTTCTTTATCTGTTTCCCCTCCTCTATACCTGTAAAACTCCTCTGAGTCTTGTAAGTTCTCCACTGTTCCCCAAGTTGGCCTCTGGGTTCAAAGCTTGACTTTGACCCTTGCTAGACAAGTAAACTTAGACAAGTTACTTAACACCTTTGTACCTAAGTTCCAGCCTATTTAAACCTGGAATCATCCTAGTACCTAACTTTTAGTGTTCCAGTTAATGTTAAATGAATTAATGAATGCAAAACCCTTGGAGGAGAGCAGGGCACAAAGTAAGTGTTCACTAGTGCTTAGTGGTTATTTTAAAATTATTCTTTCAAAACTCGAACCTAATTATCCCAGCTCATGCTGACACTGCTCTTCTCTATAGTAAAGATACTTGTGTCCATTGTATTACTTCCCATTAAAAAGAAAATCTTCTTGACTAGTAACTTTGCAGGCTATAGTTTTCAATATCCATAGTTCTCTACAATGATCCTAACAGCCAATGTTAGGCAGCACAAATAGAATTAAACTAAATTCCATTTTAAAAAATGCATGCTGCAACCAAAAGACATAGACTGGCTGAATGGATACAAAAACAAGACCTGTATATATGCTGGCTAAAAGAGACCCACTTCAGACCTAGAGACACATACAGACTGAAAGTGAGGGGATGGAAAAAGATATTCCATGCAAATGGAAATCAAAAGAAAGCTGGAGTAGCAATTCTCATATCAGACAAAATAGACTTTAAAGCAAAGACTATTACAAGAGACAAAGAAGGACACTACATAATGATCAAGGGATCAATCCAAGAAGATATAACAATTGTAAATATTTATGCACCCAACATAGGAGCACCTCAACACACAAGGCAAATACTAACAGCCATAAAAGGGGAAATCGAGGGTAACACAATCATAGTAGGGGACTTTAACACCCCACTTTCACCAATGGACAGATCATCCAAAATGAAAATAAATAAGGAAACACAAGCTTTAAATGATACATTAAACAAGATGGACTTAATTGATATTTATAGGACAGTCTATCCCAAAACAACAGAATACACTTTCTTCTCAAGGGTTCATGGAACATTCTCCAGGATAGATCATATCTTGGGTTGCAAGTCAAGCCTTGGTAAATTTAAGAAAATTGAAATCGTACCAAGTATCTTTTCTGAGCACCATGCTATGAGACTAGATATCAATTACAGGAAAAAATCTGTAAAAATACAAACACATGGAGGCTAAACAATACACTACTTAATAATGAAGGGATCACTGAAAAAATCGAAGAGGAAATCAAAAAATACCTAGAAACAAATGACAATGAAAACACGACGACCCAAAACCTACGGGATGCAGCGAAAGCGGTTCTAAGAGGGACGTTCGTAGCAATACACTCCTACCTCAAGAAACAAGAGACATCTCAAATAAACAACCTAACCTTACACCTAAAGCAATTAGAGAAAGAAGAACAAAAAACTCCCAAAGTTAGCAGAAGGGAAGAAATCGTAAAGATCAGATCAGAAATAAATGAAAAAGAAATGAAGTAAACGATAGCAAAATTAATAAAACTAAAAGCTGGTTCTTTGAGAAGATAAACAAAATTGATAAACCATTAGGCAGACTCATCAAGAAAAAAAGGGAGAAGACTCAAATCAATAGAATTAGAAATGAAAAAGGGGAAGTAACAACTGACACTGCAGAAATACAAAGGATCATGTGAGATTACTACAAGCGACTATATGCCAATAAAATGGACAACCGGGAAGAAATGGACAAATTATGAGAAATACACAACCTTCTGAGACTGAACCAGGAAGAAATAGAAAATATGAACCAATCACAAGCACTGAAATTGAAACTGTGATTAAAAATTTTCCAGCAAACAAAAGCCAAGGACCAGATGGCTTCACAGGTGAATTATATCAAACATTTAGAGAAGAGCTAACACCTATCATTCTCAAACTCTTCCAAAATATAGCAGAGGGAGGAATACTCCCAAACTCACTGTATGAGGCCACCATCACCCTGATACCAAAACCAGACAAAGATGTCACAAAAAAAGAAAACTACAGGCCAATATCACTGATGAACATAGATGCAAAAATCCTCAACAAAATACTAGCAAACACAATCCAGCAGCACATTAAAAGGATCAGACACCATGATCAAATGGGGTTTATCCCAGGAATGCAAGGATTCTTCAATACATGCAAATCAATCAAAGTGATACACCATATTAAAAAATAGAAGGAGAAATCCATATGATCATCTCAATAGATGCAGAGAAAGCTTTTGAAAACATTCAACACCCATTTATGATAAAAACCCTCCAGAAAGTAGACACAGAGGGAACTTTCCTCAACATAATAAAGGCCATATATGACAAACCCACAGCCAACATCATCCTCAATGGTGAAAAACAGAAACGATTTCCACTAAGATCAGGAAAAAGACAAGGTTGCCCACTCTTACCTGTATTATTCAACATAATTTTGGAACTTTTAGCCACAGCAATCAGAGAAGAAAAAGAAATAAAAGGAATCCAAATTGGAAAAGAAGAAGTAAAGCTGTCAATGTTTGCAGATGACATGATTCTATACATAGAGAATCCTAAAGATGCTATGAGAAAACTACTAGAGCTAATCAATGAATTGGTAAAGTAGCAGGATACAAAATTAATGCATAGAAATCTCTGGCATTCCTATACACTAATGATGAAAAATCTGAAAGTGAAATCAAGAAAACACTCCCATTTACCATTGCAATAAAAAGAATAAAATATCTAGGAATAAACCTACCTAAGGAGACTAAAGACCTGTATGCAGAAAATTATAAGACACTGATGAAAGAAATTAAAGACGATACAAATAGATGGAGAGATATACCATGTTCTTGGATTGGAAGAATCAACATTGTGAAAATGACTATACTACACAAAGCAATCTACAGATTCAATGCAATCCTATCAAACTACCACTGGCATTTTTCACAGAACTAGAACAAAAAGTTTCACAATTTGTATGGAAACACAAAAGACCCCGAATAGCCAAAGCAACCTTGAGAAAGAAAAACGGAGCTGGAGGAATCAGGCTCCCTGAATTCAGACTATACTACAAAGCTACAGTAATCAAGACAGTAGGGTACTGGCACAAAAACAGAAATATAGATCAATGGAACAGGAGAGAAAGCCCAGAGATAAACTGACGCACATATGGTGATCTTACCTTTGATAAAGGAGGCAAGAATATACAATGGAGAAAATACAGCCTCTTCAATAAGTAGTGCCAGGAAAACTGGACAGCTACATGTAAAAGAATGAAATTAGAACACTCCCTAACACCACCCACAAAAATAAACTCAAAATGGATTAAGGACATAAATGTAAGGCCAGACACTATCAAACTCTTAGAGGAAAACATAGGCAGAACACTCTATGACATAAATCACAGCAAAATCCTTTTTGACCCACCTCCTAGAGAAATGGAAATAAAAACAAAAATAAACACATGGGACCTAATGAAACTCAAAAGCTTTTGCACAGCAAAGGAAACCATAAACAAGACAAAAATACAACCCTCAGAATGGGAGAAAATATTTGCAAATGAAGCAACTGACAAAGGATTAATCTCCAAAATTTACATGCAGCTCAGTATCAAAAAAACAAACAACCCAATCCAAAAATGGGCGGAAGACCCAAATAGACATTTCTCCAAGGAAGATATACAGATTGCCAAGAAACACATGAAAGAATGCTCAACATCATTAATCATCAGAGAAATGCATATCAAAGCTACAATGCAATATCATCTCACACCGGTCAGAATGGCCATCATCAAAAAATCTACAAACAATAAATGCTGGAGAGGGTGTGGAGAAAAGGGAACCCTCATACACTGTTGGTGGGAATGTAAATTGATACAGCCACTATGGAGAACAGTATGGAGGTTCCTTAAAAAACTACAAATAGAACTACCATATGACCCAGCAATCCCACTACTGAACATATACCCTGAGAAAACCATAATTCAAAAACAGTTATGTACCACAATGTTCATTGCAGCTCTATTTACAATAGCCAGGACATGGAAGCAACCTAAGTGTCCATCGACAGATGAATGGATAAAGAAGATGTGGCACATATGTACAATGGAATATTGCTCAGCCATAAAAAGAAACGAAATTCAGTTATTTGTAGTGAGGTGGATTGACCTAGAGTCTGTCATACAGAGTGAAGTAAGTCAGAAAGAGAAAAACAAATACTGTATGCTAACACATAGATATGGAATCTAAAAAAAAGAAAATATGGTCATGAAGAACCTAGGGGCAAGACGGAAATAAAGACAGACCTACTAGAGAATGGACTTGAGGATACGGGGAGGGGGAAGGGTAAGCTGGGACAAAGAGAGTGGTAGTGTATATATGGACATATATACACTACCAAATGTAAAATAGCTAGTGGGAAGCATTCGCATAGCACAGGGAGATCAGCTTGATGCTTTGTGACCAGCCAGAAGGGTGGGATAGGGAGGGTGCGAGGGAGGGAGACGCAAGAGGGAAGAGATATGGGGATATATGTGTATGTATAACTGATTCACCTTGTTATAAAGCAGAAACTAACACACCATTGTAAAGCAATTATACTTCAATAAAAACGTTAAAAAAAGAAGAAAAGAAAATGCGAGCCTACTGACCCTGTGCACTGTACTTTATTACAATGTGTTGTTTCATCCTTAGTGCAAAGATTTTTTTCTCTTTTAACACTACGGTACAAGATATTAATTTGAAACTATACTTTGATTTGGGACAAACAAAATTTGGGGAAAAAAGGTGCAATCAATGAATAAGTGGGTTAAAATTCCCAGAAGCTTGATTATACTAATAAAGGGCTACAAATTCCATTATGAAGATTTAAAAAATATATAGTCAAATATATCTAGCAAATTATTGGTTTTATATTGATTATCTGAGGAAAAATAGAAAAAGCAGAATTGATAGTAGGAAGTCTTATAAGCAACTGTATATCTTAAGTCACATTTCGTATTCTAAACCCATAATCATAATTGTTAGGCTCTATATTATGATATATTGCTATTGTTTTGCATATTTTTATCTTTGCTTCTCATTTCTACTTATAATCTTTTAACTAAATATGATCAAAGGTAGAATATTTGTCATAAAAATCTGATCAATGTTTTCCCACTTGGCATGAACTTGTGTAACAACCACATCTTTTATTCTTAATTAATAGTAAAATAAAGTATTTACAGAAAACAATGATATAAGGAAATGACACTTTATTGTCACAAACCAAGTCATCTGATTTCCAATTTTTTCATAAATGGCTTATAGTAAATCAGAGAATTGTTCAAGAAACACTCTTCTAAGACCATCTGAAGACCTGGCACTCTTCCTTTCTCTGCTGCTTGAACAAATGATTTTTCTCTCAACAACTGCTTAGTTTTGTTATCTGTACTTGGGAACTATAATCCTAGAAACTCATATGAAATATTTTAGGAGTTCTGCCTAATCTCTGCCTGAGATAATAATTAAGAGAAAAAGACTAACAGACACATTGGCCATCGATCTTGTTTTAACCCTGCACCGAATCAGATACCATAACAATAACATATCTGGATATCATTATTCAGGTCTTACAGAGAATCACGTCTACAGATATAATCTCACAACTTTAGAATTTTATCATTAATATATTACATTAAGATCCAATATAAGTAATTTTGTATAATTTATAAGGGAGTTATCAAGGATGTTGTATTTTATTTTGTTCAAAATGTTATTAAAGTCATGGAGTATAAATCCTTGTGGAGTTCAGAACTTCTTAAACTATCTTTTGATGAACTAGTATCTTTTCTAATTACATCATGAGAATTATTCTTTTTCTTCCTTACCTTGAATCAGGGATACTCAGAAATATGGTTTTAGCATATTCTCTTAGTTTGATTTTTCTTTAAAATTACTTTTTCTATCCTACTTTTCTCCTTCTTTCTTCTCCTCAACATTGTTTTATTATTAAATTCTTGAATTTTTTCTCTTATTTAAATAACTTCATTGTATTTCTACCTTTTGCCACCACTGATTCATATCCTTTGAAGAGCCTCCTGTTTTCTGAGCTTTCTAAAGAGATGATTAGCCAGTACGAAAATCTTATTTCTGCATGAGGGTTAAAATACAGAGTTGTAAATGCTACCTTCTGGACACAATAGACCATCTTTTCTAATTTAAAACTGACAGTAAAAATTTTAGGTTGAAAAGGAAAGAGGAACAATGCCACTGGGGCCACTGGGGATGCTTGTGAAGTAGGTCTATATAGCTCACAGTAATTCTGTTCCTATCTTAGGTGATGTTTGGATTCAAAAGAACCATGGACATTATCTAGACCAACACCCTTATTTCCTATATTTTACCTATGAGAAAATGGAGTTTATTCTGGCATAAGGATATACATATACATCAATGGAATAAAATGAGAACTCAAAAATAAACGTGCACATACAGGGTCAATTGATTTTCTACAAGGGTGCCAAGAAAATTCAATGGAGAAAGGATAGTTTTTTCAATAAATGGTGTTGAAATAACTGATTATCTACAAGTAAAAAAATGATTCTTGACCCTTTCCTCCCTCCATATAAAAAATTAACTCAAAATGAATCAGAGACCTAAATATAAGAGCCAAAGCTATAAATCCCTTAGGAGAAAATATAGGAGTAAATCTTTTTGACCTTGGGTTAAGCAAAACCTTCCTAGTTGTGACACCAAAAACACAAGTGACGAAAGACAGACAAATTGAAATTCATCAAAATTAAAAACTTTTGTGTTTTGAAAGGTATCGCCACAAAAATGAAAAGACAACTCCACAGAATGGAGAAACTATTTTCATATCATATATATTTGGTAAGAGGCTTATACCTACAATTAAAAAAAAAACTCCTACAACTTAGTGATAAATACCTCAATTAAAAAATGGGTAAAAATCTGAAGAGATGTTTATCCAAAGACATACAAATGATCAGTAAGCACACTGAAAAGAGACTCAACACAATTAGCCATCTGGAAAATGTTAATCAAAACCACTATCAGAGACCACTTTATACCCACTTGGATTGTATTATTCAAAAAGATGGTAATAATAAGTGTTGGCAAGGATGTGGAGAAATTTGGATCCTCATACATTGCTGCTAGAAATATAAATGGTGCAGCCACTTTGGAAAACTGTCTGGTAGTGCCTCAAAAAGTTAATCATGAGGTTACCATTTAATCTAACAATTCTACTCCTAGGTATATACCAAGAGAAATAAAAACATATGTCCAAAATAAACTTGTACTTACACACATATACAAACACACAAATTTGTATACAAATGTTCATAACAGCATTATTTATCAGAACACAAAATTGGAAATAACCCAAATGTTCATCAACTAACTGATAAATGCATAAACAAAATGTGGTATATCTACACAATTAAATACTTTTCATCAATCAAAAAATGAAATACTGATACATGATACAATGAACCTTGAAAATATTCTAAGTGAAAGAAGCCCAGTCACAAAGGACAACCTGTTGAATGATTCCATTTATATGAAATATTGGAATAAAGAAATCTATAGAGACATAAAGTAGATTAGTTGTTGCCTAAGGATGGAGGAGGGAAACTTGGGGAGGAAATGGGAAGGGGCTGCTAAAGTGTACAAGTTTCTTTTTGAAGTGATAAAAATATTATGAAATTGATTGTGTTGATGGGTGCACAACTTGGTGACTATACTAAAAACAATTGAATTGTATACTTTAAATGAATGAGTTTTATGTGAATTGTACTACAAAATGGCTATAAATCTATCTGTCATCTAATTATCTATGTAATCTAATTCGTCTATAGGAAGAAAAAAAAAAAACAGAGACCAAGGGAAATGATGTGATTTTATCCAAGATGAGACCTCACTTCTCTGAACCCAGTGGTCTTTCCACTATGTCATACCAACTCTTTTCTCTCTCTCTTTTTAAAATCTCTCTTGGGTAACTTTGATGAGGTAGTGGCATAAATCACTTGAGCCCTTCTCTTTACTACATGTTGATTACCCTTAACCTTTCAGGGGTTTCATGTATTTTTTTTTTTTTTGGCCACACTGTGCAGCTTGTGGAATCTTAGTTCCCCAACCAGGGATCAAACACATGCCCCATGCAGTGGAAGCATGGAGTCCTAACCACTGGACCGCCAGGGAATTCCCAGGGGCTTCGTGTATTTATCTGTCAAATGAAGATAACATTACCTGCCCTAAGTACATCCTAGAGATATCAGAGGATCAAAGGAAAGGAGAAAGTAGGCTGAAAAGAATTAGGTTTTAATATGTTAGAAGGTTTCCCTTTTCATCTGGCTGTCCCTTAATGCCATGTGCATCTCAAAAGGGAAATATTTTCTCCAACAAAAGACAATTGTTAAAAGACTTATGAATTCAGTGTAAAACATACCATAACATATCTCCTAAGCATGTAATAATACACAAAAATGTCAGGTACAGATATACTGATCAATACAGGGCTTCTTTTAATGTATTTCCCCTCCCAAGTCTGACCATCGGATGTCACTGTAATGCAAGCATCTCTGTTGTATTCTCTTTTTCCCAAATCAACAAATCTTTTAGAGGAGGAAAAACATATTCAATTAAAATTAAACTGCATACTTCATTCAAATATAATATTTTTATTTCTTTGTCATAATTGATAATTTGATGTTATATTTGAATGTCTTAAAGTATCACCTTTATGTACATATCAATGTTTAAACAGAAATACATCACTAATTTCTGCTAAAGTGAAGATAATATTTTACTTCATTTCTTGCTTTTTCCTCAATTGTTGCACACTTCTCCCTGATATACATCTTTTAATATCTGCTGATTATAGGCATTTATGACTACTTGGAACCGAGCATTGCTTTTATTACCCTGAATAATACAATTTTGATTATAGAAAGCTCATTTTAGGATGAGTTCAGAGAACAGAGTAAACTATTATGTAAAGACTTTGAAAAGACTGCAATGAATAAAAAAGAGCTGTGGTAAACAAACTTCAGAAGATCACTCGTCCCAAGTGCATAGTCCTGAGTTCTTATGTTTCACTCAGAGCTTAGTAGTGAAGGGATGAATGGACCCACTCCTGATTAATTTTACTTTGCATTGGGGGGAAGCTAGAAAAAACAGATATTTGTTTCCTTTATTTATTTTCTTCTTTATACTATAATAAGCATTTAGTTCTTCAGCAGTATTGATTTTTTCAATTGGATGTTGCATATAATTTTACAATTTGTTCAATCACTTATTAGATATTACACATACTGCTTATAGGGGCATATTTCTGGAACAGACTGATGTGGGCTGCCAAGGACTGCTTGCTGATTTGTTGTTTAGATGAACCAACATATACAGTATATTACTATTTGGGAGTAAACCACTGAAGGCCAGGAGTGGTTTCTACCCAATTTAAAACACCTTTGGGTGGACAGTTTCTCAGTAAATAATGCTTATACCTCAGAAAGCTATTTATTTTGAACGCTCTGGATACAGACAAAGGAAATGTTTTCAGTACACATACTGTCTTGGAGTTAACCAAGAAAAATGTCTAAGGTAGACTTAGAGGGGATTTAGGTTTTGGTAAATTCTTTAGATCGCAAATGTTAGGACACTGCCCTCAACTGCATGTGTCTCGAGAAAGGCAAAAATTTTGAAAGAATAATTAGAATTTGGGCCCACAGAAATTATGTTCAAATCTAAATATATTACTCATAAATTTGTTTAGCATTTGTAACAATCTCCAAGCACAACCTCAAGGTTAAGTAAAATTTTCAAGAGAGAGGCTTTGTTGATATATAAAATATGATTCGACTCATCAAAAATACATACACACACATGTGCATGTACACACACACATAGACAGGAGGAAAACACACCTCAAAATTTTATGGTAATTATCTTGGAATGGTGGGATGACATTGTAATATTTCTAGGCTTTTGAAATTTCTATGATAAACATGTGCAACTTTTATAATCAGAAAAAGCCACAGCAAATTCCATTTTAATGTAACCATTAAAACATACATTAGATTGGAAAATAAGAGGCTTGGCATTATATTTTTAAGTGTTAAATAAAAAGATATAGCAGAGCATTGTACTAAGATAGGGATTAAAATCCACTGGCATATGGACCATATTTATTTGCCATTTAATTTGCTGATTCTTTCCTCTTTCTTTATATCTCATAATTTCTATTCTTGCAGCAAGAATATGCATTTGTAATAAACCTTCCTCTACCACTTGGAAAGGAGCATGTAGTCCATCAGCTATTCCCAAAGATACTAAGGAATGAAGTCCCACCTTTCTTAACAAATGGCTTACTGAGCAGTGCCCGTGCTCTTCTGGGTTCCCCAATGCTCCTCTGCCTTTTGCACAGCCCTTTGAAATATTGCTAGTAGTGGCACCAGCATTAAAGGAAGGGGGAGTATTATAATGGCCACTCTCCATGTTATGTGCCTCTTTTCTGGATAAAAATCTAAAGCCTATCACTAGTTATAAATATAAATAATGTTCATCCTGGTTCATAATCAGAGTTGCTATTGCCTTACTCAAAACAAGCAAATTGAAGTTGAAACAGCTCAAAGAACCAGGTTTTGGTGAAGATATGTCTCTTCTCTGCAACCTCATGGTTAATAACCTTCTCAACCTAATTGGGCACACATATAGTCATAAAGATATGCTCCATAGATAATAATTCAATACCTCTACAAAAAAACACATAAAACCCACACAGTCTGCCAAAAGTAAGGTGTATATATCTAATGGGAAAAAAATATTTCAAAGGACATCGTAGGTGATGTGAACCTGTTAGTGGTAGACTTTATCACAAAGAGGTTGTATTTTCTATTTCAACAACAAAAAAGTGTGAAATTCTGTACTGAATATATCCAACATGTTGTACATGTATGATATACACCTAATGCATGCTACACACACACACACACATGCAGACACATAATTTATGTTATTAAACATATGAGAAGATACTGAGTGGTGGTTAAGAGCATGGTGTCTGGAGTCAGCCTGGCAGGGTTCAAATCCTAGCTCTTCCACTTACTCTTTGGCTTTGGGTGGTTTGCTTAACCTCTCTGTGTCTCCTTCCATGTAAAATGAGAATTATTAGTGTATCTAACTTCATAAGATTAGCAGGAGGATTAAATGGCTCCATGAATGTAAACAATACCATGGTACCTGCTGCATAGGAAACACATGCTTGTGAAAATTCTGTCATCTTTTGATGATCACAATGAGATTCATGTTTTTATCTCTGAGACTGGGATGTTATGTTGTGATGTTGGAACATGGAGCGTGTATTTCCTGGTTTTAAGGCACAGGAGTCTCTGACTCGGAATATACTAGAAACTGAGACTTAGAAAACTCAACACAAAATTGTCGGTGAGAGTTTGGTGAGTGAGCACCAGAAGTAAGGCAGGAGAAGCAGGGTATAGTCTACACAAGCAGGTAAAAGAGAAACAAGTAATGAAAACAGTTAAGTTAGTGGGAGAAATACAATCTATGCTTTGGAGTTTTGTTTCCTTTGTTCTGCCTTCAGGTAGTATTTCATTATTTTTATATAAAATCGAAGTTACCTGATTTCTAATGTCTGAGCTAAATAAAAATTGCAAAAACATATAAAACGTATTAAAGTTTTCAATACTTTATTCCTGTATTTTTCGATACTCTACACCAGATCCACATTTGCACCCATCACATCCTAATTAAGTTTCATTAATCATTGTGCGATAACTAGCACAGTTGAGGCATACATAATTACTGAGAAAAATTCAAAAGACTCTTCAGAACTTATGTGAAAATCCAATTCCTTTCTAAGTAAAGTAGCCCAGGACATAGAAGACCTGAGGTATGTCTTTGTTTGAAAGACCATGATTTATTTTCAAATTTCAGTTTTATTTAAAAAATCTTACTTTTCACAAAGCTCAACCCAAATTTGGAGGGTGGGTTAGTTGTATATTTTTTTGTTTGTCTCTTTTTGGAATGGCCTGCTGTGCATTTGAAGTGGCATCATTATTTATTCATCTTTCTAAGTAACACAAAGTGTTTAGATTCAGTTTGCAGACTTGGCTATTGGCGGCTATCGGCAGAGGGAAGTCTGGGTCACAGACATGGCGTTTGTAGGCACAGACCATTGTACAGACCGTGTTACAAATACTAGTCTTATTTATAATTGCACTTCTAAATTGTGTGAAATTTTTTAAAAGTACAAATTATTTTTTCTTGTTTAAGATAGGTGGATAAATACATAAAAGAAGGAAATAAAATCAAACTCAAATTTTTACATTAAGCCGTAGATTTGCTAAAAATGTCAACATTTTTCTCTTGAAATTATGGGAGTGGGAAGAGGTGTGTTTCCCCAAATATACAGCAGAAGCTGTATATTGCCCTCTTCTCTGGAAAAAGTTTCTGGGCAAATGGAAGTATTAAAGGAAAGGGAGATGTCTTTACTCTTCAGACCCCATCTATACAAACAGACAATACTATGGCAGTTTTCACAGGCGACAACACTGTCTTCATGGTGAAGGAAAGGCAATTTGAGGGAGGCAGCATCCTAACTATGGGAGTCTTAGAACTAAGAAGGTTTTATCATAAAGCCCACAACCCACCCAAACCTTAGATTTTCTGGACTAGACAGACCTATTTTCTGTTTGTGTGTGTGTGTGTGTTTTATTCTCTCCATGAGTAAACTCACATTAGAAGCCAGTCCTAATTATGGTAACCGCTTTTACAGTTCTAAGGCAAGAGAGTAAAGGAAATCAATATAAAGAAAACACCGTAGGGGAAGACTGAATGAACTCGTAGTTTGGTAAAATTCTGTGACTAATCAGCATCTTCTTCTTTAGAGCCCACATACAACCCCAAATGATATTCTTTTTACTTAGTAGAAAACAGTTGGAAACTTTCCAGTTGCAACACAATCTTTTTTGTTCAATTGTCGACCAGTAGTAGTTTTAAAAACAAATCATTTCTAAATCTTAAGACTCAGAGGTGTCTTATTTTTCCCTATCAAACTCATAACCCAATACCGAAGTCAGCAGGACCTAATGCCTAATTTGCTTATATGTATGGTGAAATCTAGTGCCAAGGATCATCCTTGACTGTTGCCCCACTTCAAATATTCATGATTCTCTACAGTCCAAAAAGCATTAAATGTGGGAATGATGCCAGCAACACACAGTCTTCCTAGTGACAAGGAGCCTTCTTAGATCAAAGGAGCAAGATGTTAAAAGACTTCAAACTAAACTGTCTTTGTAAGAGAGGCTCACAAAAGTAATGCCAAATCTCACACCCTGTTTCAGTTATGGAACATCAATGAAATAAAGGAAAAAATAGATGCTCATTCATTTTCTCTTCTGAACTCTTTTTACTGAACTACTTTGCTTTTCTCCTTTCTTACCATTGCAGTCAAACACTAGGATGTGATGCACTAAAACTGGAAAACATTATTAATGCTTTCAAAGACAAAATGAATGACTACTGAGGAATTAATAGCATTTAAGCCAATATGATTTCGCTAATGGGGCCTAAGTGGCATGTTGAGAATAATACAAGAGCAAAGTTAAAATGGGCACAGGAGCTATAATGAAGCAAATACACATAATGATTTAAGTTGTCCCTTTATGTCATTTGTCACCCAGCTGCATCTGCTCTTACACCTGTGCTCCCTTCCTTGATCTATCTTGATACCCTGGAAATGTTAGGCCTGCAGCCAATTTCATACCCAGTCATTTCTATGGTCAGACCCAGCTATCAGCTTGCTCTTTTCTTATATTAAATCAAGTATCAACCCCAGGGCTCTGAACTACTTCTGACTGACAGGACCAACAGAAAGTTCTAGGATAATTACTTCTTAGGACTAGTTCCCAGTGCAAAGAGTTACTACTGACCTACTTTGGACTTACTGAAATAATTTATCAGGTAAGATAATTAAGGGAATATAAAGCTGTTTCTAAAACCAAGCAAGTATCAGAAATATTTGTTGAAATCATAAGTTAGTATTCCCAGTACTATCAGATGGGGCTTTATTACTTTGCTATGAGTCAAATTTATTATGTTTGACTTAGAAGCCCTTCTTTTTCTTTATAAATTATACTTGGCAGGAGGTATCTGAGAGTCTCTTTGATGTATAAATATATTAGTTTTGACCTTTTTTCAGTCTAGATATAAAGAGAAACTGTCTTTTAAGCCCTTCTTTTCTTTGCCTTTTAACCCTTTCCCCATAAATAGGCATGCATATCCCTTTGCACTGGTGTTCCAATTATTTTCGAGGTCCATCCTAAATAAAGAGATGCCTTGATATGAGAGTGGATATATCTGTGGTGTGGACCACTCACCATGTGGAGTTTTAACCCTCTTTTGAAAGCATGATCCTTTCCTACACATAGGTAGATATCTATAACTGAAGAATCTTTTGTAGCAATGGTCTTTCTTTCCTTTTGAGAAAATCTGACCGGTTTCTTATTTCTACAGCCTTGATGTTCTCCATAAGAAGAAGAAAAAGGCAAGAGAAAAACCTTGAAATCATAGCACATAAGGGAGGAGCTTGTATAAGCTTATAAACCATCTGTTTTTCTCAAAATAAAGGCATTAAATTTTACGTTATTAGTATCATGGTTTATCAATGTCATCCTCTATTATTTTTTCTCCTTTTCCTCTACTCTCCTTACCCTTCCCCCATTTATTGTTTTTTCTTTCCCGTGTCCAATGTACCTTGCTTCTTGACTCAAAAACTCATCTAACTATGGAAACAAGATCAGCTGATTGTGTACTGGCTTTTTAATTCTAACAGAGGTTTACCTTCATCTAGAAAATACCTGAACATCTTTGAATAGCTAGATTTACCCCTTGTGGTAAAATGTAAAGTATTAATTTCTTAGGCTAGGGTTAAAGAAAAATCAGGAATCAATCTTTTACATTTGTTTCAATATTGCAGTTACAATAGTAACATTATTTCTCAGTACTACTTATCCACATCTTGTTATTATTTCATAATGTATGGTTGAGGAACTTGTATGCATAAAATTGTAGTTTAGTTAATGTCAAGGGAAAAAAATAAAACTAAACACTGACTTATACTCTTTGTTCCCACATAGCAAATGCAGTATTTTATGTTTGTGAGAGGACCTGGCCATGGTTTCATCTGGAATCAATAGCACATCAAGCTCCCCTGATTCAGTTGACTAGTACTGGAGTCAGATCCCTCCCCTATTGCTTCTTATCTTACTTTATAGCCTCTTTCATTCCATGACTATTTAATTTCATTTATTGCTTTATTCTTGTGTCCTTCAGCTGTTTCCAGTCTGCCCTTTGTGGACATAACTAAATACAGTGTGTAAACATGCAAAGGTATTTATGTAAATGAAAATCAATATGCTTATCATTTCAGCACCATTCCTTCTTGCTTACATTGGACATTTTAAGTACATTTTATTTGAACGCTAACAACTTTTCATTCTTGCCTGGGAAGTATCATGATCTTCTTGGCTCCCTGCCCCCTGCATCCCTCTAATCTTCACAGCTATGGCCACTTAGCCTCATCTGGAGGCTCAGCCTTATTTTGCATTTTGGAACTAATCTTGTCTCTAGGCTGGGGGCATACAAGATGTCCTAGCCAAAAGCTAACGGATTCAGCAACCAGTCATCCTTGCTGCTGGCTTCATTCTGACCTTGTAATTTATTTCTGAGATCTAGGGGCTTGTCCCAGCCTTCTGTCGCCAAGGCTTGGCTTTGTACACCAGTTCTGGTAGGTGGGTATCTATCCAGTATCTGCCCCTGATTAGCTTTCCAATTCCTTGACGACTGAGGTTCTGCCTTATCCTTCTCCTTGCTCCCTTTGTAACCGAATTTCTTTTCCTAACTCCAGTACCCATGGCTGTTGAACCTTTCTGATGCCACTTACCTTGCCCAAGTCTCCTTATCCTGTATACTGTATATATATATCCTGTATATATATCCTTATCCTGAATATAATTCTATATATTCAGATCCAGAGATCTGAACTTTTGCTAGAATACCAGGAGTGACACTGCTTGCCCGAACATTTTCCCATTGCCTGCTGCAAGCTTCTCTCTTGTCACCAGCTCTAACCCTGCAGGTCTTCAGTCACTGGATCTAAGCTGCCTGCAATGTGGCCATCTCATTTTTCCAGACATGACAGGAAAGAAATACTTTAATTGCATCTTTGGTTGAATTGTTATGCTAACATCCTCTAGTTACTTTCACCTCATATCTTCATCTTGGCCCTGCCACTTAAACATTTTAAAACTCAGTTTCCTCCTTGTGAAGTGATCATAATAGAATCTAGGGTATTTTGAAGATAACTGAGGGAAAAAAAGAATGCATACAAATAGACTAAGCTCATAGTAAGAAATCAGTCATTTTTATCTGCTATTATTGTCTCATTCCTTAAATTATCTGCTATTATTGTCTCATTCCTCTTTGCAGTTGTAAAGTGAAACCATGTCACTTAAAGGTGATCATTAAAGAGTGGGGAATGGAAAATTCTTAAGAAAAAATTAGGGACCCATGTGAATTTTTAAAAAGTAAAATAGCTGACAGCAAGAAAATTTACAGCATTAAAAATAAAGTTGAGCTACAGATGTAGTCATCAGCAAACATTAAAACAAGATATTTTAAGGATACATTTCTTATCAATGTGTCTTAATATATAATGACTATGACTATACAGAGCCTTAAAGCATTTAGGGAGGAGAAAGATTCTCTGAGTCAGTCATTTATCTTAGAGCAGTATTTATACAACCATCTGGGGGAGTTTTAGACAAGTAAAGTTTTAAGCCCCACTTCTCTGAAATTCTGATTCATTAATTTTGACATGGAACTAAAGAATCGATGTGTTTTAAAAATTCCCAGCCAGGTTTGGGAACCATAAAGTTCATCAGCCATTAAGAGTCCAGGAGGTTCCTAAGAAAACATATGTCTGTTTACCTCAAGATGGTCAAACCAGTGCATACACTCCCTGACTTGACTCCTAGCTGACCATTGGTTAGAAATGTTTAACAGGTATGGAAATCCTACTGATATCTGCTTTTATTAATGGGTGGCTAGTTCACGTGGCTAGTCAATAGCAGTGTTTATTGTAAGTACTTAGTTAATTTACCCTAAGAATCTCAGTTTGCTCAGTTGGAATCCTCAATTTAATCTACATTCAAAAATATTCTAAAATGTTTTAAGTGCAGACTCTTTCATTCTTGCCAAAATTATCTTGCCTTAATTTTTTCTTTCTGTTTCTTAGATGAATTGCCCCCTCCACCCACAAAAGTTTGATGAAAATGATTGTGTTTTTCCTTCAACTTTACTGAGATATAATTGGCATATAACATTGCGTAAGTTTAAGGTGTACAACATGTTTGATACACTTATATATTGCAATGTGGTCACCACCATAGTGTTAGCTAACACCTCCATCACCTCACGTAATTACCAATATTTTGTGTGTGTGGTGAGAACATTTAAGATTTACTCCCTTACCCACTTTGATCAAAATGATTGTTAACTGCCCTAGGCAAACACAGTCTGCATATTGAAAAAAAAAAGAAAGGACACCTGGTTGTTTTTCTGAAGTTATGTGTGTAAAAGAAAAAGAGATAGAAAGAAAGAGAGTCTGCCTCTTTCCACTGTCATGCCATACAAAGACCTTTGGGTTGCTCACTTTACGTATGAGATCAGGGTAGGACCAATACACGTGGCCGCCCTAGAAGACTAACATTTTGGGGCCCATTCAAAATAATGAATATTATACATAATCTGTTCAGCATATCTTTACAGGAGAAGCTGAGTATTGCTTGGGTGAAGGGAGAAGTTGATCCTACGGGGTGGCTCAAAGATTATTCCTTGCCCTACCATCTCCCTAATTCAGCTATGAGAGTGCCTATGCATACCCTTTAAGTAAAATCTGTGCAGTTGCCCAGATCCACCATTTTAGGAGCAGATTAGCAACTATCCATTGTTTCTTGACCATGCTTTTTGAGAGATATTCTGATACGTACAATTTTTCTCTCCATCTCTTAACATGACAGTATTTGGGGGTCTCGGTGATATCTTATTGTACCTTATCAAGTAATGCCCTGGGCAGTTGCTTGGCTGACCCAACTTTTAGTTCAGCTTCAGAAAGTCCTTTCTGTTATTGTAGCCCTCATTTTTTACCATGAGAACTGGATTAAAAAAAAAAAACATAAAAAAAAACTGCTGAAAATGTCTTCTTTTAGGAAATAATTGATAAAGTAAAAAGAAATTAATTATTGTCATTATTTTCTTTAAAAGAATAAAATAGCACATTACCAGACATCCTCAGCGTCTTCATCACATTCTGCACCAAACTGGCAAATATCACAGGTGGATGTCTCCTTTTGACTGGTTTCTCCTGAGCCTTCATGGACTATAGGACAGAAGAAAGGGAACAAAAATAATTCAGATAAGTGTGCACAATACCAACAACTTCAAGACTATTCTGTATGAAACCTGCTACTTTTCCAATGGAGCTATTGGAGCTCCATTAAGATCGTCATATTCGGCTCCCTTCTTCCCTAAATTTGAAGAAAATTAACAATAATATGCTAGCCATTGGTATGTGGTGAATAATTCTTTTTGCAAGAAAAATAAACGAGAATACTGGATTTATCAAAATTGTTTGGCTAATAGACCATACGAAAGTTACTTAATTAAAAGGGATTTAGATTGTTACTTGCCTAGAGGAAAAACCTAGTGTCTGTAAAAAAATACTTGACATTTTCTCATTCTTAAATTATAGATAATTTTTCATTCAAAGGCTTTAATACATAATTTAAAAATTTAGATGGGCAGCCTTGACTTTTTAGATACGTCTTTTCCCCGCCTCAAGGTGCTAAGTACTTATACGGAAAAATATATTAATTATGTTTTCAGAAAACATCTTTTAATTGGTTTTTACAGTAATTTCTTGAATCTTACATAAATGTTGCACAGAGCTCATCATAGTGATTTCTTCTATGAGGGCTATGAACATATATTTCATTTAAAAAATATATACTGTCGCTGATGATGATTATTGATATTGGTCCTTTTTATACACATAAATTACAAGTGTAAAAATATACTATATACAACCTAATTATAAAATTAAGCTTTCAAATCAGGAAAGAATAGTGTAAGTCAAGAAAAAAATTTTAGTATTTGAGTTCAAGAAATAAAAATCTGAGCAACACTTTTGAGATGATGGATTACTGTTTACCCAATTAAAAAAATATGTAGTTGAAAGCAAAAATAGTTTTGCTTATAGATGAAAAATTGCAACAACCTAAGTACTGCATAGATAATCTTATTCCATGGACAGCTTATATACTAAAAACGTGTTTAAATCAAGAGATCCTTAAAACGTGCACTCTGCAAAAGGTTATACATTTTCAGTAGAAAAAGAACAGAGGCAATTAAGTATGGCATTGGCTCCTAGCATTATGAAGCCTAATAAGATAACGTTTTTAACAAAACATCATTGATTAACATGCACCCTAAACCTAAGAAATTTAACCTTATTTTATTTTAATATGATATTTTTCATAATTTGTTCTTTGTCTATTAACATGAGAATTATTAATATTTACAAAAGCAAAGGTCTTTATTCCTTGATTTTCCAATTTACTGCTGGGCAAATGAGTGATCTGATTTACCAGAGAAAAAAAAAAGAACAAGAAGACATCTCTAAGAGCGTTCTCTATTTTATAGTTTTTCCAGGAAAGACAGATTTATTTTTTCCAAAGCAACATTTTTTCCCCTGTACTTGATTTGCCCTGCACTTTTAAAAAGTTATGAATTAAACAGATCAACTTCAATTGCAAAAGTATTGATGGTATAGTTTTAAAATTGGAAGTCTAAAAAAATGGTGTTCCTCCCCAGAAAGAAGAAGGAATTTTAGACTCTGCTAAAATAGACAGCACTTATTATCCACTCTATTATTTTAATACAGGCAAGACCATTAGAGTGGACTATGGGATAAGAAGGAAGCTGGGGACCTAACCTCAGGGGGTACTGAACAGCTGAGGTCCATCTCTTTATCACTTTCTTACTATTAAGGCAACACAGAAGCTGTTAATGGGAGAGAGAGCCTTTTAGTGTTAGCAAGATTAGCAGCTTCTAGACTAAAGCTTCCCATCACTCAGGAAACATACTAACACAACGGGAAGGTCCTTAATGAACAGTTATAGCCATTTATGGGCAGCCCTATCTTCTTTCACAGCAGGGATCCTTGGTTAGGGATCTACTGGAAGTAATCCAGGGGATGAATCGTGCTACCTCAGCAAAACTAACAATAATAATTCTACTGGAAGTCACATTACATTTCTATAAAAGGGCAGTTATTGGTAGACTCGAGATGTTTGGAAATTCTCCCACATGGAGAAGTAAACCCAGAAGTAGCAGTAGCAAAACCTCTATCAATAAACATTCTGGGAATAAAATGTGAAACAATCACAGTGAAAAATAAAGTAAAATCTTTCCATATTTCCTGAAGCACAGATTTGCACCTTTGTAATAAACAAACAGATCAGTACACTGCTTCATTTAACACTATAGACCAAGATTCTTAAATAGGAGTGGGCTCGGAATCTCTGGTAGATTTGGTTTGTTCATTTATGTATTGTTTTTTAGATAAATGCCCTGAGATATCCTAGGAGGTACTGAATTTGTAGGCTCGAGGCTTGGATATGTATACTTTAAAAAACACATCCCTAAGAATATCTGCCCTAAACAATACTGAAAAGACTTCCTCTGGCCCAAACGTCTTCCTCATGCAGTGAATGTCTAGCACAGGACTTCTGTCACTTTAAAGTGCACAGGAAGCACCTGGAGGTTTTGTTAAAATGAAGATTCTGATTCAGTAAGTGTGAGGTGTAACTGATGCTGCTGGTCCACAGACCACATTTTGACTAGCAAGGTTAGCACTGCATTTTTCCCATCACAATTCACAATTTATTAGTGGGTAGTGCAATGGAGTCAGTGGGTCACTATCAGCATTTTTGTAAACATTTTTGTGTACATGAAGCAGAATATACTGGAATAGAAAACACAGAGTGCATCTTATTTAGCAAGCATAGGTTTTATTTTATAACACTGTTTTAGTTATACATATGTACATCCATCCAGCACTGCAATGTAAATTTCATTTCTTACTAAAGGTCACAGTCACAAAAGCTTGAACACTATTGATTTAGCACATGTTAGATGCTCAGAAAGTATGTGTTGAACAGGAGTGTTCCTTTTTCCTGTTCTTTTTACAGTATCAGAAACAGGAAGGATCGGTGCTTATTTGCATTCATCCGCTGATTGAAATTCATTTATCTGCAGGAATGAAATTCATTTATCCTAAAGTATTATTTTAACCATGCACTTGCATTTTAAGCCTTTTATTTTGAGTTGTAAAGTAAAAAAGAATTATTTCCCTCTATTCTAAAACAACAGGTTTCAGCGTGTGACTGAGGGAAATTTGAGGAGCAAGGGAGGCAGAGCTCCTGAAAGCATATTATACCTAATATGCTACCCTACAGTTAAAACTGATTTAATTAATTCCTTTAAGAAGATTCTGGATTGGAGCATTATAAGAGATGATCAAATTGCCTCTCTCTCAAACTCTCCCTGCCCTCGTGGTTTCATCCGGAAAATTGTTACCAAAATTCCCTTATCATGACCTTGTTCTGGCCCAAATCAGTGGGTGTGCCCACCCACTGGGCCCAGTTCTCTTCCTAACTCACTATAATGCCTCCTGGGCCTCTTATAATATTCCTAACCTATGTTATACTATTTCTGAAAACATGATGAAATAATATAATGTTCAAACACACAGTTATTCAATGTCATTTATTTGGTTCAAAATTTCACTAAAATTTACATTCAGTGAAATGCTCATATCTTTCAGTCAATTTTGAGGAACGCATGCCAAGACAAAGAACAACTCCATCATTCCAGAAAGTTTGCTTCTGCCTTTCTCAGCCGTTTCCCTACCACTACTATGTCTCTACATATAGGCTGGTCAGTAATCTGATCTGTCACCACAGATGGACTATTTTAGAATATTACATCAATGGAATCATACAATATGTAATTATTGTGTTCAACTCCTTCCACTTAGCATCATAGTTTTTAAGATGAATTCAGGTAGTTGCCTGTGTCAGTAGTTTATTTCTTTTTATTGCTTGGTATTCAACTGAGTGAATATACCACAGCTTATTTTTCCATTATCTTGTTGAAGTACATCTTGTTTCCAGTTACTGTCTGGAAACAATAACTGAATATTTATGAATAAAGCTGCTGTAAATAGTCTTGTAAAAGACTTTTTGGGCACGCAAGTTATTTCTCTTCGACAAATACCTCACAGTGGGATTATGGTATTCAGATAGCCACACCAGCTTTCTTTTGCTTATTGTTTCTGTCTTTTTTACTTTCAACCTGCTTCTTAACTTATGTCTAAAGTGTGTTTCTTGTAAACAATATATAGTGGAATGTCACTTTTTTATCTAGTCTGAATCTGTCTGCATTTAATCAGGGTATTTAGTCCATTTACTTTAATGTAATTATTGATATGTTTGCTTTTTAAGTCTCCCAACTTGGTGTTTGATTCATTTTTTTAAAAAATTCTTGAGTTACAGAAATTTTTAATATATTTTAGGTACAAATTTTTGTCAGATACATGTATTGGGATATATTTTCTCAGTCTATTTTCTTGAACGTGTTTTTTTTTTTTTTTGTAGATGTGCAGAAATTTTTATTTTGATGAAATCAATTTTTTTCTTTTATGATTTGTCATTTCTAAGAAGCCTTCTACTTGAAGCTCATGAAGATATTCTTCTATGCTTTATTCTATTCCCCATTTTTATTAATTTTTAAATTTTACTTTAATTTAAGTTTATGGTCTATCTAAAATTGGATTTTGTGCATAATGTGAAGTAGAGGTTGGGCTTCTTTGTTTTTACCACGTGGACATGATTTCTCTCTCTTGACCTGTCAGTGTGGTGAGATATGTTGATTGATTTCCATATGTTAAGCCAACCTCACATTTTGGGGATAAGTCAAACTTGATCACGGTATATAACCCTTTTTATATATAGCTGGATTTCTTTTGCTAGTATTTTGGTAAGTATTTTTGTGTCTATGGTTCACAAGATATGCTGGCTGTAATTTTCTTGTATTGTTCTTATTTTGTTTTATTATTATGGTTAAAATGGCCTCATGATATGAGTTGGGAAGTGTTCCTACTTCCTCTATTTTATGAAAGAGTTTGTGGAGGATTGGTACTATTATTTCATTTCTTTATACAAGGCTATTTAAATTTTCTATTTTATTGCTTCCTACTCTTACTATTTCCTTTATGTTATATACTTAGAGTTTATTTTCTAGTTTCTTAAAATGGAAGAAGTGCTTGATTTTATACCTTTCTTATTTTCTAATATAGGTATTTAAATCTGTACATTTTCTCCTAAAGACTGCTTTAGCTGCATCCCACAAATATTAATATGTTGTGTTTTCATGTATTTTTGTGAAAATATATGTTGTAATATCCTTCAGGATTTCTTCTTTGACCCAAGGATTATTTAGTAGTGTATTTTTTTTTTTTTTTTTTCGGTACGCGGGCCTCTCACTGCTGTGGCCTCTCCCGTTGCAGAGCACAGGCTCCGGACGCGCAGGCTCAGCGGCCATGGCTCATGGGCCCAGCCGCTCCGTGGCATGTGGGATCTTCCCAGACCGGGGCACGTACCCGTGTCCCCTGCATCGGCAGGCGGACTCTCAACCACTGCACCACCAGGGAAGCCCTAGTAGTGGATTTTTTTAACCTCCAAATATTTGAGGGTTTTCAAAAGTACACTATTTTTATTTATCTTTAATGTAAATATCCAAAATTCATTGGGAATCATTTTAAGTATACAAAAGAGTTGTGTGGCCTTAAGGACACAGAGAAATGCAGGCTTCCAAGAGCCACTCAAGGTCTTAACATTAAAAGGAAAGTAATAAATATATAGCATAAGTTTCCATTAAATTCAAAGGACTTTAGAGTTTAGGTAGGAAGACTTTTATATCTTTTTACTCCACCCCCCACCAGAGCAAAATTCAATCAAATGATCAACCTGGATGAGAGTTGAAATAAAAAATAGATTGTGTGAGCTGCAAGAGTAAATTGTTTTGAAGTCCTGAAAAGTCTGAAGTATTGAAAAGAGCTCAGCCTGATTGTCCAGGCTTTGAAACAAATCTCTCTGGAGTTTGACAGCTCTATGTCTCCTGTTCAAGATGTTATAAAAAAATCCATCCATGGTGATCTATCCATCATGGTTAAAGTAAATATTCTGTTTAATTTAAGTCCTTTGAAATTTATTAAAACTTGTGTTTTATGGGCCAGAATATGATCTATCTTCTTGACTATTCCATGTGCATCTTAGAAGTTGTAACCTCTTGTGGGGAGTGATTTTCTGTAAATATTAATAGCTTAAGTTGATGGCCCAAATCACCCATAACTGTACTGATTTTTTGTTTAATTGTTCTATTACTGAGAAAGGTGTGCTAAAATCTCTACTGGTGACAGTAAAACCGTTTCTAGTTCTCTTTTGTTTTGTTCTTTTGTTTCATCTTGTATTTGGGAGCTCTGATATTGGGTTTATAAACATTTAGTAGTCTTATGTCTTCTTTAATAAGTGACCATTTAGCATTATGAAATGCACCCCTTTACTCTCTGGTCACACTATTCATCTTGAAGTCTACTTTGTTCTGATATTCAGATAACCACACCAGCTTTCTTTTGCTTATTGTTTCTATCTTTTTACTTTCAACCTGTTCATTAAGTTATGTTTAAAGAGTGTTCCTTGTAAACAATATATAGTTGGATTTTGCTTTTTTATCTAGTCTGAATATGTCTACATTTAATCAGGGTATTTAATCCATTTACTTTAATGTAATTATTGATATGTTTGTTTTTAAGTCTACCAACTTGGTGTCTAATTCATATTTAGCTAATCTTTTTGTTTTCCTCTGTTTCCTTTTCTGACATTTTTTTAGGAAAATCAGATATTCTATGGTATTTATTTTGTCTTATCTCTTCTAATAATTATTTTGTTATATTTTGGGGTTATTATTTTGATGGCTACTTTAAGGATTATAATATACAACTTCAAATTATCCTAATCTATTACTTCATGAACAATTTAAAAACTTTATTAAAATACTATATTTTTAATTACCATAGTCCACCCTTTGCATTCTTATTGTCATATATCATACTTCTACCTGTTCTATAAAACTCGTGTTCCTTTTGAAAATTAGTTTTACTTTAAACATACACCCTACTCTAATTTCAAAGGAAAAAAGCCAGAGATGTCAGTGCTAATGGAGACTCCTTCCTGTCATCATTAAATAATTATTTAGCTGCTGACCTGTATTTGCTCTAACTTTTCAAGACTTATGTATAGTCTCACATTCTCCATGGAAGACACTGTTGGCATATGACACTTATAGTAGATTGAATTATTTTCCCAATAAAAGGATTATACGTTCCTCTCCATAGCCATATGACTTGAAGTTCCATGATATCACTGATAGGCTTATGACTTGTTTTTGCCATTGAAATGTCAGTGGAAGTGAGAAGATATATAAAAGCCAACATGTAGATTTCTACTTTCTTGCTTGTTCCCTTTGCATAAAAAAAGACACATCCAGAATAGGAGCTGTTTCTTCAACCAATCCCAGAATGAGAAGATATATAGAGCAGGGCCATAGTTGACCACAGTCATGGGAGCAAGAATTATGTCACTTACTGATGCTGTAAGCCTTTGAGGTTTTGAGGTCGTTTGTAACTATAGCTTTACCTAGTGAAAGATGGCTAATAACACATGAATTAATGTTATTAATGAATTCTAAGGAAATGTTTTCACATCATTTTCCACACTTCATATTTTGGTAGCATTACTATACAACCCTAGATCTGCTTTTAATTGTCTCCAGATCTCCCTTTGAATTTCTATTTCTTTTCTATATTAGCATATATTCTGCAATAGTTAAGCCATGTTTATTCTATTATATTTTCATTTTTTCCCAACATAGCACTATCTTTCCCAGTCTATTCACGGTTCCCATTTTATTCTCCATATAGCTCTAGCACATCACTTTGACAGATACATAAGTTGTCCCATTTAAATTAGGCATAGTATACACATTAAACATAGTATATACAGCAAAGGAAGCCATAAACAAAACAAAAAAGCAACCTACAGAATGAGAGAAAATATTTGCAAAGAATGTAACTGACAAGGGTTTAATTTCCAAAATATACAACAAATTATACAGTTCAATATCAAAAAACACACAACCCAATCAAAAAATGGGCAGAAGACCTACATAGACATTTCTCCAAGGAAGACATACAGATGACCAATAGGCAAATGTAAAGATACTCAACATCGCTGATTATTAGAGAAATGCCAATAAAAACTACAATGAGGTTTCACTGCACACAGGTCAGAATGGTCATCATCAAAAAGTCTACAAATAAAAAATGCTGGAGAGGGTGTGGAGAAAATAGAAATAGACTCATAGACATAGAAAACAAACTAATGGTTATTAACGGGGGAGGTGGGGAGGGGTAAGCTAGAAATTTGGGACTAAGAGATACACACTACTATATATAAAGTAGATAAACAACAAGGACCTATTGTATAGCACAGGAAACTATATTCAATGTCTTGTAATAATGTATACTCGAAAAAAATCTGAAAAACAATCTATATATGACAGAGTCACTTTGCTGTACACCTGAAACATTGTAAATCATCTATACTTCAATTAAAAAACCCACAAAAAACACAGTATAAATATGCATAAATATAAGCCCAGGACCAGATGGCTTCATAGGCGAATTCTGTCAATCATTTAGAGAAGAGCTAACACCTATTCTTCTCAAACTTTTCCAAAATATAGCAGAGGGAGGAACACTCCCAAACTCATTCTACAAGGCTGCCATCACCATGATACCAAAACCAGACAAAGATGTCACAAAAAAAGAAAACTATAGGCCAATATCACTGATGAACATAGATGCAAAAATCCTCAACAAAATACTAGCAAATAGAATCCAACAGCACACTGAAAGGATCATACACCATGATCAGTGGGGTTTATCCCAGGAATGCAAGGATTCTTCAATACATGCAAATCAATCAATGTGATGCACCATCTTAACAAATTGAAGGAGAAAAACCACATGATCATCTCAATAGACACAGGAAAAGCTTTTGACAAAATCCAACACCCATTTATGATAACTCTCCAGAAAGTAGGCATAGAGGGAACTTACCTCAACATAATAAAGGCCATATGTGACAAACCCACAGCCAACATCATTCTCAATGGTGAAAAACTGAGACCATTTCCACCAAGATCAGGAACAAGATAAGGTTGCCCACTCTCACCACTATTATTCAACATAGTTTTGGAAGTCCTAGCCACAGCAATCAGAGATGAAAAAGAAATAAAAGGAATCCAAATCAGAAAAGAAGAACTAAAACTGTCACTGTTTGCAGATGACATGATACTATACATAGAGAATCCTAAAGATGCTACCAGAAAACTACTAGAGCTAATCAATGAATTTGGTAAAGTAGCAGGATACAAAATTAATGCACAGAAATCCCTTGTATTCCTATACACTAATGATGAACAATATGAAAGAGAAATTAAGGAAACACTCCCATTTACCATTGCAACAAAAAGAATAAAATACTTAGGAATAAACATACCCAGGGAGACAAAAGACCTGTATGCAGAAAACTGTAAGACACTGATGAAAGAAATTAAAGATGATACAAGCAGATGGAGAGATATACCATGTGCTTGCACTGGAAGAATCAACGTTGTGAAAATGACTCTACTACCCAAAGCAATCTACAGATTCAGTGCAATCCCTATCAAACTACCAATGGCATTTTTCACAGAACTAGAACAAAAAATGTCACAATTTGTATGGAAACACAAAAGACCCCAAATAGCCAAAGCAATCTTGAGAAAGAAAAATGGAGCTTGAGGAATCAGGCTCCCTGACTTTGGGCTATACTACAAAGCTACAGTAATCAAGACAGTAGGGTACTGGCACAAAAACAGACATATAGATCAATGGAACAGGAGAGAAAGCCCAGAGATAAACCCATGCACATATGGTCACCTTATCTTTGATAAAGGAGGCAAGAATATAAAATGGAGGAAAGACAGCCTCTTCAATAAGTGGTGCTGGGAAAACTGGGCAGCTACATGTAAAAGAATAAAATTAGAACACTCCCTAACACCACCCACAAAAATAAACTCAAAATGGATTAAAGACCTAAATGTAAGGCCAGACACTATAAAACCCTTAGAGGAAAACATAAACAGAGCACTCTATGACATAAATCACAGCAAGATCCTTTTTGACCCTCCTCCTAGAGACATGGCAATAAAAGCAAAAATAAACAAATGGGACCTAATGAAACTTAAAAGCTTTTGCACAGCAAAGGAAACCATAAACAAGATGAAAAGACAACCCTCAGAATGGGAGAAAATATTTGCAAATGAAGCGACTGACAAAGGATTAATCTACAAAATATACAAGCAGGTTATGCAGCTCAATATCAAAAAACAAACAACCCTGTCTAAAAACGGGCAGAAGACCTAAATAGACATTTCTCCAAAGAAGAAATACAGATTGCCAATAAACACATGAAAGGATGGTCAATATCACTAATCATTAGAGAAATGCAAATCAAAACTACAATGAGGTATCACCTCACACAGGTCAGAGTGGCCATCATCAAAAAATCTACAAACAATAAATGCTAGAGAGGGTGTGGAGAAAAGGGAACCTTCCTGCACTGTTGCTGGGAATGTAAATTTATACAGCCACTATGGAGAACAGTATGGAGGTTCTTTAAGAAACTCAAATAGAACTATAGTTCAAATAGAACTACCATATGACCCAGCAATCCCACTACTGGGCATGTATCCTGAGAAAACCATAATTCAAAAAGAGTCATGTACCATAATGTTCATTGCAGCTCTATTTACAATAGCCAGGACATGGAAGCAACCTAAGTATCCATCGACAGATGAATGGATAAAGAAGATGTGGCACATATATACAATGGTATATTACTGTGCCATAAAAAGAAATGAAATTATTTGTAGTGAGGGGGATGGGCCTAGAGTGTGTCATACAGCATGAAGTAAGTCAGAGAGAGAAAAACAAATACCGTATGCTAACACATACATATGGAATCTAAAAAAAAAAAAAAAAATGGTTCTGAAGAACCTAGGGGCAGGACAGGAATAAAGATGCAGATGTAGAGAATGTACTTGAGGACATGGGGAGGGGGAGAAGTAAGCTGGGAAGAAGTGAGAGAGTGGCATGGACATATATATACTACCAAATGTAAAATAGCTAGCTAGTGGGAAGCAGCCGCATAGCACAGGGAGATCAGCTTTGTGCTTTGTGACCACCTAGAGGGGTGGGATATGGAGGGTGGGAGGGAGACGCAAGAGGGAGGAGAAATGGAGATATACGCATATGTATAGCTGATTCACTTTGTTATACAGCAGAAACTAACACACCATTATAACACAGTTTTACTCAAATAAAGATGTTAAAAAATATGCATAAATAGAAACCTCCCTGTGCACCAAGTCTGAAATAAAGTAGGTGGTCCCCGAAACAATCAGATTGCATCAACAGAAAGAATGAGATTTCTAAGCTTAAATATGATTCATAGAGACTGGTTCTACACTCATTTAAATTATTGCAAAGTTTAAAAATAAATTTACACAAATTTTATATAGACCTTAATCTGAAGTTTTCAAAATTTAGAATGCGTTTTTTCTTTTTTGTATTTTAGAGTCAATATCAATCCAGTAGTCAGTGTTTTTTGTTTTTTAAATAGGTAAGATGACAAAGTAATCATGCCTTGGTAGGCATGTAATTTTTTCCACTTTATTTACATAGATAAAGGATTCAATATATCTGTTGTAACTAAAATTACTTTGATTATAAAATTATAAACAGCAATTTTTCTTTCTGAATAACTTACATACATTACTGTCTCATTATCACCAAAAAGCTGAACTTTTGAGTTTATCCTCTGATGAAGGAAAAATTCCACTTAAAGAATAGAAAGAAAATTTTAAATCAAAACCCTCCATTCCATTTTTTAATTTGTATAACTTGTCTATTTTGCCTTTTGTATGCCAGTTTTACCTCTCACATGCCTCTCCCACATGTAAGTTGAATTTAAATGATGGAAGCTGCTGACAGTTCCTAGAGCTCAGACAATTCTAAGCTGTTGTTTTTGAGCTACAGTCATGTTCTCTTTTACATTTTCCAACATTTTCCTAGAAACCTCAATGACTTTAAAGAAAAATAAGAATAAGTACTTTCTTTTTATTCATATTAAAATGTGATGATATTTGTCATGTGAATAACAAGTACACTGTTACATCATATTATTAAAATGCTAAAACAAAAAGAAGTAGCATTTTGATCTGCTATTTACAAAACTAACACAGATTAATTTTTTATGTGTATCAGTGCCATATGCAGTAAGATGTGTTCAGGTTTGGGGAAAGAAATTCATTATCTTTGCTTCTTTTTAATTAAAAGAAGTACAAACCCACTAATAATTTTTAAGTGGTTTAAATGCCAAAAAACTAAAGGAAGGCTGAAATTACACTTACACAAAATGGTTTAAAACAACCAAGCGCATGACTGAGCAAATGTGATTCTATATTAAACACTCAAAAGAAGAGATCATTACAGAAAATTTAAGTTTTCATAATTAAGCTAGTTTGCTAGAGCTTGACACAGATTCTTTAGAAATCACATATAGTTTATCTTCTGCACAGCTTAAAAAATTTAAGAGATTAATACAATGTTACTATGTTGAAGCAAAATTCTATTGTCATCATTTAAGTCTGACTGATTTCACTCAGTCCTATCTAAGTTAGAACTGAAGATACTCAGTTGATTAGAAAAAAGAAGAAAGACAATGAAGTAAAGAAAGAAGAAATGAGAGAAGGATGGAAGGAAGGAAAGAAGAAAGGACAAAAAAGCTTATTCAGCTTGATATCAGGCATGGCAGAATTCATCCGAGAACATTACCATGCCAAGACTTCATGAAACTCTTATTGTATCAATCATATGAAAATTATATGCAAAAATATTTTATTATTCTCAGTGTAATTAATTTATATCATTTTATGTAAATTCATAAAAATAATTAAATTTTTTCCATATTAAATGCCTAAAAGGTAAGAAATGTGTTTTTTATTGGTAAGTGATGAAAACTGACTTGGGCTGAATGAGCTACTGTAAAGCATAGAGGGTACCAAATTCCAATTAGAGGATATTGAGAAAAGACTAAGAGTTAGTAAGTGGAAACAGTAAACGTACTTGATACTTTTGCACAGATTTGTGATGAGGAAAACAGAGAATGAGGCATTAGTTGGAAAATGATGTACGGTCAAGAAAGGGTTTTTTTATGGAAGGACAGAGTCGAAGCATCATTGTCATGCTGAGAGAAATGGTGCATAAAAGAACAAATTTATGCAGAAGAGAAAGGGGATAATCACAGAAGCGATGTCCTTGAGAAGGGATGGGTTTACAAACAGGTGCAGTGGTTGGTCTTAGAGGTACAAACGTCTTCTGCTCGAGGAGGGGTGGCAGAGTATGTGGGTACAGATGTAGGAAGGAGGTGACACTGGAAAGAGGAGGATGAAATAGATCTCTTTTGGTTGCATTTATTGCCTGTATTGTATTTGTACTCAAAAGCATGGTTATCAGTTGAGAGCATGTGATAGGAAGAGAATGTGAAATATAAGGGAGTGAACGTGAATGAAGAAAGACCAAAGTCTTTCTAAGTCTTTTCAACACTAATTTGTTGCTTTCCAACTTTGTGTTTAATTCTTCTAATTAGTAAATCTCTGATAACAAAGATATAGCTTTATTAACTTGCACTTCTGTATGTCATTAGTACATGAGCTTTGGTATTGATAACTTCAAGGCATTTTCTGATATAAGAAGTTTTATTTGAATCATCAAATGAAGACTAAATTGCCAATACAGTCAACTCTAACCTACTTAATGTTTGTTTTGGTAGAGGGGTTTTGCAATCTGGTAACAACTTACATGTCATGTTTCTTTCCTATTTTCCCATTCCATCATCACAGTACTAGTTCAGATCTTCATCATACTTGCCTAAACTTCTAACTACCTGATCTCTGCACTTGCAAACTTGCCTCTCTTAAATATATGTCCCACGTATCTTATTAAAATGCAAATCTGATCATATCATTTAAAATTGAAAATGACATGAAGTAATCTAAAGGCAGTTACATGATAGGCAAAGTTCAGGGGTAATGCTAGGAGAGCTGGATTTGGGTTGCCCAGAGTCTTTTCTTGATCCCCAGATTTCTTATTTGTAAAATGAGATGCCTGCCCTGCTTGCTCACAGGCTGTGGTGAAGACTAAACAGGAGGACATGTGAAAGTGCTTTGCACCCTCTAAACTGCTCTGCCACCCTAAGGTGTTAACACTAAGAAAGTGTTAAAGTTGAAGTAAACTCATTATCTTATTCCAAGTAAGAAAGTTCTTTGAAGGAAGTCCAAGCCTGGGCATCACAAACGTGAATTTTTGGCCCTTGTGAGTGGCCTTATAGTGATACTGAAGTAGGAGTCTTTGAGGGAGCAGGGAAATAAGAATCACAGAACAACATAATGAAATAGAGAAATAAAAATATTGAGAAACTTGTAGAAGAGGTCTTGCACCAAAACATCCTCATTTGGTTTCTTATATGAAGGGCTAAAAGGATTGAGGGAGGAGCAGGTAAGAAGTGGATGAGAAGTCTCAGATAGGTCACCTCAGAAATTTCCCAAAGAGCTCTAGGCTGTTCGTTCTAGTACACTAGGTCTTGGAACAAAAAAAGCACTAAAGTGATCATTTTGTTCTTATTGATGAAGATAAGAATAAAATAAGAGCTTTACATTTTCTTTTTCTACTTGCCTGTTATGGGCATTGGATTTCACTGTAAAGCCTGAAAAACATACTCATCTAAGTCTAATTTCCAAGTCTAAATGAGACTTAAAAATAAAACTTATAAAGGTCAAGGCTTGTTTAAATATATAACTTATTGCTATAAATAGGCCAACATAATAAAAGAGCAGCAGTAATAATTAAGTCAATTTTAAGAGGTCAAGGCATTTCATAGACTTGGTAGCTGTAGCAATAATTTTTCTGAATTGTCTATAATATTTCTAGCCTATTTTTGCTATTAAAGATCCAGTCGCTAATTTTTGGAATCACAGTAGCCAAAATAATGGGAAGAATGTCAGGGCTGGACTTCAGTGTTTGTGATTAGTTTCAGTCTTGGGTTAGATATAGCCTCACTCTTTTCTCCACCCCTACTTGTTCTATATTGAGATACCCTGTTTTATTTCTACAAGTTCCCTCTGCCTATTGGCTCTGGTTGGTGGAATTTGGCTACTCTTGTTATTCCTTTCTCCAGTCTACAGCTGTCTCTCAAACTCTGGTTTAAAATCTGTAACTTATGACCTATTCCCTAGCACTCTTGAAAACCTTTCTTGTGATGCCCCATCTTGGAATCGGCCCCCACTAGCAGCCATTCAAGCCTGGCTCCACTATGCTCAGTTTCACTCCCCGCTCCTGGAAAAGTGCTTTCAACTGTATTATTTCGAAGCAACATAAACAAGAGAAAGCAATGAAAACATATACAGTCAAAAGCAAGGATAGGTCTTCCCTGGTGGCGCAGTGGTTGAGAGTCCGCCTGCTGATGCAGGGGACACGGGTTCTTACCCCGGTCCGGGAAGATCCCACATGCCGCGGAGCAGCTGGGCCCGTGAGCCATGGCCGCTGAGCCTGCGCGTCCGGAGCCTGTGCTCCGCAACGGGAGAGGCCCCAACAGTGAGAGGCCCACGTACCGCAAAAAAAAAAAAAAGTAAGGATAAAAAGGTCTGAATTATCCAATCTGAAATGTGAATTTCCCATCTTCCACAAAGTGGGAAAAAAGAAAATACAAAACCAAACCAAACCCACAAAATGGTCTAAGGAAGCTGGAGTGCTGGAAATAAGTTAGAAATTGACTTCAAGCTAATCAATATGACTTCTTTACAGAACCATTACCTCAGTCTAAAACTGTAAAGTGGAGGGAATGAATAATTGTGGAAAAGACATCTAGATTTTTAAAAATTGCATGGGATTTTAGAGAAGATTTTATCACCATTAGATTGCCAGGGATTTCCAGAAATAAATGGAAAGAGATAAATTTTTAAAAATTAACAATGCTCTATTTAGAATTTCATAATGAGACTGATTTTCTAAACTTTAAGTTTTTAAACTCAAACCACTTTCATTTATAGTATCATCAAGATTCATGGACCTTTCATTTTTACATGCCTTACACCTGAATTGTATGATAATTGGAACTAAAATAATATCCTTGTTTTTGCAGATTTGGAAAAAAAAATTCTTCAAGTTTTGGGGAAATTTGCTGGTGAGCCTAAACCATAAAGATTTAGGTTTAACAGGGACTGTAGCTTATTACTACTGTTTAATGTTTGTTTTAAAAATTATAATATTGAAGGACATATATGCTAAAATTCTCAGGCATAAAAATATGATTTAATTTGATGAATAAGTAAAAACATAAGGATTAATGTAATAAATCCAAGAAAGAAACATTTTAAAAGATCAAAACATTTGTATTATTATAACATTGTGGGTTTCATTTATGGAATTAATAACAAAATAAAAAAACATATTTTTGTAAAGCTTTGCTATTGTTCATTTAATTTGGTCAGTGAAGTATGTCTAATGACTATGAAATATTGGTCAATAAGCAAACTTGAATGATACTTTAAAAACACAAATCTTGATAATGATACAACCCTGTTTAGTTCAAAGTTTCCCTATACCTTCAGGATAAAAATCCACAGCCTTTATCATTGTATTCAAAGTCTTTCATGATTTGCCCCCAACCTATCACTCTACCTTCATCTCTAGCACCCCTGGCATGCTCTTTATGCTGATAGCTACTTGTCACTTTGCTGGGCATTTACACATGCTGTTTCCACTGTCTATAGTGGCACGTCTGTGGCTAATTCTGATTTTAACTTGAAGATTCAGCAGTAGTATCACACCACTCAGGAAAGAAGTCCTCATCTTTCACCCTCTTCCTTCATCCCTGGTCTGTGTTGGGCTCTTGGTTTGTACACCCACCCATTCTCAGAACGTCTCACATTGTAGAGGTTTCCTGACTCTTCCATTGTCCTGAGAATTTTTCAAGGTCAACTCGTATGTCTCATTTGCTTTTATATCTATTCTTCGCACAGGGCTTGGGAAATGACAGAAAGTAGTGGTCAGAGAGGGGAGTTTCAGAATTCCAGATCTTTCTATTGTTATACTTCTAGGTAATAACAAGGTGTGGCCACATTTCTAGACAGCTAAACTGAATTTGAGGAGACTGAGGAACCATGAGGCCCATGTTGAGAAGGAATATCAGATACACCCTTGATAGTTATTAATGTTGTGCATTAAAATGTCCAGGCACAGGGCAAGACTGCATATCTTGGATGCCCTGTGGTTGAACAGTCCATGTAACTAGTTCTGGCTAATGAGTTGTTGAGTGGAAGTGACACGAGTCAATTCAGGCTAGAGGATTTAATTGCTAGTTGGAGACCTTCCCTACTACTGAAGGGTGCCTAGGATGGGCAGGAAAGGGAGCCAGAAAAGGAGGCTATCACAGGGGGATAATAAATAGCAGTCAGATGTGGCACATAATTTGGAGAGAGAATTGACAATATTTACTGATGGATTGGGTGCAGGTAGAAAGTCAATGCTCAAGATAGCTGTCCATTCTGTCTGGGTCCCTGAGTGACTGCAGTGGGCAGAGCCAGCTGCCCCTAAATAGTATCTCGCCCAGCCAACCTGCGGTGAACATGGAGTGAGAATAAGAAATGAACCTTGACTCACTGAAGCCACTAAGTTTAGGGGAATGTTTGTTACTACCACATAACCTTGCATAAGCTAGCACAACCAGAGTATGTCAGGGAATGAGGTTAAGAGGCATGGATGCCATCTGTTCCATTGTGCTGATGGAACTCACCAGCAACTCCCAAGTACCCAACTACTGATGGTTACCCTGGAATAGAATATATGAAAATAAACCAAGTGCCGAATTATTGAGAAAAATGGCAGTAATGGGAAGTTCAGCAGGTTATACCAAAAGAGTGGGAAAAGGTGGTATCAGCAAATAGCATGAGTTTTGAATAAGAAGTGGTTTATTGAGTGACAGTGCCAGACTGCATTGATGGTAGTCTGAAAATGACAGTAGGAAGCCAGAAATGTATGGCCTGAGATGGGAAAGTAGAGCAGCAATAGATAAGGTTTGGAGGGGTGTTATGCTGCCACTGGGCAGAAGACAAGAGAAAATTGTTGAAACATTTAAGACAATTTAATCTTACTCTTTCACTAGAGCTAATATTGATAATAACTATCAAAAAGTGCAAGAATAAACTAAATTCTTGTATCCTTAAATAGGCCTAATTATACTTTTTCAGAGCATACAGGAACTATTTCCTGGTAATTATTGGTATTTTAAAAGCTATGTTCACATGCATGCTTTTAATGCCTTAAAGTCCTTTGACATGAAGGTTGGACTGTGACTGATTCGGGGTATCCCCAAATGGAAAAACATTTTTTTCCTATCTCAAAACACATTTTGCTTCCTGCCCAATTTCATACCCACACAACATTCTGTACTGTTGCTTTCATTTTCCCCCAATGCCGCTTAGATTTCTTCATGCATATTTGTATTTTTAGATCAGATAAAATGAATAGAAGTTTCTTCCCTTGAAAAATGTGTAGTGTGATTCAAAGAAAATGTTAATGAAAAGAAATACTAAGTCTTGTGAAACATCGATATATAGCAACTAATTGGAAAAGCAACTCAATTGCTTTTTCTTTGTGTTGTTTCTGAAGCACCGTTCTTATGGAATTATGCAGCTGTACAAGCACTGGTATCGACAGATTTTTTAAATGGAAGAGATAGGGGGTGGTGAAACAATGTACTAAACACCATTTCTTTCAAAATACTCCTAAATATGGAGGTAGTATGTAGGGACTCATACTTTCTCTACTGCATCATATTCATTTTTAAGAAAACCACCTCCATATAGAAATACTTTCCACCAACACACATACAGGTATCAAAATGAAGACGACTTTTCCTGGGTTGTTAAATTCCTTCAGAAACATGGGCTGTCTTTCATGACAACAGTTTCCTTCCTCCTCTGCTCCCACACAGCTTGACAAGCAGGTCACAGAGAAAGGTTGTTAACTACATTCCTTTGCCTAAAAAGGGATTTCAAGAAAACAAGTACCTTAACTTCACTCTTAAGAGAGGGTCAGACGGCTGAGGCGGTGATTTGTTTGTGTACATATGGGCTAGTGCAAAGGAATGGAAAAAATATTCGGGTGAAGAATTTCTAAATGGGAAGATGTGTTTTAAAGACAGCTTCTATTATATGTCAGCTACACCTGGCAGAGTCACAGGGCAAGGTGAATAAACTATAAACAATGAAGTCTCCTTAGTGAAAACCTCTGCATAGTGAGAGAGATCTGTGGGTGGGATAGAACAGCCAAGAGTGTCACTCGCATAGTATATGTTTTTTAAAGCGGGTTTCACATCACTTTTACTGTAACTGGGAAGGATTTCAAATTTTTTAAGATAAATTACTTCGACTTAGCTTCTACTAAAAAAACCCAAGACGATATATGATCGGTAGACACATTAGATTAAAAATAAAAATCAGTTCAAGAACTTCAATAAAATTAAGAAGCCAGTTGCATTCTTGGTGCATAGAAATGTACGTTAAAAAACGTACTAGTTTAGTGCATCTGTTAAGTGATACAATATACATATCTATAATTACTCCAGAGATCAAATTAAGTACATTCCTCATTTGTTCGTTTGTCTCTAAGGAAAATACAGGAAAACAAATGCTAATCAAAAGATTAATGGACTTCTAAATGTATAATACATTAGCCGCTCCTTCAATCTTTGGGAAACAAAATATAAAAAACAAATGAAAATAAGGCGTTGTCTCACATATTCTTGGTAAATTTCATGAAGTTTTAAGGTTCTTGTCAGTATGAATTTGATTTAAAGCTGTAAATTTTTTCTGAATATTTCTATGGCTATCCAGATAGAAACATCATACATAAAAATGTTCTTTATTCCAGAAAAGATAAAACTCCCAGTGGTAAAAGAAGATTTAGGTATCTCTGAAGGTTTCTTATCTCCTGGCAACATAACTCTCTGATGGTTCAGTGCCTGAGAGGGTTGTCTGAGATCACTCATCAAATAAATCAAATAGTTGGCTGGTGAAAAGAGGGGGAGCCTATAGTAATCTCATGTCTTTGCTTCCAGACATCAAATCTTTCTTCTAATAAGCCAGTAGAGAAGTTAATGTCACTTGATGTGGCATATGAAAACCTGAGTCTCAACCTGCCTTAAGTTTCTGCTACTAGTTCTGAGAATGTTTGACTTGCCCAAGCAATGATTATATTTAGTTTTAACATTTTAAACCGCTAATTCCAAAATCCTGATGTGCTGAGGAAGATGTGGTGGCAGGAAGGCTGGAAACGTACTGAGTTTTGTCTCTAAACTTCTTGGAGGAATTTTATGGCAACATAGAAAATCCACTTTGGTGGGGTGATCTTTAAATATTCTATAAATATTTGTTGATATGATGATGAAGCTAGATTTATTTTATATATTTTTGGTTAATATTTTACTGAAAGCTCTATTTTACATTTCGACTGTAAAAAACAAGTCTTTTTTTTTTTGCGGTACGCGGGCCTCTCACTGTTGTGGCCTCTCCCGTTGCGGAGCACAGGCTCCGGACGCGCAGGCTCAGCGGCCATGGCTCACGGGCCTAGACGCTCCGCGGCATGTGGGATCTTCCCAGACTGGGGCACGAACCCGTGTCCCCTGCATCGGCAGGCAGACTCTCAACCACTGCGCCACCAGGGAAGCCCCAAAAACAAGTCTTTTAAAAATTAGAAATCAAATACTTTAGAACTGTGTGGTCCAATATAGTAGCCAGTAGCTACTTGTAGCTATTTAAATTTACATTAATTAAAACTAAATAAAATTTTAAAATCCAGTTTCTCAGTCGCACTAGTTACATTTCAAGAAATTCATAGCAACATGTGGCTAGTGATTACTGTATTGGACAGCGTGGATATGGGACATTTTCCTCAGCATGGAACGTTTAGAGCACTTCTCTAGAAAGATGCGTAATTCAGGTATGGCATATAATAGTATTCACAAATCGATCTTCCCAATCCAGTGTTTTTGTTTTAGAGTCTTTCAACTTATATAGAATAAGAGACGGCATGACTCTCATTCTCATCTTCCAATGAAATGGAGAGAATATCTTACCATGATACCTGCCTGTGTGGTTTGACTATGTGTGTCACTTTTGTATATAATGTCCCTTGATTATAAATAAGCATAACAGAAATTCTTAATTAATAAAACCTCTCAAGTGCCCAAAACATAGCTGTCTTCTAATTTAGTCTCTGAACATCCTGATAAGAACCAGTATTACTGTGGCTTGAAGCTCACAGATTAGATGAACAGAAGTAGGCATAATAGAGTAAATGTGCTTTTAATGAATATTTTTTGTTCCTCTGTCCACAGCTCTGGCTACCAATTATATTTATAGTTTGGGTTAGCATGCCTACCTCATACACTGAGATTAGTTATTGTGCCTAGAAAACAGCACTAATATATACATACTACTTAGCATATATCCTTGCAAAAATGTTTCCTTTTCATGGGGACCTAATTGTTCCATACATAAACTTAGCCATGTGAATGTAAACCAAGACAACATAGGAGCCTTGAGCAGTATATTATTGATTTGATTTTTGGTGGCTAAAAATTTCCTACTGAAGAATTATCTTCCCAACTGACAGCAGCAGACCTCTCATTAGTACTAACAGGTTGAGGAGGGAGATTAAAGCAAACTGAAGGCATAGAGAGATTTAATTCCGTGTTCACACCTAGAAGTGGTGATAAACTGGGGATCTGCCATTACCTTGATATTTTGGAGATAAATGGGTATCTGAATAAATAGAAGCCTTCAGTCTCTGCAGCCGTCACTAACATATTTCACCCTAATTGCAAAATGTTTATTTCAAACACTAAAATACACATTGAGGAAGCTAACCTCGGCTGGTGAAAAGGAGATTTCAACTGATAACTTTTCCAGATTAATTCAAATAGCGTGGGAGATACTGAGGATGTCATTTTATCCTTTATAGTTTGACTTTGTATTCTGTACATGAGGAAGGAAGGAAAGAAGGAAAGAAAGATGGAAGGAGCTACCTCTATGGTTTCTCTGTGGCTAAGAACTTTTTGGGTCAATGGCTGGTTTTTTATTTTGCTCTGTGCCCTAGCACCCACATATTAATTGGCACATGGTATGGCAGTTAGGAAATATCTGTTGAATAAAAAACACTTAATAGATCTTGCAGAGACAAAAAAAAAATGGTAATTTTTAAAGTTAATGGGTATATTATAACATTTCTTTATTAAAATATACATATTGCTTTGTTATATTTGAGAAGCTAATATGTAGTGTTTACTGAACACATTGTATCTAGTAGTAATAGGGATAAAGCAGTGAGCTAAATCAAGTCCCTGTCATCATGGAGATCAGAGTACAGGCATATCTTGTTTGACTGTGCTTCTCTTTATTGCACTTCACAGGTATTGCATATTTTTTTTAAACAAATTGAAGGTTTGTAGCAACTTTGCATTGTCAGATGTTGGTTAGCATTTTAGGCAATACAGTATTTTTTAGTTAAGGTATGTACATTGTTTTTTACACTTAATGCTATTGCACACTTAATAGACTGCATAACTTTTTATGCACTGGAAAACCAAATAATTCGTGTGACTTGCTTTATTGCAGTGATCTGGAACCGAACCTGCAATATTTCTGAAGTATTCCTGTATTGTGAGAAAATATCTTTAAACATTTGTGGATACTTTAAGACCACATGTTGTCTCATTTGAAAATCAGCAGGTTCATTTACTCATTTAGTCCAGTTTATTCTCTCTACCCGACGACCACCACCTTATTAGGAAGTGATGGAGAGAATGAAATTGAAGGAACAAATTTTGTGTAACTGGATGTTGATATTGAGGAATCTGGGTTCTGAGGAGTCCCACCACAGATGGTGATGTAGCATACCGGTGAGCAGGGAGCAGCCAGTGAGCCAAAAAGTCTACACAGGAAGTACCTAGGTGTGTAATTAGGGTGCGAGTGAGGATATAGCTCAAGGCTGAGACTTCTGACCACAGGCCGCCTCTCCCAATTCTCCACATGGGCCAATCTGAGCTTCAGTTTGACCCTTTGCCCACTCTTTGCATTTTGTTTTCTTTTTCAAAGAAATCTGGCTTCAGAAAATGATATCTAAATGATACTGTGTCATTGTGCTGATAAGTAGGGTTATAATGCTTGAGACAGATAGATAAAAGCAAGAAAGGCAGCTAGATGGCAGATCAAAGGCATTTCCTGAACAGAAGGTAGAAATTAGCAGTTGGGAATTTTAGCAAATGCACTTAAGAATGTAGAGGAGCTTCTCAGGCATTTATTAGAAGCTAATTCAAACCCTTCAAGTTATGGAGGATTCTGTAAAAAGCACCTCTTAACTGACCAACTGTCAATTAGCAAAGGAGAAAATGACTCAAGTACTCCATTATGATGATGATCAAATAAATGAGCTTTGATTACTATAATAATGGTAGTGTAAGTTATAAAAAATCTCTGGTTTTAGATATGCAAAGAATTCATAACTGGTGATCATCTGTAAAATCTACTGTAGAAAACTACAAGTATAATTGCTCAATGATGCCAATTTATTTTTTCTTCCTCAAACTTTACAGGTGATCTAATATAATGAGAAATAATAATCATTAAGGTTTGATCATGCCAATCTAATTTTCTGGATGGCTTATTAACCTTGCAAAGATGTCTTTCCTTTACTTCTTGATCATTAGATCAGGCAATAATTAGAGCAAGAATGAGGAATGTCAATTACATAATGATGTGTGAGAGGATACAGAACGGTATCATGGATATTTAGGCTTGTGTGTCCAAGTCTGGCTACATTCACGTACACCCACGTAAGCACACTTTTCAGTTTCTTCTAAGAAAGAGATTTAACAAAACGTTGTATTTCAAAATAGGATTTAGATGTTTTTTCCTAAACTGAATCTGGTTCCAGTGTATGAGCTCCAGAAAATAAACAGCAAAAAGTTCAGAGTCTACATTAAACAGCTTCTCTCACCACACTGTCTGAAAACTATATTCCATGTACTACCAGATTATAAATAAAAAATAAATCACACATTTGACAATAAAGTAGACCCTATTATCAACTACATGAATTTTGGTCTGAAAAAAGGAAAAAAAAATATAAATGTTGCTCAAACTCAGAGGAGGTATGATACCACCCCTTCTTCTTTTTTTTAACACCTTTATTGGAGTATAATGGCTTTACATTGTTGTGTTAGTTTCTGCTGTATAACAAAGTGAATCAGCTATACATATACATATATCCGCATATCCCCTCCCTCTTGCGTCTCCCTCCCACCCCTCTAGGTGGTCACAAAGCTGATCTCCCTGTGCTATGCCGCTGCTTCCCACTAGCCACCTATTTTACATTTGGTAATGTATATATGTCAGTGCCACTCTCTCACTTCGACCCAGCTTACCCTTCCCCCTCCCCGTGTCCTCAAGTCCATTCTCTACGGCTGCATCTTTATTCCTGTCCTGCCCCTAGGTTCATCAGAACCCTTTTTTTTTTTTAGATTCCGTATATATGTGTTAGCATACGGTATTTGTTTTTCTCTTTCTGACTTACTTCACGCTGTATGACAGACTCTAGGTCAATCCACCTCACTACAAATAACTCAATTTCATTTCTTTTTATGGCTCAGTAATATTCCATTGTATATATGTGCCACATCTTCTTTATCCATTCATCTGTCAATGGACACTTAGGTTGTTTCCATGTCCTGGCTACCATAAATAGTGCTGCAGTGAACATTGTGGTGCATGACTTTTTTTGAATTAGGGTTTTCTCAGGGTATATGCCCAGTAGTGGGATTTCTGGGTCATATGGTAGTTCTATGTTTAGTTTTTGAAGGAACCTCCATATTGCTCTCCATAGTGGCTGTATCAATTTACATTCCCGCCAACAGTGCAAGAGGCTTCCCTTTTTTCCACACTCTCTCCAGCATTTATTGTTTGTAGATTTTTTGATGATGGCCATTCTGACCTGTGTGAGGTTATACCTCATGGTGTATGATCCTTTCAATGTGCTGCTGGATTCTATTTGCTAGTATTTTGATGAAGATTTTTGCATCTATGTTCATCAGTGATATTGGCCTGTAGTTTTCTTTTTTTGTGACATCCTTGTCTGGTTTTGGTATCAGAGTGATGGTGGCCTCGTAGAATGAGTTTGGGAGTGTTCCTCCCTGTGCTATATTTTGGAAGAGTTTGAGAAGGATAGCTGTTAGCTCTTCTCTAAATGTTTGATAGAATTTGCCTGTGAAGCCATCTGGTCCTGGGCTTTTGTTTGTTGGAAGATTTTTAATCACAGTTTCAATTTCGGTGCTTGTGATTGGTCTGTTTATATTGTCTATTTCTTCTTGGTTCAGTCTTGGAAGGTTGTGCTTTTCTAAGAATTTGTCCATTTCTTCCAGGTTGTCCATTTTATTGGCATAGAGTTGCTGTGGTAATGTCTCATGATGCTCTGTATTTCCGCAGACACTACCCCTTCTTGATAGATTTAGCAGGTTTCATCCAGTGGTTAAATCTATACTTCTTTCTTCTTTCTACTAATGAGTAACATATACTGTGTCAACTACTAGTGCTCCCTAAATCCACTCTCCCTTTTTACACAATAAGGCAGCTATGGAGGTACCCAACTCAGATTTCAAGAAAGAACTTGCCATTTAGCTGCAAGATATGCAGTTAGTTGGGAGCCCCCAGCTGTCAGTGACTTCAAGATTCACCTCAGCTTTCAAGCCCAGGCGACTTACTTATTTTGCAGCCACAGCAAAATACTGAGCAAAATACTAGGGTCTGGCCATTCCTGCTCAAGATAAGCCTCCCCTAATGTGCAATATTTACTCTGGAGATGCACATAGGGTTGACCTATTTTTTGCCACGTTTGTCTCTTGGTTGGAGGTTTGCTCTGCCCATCCTGCTTCTCTTCCTCTCTACTTTCACAACTATCAGCTCTGCATCACAGTTTGTGGACTTTCCCCACCCAATTCTGCTTTCTCTGCATTTTATCTTTCACTTCCCCAATAAACCTTTTTCACTCCTAAATTTGTCTTGGCATCCACTTCCCAGAGGACCAAACTGACACATATAGTGATAGAATCTTAGCAGGGTATGTGGGAATCTGCTTAGAGACTTCATTTGCCAGCCTATTTTATGCCTAGATGGCCATATGGCTAAGTTCTTGGCACCAGAATATGACTGAAAGTGACATGTATAACTACTGCTTCACTTCCTTAAGTGGAAATTGCTTGCCTTCTATTTCAGTTGTTTTCCTCCTCCTGAAAGCTGGCACATCGAGGTGGCATTGATTGAACTTCTAAAATGCCGGAAATTCCCTTGAAGAAGAAGTCAGCAAACTATAGCCAATAGGCAAAAGCTGACCTGTGGCCTATTTGTATGGTCTGTAAGCTACGAATGGTATTTACATTTTAAAAGCATTGTTAAAAGAATAAAAATAGGCAAAATGTGTGGCAGAAACCGTATATGGCCCACCAAGCCTAAAATATTTATCATCTGACACTTTATGGAAAAAGTTTGCCGATCCTGCTTCAGAGGACTGCAGATCAACAAGTTAGCAAAAACCTGGGTCTCTGAATGATCATGTGGAGCAGAACTATTCATCTGTCCTGCAGGGATGTACTGTAATGTGAGAGCAAAGTAAACTTCTGTATCCTTGGAGCTACTGTATTATTGTGTCTTGCTGTTATGGGGACAGGCCCTAGCTAATATACATACGAGTAAATAAAAGATCAAGATTAAAATGATTTTCCCTTCCTTCCCAAATGTTATACAACTCAGTCATTTCTTCATCTAAGCTTTGAGCAGATTACTAAAACTAAGTTCATCATTTGTTTATTAACTTTTAAAGACCTAAAGCATTTTCATTACTTGGTACTTGTATATCACATTGCACAAACACTGCCTAGGAAGATAGAAAAATATGTAAACTTGAGATACAATGGTAAGTATAAAGTCTACTTTATTAACTTCCCTTAATCTGAAACACATATCTTAACATTATTTTTAGAACTGGCCTCTACCTTACACAAAACCATGATGATGGTAGTGATGGAGTTGAGGTTGGGGGAACAAAGATAATTTTACAAATGGCTAAACAATAATTGCATATGCTAGAGAGTAACAACTTATAAAATAGAGCTATTAACTCACATCAACTAGACCATATTATGACAAAATCATTTACCATCACATAGATGTTCTACAGTTAACTCAGTTACTTATTATATCAGTTACTTAAGTTAATTCAGGAACTTATGTAGCACATATTTCTTGAACACTTTTGTGAGCCCTGTGTTGAAGTAGAGAAAGTAAGTCAATTTGGTATTTCTGGATACACAGCAACTGCACAGATTATATACATATCAATTTAAATGACCAGTTTTGCTGCTCCATGGGTTTCTTTTTTGACAGCAATAAAGACTTGAGTTATATAAAATAATCTTTTTGCTGAACCTAAAACCAAAGCCTGTGCTCATTTAGACAATGTTTTATACACTCCAAAGCTTACTTGTTTGCCAAATTCTCATCTGCTTTTCATTACACATAATGCTTTGCAAAGTATTTGATCAAACAGATGTCATATTTACAAGCAAATCTTAAAAAACCCTACCTTTTGTAATTTTATTTGTGTTACCTGAATATACTATTTTTTAAAATTAGGAATGTTGTAAGAGCAGAATTTTTTGTTACGACACACAGTGAAGAATGAAAAGAAGAACTTCTTGTGATAGGTATTTTCAGCCCAATACTAGGGCTTATCCAAAACATATTTAAATAACTGGAAGGGTAAAGTGATGCTCTTTGTTTTTCTAGCAGCACCTTGGTAGACAGCTTATTGGTTTACCACAAAGCTGTAGGAAATTCAGTATATTTTGTAATTTAGTCTTGAAGCTTGTTCTGAAAAATTTCTTTGCAAAAATCGTTGTCTGCTTTAATGCTGAGCCAAGAAATGCAAAGCATGAAAATACGTTTCGCTCTTAAGTAGTTTGAGGTTTTGTTTAATAAGCAAATTTCGCTATAAAGAGGCATAAGATGGAAGTCATTTCTTTCTAGTCATATTAATTCTAATTTAAGAAAGATTAAACAATCGGCCTGATGACGTGACAATTTGTTAAATTCATATACCTGAAACTTAATTTCTACACAATTAACTGTGATAAAATATCAGGCTTTCCTTTCAAAAGAATCAGGGCATCATAACTATAACGAAAAATGCCATGCGGGAGGGAGATGATACAAAACTGATTTCAGTGGCAGAAGAGTCCTAGTTATGGGCATATTATATGGAGAAAGTATTAAAGTCTTCTATGTGATCTTTAAAACTATACTTTTTAATACATTAAAAATCAATGATGAGACATCATAATTTATTAACCCGTTTTACTTGCTTTTGAAGTTGCCCTTTTTTTTTTTGGCCATTACATAATGTTAATTCTGTGATGAATAACTTCATAAATACATCATTTCTTTCTTGTGTTGAAACATGTGCTTAGGAGTGGAGTCTTTTTAATCAAAGAATTTGAAAATCTTTTATCTTTACTTCTTACTGCTGTGCCCTTACCCATGGCAGATGTTTCGATTCAAGTCTAGTGCTCTTTCCTGCTAAGACCCCATGTGGTTTAGAATTCTTAGAGCACAGTGCTCCCAGCAGCCACTATAGTTAAACAGAAAGTCAGAGTTAGCACGCTAAATATGACCCTCTCTGTCATCTTCCGCCTATGATTTTCTAAAACAATCATCCAAATTCCAACGCTACTAAAAACAAATGAATTTAGTAACATCACTGAAACTTTGCTAACATTTTAGCACTTTTTATCATTTTTTATCATTTTTTATCATAAAGTTATTGCATTTGTGTTCCTTGTACCATGTGTGAGGATAAACTTTCTCCTATATGTATGTTTGCTAATTATCATTACTCAAGAATGAGTTTTTATTAAAACTACTTTGCATGTTAACTGGGTTTCTATAGACAAATGACCTTCCTCAATAGTCAGATCTGGGTCATCATTACTCCATCTGGTATTTATTTTGGTGCATTTTCCCAACTGTTATCCCTGAAAAACGCTTTTTATCACTTTGCGTAATGGTTTATTTTTAACCTTAAAATATGTTTTAAATGAAATAAAAATAGAAGACAGTAAAAGATATCAAAATGCTGGACAGAACATTGTATTTTATCAGTTGTTTCCTGCATTTTGGAACGTGTCTACCCTAGCAGGATTTTTAGAGAGCTTTAACAGAAATGTTGTTTCAAAATCAAAAAGCAGTAGGAAAAAAATCCTCTACGTAGTCGTTACCACATGTAGTGTTTAGATAGCGTACCAGCTTTCAAAAGCCATATGCAAAAACTTCAAAAAAAAAAAAAATCCAGTATATTTTTTCTTGAATGCCCTAATTGTATTTTCAGCTTCCTGACTTTGTTCATTCTTTATCCACATCTGAAATGTCTGTCTCCATTTCTGAACTTCTACGATCTATTTTGATTCAGGTCTAACTCAAGCAATTAGAGAATTATATAGTATTGTAGGTAAAGGGAGGGCTTAGAAAAGGGAACTAAATTTCATTCAGGGCCTTTTCTACGCCAGGCTCTGGTCCCAGGAGTTTCAAAATTGCTCTTAATACTATCACCACTAGAACCATTGTTACCACTGATTTGCTTCTACTAAGAGACAAACCCTGGAGTAGGTAGTTATATACACTTTCTAATTTAGTACTCAAAATGACTCTATGGGCTAGGTATTATCATGCCTACTCATACATGTGGAATCAGAGAAGTTAAAAGTCCTGCTTAAAGGCATACAACTACTAGTGGTAGAGATGGGATTTGCAGTCAGGTCCATTGGAATCCTGTAGTCGAGCTCTTTTCACTGTCCCTCACTGTCTCTTGTGCCTCTGCTGTGATCGGGCTCATTTTTTTTTTTTTTTTGCTCTACCATTATTTATTTCTCATCTTATTTACTGTGTGTGCCACTTATTTGGCATTCTCTTCCTTGCATCAGTGATGCAAGCTTGTATCATTAAATGTATCCTCTGTTCTACAATCAGATTATAACTTCCTTGAGAGAGGAGATGATATTTATTACCCAAATAGTGTCAAATCTGATGCTTTGCACATAGCGGGTGCTTAATAAATGATTTTTGCTGAAGATAATTGTAAATGATTTTTGCTGAGATAATGAAATTGCATGTGAAAGAAAAGTGAATGTTCTTTATATATACATAGATATATATAAAGAATGGATTCAGAGTAGGACTCTTACTGAAAGAGAAGAAAAATCACAATTTATAATTTCTCCACTTTTATTTTCACCTTTCTACCTCTTGACTGTAATCTTAAACACACTTTTATGTTGAGTTTTTAATTCTTGTGGTATTATTTTGTACTGGGATATATTTATAAGTGGTTACCTTATTGTCATTTTAATTCTCTATTTAAACAGAAATTGAGATCCCACCAAAAAAGGGAATCAATGCTATGTAGTTTATGATGACAGAAACTATTTTAAAATGTATGAGTGGGTGTCTAGCACAAGTTGATTTTTTTATTTAGTTTTACATTAACTTTTAATCTGGAGGAGATTCATTAGTTTTCTGCCACTGAATTACAGGCACTTTTAAATTGCCTTGCTTTACCTACTGCTAAAACATGCAATTGTAGCTATGCTTCACCTTAATACTGCTTGGTTTTCCTTTAAATATTTTAAACCAAAAACTGGAATAAAAGCCCTTTTAAGTTGAGCCAGCCTCTGATACAAGTAAAGGTTTAACTTCTTTTCTTGTCTGCTTCTCAGAAATGAAATCTGTATTCAGGATGTAACGCTTCTTCTGAAGTGCTTGAAGAATCAGAGAAAATGGTCCATTTTCATTTTAATGAATCATGCTGGAGAATAAATTTACATGATGTTAATACTGAGACCTGGAAGATGGTATGGTATAATGCTCATAATAAAGGATTTAGGAACCATAACAGTTCTGGGGTATGAATTCTGGTAAGCCACTCATGTGTGACTTTGGATAAGTTACTTGAGCTCACGGTTCCTCAGTAAATTGAGATGGAGTGGTAGAAAGAGGCAGCCTGTAGCTGAAAACCAACTCTGTGAGGCCAAAAGGAGATAAACAAGGCATCAGGGCTATATGTTCCTTGTGCACCCTAGGATTTTCTGCACATAAAACAGCACCACATAGTCAGGCATCACTCATTGTGGGTTCTTTAAATAAAACTGACAGCAGCTGAAAGGTCTGTTCAGAGAGACGGCAAGGCGGAATCCCATCTCAGGCAGCCATATGAGAAGTAAACTGGGAGAATGCTGACCTCCGAACAGTACGCTTGGCTCTATCTCCATCTCAACTCTGGAACTGTGAGCAGTTATATCTAATAACCATATTAAAGAGGTATATGAAGGGAAAATCCATATCTATAGAGGTAGGGAGAAGGTGAACTCATGGAAGCAGGAAAAAAAACACTAAGAAGGTTAATTTCAGGATTCAGTAAACAAAGTTGGGTCAGAGAAATCTAGGGTGCAAATGTATGAATCTGATCACAGAGCTCTTAAGGGATGACTTTTACCATCATCTCACAGCATTCACTCATCATGCAGTTAGCACTCCAGAGAGTTCTGCATTTCAAAGGATTTATTCCTATGGACAGGATCCGTTTCCCAAATGTGCCGCAGAGCCATTGAAAATGGCTGCTGTGATCTTTAAGAGATTGTTTCATCTTCCTGTGTGTCAGTTCCCTCATTAGGAAAACGAACCCTATCAAATTCCACAGGCCAATGTAAAGATCAAAGGAGTTAACATATGACAAATTAAATGTATTATTATTTTGGTTAAATCTGCACCTTTGGCCAATATAAATCATCAATGATATCAGAAAATTAAAGGAATTATTTAACAAGTTATTGGTTATAGAATTCATTGGTATCTATCCGTAACTAAGAACATTTAAGTTTTTGGTACATTCAGTTATGTGTTGGTTTGTTTTTGCCTTCATAATTGCTATGCAGTATCAGTGAGACCTCACGAAAGCTGTATGAAAGTACATCTAGAGTTTTTTTGTTGTTGTTCAAAAATCATACACGAGTAAAGGTAACTTCAATTATACTGCAATTTATCCTGGTTTCTTTTGGAAAAAAACAAACAGCTTTCTAACAAGGTTTTGTCCTGAGTCAAGGTTTATGCAGATTTATTTCAAATTACTGATTATGGACACTGCTTACAACCTGGTTGCCCATGAAATATTCCTATTGCAATTCTTGTCTTTTTAGTAGTACATCCTCTGTAGTATGTGTCACCTTGGTAACACTCCCAAAAGGGGAAAGGACTGTTAGCTGAGAGATAAGGTGGTATTCATGGGTTATAAGTTTGGGTTGTAAAAAATGTTCATAGTAATGATCAAACCTTATGATCCATCTACATTGCGGTAGGTGCCAAGCTAATGCAGAATTGGACACACCTCCTAGCAAAGGACAAGCAACCTTAAGTTCACATGTCTTTTATTCCTCTGGACTATATCTCCTATTGTATTTGGTCTGTATGCAACCTCTAAAGACACTTGCCTTGAAATAGTTTTACTCTGTTAGCATATATGCTGCAATTTATTACCTAGGTGTTATACATGACAGAAAAATATATTAAAAAGCAATTTTTCTTTTAATGTAACATACGTATAATAAAAATTGAGGTATCATTTGCTAGATTGGAGTTGGGAAGAAACAAAATTGAAATATACATCTTTTCGACCCAAAAAATTCCACCTTATACATAAAATTAAGTTCCCAATCTGAGAGCTCATAGATAGATAGTTATACTCTACTCTGGACAGGAACTCAAGGAAAAAAAATCCAGCTAATCAGTGAATGAGGAAGACTTTGTTCATTGGGAAGAACTATACAATAATTCATTCATTTCCTAACTGCAAAATATTTAATACCCAATCATGTTCTAAGGCTCTAAGGAAGTATATGCAACACTCTGAGAAAAAACAGCTTATAATTCTATCCAATAAAATGCAGGGTTGTGAAGTAGTTAGGTAGAGAAAAGACAATATCCAGCTTAAAAAGAGGAGAGAAATCTAAGGAATAAACATTGGTCCCAAAGTGTATGGATTCTCCTTTCACAGTATCCTGAGTCCCAGCACCAGCAGAGTGAAAAGTCACCTTAGGAGCAATACTACAGCTGCAGGAATTACCTGAGGGGCTAGAGTTTAGAGACAGCCCATCAAATCTTTGTTTGTTTAATAAACCTAAGGCATAGTGCCAAATTGGTTAAATGAACCATGTCTGTGTTCACTCAAGCATGTTACCGCAGTGAAATTAAAGAAGAAACGAAAAGGGAGCTGATCCGTTATAACTAGCTGCAATGAAAGAGACTGAAGATTACATTAGAAACTTGTCTATGTTTAACGTACGGTAAGTGTGATACTGACAAATAATATTTCTGAGTAAGTTCTTTATATCATCTCTGATAGACTCAATCCCTGTATGGTGTCTGTTGACTTCCTCTGTTAATATCTCTATTAATAAAACCATATTTTTAAGCATTCATTATTTTCCACATCGGATACTTCACATGTGCGTTTGAACCCCAAATAGAAATAGCTTATTTATTAAACCCCACAAAATTTATTTATAAAGAAGTAAATGCGGGGAGGCAATAGTTCATACAATTAGTTCCTGTTCCTCACTTTGAGCCGAACATTGATTTAGAAAAGACAAACTCATTCCAGCATGGTTCCAATGCCTATAGCTACCTGATTCACTAAGGAACAGCTGTGTTTCTGTGGTGGATTTTTCTGTCTGTGGCTCAACAATGAGTAAACAGATCCTTGTAGAGGTTCTGCCAGGCAATATAGGTGTTGGGACTTCAATTCCTTCCATCACCTCCAGAAACTTGCTATCAGTTCAAAGCAAATAAGATTTTTTTTCCTAACAAGGAGGCTAAATTTTCCCCACAGGTAAGAAGGGACTGAGTTCGTGAAGGGACATGAAAGATGGAAGGGGTAGTGGGAAAACAGAGGCTCTCATTTTATTAACGCTATTTCCAGGACCTATCTGTACTCCAGTCATAGCGATATATGGTTCATGGATTTTTAGCTGATGGAGTGCCTGCATTTTTCCAGACCACATCTGGCTGCAGAATTTACAAAGAGAGGGGGTCTCATTCCACCTCATTGGCAGAAACAGTGAGTGACATTTGGGTCAGGGCAAGCTGACCCTGATAACATTACTGGTGGTGTCAGCATCAGCTGCTTTGAATGAAACAACAGCTATGCAGAATAGAGCACAAAACTGAATCAATTATCCTGATATTTTCTGAAATGTTCATGTCCCCAGTGCTCTCTAGGCAAACTCAAGGACTGTTTCTTACTCATATGTCACACTTTCCCACTTTTCAGTCTTTTAACTCATGCTATTGCTTTGGCCAAAAACTGGTTTTCTGTCTTCTACCATTTCTTCTGCCCAAAGCCTATCACATACATTTCAAATACCACCTCCAAAATATTTCTTATGCTTAGCCTTCCACATACCCTTGCCCCTTCTTCCTGAAGTAAGTCTTCTTTTACTGAACTCTGAAGCACTTTGCCCCTAACTTGGGCTTTCAATCACGTTCACCTTGGCTGAAAGGTTAATTATGAGTTTGTGGTCTCATAATTCTCAATGAACACTTGGAGGGTAGGATCTATGTCTGATTTATATTTGTATCCCTTTAGCCACTTACCATAGTAGGCCCTCAGTAGATTTTAGTTTAAAAAACATACATATTGGGCTTCCCTAGTGACGCAGTGGTTGAGAGTCCGCCTGCCGATGCAGGGGACACAGGTTCGTGCCCCGGTCAGGGAAGATCCCACATGCCACGGAGTGGCTGGGCCCGTGAGCCATGGCCACTGAGCCTGCGTGTCCGGAGCCTGTGCTCCGCAATGGGAGAGGCCACAACAGTGAGAAGCCCATGTAACAAACAAACAAACAAAAAAACACATATTGAAAAACCAAGGCAAAAGTGAGATTTGGAGATTGAATTATCGAATTGCTCCAATTCTTCACTGAATTTAGGGTATCTAGACAAAACTCCTGCTCCCTGGGCTCCAGCACAGTCTTTCCTAACCTCCTTTCCTTTTCTTTTGAAATCCCTGTAGGCTCAGGTATGGCCTTTCTCCCCACCTCCTGACCTAGTTACTTTGATGGAAGAACTAGGTGAGCAGTCTAGGGACCAACAACCTCAGTCTTTTTTGTTCCCAAAGGTGAGGATGACTGATTATTGGACTCTAAGTGGCAAAGAATCCTGCTCTTGAAGTTCCTTGAAAACTCTGAAGAACATAGGATCTAAGAGAAGAGACGCCCTCCTCTCTTTCTGAGCGAGTCTCAGAGTCAGCACTCAACTTCCAGGTCGAAACCATGCCATAGAGTCTTGGACAATCCCCTTGCCTCTCTCCACATCCAGATAACCCTGAACATTTTCTCCTCGAGAACAGCATCTGTGATCTGGGTCCATCTCCGGGTTCCCAAGGCCACCAACCCAGACTGAGCCTGCATGTGCCCGCCATGTGCCCTGTGCTCATCTCAGGCCACATGCCACCTGGCCCTGCCCAAGCTGGGTCTGATTCCAATTTATTCTGCTTCCAAGCTATGTGACTTCGTAGAACCTAAGTTTTTGTTTCCAGCTCTGTGAAATGGGGATGATGATGTCTACCTTACTGAGAGGATTAAACAAGAAAAGGCATATAAAACAGATGGAACAATGCCTAGAACATGGTAACCTTTAAGCTTAAGAACTGGCCTCACCTGTTCCGTGCATAACCGCATTCTTCCTCCATGCATTGATCTCCCTACCTAAGTTGCCTTCTTTTCTCCTTTGTCTTAACAAAATTCTATTCATCCACTAGTTGACTATCAAATTGTTCTATATAACTTTATTTCTACTGATCTGCTTCTCTTTTCTGTAAATAACATTTATTTTTTGTAGCAAGCAAATTAGAACTAGTATGTATTATCTTGTATTGTTTTTATGTTGCCTTATATAAACTTGACTAGCAGATCTTTAAGGATGGGATCATGTTTCTGGTGAAGTGTTCTACATGGGCCTAGCCCAGTGCTAGCACATAAAGAGCAAACGGTAAACATTTATTGGCTCAACAATTAAAGGAAATGCTGAGAGACAAAAATTGTGCATTCTTTAGTGGAGTGACTCTGAAGTTTCCCAGAATTGTTTATTTCTGCTCTGGCTTGCTAATTTTAAGAGTGACAAAAATGCACTAGCCCATTCATAAAGTTCCCTGGCATCATGACATGTCTTTAATCTTCTGTAGTTAAATATCGTCACAGCCAAATGCAGTGATATAATAGAAAGCAATCTATTATCACAATTAGTTGCCAGGAGTACAATCAGTCAAAATGGCAGTTCTCTGACACCTTGCCATCCCGAGACTCTCCCTCCACAATGTGTGACATAAGCTAATTTACATGTTTTCTGTATAAAGAAGAGTCAGGGAAGTCCGATAATTGACGTAGAAATACCAGGAATAGCTTAAAAATGGTAACATCAAATTTGCCCATCATATCCAGGAGGCAACTCAGATGTGAGCATTTGTATGTTGAATTTGTTACAGTGTTAATCAATTCTGAAAACACCTATCTCCATAGTCCAAGTACTACAGGTAGTTGAACAGCCAAACTAGTGTAAGAAATTGAACAGAGCAGGTATGATGGCCCAGGGGTCTCATTAGTTATACAGGGATTCTTTTTATAGGATAAGAAAGACTTCATCGCTTTGACAAGAAGTTATTCATCTACATTTTAAAACTGGCAAGACATTACCAATTTCATGGTTCTATTCCTGTCACTAAGCATGCCACGAACTCTAATGCTCTGTTAATGTGTTAGAAATATTACACGTGGGAGCTGGTGAATGCAGCAAGAAAGCAGCATTTGTCTCACACACTCAAGCTGTGTGTTCTTTCGCCTCTAGTCCTTTGGACATTGTTGTCAACTCCCAGCTCCCAAGGCTCCTTCTGTAAGTACTATCACACCTCCTGCAAGGCTTAGGGATTCTCTGCAACCAGCTCGTGGCAGTACTTGTGGTCGGTTTTTGCGTGTGTAGCTGTTTAATGCTTTGATGGTTGTTTAATGGCTCTTCTCAAACACCTCTTCCTGAATGACAGAGTTATAAATCCCAGCCTAAGCAAAAGTCACATAGGAGCAGAAACGTCAGGGAAACCACAGAGGTGATTGGGACAGAGGCATAGTTACGAGCAGGTACGCTCAACACCCTCCTCCTCTGCCCTACCTGCCACCTTCACACCCCCACGTCACCTACTCAAGTTGTAATTGCATGAAAGAGAGAAAAGGATAGAATATCAGCTAGCTCTCTAAATGAGAGAAAAAAATATTTACTTCCTTTGCTTGTCTGCAATCTAGTAAGAAGCTTATTCATGCATTTTAAATTAAACCCTTATTTTAATAGCTAAACACGAAGAGCAAACACTCGGAAAGTGGATGGTCTCTGTAACATTTGCTGGGAGAGTTTTCCACGCTATAGTTGGCATTCTGGTTTTATTATGTCACTTTATGGGCAATAAGATTAGATTTTTTTCCATTGCAATTTATCCGAAGGAAAATATTAATTTGGAGGTTATTATCACAGTACTGAATTTCAGTGTAATTCTCCAACTCATTAAAAACCATGAACTGCTATGTGCACTTCATGCTAAAGTATCAAAACACTGGAGAAAAAAGTGGGGAAAAAATTCCTAAAGTCCAGTGACATCTATGTCCTGAAATCTTGCTCTCTTTCCAGCAAGTGTGCATTACTACCTCTTCAGAATAATTTGTTTTTTTTATGATAGTGTGACTACTTTCTCTTAAAAGTTAGTCTTAAAAACATATGGCTTGCTTTCTTCATCAGAAACTTAAACATCTGAAGTCCACGTACTTGCCCAGGATTTGAAGCTTCAATTTTCAGTTCCTTCTCTCTTATTAAAGCTCAGTTACAAGAAATGATATTCCTGGATGGTGGGCTAGATATTTATTGGTAATGACAATTTCTGTTGTATTCTGTGTGGTGCTGTCTCCTATTTCTGATTGAAAATAAAGTGGAATCAAGATCAAGTTTGACTTTGCTACTCAGGAATTCTCTTGAATATTCTCCTTCGTTTATTTTCAAATATGCAGGGTTCTGTATATTTATTTTCAAATATATAAGATTCTTGTATATGAACATGTGGTAATTTACATTTACCAAATGTGTGGTATTTAAAGATAATTGATAGATTATCTGGAATTTTAAGAAGAATTTTGGGACTATATAAATGGTCAAGAAAAGAACGTTCCATATTTTTTACAAGTCTTCAACGTTCCCAAAGACCAACATTTTTATCGTTGATTGATGTTTGGCTGGGAAAGTGGTTTGTGGTACTTTGTTACAGCAGCAATAGGGAAGCCATACAAACCCCAAAATAGAGGGTTTACCTTGGAAAGCTTCTCTTGATATTTTCTCCAGCTGCCCCTTTCTTGAGCAGATGCACATTGCTGCTGTTTGTTGAGCTGTTCTTCCTTTTCCCAATTTGTTCACAGACTAAAAATCACTTTAAAGGCATGTGCTCTCCCTGCACTGTGTCTGTTCTCACGGAGCTCACATTTTACTAGGAAGGAATAGATGCTAACAAATGGAGTAATAGTTATAAGATACAGTAGGTGTTAAGAAAAATAAATCAAGACAAGGAGATGGAGAGTGATATTTTGGTGCTATTTATTTATTTTGGAGGGAGCATTTGACCTAGTTTAATAGCTTTTTTCTAGAATAAGTCTCAAATTCTGTTCCTATATTATCATCAATTCTCTGTCCATAAAAAAGGTATTCATTCGGTACTTCCAAACAGACTCTCGCCTTTTCCCAAATAACATCTCACCTCTCTTCAGATATTAGAAGGCTAGGTGTTCCTCATCTCTAAGAACTAGCCATCATTGAACATGCGGAAAATAGAATAAGAAATCATTTGGATGTAAGTTCCAAATCTGAATTCCAAGACCTCAACCACAAGAGCACAAAAAACACTTCTATTCTCTTCCTTAGCAGTGACTAGATGAGACTCAGACAAGAGCTTGTGCCAGAAATCTCCAAGTAAATTTTACCATTTGATGACATGTAGACCCAGCCAATTAGACCTTACTGGTCATTTCTAGATCAACTGCAGTAATTTTAAGAGTTTAAACCCACAGTGGAAGTCTTTCAGATCACATTTAAACCCCGAGAACTCTAAGTTAGGAGGAATAAACAGAAATAAAAAGAATAAAGAAATAGAACAAAAAGAAAAAGGGAAAGAAAAGTATATGATAAAGAAGGGATGGAAAGTTCTGGGTTTTCATATATGTTGGGGCTGGTCTTAGGGACACAAGCATTAAGCCTAAGACTAGATTTTTGTTGTGTTTTGTTTTTCCAAGCCCTGGATTGTTTTTAGACTCATGGTATTAGCAGTACATCATGGTAATTCTCTACATGGAACATTCAAGTGTCTTGACCTTTGATCTTCCAAGCAGTTACTTTTGAATGTACTTATTATTAATTTGGCTTGAAAGAAGCTTATCTGCTTTATTTACATAATCTTTTGAAAAGGAGGAATGTTGATAAACTGTATTCTGGTTGAGGTTTACGAGGTCTGCTTAGACTGAGAGGATGAGGTAGAACTGGGGCTCAGGACACAGATAAAAGTTTCATATTATATTACTTTTATTATACCGCTTTTCACATTACTTTGCTTCTGTTCTTATTTTAATGTGTAATTCAGCGTCTCAGCTTTCCTGTGTTTCTTTAATGTAACGTAAGTCCAGTTCCAAAGACACTGACCCAAACACATTTCAAGTGGCGTTTGAACATCCACCATTTGAAATAAAATTCTACAGCACAACCAGGGGCAAACATTCTTAGTATTGATAATTGTGTGTGTGTGTGTGTGTGTGGTTGATATGTCCATTTCAAATCTTATCTTGACTTTATTTGTAGCTGATGAAGATGCCACTCTGATAGAAACAAGAAACAATTTTCAACTTGAAAAGAGAAGTCTCCTCTTAAATCGGTATATATTTGATTAGAGATCATGTTCTAAAATTTAGCCAGATTTTATTTATACTCAGTTGAAGCCCTTTAAATGTATCCTGAGATTTTAATATGCAATTAGAAAGTATTTGGAAATATCCTTCCTCCCCTCTAGTAAGTGTTAAATTCATCCTTAAGAATTATTATACTTTCTATTTCTGTCTTGATTTGCAAAGGGCATGGTAATCAATAATAACTGTAAAATAATGTGGAACAATTAGTTTTTCTTGCATGCTCATAATTTGTGTTGACATCAGTTGGCATTAGTTAATGCATATACTGGGGGGGGAATTAAGCTGTCATAATCAAGTTTCATACTCACTGCTATTAATAGCATTTTTGCTTTAAATAAATAATTTTTGAAAATCTGTATTCTAGCATCCCACTAGCAACGGAAATGGATGCATCTTCTTCTAGAACCCAGTGATTTTCCAAACATAATGACTCAAAAAATGAGTCAACATATTTCTCTGAGTTTTACCAGATTAACCACTTATGCCTATTTCAAAACTGAGTCTCTGCTGTCCTTCATATTCCTAGAGGCTCATGGTAAATTCACTTGAGTAAGGCTGACTTTAAACATTCATGCAAGCACAACATTTGATCACAAAAGCTGAATTTAAACATCAGGGTTGAACTTTCCTCAAATATACTTGGTTCTCTACAACCACTGATGGTCTGCCATGTTCAATTATCTGCCTCATCATTCCTTTCTTGCCTTTATTATGTCCTGAGTAGGTTTGCTATTGTTTTCTTACTCTCCCTTCATCTAATTTTTTCCCCCATGTGATTCTGAGTCACCCATAGACAGCTTTCCTTTCCCTATACACAGGACAGTCCTCTCAAGCTTCTCCCTTCAGATTCTATATAGGCAGGAGTTACGGAAAGTAACTTGAATAAGGGGACACAGCTGAAGCCATAAAGAGGGCCTTGCTTTGAGGTTTAGTGTCTGGCCTGATGATGTTTTACAACTAAAACCCTAGAGATCAGCAGAGTTGATTATATATAGTTTATTATTTTGGCTCAGAACTTGCTGCTTATTTTGCTACTGAGCTAAAACCCTCAATGATCAATTACAATTTTTAATTATATTAAAGAGGGATATAATTCAGTTACTTTCAGTACCATATTTATTGGAGAAGGTGAAATATTTTGTAAATATAAAGGAAATAAAAATTGATTCCAATGAAGGACAGAAATGGATGGAAATATACCTTTCCAGCAAGATAGAGGCTTTCTTCTACATGCACCCATGTATCATTTTATGTATATGGCATGGTAGTAAGGCCTTAAGGAAGTTTTGAAATAGCAACATCATGGAATTCAGTGAGAGAAATATACAGTCATCCTTCCTGCCTTGAAAATAAATTCTAAATGTGCTTTTTACTGACAAATAAGGTCACACACTTATTCTAATTTTATTTTCAAGCATGTTTATGGAAAAATTAACATCATAAAGTTATGGGGCCACCCAATAAACCCAACACTTTTCCTGCAGCAAAAGAAATATAGAAAACAATTATTTAAAACAAAAAGACAAGGAACAACAATAACAACACAAATCCTCATGATATAGAGAATCTTATCACTAATTTACTTTAGAGGTGGAGACCAAAACACTTTCCATAATAATACTGGGGATAAGCTAATGGCAAAGTCAGATATTATCAGAGTATTCAATTTAGGATTTCGAATTCAAGCATAGTGCTTCCTGCATTCTGGGAATAAAAGTCTTCCGTAACTTACTTTAAACATAAAATAAATAAATAATCAACTGTCAAAATATTTAGAAACCACAACCAACAAATGAAATGTATGTAAGATAAATATGCTTCATAGTTTTTGACATAATCCATAATTTGAGGTTAAGGTATGTTCATAGTTCATATGCTAACTTGAAAAGCTGCTTTGGGCATTTGTCATGGTTTAGTCTTCTGTTCTTAGCATGTAAACTGTGAAGAGGTTTTCATAATGAGGAGAAGTGGTTTTATGGGATTTGGAGACACTGCTCCATAGAACACAGAAAATGGAATTTGGATGAGTGTTCTACTGCTCTGAAAGGAAGCAGTTGATATTTAACTTTCTCTTCTGCTCAGGCTGTGACTTGGTCGTCCATTAACAATGAAATCAGTGGAATATTAATTGAGTGTTATTCATTCATTCAGTTGGGACTTTTTACATGAAGAGATTTTCAACTGAAGTTAAAAATTTTATAGACATAAATGTAGATGAAGCATTAATAAAAAACAACAGAAATGTGACTGTATTTATTAGGTTAATTTTTTTAATGGTTTAAGAACCATTTTAGAAGCTTATTTTTTAGGCCATTTAGAAATTAGATACTCATTCTGCATATCATAAAATATTCCATGCATGACTGATTTCTTTCAAATGAATCCTCTATACCTATTAACTTGATTTCAGTTTATAAATGTACTCATTATTTTGAAAATTATAAAAAGAAAAATATCTTTTAAAATGTGGATATATCTTCAAATTTGAGGTCTTTAAGTGTTCTAAAAAACACAAGTATATTTTGCATTGATTTTTAATTTTGTTATTTCTTTGTATTAGCATATACAAATATAATATTTAATAAAGAATTTTTGGATTTGTGTATACACTAAATTTTGTAGACAGAATAGTTTTAGGCACATACATTTTTAAACAACTTAAGGAAATCATGTTGACTTCACCTTGGGTATTTATTGAGATGCTCTTTTAAACAATTGCCTGCACATTTCTCCATGTAAGAAGCTCCCTGATTGTTCATTACAAGCACACTTACCACACTGTGCACAGCATGCTTTGCAAAGGATTGCAAGTAAGGACATCTCACAATGGAATTATGTGGATTTAGTTATAAGTCCAGTGTATTCGTTTCCTAATTCATGTATTATATCATCTGTGTACTCAGCCAGAGCCTAGGAAGAGCATATATTCTTTAATGTAGTCCCTCTTGGGCTATGATAACAGAAAAATATTGTTAGCTTGGATAGGAATCACCTGTCAATTTAGACAATAATTCACTCAAACGTTTCAAATAGATTTTAAGATACACTAGATACCTTCAACTGACCTACCTTACCCTCTTCTCTTGGAGAAAAAAGCATTTGACTGCACATTTTTAATCTAACCAAAATGGAATAAATCTTCATTGCAATTTTAAGTACTGTTTTTTCTCCTTGTGGAGGGGCAGGAGTAACTACAATTGCAGGTCATCATGTCTTAACTGCACTTCACTGTATGTTCTTTGACCTCCATTGTTAATATCTCTTAAAGTTCTCATGTTTTTATTTTTAATTGGATTATGCAAAAATACGTTCACATTCAGAGCTCATGTTAGCCTAAAAGTTGTCTAAATGAAGTGAAGAAAGTGCAAGGCTAGGATTCTAGGTCCATTACATATGCTATCACACTTAGACTTCACCAAAGTGGTAATGATAGTCTCCATTTAAACAGCAGCTTAGAGGAAAGGGAAGATAAAGAAAGGTCACAAGCATTTGGCAAATGACAACTACATTTGACTCAATTAACCAAATACAAGTGTGCAATGTATATCATTCTGTGCTTGCTATTTAGTACCATATATCACCATCTGTTAATGCTTTAAGATAGGAAATGGTCCCCCAAAATAATAATCTCTAACTTTGATTTTAACCACACCAGCAGAATAAGGTAAAACACTAACATACAGTCTTTAAAAAACAAAGTGACTTTCTACCCAGTGAGTAGTATCAAATGCAAGGTCATATTCTACTGAGCAAAAACACTCTCAATCTAAATCTTATTTGACCGGAACTCTGACTTCCCTGTGTAGAAAATAAATATGTTTTTCTCTTTTATTTATGTTAATTTTTGAACTATTTGGTCAATATAAAATCAATGTTTTTAAAGTACTTAATTTGCCTGTCATTTAGAATTAAAACAATTTGCTCCAAAAAATTCTCTTCATTATCTGATAAGTCAAGTGTTAAAATGAGACTAGGCAAAATGCTAAGAAATCAAGTCTTTAAGCAAACACTTTGGTTTCCCTGTAGATAATTCCTGACTATACAGGAGAATTTTAAGCATAAGGTAGAACCAAGGTTCTACCCCGTTATCCAGTTTGGATTATAGCAGGGCAGTTGAGCTAGAGGCAGAGGCAGTCTGCTGCTCTTCTCTCAACTGGGTGATAAAGGTAAAATTTGAAAAATAAAGACAAATTAGCTAAGTTGGCAGTTCCATAAAATTTCAAATTCTGAAGATTTTTTCTTCTGGGTATATGACAACCCTATGAAGAGTAGCAGAATGGAATTCTCTAAAAGCCTGTCTTTGGCCAGCTGATCCTCATAACTCGTTGTATGTATCTGAGTGAATAGTACAAAATTTGTTTAGAGTAAGTATTGAGAAAAACTTTGGCAAAATATTATTTAGTTTAGTTATTGAAAAGGAATTGATTTGAATTTTTCAGAGTATTTCAGTTATAGAAACCAGGCATGAAACTGTGTTTAAGTATGAGTTGGTTTTTAAAAACAGAGAATTTTTGAAATTCTCAATAATGTCAAGTTTCTAAAACTACATTAGCACTCATTTAATATTCTTAAAAGACAGCAGGTAAGAGCTACAGGGCTTCTACACTAAGAACTGAGCAAAAATCAATACAGGCTTCCTTCCTTATTTTTCCTTCCCTTCTTTCAATTTTTCCAGTTGTTTCTATAGAGCAAACACATGCTATTTTTTCTTCTCACTAGAAATGAGGACAGAAAGCCTTGAGTAATGTTCATAGTTAAATTGCATTTTTCAGTAGTCAACAAGCCTGTTTTATTTGTTTCTTTTTTAGGGTCAGATAATATCTAGTTAAGTGTCATTCCTTGAAGATAAGTCCATGAACTAATTCTTTGGGAAGCCTAGGACATTAGGAATACAGCTTTCAGATCTATTTAAAAAAAAAACTCGAACCAGATGTGTTTGCATCTGGTTTGCGTATCTCTCGTTACTGCTGTGTTTCAAACTTTCTTGGATTGGTTATGCTCTATTTTCCTAAACCCTTGAACTCAGACCAAAATGAATTTTCTTATTCACAATTATGTAAGCATAACTTAAATTGTCCTGATTATCTGATAGTTCCAGATGGCTCACATACAGAGCCCCACAACTTAGAGAGATTGGCTTCAGTTTTTTAAGAACTATATCAAATTAATTACTGGCAGCTTCAAAGGCTGTTTAAGGGAAAATGGGTTTTCCACCCAATTTTCTCAGTTTGGTATGTAGAATTGCATCATATGCCTCAGACTGTGCTGCTGCCCAACAGATTCGCGTCCTAAAAGCACACAGACATGTATGTTCATTTCAAGATTTATTTTCCCCAACTTCTTTAGGAAGACCTAAAACCACTGGCTCCTTCAGTGTCTAAGGAATCTGTATCACAAAAGTATTTAGTGAATTTCTCCAGATCACACTGGCGATACAAATCAAGCTTGGATAAGAAGTTAGGGTATTACCTCCATGCCTCTGCATTCCCTCATCAAGTGATAACAATTTTATCACTTTTTTCCACCTTAAGAGTGACAGTATATTTTGTTTCAATAGTGCTTTTCAATAGGCATAGTTTGATTAATGGAAAAAATTTAGACAGCTTTTAGTTTTTTGAACTGTTTTTATAGGTATTACTCAAGTATATTACAAATATATACACTGCTCTATGTCATGGCCAAAAGTTATTGACAAACACTCACAGAAAGAAGAAATGTTAGCCTAATAATGAATTATGGTTCTGTTCACACTTTTATTGTCAAAGTTAGTAACTGCCTTAAAATAGCCAAAAAATAAGTTTTACATTCAACAAACATCTTCATATTTTATACCAAGGAACCAGCCTTACCCAATTTAATTCAATTAAGCAGACATATAGAGAGTGCCTACAGCAGAGTGGTTTTGCTTAAAACAAGTATGTATGTCGTGCACACTTCAAGGTAATTTCTTGATTGACTTGGAGGCTGAAAACCTGATCTTGTGTGTGATGTTGCATTGGAACAGTGGCCCACTGGAAACCTTTGTCCAGAAAGACCTGACTCATCCCTGGGCTTCCAGGAAAGTCTGACTCTAGCTATTTTCCAACAATCCTTACTTGTGTCACTTTGACTGTTAGGCATAAAACAAGAATATTGCTTTTTTTTTTTTTCTGGAGTCTATAATATTTGAGGTATTTGTCAGCTATCTTAAATTTGTATTTTGCTATGTTTTCTTTTCTCCTCTAAATAAATATTCAATTTTTGTACCTAATTTTGTATGCATTGTCTTAGAATGTGACCTCAAAATCTTATTGGTTTGGATGCTCCTTTAGGTACTATTCTTTGTTTTGTTTTGTTTTGTTTTGTTTTGTTTTGCTGTACGCGGGCCTCTCACTGTTGTGGCCTCTCCCATTGCGGAGCACAGACTCCAGACGCGCAGGCTCAGCGTCCATGGCTCACGGGCCTAGCCGCTCCGCGGCATGTGGGATCCTCCCAGACCGGGGCAGGAACCCGTGTCCCCTGCATCCGCAGGCGGACTCTCAACCACTGCGCCACCAGGGAAGCCCTAGGTACTATTCTTTTACAGAAGAACCGCAACTAGACACTGGGAAATCCTGCAGAGCTGGGAAACGGATGAGCTAGGACAGGGACCCCTGTGTTCTGATTCAAATGCACATATGCTGAGTCACTAGACTATACTGTGTCTCAGGCAGTACCTTAGGCTGTAATAAACATCTGAGGATACAAATGGTGTCTTCTCACTTAGAAATCTAGTTCCACATGGAGAATGCACTCCCTTCTAACTAAATATTAGTCAACCTAAAGAAAATATCTGAAGAGGGAACTTGGGTCCATGAAAACAAGTATTATGTCAACCATAGGCAAGGCAAAGTTCTCTGAATTACAGTTTCTCTCTCAATAAAATTGAGATAATGATTATTCTAAATTGTTGGAAGAATAAATGAAATTCTGCATATAAAGCAGAGAGCACGGTACCTGGCACATGCAAAAGCTCAATAAATGTAATTTAATTTAGTTGTAGGGCAGCCGATCTAAAAACATTAGAAGGAATTCCAATGTTAAATAATACTAGCATGTCAGTGAAATGTGTACAAAACAGCACACACACAGTCTTGAAGCTCATGTAGTAAAAGACTATTACCACATAAAAGACAAAAAACAAAATTAAAGCCTCCATTTGCTTCTTAAAAAGATGACATTAAAGCAAAAATTTAAAGAGATGAGGGAGAGAGAGCCATGGAGGTACCTGGGGGGCAGAGCATTCTAAATCCTGTTTGAAGGATTGCAAGAAAGTTAGTGTAGCAGGGGCAGAGGGAAGATGGAGAAAAACTTGGAAAATGAGGTTGAGGTCAGTGCACATTCTGTAGGGCCTTAGATGCCATCATGCCACGTGGAGATTATGCCATTTACTGTGAGTGAGATGGAATGCCACTAAATGGTTTTTAACAGAAGAGTAGGGGATCTGTGCGCTGGTTAAATGTGGCCTTTATTCTTGCACTAACCATTGCAGAATAGCTAACTAAAAGCTAAAAGGCATGATTATTAGATTCCCCCCAAATCCTGTCCCGCCTATGCTTGGCTCTTGGCCAGCATATGGACTTTTGGTTTTGGATTCACCTTCAGACTTGTGTCGTCATGTGTTGTCTTTAGAATAATTGGTCTTTGTCTTATTTCCATTTCAGAACTGCAGCAATCTTCTTCCAGTTCCCTGAGGAGTCAGATCTAACCTTTGTATTTTGTCTGGATTTTTTGCCGATTATATATTAACAAAACCTCAGTTGTGACCCCATATCTAATTCTTAACGGTACAGAAGCTTCATTAAGGAGGTAATCTTGCTTTCAACTCTGCAAGTAAAACTCCTAGCAGAGTGCTGTATGAATCATCAATTATTGTATGTATTGAGTCAGACAGTCAGTCCGTTAGCATTTAGAGCCGGGTTCCAGGGTTCTGTTGGTGAGAATCAAAGCAATGGTGGGGTCATTAGCAGAAGGAGAAAGAGACTGAGAAATTCTATGTCTTTATTTTATATGCAGAGCTGTTGTAGCTTTGAGGTGAGAGCACAGTTGGGGTGTTTGAGGAAAGAGCTGAGGAAAAAAGAGAGTGGTAGGAGATAGAATCAGAGATGTAGCATGGATTAATTAGCTCATTATACTGCTGTGAAGTTCATTTATAAGACCTGTGGTTTTTACTCTGAGTGAGATGGAAAGACATTGGGAGTTTTGAGTAGAAGAGTGACACATTCTGACTTCCATTTATAAAGGATCATTCTGCCTGCTCTATCAGAAGGAGACTGCCAAAGCAGGGAGGAGCAGTAAGAGACTACTAGGATAATCAGAGGGAGAGAGAGACTATGAATACGGGAGAATGATGGTGGCTTGGGTAAGGGTGGCAGCAGTAGGCGTTTGTGAGAAGTATACTGGATATGTTTTGTAGGTAGCTTCTGACAAGATTTACTGATGGTTAAGATATGGGGTTTGACAGAAAAGAAGTTAAGGGTTTTGGGCAAGACTCCAAAGGTTTTGGTATGAACAACTGGAGAATGCTTTGGGACAGAAATGGGGAGAATAGGGTGAGCCAAATTTGGGGAAAAAATCAGAAGAATTTCCAGTTAAGTTAGTTTTCTTTGAGCGAACACATGACCTACCTATACACGAGATTTTATTTTAATGTCTGAAGATGTAGGTCAAATATTTAGATCGCTGCAAACACGTTATATTATGTACTTTATCTTAGTCTTCTAACTTGTACTGCAATCTATAAAACCATTAAAATAGTAAAAAAAAAAAAAACCCAGAAAGTGGTTATCGGCAAACATTTTAATGCAAAAACCTGACAATTTTAAACCTCTTTTATTCATATTGTATTCATCTTGGATAATTTAACTGGATGAATTAAAGATAACATAAATTATTCAACTGTAAATGATTTAAAAGCAAACAGCACATTCATTTCATCATTTTTTTTTTCTTAGAGCCTTTCATTAAAATTCAGTCATTCTGCAATTAATTGTCACAATTTTCTGGCCAATACATTCATTTCCTATCAAATTCAAAGAAGATTATTTGAATTAAAAAAATCTTACTCTACATGCAGTTATTGAACATTTCAAGTCTTGACAGTTTAATTCTATATTTGTGTTATGAAAGGCAGTTCTTTTCTTTTTGCCTGTCTTATTTCTTTAAGTTAGTTATAGGTGAAATTGTAACCCTGACTATTATCTCATGTTAACTCAAGACAAAAAATTATCTATGAATATCGTGAAGAGATTTGACCTGTAAACTTTTCATTTATTGAAAAGACTGCTTTTGGATTTTATCACATGAATTATTACCAGAATTCTTTAAATATCCATATGAAGTTTAATTGATGTAATGTTGAGCAACACACTCTTTTCATTTGACGTATTCCAAAATGACACAATTTTTTTTAACCAAATTATTTTAATGTTCATGAGATTGATTATATATGTATTTCATGATGGGTTACTGAAGTGAACATAAAGTTTAATATTGTTTTTGCATATTTCCTTCCCTGAAGTAATGTATCATTCTATAATAAACAAAACCATTCACTGAACATATCTATCAAGTAATGAACCTGTATTTTAGGCAACTATTTTCCAAACACTGTAGGTAAAAGTAATAACAGCTACTATTTTTGTGAAGATTTTCTAGGTGGCAAGCCCTGGGCAATACGCTTTCTATGCATTATCTAATCTAGCCCTCACAACCACCCTGCAGAGAAGGTACCTTCATTATTTCTATGTTGTGGGTACAGAAACAGTAGATAAGACCTGTTAGGCATTTGGCCCAATATCACACAGTGATAAGCGGCAAGTGACAGTTTAACTAGGCAATATAACCCCAGAACTGGAATACTAAAAGCCAATTGCATGCTTCTTTAATTCAATTGGCATTACTGAATTTGCAAAATTGAGTTACTATTTACTACCTGCCATTAGCGGGTTAAAATACAACTAACTGTAAAACATGTATCTTCAGATACGTAGAAAATATAGGATAAAGGAGAACCTAAGTTATTATTAATCCAATGGCTTTTTCTTTAGCTGGGACTTCGTCGCATGTCTTCCAAGCAGACAAGAATTATGACATATCCCAATTTTTAAAAAATTTTTCTTTCAGATTTTAGTGGGTTGTTTTTGGTTTTTTGGGATTTTTTTCCTTCTTTTTTTTACATCTCTACTGGAGTACAATTGCCCCACAATGGTGTGTCAGTCTCTGCTTCACAGCAAAGTAAATCAGTTATACATATACATATGCTCCCATATCTCCTCCCTCCTGCGTCTCCCTCCCTCCCACCCTCCCCATCCCACCCCTCCAGGCAGTCACAAAGCACCGAGCTGATCTCCCTGTGCTATGCAGCTGCCTCCCACTAGCTATCCACCTTACGTCTGGTAGTATATATATGTCCATGCCCCTCTCTTGCTTTGTCACAGCTTACCCTTCCCACTCCCCATATCCTCAAGTCCATTCTCTAGTAGGTCTGTGTCTTTATTCCTGTCTTACCCCTAGGTTCTTCATGACATTTTTTTTTTCTTAAATTCCATATATATGTGTTAGCATACAGTATTTGTCTTTCTCTTTCTGACTTACTTCACGCTGTATGACAGACTCTAGGTCTATCCACCTCATTACAAATAGTTCAATTTTGTTTCTTTTTATGGCTGAGTAATATTCCATTGTATAGACATATCCCAATTTTGAGGAATACTTTAGAGAATGCAGCTTGAGTCAGCAAAAAGATGGTTAAAGAAGTCACTATTGGGCACTCTAAAATACTACTGTTGCCAATAGAAATTAGCAAAAGAAAAAAAAAGTTTGAAGGGAAAGTTTTTAATGCATATGGATAGTTTTAACACTATACACGTATGTCCTGGGTGAGACAATTCTGTCTCTAGGAAATAGAAACTAAGAAGAGCATAACATTTAAATCACATGAATGAAAGTTAAAGTGATTTAGCTGTAGTAAAAAAAAAAACTCCTAGGACTCAAAATGTTCAAGTATGGGGGTTACATAGACAAGAAAGCAATTAAAAATAAAAGCATATTTATTGATACAGAAATAACTGGCACACAATGACATACATAGTGTTATTAGGAAAACACAAACTACAGAAAAATATATAAACTATGCTCCCCTTTGGGGTGTTAAAAATGTAACTTGGTATATCTGGGGCTATCTTCGGTATTGCATGTAAAACTATTTTATTCTTATGTATTTTTTTGCTTCTCATTATTTTTTACAATTATCAATAAACTTGATAATAAAACCAAAAAGTTATTTTAAGAAATCCACCATCCATGTTTCTTCCTTTCCTGAAGCGCTGCCACTACTTAGCTTATATCATTTTCAAAAGAGGTCCATGAGTTACTAATTTCTTTGTTAATTATTTTACTTAATGAATAATAAAATTTACCCTTCTTAAAATGATCTTTTATAATCTACACTTGAGGATGTGAATTCCATTCAATTCAAAATAATAAGTACTTCCTGTCTGCATGACACTTTTCTTAGTGCTTTGGGAAATTCCAAGATGAAGAATTTATGGCCCCAGCCCACATGGAGCTCACAAATAGAAGAAGAAATAAGGCACAAAAATGTAAGACAAAATGTAAGAATTATGTCAATAGTGATATATAATCTCACAGTGGCAGGGAAGTGGAAATTATTTCCCATCTAGTGAACCAAGAGAAGTTTAATAGAGATGATGGCATTTGACCTTGAAGTTGGACTTGAAGAATGGGTTGGACTTTCATGGATGAATCCTGAGTTAGGCATTGCCACTGGGTGGGAATTAGATGAGAAACACTTTGGAGGGAATAAAGCAGAGATAATCGTATGGTTTGTCTCACATATTGAATATTTAATAAGTAACAGTGAAATACAAGGCTGAAAAGGGAGTTGAAAAAAGTTCCAAACATTCAGAAAAAAAGGCTAAGGTGTTTGGGCTTCATTATCTATTGATTAGGGAGCTAATAAGAGCCTTTGAGTAAAGAAATGACATTATCTATGTTAATTATAAATAATACTAAGGTTAAGTACACTTAGGATCAAGGGACTGTTAGCTCATGTACAGATCAACTAAGCTCAAGATTCTGAGTGCTTCAGCATCACATGAGAATAAAAAATCTTGATATCTCGATAGATTAATACAAAAGTAAAAGGGAAAAATATCTTCAGCACTTCCTTCTTTATTTCAAATAAAGTACTAGGAAATTCTTTGTTCTCTTACTACAGATTTTTTTTAAAGACTCTTAAATTTACTTTAATGTTCTAAATCTTACCATGAAAGTGCAAATACTTATGCTAGATATAATCATTTGTGGAAAATTAAGAACCGTAATTAGTAAAAATAGCCTTTCTAAAGCAGAACTGCCCAATTTATATGATATTATGTGCTGAAAAAACAGTCTGTCAGAAAAAAGATCAAGATTTTTTGTAGACTTGGAAAGTGTTCACACATTCACAAAATATTCATTCTATGTTTACAAGACACTGAGGTCTTTGTTAATTTCCCAAATACAATAATTCAAGTGACTTCTCCACATATGTCAGTATGAGTGCATATGCTTCAATAGACTTTACATTTCTGTATTCCAAATAAAATTGTGTCAATACATTAGTAGTGTTGGATAGTCAAGGAATCACCAGGCAACAAGGGAAATTAAGAGATCACTTGTTCATCTTCTGTTTGCCTTATAAATCTCTCTCTCTCTGATTCTGCACCAAAGATAGAAACCATATGACTTCTTCCTTAGAAAATAATTAAAACAGATAACTTGTTTAATAATGTCATTATGACTATCTGCTATAAACTAAGTTTCTTTTGTTGTTGTCATTCTGGAATTGAAGGGAAAAAAAAGCAAATAGATAGCCAGTCATCCATTATATGTGATCAATTACCTCAGCTAGTTCAAACAGGTCAACCTTTTAAATTGGTTTTCCTAGCAGATGATTGCTCATCTCCACAAACAGGTTACTATTCTAGCCAGCAAGCTCAAAATGGGTACCTTTGGTCATATGGAGCTTGGACACACAAAAAAGTATTTAAATCAGAAATATTTTTGATTACCTTATCAACAATTTGAATTGCATACCATAATCACATGGGTTGTTATTACAATCCATTTCTATGAAGGACAGGACTTTACTAAAATATAAATCTTTTTGTAATAAAAATGAACGTTAGATAATTCCATAGCCCTCTCTAGACTAAAAGATTTTTCCAGGTCATTGTGCTATGCCTTTTAACTTTCACTTTTAAATTCTTTAGTAATCTTTGTTAATCAATTGCAACAAAATATCTACAGCAATCCTAAATTATTAAGCATTAAACTCATACCATCATTGAAAAGGTATCAATGAGAGGAACACTTGTACACTGCAAGCACAAATACAACATGGTACAGTTGCTGTGGAAAATAGTTTGGTGATTCCTCAAAAAGTTAAACAGAATTATTATATGACCCAGTAATTCCATTCTTTGGTGTATACCTGAAAGAACTGAAAGCACTAATTTAAACAGATACCTGTATGCCAGTGTTCATTGCAGCATTGTTCTCAAAAGTCAAAATGTAGAAACAATCCAAGTGGCCCTCAACTGCTAAATGAATAAACACAGTGTGATATACACATATGGATGGAATATTATTCAGCTATATAAAAACAATGAAGGTCTAATACATGCTGCAACATGAATGAACCTTTGAAAACATTATGCCAAGTGAAATAAGCCAGACATAAAAGGACAAATATTATATGATTTCACTTATATGAAATATCTAGGATAGGCAAATTTATAGAGACACAAAGTAGATTAGAGTTTACCAATGGGAAGTTATCGTTAATGGGTAGATTTCCTGTTTAGTGTGATGAAAAAGAAGTGGTGATGGTTGCACGATATTCTGATTATAACTAATGCTACTGAATTGTATACTTAAAAATGGTTAAAATGGCAAATTTTATGTTATATATAGCTTACATTTATATATAAGTGCATCAGTGAGTGTTATGTATAATAAATAATTAGTATGAGAGTCCATGTACTGTATTTTTATTTATGAATCCTATATTCTGCTTTTAAAAAATCAATAGAGCCATATATTCGATCCACATGCAGTCTACTGCAGGCTGAATCTCTGCAAATCCCTTTCTGCTATATTGATGCATTGCTGGTTGCCATTTCTTATCAATTTCCCATCCCCTCAAGGTATTTTTTTCTTTAGTACATTGATTCCCATTACATTTATTTCTAACCACTTCTACTTGAACTACACATGTTAAATTGTTAACCAAGTAAATGGTTAATTATTGAAGATGTCTCTGGACTCAATGAACATTTTTCTTATAATATTACCTTTCTTACAGATGATGAAGAAGGGAAGAAGTAGACAGCTTCAAGACAGACTTTGAGTGCCAGGTCTATGTTACCTGATGCTAGATAGCATATGGTTGGGAGGTTTGAGGGAGGGACAAATATCATAATGACTTCTAAGTTTCTGGATTACAGAAGTAAACTCAGGAAAACCAGATTTTGATATGTGCATGCCTGTGTATGGGAAGATAACTAGTTTGGTTTTGGGCATACTAGGTTGTAGGTGCTTTTAGAGCACTTTTGAGACATACTTAATGGTCATGTTGTGTAGGCAGTTACATTTCCAAGTCTGAACCTCAGGGAATTGTGTACTAGAGACATAAATTAGGAAGCCATTAGCACATACAATAGATCACAATTAAAATCATAGGTATAGGTGATATGGCTTAGGGGGAAATTTTAGAATAAGAAATGGAGATGAAAGGAAAAGACAGAAAAGGAGAGAAGAGAATCTGTGACTGTCCATTGAGGAACTCTAATATTTAATGCCTAGATGATGAGGATGAGCCAGCAAAAGAGACAGAGAAGTTGCTGTCAGAGCCATAAGAGGAAATTAGACTAGACAAGTCATGGAAACGGAAGAAACAGGGTTTTCAAAGACTAAGAGGTCAATGGAGTCACCTCCTTCTAAACAGTCAAACTGACGACTAAAAAATGTCCATTGGATTTCATGACCCAGAGGTCACTGATAACTTTATAGAGAGCTGTGTATATGGCAAGATGAGGCAGAAAACCAAACTGAAGCGGGTTGAGTGGTAAGAAGTGAATTAGTAGAGTTGGAGAGTATAGACAATTTTAAACAAGAGAAGAAAAGGAAGTTGGTACCTAGAGGTAGAGGGAGATTTCTTGTTTTCGTTTTTAGCTGATATCCTTCATCTTTAGAATAAAAATCCAGCTGTACTTTTATTCTTCTTTTCTGTCTAAACTTATCTCTCTTACCTTTCAAGACTAAACTCTTGCCCATCTCTTCCTGCCTCCTCTAGGGTATATAGAACTTATTAAGTATTTACTATATGCTAACTTGTTATAAAAGCAATTTTAAGATTTGTCACAATTCTTGCCCATCCCTTTGTATTAATTTCTCATTCATTGCTACTTGTTTCTTTTGAACATAGCTGAATCAGTTCTTTTTAAGATGCCTTGTCTCTTACTCTGCATATATGTAGCTTTTTTGGATAATAACTAAAAGTATACATTCCACAAATTTCATGTGCTTCCATTAATGTTGAAGGTCATATAAAAGCATTTAAAGTTAATATTGCCATTTATTAAAGGTAGTTGTTCATTTCAAATGTTTAAGCTTATGTACTACTGAAAAAAATACTGTTAATGTAGCAAATGTCAGAATTATTCTTTCAGTTCTATTATTCTTATTTTTACCAGTGATTGCTAATAATGAAAAGATAAATAATTGGGCAGTTTGCATAGACAAAGTTCTCATCTTGATATTTTTCATGTACATTACAATGTTCTATAGAAAAAATTAATCATTTTCATGTATTTTTGAATGTCTTAGTTATCATATATGTTAACACTAAACGAGAAAACTAATTTACATAAATTAATACCAGGCTTATGTTATGAAAAGTAAATGGATGCACAAATAATAGAACATAGTTTTGTTTTGGATATTTCTTTATTAAGAAATTTCTTTTCTCTTAATAGAAATGATATGAAATAAATAAAGCATTTAATCACATTAAATCAATTCTAATAAGCTGTTTAGATTGTTTTATTTATTTTTTACATCTTTATTGGAGTATAATTGCTTTACAATGGTGTGTTAGTTTCTGCTTCATAACAAAGTGAATCAGTTATACATATACATATGTTCCCATATCTCTTCCCTCTTGCGTCTCCCTCCCTCCCACCCTCCCTATCCCACCCCTCCAGGCAGTCACAAAGCTCCGACCTGATCTCCCTGTGCTATGCGGCTGCTTCCCACTAGCTATCTACCTTACGTTTGGTAGTGTATATATGTCCATGCCTCTCTCTTGCTTTGTCACAGCTTACCCTTCCCACTCCCCATATCCTCAAGTCCATTCTCTAGTAGGTCTGTGTCTTTATTCCTGTCTTACTCCTAGGTTCTTCATGACATTTTTTTTTTCTCAAATTCCATATATATGTGTTAGCATATGGTATTTGTCTTTCTCTTTCTGACTTACTTCACTCTGTACGACAGACTCTAGGTCTATCCACCTCATTACAAATAGCTCAATTTCGTTTCTTTTTATGGCTGAGTAATATTCCATTGTATATATGTGCCACATCTTCTTTATCCATTCATCTGATGATGGACACTTAGGTTGTTTCCATCTCCGGGCTATTGTAAATAGAGCTGCAATGAACATTTTGGTACATGACTCTTTTTGAATTATGGTTTTCTCAGGGTATATGCCCAGTAGTGGGACTGCTGGGTCATATGGTAGTTCTATTTGTAGTTTTTTAAGGAACCTCCATACTGTTCTCCATAGTGGCTGTACCAATTCACATTCCCACCAGCAGTGCAAGAGTGTTCCCTTTTCTCCACAACCTCTCCAGCATTTATTGTTTATAGATTTTTTGATGATGGCCATTCTGACTGGTGTGAAATGATATCTCATAGTAGTTTTGATTTGCATTTCTCTAATGATTAATGATGTTGAGCATTCTTTCATGTGTTTGTTGGCAGTCCGTATATCTTCTTTGGAGAAATGTCTATTTAGGTCTTCTGCCCATTTTTGGATTGGATTGTTTGTTTTTTTGTTATTGAGCTGCATGAGCTGCTTATAAATTTTGGAGATTAATCCTTTGTCAGTTGCTTCATTTGCAAATATTTTCTCCCATTCTGAGGGTTGTCTTTTGGTTTTGTTTATGGTTTCCTTTGCTGTGCAAAAGGTTTTAAGTTTCATTAGGTCCAATTTGTTTATTTTTGTTTTTATTTCCATTTCTCTAGGAGGTGGGTCAGAAAGGATCTTGCTGTGATTTATGTCATAGAGTGTTCTGCCTATGTTTTCCTCTAAGAGTTTGATAGTTTCTGGCCTTACATTAGGTCTTTAATCCATTTTGAGCTTATTTTTGTATATGGTGTTAGGGAGTGATCTAATCTCATATTTAGATTGTTTTAAATACATATGACAGTAAGTAAAATTAGCATCCCTAAACATAGTAGAAGAAAATGAAAGATATTTTTCAATAAATAGTTAACTTATGAAATGAACATAATACAAGTTCTGAAATAGTGATTTTAATATGGGCACTTGCTTAAAAGTAGGTGACATTAATAGTAGCTAACAGTTGTTGCTGAGTACTTAATATTCCCCAGACACTTCATTTTATTGTTTGTCTATAACGTCCTAATGAGGTTATTATCAATATTATTATCATCATCCTCATTACACTGACAGCAATTGAAGCTCAGAATAGGGCACATCACTGATAAGCTGTAGAACAAGGATTGGAACTTGGATCTGCCCAACTTAAAGTTTGGCTCTTAACCTCTACAATCAATCTGTTTATGATTTATTTATTTATTTAAAAAATAAATTTATTTATTTGGTTTGGCTACATTGGGTCTTCATTGCTGTGCATGGGCTTTCTCTAGTTGCGGCGAGCGGGGGCTACTCTTTGCTGTGGTACGTGGGCTTCTCATTTTGGTGGCTTCTCTTTTTGCAGAGGATGAGCTCTAGGCGCATGGGCTTCAGTAGTTGTGGTATGCGGGCTCAGTAGTTGTGGCTCACAGTCTCTAGAGCACAAGCTCAGTAGTTGTGGCGCAAGGGCTTAGTTGCTCTGCGGCATGTGGGATCTTCCTGAACCAGGGCTCAAACCCATGTCCTCTGTACTGGCAGGCGGATTCTCAAACACTGCACCACCAGGGAAGTCCCAATAAATCTGTTTAGAATTACTCTTTTACCTGAGAACAATATTGGGTCAAGCCTGGAATATGTGTGTGTGTGTGTGTGTGTGTGTGTGTGTTATAGCCCTTAACCAATATAGTCATCCCTCAGTAACCATGGCGATTGGTTCTAGGACACTCACCCCTGCCTCCCCTACCCCTGGCACACACACACACTGCAGAAACCAAAATCCATGGATGCCCAAGTCCCTTATATAAAATGGCGTAACACAGTCGCCCCTCCACACCTGTGGCTTCCACATTCACAGATATGGAGGGCTGACTGTACTAAGTTTGGGGTATTTTACATTAAAAAACAAAAAATAAAAAACCCCAAAGCAAATATCAAACAAACAGCTCAGATTGTGGAGAATATGAATATAGTCCTTAATCCAAAAGTTATTTTAAGTTATGTGAAAATAAAATTCACATATTACCTATTTTTGTAGAAGATAATTCTACTTTATCAGTATAATATTTAATCTTGAATTCTGAGAATACATTTGGATTAAATAAAAATTTAAAATATAATGTAAGCTTAATTTAATAAATACATTTAATAAAGTAAAAGTAAATCATAAGACTTGCTTGATAGAATTCTGAATGTTATTCTGTAAGCAAAATGAAGATAAATGAATCAATCAATTTAATGAATATTCAGTTAAGTTACTATATTTTACTAAAATTGTATTATATGTTGATATTAGTCATTGGGTATGACCATAAAGGAAATATTTTTTTACTTTTTTTTGTTGTTGATATGAACAGATTGACAAAACAGCTACATGATTTTATTCAAAATACTTCTTTCTAAGAAAGTATTCCCTGAAAGCTGGTCTGAATCTGTGTGAGACTTTTAGAAATATTTTGATATAAATTAAGATTACTGCCTATGATGTAAGAAATGAAGGAATCAATTCTTACTTGAAGATTGGAATTATTAAAAATGCTAAATCTCAGTACAGCATATTATTTACGATTGCTAATAAGAATTTGTAAACCTTTTATGTCAGAGATCAAACATCTAAGTCTCAACAGCATTCAAAACACTGACATTTTATTTTTGTAGTCATTTTTTTTGAAAAAATAAGTGTTTTTCTTACTTTCATCATTATGTAACAGCTCCATTTTAATAAGTGCTACTACATATATTCCCAGTTAAGTGTTTTGTGGTTTTAAAAAAGTCATTCTTTTTCTTAGCTCTGATATTTGTGATTTTTAAAAACCAACTACTTTTTAAGAAATAAGACTTTATGATTTCCAACTGATGGGAGTTATCAGAGAATGGCTGTTATCTGAGGTGGTAAAAAAATTTACGTGTTTCAGAAATCTTACAAAAGTGTAGTGATCTCTCAAAGTACATTTAAAGAGATAATTTTCATAAACTATACATGGTATAGGATTTATTTCTGAGACCTATATTCAACTCAATGATAAGTAAACTTAAAAAGTATTTAATATCAAGTTGGTATATACTCACATAATCTTGTCATAAGAAAATTAAAAATACTGGTAATAGGTTAGAACCTATTAGAATAAGTAGAACTGAAAGGTTCTTGAAGTAGAGGGAAATGGCAATTTATTTAAAGAAAACCAGGGATCCAAATAGAATATTAGGAAAGGAAAAACAATGAATTAAAAAGAGTTGAAGTAAATGGAAGTTCTTGGTCTCTATTGATAAAGTATAGAACTGGAATAAAACTAATCTACTAGAGAGTAGTTTGGTTTTATTCCTTTATGACTTACACCTTAAAGATTATGAACATTTTCAGTCTCAGTTTTGTCAACTTAACAGTTCTAATCAAAATAGAGGGTTTTGTACCCAAAAGTTTAGAGTACAGCTCATTTCATAACAGATGTATGTGCCAACAGATTCCTTTGATCCTCTTGAATTGACTACCTAGAGTGACGGCTAGTTTTTGAACAAGTTCTCTGAGATTGGGTTTCTAACAGGCAACCGCTTTGTGGTGAAAAGTTCAGGAATGACATAACTACTCCATTGTAATTGCTCTAAGAGAATCAAAGTTTCAATACAGAAAATTGCTTTGTCTTTAAGGGCTATATACAAGTCATGGTGAAGTAAAACGCCTTTCCACTTTTTCCAGCTCTGAAGAGCCATTGACACGCGTTCAGAAATGCTTCTATATGATGAGACGAACAGTAAACAATGAAGAGATACTTGCTGAGTTTAATTAGTTGTTTCAGGAACTGAGAGCTTATTCAGCACACCTAAATATGAAGGCTGTTTTCAGCTTCTAAAAAATTATAACAATTTACTGCCTGAAAGAGATAAATTCCCTGAAGACTAGGTTTCTTTATACAGTAGATCTAAAATGTTTATAAAGTAAATTTGATCTAAACCTGGTGACTATTCTCAGAAAATAATTCAAATACACCTTTAAAAACATATTTTTGTTATATATTTTACCAAGATTATTTAGGAAATATGTAAACATACTGTGCGATAACATAACTTCTAAATTGGTGAAATTGTCTACACTTTATTCCCTGACTTATTAAATATTGATTTGTTACCCATTTTTTTATCAAAGCATAAGTTGACTTAGAATATTATATTAGTTTCAGGTGTACAGCATAGCAATTCAATATTTTTATAGATACACACCATACAAAGTTATCATAATTTTGTTGACTATATCCCCATTCTGTACATTACATCCCTGTGACATCCATTTTATGATTAGAAGTTTGTACCTCTTAATCCCCTTCACTTATTTTGCCCATCCCCCTACCGCCTCCCCTCTGACAACCACTAGTTTGTTCTCAGTATCTGTGAGTCTCTTTCTGTTTTGTTATATTTGTTGGTTTGCTTTTTAGATTTCCCATATAAGTGAAAACATGTTTATTCTTTCTGTCTTTGATTCTAGAACAGAGGTCAGCAAACTTTTCCTGTAAGGTGCCAGATAGTAAATATTTTAGGATCACAGGCCAAGAGGCAAAATCAAGGACATTATGCGGGTACTTATATGACAAGAGAGAAACTAAATTTTCACAAGTTTTATATCGATGAAATTCAAAATATAATAATAAAAATTGTGTATGGTTTTGTGTAATACAGATTACTGAGAAAATATAATTTTGGGGGGGAGGGAGATAGTATTTTGCTTAACTGAGGTCCAAAGTTCTCTATCATCAAAATTAATTGCAAATGTTTTTCTGTAATGTGATTTTATATATTACTTCTTTGACTATGTCTTTTCACCCACATAGGTAGTGCCAAATACTGATGTAAATGCATGAACACACGGTTTCAATTGAGCATATTTATTGCTTGGAAGGAATTTATAGAATTGTATTAGATCATCTTGGTATTTGCCTTTTAGCTTGTCTTTAAATTGTTAAGCTAATGACTTCCAGTTGAAGGTTAGGTGGAAGCTCCTCAGTTGCACAGTTAAATGCATTTTGAAATATGCACATTTCCTTGGCACTTGCATCAAGGCCTGAAAAGTGCTTTGGGAATGTAGTCTGAGCTCATAAAATATATCCACTGCAGATATGTGTGGGAATGAAGATCATACTTCTTACTTTAACTTTGCACCAGGATTGTCTAAAGCAGCTTGACATTACTTGTGATTCAAACAATATTTGTTGTTCTTGAAATTACTTTATAGCAGTGTAAGCTGCACACATAAATGCTCTTTGCTTTATAATTTTAGGTTGAATTTATTAAGAAACATTATCAAGTTTGCAGCAAAAGCTAACTCCTAAAACCAACTTGGCTTAAATCACAGTGGCTGAGGGCTGGACTTCGCCCTCGAATTGTAGATTTTGGACTGTGGTTTCCCTGTTCTAAAGGATACCAAAGGTAATTGTTTAAATTGCCCTACAGTAAATCTTTATTGTTTTTATTTGCTTTGAGCAAGATGTAGAGAACCTCATAGTGTTCATTCTTTCATGAATTTCTTGAACAATCATTTGTCAAGGGCCTACCATGTTATCTGAATTCTAATGGGTATCAGGGAAATAAAAACACAGTATAGTGAGGGGAAAAGACATGTCAGCATATGATAAGTGTTAGAAATATGTAAAGGTACTATAGGAGCAAAGAGGAGAAAACCAACTGTGATTTATCAGATGCCATAGTTTGAAAAGAAATGCCAGATGAGAAGATACTTGGTCATAAAGCATTTGTAATAGTTTCTTAGGCAGAGAAATCAGGAAAGGAAATTCTAGATAAAGAGACCACTTTTGTATACAGGACTGGAGGCATGAAAAAAATCATTCTGTGTCCAGAGAAAATGAGAGCCAGTGGAAGTAATGTGGAAGGAGGGAACGGCAGTGGTGGGAGGATGTGCCTGGAGAGGCAAGATGGGGCTAGACTGACGTGGCCTTTGGAATGAGGGCTTCACAAGCTGTACTGTGCAAACAAATCACCTGGATAATTTGGTCAAAATGAAACTTCTGATTCAGTTGGTGGGGCCTCCATTCTGCATTTCGAACATGAGCCCAGGGGGTGGTGATGCTACTGGCTGGAGGACCACACTTGAATAGCAAGCTTCTACACAACACTAAGGGTTTTAGCCTTCCTCCCTCTTCCTATTATCATTCCCATGATAATGATGATAAAAGTTTTAAAAACATCCAACAGGTAAATAGGCAAATTATGTGGAATGGATGGATAAGGAGAATGAAGTGGCAACAGCTATGTTCCCTGAAAAATATTCACCATGCAGCTTTGATAAAATCTGGCCCCAGTCCACGCCAACCCCTCTATTCTCCAGGGAAAAAGCATAAACAGAATTTGATTTCCTTAGGGCTAAAAGAAGGTACTTAGCAACAGGACTCATTCGAACGGAAATATACAAGAGAAATATTTTGGCATATAACAGCTAACCTCCACTCTGCTAAAACTGATGTCAGAGGAATTTGGACTCTGCCAATATAAGACGTTTATTTTAAATTCCAGAAAAAAAAAATCAGATGGTAAATTATGCAGCTTTTCTTAAGAATAGGATAGGCATTTCTCCTTTTGGAGTGGCTAAGTCCTGCCAGAGAATTGTGTGATTTTTATAGTCCTTTTAAAATCCAGTGCACGGTACTGCACTGTATGGCTTCTGTTGTGGTCAATAGGTGATGAAATTGAGTTTGTTCATGAAATTAACTGTATATATCTGCTTGGTCCAGAGACTAATTAAGTGTAGAAAAATGAGATCAGAAGATTACCTTTACAGAATGAATATACACATAAACACTGCATAGAAATGAAAGTATCCTTTTTTTATATATCCTTTAAAAGAACGCTATCAGATTTTAATAGGTTGATAGGACTATAGGCTTGCCCTATTCAATGTGATTTAATCATTTGTAAATAAAAAAACAAAAAACCCATAACAGAATGGCAAAAATGCAAGGTGAAGGTATAAAAGTCAGATTGGAATCCAGAAATAAAATTAGGGAATGTATATTATTTTAAGATGTACATGTAATAGCAAGGCATACAAATTGAGCTCTGAGGTTTATAGCAGCCAGGCAATAGATAAAGCTATTTATCTGTTTTTCCATGAGACTGTTAAAACAACTTCTCCCTCATACCAAATGGGAGAAAACTGAATAAGCCACCACACAAAAATATACTAAGAAGAAAATTACTTTCCAACCTTTGGCAAGTTACTTGCTCATTCTTGATGTGCTAATAGCTGCTGTTTTATAGTTTCTCTGAAGTAAAGATTTGTTCTTTAGTGTATTTACTGAGGCGATATTTGTGATAGTTGGCAGCATCTTTACTTCACATTTAGTTATCCTGTGCTGAATTCCTGATGTGATGCGCTAATTTGATTTTCTCTCATTTGTTTTGATAAATAAACTTACATTTTCTTCTGCAGTCAAACACTGATGTGCTTCCTCTGAGTTATAAAAACACTTATAATTGAGTGAATCATGGGAAGTCAACAACACTTATTAAATCTTCGAAGTTTAAAACATGACTTATAACATGTATACAGAATTGGTTTTCCTTGTGCAGTTGTAGCGAAAGGCAAGGATTATATAGTAAATCCACATGATCATTATTAGAAGGACAACTAGGAGATACATTATTAGCATTATTATTATTTGCTGTTAGAAAACAGAAACTAACACAGTATTGTGAAGCAATTATACTCCAATAAAGATGTATTTAAAAAAAAAGAAAAAAGGGGCTTCCCTGGTGGCACAGCGGTTGAGAGTCCACCTGCCGATGCAGGGAACATGGGTTCGTGCCCCGGTCCGGGAAGATCCCACATGCTGCGGGGCGGCTGGGCCCGTGAGCCATGGCCGCTAAGCCTGCGTGTCTGGAGCCTGTGCTCCGCAACGGGAGGCCACAACAGTGAGAGGTCCACGTACCGCAAAAAAAAAAAAAAAAAAAAAAAAAAAAAGAAGAAGAAGAAAATAATAGTTTAAAATTGACCTTGTTACCTTGGTACTGATTTTCTGCTATACCACTACAAGGGATTCCTTAATGTAAGGTTTCAACGTCTGTATCAATTGCTATTCTCAACTAAAACATATTCTCTTAAAATCAATATTCTTGTTTACAAACTAGTTCTCTGAGTTATTACAAATCATCATGATGCTTTGAACAAGCTAATGGTTACAAGAATGTTAATCGATTTTCCTACTTGGAAAAAAATCATGCAGATAGCTGCCTTTTATTCAATATCGAGTTGGTTCATTTGTAGACTGATTTAATTTTGAATCAGTAGGATTATGAGAAATAAGAAAATGTTTGAATTTTCAACTCACTCTTTTCTGTTGTGACATTTTGTTCTTTCATTCCATCATCTCCATTAGTTTGCCAACTGGCACTGACAGGAGTGTAAAACTACTGCAAATTGTTACTTCAGCAGTACTCCACCTGCCAAGAACTGATCAGCTGCTCCTCTAAATGCACCTTTCACTCTTTCCTAACTGAAGGAGTCTGAACTTACAGTGCTGCTGGGTAATACGTCTCATCCAGCAGCATTTGAATTTACTCACCTGACCCCTACCACTTTAAGATAAACATGTGTGAATGCAATCATTATGAAAATGAATGTCTAGTCTGCAAATTGGAGGACGTGTGGGGTACAGGACCACAGGGGTGAGCGCTCACACTCTTTTCTATTTATGGCTTCATTTGAACTGAGTTATCCATCCCTTTCTCATCTCCCCTGTCTTAGCTGTTATAAACTGCATCAGGTTTTCTTAACCTAAGGAGGCAGTCAAGCTTTTCCCTATTGAAGACATTCTAATGGGGCTCTGTGGGTCACCTGACAAAAGGCTGGCAGGAGTGATGGATGTTGCATTCTCTCTTCTGTGGATCTGAATGCTCTGCACCTTCTCTGGGTCAAATTAGTACTCCTGAGAATAATAATTGGATTCCCTACACAGTTGTGAAACTGCCAGGATCTTCTGGATGGATAAGATCAGCAAGTATTTCAAATTTATGTAGCCAACCTCAGAGATGCAGACTGAACGCTTATAAAAAATTTTCAGATGACAGAAAACAAGAATAAGCAAGTAGAAAATGGGTTTCTTGGCTGACACCTGGCAAATGGAGTTTAAACATGTAAGGACAGAAGAGTAATTCATATTGACCATAAAACTAAGAGGAAACACAGACATATTCTTCCAGTATTTCAAACTTTGTCACAGTCATGGCTGCCTCCTTATTTCCCGTAATCCATCCTCATTGCCCAACAAGCCATTCCTTTTGAAGACTAGATATTAGTCACTCTAGGACTGTTTTGCCTCTTGCATAGTAGTGCCCCTTTTATTTCTTACCTATACTATACTCAGAATTAACTCTTCCTCATTAGCTAGTCTTATATTCTCTGAAAAGATGTTATGACCAAACTTCTCATAAAAGAGTCATTGATTAACTGGAGAAGCATACTATGAAAGTGTCATTACCATTCCTTGTCCCAAACAGCATCATGTATGTGAAATCATATAGTACAAAATTATTATTTTTTTTCAGTTTTCTCATTTGGAAGGGGAAACATTTGGAAACTGGCATGTCTTAAAGACTTGAGAAATTTCCCTCCTTGTCTTTGGTCGAACTAAATATTATTTTAAACTAGAAGTCAGGTCTTAAAATATATGTAGCCAAGAAGAGATAGGCAAATAAGTAAGATAAATAAAATTATTCTCAAGCTATTATATAAGGAAAGTCCATCTATGAGTTAAAAAAATTCACCACAGCTCTAATTTTAATAAGTGTCCTTCATAATTTTTAAAACAAATATTAATTTTATTTAAAGTTCAGACAGAAGTAAAGTACTTTAGAGAAAGTGAGTTTAATAAAAACTTTGTTTTAAAAAATACCAATAAATATGGACGTATCTACCAAAAATCCAGATAGAAATGGAAAAATGTGGTTGTTTGTTCAGATATTTGAAAAAGAATCAGTCTTCTCCCTCCCTAAAAACAAACAAAAAATAAGGTATTTATAAGCCACTTTCTGAAACATTTTTAATCTCTGTTCATTATGTCTAGTTGAATATTACTTTATACATAAAATGAGTCCCTAATATGCTGTGCTAATTAATTAGGTGATGGAGAAAAAGTACAATCTGAATAACTTACTATTCCTTTTCCATGGAAATGTTCCCAGTTGTGAATACATTTTCCAAGTCTATATGACAGCTTGGGTAACAGAGAAAATCTTATAAATTATTCACGTATCTCAAATACATTCAATTATTTGTATGAAGATACTGTATGATATATTTCAGAGAAAAAATGCATCAGGATTTGTATGAGGACAATAAAAGGTGACAGCTAAAACTGCTAGTCATGGACTGAAGACATGGACTGCACTTTTCAGGTTTCATGTCACAGCTTGATATACTCTAGATATTGCCATACTCATCACACTTGAGAGAAAGGAAAAGACACACTTGCAACTAGAAGGAGGGAAAAACAACGAACACCCAAATTATTTGGTGTTTTATACTCAGGACGTTGGTGCCTTCACCTTACAGTTGTGTTAGGGAAACTGAGTCTCAGAGAGGCTGGGTGACTTACAGCTTGGTGAGACTCCAAAACTTGTCCTCCTTCTCTATGTGGAGCTACCTTCCACCTACAAAGAAACACTTCGGCTGTTCCCTCTTCCCACTTTGGGCAATTCACTTCTCCACTGTATTTATTTATTTTTATAAATATCAAAGTAATTCTCACTTTGGGTTTTTGAAGTTTGTTATTTTGCTAAGTAACTTAGAACTACCATATTTAGTTATGTGTTGTGTCAGCGAAGCATTCTTAACCTGACAACTGTAATACTAAGTACACGAATGAAATTGTTAGCGACAAGTGACCCTTCTCTCCGCCAGGCTTTCTGACAGAGTCTGCAGCTCCTCCCTCAGTCTTGGGAGGATCTAGTGCACTAATGGAATTGCCATTGCCTCGGACGACTTCCAAATGATTCTCTATCAGCAAGGAGAAAGAAAAATTTACTGGACCTTATTGTTCACCAAGGTATAATTCCGCAAATGCTTACAGAAAGCCACATATTGACTAACAATACAGCAAATTATACAAGGTTCATTAAGTATCACAAGCCACCTAATTCACAGCTGTTATTGGCATGAATTCTTAATGGCATTAAAATATTTTCCCTTCTGTCTTTAAGTGCTACCCCTCCTCCCTTCTCTCCTACTTTCTTTCCTAAATCCAAAATGTAAAGATTATACATTTGGGGAACATTTGAGAATCAACAATGCAGTTTTCTGTTTATTTGTTTAAAATAGATTAGAAGTCCTTCTATTTGTTTTGGAGAAATCAGTGACTTGCCAGCATGGAACAATTATTTGGAGCAAACGTTGAAGCACTGTGCTAAGGGATGACAAGAGCAGTGTGGGCCATGTCTAAAGTAAAAAATGGGGCAACAGTATAATTTTGTAATTTTAACTTTGGTTTACATTAATTGAAAAGCCCAATCCTTTTAAGTCTTAAGTATGCTAGTTCAAGAAATCCTGGGCATTTTAAGTTATAATCTTTATATTTGTATGTTATTCTTCCTTGTAATAGTTGACTCTCAGCTTAGCAAAAATTCTTAAAACTACTAGAAACATTTTCTACCCAACACAACTTACACTTTTACATCCTTCTAATCTTAATTTTTTTAAAAATTTATTTTATTGAAGTATAGTTGATTTACAAAGTTGTGTTAATTTCTACTGTACAGCAAAGTGATTCAGTTGTGCATATATATTCATTCTTTTTCATATTCTTTTCCATTATGATTTATTACAGGATATTGAATATAGTTCTCTGTGCTATACAGTAGGAACTTGTTGATTGTATTCTAACCTTAATTTAATTTTAAAGGTGATGCCATATGTATGTACTCTTTGGCAACTCTCTAAAGTTTTGAGATACAGAGGTCTGGGCTGTTTGGTAGTATTTCCTAACGCAAAGTTACACAATTCTCCTGCATGGAATTGCGTAAGGATATGATTCATATTTCCAACCTTGATTCTCCACTGTTACTTTAGATTTCAGATCATTTCAGTTTTCAGGCTTTTATATAAATTTAACTTTTCACTGATTAAACTTAAGTCCAAATAAATTGTATCTGTCACAAACTTTTTTTAATTTGCCATTTCTGATAATGCCTATTTTCAGCAAGCTAAAAGTACTATTTTTACTCAATGTCTATACATTTTTAAAAATTTTTTCTAATTCAAGTTTAAAAATATTAGAGAACTGACATATGAAGTAGCAATTCAGCATTAGCATAATATAATAATATTCTTTTTTTTTTTTTTTTTTGTGGTACGCGGGCCTCTCACTGTTGTGGCCTCTCCCATTGCGGAGCACAGGCTCCGGACACGCAGGCTCAGCGGCCATGGCTCACGGGCCCAGCCGCTCCGCAGCATGTGGGATCCTCCCGGACCGGGGCACGAACCCATGTCCCCTGCATCGGCAGGCGGACTCTCAACCACTGCGCCACCAGGGAAGCCCTATAATAATATTCTTAGTTTTTACTTAGATTACTGACAAATATTCTAATCAATCACTTTAACCTTCAAATTTACGTTTAATATTATCTACTATAAACATGTCCAAATTGGTTTTCCTTTATAAATTATTGCACAATCAGATATATTTTAACAAAAGAAAAGATATGCTAAAAATACTTGAATTTACAGATAGAAAATTAACTTCAGAACAAGTTAACTATTGCTGCCTTATCTCAAGAAAAAAGTAGACAAACAGCATATATTTTAATTCTGTGCAACTCACTTTTAATAAGAAAGAAAGTGCTGGGGTAGTCAGCATTAGTAAGGCTGCAAGATTTTGAATATGCTAGAAGCTTATCGGGTATAATACGTTAATTTTTTCTAATAGTGTAATGAAGTCTGAAGCTTTCAGAGTGATGCAACTCTGATAATGGGTCTGTTTAAAACAACATTAAGAAAATCTTGATTATGGGTTGCACAGCAGCTTCCAAATGCTTAAGGAGAAACTAATTTCTTCATAGGAGGTTGTTACTCACAGAAAATGCATTTCCATTCCAAGTGATGCAGCAGCACATTTCGGCACCCCCAGGAGGGAATGGAACTCTCCAGCATACAGCACAGACGGTACATTCTGGGGGATTGCTGTATCTGATACATAATTGCCATAGTACTTCTTTCAAGAGCCACATATTTCCCCTGGGACATTCCTGGGTGTCCCATATGTGTGTGTTGAGCACAGAGTAATCTTAACCTGTTCTGGTCTGAGGCACCCAAATTAGGTATTTTACCTCTGGTGCCAGTTTATATATGTCTACCTGGATGGCCCAAGAATGAATAAAATACTAGGAATCTTGGGATCTTCATGCAGGCCTCAGAAGTGCTCCTTGAGTTCTCCAATTGTATATTCTAGATCTTATTTATTTATTTTTTTAATGTCTACCAATTCTCTGATTTGGGTACCTCTAGTCATCTTGAAAATAAAACCCAGTGGCAAGTTTAAAAAGGAGGGAGTGAAATAGCCTGGCACTTTTTACCAGCTTGTTAAAAAAAAAAAAGGCATTATCCTCAGAGCAACGCATTCTGGCCATGAAGTAGGTAGTTCTTGGGCTACCCAAGGAATAAGAACACTTTTAGAGGAAAACATTTTAATATTATACTTTAACTCATATCTCCCTGAAAAATCCCCCATGCAGTGGAACAAGAGTTTGAAAACCTCATAGTTGTTCTTACATTTCAATTTTAAGATGCATCCTGATTTTAAAAATGTTAAAGTATGAAAATACTATAACACAGAATTAAGAAAATATGACATTTATTATTAGGGATTTGCCTATATTGCTCCACAATTTCCCAGTCTGAGGACTTGATCTTAATGTGCACATCTATTGGAATGAAGCCCTTTTTAATATGTTTGTAGGAATAGCTGGAAAGATGAAGGCACACCACACTGTATAATCTATTTCATGCACATCATAAAACAGTCCTTTAATTTTAGTTGTGTAATTATTTGCCATACCAATAGTCATTAATTTTTAAAAAAGGTCTCCTTTATTCACATTTGTTTACATAGCTCTTCTAAAAAAATAAACTACATAACCTTAAAATATTATATTTGATGCCAACATAGGTCACCTACCCTAATTTAACTGCAACTACATTATGTTCCCTAAATATGCAGCAAATACATACAAAATGTCTATATGTGACTTAGTTGTGTTACACTGTGATCTATAATCTGGAAAAAGTAAAATTGTATTTAATACTATTATTATTATTGTACCATTTTTATTATTTCAGTAGATATATTGATAATATTAAGTTTTATGAGGAAAGAAGAACTTAAAAATTACTAATATTTTCTTTCAAGATTAAGAGTTTAAAATAATTTAAATTCAATAAATATAAAATTGGAACTCAAATTTTTCTCAAAATTTCATACTATTCCATTATTTTTTGTGTTTCTTCTATTTTAAGATTTTTTTTTTTTTTTTACATAATGGGACTTCCACAATTTTAAGTTTAGACTAAAATTTTAAAGAGTTTTCACATAATATTTTTAGAAATTCTTTTTCATTTTTTTTCAAAATAAAGTCTACTAATTAAACTCAGTATTTCATGATCTATTAATTCAGCAGTTATTATAATCCATCTTTAATTGGATTAGCTATAATTACAACTAACTGGCTCTCTGAGTCATAAAAGGTTAAATACAAGTCATTTTCCATTAAAATACTTAAATATGAGTTGATCATGGTAAGGAAGGAAAGATACTTCATCTTAAGGTTAATTGCTAAGCCTTTTCCCCTATTTTCATGAAGTCAGCTTCCTCATATCTTGCTTTTTTATGATTCATAAAACCTCTCGATTCTACAACATACTGTCCAAATACATGGTATATTTTTAATCATTTTTTATCATTTATAATTTTTATAATATAACCACCACTTACCTATACATGTGTAGAATAAAAGAATTATTTTCCTATATTTTTAGCTCACATTTCCTCTTAAATTGAGTGTTTGTTAGTGGTATTACTGACAGAAGGGGAAAGAAAGATTGAAGACCCATATGGCCAACTCATTCTTTGTGAATTCTTTCTTTTTTCTTCTCTCTCTCTTCCCCCCCTTTCTCTCTCCTCCACCTCCTTCTCTCTCAATCTCTCTCTCTCATACACACAGACACACACACATTTATTATGTCATTTTTGTAACATCAAGTTTTTTTAATTAACATTTTCTACCATTTCCATTTGGAAACAAGTCATTCAAAGGTGAACAATTAACTTTAGACTTATCAAAAGAACATTATACTCAGGGGCCAGTCATCAAAAAGGTAATACATTACTGTATTGAATCACTAAGTTCAAATAATTTTGAATTTCAAATCAAGCAAAGCCCTTGATTTCCTGTTTACGCACTTTGAAATTACCTATATCCTTTGAGAAAATTTTAGGAGGGGAATAAAAGGGAAAGAAAAAAAATGCCTAGAAGAAATGAATTGCTACAGCATGACATTTATTTCAATTCCACAAATATTGTTTAGGGTGAAAGATGCATCAGACGTCCCTTCTTAATAGAGGTGTATGATAAATCCCCAATCATATATTGTCCAAAGTTGTATGAAATCAGGAACATAAAATACAATATTTTATGTTCCATTGGTGTTCAGCAGAGGAAGAGGAGGAGAGATGATATGAGGTAAGGATTATAACAAGAAAATGAAGGTAAATGGCATGTCAAGAGGAAGCAAGAGCATGAACAAAGGCCTGGGGGCAGGTAAGTCCCAGGAACAAAACTTAGTTCCATTGAATTGGAATGTGGGCTATGAAGAAGGGGTTCATGAAATGAAATTCTGCAGAGGATGGTTGAAGTGGTATTATAGAGAGCCTCAAATGCCAGTTTGAGGTGTTCAAAATCAACAAAGAATTTCCAACAAGGAACTGATATAATTAGGGCTGTGTTTCAGGTTGATTCGTAGAGGAAGAGATCAGAGTGAGGGGAGTCTGGGAGTAGAGGGAGCAGTTATAAGGTGGTGATAATGGTCTGAGCAAGACCAGTAGAGGAGACAGTGCCAAGAAGTTCTCAGGAGTAAGTAATCCTGAATGAGTCAGACTACATGAAAGGCCTCAGATATTTACGTACTTATACACTGAGCCTGACGGGTAACATATTTTTGGAAACACTGGCAATTTAATATTACAAGTTGAATTATCTTACCGGTATCAGAATACTTGTTGGAATTCAACTATGTCTGTGATATAGAAGACTGCTTGTTCAAAAGGAATAAATCAATAGAAAAGGCAGATTCCATTTGTCTATTTTGGTAAAAATCGTATATTAACGCATATATGAGGAATCTAGAAAAATAGTACAGATGAACCTATCTGCAGGGCAGGAATAGAGACACAGACATAGAGAACAGACATGTGGACACAGTGGGGGAAGGGGAGGGTGGGACGAATTGGGAGATTAGGATTGACATAAATACACTGCCATGTGTAAAACAGATAGCTAGTGGGAACCTGCTGTATAGCACAGGGAGCTCAGCTCAGTGCTCTGTGATGACCTAGATGGGTGGGATGAGGGGGTGGGAGGGAGGTCCAAGAGGGAGGGGATATAGGTACACATAGAGTTGATTCACTTCATTGTACAGCGGAAACTAACACAACATTGTAAAGCAATTTTACTCCAAAAAAATTGTTTTTAAATAAGAAAAACAAAGCTAATAATTAATTTTTAAAAAAGGGCAGGAACATTCTACCATGTGGTAAGAAGATGTACATCTCTGCTTGTAAACATGTGACATTAGTAGACAATATCTGAATCAACATAAGTGACTAAGGGATAATGTTCTGCATTGCTTCATAGTCAGAAGATGTGGATGATGCTTTACAACAGTGCTTCTCATACTTTAGTGGGCAGGAGAATGATCTCAAGGGCTTGTTGAAACACAGACTGCTAAGACCCACCTCTAGAGTTTCTGATACTGTAGGTCTGGGCTGAGAATCAGAATTCACACATGATGCTGATTTTGTATTACACAAATCACACAGATGTTAAAAGAGACAACTTGTGGGAAATTCAACCACTTGGACATTTACTAGAAAGCCCTTTCTCCAATAAAGGGCATCAGAAAATTGTGCCGTCTTACTGAAACAACATTCCTCAGGTTGAAGACAAAACAATGAAGGGAATTTTTATTCCTGATTTAATTTTACCAGCAAAGAGGAGCTTATTCTTGAAGCTGAAATAATGGAAACTTTTAGAGAAAGCATCCATGACATTTTAGTAATCAAGAAAAGGCTACTAAAGCATACCCTAGTTTTCAGGAAATTATATTGAAGAACAATTTAAGAAGCAATAGCTATCATAGTTCCCCTGGGGGTTCTGTGGCCAGAAAATTTAAAGGAGGTGGAAAGTAAAAACTGAAGATCTGATAATACAATCACAAATAATACTGATGAGGAAAATAAAGAATCGGTATCCTAGGAAACCAGCGTGGTTGCTTAAGGCTCTCTTTCTTCTGATGAGCTCAGATTTAAATGAAACGTGTACAAAATATGAAGGGAAGAACATATAACCAAAGATGAATACAAAAGAGAAGCAACAATCTTCAAGAATAGGACCAAGAGGCTGAAATATCTGATATTTCTTACCTATACTAAGGACACTAAAGAGTTTTCTTTTAAATGTGCATGAAATACATGTACATACGATATGAATACTATATCAGAGTAAAAAAGATTTTTTAAATGATGGATACGATCACTGCTTGGGAAGAATGATATACTGTTAACTGTGGTAAAATGGTGTTTGCTTCCACTTCTCTCCACTGGGAGAATTATCTTCACGTTAGGCAGGATAGCATTGTAAAGAAGTAATTAAAGCACAAAATAAAAGCAACGATTATGAGAGCTTTTAGCCTTTTAAAATGAATGCTCAAGTCCAGACACAGATGAATTACATTTGAAAGGTTGTGAAACAAATCATTCTGTGTAATCACTGGGAAATGATGGTGAATAGAGGAAATCCCATAAGATTAGAGATGAGCAAATGATCCCATTTTCAAAAATGGATAAAATCAAAGTGTGGAATCCACAGACTTGCTAAGGATAACTTTGAAAACAATCTATAAAAGCATGGTCTGACTATCAGTTTGGACCCTCTAGTAAGTGGTGAACGTGGAAACCAAATAAACAAATAAATGAATAAACAAACATTTAACACCAAGTGTGCACTCAGATAAATTCACACCACGCCAATCTCATATTTCATGGGCTTTCTATCATATTCTAATTTAGACACTTAAAGAAAGTTCATGATGACCTCGTAGCTATGACAGAGAATGTGCAACAAGTGCTAGAACATTTAGGTGAATTTGGAGGTATATCGAAGAGCCCTACCTTAGGGATTCTAATTATGAATCAGTAATGGACTCTAGAGAGGTAGCTTCCCTCCTTGGTTTTGTTCCATCAATTAACATTTTTTTCTATCAGCATCTTAGTTGAAGACTAAATCATGTCCTTATCAAATATGTAGTTGACTCGAAGCTGGGAAAACTGACTACTATCTTTGACACCAGAAACAGGATATAAATTGATCTTGACAGGCTAAAGGGATGAGGCAAACCCAACATAATGAAATTCAACTCGGATAAGAAATGAGACAATGCCAAAATAATGAAATTTAACTGGGATAAATGAAAAATCCTAGATTTGTGTTGGGATGGCAATTACACATGTTGAAGACAGATCTTTTCTTGACAGCAATTTGTGTGACAATGACTTGGGAGCTTTAATCAGCTACACATTTACTGAGATAACATATGTGGAAGGGCCTTATTGTGCCTGGCAGATAGCAGGCACTAAGTGGTTGTTTTTTTGTTGAAGCTATGAGCCAACCACATGATTTGGCTGCTAATGCTGTAGGCTAAAACTGCAGGATTGTGGTTCACACTTAGGGAGATAATATTTCCAGTGCATCCTGGACTGGTCAGATCATTCACAGAGCAGTTTGCCCTTTTCTAGGTTCCTCATTAAAAGAAGTGAAATGATAAAATAAGTAACATTTAAAAAGAGGGTGACCAAAATGGTGTCATATTAGGAAAACAGAACGTGGGAGTCGGGGGTAAGTGAGGTTTAACAGGGGAAGAGAATGACTAGGGTAAGCACTATATTAATATTTAAAACGTTGCCATGTGGAAGAGGGAAATGAGAAATTTTTAATATTTAAATTCCACAGGAAGAGCTGACAGCAAGGTAAAAAGAAGAGGAAAACATTTCAGGTCAAAACAAGAAAGAACTTTCTAATCATTTCAATTTTCCCACAAGGGAAAAGACTATATCAGGAAGTAATGAGATTCCACATATTTCTACCAGAAGCCAGGCAGTGGGGAAGGTATAGAGGGGTTTTCTGAATTGGGTAGGAAGCTCATCATAATGGCTCCTATGGTTTCTACCAAGTCAATTCAATAAATATTTACTGAATGTTTACTATGTGGAAGGCAACCTCCCCCTTTTGGGGGTACGCCAAAGTGAATGGGTTAAAGACATTATCCTAAACATGCCTGTGGTCTTATAATAATGCTGAAGTGTGTACTTCATTAATTTTAGGGCTGTAACACTTATAAATAAGTGATTTGAGCCACTCAGTGCTCTGCTAGTAAGGAAGGGGAAATACTTTGCTGAACTGGGCCCCAAGGATGAGTAAGATTTTTATCAGATATAAATGGTGAGGAAAAGAAGTAGGAAAATAATTCCAAGTAGATGGGAAATTGGGGCAAAGATACTGACCTGAGAGAGAAGCTAAATAGACAGTTGTTCAGTTTGGATAAAACATGATGGTAAAGAGAAAGCAATGGAGAAGAGGCTCAGAAAGGGTCTCTGAAGCTATGCCCTGTCTTTTGGAGGCAGGAAGAACCCATAGCACATGTTGGAGTGTACAGTTACCATGATCGGAATTTTGCTTCAGGAACTGGCATACGGGTATGTTTGACAAAATAAGTGCATTTGGAAAGAAGGTGGCCAAAACAGAGGCAGCTAAGGATATTTGTATTTACTGAGTATCATCTATATTCCAGGGCACTATGTGAGGTCCTTCACGTAAAACGTTTCTGTTAATCCTCACAGGTTTATAGAGCACATGTAACTGAAAAAATGGTATGGAATCCAGTACATATGATCACACTGTGATAATATAAGCCAGAAACACAGCCCTAGCTTTCAGGCAATGAAGTCTTCCCAGGAAACATAAGAGAGTAATCCATTAGGATACATTTGAAAGACCCTCTCTGGAGAGTCAGAGAGAAAGGAAGAGTTTCACATGTGTTTTCATTATATCTAGGATCAAATTATTATATCTGGATCTTATAAGAGAATGTAATTTGTAAAGTTGAAGCATTAAATAAATGTTAGGTATCATGGGTTTGTTACCTGTAGACTGAAAATTTGGACTGTCCTAGAAACGAACTTACTCTGGCATCTACAGATAACTCTGGTGAATGAATCACTTTTCAGTGGGTCAAATGTGGTGACTTTTGGTTTGAAAATCATATATATTTTATAAAACTGAAGATACCACCTTTATTTTTCTTATTCTAAAACCATGAAGGAACGAGCGTACATTAATTTGTATCACAAAGACAGTGGTTCCTTGCTGTTATTGGATTGAAAATTCTGTCTAAAGATTGACAAATGATGACAGTAGCAAATAGTAAATTCTCTGATTGGAACCTATTTAAACTTCCATTGTGAACCATAATTTTTTTTAGTTATTGTTAACAACAACAAAAAAATCAATGGTATGGAATGCAAGAACTGATGGGATTTATTGTGTGCACTTGAGATCTAGTGGCCTCATGAAAGGAAGACTTACACCTACAGACTGAAGGAGTTATCATTTATTAAAAGCCACCACTGATAAAACACAGTAGGCCATTTCATATTCATAAATCAGAACTGAGAAAATGCAGTGAGTCAAACCAACTAATTCCCTAATTGGTCAGATTTTAGCCTACTTATTAAAGACAACTCTACATGAAAACCTCTAAGGTCACAAACTAGTTATTGACAGTAGTTCTTCTGTGGCGCACTAGATGATTTCACCTGGCCACATTTAAAAATTAGGACTTATTGCATAAAAATCTAGATATCCAGATTTCCATGAAAATCAAATCTAGCATGTGTGGATACAAACATGCAGGGCAAGTATTAGAGAAATTAACTTGCTCATTTAGACAAGGCATGAACTCTTTAGTTTACCATGGACCTTACGAATCCCTATTACTCCTTCAATTAAAAAAAAAATACCCATGTTGTTCACTTATTTGCCTGATCTGTTTCTCTAATCTAATCCAGATCTGTTATTTCTCTGTTAGTAGCAAAGCTGGGCATTTGAAAACTGCTCAAATTCCTGAAGATGTGATGTATTGTTCAGTATTACAGCAATTTTTTACACATCAGATAACTTTTGGTGTATATGGGCTATTAAATTTACTTTGATTTATTTTTTTCCTATTAAAAATGCCAAAAGTAACAAAAATCAGCCTTCTATTTTTATAAACATATTTATTTATGTAAAAACATGTGAAAAAATTAAAGTCATCAGTGAGTAACTCTATCTTGTATTTTCTGTGATCTTCAATGACAAAATTTGTCTAATTTACATATACTGCAAAATTGGTATTCATTTTTTTAATATCACGGGTGGCTAGACATTCACATAATAAATATCCTTTTACCTTGCATCAGCTGAACTTCAAGAAAAATTAATTACATTCATTATTTTCTGATTTATTTCTTTCTGTAATTTAAGTATCCCCATGACAACCACAAATTTTCACTAATTTCTGAACAGTAGAAGCACCTTCCTGTAGCATTCTCCGCATTTATCAAGTGGCTTCTTTGAAGGATAGAAAACCTAAAGGCTTTTCTTAGTGATATTCTTTAATAGTCACCTTTAATTTAGAATGAAAACTCATATGTACATCACAGCTGTTTATTTCACTTGACTTTTTTACTTCATTATGTCCTGTTCTTAGGCAGGTCTCTATTCCATTTAACCATTACTAGGTGTTTACCCAAGCAGTTACATTAAAAAATAACTCTACACGTATGTTGGATTCTTTTGAAACCATGGTTGATATCAAAACACTTACAAAGTTCTAAGTCTTGAGTTATCTGGTAGGAAAAACATATAATTCCTATTTTTTAAAAAAATTCTGTTCATGTATGCTAAGGAGAACAAGGAAAACTCTCATTCATAAAGGCTTATAGTCCTCCCCAAATTGTCACTACCATCATCACTCTCCTCGTTTTCTGATTTCCCTTGTTAAATATCATTTGGGAAATTTTTTCCTCCTTTTTCTGTGTTTTAAGAAGTATTAGAATGAAAAGTTAATTTTTCCTAATTATCGAGGGCATGATATCGGAGAATCAGTAAGTGGATTTATCTGATGTTTTAAAAAATTTGCTTTTACACTTTTCCATCCCTCTATTCCCATTCCATCTTCTATTTTCTCTGAGTACCACATTCTCTTTGTCCAACAATGATGGAATAGAGATAGAAGCCACTTTTAGTCTTAGCTCTTTTAGTTAACCTGTCATCCTTCCTAAAGTATTTTTACTGAATTGTTTCCCATATCTTTTAACTTGATTCAACCCTTTGTTTTGTAAACATTCATAAAGTTGACTGAATTAATATATGTGTGCACACACATATATGTGTGCATGTGTGTGTGTGTGTGTATATTTCAAGGTTGATCTGATAATACCCTGAATTTTGTTCAAGTGAGAAACAGTGAATGACAAAAGGTTAAGTAAATTATTTAAATGTAATAAGGATAAATGCAGAATTGTGTTGCTTTCATTTAGTTTTTAAGGTCACCTTATTCAGAGAAAATAATGCTCATATACATGTGCCAATTTTTAAGATAATTTTTCTTTCAAATAAGATATTCATTTTTATATGAACTTGATAGTGGCATTTTTTCTTTTTTTGATAGTAGCATTTTTAAAAGTCTATATTATGCTTAGAATCAGAGTGATTCCAATTAATGACTTTAACATTTTTAAAGTAGCATGTCCACCATCTGATAAAAAAGGAAAAACACTCATCTTACATAACCTTATGGGAATATCTCTTCTGTGCCTCAGTTCTCTTCTATGTATATATTTTGTGTTTGTCACAATGATTAAATGTTTGATTTCACCTATAGAACTTAGAATAGAGAGCAGGATAGAAACAAGTACCATATAAATTCTGCTCTTATTTTGTCAGTGTGGCACTTCTAGAAGTGGGAGTCCTTTTGAAGAGAGAAGAAAAAATGGAAAAGCTACTTAGCAGTTGCTTAAGTAAACTGATTAACTGAAAAGGCCCTACATCCAAATGGTAGCAGGTACATGAAACAAAGCATGTTTACTTCTCTATTTATTATCAGGACACATTTGGAAGAATGAGCTCATGAAAGTGATATAAAAATAAGGCCATAAAGAATCTTTGCAAAAATGTAAATATCACACAAGACAAAATAACCGAAATCCTGCCAGCATGCAAGGTGTCATCCCTATAGCAACTATAAGAAATTTTAAAATCTTTATAGTCAGAAAAATATAGATATTCTCAGAAGAAGATAGGCCACTGGCCAATAAAAATATTGTGGAAAAATAATAACAGAAACTCCAGGTTTGGTTTTTAAAGCGTTCCTCTGATACTTGATGTTTTTGATATTGGGCTAGATACAACATGACAGAGGATGGGTATGGAAGGAGGAAGGGATCTAAGAACTAGAAAATTAATGGCCTAAAAAGTATTTTAATTAATTTTCCACACTGACTTTCTTTAAGTGATAATTATGTTAGATTTTTAGAGTCTGATGACAGCATTTTCCCTACAGCCCAATTTGCAAGCTCTTCTGAGTGTCTGCTTAGTCATGTGGCCTGCTACATTTCTGATTCATTGAGAGAATGTGAATATCCTATTTTCTGAATTTGTAAGCTTTATAGAGTCCCATAGCAACAGCCTGTAATTTGTGTGTGTGTCTGTATGTGTAAATTATTTTCCAATTGCACATTTTCTAGCAACTCTTTCAAGTCTAAAAAAAAACTCTTCCAACAAACTGTTGGATAATACTGGCTAGAGGAACTTGCGTAAGAGCACCCAATGCCAAATTAATGGTTTGGTGATTATCCTTGAACTACTTTCTACATTTATGGGCTAGTGAAGGCTAAGCAATGTTGGTTTCTTTTGAAGCTGCATGGGAATATTTTATTTGGGAAATTCAAAGGAGGAACTGCAATTAGAACAAAGAAAACATAAGTATTTTAATTTTTAAGATCTCATATGCAGTTTTAATTTTTAGCCAGAGTAACATATTAATAAATATCATTAAGGTACTATGGGTATATAAAGAGATCACAATTGGACTGCGCTCTAGGTTGCTAATCTTGGGGGTCATCCTTCACCTTTAAAAAAGCTTAGGGCTTCCCATTCCAGTATTGTTGGTATCAGCAGCCACAAAAACAAGCAGGAACTCTTGTAAATGTATTAAAAATACGGACTGTTATCTAACAGTTATGGCAAAGTCTAAATCACCGAAGGTATACATATATTCACTATACATTGTAGGCTAGAACTAGCATACAATAGTTTTAAAGGCTTATAATGACAAATAATGCACTTTGGTCATCTTCCCTCACATTTTATTTTCAACTAACATTAAATAGAATTAATATCCAATTGTGCTACATCTTCATTCAATTTCAACTTACCCTTCCGTCTCATTACAACCAATCCCAGCAAGCATTTTCCTTTCTTCCAACACCACACCATTAGTTATTGGATGGCTATGATTTTTCAAGCAGTAAGCAGTTTGCTTTTTTTTTGCCTTACATCCCCAAGGTACAAGTAAATAGATACACCACTGTATTAATGCCTGTTTTACAAAACTGCTTCAGTTGTGATATATATTTTAATATACTAAACTGACTGCATTGTGAAGAAAAATTTCAGAATGAATAAACTCATAAAAATTCATTGGTAATGCCTGTTCAATTAGGGAAAGCCTGTCTATCGAGCTTAGAATTGCTTGTTATGAGAGGAAACTTTATCATGCTTCCCACAATCACTGAAGCTAATGCTTACCTTCAGGTTGCCTAGTTATTCATTTGGGCTATATTTCAAGGTCAAGTTCCATCATCAGAACAAGAAGAAAAAAGCCTGATTTTTAAGGTCCTGTTACTATTCCATTTGGGAAAGCAGCAATGTTATTTGTCCAGATATAACATGCATTCTGAGGAGAAGGTACTAGATCTGAAAGGTTTCATAGTTTCCACTATTACATGAATGTCATAGAAGGGGAAGGCAAGGTTATCAGAAATTATAATCATATACTTGAGCGACAGTCCATGGAGAAAGTTGAGATTTCTGCTCCCCTAGGTTTCTGTTTCCTTTCATTGTCCTTCTTCCCACACCTGACATGTTACAGAATTTTGACAATTGAAGAACATCTCTGGAGTACTGATTACTCTGCCTTTGATCTCCTTGCCTATGAGGAGCTGTGTGCTAAGTCACTGATTATCAGAAAAGCCTTTAAAAAGACAGTTTACTCTTTATTATTACTGAAGAATGTTACCTTGAGTGATCTGAGGAAGTCCAAGTGGCCAAAAGACACATTTTAAATTTGTTTTGTTCCAAAGCATTACAGAGTAAAAGCATGGTGCAAAATTAATCTGGTCAGCAAGAGAAAGCAGGGCACACAAAGCATCTGCCGGCTGCCTCTGGAATAAAAACACTGCATTTATCTAGACATTATTTATGATCTGTTTCTGGCATAACTAGTCGTTACTGCCAAAAGCCAAATTATAGCAGCCTTGTGTAACAGATTACCTCAAAAGAAGACAAATTCTAGAGTGGATGGCTTTTTAAAGTTTTAAACAAATGTATTTTTAGACTATCTTCTGTGTCCAGGAGGCCCCTAAGTCCTGCAGCCATCTCCAGTATTTTTGGAGTGGCAAGAAAACCACAAAAAGAAGAGAGAAGGAACAGAAGAACGGCTTATTTCTTCCCTATTTCCCAGGATCACAACCCACTACTTTGTGACTACCATGTTCAGGACTTTAATTTGTCCTCCAAATCCTGTTCATTGTCTAACAAGCTTTGAAGGGATAGAAGGTCCTGTGCCTCATGTGTGTGGCCCTGAGAGGAAGGGAGCTGAGTTCCACAGGATGACGTCCAGTGAAAGCTTTTCCAGAAGCACTTGTTAGTCTGATGAGTGTATTTCAGCTTCACATCAACATTTTTTTCTTTTTGCAATTTAATTTGCACAGAAAGCAAGCAGTGCTCTTCTGCCTCCAAAAATATGTATGAGTGGGTGTGTATACAAGAGTGAGAGAGACAAGCATGGTGAGGGGAGAGGAAGGAGGAATTCAAGAAAAAGCTCAAATTATGCTTGTTTCATCCTTCAAGCTTCATTTGGGCTTTTCTTTGTTAGAGAGTAGGGCTTATTAGAGACTATTCTGGGAGATTTTTAGTATTTGAAGAAATGGAGCTTTGGACAAAGAAGATGGAGAGGAAATATTAGAGCACACTGAATCTAAAAATTGCCTTAGATATGAATTTCAGAGTAAGAGATTAGTTGGTGAAGTTCTTTCTGTATGTGCACCATGTAATTGGACTCAAAATTAGTGCTTGTGGTAATGACAGTGGTGGTTATAGTCTTAACCCCTGAAGAACAGTAAATAACCTGTAATGAAATGTGTTGCAATCACATGTTCCAATGAGAGAAGGGCGTCATAATAAGTATATCTTATACTTAACATCATATGCTTCTATACAATTTCTTGGTAAAGGAGGTGACTACACACATGGTCCAATTAAAGCAAAATATTATATAACTTCATGGCTAACTTTCAAGTACAATAAATTAATATTCTGGTGCCTTATTAGGTAGAACTTCCACCTGGTATTGACTGGTTCAGAAAGGCCCACCATAGAACAATCCCATCTTAAGCTCTGGAAACCAATGTTTCATCGCCATATACTATTTATAGCTGACATTAATAAACTGTGATTTTTGAGACCTATCTTATTCTTCCATATACATATGGCTGAAAAATTAATTTAAAAATTAATTACTGAGCAAATGAATGAACTACACTATCTTTTTGATTTTTTTAAATCTGTGTGTTTTCCTTAATGGAAACTCAGTTACCAAATTGTGTCTAAAAATATACATAAACAAGGATGGTGACACGTAGGAATTGTCATTACTGACAATAAAACATAGGCCTACATTGACCAAAGGATAAATGGAGTAGCCAGGTGCCAGCCATCCCCTGAAAATAAGAACCACTGTGGAAGTTTCATTTGTCTTACTTAAGCTTTGATTCAACATCTTGGAAATATCCTCATTTGCTCAGCCCAACACTGTCCAGTTGAAGGCTCATTACAATGTTAACGAAACAAATCTAAGTAACAGAAACTAAAGCCATCACTCACAGGGTGATTTTGGTGTATCCCACAGTGCATGATTCCACAGCGATACACACAACAGGTATAGCCACCTTTACATTGCATCCTAAGGTCTTTGCTTCACTCTTAGTTCTCTTCTAATTTGGGTTATTTTTCCTAATGTGTTTCACCCGCAAGCCATTGGAAATGCTCCCTGGGCACACACTCTGTGGTCCAAGCAGCACGTACCTCACAATTTCCTTTGACATTCAGTTCTATTACAACTTCCTAGGGAACAAGGGGCAGAGGGGGAAGAACCTCCCACCTGGCATGCTTCTTTTCAGCCTCTCTCTGTCTTCGGTACAAGTCCTTGTCACTATTCCAAAGCTTTGTAGAATAGGCTGAATTTAAGACATTGAGTTTATATTTTCATTCTCTTTAGAAAATTCAGGATGAGGTGGGTCTTCCAGCATTATTTCCTTTGAGCTTTTCTCCCCTAGAGATGACTTATTACCTAGGTTAAGAACATATGCATCAGGTATTTTTTAAAAGCTCTCCAGGTGATTCCTGGCTTTCTGAGTGATATGACCAAAGAGAGTTGGGCCCAAGAGGATGAAAATGGTAAACGTTCCACGTTGGCTGAGGGTAATTGTTCAGGAATCTTTTTTTTTTTTTTTTTTAAGGAAAACACCTTTTTTTTTTTACATCTTTATTGGAGTATTATTGCTTTACAATGGTGTGTTAGTTTCTGCTTTATAACAAAGTGAATCAGTTATACATATACATATGTCCCCATATCTCTTCCCTCTTGCGTCTCCCTCCCTCCCACCCTCCCAATCCCACCCATCTAGGTGGTCACAAAGCACCGAGCTGATCTCCCTGTGCTATGCAGCTGCTTCCCACTAGCTATCTATTTTACGTTTGGTAGTGTACATATGTCCATGCCACTCTCTCACTTTGTCACAGCTTACCCTTCCCCCTCCCCATATCCTCAAGTCCATGCTCTAGTAGGTCTGTGTCTTTATTCCCGTCTTACCCCTAGGTTCTTCATGACATTTTTTTTTCTTAGATTCCACATATATGTGTTAGCATACAGTATTTGTCTTTCTCTTTCTGACTTACTTCACTCTGTATGACAGACTCTAGGTCCATCCTAGAGTCTCACTACAAATAACTCAATTTCGTTTCTTTTTATGGCTGAGTAATATTCCATTGTATATATGTGCCACATCTTCTTTATCCATTCATCTGATGATGGACACTTAGGTTGCTTCCATCTCCTGGCTATTGTAAATAGAGCTGCAATGAACACTTTGGTGCATGACTCTTTTTGAATTATGGTTTTCTCAGGGTATATGCCCAGTAGTGGGATTGCTGGGTCATATGGTAGTTCTATTTGTAGTTTTTTAAGGAACCTCTTTGTGAGTCAGGTCCTTAGGGGCTTTTAGAGTAGCTGGGAAAGATTTGTTCAGGGAGAAAGAGGACTGGAGGTCCCATAATAGCAATTAGGAGGTGGTAACCTGGAGAAAAGTGTTACCTGCAGAAGAATAATACACTCATACATAATCAAGAACTGAGTGCACTAGGATGGCTGCCAGTTTTTATCTCATGCATAACTCAGTGACCCATACTGTCCAGCTCAGGACAACACTGGGGTGACTATGAGTGACTGTGAAGAGCTGTCTTTTGTCTGTTAAATACTAAATGCAAGGCTTGCATCAAGATAGAACAATTGGCCATAGGATCTCTTCACCTTCCTATCTTTACCTATCTTTACCACCTTCCTATCTTTACCAAGGACTAAAATACGCACTAGAATCAGAGATTTCTCTCCACTTGTATAGGCACTAATTATTTGGGAATACTGCTGTTGGAATTATTTCTAACCTCATGGAAGGTAAGTGAAGCAAGAGAGAGACCAAGACATCATATAATTCAACAGAGTCATGCAAAAAGGATTTGATGCTGCTGTAAAAGTAATGAGTGGCCTCAGGGAGCAGAGTCACACTTATCAATTGCAAAACTTCTAACTGGGAGTTGTAAAGGTTGCCAAAGATAGCATCTATGAAGGTAGCTAGTATGGTGCTTGCACGTAGCAGACAGTCACTAAATACTTATTTTAGTAGAAATGAGCATAGATTATAGATTAGTAAATGGAAAAATATTTAATAAAATCAGAGTCATCTGATTCATTAATGATATCTGATTTTTTTTATAAACTTATTTATTTTTGGCTGTGTTGGGTCTTCATTGCTGCGCGCAACCTTTCTCTAGTTGTGGCGAGCAGAGGCTACTCTTCGTTGCGATGCGTGGGCTTCTCATTGCGGTGGCTTCTCTTGTTGAGGAGCATGGGCTCTAGGCATGTGGGCTTCAGTAGTTGTGGCTTGCGGGCTCTAGAGCACAGGTTCAGTAGTTGTGGCGCATGGGTTTAGTTGCTCCATGGCATGTGGGATCTTCCCGGACCAGGGCTCGAACCCATGTCTCCTGCACTGGCAGGTGGATTCTTAACCACTGCACCACCAGGGAAGCCCATGATATCCGATTTATTAACTAACAATTGCATTTGTCTAATATGTTCAAAAGAACTATGTTGGAATAACCTATAGATTACTAATATTAAAAAGTTGAGAAATGCTGAAAACTGTTTTTAACTTTTATTATAAGCAGAGAAAACTATATTTAGAATACAGTTAATCAAAACCTTGTATGAGTGAATTAATTAGCATGCACAGTAGGAATGAACTAGTCATGTCAGTCTCCATTAGAGCCCTACAGTTTAGAACCTTATGCATAATATAAATTTGATATCTCATTTAAACTGCATAGTAATGTTAAGTTTAAGAAAATTCTTCAGTAGTCAGTGGAGAGTCTACATTTAAATATTTGAATTATTACTTTTGATAAAATTGTAAGTCTAAGAATTAGTTTTTGCTCAAGAGACCTTTATAAAAGAAATATATTTTAGATATGAGCAAAAGGTAGAGACTAAACCAAATTATATGTTCATATAACTTTTAATGCTAACACTTGCAAATAATTTGAATGCATTTTATACAGTAGGATATACCTAAATAAGGGTATTATTTTTGAGAAATCATGGATTTTCATAGATGATTGTGCATCCTACCTTCCACTGAATTTTTTCCTGGTATATATATTCATTTCATATCTGCCAATGTATTGATGCATAGCTAATTCTTAGTGCATATTTGCTGAGGCATCACCACTTCTGTGCAGACTCACTGATGCTGGCCAATGATCAGGTGCCAGTGTCAACTGTACTCTGCCCATGAGAGACCAACAACTATTTAGCAGGCTGACCATCATGTATTTTGCCAATCATGGGACATTTTAATGAGACTATTTTAAATCATCATTCAGAAGACAGATCCTAACTCATGATGGCTAATATCTGTTGATTTGCCATTCTTATATTTCCTGGGGGAGAAAGCAACACCTGTGATATGAAAAATGCATACTATAGACTGTCTGCAGTGTTTGTTTTCTGTTTAGAAAGATGCTGATCTGCCACAGATGCCGACGTACATTCTAATGTTTGAAATACTGTATACTTGAATAGGGTGAAAGTGCTGATGCTACTCAAATATGCATGAGATGGCTGATGCCTACTCGGGAATGCACCAGAACTGCTGGCACAGGTTCCATCAGTAAATAAACATAAAATAGCATTTTCATTTTTAGATACAATTTTATCAAAACCAGCTTGTATTCTTTCATGGTAGAGGAGAGGGTGAAAATAAAACTGTACTTGTATCTTAAATTTGAAGGCAGAGGAAATTAAATGCAATGCTAACTCCATTAACAGTTTTTGATTAGAGACATGGCTGCTCTAAAAAATGGGGAAGATTTTCTGTGTGTTCCCAGTGGCTCTCTTGGGTTTCTTTGACTAGAGGAGTCAAAGGCTGTAAGGAAAAGGGACCTGACTTGGCAGTGTTAACACTTCAGTATTTAGAATCTGGGCTTGTGACTCGTCTTGCCCAGAAATGGTAGGTGTGCATGGAGGGTAGGGTGGTGTGGGGTACTAAATATTACATAACGTTGTATCAACTGTCTCTAATGGATAGAGCAGAGCTCGTTAGAGCTTCCTGTAAGAGAGAGATGGTTCTGACTGAGGGTATGGCTTGAGTACGTTAGGACATAATAACATGAACACTTTACTTCCCACATTAGTGTAATAAGCATGCTAATTTAAATTTCTGATTTAGACATAACTGATACTCATTCCTCGAATCACACAGATCAAGAATAGCTGAGAGTTTCTATTTAGAAACTAAATACTTCAATGATGCCTGTGTTTCCTATGACCACAGAGAACTTTGTATCAACTTTAACAAATTTTATCATTTTATCTTGTGTTTCATTTGTTTGGGGGCAATTAGTAAAGTAGAATCTCCTTTTAATAATCCATCTAAATTTTTTGTGCCTTCATATTGCTGATAGCATTCATATTCTTTTCTCTATTTTGTCTGGAGACTTTTCAGGCAGTCTCCAGAAGGTCGGGTCTGCTTGGATTCCACCTCCACAGTCTACTAAAACACAGGAGTATCCTCATGAGGCTGGGGACAGTGCAGCCACCATCTGCATGCAGCTGATTTTGAAAACTTCCCTGCTCTTCCCACCCCTGCCTTTGGAAAGCACCTTCCTCCATTCTGACAGGTTTCTGTAAACTTGCATCTTGGGGAGAAAGGCTTTAGAGGAGCTTTTTGTCTTTTTCCTGCCAGAAAGCCCATGAACTCTTTATGCAAAAATTTCCATACCCTTCCCAGAAACTTTAAATTGTATATCCATAATTCTTCCTGCAACAAAAAGTGAATTTTCTCTCATGGGCCAATGCACCTCACCGGATGACAGTCATCAGATGTTGGTACTGCACCTATCTCTTTCTTTTCAAAGCTTCTGCTTCCAACAAAGTCATTGAGACAATAATAAAATATTTAAAATAGTATAAAGTTGGAAGTCACCTTAAATATCGGCATGTTTTTGACCTAGAGCCTACTGGGAGGAATAATTTAGTTTCATTAACTAAAGTGGCTGTCCTTGTCACTCTGGCAAGTCAACAGTGACTTGGGAACAGTGTCTGTACAGGAAAGAATAAAGAAGAAAGCATGGGTTTTTAATAAAATAAGATAAAGACTGTGAAAATCCTATAAATACTTGGTTTACATAACTGTAATTCTGAAGTATTATTATTAAAACTAAGACTGCACGTAAGATTTTATCAAAGTTAGACTATTCAAAACAAGCATGAATTCGTATCCAGAGGCTAGGATCCTGAATTTGGAATCTGTGGTTCTCGGTTATAGCTTCTAATTGGACAAGGGAAAAGAGAGGTGGATCAGTATGTCTGGAATTTCTGGATTGCTCTTCTATCTGAAAGCAGTTTAAAACCATCCAGAGTAGTTGGCAGTGCTGCCCAGCAGCTGCCCAAGTAGCCACTGCAACAGCTGGACCAATACAGCTACTGCACAAAGAGGACTGCAAAGACCCAGGAAATGGCTAAATAACTAGAGGTCTGATTTTTTCTTACTTGTCAAAAAAATAAAAAATAAAAAAGATGAAACTTAAAAATTGTTTCCATGATATCTTAGATTTCCAGATATTTCTTCTTACAATATCACAAGAAACTGAAACAGGAGCCATTCTAGAGACTAAAGCTGTTAGTTATCATTCATTATGTTATATGATTTATAGCATATGGTATAATGCTTTTGAACATAAGAAACATTAAAACACAGGGGAAAGTTTGAATAAACAGGATAACATAACTTTCAACACTGTCTAGAACTGACCTATTCTTTCATTCAACAAATATCTACGAAACACCTAATCTGAGCCAGGCACTTAGGTTGCACTGAGGATATAGCTGTGAAAGAAAGATATAAAAACCCCTGGTTTCTTGGAGTTTACCTTCAATATTTGTATTTCATCCATTAATTGTATAGTTTCTCTAATTCAAATAAATGATCTCCTATCCAAAAATGCTAACAAGAAACATTTCCTGAATGTTCCTGTGGACCAGGTATTGTTCTAGCTACTATATATACATTGGCACATTTAATTCCCACAGCAACCCTATGAGGCAGAACTGTTTTACAGATGACAAAATGAAGGCACAGAGCATGGAATTCACTTGCTGAAAGGTCCACAGTTGGGAAGTGACAGCACCAGGACTTATACCCACGGAGTGCGGCCACAGAGCCTGCAGCCTTAACCCCTCCAACCTACTGCCTCCCCAGAGTAACTGGCGCTCTGCAATGCCACATACTCCTGATTATTTTGTTTCCATTGATTTAAAAATTAAACACAGGCACTTTGTTTTTAAAGCACAATTTTCTGTTTATAAACCAGGTATATCACCAGTAACACATCCTACAGATGCCAGAAATATGCAGGCCATGAGAGTACTTAAAAATAAACACAAAGATCACAGTTCTCAAATCTGATTCTGAATTTGGCAGTTATAAATAATCACAGCTACAGTGTTCTCTTACCTCTGAGACAGCATATACTGTATCTATAGAATTAAATGCTATTTATTTTGGACTCTGTGCAGAAACCTGAGGCCACGCAAAGGGACTCTTGAGGTTGTTAGTCCAAACCCTTCATTTTGGAGACGAGGAACTGAGATCAAGAGACGTTTCCTAAGGTCATACTCAAGAGCTTCCTCTTACTTAGAGACTTTGTAATATTCCCATTTGTTCTTTACCCTAATTTGAGGATTAATGGGCCAAGATACAGTTTGTATAGAAAGCTGAAGATCAGATAGCTATGAAATTCTCTCCCTGGCAACCTCCAGAATGTTTAATGTAAATATTGTGATTTAGAGAAATTGACGTTAACATTTCCTGACACATGGAACAGTTTAGGATTTAAATTTCCTTCAGAACAGAGTGTGTTCACATCCAAATATGATATAAAGGAAGCCTGACTAAGGAAAAAGTGTCAGCGCAGTATAAACCGTTAACCTTGGTGATGGGCAGATCTACGTTTGAATCTTGATTTTGTCTCTTAGAAACCTGGAAATCTTGGGCATTTTTTCCCTTGAGCCTCAGTTTTCCCATCCGTAAAATGGGGAGATGAATGTCTATTATGAGGTTGTTGTAGAAATTAAATAGAACAAGGCATTTTAAGTATCAAAACAATAAAAACACACATAAAAGTGAGTTTCAGTACCCTCTGTGGTCTTCTTAATTATTTGAACTGAACAGGGAAATAACTAGCTCACAAGAAGACATCACTTTGATACCACATATTGTACTTCTAGGCTCAACTATATCATTTGTTCCTCCTGTACTGAATCTTTCAAATTTTAGTAAAAGTAAAGCAGCTTTCCAGACTATGGCAAAAGGGACAGACAAAATCTTTGATAATACAGTCTTTTTAAACTTAAGAAAATCTTTCATTGTCTGGCTTAAAATAACATTTTTAGCATCATGTGCACCCTTCCTCTCCCTGCATCTTACTTTCTAGTCATGCCAAACCATCTGTTGTTCCCTGAAAATGCCATGCTGTTCCACACTTCCATGTATTTACATGCCATTTCCTCTGTCTCTGACAGCCCTTGGCTTCTTAATCATTTGCCACACTCTTGCCTGTCCTCTTACACTGGTGCTGAGTTCCTCAGGGGCAGGATCTGTGCCTCCCTGGCACAGGGCCTGGAACACTGAGGGTAGGAAGACCATGCAAATGTTTGTCATATGAACGAATGAGGCAGGTGACCGAGAAGGGCAATGCCATTTTTCCTTAAATTAGATTTCACAATAAAGTAAGGAAATGTGTGCAATTGTATACTGGCTCTCTAAGAAAGTCTAAAACACAGACACAGAAAATCTATTGACTGATAGCATTATTATTCAAGTGTGATTATAGTTCCATGAAGGATCAAACTGAAGAACAGCCCTTATTTGGATATATGTTTTAGAGATTATACATCTAATATACCACGTATCAAGAAGTTTGTAAACCTAGATGTATCATTTTTGATGTGAAAACTAGCCACCTCTGATACTAGCCAGCATTTTAGCCATCAGAAAAGTAAATTACATGGCACAGAGTTGGAGCTTATTATCAAATCTTCAAAATAATACTATATGATACTCAGTGGAAAATTATATATTCAAAATCTACCTTAACGCATTTATATCAGAATATCACAAGTCATAAAAATTACCTATGGTTATAGTGATGAGACTGAAAATTGCTAACTTTCCCTATCTTTTTTTTTTAACATCTTTATTGGAGTATAATTGCTTTACAATGGTGTGTTAGTTTCTGATTTATAACAAAGTGAATCAGCTATACATATACATATATCACCATATCTCCTTCCTCTTACGTCTCCCTCCCACCCTCCCTATCCCACCCCTCTAGGTGGTCACAAAGCACCACGGAGCTGATCTCCCTGTGCTATGCGACTGCTTCCCACTAGCTATCTATTTTACATTTGGTAGTATATATAAGTCCATGCCACTCTCTCACTTCGTCCCAGCTTACCCTTACCCCTCCCTATGTCCTCAAGTCCATTCTCTACATCTGCGTCTGTATTCCTGTCCTGCCCCTAGGTTCTTCAGAATCTTTTTTTTTTTTTTAGATTCCATATCTATGTGTTAGCATACGGTATTTATTTTTCTCTTTCTGACTTCCCTCACTCTGTATGATGGTCTCTAGGTCCATCCACCTCACTACAAATAACTCAATTTCGTTTCTTTTTATGGCTGAGTAATATTCCATTGTATATATGTGCCACATCTTTAGCCATTCATCTGTCGATGGACACTTAGGTTGCTTCCATGTCCTGGTTATTGTAAATAGAGCTTCAATGAACATTGTGGCACATGTCTCTTTTTGAATTATGATTTTCTCAGGGTATATGCCGAGTAGGGGGACTGCTGGGTCATATGGTAGTTCTACGTTTAGTTTTTGAAGGAACCTCCATGCTGTTCTCCATAGTGGCTGTATCAATTTACATTCCCACCAACAGTGCAAAAGGGTTCCCTTTTCTCCATACCCTCTCCAGCATTTATTGTTTGTAGGTTTTTTGTTGATGGCCATTCTGACTGGTGTGAGGTGATACCTCATTGTAGTTTTGATTTGCATTTCTTTAATGATTAGTTATGTTGAGCATTCTTCCATGTGTTTGTTGGCAATCTGTATATCTTCTTTGGAGAAATGTCTGTTTAGGTCTTCTGCCCAGTTTTGGATTGGGTTGTTTGTTTTTTTTGATATTGAGCTTCATGAGCTGCTTGTAAATTTTGGAGATTAAGCCTTTGTCAGTCGCTTCATTTGTAAATATTTTCTCCCATTCTGAGGGTTGTCTTTTCGTCTTGTTTATGGTTCCCTTTGCTGTGCAAAAGCTTTTAAGTTTCATTAGGTCCCATTTGTTTATTTTTGCTTTTATTTCCATTTCTCTAGGAGGAGGGTCAAAAAGGATCTTGCTGTGATTTATGAGTGTTCTGTCTATGTTTTCCTCTAAGAGTTTCATAGTGTCTGGCCTTACGTTTAAGACTTTAATCCATTTTGAGTTTATTTTTGTGCATGGTGTTAGGAGAGAGTGTTCTAATTTCATTCTTGTACATGTAGCTGTCCAGTTTTCCCAGCACCACTTATTGAAGAGGCTGTCTTTTCTCTACTGTATTCCCCTATCTTTTTGTCTCCACTATAGTTCCCTGCAGCAGAAGGTATTACTCTACACTTCAGTACCTCTAGAATCAGTAAGAGACTCAAAACTAAGCATTCAAAGTATGAATCCTCTCCTAGAGCTAGAAAAATAACTAAAACCACTCATAAAATGATCAGCTGAAACCAGGAATAAAAAATAATTGTGCACTATCCGTGTGTCAGGAGGAAATGTTTAGTGTGTGAATTTAAAAAGAAAGCAGATTGGAAAATGACAAAAATGCTAAATTTTTGAAAACCTAAACAACTTTAAAGTTTAACTCATGTCCTATCTTATTTTTGAGGTTCTCCCTGCTGACTACCTACCATCTTACCATCTGATCAATCATTCCTTTCTGAATGACTATATGTCATGCTTGTTGGTCTGATTGTTCCATATATGTATGTTTTCACTCCCTTAAAGGACTATGAGTTCCTCTTCAAAGAGAAGGGATTATCTTATAAGATTCTTTCCTAACCCCACTGTGCTGTAAACATAGTAGATGCATAATAAATATTTGGTTCTTATTTGTTAACAAATGCAAAATGGGGAATTGCAACCACAATAATCAAGATTGTTTCTGCTACTATTATTTGTAATTAAGGAAAACCCTCAAGGCAAGAGTGTATTCAAGAAGGAACAGAGCAGATAGTGTTGAGAAGGGAGTCAAGACAGAAGGATGGCATCGGGGACTAATTCTTCATTTGAAAAATAGATTGTCTCCTGTTCCCTAGGCAGTCTGCTGCTGAGCAAAGATGAGCTACAGTAACCAGACTGGTTCATTAAAATGTGGTCCCTTTCATTCACCATGACTCATCTTTATGAGAAGCCGTGATTCAGGGAACTGAATGTGCTAGTTTTTCTACTCTCATGACACCCAAAAGAATAACATAAAACTGAATTTTTAATGACTTCATATTCAGTTTACTGTCTTGTATAGCTTAACCTCTGTATGGACCCAACATCTAATAAAATTTGGTAATGCAAAGAACTGTCATAGCAGTTCCTTTGAGCAATGGGCTACTCTCACTGCTTAGTATTGAAAGTTTGTAGATCTGCCTCAAGGAAATACTCCAGATAATTAAAAAGTCTTTCCCCATCCTTCAACCTCTCTCACCTCACTGCCCTGCTCCACTAAACTTCACTACCATGTTAATATTATTGCCTGTTTTATTCACTTCTATATCCCCAAAACAAGTGCCTGATACATAAAATGTTGAATTAATGAATGAAAGTCATTTGCCATAGCAGTGTTTTTGAGACCTAGAAGTCGAAACCAAGGACTTGAACTCCAGTTTTGTCTGAGACCAGGGTTGATGACAAAAAGTAATAGGGCCAGTGAGAAGTACTGGGTCACCATTTCCTTTAGCAATGCCTTAGACAGACTTTATGATTGCCAGAGGCTTAGTGTTCTGAGGACGTTTTCCACTGTGACATTACTGCCTGAGAAAGGGGCACCCTGTTGGAACTGCCTTCTAAAATTTTGAGAGCCTTAGACCCCTGAGGAGGAAGCAAATATGTGTGTATATGTGGGAAGGAGGTCAAGGTGAGTGGAATTGAGAAAATACCCCGTAGATTTTGCAAGGAGCCTAGTTTCAAAGTCACTATTGAGCCTGAAATATGAGTCTCTGACTGAGTCATCTTAATGGTGTATATCACCATTTGGTTTGGCTCAAATGCCGTGCAATTTGTTGAATACGTTCATGCGATATCTATATCATAATTCCTAGTGATGGAGATTTAAGATACCATATTTTATCAGGATTGTTGAAAAGTCCATTAAACTCTATTAGAAAACCTTCTGACACAACTCTGGACTAAGAAGCTGCTTGGGAAAACAAAAAACGAAATTAAAAATATTCATTAAGGGCTTCCCTGGTGGTGCAGTGGTTGAGAGTACGCCTGCCGATGCAGGGGACGCGGGTTCGTGCCCCCGTCCGGGAAGATCTCACATGCTGCGGAGCGGCTAGGCCCGTGAGCCATGGCCGCTGAGCCTGCGCGTCTGGAGCCTGTGCTCCGCAACGGGAGATCTACTTACAGAACCACAAAACAACACCAACAGCAAACAACAAAATATCGGGTTGGCCAAGAAGTTCATTCGAGTTTTTCCATAAGATCTTACAGAAAAACCCGAACAAACCTTTTGGCCAACCCAATAATTGAAAAGTAAGCCAAAGATCTGATTACTAAAACTCATGGGCAGAGACAGACCCAAGTTTCTGTAGAGCCTGAGCTTATACAATTTTGTGGCACTTCTGTGGAAAAAACTAAAACAATGTCGCAAATGCTCAACTATGTATAGAGGCCTGGAAGGGGCCTGTGCAAAGTGAGGGGCCCTGAAGTTGAAGTTACATGCATTCCACAATATAATAGCCTCCACACAAGGCCATGGTCAGTCTGCCCATGCAGGACTGCCAATGCTTATAGAACAGCTTCTCTGGGTAGGTCCAAGTCAGGAAGAATAAGATACATGGAAAAAGAAATGTGAAAGGAACAGGGAAAGAGGCCACTGCTGCAGCACTGATACCATAATAATTAAGCACTGAAGTGGGACCAATAAGCAGCAGCAATGCTGACAGCAGAAGAAAGTCTATTTTGAAGAGAGAGGAGAAAAGAGCTTTGCCTTGTGGGAACCAAAAAGCTATTTAAGCTTGAGAATCCAGTCTAGGGTCATCACTCTGTCATGCTAAAGCCTTATCAACCATAGGACAGTTATTTTCTTGCTAGAAAATTGCTAGACGATTGTGGAGCTCACCCTGAGGAAGCAGAGTAAATGCCCAGGAACATTTCACCATCTTCCAGTTTCCTTTTCCCATCCCCCTCACATTCCTCCCGGCTCCTCCCTCCCACTCTGCCACTTCCACACCAGTGTTTCCACAACAGATTCAACCTGTGAAATTGCACATTCATTTGGATGAAAATTGTATGACAGAAGTGGCTACATAAGTAAAGTCCATCCAAATGCAGCATTGTGTACTTTCAAATTCAAAGACTTTCAAATTTGTGATGCATAATGTAAGCAATTAGTCAACTGGCTTGAGTCAGGAATGGTTTGAAAGTCAAACATTCGGACCAGTTTGGAGACAACTGTGCCCCTTTCTTCTGATGAGCAAAACAGCTTTTTGGAGCCATCCTCTTCCAAACACACCAAGTGGAGAAATGCCTAGATCATGAGTTTGTTGTGGGTAGAGACCTGTCTTGTTCATCTTTGATATTTAATCTCCTGTCTCTTGCTCAGTGCCTGGCTTTAAATAGGTGCTCAATAAAGTGTAAAGAACAAGCATTTCCTGTGAACACGTTAAACACGGGGGAAATGTAGAAGTACATTCAGTGCAATGAGGGCCTTGATGTTCACATATTAGAGATTCCAGAATTACAGAGAGTGTTTTGAAGGGTGCTCACAACTCAAAGGACAGTCCAAACAACCTTACAGAAGAAAATGGAGTGCGAGAAGGGTGCTTCAGGCCCTGCTTCCTTATTGAGTTGGGTGAAAGTTAGCTAATCATCATCCTGGTGCCCATCAGACGATGTTTAACACCAGTTTAGTGAGAAAGGCAAATGGCCCCCAAGCAAACTTGCTTAAGAGATATTTAGGAGAAAAACAAGTTTAAGAGTGCCAGCAGTACCCATTCAACCCCATCTCCACTGCCACTCACACCTGCACCTGCCACGTTTATATTGACCTATAGTCATAAACGAACAAACAAAAATCCTTAAAATCAGGGGCTGTGTCTGTTATTTATGGAGGGAAGTAATACATACTAAGATGTATGTATTACTTTCTTGATAATACATACCAAGAAAGAAATCTTTCAACATGTTATAAAGCCTCCATATTTCAGCTTTCTGAAAAATTCAACCACAGCATGCAGATTCATTAACCAAAGCCACCTAAACTCTCACTGTAATTGAGATTTACAACTTTAGCAAATTTTCACTTTTCAATTGGAGGAAATAACTTTTATTCCAACCCAAAATCTTTGTTGCTTTTAGAGTTAAAATAGCTCCACCCTAACGACACAAACCTACAAAGTAACTTATCTACAACCCACAAAATAGGCATGATATGAGCTCCCCCTACTGGTACAACACTGTTCCCACTTCATGAATCCAGTAAGGAATCCCTTCTGTGAGTTGTAGAGCAAAACAGAGTTGCAGTTAAGGGTTGAAGAGGAGGAAAAGCTAAACACGTTTTTTTAAAAAAAAAACAACTCCAAGCAAAACAAAACAGGAAAACAACTCTACTCAGTCTCAAATAATCTCTCTGAAAGAAATATGCAAGCGACATGCTTACAAATGTTTGACAGTACCTTTTAAGCTCCCATCCAAGTGGACAGGTGACTGAACTAGATGGCTGTCACTGTCAGTATGCTCTGGTGTCCTCACTTGTATTCAGATGTAGTAACAAGCAGAACTTAACTGTAGTGATGCTGTATACAAATAGTAGAATTTTTCCCTCTAACAGCACATGTGAAGGGCTTTGGAGAAATAAAATGGAGTAGCACCATGGAGGTTGAACAAAGTCTATCTGAGGGCCTTGGGTTTTCTGCATTTGAAAATGACTTCACTATATTGCTAACGTGAAATGGGAAACTAAAGGTGGAATCATAAGTTTTATATTTCAAGCCACTCAAATTTGTTGTCTGCAGAGGAGAAAATCCAATGCAATAATCGATGGCAACTATAGGTAAAGTGCTATTGTGGGGACATTCACACTGACAAAGCAGCAGGATTGCTATAAAGGTGCTGCGAGTGATAAGCTGTTACAGAAAAAATATAATGAAAGAAGTGGGACTCCCACTCTTTGAGTCAGCAGAAGGGAGCTGTTTCATGATATTTGCTATATTTGTAAGGCTGCAATTTTATTATACCTGATTCTGTTATCACAATCTGTTACATATCCTACATAGAATATAAATATGTAAAGCCATTTAAAAGCCAAATTATAGAGCTGTCTATTTTTATATTTTACTTTTTACTGCCATACCAGTGATGATGCTTAAGTGGTATAAACTTAAAATGGTAAATGAAAAACAAAAACATCAATAGAGGCAGGCTTTATTGAAAAGCCACTGGTTGAAAATCCCAAAAGTACATCAATCTGCTTCCCTCTTGAAGTCTGAGAAAATTGCCTTAGATGAATACAGTAGGCTTAATGCATGGGCTTTGGATTTTTTAAATGATGCTTTTTATGAAACATTTTTGTGTCTTAAAAGTAAACCTATATATTCATTCATGCTGAATGTGTACAGAGAATTTCAAGAGCACAAAATGAGGTATAGTATTGTTATCTTTTTTCCTTCTCCTTTCCAGATCCTTCTTTGTATTGGCATATAACATTTTTGTTCACACCAGTGCCAATATGGAAAGAAATGAAAGGTAATTTGAGTAGACTTGGGACACCAGAATATCTGTCACCATCTCACCATCTTTCTTGCCACCACCCTAGTTAGATCAGGGCCATCTTTACCTATTCTAGGAAAATAATCCTTTTTGCTGATTTCTTTGCTTCCCCTCTTTTTTCATCCATAATTCATTTTCCGCACAGCAGCCAGAGCAGTCTTTTAAAAATATAAGCCAGATTATATTACTCTCCTTCAAACGCTTCCCATGACACTATAAATAAAACCCAAATTCTTTATCACTTCTCCACTCTCTTCTTCTACCACCTTCCTGCTCAATCACTGTGCTCAAACTACACTTACCGTCTTTCTGTTTCCAGGTTTAACTAAGGTCTCCCTCAGGGCACTGGCATTTGCTTTTCTCTTTGCTCTGAGTACCCTGCCTCGGGTTCTTGGTGCACATTTCTTATAATTCAGGGGTTCATTGCAAATCTCACTCTTCCCATAAAACCCAGTCACTCAGAATTACGTCATCCTGTTTTCCTTTATTAAAAGAAATTATTACTCTCTGAAATGTTCTTGTTTATTTATAAGAAACAGCTTATGCCTGTTTCTTTCCTTTAGAAATAAGCTTCACAAACAGGGACTTTTTTTCTGGATCTCAAGCATCTAAAACACGACTGTCACAAAGTATAATATTGTGTCATGGTGTCAAATAAAGAGAGTATTTAGTGTAACACAGAGGCAAGTACTGTATTATCAATAAATGCTAGTGGAATAAATGCTCTCAATTAAAAAACAAAACTGTGTATGTGTGTGCGTGTGTGTGTGCAAAGGACTACTAAGCCAAAGTCACATCACACAAAACAAAAAGCGTAGATGTTTCTCTGATTAGTGCAAAATTCCAACTAAACAGCAGCAGCCTCCTTTTGATCAAATTAATAAATGTTTAATATATTTTAATATGAAAGGTTATATATTTTCATTTTAAATCTCTGACTTTTGAATATATGGCAGACTACACAGGAAACAGTGGAGAAAAGAGTAACCATGGAGTTTCAGGGGCCTGGGTTTAAAGCCTGGCTGTGCCACTAACTACATGGTTGTGGGTAAGTAAATTAACCTTTGTGTCTTTATTTTCTTCATTGGAAAATGGAGATGATATGTCTTTCTTGAAGAGTTATAACAAGTATTTATTATGCGGCTATAAAGTACCTGACACAGAGTAGGTGATCATTATAAGTATCTTAATAAAAGACAGTATAAATCAGTCTTTAGAGTGTTATACTGGGCTTATCAATTATTGGAACAGATAAGCTATATGAAATTTAGTGATTCATGTGATTATATGTATATGTAAATTAGCACTGATGTGTCTCTATCAGTGTTTCTATAATTGCCCAGTTTGAAAGCAGCACAGCTAAAAGCAATACACTATTTGAAGTACTTTTCCAGCTATTCCTTTTCATTCTCAGTAACCTCAGGGAGTAGTATCCAGCGAAAGCATTTTTCTTTTGCTTGGCCTTGTCCCAGAGGTACAAAAATTAGAAATTTTGTCAGAAGGAATGCTCCCTCAGCATTATCAGTAAATACAGTGTGCTAGAAATGTCAGAAATAGTACTTTTTAATTCTTAGATATTTAGAGCTGAAAACTACTTAGAAAAAGTTAGAAAAAAAATCTCTGAATTTAGAAAAATTTAAGTCTTTGTTGAAACAAATACATTATTCAGTGTAACGGAGTCCATTTCATGAATCCACTCAGCCAATCCTTTGTAGTTCATTAAAATGGGCTTTGCCCTCTATGACCAAATTTGCAGGTGCAGGAAGAGGCACCTGTACTAGTTTGTGATGCGGTGGCAAGTATAGGTTGTGCTCGACCATATCAAGCCTTGAACTGTTGGCTAAAAAAAGAAAATGGTTGAATGGAACTAAGCGGCTCTAGATCTGAATTCTTCTCCCTTCCCAAACATTGAAAAGGTTTATATTCCATTCTAGGCATTTTTATCTCCTTGTCCTCTCCCCTCAGGTATGGTTATTCCTACAGAGAGAGGGATCAGAGGAGAGTTCTATGAATGCTTATATTGTCATAGAATGGCAGCCCCCAAACTCTCTACTAATATATATATTTTTAATGTATGCATACTGCCCAACATATATTCAAGACTCATCCAGAATTACATAATAGCAAATAAGAAAAGAACTTGGAATATAGATCTTTTAAAGATTTTCCTTACCTTCCTGTAGAAATTCCTAAAAGATGTGCATTAAGACAGGTAAATATTTGTGAAAGAGACTCAGAAAAGAAAATGATTTCGAAGTGATGAAATACTTTCTATATGGAAATTCTTTTAAGTTTCCAGCTTAAGGCTTAAGTAGTCTAAGGTTCAGAAGGAGACTCAAGCAATTACAATCAGTAGATCGTTCCTGAAGGTTTCCATATGCCCTGCAAGACAGGGCAATAAAGAGAATACTGCTAATGAGATTGCAGGGGCAAAGAGACAAATGGATGGGGTTGAAGCAGAGTTTCCCAAAGTGTGTAACACAGATTACTAATTCCTTTGATTTTTAATATATCTGTTTAAGGAAAAATGTTTCATGGTCAGGTGTTCTTTTAAAATATTGTTCAAACAAAATTTAGCAAGCTTCTTTACTGTAAGATTTCTTAGCCTTGCCTATGTGATTAAGGTGACCAATCATCCTTCTTTTTGCAAGACTGTGAAATTTCCTGGGATGAAGGATTTTCCATGTGAAATCTGGAAAAGTCTTGGGCAAATTGGAGCAAGTTAGTCGCCCTATCTGTGATTCTTCAGAATGGGTCAAAATATGCTCCGTTTCTCCATCTCACTTAACTGGATACCCTCTGGTATAATAGCATCCTGAGGCATTCAAGTTCTACCGAACACATTTCAAAAGTAAGGGAAAGTTGTCAGATCTCCTACTTAGCAGTATGAAGCATTGATTTCAGCCTTTGTCTTGTCTGGCAAGAGCAAAATCTATTTTTCCTAATGAAATATCCTCTGGCAGCCTTAATGGTACATAGGTGAGAAAAATCTGTGCGGAGTAAATTTAGGAAGAAACTCTATGCCTGGAACAACTTTTTCTTGATTTTCTTCTCAAACATGTATGTGTTGGGGTATAGAAACTATTGAGGGAGAAATACACTAAATGAGTAAATATTTGCTGTGTTAATATGGAAAGAAATGTTGAGTTGGAGCATATAAAAAAACATTAGCACAGCCTACCCAAGTCTGAAGCTATTTAATATTCCACATTTTTGTTCCTTACACGGACACTAAAAAAATCTCTTTCCACAAAATGTTGAAAATCACCGCTTTCTCTCTTTTTCTGACATTTTACATTGAAACGTCCTTTTCTCTCTTACCAGATTGCTCTCTTATCTTGTTTCTCCAAACTCTCCTTTTTATCACCTATAAATATCTTCTTTTATATCTGAGCACAACATTACCATATTGTTCCAGTTTCATTCATGGGGGAAATAGATGGGATAAAAAAGAGCATGGGGATGTGGGGAAGAGCTGTGACTCAGAGTTAGTGGAAGAAATAGAATCACTCTGTGGATTTCTTGAGGAATGACATCTCATGGTATTTCTGATGGTTACTATAAGTGAGTCGAGGGCCGGGAGATGGGAGAGTGGCCTCCTTGTTCACACATGCATCAATTAATTGCTATTGTAGGAGCTGACATTGTTCTGCCAGTTCATTCAACCATGTATTAATTTCACAAATATTTATCAAGCACCTACTACATGCCAGGCACAGTTCTATGAAATTCTGCTGGTTGCATCTTTACTTTCAGTCTGATGACAGCGCAGTGACTTACTTTAAAATCATTTCCTCCAGAATCTCCATGGCATCATAGAGAGACTCCCCTTTTCCCCCTCCACATACTGTTGCATATTTCATAAGCTGAAAGCTGAAGCTCACAGGGTTCTACTTTCGTATTTCGTTAAATTAAGAAATTTTCTACTTCTAAAGAACTAATACCCAGTGTTTTATTTTCCAAGTAATATTATTCTATGGTTAAAGTACATAAGTACATTTTATGCGGGGTAATCATTATAATTCCTTGAAAACTCAGAAAAGACAGGCTTTTTTTTTTTTTTGTTTGGTTCAATGTCAAATTAAATGAAGGTACCAAATGGACTTCCAGACAATTCTATTTTCTGGCCAAAGTCATTTGGTATTTTAATAAGTAATTTGGATGTGGGATAAAGCATTCACATAGGGTAAAATTACCTCAATTACCTACGAACTAACTAGAATCTTAAAATAACTTTCTTTTTTCTCTGCACACTACTTTTAGGAGAATGAGGTAAATCACAAACACAAATGAACAAATTGATATTACTAGTATCAGATGCCATGTACTGATAGAAAACCCAAAGGAAATGCAAAGCCTTTTAGCTTAAACTTGCAGCCTATATTTTTGCTAGGCTCCTCTTGGATTCCCTTGATTTTCTTTAGGTCCTGATAAGCGGGTGCTTATTTCTGAAGTTGTTTTAGGCTTGTGAATATCATCTTCTTGCCTTATTATTGGTGGAATGGATCATTCTCTTACTTTTTGTTTTGTTTTTTCTAGTCCTTTTCTATTAAGTTAAAATAATTCTACAGTTATTTTAGCACACGAAACTCTTCACGTTTAACTTTTACTTCAGAATTTCAAATAATTTAAACTGTAGTACAGAAATGTGAAGAGAAACATTTCAAAATTTAAGTACACTTTGTTTTGGTTGGTTTTAGTTCAGCAGAGCAAATATTTAATGAGATCCTACTAAGTACGTGGCCTTGTGGTCTGCATTTAGGAGTATTAATAATTGGCCCTAGGCACATATACAAGCAGGCTATTTCAATGAATCAGATTGGTGATACAAAGTAGAATTGTATTTAGTCCAATAAGCAGATTGAAGGAAATCTTGCTGGATTATATTATCCCTGATTTAGTCTTGGAAGATGAATAATATTTAGGCAAAAGCATGGGATGGGTTTCAGGAAGAGGGAAGAGCATTAGCAAAGCAAAGAGGCATGAAATCTATTGACGTTGTATCCCAATGAACTACTCTCAGTGAAAAGGTATACTGGAGTTGTCAACTCTGAGATGAAGAAGATTAATGATGAGGATGGAGAGGCAGGTACTGGATCAGTTCTGGAGGTCTTTGTACCTCCTACTGTGAAGACTGACTTTTATTCTAAGGATGATGGACACCCATTGTTGGGTTGTAAGCAGGGGAATGATATGCTCAGATAAGTATTTTCTATAAATCATTCTGACTGTGCAAGTAAGAAAACTTTTAGGACACAAAACTGGAAGAAGGGAGATGTGTTAGGAAGCTTTTTTTAATGTTACAGATAAGAGATGACTAGAGACGGAAATAGGGGATTGGTGAAGGGTCTGGACATAGCGATCTGAGAACTATTCACAATAGAAAATTCGCACAGTTCGCTGATTTATAGGGTTGGACTGGCTTTATAACTCTGCCACATTCTATTTCAAAGCAGAGTTTGGTGTGAGGAAGCTCTCTCTCCATGAAAGGTCAAGGGTGTTTCCTGAATCCATGCCTGAACGTGGTTGGGCAGTATGGACCTCAAGAGCAGTGAGAACATGAGCTTCCAGAATATAACCGTTTAATATCATCCCACTATTTAAGAGACAGTATAATAACTCTACTACTAATTCCATTTTTTCTCTAAACTGTGAGCTATTTCTCTTTAATTATATTTAAAAATAACACTTACTTTCAAAGATAAGCACATTCAAGCTACTATTATTGTTGTCTTTTGAGTAACTGAATAAAATCTTCAACATTGTAAACTCTCCAACCCTTAAGGATTAGATCTCAAACTGCATCAGAAAGCTTGAAGTTTTCAGGAAAGATGATACTATACGGCTCAATGTGTCTCTTCACCAAGTTTCCACTACTACCACTTAAATCAATGTGTCAGAAATTCTGCTTGCCAAAGGTCATGGTTTTCTGTTAGTGCTACAGTCTCTGGAGAGGATGGTCAGTGTGTCCAAAATGACTCTCACCCTAATTCAATGCTTCCAAGATGATGCAAAATTTCTCAATTTAACCAGGATCAAATATGTGCAGAGTACCTGAGTTTTGTGTAGAGGCCATACTAGAAATGGTTTCCCTCTTTAACTGATCCCACTAATACTGATTTTTCTGTTTGTGGCCTTTACCATCAGAACGTAATGTCAGAATAGCCATCCAATCAGCCAAACTATGGAATTAAGGGGTTAGAAAAGCAGCTGGAAAATGCAAGAAAATGGGGGAGAAGGTTAAGTTTGTAAGAAATATATTTATTTATTTTTTTATATTAAATAAATATTTAATTAGGAATAGATCCAATTTTAATGATCCATCTCTAAACAAGTTCTTGGAAGCATCGGTCCAGCTTTATTTAAAATCCAATTAGTTCTCCTTTTATTCTTCTCAGAGAGAGATCAGAAAAGAATGCAAAACTAAAATATCTTCAGAACCAGTTTACTAACTGAAAGTCACTGGAATAATTCTTCTGGTTTGACTCATTGAGCCAGAATGCCGACATTATTTAAAGGTATAGTTTTCCATTTATTCCTGGATTTTTTTTTAAATCCCAAAGCTATAACAAGTATGTAATTTACCAGAGAAAATGAAATTGCTCTTTGTTAAGTACACATTGAAAATCATATGCTACAGTATGTGTTGTACATCCAGTACAGTAAAACAAAAAGCTATGTTTTCAAATCCAAATTTGAAACAAAAGTCAAATGCAATTTGGCATGCACTGCAGCATGCAGAGACATTCCTATGTATTAAATACTGTCCAGTAATACTTGAAATGTTCTGCTTGCTTACAAATACCAAAACAAGAGAAGGACATCTTAAATAAAACCCTAAATACAAAAATACCTTAAGAGAAAAAAATGTATTCGACTACTGCACAACCTAAGCTATCTATTTGTAAAGGACCATAGACAGTGGTCAGATGGGTAGCAGACTGGTACATCGGAGATAGACAAGGGATACTCTGGACAATACACCACAGACTCCTGAACAGCAATGAAAACCAGACAAAAAAAAGTTATCTTTTTTCTTTTAATTAATTGAAGGAAGTCTTCCCCACTTCCTTCAACACAGTGCGCTCTCAACCCAGATCTTATAAAATCACCAGTCAGATCACAACATTCTCTATGCTCCAGACATTCAATGGCTCCCAGCTCACTCACAGGAAGAGCCCAACCCCATAGGAGTGTCTGCAGGGCCACCCCCATGTCTCTTCCTCATCTCCAAGCACCCTCTCACTCACTTCAGTCCAACTAACATCCGTGATCTTCTTGGAACACCCCAGTTATGCACCTGCTTCAGAGCTTTTGCATGGCAGTTCTCCTGGAAGACCCTTCCCTCGCTTATTTGCAAGCCTTGTTCCTTCATTTCCTCCTCATCTTTGTCCAGGCCTTCCTGATCATCCCCAATATATTAGCAACCCTCCATCTTCCCACTTTTCCCCACTTACATGGCACTCAGCATCTAACAATCTATATTTTTTCTTGTTTACTATTTGGCTCTTTTCACAAGAAATAAACTCTACAAGGGCAGGAATTTTGTCTGTTTTGTTCCTTGTTTTAAATTTTACAGATTGTAGAGGATGCCATGGTGCAATGTGCACATTTCCCCCTTCTCAGCTTCTGGGAATATTGTACACAGACAGCTCACAGCAGAGTCCCTCTCCAAGTCTAGTCTGTAGCTGAAGAGAGCCACCTGGCCAGACGTAACGCTCTCTTTTTGAGGTCACCCACATCAGTGGTGATCAATGGTGGGGTGGGAAGGCCCAGCCCCATCATCCTGATTAAACATACTTTACAGGGGCCATCCCATATCAAGGGCTCCTTATGGGCCCTCCTGTGGCTTTTTAAAACTGCACCAGTCCTACTCTATCTGCCCAATCCTACATTCTTCCCTCCCACAGATGCTGATCCTGAGAACACTACTCGGTGAACTTCGAATGTACAAATCTCAACCTCAGAGTTTACTTCCTGGGAAACACTGCAAGGATCACAGATGAAGAAACCAAAACAGATTGTGTAAGTAACATCCATGGTTACATAGCTAGTAAGTGGTGGAGCTGGGACGAAACGCAGAGTCTACTTCCAAAGCCTGTGTTTTTAACTACCAGTTCCTGCTGCTACTTACACAATCATATTTCTCCAAGAAGTTAAAGTATATGAAATACCCGGGCTTCCCTGGTGGCACAGTGGTTAAGAATCCAGCTGCCAATGCAGGGGACACGGGTTCGAGCCCTGGTCCGGGAAGATCCCACGTGCCGTGGAGCAACTAAGCCCGTGCGCCACAACTACTGAGCCTGTGCTCTAGAGCCTGCGAGCCACAACTACTGAGCCTATGTGCCACAACTACTGAAGCCTGCACGCCTAGAGCCTGTGCTCTGCAACAAGAGAAGCCACTGCAATGAGAAGCCCACGTACCGCAATGAAGAGTAGTAGTCCCCAGTCACCGCAACTAGAGAAAGCCTGCGTGCAGCAACAAAGACCCAATGCAGCCAAAAATAAAATAAATTAAATAAATAAATTTAAAAAAAGAAAAAGTTATCAACACAAGAAGAAAAACAATGTAACTATGTGAAGTAATGTATGCTAACTAAGCTTTAAAAAAAATTAAGTATATGAAATAACTTACAGTGAATACTTATCAAAGAAAAGAAATGGGATTAGGGAAGGGAGATGAAGGGGAAAATTAATAGAAGAGAATTGATGACAAACTATTATAGACTGATGAGTATGATTAACTTAGATAACAGATCACCACAAAAACGCACAGGGGTTTGAGTAGTACACTGAATAGAATAGATGGTTTCAGAAATAAAAATGAGAGTGGGAAGGGGGTAAGAAGATGGCATAATGAATCTCATATGATTGTTGATAGGATTTATGATGTATATAAACCACAGACTATGGGATCTGTCTGATATAGACATTGCAAACAGCTACTGCAAGAGGTAGGGTAATCTTGTAGACTATAGTCTCCTTCCTTCTTAAAATTCAAGGACTGGCTTAGTTAACATATGTACTGTTGTTGGCATTGTGGGTAAAATGCTATTTTTTTTCTGATTATCATCCACACATCCAAAGATTGCTGTTGTGATTAAATAAGTTAATGTTATGATAGTGCTTTTTATAAACCATAGAGCATTTTACAAACAATTATACCTGAGTTAGGCATCCTTATGGATTTATCTAATTCATGCTCTGACATCAAGCAGAACGATAATAAAATCTTTCCATATTTTAAAAGAATCTTTCTAAAAAGTTCAAATTCCCTTAGAAGAGCTCTGCAATGCTTAGCATCCTGATGAAAAGTCTTCCTTGTAAGTATACTGAATCCCTCAAATTGTGAATCCCTCCCATTTCTTCTTTTTTAGATTTCTATGGAAGCAATATGCCTGCCATTGTAGTTTTAAGAATTATTTACTGTTTTGAATTTTAAAACGTTAACCCTTATTTCTTATTTATCTTATAGAACTGCAGTTCCTTTCATATCAACACTATGATTTCAGTCCCCTTCAAGGTGCAGAGCTAGCTATCTCCTCTAAATACTGTGGTTGGATTTGTAGAGTTCTTATTATCTCAGTATCAGTACTTTAGACCATGGACTTAAAAATCACTAATTTAAAGATCCAAATTTCTAATTAAACCCTTCAGAGAAATTATATTCTTAGAGTAAATGGGAAAAAAGAGCAAAGGTAACAAATTCTTTTAATTTCATTTTTTAGATTCCAAAGTTCTTTGTTTATTATAAGTTTTAGTTTATTATAACCATCTTTACTATAAGCAGATATTATTCTCCTTTACCAATAAAGTAAATGAATCTCTAAGGAGCTTGAGAGTAAAATCAAATAGGCATCCTTCAAGCCAATTAAAAATCTAGAATACAAATTACCTGATTCTTAACCCAAAGCCATGTCTACCACACTGCACACAATGATTACATTTATTTTCCTAGATATGATCTTTAAAAACCCAAATGGGTGATTCAGAAAAAATTGTTTGTGGTATCCATTTCACATTCCCAAGCAATCTTCCCTGGAAATTCAATCAATTATTACCATTCTACTGGGAAAAAAATGTTACTTTTAAGATGGTAGTTATGTGTGAAGACAAAGTACAGCCATGTTGGTAACAAAGGCTTCTTCTCCTCCCTTTTCAGTTTCCATCATTCTCACTTTGTTTCCCTCCTTCTTTTATATTTTTCCAATTTCATGTTTTATTATCTTCATTCATCCTACCTTTATATTTTTCCAATTTCATTTTCCATTATCTTCATTCATCCTACCTCTATTTCATTACTACATCACAATATTGTTTCTCTTTGAGGTATAGAGAAAGCAAAATGGATTCTACTCCATGAAAACCTGAGATAAATTTCAATTGTGGTTCAGGTATCTATAAACTCATCTCCAGGCAGAAGAGCAGGTCTAAGGTGTAGGACAGCAAACGCAAGGATAGTTTCTGCTTCCTCCCCGTATGTATTGCCCTGAAAAAATCTCAAACCTTTCATACGTGGTAGAATTTTTTAGTTGAATCAGTATTTCAGATGAAGTTGCTTACAACTGACGCCTGTCAGACTTTGGCTGTAATGTGTACCCAATGGAGAAAATACATGGTGAGGCACATTGTGCTTGCCAGAACTTGACCATGACAGTAAGGTGGAGAAGGTACGGATCGAGGTCAGGAAAGGGAATGGGTATAGCAACACGGAAGAAAACATTACTTAGCCTGATATAAGAATATTTTATGGAATGAATATTCAATTCCTTGTTATTTATAGTATACTTAACAATTTATTTCTACAGGGGATTATTTCTCTTTTGATAATTAGAATCATAATTTTCCCATTGTGTGATAAGAAAAGAATTTACATGTAAATCTCCTTGAATGTAAAGAACTGTGTCATATTCAGCTTTACAGCTCCAGAAACCTTACCATGGTCCTCAGGTTATAGGAGGCTTGTTCAATTTGACTTAATTTCTGAATAGCATCAAATCCACATTAGAAACAATGCACATTAGAAAATTAGAAAGAATTTTAAAAAAATAATTTAAGTTCTCAAACTTGTTACAATACTGTTTTCTAGTTTTTAGCAATCTACCTATCAGAAACAGCCTAGGGTTGACAGTTTGTTGCAATGTAAGTATTTCTTGTTCTATCCAAAGTATATATGAAATAAATGTCTTAATTATGTACATCCAAGTAATATTATACAAAGATAATTTGCACAGGACAATTTTGCATTAAATAGAAACATACTATAACCGATTCTGTGCGTTAAAGTCATCGTAATAACAATTATCTGGATTATTAAAATAAAAATCAGACTTTATACAAATAATGAATGTAAATTTAATTTGATTTGTTGCTGTACATATCTGACATTAATCTCTTAGTTAAGAGATTAATTATTAAAGAATTCTCTTAAAACTATATAATTGTATAAGAAGGCCCAGTGCTTCATTTTACCTCATGAATTAAAAATATACCCACTGTATCTATGCTGTATCTCTTAGAGACATTTTATTTATACAGACATTATCATACAACTTCCCATAAGATGTTACTAAAATTTAATTGTGAATTCTTCCAGACTTCTAGCAGGATAATATATTTATAATTATTTTAATAGTTAAAATATAGTTGTTATTTTACTGGACTTATTTTTTGTTTTTAGGGGTCTATCAAAAGTCTAGTTATTCCAGAAATAATTGTTAAGAGTAACGGAAAATATTAATGGTCTTATCTTTATAATATGACTGAAAGACTATGAAAGAAAAGCAGGTGTTAAAAACTATCCCTTGATCACCCACACACCCTTAGATTTTGAAAGGAGGCTCCTTTAATACTTCTTTCTTACTGCAGTGTTTGTTGCTTAAGGAAGTCTGTGGGTGGAGAAGATGTTTAACACACACCTGTTTTCTTATTTACAGCATTCAATCTCCACACATATAAGTCCTTGAAACACCAACCCCTTTCTTTCTACTACTTTCTGAAATTCTTTGGAATTTGGTCCACATATGACCACATATTACCTTCCTATCGGATGCATATATAATTAGTTATAATTTATCCTGAATTGATTTTTCGAGTATGAGGCTATCCAAAAGATTTTTTGATGTAGATGCCTTTCCAACTAAACATTTTTGTTTAAAAACAAAGAATTCCATAAATAGCTGGTCTTATGTTCAAAACTAATAAAGCAAAAGTATTCTTTGTATTAATGAGTTTTCTTAAACACTAAAAGAAGAGGATACAGTCACTGAAATGGGAAAAGCCAACCTTTAAGATTTGTATGCAGTATTTGTTTCTTATTACTCTACAAATTACCTTGATGAATGAATGCACATTTTGCAGACCATGTTGAAGACACGGTAAACATGTTTTACTAAGTAAAGTAATAAGCCCTTTGAATTGTTTCATCTGAATAAACAAATCGATGGTTAAAGATTTTTAAACCCTCTATAAAATGTATACAAACAAGTTAACGTAAATTTTATGAAACATTTAGATCCCTTTTATATTGTAGTAAAAATGTTCCCTCAAGTGCAGTAAATGACAGATATGCCCTTGTGCAAATAAGCTAAATTTAAATTATTTTTAAAATAATCAGGTCTAATCTTCAATGCTAATGTAATGTTTATTCGTTTAAGAATATAGGACAATCTAAAAAGTAAAAATTGATGTGTTTTTAAAGTGATTTTGAATTTGGAGGTTTAATGATATCATTTATGATAGTCATACATATAAGTGTTTTCCAAATAAAATTGTTCACTTCATTATTCAGATCAGTGCACTCCATTTGGGAATTATATTAACTTTTGTTAAAAGAAATTAGAAAAATAACGATTAACCATCCAAAGTGCTTGCAAAGATGCCCCAATTATTAACCAAATACACGTTATTGAGAATATATCCTACAGAGACCAGTTAGAACGATCACTAGCTAGAATTGTTGGATTAACCAAACAATCACAGGTAATTCAATCACTTCTGTTAATTCAAAGGAAACTGATTCTGGCTCCTCTGATATTTTGGTAATAGGAACTCGGTCAGAATACAGAGCAAGTCCATCCTCTGTATAGCAGAGGTAGCAAGTCAAACGTACTTGATGTACAATCCAAAGGATATGTGAAATGGAATTGTGCAGGTCACTCTATGTTTTTGGGTTCTAGTTATTAAGGTTTTTGTCATTTTTTATTAGAGTAAAAAAGTTACAGAAAATTAAAACCATTAGTATTTCAGAGCAAAGTAACACATAGACTAGAAAAAATTAATTCAGTAAAAACAAAACAAAAACACTGTTGTATCTCTGACTAAAAATGAAAAAGGATTATGCAGTTAGGAGTAAATACTCGTTTACCACAACTTCCAGAACAACAACTCTTTAAAAAGAATACAACTCAGAATTAAATTGGTTATATGCTTTTTTTCTTCTCAGAGCAAGGGTTATATGCTTTTGTTTCTTCTCAAAGCAATTATCTCTTAAGAAGTTGCTTTGTTTTTTTTGTTTTTCTCCAAGTTACTATAAAAAGCTATAATTGAAAGGAAGAGTAAAAATAAAAAAGGAGAAAGAAAAATGAAAGTAGTTTCTAACTAATATATGAAATTTAAGTTATAAATGTCATATTCATGAAATTAAAATGATTTCCTAAAAAATCTCCTTATTCAGATCACAAGATAAAATAATGAACCTAAGATTTCAATATAAAATGCAACAAGGAAGAGTGAGGTTGACTTCACTGTCAATTGCCTGTGCTAATTACAGTGAACAAAAAACTGGAAACTAGGGTCTGAAAATCCACTACACCTTATTATTAAGAAAATTAAGAAATGATGTATGATATGAGGAGAAGACTCAGAAAAACATATACCATGATGCTTTAACAAAAGGAGCAACGAAGACACTCTGTTTTGTTTTTAAAGATGCTAAAAAATTAACGAGACACTGTGTGAACAGTGGAACAGTTGAAACAACACAGTACCTGCCAAATTAAGTAGTCTACACATAAAACTAAACAGCTGGGAAATATATAGAATTTTGCATAGAACTGCTTCCCTCTAAAATCAACATTTAAAAAAATTGATTAATTTCTTAATATTCCAATAGTGAAATATCTACTCAAGGAACTATCTTTTTTCCTTTCTTTTTCTCTTTAAAATTTAATTTTCCTAGAGCTCTTCTTTTCAAAACTTCTAGGGAAGTTTTTTTAGGAATACTATATTAATCAGCTAGTGAAAAAAAATTTATTAGAAATAGTAAAAGACTGTCTTAACATTAAATGACAGCCTAATGTCATATGCCTAATAACATGGAAATAAATTCATACTCTCATGGTACTGAATCTTGACTCCTATTCAGTTTTAATCTTTATGAAAAAAAATTGTGCTCCAATATGCTGCTCTAATTTTATTCTCTGGGTGTTGCTTATTTGAACTAGTTAAGCCTTTCATTCATTATATAGGGTGACTTAATAAATTTTTAAAGTGTTGCCCAAACCAGATAAGGTGAGCAGTAGAGATCTGACTTTCCTGACTCCAAGGTCTTCTTTTCCTCATCTTTTATCAAATTCTTCATTTAAAAACTAGAATTTACTTGAAACATACATTTAATCATTTTATACAAGGCCTTGAGAGAATGTTTATGTTTTACTCATTCTATTTTCATTATTATTGTTGAAATTATATTTAGCTGTTTCTATTTTTTCTTGTTGTGTATAAAGGTAGAATCTTGTTTGGATTTCATTTGGAAAAGCAGTTTGGGAAATTTACAATGAAGGTTCAATCCATAAATAAAATCTTATTTGACAGTAAGCATGTCAGATCAAATTTTGAAAGTTTCTGCCTGTCTCTTATCTTACATACTTCTTTAAATGCACAACTAAATCATTAAAACATATGTCTTGTTTTAATAAAAATAACTATAGATTAATTTAATCAAAGAAGTAAAGACACTATCTTATTTTCACTGGCTTAAAGTTTATCTTTTTTACTTTTATGAACTAAAGCTCCTTCAGTTTCAAACTATTAATTTGATAATTATGTTCTTATATACATGATAGTTATGTATGTGTTAATATCAGCACCTTGTAATTATATATTTTAAAAACCCAATATTTAAATTATTTTCTCATGAGTCTTCTGTCCTGCCAAATATGCTTGGAGGCTTCTGTTAGGAAGTTTGACATGCAAACTTATCTCAAAGTTAACTCAAACACAAACACATAAATGAATGTGATATATTCATAAATATATCAAATAATTTACATGGTATATACATTTACTTAGTATGGAGAATGATTTTTTTTGTCTTCCCTTTCCTAGAATGCAAAATGTGAATTCATCTCAGATATTTGTAATGGCAAACACGTAAGTAAATATCCATGAATAATATCCACATGTAAGTCTTCAAATATATAAAAAGGCAAATCCTACCTCCATCTCCAGATCCTGATCCTGCATCTGGGGGGAAAAAAGGAAATAATTTGTTTTTGCTCGAAAAACATCTTCAAAAAATGTGTATGACTTTATTAAAAAAAATTCATGTTTATTTTCTCTATTAATATGGTACTATAAATTTAAAAATTACTAATATTTAATTTGAAAAACATATTCACATCAATCTAATTTCTATACTATAACTTATAAAATAAATTCCTTATTATTTTCATTCTTAAACTTCATGAACAAAGTATTATCTAGCTTTGGAATAATTCCTAAACTTGACTATGTTAAAACTTCTCATTTTTATTTTAATCAAGATGAATTTGGTGCCTTTAACACAAAAAATTAAAAATGAGATACTTATAGCAATCAGTGAGACTTAGAAATTAAACAGTCTAAGACTTGTGGCAAATAAACACATAATTAAGGCTTATATTCTTGTACATTGCATTACAAAGGGAAAAACAGTTTTAAATGAATATCTTTTTATATAGAGATAATATGTTTTCCAAATCCCACAATTGTGGATGAGTCTATATGTACCCAAAAGCATCTTTCAGTTTTGAACTCAGTGGAAGAGTGAGCTTAACTTTTGCCTTTGTGATTAAAAGTGGCTATATCCTAGGTGATGCTGGCAGAAAAGACAATAACCTCCCTCTGCCTTTCTCTTTGTCCATGTCTCTCCCCTCCCTCCCACACAATTACAACTCCTGAAAATTGTCAATTTCTGAGAACTCATTTCCCAGAAACACTCAGTTTCCTAGTTTAGAGTCAAGACCATGGAGTTTCCATTTGCTTCCACCTGTTAAGTGGAGACATCATCTTCCTTTTGTCTCCCCACTTCCTTCCATTCTAAATACATTTGGCTATGTATTTTTAATGTTAATACTGGGAAATAAGACTAATACTAGTATTCTTTGTCTGATATGTCCTCAGTTTACATTGAAATCTCAACCAGCGTTCAAGACCTATATCAAATGTCATTTCTACGAATTAGTGTTTGCTGTTGTAGACCAATTAAAATAAACTACTACTTCTACTTGTTTGCCTCCATGACACTTTGTTGAGTCACTTTGACTCAACACTCAACACATGACACTTTGTTTGTCACAGAAAGAGGCATGATGTATGAAAATCTACAGAAGGCTGACACAGGGAAGAATGGATGCCTCCCCAGTAGTTTTCTTTGTCATTATGTTAGACATTAGCACTGTCATGAAGGAGCAGTAGTTTGAATTGTCAGCCTTGGTGGAGACCCAGACTAACTTAATTCACAAGGTTTAACCCTTTATTAAATCAGAACATCAAGTCATTAACTGCTTACATGACTAAGAAGCAAGTCACTGGGCCAGGCTATCCTTTCCTTAAAGGCAAGCTAATTGGTAAAACAATTTATAATAAAAACCCTTCTTAGTAAATGTAGACTCAAATAAGGATTCTAATAATATGATTTGATTGTTTTAAGGTAACAGATAAAGAAAGGCTGATACATTCATCTTTATAATAGGAAAATAGTCCTGTCAACTGAACTGAGTCCTAAGTCACAGCACAATCACTTTGGACAGGACAGTGCTTGAATGGTCAATATTTGTCAAGTCTCCTTTTTGTATCTTTTTACAGCTAGAATTTTAACTGACTTTATTTGAATTAATTTGAAAGCTTAATTCAGTATTACTTATCAGATCATCAGAGGCTAATAACAGGTTGTACTATTACAGCATTAATACATTCTACCTGTGTTTTAGTTGAATGTGTATAGTTTCTTATTCCTTTCCCACTAAGAGTAAATGTCTTTAAATCAAGAACCATGTCTTGTTTAGCTCTCTATACTTCCACACACATAAGAGAAAATGCATAAAAGCTTATGTATTCCAAGCTCCAAACATACTCATTGGATAACATAAGGAACATTATTCAACCTTCTTAAGCTTACTGGTCCTCTAGTCAATGGGTATAGTAATGTCTATCTCATTGGACTATTTTGAGGATAACTGCACAACAGCACATTTTAAATGCTTATCACTATGTCTAGAACATAATAGTTAAAATTTTGAGTGAACATCTTGCCTATTCATCTATACGTTTTCTGCTAAGTACATATGGCTGGAGAAAATCAAGAAAAATGGCAGTAGTATTTTGGCTTGTATTCCCCATGTATGTTTCTAAAAATTCAAGGACCATGATCCTTAAGACAATTTGTGTTTGATTTGACCCAAATTAAGTAGCTAGTGAAGAAAGGAGGAATAGGCTGAAAAAAAATGGTCACTTAAGTCCATGGCATCATTATAAAATAGTGATGGGGGGCTTCCCTGGTGGCGCAGTGGTTGAGAGTCCGCCTGCCGATGCAGGGGACACGGGTTCATACCCCGGTCCGGGAAGATCCCACATGCCGTGGAGCGGCTGGGCCCGTGAGCCATGGTCGCTGAGCCTGCGCATCCGGAGCCTGTGCTACCTTATTAGTGAGACAGAAACACCTAAGAAAAGAAGTCATGCTGTTGCACCTGAATCTGGGCTCCTAGTCAATACATTTCTTATAAGGCAAAAAAGTGAAATTGACAGTGAGGCTATTGAGCAGACTGCCAAATAGGAAGCCATTTTCCAGACAAAAAATGATTTGTAAGTTCAATGAAATGTAATAAATATAAAGTTTTATCTTCTACTGCCTTTTATTCCTAGAGATCACAACTTGTCACCTCCATTCAGTGTCAAATAGCATTAAAAAAAAAAAAAAAAAAGGAGGGCTTCCCTGGTGGCTCAGTGGTTGAGAGTCCGCCTGCCGGTGCAGGGGACACGGGTTCGTGCCCCGGTCCGGGAAGATCCCACATGCCGCGGAGTGGCTGGGCCCGTGAGCCATGGCCGCTGAGCCTGCGTGGCTGGAGCCTGTGCTCCTCAACGGGAGAGGCCACAACAGTGAGAGGCCCGCGTACCGCAAAAAAAAAAAAAAAAAAAAAAGGAAAATCTATGAAGAAAAGAATAAGAATCTCTTTTAGAACAAAAGTCAGAACTCCAATTTATTTACAGTCAGACCTGGTTAATCAAAATTACTTTGGTCCCGCCATCATTATTCAGATCAAAACTTTTAGATTTACAAGTCAATGGAAGATGCATTCAGCAAGACCAACTTACTAATTAAATCCTGCAGAAATCTAAGTCTGTGAACAAGCTAGGGATGGATTACTCAGTTGTGATTAAATTTTCTACTTAGTCAAATGTTTATTTTCATAGTACAACCAACACATTAGGGATTAGAATGGAAAGACTGAATGAATCAGAAGAATGTGACTGCATGTGCTGACAAGAACTTGGAGGTTGGAAAGTAAGAAAGCGAGATTTTGCTACCATTGTTAGCCAACCTATAACTTCATGACTGCTTATTGTGACTACTGCCCACTGATCCTCATTGGCTATTGTCAGAGACACACAGATATCCTATGTGATCTTGAATAAGCAAATCCATTCCTCAGTACTCTCTAGTATTTGCCTACATCACTCCTGGTCTAATAACCCTCACATGTTGCTCTTACTTCCATGCATTACTTCTCACTCATAGATTGAATGGCAATGATCTGTTAGCTCTAGCAAATAAGCAAGGGATGCACCAGTCCAACTTGCCTCCCAATCACCTTTGCAGGAAGGACATCCACATTGTGAGGCAAAGAATCAAATAGGAGAAAAGACTACTTAAAAACCAAAACCAAAACGAAAAAGCCTACATCATTGTTCATGAGGAATGATACCTTTCTCTTCTGCTAATTCTTAGAAACTTCGGTAGTCACCAGTACAACCTGGAACATTGTCAACTGCTAACAATCAATAGGCCTAAGATAATCTTTTAAAGCAGAAGTCTCCAACCTTTTCGGCACCAGGAACTGGTTTTGTGGAAGACAATTTTTCCACGGATGGGGGTGGGGGGGGATGTTCAGGCGGTAATGCGAGCGATGGGGAGCAACGGGGAGCAGCAGATGAAGCTTCGCTGGCTCCCCCTGGTCTGTGGCCCAGGGGCTGGGGACCCCTGTTTTAAAGAATATGAGACTTTCCCTTGCTCATTTACCACTCTGCCCCAGCCATCATACACATAATTTTAAATATAATTCCCTAGAATAGAAATACCTGTTATCTGAGAGAGACTTTCAATAAAATAGATCTTTCTTGATATTATTCTATATTTCCATTTTTGAAGAAAGTCCTTATATCATTATTATTTTTCTTGAATATGCTTATACCATCTAATTCCTCAGAAATTATGACTTTCCAGGAAGATGTTTATTTGCCATTAAGAACAACTATCAAGGGACACTAAAGTTTCTTTAATATATGTGATTTTAGTGTTTCAAGCCTAACCTGAAAACTCAGCTTCATTTTACAGCATGGCTTTAAAAAGTTGAGCTGTATTCCTCTTTTTTTTTTCCTTCCTGTAATGCTATTCAGCTCTAATAACCATTGTACTCAAAAGGAAAACCTGAAAAACCAAAGAGCCTATGAAGTCACTCTTCTTCCTTACTTTCTTTAGAGCATTCTTGGTACAATATAACTAAAAAGCTTTGTGGGAGCCCAGGCTGACTGTGTCAGAAAGGACAGATGTCATTAGAAGTCATGTCTATCACCAATACATTCTTCAATATAATCAGCTCACTGTTAAGAGGAGTATTTTGTAGGGCTGCTAAGGTTAGACACATCTTAACTTCCAAACCCAAATCTGCAAACTGCCTTCCACCAGACGATCCTATTGTTACAAACAAACAATCAATCAAACAAACAAACAAACTTTATTCATGCATAGATAAGTTTCTTATGTTTGGAAGCTGAGCAGTCAATCTAGATTTCTAATTATGTTATTCAGCTGTCTGTACTTCATTAAATAACATACATATTAAAATCTACCAATGTTCTTATGGTACATTTATCTTTCTTCCAGAAGTGACTTGAAATGTAAAAAGACATAGAATAAGAATAATGCATACTTTGTATGAAAGAATAAGAGGCTTGTCTAGCTAATAATATATAGCCTGGATTATTTATTTGGATAACGATAAACAGGCCATAACGTGAAAAGCAAGACATGGTTTTTGGATTCAGAACCCATTCCGAAGGTTTTCGGGAGTCTTCAGGATCACATACATACCTGTGGCACATGATCCTTCAGACACCACCAGTATCTCACTCTGCTGTTTGCACGCAGCCTGCCGCAGGTAACACTCATTCTGGTAGCTCTCCCCATTGGAGCCACACACAGGCACATAGTCACTGTTGCACTGGGGAGCACACAGATGTAAGCCTATGGTTAGTACTGGAGTCTGCATGCCTCTTACATCTTGAACAGAAATCATCATTTACAAAAGAAAGCACTTGTCTTCATTTTCAGTGATCCCCCTTGTATCCAGCAAGTCTTTGACCTTGTAAGGACACCATTCAAAGATACACAAAAGCAATGTCAAGTCATCTGATTCAGATAGGGGGAAAAAGAGCTTCTAAACTGATCGGGCAATTCCAACAAAGTGATAGGACAAGCAATAATAAAAAGATATAACAACAAATGCATCAATATTATTTAATTTTTTTTCTAATATGTGGCCCATAGGGTTTGGTGGAAAAAAATCAGAACATGTTATAGTATTCAAGCTATTCAAAAATAGTGTCTATCTGTGTTTGGAGCAGAAGTATATAGCTGAAATGCCAAAGAATTCAGTTACTCCTTAGTATGTTTTTCCTCTGTTGAATTTGAATCTTTACAAATTTCTAAATATTTGGATATTTGAATTATTAATTTTTCATATATTTTTAGACCATTGGATATTGATGTAGATACAGTGTAGAAAGAAATAACAGATCATAGAATACAGAAAAAAAAATCAACAACTACTGAACCATATGTAAACTTGATTGACTCTTCAAAAATATGACTTAACCTATATTTCATAAAACAAAAAGTTCATTTTTAAACAACCTCATTACAAAAATGTACACATTTTACAATGGAAATTAGGCAACCTACAGGGTGTACTCATGATAATGTGATCACACTCTAAGGCATTAGAGATACTTGGCTGTGTCCTATACCTGCTAATTACGCCACTGATGTGATCATCTACTGATGTGCTACATTGTTTAATTATAACAGATGTAATGATCAAGACAATTATTTATAAATACTCACCCATGCCAGAAACTAAGTAAAACAAATCATACATATACATGTATGTGAAAACACTTTTCTGTTTTCTACTTCTTATTAAAATATTTGGATTTTTGATGTGCTAATTCATAACACATATAAAATAAACCAATAATTTAGTGAGATGGCTAGGGTTTTAATATATATGATAATAAACCTAAAACTCTATCAAAAGTTAAATTCAACTCAAGGATTTATGCAAAAAAGCAAATTCTCAATATGGTTATAATCTGATGATAAAAACCTGAGATTCATTTTCTTTATTTTCTTACAATATCTGTACTTCCTTACCAATCAACTGGTTAGCTCTTGTTCATTGCCTTTTTGTAATAGCTTAACCATCCTAACCATTTTTTAAATGGTATAAAACAGTGTTCTCTGAAATGACAGTTTTTTGAATCTGACTCTACAGCTATTATTGAAAAACTTAAATATAATTTTTAACTAATAGTTATGTACTATTCTCCTAATAGTAAATTCAAATTGTACGACACTCATAATCACCATAATTGCTAACAAGATAATTTAGATACTAAATCATATCTATTTAGAAATTATTTAAATATGATTAAAATGATTGAAATATTTTAAATATACCATATTTTTAAAATCTTTATTTCTACAATTTATAATCTAGACATTCTGGAAGTTTCTGTATAATAATTCCTTTCCACAGTTACACTATACGGCTACCAGACTCAGTCTATCTACATTATTATATTTTAAAAACACTATTTTGATAGGAACTTTTCACTCCTGAGGATCTTTAATTCAGTAGGCAATTCACTTCTGACCAGGTGATACCTGTGTAAGGGCTGTCTTTCACAAGCTTTCCAAATATATATATATACCTAAAAACTGACCTACCATAAAACTGAACATCTTTATCACTACTGAAAAATAAAAGGCAATAAGAAAATGTCAGTAAAGAGTTGAGTTTTCCAATAAGCAATACTGAAGAGACACCAAATAAATAGAGGTGGTGCTCATGCCAGAACCATGGCCAGGGAGGCAGGTGGATGGACAGGTGCTTGATAAATGGGCTGTGTTCAGTGTCAGGGACAGGAGAATGTAGGGAGGATTTATGAGGACCCACTACCACTACAATGGTATCTGAGGACATGGAAGAGGGACAAGAAAGAAGTGACCAGCTGGTAACATATTATAGTCGGTAGACTTGCTGACCTTTTCAGTAGGCAGATGAGAGTCATAATTAGTGTGAACGGCTGGGCTAGTTAGCTTCTCATGCTTGGTTCCTAGCTTCTTGTCCCAGATTACCTTTTAATCTCCATCTCCAGCCCTGGTTACAATACTTTGCGTGTAGATTACTTGGGCCCATGTTTTCTTCTCTCTAATACCTAGAATTGCTCTATTTATCCTTCTCATCTACTTCTGTAGATTATTCAGATGTAGTCAGAAGATGAGGAGTGAGGGGTGGGAAGTATTTATTATCTCTGTCAAGTGCTAGTACACAATGCTGATATGCATCTTAAAATATCGAATAAACTGATAAAGCGCTCATATGCCACTTCTGAAGGATGTAGTAAGCCAAATGTGAACAGTGCTAAAAACAGAGCTGCCAAGTTCTATGCACAAGCCAAAAGGAAGATTTGTATGGAGTTGAAAAGAGCTTAACTGTAGATAATCAGCACGATGCTTTTGGCCCTTACTACCATGACTTGCACTCATTAAAATGAATAACACATGGAGGAAGCACACTCTAAATCATTAAGGCTCAGGAGTGGAAGTCTGGTCCCAGGTTCTCCCATTTCTCTCACTGCCTTAGTGTAGGACCTTGTGTATATCACTCAAAAATGAAATGTTTAACAAGCTTATAGCTTAGTTCCCCCATTCGAAATGGTTAACTGGGGCATTTGGGAGGATTAAGAGTCATGTTTCAAAATGCTTTGGAATACTCTTTTATAAAAAGAAATGTAAATTATGTGCCTTTCATGATATATATTTTAACTAGCAGAGTTACCAGCTAACATCGACACTGAAGCATGCATGTCTAAAATTAGAAAAATAAAGGAACACAGGCTAACCCTAAGTACAAAAAAATAAGCTAACTACTACATTAAAATATGCCAAATTATTGGAAATAATTTTCAGTGGTAATTATGAATACTGCTCAGTTTCAGAGGAAGGGACAGATTCAGATGTTAGGTGACTTGCTAAAGGCCACATAGTTGGCTGGTAAAGAAAAAACAAGACTCAGGGCCAGATGGTTAAGCTCATAAATGTATGTGTTGTCCAAACTTCCTCTCAGGGGAAAAGTGATTCTGCTTCCTTCAGATGTTTTAAATATCTTAAGTTTATTTTCCAAATATGTGTTTTTTCAGTGAATGATTTTGTTCCAAAATGTCCACATTGCTTAAGAAAGCAGCAACACGTCACACCCGTGGATTCAATGAATATATGGAATTTGTTTTGCTACAAATGAACAAAAAATTTATGTGAGAAATTTTTCATACGATGTATTGCTTGTTTGGTTAATAAGAATTTCTTTTAACTGAGATTTCAGCAACTAGAAGCTATGTATAACTTACATTTTATATATTGTCAGCACCTTCCATAGAGTCTGGCATATAGAAGGCGCTCCACAGATGTTAAGTGAATTCTGTTATATTCCCGGTTGTCAAAGGCTTAGGAATAATGGCTTAGGATATGGCATGTTTCTCTTCCAAAAAAGAAAGCGATAAAAAACCCACATATGTCCCAATGCTTTGATCATTCCATAGGTAACTTTTACTTCTCTGTGACTACAATTTTTCATATGGAAATTTTTTTATGATTTTAAGTGAGTGGGCAGGCCTGTGACTATGGTGAAAGTGACTCTGTGTGACTTCTGAGGCTAGGTCGTTAAAGGATACAGCCTCTACCTGGCTCTTTCTCACTCTCTGGATGCTTGCCATTGAAACCCAGCCACTGTGTTATGAGGAAGCCCCAACTAGTCCAAATGGAGAGATCCACATGGAGAAGGACCAAGGTCCCCAGCTGACAGTCCAGTGAGAGTCCTGAGAAGAGTACAGAAACAAGTCTTTGAGTTCCCTCCCCGGCTCAGCTAACACCAAGGGGAGCAGAGATGAGCTGCTTCCATTAAGCCCTGTCCAACTGCAGATTCATGAGCAAAATAAATGTTCATTGTTTTGAGCCATTAAGTTCTGGGCAATTTGTTATACAGTCCTAGTTACTGGAACAATTGCAGATCTAAAGTGTGGCTTATTAAATGAAAACATTTCACATTTGAATTAAATGATACCTAAAAAACATAAGGCTTCATCATATTTTTAAATTATAAAGTGATCATTGATCATTACATACTAATTGATATGACCAGTGCTATTAATAGCTGCATATGTGTCTTCTTTTCGTCCCCCTTCCTTCTCTTATTCATCCACCCATCCATTCATCCATCCATCCATCCATCCATCCATTCATCCATCCACTGTCTCTAAATTTTCAAAACACAGCTGATTTACCAGAATGACCAGGATATCATTTGGTATATAGAGAGGAAGGTAGGATGCATGAGGTTGCAGGCCAATTCTGGAACTTATATCATCATCCAAGAATTATTTGTACTACTTTTGATATCGAGTTGTCTACAATAAACTGGTACTTCTGTTGTTGTTATAATATTTTTATTTGCATGTAGAATGTCCTAGAAAAAATTAGATTGGTGTCAAAGGACCTAGGTTCTGGCTTTAGGATCACCACTTAATGGTAAGTTATTTATATTTATGGGTCTTAATTTCCTTATCTGTAAAAGGAGGAGAAAATAATTATCTCACTCAATTGTGAGAAACAAATGAGATAACATGTTTGAAGGGTAGAATATGCTTATCATAAATCATCTAAGAGAAGTGAAGATAAATATTTGTTCACCTTAGTGCTCCAATTATAATCCAAACTGCAAAACATAGATTATACAACTCATATACCCACTTCTCTTTGAAATTTATCTCTCAGCCAGAAAGACCACATTTGGCACCCATTTTGAATGGAAGAATTTGGACCTGTTTCTGAAAGCAGGAGAAACAGAGTAGATGACCTAAGCTAGTTTAGAACAGTATATAGAAAAATAGATTTTTCAGGACATCTGCCTTTTCATCAGACTGGGAAACAAAAAATTCTCAAATACATTTGAAAGTATTAGAAAGTACTGAGTCAAGATACTCTTAGCTTAAAATACCTATTATTCTTTCACAATTTGTGATCTTGAACTTAATTCTGCCACTCTCTATTCCTGGTATGTTCAGAGTCTAAATTTTCTACTAGGGAAATGTTTATTTTCTCCTGACAACTTTGCAACACACAAACTAATAGCAGCAGTAATCTAGTAGTAAATTTAAAATGCAACAGGCATTAGGAAAAGGAAATTTACATTTTAGTTTCTTATTCAAACTTGCATTCACTCCCCCCGCCCCCTGCAATCTATACCACTCAACGATTATTTAAATTAATGACAAATGTAACTGGCTGATCGAATGCGTAAAAAACATAAATATCTTAGTTGATAAAAGTTATACCAAAATCCTCTGTGCAACCTGAAAACTGAACACAATTTCTTTAATAAGAAAATTATAAATTTTCTTTAGTAGCATGCATCCATTTAGAATTTTGTGAACGCCTCATTTTTTTTTTCTCTTGGTGAATCTTGTTATAATTATGGCTTTCCATTTGAGGAACATTCTTCTTGGTTCATTTTATATTGTATATGAGTTCACTTCTTATGTCTACCCATGGTTATGAAAATAAGAAAAATTTCTGGGAATTACAAACTGAAAAGGAAAAAATCCACAAAATCCTGTGGGCCTTTAACTAATGATTTATCCAACTATATTTTCCCCTTAGTTAATGTTTGTATGAAGTATGACTTGCAGAGTTCTTATGTTCCATCTCTCTCAAGTAGTTCACTGAAAGAACATAATTACATTGTTCAGTATGGCTAGAGACCTTAGAAATTGGTGTTGCATGAATATTAAATATGCATTAATATTTCCAACACTATCATATGGTCTAATGACTGTAACCTGGGCACAGCAATACTTACCCACCAGGTGGTGGTGCACTTTACAAATATCAGCTGTTTATTACTTTTCTTAGGAAGAAAAAAATGTCCAAGAAGTTTCTAGCTTAACTATAAACCATTCAAAACCATATTTAAATGTGAATTCCCTTCTTTTTCTCACTGGGAGGTTGAACTTAACCTAAAATATTTAACTTTCATCAGCAATTCTAAATATTACATACAGTTGGTCCTCCAAATTTGGGGGTTCCAAATCCGCAGATTCAACCAACTTCAGATAGAAAATATTTGAGAAAAAAAAATTCCAGAGAATTCCAAAAAGCAAAACTTGAATTTTCCACTTACATAGCATTTACATTGTATTTACAATGTTTACATTGCATATACATTGTATTATAAGTAATCTAGAGATGACAAAGTATACAGGAGGATATGCATAGGTTATATATAAATTCTACATAATTTTATATAAGGGACTTGAGCATCCTTGGATTTTGGTATTTGTGGTGGTCCTGAAACCAATCCCCATGGATACTGAGAGACAATTGTACTATAACAAATTTTAGACCAGAATTTAAGTTCTAATATTTTATTTGTTTTATAGCCTTTTTAATTTTTTTTTAAAGGTTTGCTTACAATCTTGGAAAAATTTTCCCTTATCCCCAGTATATACTTTCATTAATGGGAATATTTTCTAGTTGAACCGTTTGTTAGATTTGATGTGTATTTTAAAAAGTAATTCAACAACACTCAAAGGTGAACGTAAGATATCAGTACAGCATCTCTAATACTTGAATTATAAAAACATATTGAGAGAAAAAAAGGCTTATATTTCACATGGTAGAAAGCATTTGTTAGATGATGACTATAATAATGACACTGGGTTCTATCTTTAATAAATACTAATAACCTAGTTTTGATAATACCACAACTGCAATCGCTCTCTCTTTTAATTTTTATTTATTTTTTTAACATGAGACAAAAGAACATCTTCCTCATGTTTATGAAATAACTTTTGTCTATTTGCACTCTTTTGGATTCCTGGGAGATTCAGTTGTAACTGAATGTGGTATCCATGAAAAGTTGACAAATATTAATAAGTGCTGTGATTTCCAAACTAGCATAGTAATTGTAAAGTCACATTGATAAGGAGTTCATTTAAAAACTTAACCAGATTGCCAGGATAATAAAACCCAAGACCATTAAAACAGAGAAATATGACCGAAAGAAGATAGCCCCAATCAAAAAAAAACAAAAGTATAAATCCACACTTCTAATCCAGCAATGATTTTGACTATTATTCCCAGTAGTTGACTTATAGCATGCATGTTAGAAGGGGCACAGAAACATAATTTTCCTTTGACACACCAAAAGAACAACCTGAAGCTTTCTACCTCCAGTGGCATTTATAACTGTGGCACATACATTTCTCCAAAAAGCTGTGCCTTTTTGACATCAGTTGGCTCTCTTGCCAGTACTTTTGTTTGGTGCCAGCTTTCCTCTTAGCTTCCATAGCTATAAATTGCCAAGTGATGGGCTGTAAAAGAAGATCTCTGCTTTGTCGTCTCATTAATGAATTAGAAGATGCAAATACCAGACTTCTTACCTTGAACTGACAGACGCATGTCACAGTGTCTCCAATTCTTAAACATTCCCCATCAAATTTACAGGTGTTGGTGTCACAGAGGAAGAGATCATTTTCTCTGTCATCATAACCTCAAATTTAAAGAGAACACGCCAGTCATTAAATGTTATAGACTTGAACAAAAAAAGAAATATCTTGAAGCTTTAAAAGAACTGCCCTAAATCTTAATTCCAACAACCACAGCTGTACTGCAAGGTCATTCTTTACTGACAACCTAAAAAAATTCTAGTTAAGTGATTAATGTTAGTTTCTTTTTTTCACTATTCTTTTCTAGTCAGTTGTCTTTAATATGCTTTTTTGATAATGCTCTTTTATTTTAGCTTGGGTTAATACTGGCAGTGGTGGATGAATATTTAACACTTGCTTCTTAGCTTCCTTATTATTTTCTCATTAAGTAGACTATAGTTTATGACCCCCAAACTTCACAGTTTAGAAAAGAGCTGGTGATGGTCTCAGAATGCCTTTTACCATTTCTTTATCTTTAATCATTCTTTTGCTTTAAGGTCTGCAACAACCCCTTATTTGGAATTTTTCCAGACAAAGAGGAAACAAAGCCCCAATAATAAAGATAAACAGGCACAGTGTTTTCTCTGATGGTCTGTCTGGCTCAAATGAAGATTGATCACCTCCAAGTTAACAGGGGTAAAAAGGGGTGCCAGGTTCTTGACAATCTGCCTGGAAGACCAGTTTATTTTCTTTAGTTTCTGCAGATCCTTATAAGATATCTGGTAATAATGAATTTCTTGATTGTCAACCCCAATTTCATATTTAAGTTAGTTAGTTCCTAAAACAGTACCATAGTTAGGGATGAAACAAACTAGTCATGTTGGGCTACAAAGCTATCAACATTCCAAACAATTGATTTTGCAGGTTACTTAATATTCCTATGATAAAGCACCTAAAAAAGTGATTAGGTACCTGCAAAGTGGAACTTAGTCTATCCAAAATAACATATATGCATGCATGAGCCACGAATAAGTTAAAAAAAACATGCTGAGTTTTATAAAAATGCCAAATTTAGAAATTGCAATTTAGAAAGGGCAATATATTGACCCAAATCTAACAAGGTTGCAAATCTCAACTTGTCTTTAAAAAGTGCAAACTACAATAATGTATAATAATTTTCCTTGTGGAATTTACATCAGTAACTACCCAGGACGACATATTCTTTTATCCTATAAGTTACAGTTGGTCATTCCCTCTTCTCCAAAGTTACATACACTTCAGCTCACACACATCCCCGAAAGCCACTTTATTCAGAGCTAGATTCAACTTCCGTGGAATTATATATACAGAAGATGAAAAATTACATACACACTTGCTAAAACTAGAACAGACCAGACCTTGGGGACAATACCCAGGCATGTTAATGCAGTTTAAAATGCCAGTGAAATCACACCACAATCCCGCCGGTAGATTATGGGCTGTCATACTGAAATGCGAAGCTACTCGGACAGTGCAGCAACTCCCATCCTCGGGCCCTATTTAATTAGGAGGCTTCAGCACAGCAAAGCTTGCCAAGCTCTCGCGTTCAGACTCGGAAGGGACCCGAGCAAGCAAGAAGAGCGCCTGACGCACTCCAAGGAAGCCTGCCCAAAAATGGAGGAGTCAGCGCCCAGTGGGGTCAGTTTTGCCCTCCGCCCGCCTACGCGTGAGCCTGCCCGGCCTTGGTCATGCACAGTCCGGTCTGGTAGACGGGCGAATGGTTCTTGTCTCAACTTCCTTCGACCATCTAGGAGCTTGGGGAGGGAGGCAAGAGAGAGGCAATTCGGGGATGCAAAAACAACGTCTTTTGCAGCCAGCTAGAGAAGGAGGATGTGTATGCATGTTTGTGTGTGTGTGTGGAGAGAGACAGAGAGAGAGACACGCAGAGACAGAGAGAGAGAGGCAGAGAGAGAGTAACTGAATCTCTTGAAACACAAGCTCCTTTAGAATTTCTGTGACCTGGTCTTGAATGCCAGACAAGTGCACCCTCATGGCACTTTTGCCAGTAATCAGTGTTTCCCCTGCAGTCACCATTTGATTTATTGCTTTCTCGCTCGTTCTTTCTCATAAACTTATTTCTCTCTCTTTTTTGCTAGACTTTTTTCTTTAGTGACAGGTTCTGTTTTAATGTTTGCCCAAGGATTGGTGCTCTTTTCAGTGAATCCACAAAACCATCCCGTTTAATATTTCTTAAAATCTCCGCAGCTCCAGTTTAAGTGCAAGGATGCAAAGGTTCCTACACCTGCGCTTTCTGTCCTCCCCAGGACCCCCGCCCCCTTCCTTAGCGGCCTGGAACAGTTCTCTGTGCTCCTCTGGGTGGAGGTCGGTGGTCTCAAGGGTTTGGAGCGGTTGGAGTCGAGGGGCTTGGGGAGACGCACTTGGGGAGGTTGGTCTGTACTGGAAACGCGCGTTTCCTCTGAGGGGTTAAGGGGTCGGGGGCTGGGGTTCTGGACTTACCAGAGCAGTTCCAGCCGGTGGGCGTTTGGCAGTCACTTAAGGAGGTAGGGAAAGCTGCGAGCTTCACCGGGCGGGCTACGATAAGTAGCATTACAGGCAGCAGCAGCAGCCAGCAAAAGCCCTCGCAAAGTGTCCAGCTGCTGCACTGCCGCGGGGACTCCCACAGCACCATGACTAGTTCGCGCAACTCTGCAGCAGCAAACGGCTTCCGAAGAACACAAGATCGCGGGGGTCAGGCAGCGGGCTACTGAGCATCCCGCGGACAGCGGCAGCAGAGGCGGCGGCGGCGGCAGTGGCACCTGACGGGGAAGCAACAGCCAAACCCGCGCATGATCTCCAGAGTTTCAGCAACATCCAGTGACCCGGCTCAGCCCCGGGAGCGAGAGGGTCGTGCACCGAAAAGCCGCACCGGAGACGAGGTAAGCTGCTGCCATAAGCAGAGGGCTCTGGCAAGCCGGGGCAGCAGGAGGAGACCGGAGTCCAGAGGGAAGAGGAGAGGAGCCCAAGGGGGCTGGGTGGAGGGAGAGTCAAAGCGCCCAGCAGCCTAGCAGCCGCCTCTCGCGCTCTGCCGCCCGCATCCCTCTGGCGTTTGGGAAGCAGCAGGTCCTTAGCCCGCCCGGGATCACGTGGGAAGAGGCAGTCGGGCGTTGATTGGCGGAGCGGGATGCAGGTCCCGGAGGGAGGGGTCGGCGAGGAGGTGCTAGGAGGAGACGACGGCCGACGCCACAGATGGGCTAGCTCACCAGGCGCTGGCCCGAGTGGGGCTAGGCGGGGATGGCTCAAGTGAGAATCGCGGGCTTCAGAGCGGGCGACTCCCACACCTTTAAATACCACCTGCCCTTTCACTCTCCGCCGCAGGACGCCCCCTACCGAGCGCTGGGTCAGATCTCGCGCCCCTCTTCCGTGCGTGACCCCGGGCGGCGAGCGCCCGCCGCGGCTGGGTGGCGTCTCTCTGAGCTGGAGCTGGTGAGGGTGGAGGTGGCTGAGGAGCGGTCGCAGCAGGGAGGAGAGGGGAAAGAGGGCACAGAGGAGAGGGCGTCCTGCTGGCGCCCGGCGTTCTAGCGTGCGCGAGCGCGCCGCCTGGCTCTAACGGCATGCAGCTGGGAATATCGCCGCGGAGAGCCCACGGACGTTTCTCTAGGGAGCAGCAGGAAGCAGGAGAGGGTGAGAGGCGGTGGTGTGAGTACAGCTCTGGCTGGCCTGGAAGAAGCAGCAGTTCCCACAGGAGCCTGCGAACCTCAGGCTGCTCAACGAGCGGGCTCAACCAGCCAGCCAGGCTCTCTCTCCGCGCTCTCTCTCTCTCCCCTCCCCTCCCTGGCCCCTCACAACCCAGAATCAGACCGAGGAGTGGGAGGTTTGAAGCCCTCTCCCCACCAAACATTCGTCTCCAGCCGGGAGCCTATTTGTGCGGCTGGCTGCCTGGGAGGTGCGGGCAAATGTGTTTCGAAGGTCAGATGTGGTCTGGACAGGTGGTCAGAGAGTGGCAGGAAGGGTGTTCTGCATCAGCCACGGCGGGTTGCCGGGCGCATCCGCCGAGAAGCGGCGTCTGAGAAGAGCGGCTCTCTTTGGCGGCGCGGGTTGTGGCCCTGGGAGCTTTACGCGGGTCTCTGCCGGATCGCCAGAGACGTGGGCGAGGCAAGAAGGTCTCACTCGGCAAGTCTCTTGTTCTGCGCCTTTTCTTCTTTGGCCCCAGCCAGCGCCTGGCAAACGGCGTAATAGGACCCGCCTTCCGTCTGCTGCATTCTTCACGCAGTTAGACAACACTCTTTAGCCTTATGGTATTTTAGTCTCTAGTAACGAACGGGACCCAATGCTTCCCGGGACACGGATGGAGAGGAGCATCTTTCTCTCGTGACCCGGGTCGTTGTTGCACAGTGTTTTGGATGAGTTTTCTATGTGATTATTCAGTGTCTTCTATGCTGTGTGATTGTTCTGTGATTCAGGATTTTTTTTTCCTTCTCTTCCCGTACCCTCCTTTCTCTATCCCCCCTCTCTCCCTTCCTCCTCTCCTTCCTTCCCTTCCCTCCCTCCCTCCCTCCCTCTCTCCCTTCCTCCCTCCCTCCCTCCCTTCCTTCCTCTTTCTTCTTTCTGTTTTTCTTTCTTTCCTTTATTTCAAGAGCCCTCATCTCCTCCTTATTTTTCTTTTTAAATCTTGCCTTTCTCCCTCTCCTGTGTCCCTTGAAATTAGAAGAACATTGCGTGATAGCATCTCACGGGCAATTAGCGTCCATTCCCAATCACTTAACAGAGGAACCAATACCCTTTGAAAACAGGGACTATCTATCCTTTGCAGGCTCCACCAGAAACACAAACTATACCCAAGCTATCTTTTTAAGTACTTTAACCTCCAAACTGCTCCCACTTCCTTGCTTTTTAACTTCTCCTTTGAGAGATGTGATCGTGCAGCACCTCAGTGCCTCAAAGAAATTTTTTTTTTTTTTTTCCTGTGTGAAACCCATCTCTTTATCTTATATCTCCGCCTCCGCCCGGAGGCTCCCCCCCCATCCCCCCGCCCACCTCCAAAGATTTCTGAATCTCTGTGTCTCTAGCTCCTGGCAATTAAGCAGCAGATCCCAGCATTCTAGTCGGTGGCATCGCGCTCCTCACCGACGAAGACTCCATTAAAACAGATCAATTTGACCAGACGTTGGAGGCATCAGAAAATCGGCTTCTAGACAGTGCAGCTAAATTCTTCAAGGAAACGGAATGCCCATTAGATAGAGCTGACAGCCGATATGGCAAAAACAAGGAATCAGAGATGTCTTTTCGCTGCACTCTTTCAGCAGAGAGGGCAACATAAATACACGCCTAATGTAGATCAAGATTTAACAACTCCCCGGTTCAAAGTGAGGACATGTCATTTTCCATAGCAAGGCTGGTGTGGTAACTAATCAGGCTTATGAAAATAAGTCATGCTTGAAACTGAAGGCAAAGTCCTTAAAAGTGTTTATGCAGGAATTATGATAATGAAACAGGACCTGCTAGGGTATCAGTGCTTGGCTATAGCAGTAGAATTTTACGGAACCTCTTAGCTGAGTAAAACTGTTATTGAATTCTCTGCTAAGTAAGTTTTTGGCATGCTTTCTAATAATATGTACTCTTCCTAAGACATTTTGCCCAAAGTAACTTAAAACTCCAGAGGAGTTAATTACGGGTTGTGACTAGTTAACAAAAGCAGTTGCTTCCACAGAGGTTCTTTAAATTATTAAACAGTTTGAAGCAAAGCCTTTCCAATAGGAATGCTGTGATTTTGTTCAGCTTACTTTGTACTTAGCATTACAGTGCCACCAAGAAACAAATTCTGAAACTGGCAAGCACCACCAAGTGGCAGAATAACATCATTCACTGAACAGAGCATCGTATTATTGAATACGTAAATAAAAATATATACACTATTTAGCCTCATCATTAGTACCAAGGAAGTAGACGGGCCTTAATTTTTATGGCAATGAAGATCGGATTAGTGATTGGATTAGTGCTTCAACTTTCCCCCCAACAGGATCAAATCCGTTTACTTATTAGAATCGAATTTAAAACTAGGTCTATGAATTGTACTTTGCATGGTGCCTTATATGATTACTAGTGGTACAATCCAATCATATCATGCATCTGTAAAAATTTTTATTTTAAAATACTACACCATATTTGCTTTCAATATTCCTGAGCTAAATCAGTTTATTTGCAGTATACACACTCTAGAATTAGCTCTGAGGGGGTCAAATTGTCATATTTTTAGATAGAAATAGCACAGAAAAATTTTTTTAAAGTTTTTTCCCCCACATGGAAAGGACATCATTAAGAAGTATGAGATTACTCAGAGCTTTAATGGGAGAGGGGGAGGTTATCCTAGAACAATAATAATTTAAGACAAATAAACGAACCTGGGAAAATAAGACACACTGACAGTCAGAGCTCTGACTCCTTTCTGTTCTCTAATACTTTCTGATGCTTCAATAATGGTAAGAGATGTAGTATGCTTTTTAGGTATCAGACCTTGTGTCATACAGTAAGGAATATATTGTTTTTATTTAATTCCCACAACACCCCAGCACCTACCATGAGACAAGGAATGTCATTATTCTTATTCTACAGAAAAGGCATATGACTTTTAAAGCATCAAGCAACTTGCCCCACTTAACAAACTAGCAGTGGCACAGCTAAAATTCAACAGTTCTGTCTGGTATCAGAGCCTGAGACCTAAGTCACCATATTCTGTTGTATGGCTGCCTCTTAGCCTCTGAGAAAGGAAACAGTAACTGGGAACACACCTGCTCTGTCCATGCAGCCTCTTTGTCCTTTTTATGGAGCACCAGTAAGACCCACACTCATTAAATCTCAAACATGAGGAATGAGATCCAGTAGTTTCTATACTTGGAATTCATACTTGAAATTCATATGAATTACTTAAGAAACTTTTTAAAAGATAGACAAATTCTAGGCCTCACTAGCATGGATTCTAATTCAGAAAGCCTGGGGTTTGACTGTGGAATCTATATTTTAGTATTCATTTTTGAAAACTAAGGCTTCTTGCATCTATATGAGAAGTGAAAGGATATCTGGGTTCTTGCTCAGTTTTCATAGGACTTTTGGCACGAGGTTTCTAAAACAGGTTCTAAAAGGCTTATACTCAGTGTGCAGATGAACTGTTGTACACGTCTGACTCTCTATCTACCATTAAGAATTGAATTTTCATATGCATTTGTTTACCAAATATGTATTAAGCTTCTATTATGTCTGATTTACTAACTTTGTGACTGCAGATGGTTTCCTCATTTGTAAAATGTGGGTAATAATAATACCTATCTCCTAAGGTTCTTTTGAAGATTAAGGGAGATATAATGTGTGATTTAATGGTAATGGCCTTGGGGAGAATGCCTGTATAAATCAATGAATGAATGAATACATAAATATGTGTGTGTAGTTATATATATGTGTATATATATATAAAGTAATTAAAGATATACAAGTCATATGTGTATGATATCAAAATATACAATATATTGATACTGATAATGAAGTACTGTATCATTTTCATATCTAACCCAATACCTTAAAATTTTGTCCCTTAATTTGTAGCCTACCTCAGATAGATAGGTATAATGTCCCAAATCATTATTCCCTCAGTTTTAAATAATTTATTAACATAAAATGCATATTATATTATCAGTAAGTAATAAATATATTGAACATTGTGGTTAATTTTGTAGACCAAATGCTATTGACAATGTTTCAGAGAAGTCATCTTCATTTCTGGTTGATATTTTTAACTGAGAGTAATTAAATTTGCTATTTCTCCACCCTTTGCTACTATTAATTAATGATGCATAAATAACGAGCAGTAATTTAAAGTAATAATTTTATAGAAGAAAGTTTTCTCCTTGCCTCATCGATTCCTGTGTCTTTAATTATTTTTGATAGTTTATGTTTAGATTTCAGCACTGGTGAAATAGTTTATTTCCTCTTAGGGCAGTGGTCCCCAGGCATGAATGTACATTGTAATCACCTGGGGAATTAAAAATAACTGCTTTAGAGTCCCCACTCCAAGACTTGGAATCTCTGCAGGTGAGGCAGAGGCATTGGTATGTATTTTTAAAGTTTCCCTGGTGATTGTAACGCATAGCCTTTGTCGATAACCACTGCCAGTGGGAAAGTGAAATCAGTAGGCATTTCCTCATTATACAAATATCCAAGTTTCAGCAGGTTAAAGAGTGATATTTTTCACTTAAAAATTTTAAAATAAGCATCTCACAAAAGCTACTCCTTGATTAAGATATTTAACAAAAGCAATATGCAGCAGTTAATGTTTGCCACTAGTTTGCCAATAGTTTTTGGGGAAAAAAACCCTATTATTTAAAAAGAGCTAGATATGCAAAGCTGTAGACACCTCAGTATAATTTGGTGTCTTTTTATTTACAAACTCGGAACAGTTTTCAATTGCTATTTAATTTAATCATAGCCTTATCTTGTAGTTTAGTTTAATACTGTTCTTCAAATCATTATGAAACATTTTTTTCTTTTCTGCAGTCAGAAGCAGGAGCTTGAATCAGTTTGGGATGAAACTGCTTTTTATGTCTATCTTTGGCTACCTGTGGCTTTTATTGAACTAGATTAGAAGTGGACTACACCCTGGCTTTGTGAAAAGAATTAGTAACAGGAGTTCTTCCAATTTGTGTAATTAGTATCATTTCTCCCTCTATTATCTGTGACATTGAATTGTTTTTTGTTTGGGTTTTTTCTCCCTCAAATTACTTGTCTGTGGCAGAGCAGGTCACTCAAGAACTGATGTTCTCAACCATTTTGCTGCTCCTTCTAAGCAAGTGTTTCTCCCCTGCCTCGCCCCCCAAGAGAGGAAAAAAAAGGAGGGACAAGGCTTCTGTCATAAAATAAATTTGGGAAATGCTTCAAGTAAAAACTGCTCAGCACTTGTAGCTTCACGATACACATTTGCATATTAAAGCCTCTGAGGAACCCTGCAGTAAAATCAGACTAAAACACATCAAATAAAACTAAACACCTGTGTAACTTTACTGAATTCAAATTTTTCCAATATTATTTGATCATGGAATCCCTTTTAGCAAGAAAACACTACAAAAAACTACGGCAATGGATTTCTATGTCTTACAACCATTAGTAACAATAGTTTAGAGGAATGAGGCTTTTTAAAAAATGGTGTCAGCGTGTTAGATGTGAATGATAATCATTTCCTCTGACTTCTCTTTTCACAGAAACAGTAGTAAAGTCGGCTCACAGTAGGGTAAATATTCCTCAACCATATCATCCCATATGATTTTCCCTGTCAGCATAAACATGTGGGAAGATGATTAAAATGTCAGCCCTACCACCTTACAACCTTTAAAATTTTTCCTCAATTTTGTCTTATGTAAACTCAAAATTAGATGCTCTAATATCGTTAGCAGTGATTGTAACATAGGATCTGATACAGATTGTGTCTGATAACACTACTTTCTGAAAAACTGTATCTTACATTGTTGAACATGCTAAAAATGTTTAAATAGAAATTTTCACAAGATTTTAAAGAGAATTTAATTGACTTCTTTACACCTCTATACTTATCTCTTTGCTGTGCAGCAAAAATCTGGACACTTAGCCACTCACTGGCTATTATTAGAGCTTATGATATAATGGCAAGGCAAGGCCACACAACAGGGGCCAGGCATCTGTACACACATGGGCTGGAGTCTTTGCCCTGACACTTACAAGCTGAGTGTCCATGGGCAAGTTACTTGGTTTTCTGTGTTGGCCAGAGTTCTTTTCATCACTTGAGTAACGAAGAAACTTAGCCTGTTGTAAGAGGGAGAATATGTGGTGGAGCTCTAGCGGAGGAAGGAGGCAGACTACAGGAAGGATTGAAATCTATAAGTAGAAAGTCATCCAGAAAGTTAAGGCAGACGGTCATTTTATCTTTCTGTGGCAGCGTCTTCATTTTATTTTTCCTTTTTTTCTTACTTTAGCTATTTCCATCCTTCTTTCTCCCCATAGACCAGTTTTCTCTGCAATCCTAACATCCCTGTCTCACATGTGAGTGTTTATAAATTATATCTTACTGCATTAGATGTCTACTGTATGTTATATATGTATTATTATGAAATTGTATATATTTTAAATTTTAGTACATCTAATAATGGAGAAGAGATGTCTCCATGGAAACTTATTTAATAACTATAAAACTAGCTTAGTTTTTAGTTTATGTAAATTCTCCAATTTACTTTTTAGAAGTCCTGATTTTCGTATGTAAGATTTGCTTTTCATATTAAAATAATTAGTCAAATAATGTTGAATTTCAAAGATCTTTAATTGCAGCTCAGGGACATAATTCTTTGTCCATGTGTACCCCAAGATGTACCAAAATTCTTTATACATGGATGATGCTAAATTAAATTAAAATGCTAACCCTAAGCACATTAATCATCACACTCCAGAAAGGGTGCACCAGAAAAGTTAGTGAAATCACTTTGTAATAACCTGGAAGTTCAGTGTAGACCTTTTTTCATTAGGCAACACTTTGTTTGTTTGTTTGCCATGTGGCTTGTGGGATGTGGGATCTTAGGTCCCTGACCAGAGATTGAATCCGGGCCCTCAGCAGTGAGAGCATGGAGTCCTAACCACTGGACCGCCAGGGAATTCCCAGCAACACATATTTTGGATTAAAAAAGCAAGAACTGCGAAGGTGATGTTTGAACACACCAGGGAGCACCTCAGCGATGGCTAGTGTTGTTGAATTCCTACTTCTGCCTAGGTGTTCCCTCAGGAGTGGTCATTAGTCTCAGTGTCTCATGTGGGCAGAACTTTATTCATGGTCTCAGCCTGTAATTGTGCCTTTATTTTTCTCTACCTTTGTATTTCCCATTGCTTCAAGTCAGGAGATCAGCCACCCAATTCATCAGATCATAAGCAAAATAAAAATTGTCTTGATGTGAAATTTGAGATTTTCAAGTGACATGAACAAAGAGAGAGAAGGTAAGCAGCAGGTGATATTTGGGGGCCTCTCTCACACACACTACATATGTGTGTGTATAAGCATATATATGTAAATAATATACATGTGTAAATATGTTTGTGTGCATGTATACATCTACATGGGATAAACAATTCAAACCATAAAGAACAGATTATACAGAGTCATCCTGCCTTTCTAGCTTCCAGGTCTTCTTATTCCACAGAGGTAACTGCTGCTGCTAGACTTCAGAACCCTTCTAGATTTGTCCAGGCATATATTCTCTCTCTCTCTCACATTAAATACATAGACTCATTTAAAAATGTGCTGAGTACAATGATCTTCCGTTCTTTATATATATGTGTGTGTGTTTATATATGTGTGTACATATGTGTATATATATGTATATATGAGAGGAATCAAAATACAAATGTATACATATAAATATATACAGGCATACACACATATAAATATATATAGGCATACCTTGGAGATACTGTGGCCTCGGTTCCAGATCATCACAATAAAGAGAATATCACAATAAAGAGAATATCACAATAAAGTGAGTAACACATTTTTTTGGTTTCTCAGTGCATATAAAAGTTATTTTTACACTTTGCTGTAGTCTTTTAAGTGTGCAATACATTATATCTAAAAAAGTAATGTGTTTACTTTAATTAAAAATATTTTATTGCTAAAAATGCTAACCATCATCTGAGCCTTTGACGAGTCAATTTTTGCAGTAGTAACATCAAAGATCACTAATCACAGAGCACCAGAACAAATATAATAATAATGAAAAGTTATGAACAAATATAATAATAATGAAAAGTTATATTGTGAGAATTACCAAAATGTGACGCAGAGACATGAAGTGAGCAAATACTATTGGAAAAATGGCGCCCATGGACTTGTCACGAACTTTTAATTTGTAGAAAAATGCAACGTCTATGAAGTGCAATAAACTTAAGAGCAAGAAAATGAGGTGTGCTTGTTTAAATACATTTTTGTATATTTATATGTGTGTGCGTGTGTGTATCCTTTTGATTTCAAATGGATTCTTACCATATACATTGTTCTATTTCTTGCTTTATTCACTTAACACAAGGAGAGCTACTTCATTTGGCTGGGTAGAATTCTATGTTGAATATCTCATAACTTATTCAGTCCATTATTTATGGACATTTATTTTATTTTATTTGCTAATTAAAATTAATGCAGTAGTCTGCTGTCTTTTCAACAAGGATATCTACCCCGTTCCCCCAGTAAAGAGTCTAAAGGCCACAATGACAGCATAACTATGCTTTTAGGGGGAAATAATGAGGTAGCTAGCAAACAAAGCCTTACATTTTTGTTCTTAACTACTCTTAATAAGGAATGCATTTAACCTAAGTACAATATTGGAAATATTAGAAAAGTCTTTCAAACTTAATTCTGATATTCTTGCACACAAACGTTGTAGTTAGAACATAATTTCTTACAAGCTGATTTTCTCCAATTGCTGGCATAGTACATAACAATCCCACTAAAACCTAATGCAATATTAGTTGTCGTATTATAAAATTCAATGTAATGTGGGTTGGTCTTGAACTCTTTCCAAGGGAGCTTAATTATATCATACAAAGATAGTTGCATCAGTTAGAAATAGTGTTTAACATGACACATCAGTGTAGACAGAATGAATTAGCTCTTTCCTCTCATAAAGCCAAATCTTTCTTTTTCTGAATTACAGAAACTTTAAATATGGTGCTTTCCCACATACACAGGCATTTGGATATAGATTAGCAATCACACAGGCAGCTTTAGGGTAATGGCCAGGACTCTGAACTTTGGTTGGAATCTAAGTTCTGGCTCTGATTCTTGAAGCCATGTGAGCCTCATCTCACTGGCCCTCTTTGTATCATCCTCATATATGTAACTGTCCAGTTACATATGTGAGGATTAAATGAGATCTGTTATCTGCAAGGCACTCTGCAATTGGACGGGTATTATTTGCTATTGATACTTGCTGAAGTGTGTACAAGGCAAAGGAAATTTATGTGATTTGGTCTTTGCTGCTGAAGTCTGAGTCAGAAACCATGAAAATTACTGGTGATGTCTCAGCCTTTAACAGTCTGTATTGAGAAACTGCTCCTAATTGAAGAGCAGGGTAGATATAAGTTTATTATTAAATCACTGTATATATGATATTTCATATTTTTTACATGTGGACTAATGAATTCCAGAAGACTAGTAAACTTTAGAAAATAGGGCCTATATACTTTATTTTTATTTATTTTTAATTTTTTTTGATGTGGACCATTTTTAAAGTGTTTATTGAATTTGTTACAATATTGTTTTATGCTTTGGTTTTTTGGCCCTGAGGCATGTAGGATCTTAGCTCCCCGATCGAACCTGTGCCCCCTGCATTGGAAGGCGAAGTCTTAACCACTGGACCGCCAGGGAAGTCCCAGGGCCTATATACTTTAAACATAATTATATCACATTGTCTGAAGTAGAAATTAATGGATTTTCTTCATAACTCATCATTTTTTTGAAATTCTGATCTGTGATTTTCCCTTAAGCAAATGAAACAATAATTCAGACATTTTAAACATCTTTTTAAAGAGTTTTGTAATTGACTTATATGTCTTTAAGATATTTGTGATACATGATGCCTTGTGTGAGTGAGGTGAGAAACACAATGTTGTTGGTGACTGTGGAAAAAAACAATGTTAATTTTATGACCAAATAATTCTTTTAGTAGGTGAACTTTTTAATTATGTATTTGTGTTAATGTTAATCATATTTACACAGCACTTGCTTCTTACAAAGCTGTTCAAATAATTCTCATCATTCTTACAACACAGGTATTTTTATTGCCATTTTAGGGGTCTGGAAATTAATATTAAAAGATTTATCCTATGTTTTCTAACTTAAGATTCAATGTTCTTTAAGAATGAACTTACTTTTTGAGTTGTCAGGATAACTACCAAGAATGGAAAGAAAGCTTTTCTAGCTAGACTGCATGGATTGTAAATATCAGTTTTTAAAACTGTTATTATAAGGTAAGTGATTGCTTCCTTGTTATGCACATTCTCTCACTTGCAACATTGTACTGGAAATGGATGCTAATAACTTGCATTTGGCTTGTGCTTTAATGCAGTAGAATAGCACATTTCTTAACTGTATATCATTTAGAATGGTCTAGCATTTAGAAGAAAGCTCTGTTCAGAGGCTTTGCACACACGACTGGGAGGATATTGTGGTGAAACTATCAACAATAGTTCCATTAATAAATAAAAAAGATATCAACAATAGCTTATACCTTCATCTAATGGGTACTAATGCATCTTACATGACATATGTGAAGATAAATTTACAGCTTTAATAGGCTTACAGTCCATAACAATAACCTATTTCACTAACACGTTCTACTTCTCTAGTAAAATATTGTCTTGCCAGTGTCATTTGACTGAAAGGTAAGAAGATAGATGATGCTGCTTTTATTGACGTAGCAACAAAATGCCCTCATCTTGGTGAACAATATGTATTTGTATTACATATAACATATTAAGAGCATTGCCATTTTGTACAAAATTACATTTCATAAAAATGTATATCTAAGAAACATTAATTTATCTGTCTGGAGCCATAGGTCATTTCAGTTCAACTTTCTTTTTTTTTTTTTTTTTTGCGGTACGCGGGCCTCTCACTGCTGTGGTCTCCCCTGTTGCGCAGCACAGGCTCCGGACGCGCAGGCTCAGCGGCCATGGCTCACGGGCCCAGCCGCTCCACGGCATGTGGGATCCTCAGGGACCGGGGCACGAACCCGTGTCCCCCGCAACGGCAGGCGGACTCTCAACCACTGCGCCACCAGGGAAGCCCAGTTCAACTTTTAAATGTTATTTATTTTTCCTCCACTTTATTTCAGAGAAGATTTAAGACAAATTTAAGTGAGTTGATTTGTCATTTTGGTATGTCTGAAATTGTGCGCACGAGGTGGCAATCAATCGGTTCACTCTTTAAAATTCTGACTTCTACAGACATGCTGAAAATTATTTCAGTCATAGATTCCTGTTCTTAAAATTACTTATCACGAGTTTTAAACACATGAAAGTCTAAATAATGTTAATTCAAACATTAAATAAATCTTAAATTTATTGTTTTCCCCACTTTAACATTATGATGACAGCCTTGTGTAAAAAGTCTTCTGAAATCTCATTAATTTCATTACCTATTTCACTGTGGAGTTGTAAGCTCTTTTCTATACATCATTTGTACTTATAATTTAGAGGATCACATAACTGAGAAGTGGTTAAAAGATAAGGTTCTTCCAGAAAAATATTCATAAGCTTATACCACAATATTTTGCCTGTAGTTTCAGGAGATTAAAAGACCTCTCCAAAACCCACATATGACCCTTAGAATAAACACTATTTTATATGAGTTTTATTTTTTATGGGGAAAATAACACCACCAAATTATATAAGCCATTTTCATGAAAAAGAAGCAATTTGTTACAGAAACATGATGGTTTCTTTCCAGATGACTTGGTTCACTTTCTATTTCCATCATGTAGATCTTTCGAGCCCTTTCAAGCATGTCAACTGAGGAAGTTGGTTGCATATGATCAATTAACTAGTTAGCATTATAAATAGTTTTATTATTAAATTACATAAGATTTTCAACTGGGGAATATTGGAGGTGAAATACAGTATGAAGAACTAGGAAACCATGTTGATGCATCTCTTGTATCTTATTACCAAAGGACATATTTGTATAGTATGTATAACATATTTGTATAATTATTTAATATTTGTTTTTATATCAATCTAAAGTTAGACAAGAGAAAATATATTTCAAATATATGTACATCGGTATAGCTTACAAAGCATGTAAATCAATATCAATGTCCCACTTCTTTCATGATCAATACTGTCTTTAGAAGTAAAACTTCAAACTAAAAACAAAAAAACAATGTCATCAAAAGAATTTTGTAGACCATTTTAAAAATTATGGTGACTTTGAGAATATTTCTGTATCTTTGACTATATTGTATCTCAGCATCTAGAATTAGATGGTATTACTAACAAGCATGCAGGCAGTAGAAAAGTCCACTCCAGTTGTTGCTTGCTACAAGTTTTTCTTGATTCACATCCAGTGAATTTATGATAAGATAAAATAAGTAAAGCAAAGGAACACCTCTTATAACAAGAGGGAGATGAGAATACAAATTTGATCTTTATATCAGTCTTGTATTTAATTTTCTCAACTTTCAGCCTCATTTCTCTTCTACATCCTCTCATGCTGCAACTTTTTTTTGTTACTATCTGAGTTTTTTTTTTTTTCTGGGTTAAGTTAGGGTTTAATTAGGAAGCACTATTAGAACAATAAAATAACAGAAATACTTAAATCTCTTATCAATGATTTTTTTTTGTAAAAATAGGAAAGACTATGTTGCTGCAGGATTAACCACAATTTACAAATAGTTTTTATTTTCAGTTGTTGGGTTGCAACCTCAGCAGTTTCCTGGGTGAAATCTGAAACTGGCCTCTATACATGGAGGGCAAAGAGAGTCTGAAAAAAGGCAGACAGACCACTCCAGACTGGTAGGTAGTGGGTTTAATAAGCCAGGGAATTTATAAACGAGGCTTGTCTTGGGAGATAGAAAGACAAGTAGATCTCCACAATGACCCCCACACATCACCGAATCTTAAAAGTTTATATAGAGGTCTTAAAGGGGTTTGGTCACATATACTGTTCAAATGGTCTCAACAACACCTTACTCTCTTAAAGCTTCATCCTTGAGACCCATTCCCACTGTGGCAAGGGTGGGGAGAATGTACATTCCAAGGCCAGGAGAGGGAGTGAGATGCCTCAATTGCCCTGGTCCAGCTCTTGGGTCAAACAGAAGTCACGTCCTTTGGATGACCTCCTCCAACATCAGTATATTGATTTATTGTTAGTAATTTAAGGGCATTCATCTACCTTTCTCATCACCTGGGTGTCATACACACAATCACACAGCTACATACTGAAAAGTATGTAGATGAGTGTGCGAACATGTCGTCAGATTGTATATTCATTTCTTCTACCATGTTGAATGTCTACTATGAGTCAGATCCAAGTTACCTCTGAGGACATACAAGGGAACAAGATTGACAATCTTAAGGGGTTTAATAGGGAAATGGATTTAGTGGGAAAGATAAACATTAAATAAGTAATTACCCAAATAAGTCACTCTGAAAGTTTCCATGGAGGAGCAGTGCAGGGTCCTACTGCACTTGAGTATATAGAGTGTATAATACACCAATCTGATCTAGGGACTCAGGAAATTGGTCATTCTTTTCTTCACTCACTCATTTAAATATTGGAGTTTCTCAGGATTTCTGTCTCCCTTCCATACTTTTTCATCTTCCACTTAGGTAGAGTTGAGGGTGAATCGTTATGGGAAATTGAGAAGGTGTCTCTATTTAGGAAGGGGAAAATCATGACATACAAGTGTTTATAGAGGACTGAGTTAACAATTTGTCATAAGTTTTGGAGATGCTAAGTGAGATGAGGGTTAAAAATGTGCCACTTGGGGCTTCCCTGGTGGCTCAGTGGTTGAGAGTCCGCCTGCCGATGCAACGGACACGGGTTCGTGCGCCGGTCCAGGAAGATCTCACATGCCGCAGAGCGGCTAGGCCCGTGAGCCATGGCCACTGAGCCTGCGCGTCCGGAGCCTATGCTCCGCAACGGGAGAGGCCACAACAGTGAGAGGCCCGCGTACCACCACAACAACAACAACAACAAAAAATGTGCCACTTGACTTTTCAATGTGATGTTCATTGGTGACTTACCAAGGACAGTATTAATGGGATGGAATCCAGAGAGATGGTGGGCTGGGAAGTGGTATCAAGAGATTGACTCAGTTCATCCGACTGACAATGCAACCTTTATGAGGGCAGGAATTCTGCATCCCCAGCAACTATAACAATGTCTAGCATATTTTGCAGTCATAAATAATTGTCAAATAAATGAATGATAGGAGTTCTGGAGGGTAAGAAGAAATCAAATCTTATAGATTATGTGGGGAGTTGTAAATCATGTTAAAGGCTTTTGGTTTGCTGCTTCCTAAGTATAATGCTTTCAAGGATTTAACTCAGAGCCTAGCCAGATTGTATTTATGTTTTGCATTGATCACTGTGGCTTTTGGGTGTGAAACAGATTTTTAAGGGAGCAGGCAGGCCAGTTATAAGGCTTCTTCAGTTTTCCTGATTGGGAAGAAGAAAATCTGGAATAATTGAGAAAGCAATCAAGCCCAAATGACCAGAGAATGGGTGAACAGAGTGTGGACTGTTTGAATCATTTTGGGGTAATGACCCAATCCATGACATTATCTTGCAAATAATAAATGATGAAAAGTGAAGTCTCTACGCTTTAGATTACTGACATTTGCAGGTAGCATAGTTCCTGTTGCTTTTATCCTTTAACAAATATGACCACTCTGTGACTGAGGAATGGGGCTGTCACTCTATAACTCTGAACTTGTAAGGACTATTTCAAACCTGTCCTAGAACCTGAAATTATTTGTTATTTTTACAAAGCAGTCATTCTGTACTAAGTTATTTAGCTCCTACCCTATTCAAGGCACTAAGTATTGGGGATAGAAAGGTAAACAATATAGACATGGTCTTTGGCCTCATGGTTTAGAAGAAGACAAAGATTGAGGAGTAGTATGAAAGGGTAAGAACCAGAAAATGTTTGCAGACAGCATAAAACATGGACCTTAACCCTAGTGTAGGGGGTCTCGAAACCCCAACTGGAGAAAAAATTTAAGCTGAGATGTTGTTATCCAAGGTCAAATGGAAATGGGGAAGGGTGACATTTTTGGTAAAGAAAAGATGAAATATTAGGTCCAGGATTTATACAGTTTGGCTCACTAACAGGAATTCAATAGCTAGGAAAATATGAGCCATGTACTCCCAGAATAATGGAGAAAAGAAGAGGATTTAAGCAAGGCAGTGATGCCACTCACAATTTGGAATTGTAAGCCAGATGTCATATCAGAATTTCTTACTTTTGAAGATTTTGTCTGGCTTGGCCTGAATTCCAATTCCTCCATCTGTGGTGGATTTCAAGGCCTTCCCCACAGTTTCTGCAAATTTCAAAAGCTTACTGTCTTTTGCTTTTCTCTGATTCTGTGCTCCAGGCTGCTTAGGGATTGTATCTGCATTTCTATCCATTGGCACAGGGATTTACAATTCAACTGCTTCACCTATTCTATAAGCAATCTATACATTAAGTATTTCATGATTCTAGTGGACTTTACCAGGGCTTAACTGGAAAGAGACTCATCTCAAAATAATTCTCTTTTGCTGTCTTCCTTGCTCTGTCTCATTTTCTCATCTTTTTTTCTTTCAAGATGTCTCAAGCAATGTTTTCCTCTGTCTTAATTAGAACTCATAATTATAATTCTTAGGATCTTACCTTCTGTAATCACACACCTATCAATATATTTTCCAAACCATACAGTTCTCCACCTAAGATGAATTTTGGTGACAGCTGTTTACATAGACCATATTTTTCATCCTGCGATAGAATAAACATTCTGCTGTGTAGAAAAATTATAGCTTGTTAGAAAAGACGGTAAAAGGAAAGATTCACAAAGATAGTTTAATCTAATTCTATAAGAGATGAAGACTAAGCTCAAAGAGGTCAAGTTACTTGCCGTTTTGCTAATGGCAGAGTCTGAACAAATATTCAGGCTCTTCTCCTAATCTAGTATTCTTTCTCTTGGGATGCTGGCCCTTCTTATTATGACTTTTATCTCTCAGGAGAACACATCTAAGTTCATAAATCTTCTCCATGGCTATACTTTTGCTCCTAATTCCAAACTGCCTATGTGCCTTAGCCAAGATGTTTCAGCTATCCAAGGGAATGATAAAGGGCAGCTTTTTTTTTTTTTCTTTTTTGCGGTACGCGGGCCTCTCACTCTTGTGGTCTCTCCCGTTGCGGAGCACAGGCTCCAGACGCACAGGCTTAGCGGCCATGACTCACGGTGCCAGCCGCTCCGCGGCATGTGGGATCTTCCTAGACCCAGGCACGAACCCGTGTCCCCTGCATCGGCAGGTGGATTCTTAACCACTGTGCCACCAGGGAAGCCCAAAGGGCAGCTTTTATTGCACTTACTTTGTTGCAGAACCATTCCTGCTCCTTCACACACCAATGTTCTGCCATCATATGTTTATTTCCCACAATACGATCTATTTCAACGTACCAATGTGTAGGTTTGAGATTGCAACCTGGTGCAGACATGATGAAATTTAGATTCAAGGTTAAAAACCTAAATGTAAGAACCCTGAGCTAGTGGTACAAAGGAAGTGAAATAATGTATGAGGAGATGTTATGAGGAATCGTCCATAGAATGAAAATTTTAATGGGGTGAGGGTGAATGCACAGGGAACAGTTATGAGGCAGAGGCACCATCTTCTGGTACAGCTTTTCAAGATTTTATTTCTTGACAAAGTTTTCTGTACAACACATAAATATTTCAAATATAGAAATAAAATAAACTGTTATGTCTGGGAAATATAAAAATTATAAAGTACTGATAAATAGTTACAAATGGGTCACAGAATCAAAGTGATAATAGCAGTGTTGCCTTCTTTCTTAAACAAAGAGAACAATGAAAAGATTGCTTATTTATTGAAGCATAGATCAGCACATATGTAAAACAATCAATATTAGGCTTTGCCTAAATTCTGAGGTTTAGTCTTTGACCCTTCATCCTGTACTTTCTTGTCTCCTTATGATTCTGTGCTCCAGGCTATTATTTTGTTTCACTTTCAATTAAAGTTATCCCCATTAAAAGAACAATTCTTAAATCTATAACTATGACTTCATTCTTATCTTTTTCAAATAACAATTTGCATTTTTAACAGCCTTTTGGAAAATTTGAGGTGGATATACAATTATCAATCTCAACATGTTTAAAACCCTCCCTGTCATTCCTCCAATTTTCTTCTAAATGTTTTTCTAACTCCACTCTCGTCATTCCATCTTATGGGCTATCATCCTATTAGCCTTCCATAAAAGCAACTTTATCATTATTCTTCAACCATCAGGAAGGGAGTGTACCATCTGAGCCCAGATGTTGAAAAGACCTTGTAATAAAGAATTCTCCAGGGTCTTTATTGAAAAACTCCATCTGATACCTATTTACCTGAAAATGAGAGAGCATGGTTATTTTTTCATCTTACCAAGTGAGATTGTGATTGCAAAAGCTGTCTCTAAATTCTAAAGAAAGACTGAAACATGATGTGTTTTTATCATTAAGCTTATTGAACCCAAATAGAATGCCACCAAGGTGAAGCAGCAAAATTGCAAATATTCCACGTCAAACAATTGCTATAGGTAATATCTTTGGCAATAGGTAAATTTAGCTTCTTTTATTTGTTTTGCTTCTTGAGCTATTAATTTTTGCTCTTTTACAAACAATCCTATGTTCTATTTTAAGGATCATAATGCATGACATAAGTACATAACTTTTTCCCTGCTTATATGTATTATATATTAAATTGCCTTAGAGCAAAATGTAAATATTTCAAGAGTAACAAATTTATAGTTTTCCCCCAATCAGAAGACTTCCATAGTAGCTGTCTTCAAATGTTAGTTTTCAATTTCTCATTGGTCCCTTAGAGTTGAAGAAACTTACCTAAACTAAACTGTAGACAAACAGTTTTTTTTTAAATAGAGAATTTTCAAGACGGATGACTCCAATCTCTACATGATCTGAATACCAGTTAAAAAGAGAATTGAGGAAAAAAAAACATGTACTTAAACGTTTCTGATTTTGTTTTCTGCTTAATGAAAAGCCTTTTGAAAAAAATCTTTAACCACTCTATTATCCTTGGAGAGACATCAAATGCTATACAGCCCTGGTCTGAATCCCAGTTCATCACTTACTAGCAGTATGACTTTGAGCAAGTTAATTAACCTCTCTGTGGTTTTGATTTCTCATATGTAAAAAATGGGGATAATACGAAGGTTGTAAAGAAATTACACTTGGTAACATATAATAGACAATACTAAATAACTGTGTCTAGAGTCTGCCATAGAGTAAGTCCTCACTAAGTGTTAGCTGCTATAATTATTATGAAGAAAATACTATAGGATAAGGAGTTGGGAACAATTTACAAGACAAATTCTCTCATTTCATTCATATCACAGAGTGTCATAATTGTTTGATTTACTAGCATGAAGAAGGAAGATCCATGTACTCAGCACATTTTTTAATGAGTCTGCATATGTTGCCTTAATCCATTACAGGTGTTTTCTGATTCCTCCTTTACCCAATTCCTGGTATCTGATATGGAATATTTAGGCCTTTGGTCTCCTTTTCTTTTCATTTGTGAAGGAAATATATCTAAGTCATGATAATAGGAACAATAAGATTATAAGTACTTATACCCAGCATAATATCAAATGAGTATCCTAAAATTAATTGTATTTAATAAAGTGCAATGTCATCAATATATCATATATTTTAAAGCCTTACTGGAACATGTAAAATTATCATGATCAATAATGATAAAGTAAATTTTAATTCTGAGAAATTATAGTGTCTAAAGCTTTTTCCTAAAATTGAACCATGTTTTGTTGACTGTATTTTAAATTATGAAGCAGATTATTCACAAACACCATAAATCCTAAAGAAATGAGATACTTATTACACCCAGGAAACCAATATAAACGTGGACTGAAAAATTTAATCAGGCCTATAATTAAGCTATTTTAAGCCAATTAGTTATTCTCTAGTAAGCATTTCATTAGGCAATAATATTTTGTGTTTATATCAAATCTCTTTCTTTCTAAGAAGAAGGAGAAGCAGTAAAAATTTTTGATGGACATTTATTTATCCTTTTAAAAGTTACTTAAAAATCAAAAGAAAAAAATTAATGTGATGTTCCTACTTATAGTTTCAGACAGATCACCTCTTTGCCTTTAGTAAAATGGGAGAACTGAGTAGGATTCTTAGCTATTTCCCTTAAAAATGGGTAGTTCACTACTCAGATTGTGCCAGGAAAGAGAGATGGCATCCCTTTCTATAGGTCTAGCTCACTGCTTCATTCACATGCTTCCTTAGAAGAGCAGGTTGCCCTAGATATTGCAAAACAATGGTGGCTTCACCATTCAACTAGTTGCTCAAGTTGAATAAAATTCCGAGGATTTTATCTAGTTCTCCTGCTGAATATCTTAATAGTATTAGGATGAAAGAGGTTTGTTTCTGAGGCTGATTTCTTTTTTCTTCTTAAAGCATAAAATCCGAACAGATGGGATCACAGATTCAGCTTAGTGAGAACTGAACTTGTTTCATACACTTTTTTTTTGTCTTTAGAAACAAAAACCAACAGCATTAATTTAGCCTGAATCTGTACAGTACCAGTATTGTCCATCATAGCTCAATGATGGAGTGTTAACTGCAGCTGTAGATTCAGCCTCTAGGTCTTTGTTGTATTTTTCAAGCAGCCATTAATACGGCTTCTTTTTTGGTTTAGGGCTTTCTCCCTTTTTATTTGCATGTGCTCTTTTAACAAAATACTTAATTTGCTAAAACCTGGCATCAGTAATAAGAATGATACTTAAACTATTTTGAAATTAAACTTGAATTAACTCTGAGTTATCTCCTATTTCCTTAAGAAGGAGGAAAGAAAAGATTATGCGTTGTTAAATTTATGATTATATTTATTGGCAGTTATTTGTAAACTTCTGTCTTGCTATTGACTCGTGGATTGTAAAAGATTTCTGTTATTTCCCTTCTTGCTGGGTAAGTCATTATAATTAAGTCTAAGAATGTCTCCTGTACTAGGTGTGATATAAGTTAGAATCTCTTGGGTTCTCATGTGCCAAAAACGTATTTTATATCCTTACACTTTAAGAGTCTTTCTCAATAAATCTCAAGATATTTAGGGCATTAATTAGAGATATAAAAATGTTCAATGTTATCTCACACAATACTTTTATGAGCAATGATCATATATTCATTCATCAGGCAATAAAAATTGTTACCTCATACCCAAAACATAGAGCTCATGTAACATACCCCTTGGTTTTCAGATGAGGCAGCATATTTCCAGGTAGGTTAAGTGGAAGGCTGCAGTTCATATACCTGCTTAGTGACAAAGCCCAGATGAAACCCCTGAATGCCAATACTATCTGTGCTTTGATATCTCGTAAGAGTTCTCAGTGGACTTGTTCCCTTTGTTGTTGCTTTTTCCCCCAATACACAATTACATTCATTCAAGTACAATTCACCCATTGCATGAAAGCAGAATAAAGCCATTCATACATGCCAAGGTTTAAGCACACTTTGGACAATACAGTTTATTGTGTTTTGTGAATAAAGACATTAAAACTTTCATATCCTGTGAGCTGAGAGCTCATGTGTACCTCTCAAGCACAGAAAGAAAACTTCTCAAAAAAAATGAAATTCTTGAAAATGTCTTATTTCAATTGGTTGTGTTATTCTTTTTTTTTTTTTTTTTTGCGGTACGTGAGCCTCTCACTGTTGTGGCCTCTCCCGTTGCGGAGCACAGGCTCTGGACGTGCAGGCTCAGCGGCCATGGCTCACGGGCCCAGCCGCTCCGCGGCATGTGGGATCTTCCCGGACCGGGGCACGAACCCGTGTCCCCTGCATCGGAAGGCAGACTCTCAACCACTGCGCCACCAGGGAAGCCCCGTGTTATTCTTTTTACTCACTACCTTGATGTCTTTAGTTCTTTATAGTTTATAATCACTTATCCAGACTTTTGGATACAAGTCTACATTTTTCTTTACCTGACTCAGGCAATGAAAACAAACGTGGATTAACCTTAATGAGATTCATTAATTCTGGATGATGCTTACAAATTTGTCAGTGGCTCAAATGTTTTGGGGAAAAGATTCTTAATTTTTTTTCCCACCTCTGCAAAAACAACATATTCTTTATTGTGACTATGAAAACGTTGCAGTGGGCAGAACCACCAACCATACTAGGTAATAAATGGATTTCTAAGTCTGGGATACTTAAAGTGAAGCACTGAATTCTAAAGTATTCTTATGTATTTTTATGTATTGCTTTACCTTATGTATTTGTATTACCACTTTATCACTTTAGGTAGACATTATATCTACATAGATATAGATATCAACCTGTATGTAGAGTTCCAGTTATAGAGAGATTCACTTTCTCTCTCTTCATATATATATTTATGAAAAAATATATATACCCATCTACCTGTTACCTCTAAGGAGAATATTGTCCAGTCTCCTCTCCAAAGCTATATTAACTTAATTGCTCCTTTTTGCTGTATCCTGACAGCGAGATGCTCAATTTTATTACCTATTTACTTTTCTGAATCTTAGTCTGGACTGTGGACTCTTCAGTGATGGACCCCCATCATATTCCTATTGTTTATCACATTGCCTGGAATATAATGTACACTTAACTTTTTTGCTGACTTGATAAAATAATAAGACAAATTAATTATTAAATCAATATTTTAGCACTTACATAACTACATAGAAACTTCAGGAACTCCAAAGAGAAGGAGAAAAAAAAAAAGCCTATATGTAGATGGTAAGTGGTGACGTAAAACCTGAATCTGTTAATGTGTACATTGATGATGCCATCAGATTTCCAAAATTATATTTTAATTCAAAACTAATTTTGCACAATAAAGAAATATGACTTATTAATTTAGAAAAATCTTATTTTGCTATTGGTCCCTAACTACTCTTACATTCACTTATTTAAAAAATTAAATCCAAAGATACAATAAAGATATTATTTCTTAAATGTCATCAGGCTCACAGTTTTCCTGAGAAAATTTTCTGCTCTGTCCTTTTCTTGGACTAACATGCTAAAAATTACTCCAGTACCTTTGAAATATTTATTCCCAACATAAAGAAGAATCTTTTATGTAACTATTATTTTAAAATTAATGTACTGGGCTTCCCTGGTGGCACAGTGGTTGAAAGTCTGCCTGCCGATGCAGGGGACACGGGTTCGTGCCCCGGTCCAGGAAGATCCCACATGCCGCGGAGCGGCTGGGCCCATGAGCCATGGTCGCTAAGCCTGCACGTCCGGAGCCTGTGCTCCGCAACGGTAGAGGCCACAACAGTGAGAGGCGCGCGTACTGAAAAAAAAAAAAAAAATTAATGTACTTAATTGTATCTAATGTACTAAATTGTATTTAAGATATTGACATTAAAATAAGCCAATGTGTTTATAATTCAATTATCCGGTATTTCAATCTTGTCATTAATTGAAAGAAATTAAATTCCATGTTTGATCTGGTTGTACTTATACTAGTTGAGGAGACAGAAATTGCAGTTTGTAGAGGTCAAGACAGCTCTAATTTGCAGTGTACAATCTGTAAGAGGAAAGCGGGTAGAGAGAGAGAGAGAGAGCTATTGGTTCCCCTGAGTCTTTGGCCGAATAGCAATCTATACGTACACAGACGAGACCTCATGAGGCCAGACAAGCGCAACTTCTGAGGAAAGAAAAATTACTCTGGTGCTGTAAGATAGAAAATTCCCAGAGATTATGTAAGACTGGGAATTGTTGTACCTCCTACCTTGACTAGCTATCCTGGAAGGGTAAGGCCTTGCGCAAAGTGTTTTATCAGTCCTAGAATAAAGGCCACTCTAGACTTGCCCTAAAATAATGTAAGAGAGAGGTCAAAAGGTCACAGCAATCTGCAAGTAATTTAACTGCCTGCCAGGAAAAAGAATACTAAAAAATCCAGCACTCAACAACATAAATTCATGTCTGTCATCCAATAAAAAATTACTAGATAACAAAGAAGTAGAAAAATACAAAACAACTTCAAATGTAAGTTTTTAATTTTCTTTCATTTCAATTAGCCAAAAGTGGACATTCAATTATTAAATGAATAGCGATATTTTTACTGTCGTATATTCTATATGCAAACACCACATGTCATGGACACTTTCATATAAAAGCAAGCAATATATTTATAGCACATCATCACTTACCAAGAACTTTTCAAACTTTTTATCTCAATAAATATTCACAAAAAGCTTCATGGTCACAATTATTATTTGCTAAAATTTATACTCAGGACCAGTGAGGCTCAGAAAAGTCACAATGTTTGAAATGTCAGAACTCGGACTTAAATCCACCTACCTGAAATATACTTTATTTTTTATCCCATCACATTATCTTAAGTAGGTTTACAATTATTAAAAGTTTTATGGTATTCTGATAAATAAATATTCCTAACTATTAGTGATGTTTATAGCTTGTCTCCTAAACATATCTCTCATATAACTCATAATGGTACTGGGTTTGATGCAACCATAAGTTAAAAATAAAATATATGTGTATATATATTATTTATACCTGTATACATATTTACATTATATTTATATATTCCCATGCAACCTTAAAATAATATTAAGTTCACATCTACAAGTAAGTCAACATGGAGCTCAATGGTGGTTTCAACCTCAATTCCAAACAAATGAGCAAGAGATCATTAAATATTCATAAACCTCAAGTAGGTCAGAATGGGATATTGAGAAGAAAAAGTGAAATTCAGATAAGAAAAGATTTCTTGGAGAAATCTAAAAATCACCTGTGAGGAAACACAGCCAAGGGTAATTGACCTCCCGATGGTGAAATACGTAATAGAATAGACACTTATCTACCTAGTAGTTTGAGTGTTTTGTTGACTCTCCTACTTTTAACTTAACAACAAAAGTTTTGACTATCCAGTCCTTTCCAAATTCTTACTGCCTTTGTAAGGAAAAAGAATTCAGATTATCAAAATCACTTTCAAACCCTACAATTTTATTCCTGATTTCAGACAACACAATTGCCGTCAATGAAGTAAATGAAAAGCATTATTTTTGATATGCAAATTAGAATATCAAACAACCAATTTTGTGTATACTTCACATATTCTGAAATGCCATAACAGGGAACACTTGAAATGTAGAAGGCCAGGTGTGCAATCAGAGTTAGGCTTTTTACCCCAGTAAGAGTAATCAATATAACTTAGTACTCTGACTTGATAGACAGGAACTTGGCTATATGATTCCATTCCAAAGAAATAACGATAGGAAAAAGCTAAGAGAGTGGATTTGGGTTTTCCCTAGTTTTTTTTTTTCTAGTTTTATTACTATTGTTGATACTACTTTAGTCTCCTTTGACACCCCATTTTCTATTTTATTCTATGGGTGGGAAGATAAAGCTTTCTATAAGGTTGATTAAGAAATAAAATACAAGATATTTAGATGCATAGCCACCAAAGATATTTTTGTGTAGGAAATGTAAAAATTACATAATTACTAGTTTATTTTACCTGATTTGTGGCAATGTACTTGACCAACCTAAATATATGCCAGCAATGAAGACACTTATCTGAAAAATCCTTTTTAATAGAACTCTCCAGTAATTCATTTTAATATTCATTTTAACTATTAAGAGAGGTTTAAAGATGTGATTCAGAGGAATACAAGTTTGAGTGAACTGGGTTTTTAATTCTTATTCTGACCGTATCTGCATGCATCAAATCAAGTTACCTAATCATCTTGGGTCTAAGTTTTTTTTTTTTTATCTGGAAGGTGGAAGAGTTGGCCTTTATAATCCCTGTATATAAAAGCTTATGCTCTGTCCAAATACCAAATACATTGCTTTTAATGAAGACAAGGTACATTACGGCATTTTCCCCTTTATCTTGCTAATACTAGTGCCAAGATTTGATTCGAGTGGCAAGACAAATTTCAAAAACTAGAAGAAACCTTACGACTGTGTCTTTTTAGGTCAACCAACATGTTCATTGAGTTCCTTTGGCTGTGGTGGAACCACAAGGAATGCAAGGAAACATAAAATATAGTCACGGCTCCCAGGGAATTTAAAATTACCACATATATAAAAGACCAGTAAAAGCATGGTATCCTGTACCTTAAAAGAGTGACATTGACATATTAGTTTGCTATATTTTAATTTCTAGTATAGAAATCAATTTTGAACTAATTTATAAGAAAAAAGAATATAATAATATCCAACATAAATCTAACATAAAATGTCACAAGAGTTCAAGGGTATATAGATGGATCTCATACGTGATTAAAACTGAGGTTACAGGGCTTCCCTGGTGGTGCAGTTGTTGAGAGTCTGCCTGCCGATGCAGGGGACACAGGTTCGTGCCCCAGTCCGGGAGGATCCCACATGCTGGGCCCATGAGCCATGGCTGCTTAGCCTGCGCATCCAGAGCCTGTGCTCCGCAACGGGAGAGGCCACAACAGTGAGAGGCCCGCATACGGCAAAAAAATAAATAAATAAACTGAGGTTACAAACACTGTACTCCAAAACTGTCAGTCTCTCTTGGTCTCTCTCTCTCTTCTCTCTGCATGTCAGTTTTATTCTCTGAGATTAGTCACTTCAACATAGTTACTAGGAGATGGATCCCAAGTTCACATTTTTTAGATCTGCTATAAAAGATAGACTATGAATGATCTTCTCTCCTGTTCCAGGTTAAAAATGAAACAAGAGAAACACACTGACTAACAAAACACCAAGAAGGAGCAAATTGGCCAGGCAAAAGAGTACAATAATAGTTTGGCCTAGTGTTGGTCAGATGCTTACACCTGATTACTCCATATTGACCAAATGACAGTGGAGTCTGTAATCAGAGGCTGGGAGGTTGAGCAGGAAGCAAGGAAGGAGCTTGCACTAGATGAGGAGTACTATCCTCGGCAACTGGAAAAGAGCTACCAATAAAAATAGATAACAAGCTTATTAGGGGAACAAAATGATCAGCCCCAGCTCCTGAACAAGGAAGCCATTATGAAACAGCTGGAGACTGTATGTAATCCAGCTGGGTAACAACACAAAGTTGGGAGGACAACAAGAGCACCAGCATGAGGAGTGCAGGTGTGAAATGTGCTTGGGGGCTGTCAGTGGGTTAGTTTGGTGGAAGCGCTGTACAAATCCAATCAAGCAAGGTCACTTCCCCCTGGAAGTGCTACTATTTTTATTCTCTCTTCACGTTTCCACTTCAGAGCACATTTCCAATCTATCTTTAGAGGTTTCTATGTGGTTGCTCTTTTCCTTTGTCATAAATGATATGACACATGCAAAAAACATGTACACTTGTTTTTTGAAGAGACCAGGACCTAGGTTATCTGAGCCAAGAGAGAAGAGGGCTTAAAATTACTGCAGGCATCAGGTGGAGAGCAGTGGTCTGCTGGTAATTCTAATGAAACACAAAGAACTTAGACTTGATAAATAAATAGAGCATTTCAGTCTCTATTGGGGAAAATTATTTCCATAGAAATAGTAATTTTTCTCTCCTAAATACCAAGGGAACTTAAATGTCAGGTAAAATTTTGCATGCTTGGGTTAGTTTAAAATATACATTTTAAACCAAGTCATTATTGCAGCTATTTTATTTTATTTTTAGATCCCATTTAATATTTTCTGAGAACTTTGACTTCTGTTTTATATATGATAAAAACACATTCCAGCAGTAGAAATGCAGCCCCAAATTGATTATCTTCCATACGAACTGTCTCTTGGGATAAAAATGACTTTCTCACTCCAAAATAAATACGTATTTCTCGTCTTTTAGGACTAAACCTTTGATTATACAGCACTGTCTTTGTTCTTTCTCTGAAGTACTTGGACATTAAGCTTCCCTCTTTTCCTTGAGTAGTTCACTTCCAAATGAAGCCCCATTGAAACACCTATTAAAACCAGAAATTAGTTTTCATTAGCAGAAATTGTGGGTTCTTCCGTGACTCAGAGAACAAGAAGGAACCATATCAACAATGGATTTATCAAAACCTGCAAGCAACCACTTCTAAAGCTGAGAGGCTCAGAGCAGAGGGGGTAGTGCGGATTAGTGCGTCTTTCCAGTAGGACTGATAGAGTACCAGTGAGGCCAACTTTTGGCTCAGTACTTATGGTAAGTCTGAGGTTAACTGCTCTTCATTCACTTGCTGCATCAGCTTCATTGGATCTTGATGTGTTGAAATACTGCATCAGACCACATATTAAAGAAACTTTTACTTAGAGTCCTAACAGTTATTTATGTCCTCATAACTTTCTTTCAGTTGTGGAACGTATTCCTTCTTGCTCTCTGTTTGATTAATTGGGACTTTCTACTAAAACCTAAAATAGAAATAAACAAAAAATTACTTCCAGGGAAATTTAATTAGGTGCAAAATTACTACTTAGTGGGAATATTGTTAAAAAGAGTCTGGGGGCTGATATCTCGAGATGAAGACTGAAGGACAACCTGGATTCCCACTCCTTCTCAGTCTATCTGTGGAATCATCAAATTTCTGATTTGTTGAATAATACTGAAACAAGTGAAAAATATGAAAATAGCACCAAATCTTTTTTGGAAAACTCAAATTAAACTTTATTAATAATAAAAGTTTTATATATTTTAAAATAACAAAGCCACATTTATATAAAGTAATATCTAAAATATGTTCATTTACCAATAAACAGTATATGCATATAATTTCATTAATCCTTCACAATAACCTTATGAAGTACTATTATCTCCTTATAGAAATAAAATTGGGAGTATGTCTAATTTCTCTAAACTTCGAGTTCAAATGCTTAAAAAAATGGTTATCCTAAGATTTTAAGCCAAGAATGTTGGCTTAAAATGTTGGCTTAAAACAAGCTAAAAATGCATGTTTTCATCCAATCTGTCATGTGGCTTCTTAACACTGAGATTTAAGTGCAAACCAGAAGAGGAATATTAATTTTATGAACTAATTTACAGCCTTTGAATGCAGTCAAATACATTTCACATTAAATCCAGAGACATATAGAACTTAGGTATTTCTTGAGAACCCAAAGGAAAAAAATTACAAAAACTTTGGAGGAGAATATTGGTCCAATAGAGATGAAAAGATTACAAAAGAGATATGAATAAGCCAAGTTTTTTCATCACCCAATCAACACTGTAAGCAACAGAAAACTAAAAATTCATTTAAAAAATGTGTGTCAGGAATCAACAGGCAGCTTGTTGATATCAACAATCACTCTTTTAAATTTCATTACTATGTCATTAAGAATAGAGTCTGCTGCTTGTGGTTTTCCTAGAAAATAAAATATTATGCATTTATTTTAATTAAAATATTTTTATGCTAGCCAATCAATACTTGATGTTTGGACGCACAGAAACTACAATTTATTTATTTTAAAAATTTATTTTATTTTATTTATTTATTTTTGGCTGCGTTGGGTCTTTGGTGTGGTGTGCAGGCTTCTCATTGTGGTGGCTTCTCTTGTTGCAGAGCATGGGCTCTAGGCGCATGGGCTTCAGTAATTGTGGCACACGGACTTAGTTGCTCTGCAGCATATGGGATCTTCCTGGACCAGGGCTCAAAACTGTGTCCCCTGCATTGGCAGGTGGATTCTTAACAACAGCGCCACCAGAGAACCACCCAGAAGCTACAGTTTAATAGAGGAATAGGGATTTATGGAATACTGGTGCAAAATAATTCCACAGGAATACAAACAAGGGAGATACTAGTTTTAATGGGAAGATTAAGGCTTTATAAAGAAGGTGAATTTAAAGGATGGGAGAATAAAAACAGGAAGAGAGGCCAAAAATCACATGAAGAAACAGATGCATGTTAACCCATTTCTATCATCTCCAAAAGCAAAGAGTTACATATATTTAAGGAAACTGTGAAGAGCTGAGTTTGGCTGGAAGTTGAGGAAAAGCAACAAAACTAATTTGTACTGACCACCTAACATGGCAAAGATCAATATTGCTGTTTACTATATGTTTCCTTATTATATTATTATAATCACCTTCTAAGTTAAACATAACTTTGCATTTTTCTGCAAGAAACACAAGTCTAAAGACTTACCTGTCCAGGGTCGAACCATTGGTGAATATCAAGCTTGGAATCTGACTCCAGGGCCATCAGATTCCAAATCATGTGCTCGTCCCACCAGCTCAATTTTTCTTAAACTATCTCCTTCAGAACACTGTTCTCATAGGTACTTCATTTAAAAAAAAGTGTTTTTTGAAAAAACTCATTTGGGAATATTTCACTCTATATTCATTCCCCAGCTATTCTTAATTCACACTAGTATCCTAAAGGGTCTGAGAATTATAGAGAAAAAAAAAACTGATTAAATTTGCTTATCATATCATTTTTCAAATGTACTTGACCTTGGAGAATTTTATTTTTAATTAAAATATAACACCTATTAGCCTCCTGAAATTAGTGTTTTCAGGGACATCCTGTGAGAAACATGACCTTCCTGGAAACTAGCATAGAGTACATGAGTGGTGCTGTGGAGATTTCAGGAGATAAAACAAGAGATGTAAATCAGCACCATATCACAGAATACTTACAATGAAGACTGAGGAGAATGGACTTAATTCTGCAAGCAAACTGGAAAAAAATCTTGAAGGATTTTGGCAAAGAAAGTGATGTGGTAATATCATACCCAGAAATACCCCATGTATCCTGAATATTTAATAATATGTACAGGTATTTCAGTAATAATTTTTCAGACAGCAAACCTCTGCTAACATTAGTGACTCCAACTTCATACAAGAAAATTTGCATCTCTTGAGTAGAGTGAGTGCCAAACTTTGTTAGAATAATGGTCCTTCTGTTCATAGTCTGCCATCACCCATCTTTTAAAATCATTATTTTAATGGATTTATGATTTACCACAATGAAAAATTATTGAAAATAATACCCAGGATAACTTTAGTAGAGGCAGCTGTATGCAATTAATAGCTAAAATGTTTTTTCACCCTTGACACATCAGTTGAAGTTTGCTTTTCTATAAGTTGTGTGAATTGTTTGTATTGATAAGTAATGTTTTAAATGGTCCAATTATAGCTATTTCTATTATACCTGCATGTACCACAGACGTATAAACCCTTTATGGAAAGAGATTGCTCATAACTAAGTTTTTAAAACCACTAAAGTGCCAAAATTCCATGTAGCTCATCATTTGTTGTTGATATAATGTTACTCAAGAGTGTGGTCATCAGAGGACCTTCTCAAAAGTGTCTGGAATGTCAGTTAAAAATACAAACGGTGGGACTTCCTCCCAGACCAACTGAAACAATATCTTTGATGGGGCTGGGGGGAAATATAGGCATTCAGAAAATTTTCCAAGAGCTACCGATGCCCATGAAGGTTTGAAAAACCCTGTCCTATTAGGTCAGAGAAGGAGAGAAAAATCTCATTCAAATTTCAAAAGTTGTTGCAAAAGAGCAGTAAGCCACTGAGTCAAGACCTATTAAGCAATCATTATGTATAAAAGCTCCATAAGATACTCTCATATAAGATTACAAAGTTGTAAAAGCAGAAGAAACTTAGCATAAATGAAAAAGACAATAAACATTGGATGTAATCTTCTAAATGCATAGGATACATATGTGCAAATATTATATATAAAAGTCTCAGATTTTTATAAATATTGATAAATTACTCAACCATCACGTTTTATAGATGTGAATGCCAAGACTTAAGAGCTTAGCTGTGTCTCAACAATCCAAGCGTGCTCCTGATTCCAGGACTTGAAAATTTCCTCTGCCTACAAGGCTCTTTCTGTAGTAATTTTTCCTGGGTTTCTCATAAAGAAAAGCCTAAGGCAAAGCCTTATGTGTTATGATATAATTTGGGAGCGCAGTCCCAGGGATTCAGGAGTGAGGGAAAGACAGACTAAGGGGAAGGGAGTAGAGAGAGGAAAACTAAAAATGCTGTGTTACAAAGTTGACCACAGCTTGGTATCAAGTGCAGCTAATGTCTCCATCTCATGGGACCTCTGAAGGCATAAAACACTGTGTCTCAGGATTTACTTCTGGGATGAAAAGAGTGAGAAGAATTTATCCTTTAGCTCCCATCTCCCATTAGTCAAAATATGCATCCTGAGGCATTGACTCCTCTGTGTTTCTAGATCACATGTGAATGGATACTAAGCAATTCAGGCAGTGTTTCACACCTCAGCATCAACAGAGAAGCTGCCATCTAGGGTGGTTCTGGGGCAATGCTCTGTCTGCTTGAAGGTGGTCAGAATCCATATGAAGTTAGTTTACATAGCAACAGCTGGAGAGAAACAAGTGTCTGAAAGACCCAGACAGGTGAGTCTGAGAGGTTCTGTGAGCATGGCTTCATCTCCCAAACATCATTTCCATAAAAAGGACTTTCTGATCCATTTAGTAGGGAGTAATATTTGTTGTAGCAATGAACACTTTGTGGTATTATGTTACATATTGTTTTTGCATACTATTTTCTTCTCTCACTAGGATATAAGTTCCTCGAGTTCAGGGACTTTGTTTAGGTCATTGCCTTCACTCCAGTGCTCAGCACAGTATTTTAAACATAGCAGATGCACAGGAAATACTTGTTGAAAAAATGAGTAAATGAATCAATTAAGTGACTTGTCCAAGGTGGCTCAGTCAATGACAGAGACCAGAGCAGAACTTAGTTAACATGGATTCAAATCATTTAACATGGTCTTGTGCTGAAACAATGTTACAGAGAATTGGATTATAATAAAAGGAATAAAATAAAGGCAAACAAGCAATGTTTCATATGTCATAAATATTCATAACATTCCTTTATGTCTTCATTTATCTAGGTCAGCACTGTCCAATATAAATTTACTTGATGATGAAAATATTCTATATCTATACTGTACAGTATGGTAGCCACTAGCCCCATGTGGGTATAGAGCACTTGAAATGTGGCTAGTGTGACTAAGTAACTGGATTTTAAATTTTGTTTACCTTTAATTAATTTAAATTTAAATAGCCACATGTGGCTAGTAGCTGTCATATTAGACAGTGCATCTATAGATAGTCATCTATAATTTAACAAACTCATCTTTTAAATAACTGCCAACTTGACAAACAAGTCAGTTTTAAAGATTTAAATCAAGTAGGAGCAACAATTTGACCCATATTTTGTATTTTAAATTTTTCCTCTAGAAACTTGCATGCGGATTAAATAAATAAAGGGAGAGTTTGATTCAGAACATTGAAACTATAAGTGTTTGGGGGCAGGAGAGGCAGAATTCATTGGATTGTTTGAAGAGTCGAAGGCTTTTTTATTTCTCCCTGATTTATCTGGTTGGATTCAGTACTAACAAGACTAGGTCAAGGGTTCCTGCAAATGAAGTTTAAAATTTTTAAACTTAAAACATTACTTTTTTTTTATCCCCCCGAAAAAGTATTATTTAAGTCTGAAGCTACCTGCTTCAACTCTGCTCAGACAGCTTGGTGAACTTGCTTGCTAGGAATGGTATCCTGAGGGCGGGAAACCACAGGCATACTGGTCTTGAGGAGGGCACAGTGCAGTGAGCCTTCCCCAAGCCTGCTCTCAATACCACTCATCTCGGGTAGATGAATGTTTTAAAACTCTGCATAAGGGCTTCCCTGGTGGCGCAGTGGTTGAGAGTCCACCTGCTGATGCAGGGGGCACGGGTTCGTGCCCCGGTCCGGAAGGGTCCCACATGCCACGGAGCGGCTGGGCCTATGAGCCATGGCCGCTCAGCCTGCGCGTCCGGAGCCTGCGCTCCGCAACGGGAGAGGCCACCGCAGTGAGAGGCCCGCGTACCGCAAAAAAACAAAAACAAAACTCTACATAAAATTAGCTGAAAGAATACTTGGAATATTGTTTCATTTTCTCCCAGATTTCATTCTTCCTAGAAGCAGTCAAGTTGTCCTAATATTTTTTAAAAGTGAAGTCAATGTGGAGATAAGAATATTCCCTAAAACATCTGTGCTGAAAAGAACAAAGAAAAAGACACTGGGCTGGCACAAACCATTTTGGTTTTATTCCTTGTATATTTTGCACATATTAAAAGGAGAGAGTGAAAAGCATTCAGTCAAAGGAATAGATGCCATGATAATAAAAATATAATTTGTTATAATGCCAAAATAACAGGGGCAGTAATATGACAGCACTGAAGGAAACGTGATAGAAAATTAGAGACAGCATTAGGCTTAACCCAATTAAGATGGCATACATTTAATGACCTCCGGAGAAAGTTAATTTTTAGACCACTCTCTCTCCCTACCTGGAAATATCTCTTTATGTCTAACTTAAATATCTCATAGTGCAATTTAAATTCATTTCCTTTTTGTGATGCCCAATGGAGTAAAAAGTATGGACTACTTTCCTTTGAGGGATAAGCCATAATTTGTTTAAAGATCGATAAATAGGTAGCTTCTCAGATTTCTCCAGGCTAATGACTCTGTTTAATGTTTCCTTAGAGGTCTCCATTATTGTTGTCATTCTACTCTGAACTCTGTCTAAATTCCCTCCATTCCTTTTAAGTTTATGAGCCTCACAGTTACTTTTTTAGACTGCAACTGTGAAAGGCACACAGCACTCAACAACTAGGCTTGGCTGCCATACGTACCCTGCCATTAAACATAATCTTCATTGTACCCGTTCTGCATTCTCGTAATGTACTACACTGGAGTGGAGTGAAGTATGAACAGAGGTGCCAAGCATCTGACTCCACTTCAGTGATATTTGTAGATCTATAGGTAAAAGCAGTCTGTCAAGTATTTACTTTTCCCACTTGATTTTTTTTTCCTCTTTCTTTTCTGCTCTCTTAAAAGGTGAGTTGCCATGATCTGGCTGTATATGGCTTGGTTGCTGTATTTTAGTTTCCCCCTGTGTTCCTTTGAAAGTGCTAGCAAATAGATGAGAACACCCGGTTTGCTGCATTTTCCTTCCTTATTGCTGTTTTCTTTTTAAAGCCTTGAGAAAATGACTTGACGTGGTGTACGAATGTATGCCTTTCATTCCTGTATGCTACCTCTGATTTTTATGGTTCTATTTATTTTTCTTCAAATTATTATTTCGTTAGTTATTTTACTGCTTCCCTACTGGTTCACAAGCAGATTTCTCTTTTACTTTCTTACAATTGTACTAAAAGGTAGCAAAATCATGATTAGCCTGGAGCTTTTAAAGGCAGAATGGGTGTTAAGTGGACTAAAGTAACTATATCATCTAGGCTGGGGAAGATTATTGAATTTGGACAACTGAGCACAAGCACAGTAAGGAAGCTTTATGAATGAGCAAAAGCTGTATCTCTCAAAATGTTACTTTGTACTTTTGCTTCTATCTTCCCTCTTATGAATATAATGTAATGAGTTACAAATTCTCACTCAATTTGTAATTTTCTGTGGAATAACTGAGGTTATTGCTGGGGAGTTTTCTTTATATTTGCAAATTAAGCACTTAATTGTGACTTGTCTAATAGCCTACACTTGATGACCGTAAGAACACATTAAAGAATATTGCTTTAAAAGATCAGTTGATCTGTGCAGTATATTATGTGTTGTCAAGGCATGTCTTCAACAATAACAGTTTGAGATCTTTTAATTTCACAATTTCTTGAGTAATTTTCACTTCAAGCTCTGGAATGCTGATAATTTTCACTTATTTTAGTACAATTGTCATAATTTGTTATTTTTGTTAGGAGATCTGTTATATTCACAGTTAAATCTAGGCTTACTAGTTTTCTTAGAATCAATACAATGTCTTCTAATGAAACAAAATTTTTACTTTTTTGAGATGTCATCATTTACCTCCCCAAAGAACTTTGCATTGCAGTTGAGAATGCTAAATACCTACAATTACTTCAGAAACAAATACTTTACCATAAAAAATTAAGATGGGTGATTACTCTTATTTTGTGTAGTGTCCTTATCAACAACTATTCCTTTCTCTAATAGCAATTTTTATAGCCAATTTTAGATTACTATGGATAACAACTTATGCTATCATGACAAAAATTAACCTAATAAGAATAAATAATATTTTACATGGAGTTCAGATAGAGTCCACGGCTAGTTTTTCTACTGGACAAAATGCATTATTCAACCAGACGCTAAAATTGATTTTTTAAAAAAAGACATTATTGCAGTCCTAAAAATGATGAGGGTCTATGTTTAACACAATTGATACTACGCATAAAGAAAATATGAGGCCATTTACAAAAATACCTGACCAAAAACTGGGAAATATTTACTTTATTAATAAATTTATTATGTAATTACCAAGCCAATAGTACCTTAGCCAATCTGTGTGGTGAAAGAGGTATGGGTTTTGGATCAAAATACATGCTGTGCCACTGAATAATTGTGTGATCATGAACAAATTACTCTGTAGAATTTATTTCTTCCTAGTATAAATGGTAATAACCACTTCATACAATTAAATGAAATAAATGTAAAACTTCTGATAAATGAACTATTCACCCAACATAGGTTTTTTTTTTAAGGAGTCTACCATGTGGGGAGAAAAAGCACGTATGAGACAGCAGTGTTTTTCACCCTCTGCTTATTGTCTTGTCAAAAAGACATTACTTAGATACAGGCATACCTCATTTTATTGTACTTCAATTTATTGTGCTTTGCAGATATTGAATTTTTCACAAATTGAAGGTTCGTGGCAACCCCGCTTCGAGTAAGTCTTAGGTGCCATTATTTTCAATAGCATTTTTTTACTTTTTATCTCTGTGTCACACATTTGTCACACATTTGTCACACATTTGATAATTCTTGCAATATTTTAAACTTTTTCACTATTGTTATATTTGTTATATATTTGTTATATCTGTGATCAGTGACCTTTGATGTCACTATTGCAAAAAGATTACGATTCACTGAAGGTTCAGATGATGGTTAGCATGTTTTAGCAATAAAGTGTTCTTTAATTAAGGTTTGTACAATTTTTTTAGACATAATGCTATTGCACACTTAATAGACTACAGAATAAACATAACTTTCATATGTACTGTTAAACCAAAAAATTGTGTGACTTTATTTAGTTGCAATGTTTGCTTCATTTCAGTGATCTGGAACCAAACCCTCAATATCTCCACGGTATGCCTGTAATTATAATTTATTGCAGGTGTGATGGGTACTATTAGGGAAAGGCAAATAGCACCAAGATGGTACCTATATCTGGGAGCTAGCCTAGTCTCAGGTGTAAGTGCAGCCACATCCAAGGAAGTAGCATTTAAATTGGGATTTAAAGCAAGAGGAGGAGGCATTAGCCTGATAAAGAATCAGAGAAGTCTTTATACCAGCATAACTGAAGTTTCTTTGATTCCAAGTTGAAGGTCAGTGACATCATGAGAGGCTCTTAAATTTCTCTTTTATGTAACTCACCTGTATGTGAATTCCCTAGCATTGTTTACGATCTTCTTCTTTCTCCCTTTAATGCTTACTTAATATGTAGTATTGTGCATGACAGAGACAAAATAATTGCTGAATTGAAGTTCGGCTATTTTAGATGGAAGGCCCAACCAAAGTGTGCCTCGCTAAATATCAAACAGCCATAACTCTATTTTAATTTGACAAAAAATTATTTTGCTCCTTTATATGAATGAGAATTCATTGACTGCCAGGCTGAAGCCATCAGGAATTGCAGGAATCTCATGGACCTATTCCACATTTTAAAATTTGTTATTATTTGTAGTTAATAGCAGTCAAAAAAGTGCATTTGGGGCTTCCCTGGTGGCTCAGTGGTTGAGAGTACGCCTGCCGATGCAGGGGACACAGGTTCGTGCCCCGATCCGGGAGGATCCCACGTGCAAAAAAGTCCATTTGTACTTAGTGCTCCATTCCTTACCAAATCAATTGGGATACCTCCAGCTGAAAATATTTTTTTAAAACATGAGGAATTTTTACTAAACCTGTATAGTTTGCTTTTTTCTTTTCAATCCCCTAAAGAATTCCTAACTTAAATTTGTTAAACTCTTTATGTAGGAGACTATTTAATATTTTGTTTTGAAAAAAAAAAAAGAAGATTGCTGAACTATCTTCCAGAAGCCCTATCAGTAAATAATGTGCTCATTATTTTAGTTTAAACATGAACAGATGTGAATTTTTCCTTATTTATTTCAGCTAAGAACTACCACTATCATAAGCAATTTAACAGCCTTTCTGCTTTGGGCCAAAGGACTTAATAAATATTTATTGTGATTGTCCTTAGTGGTCACTTCTAAATTAACCTCTTCTACTACTACTACTGACCTTAACATACTGTCTTAAATATGGAATTTAAAAGGGAAATTAGCAAATGTAGCCTAGCTATCAAAATCAAGTTGTTCTGGTTTTTATACTTCTTTGGTATATTGCAAATCCTAATTTCATATTCCATATGTTTTCTGAGGGCACAAAACGTTAAAAGAACTTTCTTGATTGTTTAGTTTAAAAGTGTTATTGCTAAACAGCAAATATATTCAGACTAAAATCTATCAAGTCAACCATCACTGAAATGAACAGGGAAAAGTGTGACAAATAGAGGTACTAAAATTGTATCTTTTAAATCAGTAACATCCAGTACCAGTTGAAGTTGACTCTAATTGAAATGCATTTTCATGTATTCAATTCATTCCAAATACAGGCTTTATGTAATTACCTCATTAGCCAAGAATGGGCAAACATGAAAACATATTTCCGTTGACATTTAAAAGTTTGGATATTATTGACATACACTGATTGATTGCCTAGGCTATGCAGATATATCCAATTTCTAAGGAGCAAAACTGCAAATCTGTCTGTAAATTTTTGTTATATTATGATTTTATTTTGGTAGAATGTCATGCTTTCTTTCTTTTCCTTATAACACTTCCTTATCTCATTATATCCTGTTATTTCATTTTCCTCTGCTCTCTCTTTTTACCAATCTGGCTTTCAGTTTTTTTGTAATTTAAAATCTTCCCAACATAATGAAGAACTTTCCTCTTTCGTTTTATTCTTTCTCGTTCCATTGTTCACATTGGCTCTCGGTTTTATTTGACACTCAGTCCTGTCAAACTTTATACTTATTTCTATTATCGGAAATGTTTATTCTAATACATTGAACAAATAAAAGACAATGCTGAATGTAATATGATATGATCTTTCCTCAGTTGCTACCACTGATGTAATGTTTTCCCCCTTTATTGATACTCCAGTCTTAAACATTACCTGATATTTTAATTCCGCTCCAATTCTCTAAATATTTAAACATTTTATATGTATACTTTCACATTATTATTAAAAATTCCTTAATAATTCAAAATTTGTCTTATTCTTTCTTCCAAATATGAATGACTGCTGCTTGACTTTTTCAAGATTCCCACTTCCTGACATGCTTAATGGATTAAAATGTAATAGGGATTCATACCACAGGTATTATATGAGAAACAGTATAAAGCTGCTTTCTCTTCCAGTGGCAGTAACTTTGTTAATGAATCATGAAACCATATTAACATGAAAGTGTTATCAAAATTTCTATCAGCCATTTCAAGAATATTCTCATCCTAAAACAGTCCTAAGGGGCTAGAATATGAATTATTTTTATTTTGTCAGTGCTGTTTATTATTATTATTATACTGGATAGGAGAGGATAAGGTGATATAACAGAAAAAAAAATTCTTTGTTCCCCAGGGTAGTGGAGGATTGGGAGTAGCTGGGAGAGAACTTCAAGAGATGAGATTGTTATCCTTTGGGCCTTGGGGAAACACTGAAGAGACATTGTTTATTTTCTAATTTTGCTTGAGCATGACAATGGAAGAAAGGGACTTTATTGTTCTTTCCTTTCCTCTGTACCTCCCACTATTTCACTTTGAGTATCTCACGCCTTCAACTCTGGACACCCCTCTGTCTCCTGCATTTCTTTGTTTTTCTCCCTTTCCTGTGACCCTGATTTAGAATTTCTCTCTAACAAGTAGTATAAATGTTTGGAAAAATATTTTGGCACAAATGATTACAAACTTACCCCATGTCCAAGAGACAAGACTGTTTCTACACATAACCACATCTATATTTAAAATTCAGTTCTTTGGAGTACTACCAAATTCCCAACATATTCTTAGTACTATTCTGCCCTCACCCTGAAGTAATAAAGTTATATGGATATTGGTTTCCCCCTGATTTTTGTTAGTATTTATTTACTTGTAACACAATGTACCCTTAAGATGGAGTGTTCACCTTGATTTTGAGTTTCCTAATATAACATTTTCTAAAATAAGACTTGCATTTTTCATATTGATGTATCAAGAACGTGCCTATTGAAATTAAGATGATCTAATTTTGTTCTCCCTTTCTTCTATATTTGAAATCCTAATGCTTATCTTATATTTTAGAACTGTATCCAACGATGCTTTGGGAAAACAAAACTTGACTAAGTCAACTGTAATCATTTTCCATTGGAACAATCTAGTTTTTCCATTGTATTAACAACAAAAGTAAAATATTTGAAAAATGTTAAATGCATTATTAATAATTAAAGTTAGAAAACAAAAATATTATACTATGTCTAGTTATAATTGTGTAGAAAATTTCTGGAAATAAAATAATAAACTATTAAGGGCATTACTCTCTTGAGCAGAGGACTTGAAGTCTAGACTAGGAAGAGATTTATTATTGTATACACCTCATTGTTTTGTTTAAATGGTTTGGCTATTATAATAAGCAATTGGTTTTTATTTTTGAATAATGGATGAATAAGACCACTGAAGAGCACATAACATGTGAAATACATATTTGTATCTTGAGCAATAACAAAACTACCAAGCCAGAAAATGTATTTGCTGGAAAACACAAAAACAAAAAACATGTTTTCCAGAATGTGCTTATATTGCACACGCAAAGAGACTCACACACACACACACACACACACACACACACAGAGCTGCATTAGAGTTCAAATACTGGCTAAAAAGTTGATCATCATTTGCAAAGTAATATGATTTCACATGTATATCATATTTACTCAAAAATCTGAATCATGGACATCAATGATCATTATTTAGAAAAAATATACTAATCTTTTAAAGTGTGATTGTATATATTTGTTTCCAATATTGATCACACTCCTGAGCAGCTATGACTTTCACTCATCAAGGATTAATCTCAAAGCCAGCTATCTAGTCCCTTGCAGAGACAGTACATGCCAGGAAGACTGGAGGCTGTCACAAAGACTCATGGAGGCTGAAGTCTCACTCCCCCTTTTGAAAGGATAATCTTGCCCCTTACCCTTTTAAAGATGGGCAGGCTGTGGTCCCTCTGGGGAAAATGGAGCAGGAGACAATGCTATCTAAGCCTCATCATGACAACTTCTCCATTTTGCTAGGCAGGCCAACCCTAGTCGAACTTGTTGAGAGAAATAAAGACAGTCAGTTTTCAAAACAATTAGGACTTTAATGCTCTTTGGAGATGAAATTCTTGGCTGAGAATCTAAATAAAATGATCATAGTTTAAACTACAAAGAATTCAAAAATAGTTTATGTTGAGAAGAAAATGGGAATCACCAGTGGTATTCTCATAATGTTAATTTGATTGCATGTTGATCTGCTTACAGCCAGATGTCCTCCTTTGCTATTGAGCACATTGAGAAATTAAGATTCCATGCATTTCTCTAATTGCTCCCTTGAAATGAAAATGTCTATGCCTTTCTCACAGTCACATCAGAGATGAAAACTACACATCTATGTTAGTACATTCATCTTTTGCAACAAAGATTGAGAGATAAGAGTATTATTAGTTTAATCATGAGTGTGTATGAGGATAGCAATTATATTTTCTCCCTGAAAGTGTCAGCTGCCCATATGAAGTGAAACTCTGAAAGTTACAGCTACATTTTCTCACTTGCCTAAGGAATGCAGATACATATAAATGAAGCAGTGCTCTTGGCTAATTATCTAGGCAGTGGCCACTGTCATATTCCTTACTAAGAAATCAATTTTTAAAAGTCAGAAGGAGATATAATAAATACAGCTTCAGTCACTGACCAGCAAAAAAGCATGCCAAGTTAAATAGTCTTGGCCCTAGGAAGGAGGATGTTAAAATGTAGAGATTTTGAGTATGTCCATAAGAAAATTTAGTTAAAATTAATTAAAAAAAATTCTGCCAGTAGCCTACATTGTCAGTTGTCTACAAAAATGCTATTCTGTAATATTTTATCTTGGAACATTTAATGTATTAATTTCACTTTTCCTTTTAAAAGTTAAGTTCCAAGCTATGTTCTATCTCTGTATAAGGAAAAGGTTAAGAAGCTTAATTACCAAAATCCAAATAATTTATTTAGAATTAGAAAAATATTGAAATATTGTGTATGCCAATTATCTTCCCATTCTCTAAAAAGAACTAATCTAATTAATTATAACTCTTTAATTGTACTTTATCAATCTGATTATGTACATTAAATTTTATTTAGGTGGACTTTTCCATTTGCTACAACTACCCGTTTCATAATTGCTTTTGTGGTATTAATTCTCTGATTTATGCTAGGCAATCTGAGGAAGATGAAGAGAGAAAATTGACACATTAGCATTGTACTTATATTTGAAACAGGCAAAGAAGGTATTATTTTCTTACAATAGGAAATAAAAATGTATGATATAAAACTATTACTATAAATAGAAAATATGAATCAATAAAACCATGAAAATTTGAGTTTAAGATTTGAAGAAAAACCTGGAGAAAATGGAGCAGATCTGGAGGACAGCTGCTAAAATGATAAGGTGAAAATCATGTCATATGATAAATAATTAAAGAAAATGAATATATCGGGTCTGGAAGTTGTAGATTTAAAAGAAAGATAATTCTTGAACTTAAAAATGTAAGAATCCCAAAACAGAGATCACAACTGACACAGAATAACTAAATTTATAGGGAGGCAATATTTCGCTCCTCATAAAGTATAGTGTTCTAACAGCTGCTTTTACTCCTTTGATTTGTTCATGTTTCTTTCTATTGTCTACCCCCAATCCCCACCTACCACCCAGTTTAAGACAGACCCTATTTATCTCTCACTTGGACTATTATAATAGTCTGCTTACTGACATCCATGCCTCAAGTTTCGCAATGCTAATGTTAGTCCTTTATTTTGCTTTCAAAAGAACTTACTGAAATACATATATGAGTATGTCTTTCTCTTTGGAAAACTTCAGTGGTTTGCTTTCACCTAGAGAATAACATCTAAACCTTGAAACACATTAAAACTCTTCACAATCCACCAGGAAATACATTTCAGGTGTCTTCTTTTGCCTTTCCAGTCTCTCCATGTGTCTTGTATTTGGATTACCATGCACACTCACACTTCTAAACATTTATCACTTCTCCTATGCTTATTTGGACTACACTTTCTTCTTTAACTTTTAGTTACCTGGCAAAAATTCCTTGTAATCTAGCTCAAATGTTATTTCTTTTATGAGGTCTTTTCTGACTTTCCAAAGAGATGATCTCTCTTTACCTTCTATTGATTTGACTTCATTTTGACACATATCCTACTATTGTCTAGTTATTTGCTTATTGGTTCATTTCTCCAAGGAGAAAGGAATCTCTCTGGGAACCAACACTCACAGTATTCCTGTTGATAGCTGAAGCAATAAGACAGTGTCTGGAACATAGTTGATTCTATATCTATCTTTTATTTTAAGTGTAAAAAAAAGAAGTGTTCATGCAGGAAGTAGATGTTGGTTTTTCAAGACTGTTAGAAGAATTGGCTATATTGACTGAGACTGAACTTGGAATCTCCCTAAGACACTAACAAAACACTAAGATCCTATGTTTGCAGAGTAATTTCAGAATATCAGGTCATACACACACACAAACACATACATAAACATACATATATGCACAACTGCAACAATAACACAAAAAGGTCTCTCCATAGAAAATCACTAGAATCAGTAATTTTCATGAAGTAATCATACTGGAGACATAGCATGTTGGAAATTTTCGTGCATTATTGCTTTCTGCTTAATCTGTGGTAAAAATTCATTAAAAGAGCAGGTAGACATAATGAACATGAAATGTAAGTATTCATGAGACATTTTTGACTAACTGGTGTGGTAAAACAGAAAGTTTCAAAAATTGGAACAACTTCTTTACCAATAAAGAGCATAAAATTTTTTTACACTGTTAATACATTATTAAATAGAAAAACCCCTACTGTTTACCCCCTCAAGAAAAAGTGGGACTTTTGTAAAAGTCCTACAGTGAAAACATATATGCCCTACGTCCTGAATGATAACTAGATGAAACAAAAAAGAACTCTCAGAAATTCATAAAATAAGTTTGAAACATAAACAGATTACATTAATATTTGGTTTTAATTGCTATCAGAAGAAAGAATCATATATTAAGATAAACACTAACATATAAACATAAAGAGACCTGCATACAAGAAGTGTATACATTTAAGATTCAGATAAAATTCAAATTTGATTTCATGATATACTAGTATATTAATACAGCCAAATGTCTACTATATTTTAGTTCTTTGCCAGTCCTTTGTTTTATCTGTATATTTTAAAAGATGCTTAATATCAATTACATGCTTAACAGTGATAACAATAACAAATCAGTGTATTTCAAATTTGCCTGTGATGGGAAACACATGAACCCAGTGATACATGGTTGAAAAAGCTGTACTAGCATTCTAAAGCTATTATTTCCTTTGTGACACAATATATTTTTTTCTCTATTCTTAAAGAAAAACAAGTAAACGTTTTGCAGGAGAAGATATGTACAGATGGAGGTGGACAGCGGCATCTTAACTCTTAAATTAGTTCTTCACAACTTAGTTCCCAGATGTTTGTTTCTCATGCCCCCTGCTCTATTGAGGAGAATTTGCTATTGTCTGTCAATGAGTCATATACGATCTTCACAAATTTGGAGAAAATGCAAAGTTACAGTTGTGTAGAGTATGAGTCACTGACAGACAATTGAAAACTCCAAGAGGATGCACTCAGAGCTACTTTGCAATTTTTTTTTTTTTTTTTGCAATACGCGGGCCTCTCACTGTTGTGGCCTCTCCCGTTGTGGAGCACAGGCTCTGGAGGCGCAGGCTCAGCGGCCATGGCTCACGGGCCTAGCCGCTCCGCGGCATGTGGGATCTTCCTGGACTGGGGCACGAACCCGTGTCTGCCTTAGCTCTGCCATATTAATGTGTACAAGAAGAACAACTTAACAATGAGATGTTATTATATATTAGAGTTTATCATAGAGTACAAATGTGCAAACATAAAAATTTATTTAGCCTAAGCAACTACTGTTCTTTAAACTTCAGATATCTGGATTTTCAAAAACACATATAAAGTTACTGAAGTTTTAACCTGAATAAAAGAAATGAGGGTGGGGTGTGGGTGGGATGCCACAAGGAAATATTCAGATATTTGAAGGGCAGCCATATAATAAAAGGTGCAGATACACAATGTGTCATTTAGAGGAAAAGGCTAAAACTAACGAATGTCCTTCATAGAAAGATAGACTTCCATGCAATATAAATGAATATTTTGTCCTATGAAGAAACATGACATCATATGGGATCATAGTCTTCCTAACAGTGGCTAAAGAATTTGTTGCCCATCTGTCCTGGATTATTTGTAGAATTTATTGGAATGTAAACTTCTCGAGGGCCAAGTTTTTTTGTTTGTCTGTTTGTTTTGTTTATTGCTGTCTTATTCCCTTTGACTAGAATAGTATCTGTCCCATGGTAGACACTTAATTTGTCCCACAATGAATCAAAAGAATTAAGGACTCTAAAGATTTTGATGGAAATGTTTTTAGATTTCCCTGAGAAATTCTCTTTATATTGAATCTCCTTGCTTATAAGCATAGACTTTAATAAAAAAACTACAATTTTGATGTTACTTTAAAACCAAAAGATTTTTTTTTAAGGTTAGTCAATATAAATGTATGGGGGGCTTTGTTTAAATAATGTTCAAAGTTGCTTTCATCTAATTTTTTTTTTTTTTTTTTTTCCGGTACATGGGCCTCTCACTGTTGTGGCCTCTCCCGTTGCGGAGCACAGGCTCCAGACGCGCAGGCTCAGCAGCCATGGCTCACGGGCCTAGCCGCTCTGCGGCATGTGGGATCTTCCCGGACCAGGGCACGAACCCGTGTCCCCTGCATCAGCAGGTGGACTCTCAACCACTGCGCCACCAGGGAAGCCCAATTTTTATTAATATTACCAAGAGCTAAATGTGAATTGTAAATGAAATTCAGAATGGAGGCACTGACTGTGAATGATGACCAATTAGGCATCATCCTTTTGATGTCCCATGGGCAACCAAATGTACACTTAGACATTTTTGTTTTTACAGCAAAATTTTTCTATCAGGTTTGCACCCTGGAAATGGTATAAGTTCTCTATTGTTCTGTAGCAAATTACTTTGAAATTTAGCAACTAAAAACAAAAATATATATTATCTCACACAATTGCTGAAGGCCAGGGATCCAGGAGTCACTCTGGCTCACAAAGTTGCAGTCAAGCTGTCACCTGGAATTGCAATCAGATCATGGCCTGGCAAACTAGTGTGTTTATCGGCAGATCTAGGTTTCTTAGTTCTGTGCTGCCTGTTGTCCAGAGGTTGCAGTCCCTCAACATATGGGCTTTTCACAACGAGAGAGAGAGAGAGAGAAAGAGAGAGAGAGAGAGAGAGAGAGAGAGAGAGAGAGAATCCAAGATGGAAACTGCAGTCTTTTATAACCTAGTCCCAGAAGTGGAATATTTATAACATTCATGTATTACAACATATATTATTGGTCACACAAGCCATCCCTAGTACAGTGTGGGTGTGGACCTACACAAGAGTGTGAATACCAGAAGAAAGCAGTCATTGGGGACCTTCCTGGAGGCTGCCTACCATAGAAATCAATGGATCAATAATTTGTCAGTTACTTATAGACACTATGATTGATCACACGATTGAAGGTAGAGATTTGGAAACCATGATGGTGGGGGAAGGAGGCCAAAATGAATTTTCTAGTTTATTGTCTAAATGGATCAAAATCCTGCAGCTCACATTTATGTGATTTTTTTTTCTATTTCATTTTAGTTAAAAATTGTTTATATTTCTAAAAATGTAGAGATACGTAAAAGAGATGGCCGTTTTTATTGTGTAATATGATACTGCATTCTTTAAAGAAATAAAAACTGAAACAATAACTATTAATAGTCCAGAATACCAAAACAGCTCCTTTCAAAACAATAGAGTACATAGTAAAAGTAGGTCTGTCTTGGCTCTTCATCTAAAAGTCCAAGTAGTTGAAATAATTAAAGTACTGATTCTAGAAGTTATTCTTCTGTAATGCATACATATAGTATTAAAATATCACCCTCATGATTATTAATATCATCAAGCAAGCAAAAGAATGTTCTTTTAACTGTGGGTCAGAAGCAAGGTTTTCTTTGGTTTCTATGCACATGTGACAGTTCATTGGCAATTTTTCTAGAAATACATATTCTCCTCAAGTGTAATATCCTTGGGAATAATAGACACCGAACGAAATGCTGTGTTTGTAAAACCTTTTGAGCTCTGTGGGGAACAAGAGTTGGAAGGAAAGAACAGAGTATTATTAGCATCAGATTCACAATTTATTCTGATTCTCTCCCCAAATCCTTTCCTCTGCCCTGAAGGAAGAAAGTTCCAATAAAGAAGAAGGGGGGGGGGGACCCAAGTTGTTAAGTCCAGTTTTGTCCCCAGGATAAAACATCATCTGGGCTCCAAGATGCACAAGAATCCTCTATATCTGTCAGGATTCTTAGTTTCAACAACAAAACTTGTCTCTGACAAATTTAAGAAGAAAAAGGCATTTGCTAAAAAAATGTTGGGCAGCTCAAAGAATCCCTAGGAGGTCTAGAGAACTGGGCTTGGAAGATAAGTGGCCCAAGATAATTTCAAACTAAATAGGAGAGTGATAAAGAAACATGGCTTCCCCATTTAGCAACAATATTTTGTTTTTCAGCCTTTGGCATACATTTCATAGCTAAAGACATAGTAAGCAGGAAAAATTATCTACACATTCATTATTCAATATGCATTTAACAATACATATTGAACCATGAACCAGGTATTGATTTAGGTATTGGGAATAGAGCTGTCAAAAACAAATCAAAGCTCTTGCCCACATGGAGTTTATATTCTAACAAATTTTGTCAACTAAAATCCTGTTTATACTGCTTTTATTGATATATTCAATTTTATCAATAAATTTTTTATTGATTGGATTTTATCAGTTAAAATTTCAACTACACTCATTAAGTTTATTGTGGTTCTCTTATATTCCCACTCATTTGAGATTGCTGGAAATTGTGGAAGCCAGATCTTACCTGGGCTTCTTCAATATGATCTCAAAATATCAGACACAGTTAAAAAAACAAGATTTGATGTAAGCATTTGAAGTTTTCTTTTTAAAAATTTTTTTAAAATATTTTTATTGGAGTATAATTGCTTTACAATGTTGTGTTAATTTCTGCTGTACAACAAAGTGAATCAGCCATATGTATACATATATCCCCATATCCCCTCCCTCTTGAGCCTCCCTCCCACCCTCCCTATCCCACCCCTCTAGGTGGTCACGAAGCACTCAGCTGATCTCCCTGTGCTATGGAGCAGCTTCCCACTAGCTATCTATTTTACATTTGGTAGTGTATATATGTCAATGCCACTCTCTCACTTCGTCCCAGCTTCCCCTCCCGCCCCCAACCACCCCTCCCCCCGCCGTGTCCTCAAGTCCGTTCTCAACGTCTGCATCTTTATTCCTGCCCTGTCACTAGGTTCATCAGTACTGTTTTTTATAGATTCATTATATGTACTTTAGCATACGGTATTTGTTTTTCTGTCTCTGACTTATGAAGCTTTTTCTTTATAGCAAAATGATAAGCAAAACCTTATTTGTAGGATTTGCTAAAAGTTGTTTTATGGTGTACAAAGTAGTTAATCTAAGTATTATTTTTAGTTATTACTAAAGAAGAAAGTTTCTATAAGTGCAAATATCATTATTCCATGGACTAATACATAAATATAATCAGTAGTTTAATAAATTCCACTTTTTCATGAACTAATAAAATGTTTTATGTGAGGACAGTTCCATCTGTATATTTTTAGTAGATCCTTTGGAAATTATATAATCAGTCTAACCCATGTCAAAGCAGGAGGCATGACTCTTTTATCCTTTATTTACTTCAGCTTGAGTTGAAGTCCATTGGAATCAGATGATTAAAGCTCTTTTAAGAAAGCTGGAGCTGGAGGACAGAATGTTTGTGAGGGCTCTTAGTTAGACTGGGAGAGAAAACTCATTACATCTGACTCATGATTTTCTCATAATAAACTCACACAGGATGTTATTTGCCACAATGTATCATCTAGTTTTGAAAGATAATTGTTTAGCAAATCACTAAGTTATGAGACATATGGACGACTTAGAAAGTGGAGGGAGAGATAAGTTACTTTGGTGCTGAAAAAGAGATGTCAGAATTAAAAAAAAAAATCCATCTAACCTAGAAGAATTTGAAAGCCATTTTGTAAGGCAAGACTTTTCTTGATCTAAGTGCTACATGATGGGGAAAGGACATATCTCCAGCAATTGTTCTAGCTGACTCTTGTATTATCCTAAAACATGCTGTAATCTCTGTAATCATTATAAAAATATCACACACTTTCTTAAGCTCCATTTTCTCTTTAGTTACAAGCACACTTCTCTGCTCCCTTTTATTACAAAAGTTATTGAAAAGTTGTTTCCAATTCACCTCTTTGGGTTCTCCCTTAAGCTCACCCTAATATTTCTTTTTGCCCACAGAATTCCATTAAAACTACTCCTATCAAGTCTACCAATGGTGTGTGTGTGTGTGTGTGTGTGTGTGTGTGTGTGTGTGTGTGTGTGTGTGTGTATAGGTATTGCCTATCTCCAATAGGCAATACTCAGGCCTCATCTTATTGATTTAGCAACAGTATTGGAAGAAGAAGATTTATTTGAAATACTTCTTTCCCATTATTCTACTGGTTCCCTTCCTTCCTCACTGGCCACTCATATCCCTTAAGTTTCAATGGCAGTCAGATCTTGTATGTCTTTTCTTCATTTCACTCACTCCTTAAGTGCCCTCACACAGTCTCTTGGCTTTAAAACCATCTGTTTACTGATGGCTCCCAAATGTTTATCTCCAGTTTAGACTTCCCACCTGAAATTCTGAGTTCTAGATCTGTTTGTCTGCTTCAGAGTCTGGGATTTCTTTACTTTGTTCAGTCTCTAATAGACACAGTCTCATCAGAGACTGAACAAATTCAAAGGCAACTCCCAGTCTTCCCTTCTAAGCTTTCTCCCACATTCCTTCCCACTTCAGTTATGGGTGTTACAGTGAGTTCTTTCTTTCTGTCACACACACTTAATGCATTAGCAAATCCTGTGGACTCTCTCTTCCAAACAGATTCAGAAAATGACCACTTCTTACCACCTCCACTGCTCCCACCATAGTTCATTATACCATCTTCTCTCATGAATCATTGCCAGAGCCCCCAAGTTGTCTCCCTACTTACGTCCTTGTCACTCCTCACACAATTTATTTTCCACACATCAGCTAGAGCAACCCTTTTAAAATGTATGTGGGATCACACCATTTCTCTGATAAAAACATGCTGTCTTACTCAGAGTAGATGAAGCCATTACAATAGCCAGCAAGCCCACATTTCAGTGGTTCTTGACACAGGCTGCATATTAAAATCATCTTGGGAGATTTTAAATGATACCAGTATCTGGGTCTCATACTCAGAGATCCTATGGATAATTTAACCAGTATTGAATGAGATTTGGGCATTGATATTAAAAAAAAATTTGTTAGGTAATTATAGTGAAAGGGCAGCCTGGATTGAGGAAACCCTAACACTAACACCTCCCCCCCCCCCCCCGCACACAGTCTGGTTTATTAGCTCAAAAAATATGGAAAGTTTTTTCGCATGATCTGGACCTACTGTATCTTTGAACTAATTTTTTCTCCTTCTAGTTCATTCTGCTTTAGTCCTATTCAGCTTCTTTGCTATTTGTAAAACATAATAAACATTTGTCTGCCTCACAGGCTTTTCATTTTCTTAACTTTCCTGCATAACTTTATTACATTCTGACATAGTATATGTGTCAATTGTTGGTTTATTTCAGTTACAGTATAGTAGAATATATGCTCCAGGAGGGCTGGGATTGTTTTTCTATTTTGGTCACTGCTATATTCCCAGCCCCGATGACAGTCTCTTGTCCATAATTGGCTCTCAATAAATATTTATTGAATAAATGGGCTATTTCATAATCTTTAGCCCAATGCCAACATGTGAAATACAAAAAAACTCCTCCCCACTTTTTTTTTTAAAGAAAGACAGGTTTAAGAGGAGTGGAAAAGGAAACTTTCTCTTTTTGATGTACTGTTGAGTCACCAGTTAAATACTCATGTGAAGATATTAACCAGGAAGATGAAATATGACTCTGTAGTTCCTGAGAGAAGCCCAGGGTTTAGGCATATACTTTGGTAGTTGTCCAATTAGAGTTGATGGCTGAAACCCCGGGAATGAATTCCAGTTCCAATAGAGAGCATTTAGAGGGAAAAAAGTGATTGATTTAGAAAAAGAAACATTCACAAGAGGTTAAAGAGAAAGGATTCATAAAAGGGACTGACGTGCTACAAAACCCATCTAGAGGCACAGGGGCAGCCCACTGAGAAGAGAGCTTTCCGCATGAAATGGCGTGGCTTCCTCTGCTTCCCTGGCCGTTGCTCCTTGCCTGCTTCATTGCTCCCCTTACTTTCCATGATAGCTGAGTACAGACGCCAGGAGCCATCTGCACAAATATTGTTCCTTGTCCTGTTCATGCTGCAGTATGAGATCAATGATGCTACTGGAGGCCCACAGAGGCCTCAATCTCTGTGTGTCAACAAGGGACTGATGAAGAGTCTCCTTTGTCTTACTCAGGTGAAGTCTGGGACTGCATCACGTGAATTTAGCCGGTGCTCTGAGTTACCGTGAGGTAATAATACTACTTTGTATTCAAAATGGAGTTTAACTGGTAATGATAAGCCTCTGCAGAGACTTCACAGCACCCTCAGCAGCAGGGAACTGTGGAGTGGAAGGTGCTAAAACTGTAATTAGAACAAGGCATCTGTCTCCCAGCTCCTACAGAGCAGCTACTAATCAATGTGATCACTCGCTTTGAGTGGGGAAGTGCTCACCCATGGTTCTGCTGGACTTTTTCCCAGCCACTAGCAGACTGAATGCTGGTGGAGAGCACCCTTGGCTTTGGAGAGGGAGAAGGAAGTAATATTGCTTAGTAAATGTAGCAGTTTACTTTTAAAAAGGTGTTTGGTGGGGGCATGTGTTGATTTACATTTCCTGTAAATAGCCTATTTGCTGAACAATCTGGAGGCCAATTATTGCTAAAAGTATGGTTCACTTTGAAGCACTTTCAGGCTGATTATCCAGGACTTTTGACTCCTTCTCCCATATGTTTACTTGCCCTTTGGGATTTTGATCTCTTTTGGCAGGTTTATCAAGGAAGAAAAAGAAGAATAATGCAGTCATATAAATTTTCTGTCTATTACCAATTCTGATCTGGGCAGCATTTTCCAATGTATGGAAAATTAAAATTCATCTTCTATAAAATTCATCTCTAAGAATCTTCTTGAAAAAAAGGGTGCTTTAATCCAATATGTTGGAGAATGCTGGCTATTATACCTCCCTTTGTAGAAATTCACAGTGCACACTAGGGTATTAAAGGCATCTAGCTGTCCTGCAATAAAGAAACTGGTTTAAACTCTGTTGAACCCAGCACTGCCCAAACTTATTGCTCTAGGGAGTTTTTCTTTTTCTTTCCTTTTTTGGGGGCATAAAACAGAAGTAACGTTCCAAAGAAAAGCTTTTAGTAAAAGCTAGATTAAATATTTTTTATCATTGACATTTAAATTATGCCTAAAATGAGGTACAGAGATTTCCTGAGAATTTCTTCATCTTCACTTTCTATTACCACTGATAACTGCATGTTACATAATCATTCAGGATAAGTGGGCCAGGACTCCAGCTCATTCTTCTTCTCAAAAGAATAAAAATATAAGTCAATCCTTTTATCATTATGATCAGCCAACTTAAAAGCTGACTCCTGTTCTCATCCAATTTAGCCCCAGCAGACAGAGTCCTGGTGTATAGTCTATGTCTCCCACAGATACTGATGCCCACTCTCTCTGAGAATTCTACATGCAGACTAAGACAGCCTTCTCCTTTAAATCTTCACAGTGGAGGATGTTCAGGAGCTGACAGCATTTAGGATAATTTCCTAAGAAGCTGAAAAGGAAGGCTCACTCATCAGTGCATTAGGTTATATGTTTATGTAAAGAAATAAGAGGAAGAAATGAATAATGTAGCATATTATCCATTTCCATAAAGAATGAGTGCAGGACTTCCCTGGTGGCATAGTGGTTAAGAATCTGTCTGCCAATGCAGGAGACATGGGTTCGAGCCCTGGTCCAGGAAGATCTCACACGTTGCGGAGCAACTAAGCCCATGTGCCACAGCTACTGAGCCCGCGTGTCACAGCTACTGAAGCCCGCGCGCCTAGAGCCCGTGCTCCACAACAAGAGAAGCCACTGTAATGAGAAAAGCCTGCACACCACAACAAAGAGTAGTCCCCACTCGCTGCAACTAGAGAAAGCCCACACGCAGCAACAAAGACCCAACACAGCCAAAAATAAATAAATTTTTTAAAAGATTAAAAAAACAAAACAAAAAGCAAACAAAAAACCAAACTTGGTTCTGCACAGCTGACCAGCTTTGTTGATCTTTTCTCCACATTCATTATCAATCTCTGCACAGAATCATAAGTGTCTCAGTCAATGTTCTCCAGAGAAATGGAAGCAATAGGATGTGTGTGTGTGTGTGTGTGTGTGTGTGTGTGTGTGTGTGTGTAAAGAGATTTACTTTAAGGAGTTGACTTAAGTGATTACAAAAGCTGGCGCATCCAAAATCTGCAGGGTGGGCTGGCAGGCTGGAGACCCAGAGAAGAGCCAGTGCTATATTTCAAGTCCAAAGGCTATCTGCTTTGGATAAAGGAAAGAATAAAAGATAAATAAAGACAAGAAGATGGTGGTGATGTAATAGGAACAACAACAGCAAGGGAAAACTGTCTATAATTAAAGCAAGAAAAAACAATAAGCCTTCATAGGTGTTAAAAACTGTAGAACATACCACTGAGATTTTTTTTCATATTTGGTATTTTATATGTAAAGAGCAATGCTAAAATTATTTTACACACACACACACAAATAATGACAATTGAAATGAAAAATAAATATGTACAAATAAGAAGCAAACATGTATTTGTAGACTGCTGGTTTGCTTGTTTTACTTGAACGACACATCATATGTTCCTTTATTTTCCAATCACCCTCCTGGAAGGAGAAATTTTACCATGTTACCCCAGACTCATAAAAATCCAAGATAAATTCTAGATCTAAGTAAATAGGATTTAAGTGTCACCTTGCCAGTAGAATGTGGGATTCTGCCAGTAGAAGTGGGATTCCACCATTTCGATAAATGCTGTCAAAAACATTCCACTTTGATATTCTTAAACCTAAAAGATTTAAATTCATTTAATATTTTTGAAGAGACTGTATCTGTTGCCTCTAGGGAACATTCTCTGTTCTTCTTTCCCCAATCCAACTCTATTCTCCATAGGGTGTCTATATTATTCTCAAATTGCACTATCTTTATTCCACTTACTTTAAACTCTCCAATAGGTAGGGTGTACACAGCAGGACCCAGCAGCTACTTGTTCTAAATCTGTTCAGAATCCTTCTATGCTAACTGCTGGCACGGCCGGGTCCAGTGCCAATCAGATAGTTCATTGTTCTTGATAGCTCACACAGCTGCTCATCAAATGCACAGCTGTGGCACTGACCTTTAATAATATTATTCAGAGAATCAGCCTCATTTTATGAAATAGGCATGTCCTCACTTAAAATTCCCAAGGATCTTCTATTGGCTTTGTAATTGAATCTATATTTTGTTAAACTGTCAAGGAAGGTTTTTTTTTTTTAATCAACAATCAATATTATATTAGTAAAACTTGTCTAGAACCTGTACAATGCCAGCTAATACAACCAGGATCAAAATGGTCTTTCTGCATTATGCAATTCAGGGAAAGTAAAACAGAAGGGGCTTAAATGACTTGAGAAAAATGTTCATATGTTGCCGCCTCAGCATTCCTGAGGAAACAGAGAAATATTATTAAGAGGTTTATTTAAGATATGGTTTGAAGCAAAATAAAATAAGTCTACTATTTATTGGAATGAGAATTTCAGGTAATTGAATATCTATCATTGTCTAGGTCACATTTTTAGATATTTTGAGGTCTATTTTGCAACTTTATAAGATTTATGTGAGATGATTTTTTTTACAGTGACATGACTATTAAGTAAATGCATATTCTCAAGGGGATGAGGTCTGGTACTTCTTTTTTAAATTTTATTTTTAAGTTATCATACCCTAAAACTGACTTTTTAGGGTGTACAATTGTATGAACTTTAACACATGCGTAGATTTGTGTAACCACCACAATCAGGAGAGAGAACTCTTACATCACCCGTCAAAACTCCCTCACGCTATATATTTAGAGCTTCATTTTCCCCAACCTCTCTACTCTTAACCCCATCACTACAGTTTGTCTTTTTTGACAATGTCATAAAATATAATTATAACAAATGTGAAATTTTAAGACTTGCTTCTTTCACTTAGCATAATGACTTTGAGATTTATCAATAGCTTGTCCCTTTTTATTGCTGAATAGTATTTCACACATGACTTTACCACAATTTTTTCCTTTTGCCAATTGTAAGACATTTGGACTGTCTCCAGTTTTGGGTAATTATAGAGTTGCCATTAAAATCTGTGATCAGGTTTGTATGTGAACATGTGTTTACATATTTCTAGGCTAAATACCCAAGGATAGTGATCTGGTAAGGATGTTTTTAACTTTATAAAACACTGCCAGATTATTTTGTAGGAGGGCTATATCATTGCTGGTATTATACTAGCAACGTATGAGAGTTCCAGTTGTTCTGTATCCTCATCGGTACTTGATATTATCATACAACTTTGGTGTTGTTTACCTATGTCATTCTAATATGTGTGTAATTATATCATATAGTGGTTTCAATTAGCATATTATTAATAGTTAATGATGTTGAACAACTTTTCATATGCTCATTAGCCATCCATAGAATCCCAAAGTATCTGTTCAACCTTTTGCTTATTTTTTAATTATGCTGTAGGCTTTCTTATTTTGAGAGTTCTCTATCTAGTTTTAACATGTCTTTCAGTGATTGATAATTTGCAAATATTTCTCTCAGTCTGTGGCTTGTATTTTCGTTCTCTTAACAACATAATTCACAGAGCAAAAGTTTTTGATTTTTTTTTTTTTTTTTTTTTTTTTTTTTGCGGTACGCGGGCCTCTCACTGCCGTGGCCTCTCCCGTTGCGGAGCACAGGCTCCGGACGCGCAGGCTCAGCGGCCATGGCTCACGGGCCCAGCCGCTCCGCGGCATGTGGGATCTTTCCGGACCGGGGCACGAACCCGCGTCCCCTGCATCGGCAGGCGGACTCTCACCCACTGCGCCACCAGGGAAGCCCAAGTTTTTGATTTTTGATGAGTCATTTTATTGATTTTTTTTCTTTTGTGGATCAAACTTTAGATGTTTAATATATATAAGATCTATTTGTCTGGTCCCAAGTCATGAAGATATTTTCATTTTTTCCCAAAAGTTTCATAACTTTATATTTTCCATTTACATCTGTGATCTATTTTGAATCAATTTTTCATATAATGTTTGAGATTTAGGTTGAGATTCATTTTTTTGCATATGAAATTTTTAAAAAGAGTATTCTTTCTCCATTGAATTGCTTTTTGCACTCATGTCAAAATCAAATGGCCACATTTGTGTGGTTCTATTTCTGGACTTGTTATTCTGTTCCATTGGTCTATGGGTCTGTCCTTCTGCCAATACCACAGTCTTGGTTACTGATATAGATACCTATTAATATTTGTTACCCAAGGAGTGATATCCCATACACAGTTGTATTTAGGTCTGAAGATGAGAGAAGAAGTTGAGGTTGGAGATCTAAAGTTGGTAGTTATCACATAGAGAGACTATTTAAAAATCATGGGACTGAAGGAGAAAAAAAGGAAAGAGGTGAGAGAGAGAATGGCCAAGAGAGAATATGAGTTCAAGTTAAGCCCTTTTATGCTCCAACACTTGGAAGTAAAGTAGAAGAGGTTTAGAAGGAGAGGCCTGTTAGATAATTGAAAAATTAAGAGAGCGTGATATAGTAAAATATGGAGGAAGAATATTTCAAAAAGCAGTATGTGAGAAACTGGCAAACACTGCTGAGAGTTAAAGGAAGCTGAGTATGAAGAGATGACTATTATACTCAGTACCAAGGAAATCATTTGTAATTTTCATAAGCATATTTTTATGTAATGAGTGAAGCAAATCTTAATTTTCATATTTAAGGAATAAACAGGAATTGAGGAAAATGATAAATTGATAATAATTTTTTGGAGAAGTTTCAGTGTGAAAGGTAGCACAAAAATGGAGAATTAGCTGGAGGGGGATATCAAAGTAAAGAGGCTTTTGTTTTTGTTTTTGTTGCTGTTTTTGTTTTTGCTTTTTTTTTTGGTTTTGTTTGTTTGTTTTGGTAACATGAGGGCATGTTTGATACAAATGGTCATGACCTAATTGGGCAAGAAAATTGTTGATTCAGAAATGAGGCACTAGGGACTTCCCCGGTGGCCCAGTGGTTAAGACTCTGTGGGTTTGGTCCCTGGTGGGGAACTAAGATCCCACATGCCATGTGGTGCAGCCAAAATGTTAAAAAAAAAAAAAGAAAGAAAAAAAGAAATGAGGCACTAGATATAGTTTTATACCAATGGGTGTGATCTAATAAGGAGAAATTGCTGATGGGAGAGAAAGATAAAATTCAGGGAGGGCATATTTCAGGAAATAAAGAATGAGAATCTAGAGCACAGTGGTATTTGACCTTTGATAGAAGCAAAAATACTTTTCGTGTTTAACAGGAGGGAAGGCCAAATTTTTTTGGAGGATGGAGTGTGGACTAATATTTAATTCCTAACTTCTACTATGGATCAAAAACAATTACAGATATACTGATACTTTAAATTATTTCAGATAATGCATATGTTAAAAAATAAGAGAACACAAAGAAAATAAAGGAGGATCTAATAATCTTGAAGCAAGTACATGCTTTCTAAACATGAGACTCAAGACAGAAAACATAAGGGATTATAGTATGATAGTTTAGGTTCATTGCTTTAGTTGGGTGGACTTGGGGAAGTTATATGACTTTCTTTAAAGGGATTTTTTGTTTTCCCATGTATAAAACATAGAAGAAAATAGTATCTATTTAGTAAGTTGTTGTGGAGTTAAATAAAATAAAAATATATAAAGTACCATCACAATGTTTGGGAACAGTTAATACTTGATTATTGTTAGCTATTATTTATTGATTTAATAACAAAAAATAAAACTTTCCAAATTTCATATCTTTTTGAATTTTTAGTCTCTGTCAAAGCAGTATAAATAAAATTAAAAGGCAAACTGAAAAATAGTCTAGTAATCTAACCGAGAAAGGATCAGTGCCATTCACATATAAAGATATCTTATTAATCAATAATGACACATGAAAATATCAATAACAAAAAATAAAACTTTAAATGGATAATAAATTTGTAAAATTAAACTTGGTATTAAATGAATTTCAAATTATAGAATAGTATGGTGGTTGCCTGGGGTTGGGGGTGGAGGAAGTGGGGAGATGTTGGTCGAAGGGTATAAACTTTCAGTTATAAGATGAACAATTTCTGTGGATCTAATGCACAGTATGGAGATTATAGCTAATAATACTGTATTGTATACTTGAAATTTACTGTGAAAGTAAATCTTAAGTTTTCTTACCACAAACAATAAAATTGGTAATTATGTGAAGATGTGTTAATTAGCTTGATTGTGATAACCTCTTCACACTGCATATGAATATCAAATCATCACCTTGTACACCTTAAATATATGCAACTTTTATTCATCAATTACACCTCAATAAAGCTGTAAAAATACCCAGAAAACAAAACAAACAAAATTAACTGTGTAATTTACCAAAAAAATCATCACTATGATACCATTTTTTGCTTACTAATTCAGTAAAGGTTAAAGTGAAATAAAATGGCATGCTAACATCATGTGTGGATAAACAATTGGAGATCCACAGCAAATGTAACCACTTAGATCCCTTACTAATAGTAAATTAAGGAGATCAGTGGTTATTATTCAATTGCACATATCAGATATTACCTTCTAGCCTACACTGTCATGCCATCACAGCAATGATTGGGTCACTCTTGTCAATGCCTAGCACAACATTATTTACATAGGAGAATAAAAAAATACCTTCTGAACCTAAAAACTTAATATATATATATATATACAAATAATATTTATCAAATCAAATAAAATTATTTGACTTAATATAGCTTTTATAAAATAAGAAAATGAACTTAGGATACAGTGCTGTGTCCCTTTACAATGATTGAGGACTTGCATGTTTTCTTGGTGCAAACATAGATGGTAAACTTTATGGCAAAGCAGATGATGATCAGGGAAATAGAAAAAATAATACATGAAAGCTATGGCATATCAATAAAAATTGTTCCAAATAAAAGTGAGGTTTTCTTTCCTTAGCACACTGTTCATAGGGAATTATGACCACTCTAATTTCATAGCTAAATTATCTATTTTATATGTGGAACGTGATTGCAAACTATTTCTTGTATAAGGAGGGAAAAAAAAAAGACTTGCTTTTCTATGTTCTATATATTGGCATACATCTATCTCGCTTTTTCTCCGGAAGATTTATATCGGTAGTTCTATAGATGGTAGAGGCTATACGGAGGCATAAAAAGCATTCGGTTAAAACTGTTGCAAACAAATTTGCTGGCAGCATAAATTCTGTTGATTGAGTCTTGTGAGTTCATATATCAGATATTCCCTAAACACTCATTCAAATTACAAAGCCAAAAAACATGTGAATTCCCGCTATATAATTTGTTTTGAACTTTTTTTCCTACATTTTTAAAAATGATTTTTGAAATATGTGGGTTTTTATTTTGAAATTCAGACAATAAAAACTCAATTCCTATACCAGTTATCTCCTCAAAACATTATTTGTATAAATTTTAGTTGCATTAAAGTTATAGTTTTATATTAAATAAATCCAACAAACGTGTCCCTTTTTATTACAGGGTTTTTAAAAAATATAAGTAGTATGATCACTTATTTTGTTTGTTCTAAAATAAATAGTGGATTCTTTGGTTCCCAGATAATGTTTCATGACCATATGGTGACTCATTTTGAATAATGCCTGGCAATCGAAGTGACAATAACTATTTCTTCATAATTCCCAACAGAGATTAAAAAGTGAAAAATTCAATCTTATGAATCTTTTCAGAAATCTTGGTGCCTAATTAAAAAAATATGTAGGTGAGTTTCTTTTTTATGTATTGTTTTACGTATTGCTTTGTCTGTATTTAAACAGGGTCATGATTAAACTCTTATTTTCCTCAAAAATAGAAACAAACAAAAAACTTAGGTCTTCTATGCTTTTACACAAAAGGGAATATAGTGCGGAGGAATAAATCCTGGGCCTGGAGTCAGCGGAGTTCAAGGATAGGCTCTGTCACTTTCTAAGTGAGTTGCCTAGATGCACTCCATCTCTCTAACTCTCAATTTTCTCAACTACAGAGCAGGGTTGTAGCACCACACTCTTCCTATGTCACAAGGTGATGGTAAATAACAGATTGAATGAAATAATGCATCCTAGCTAATATCAACTGGGTGCCTAACAGGTCCCAGGTACTGTGATAAGTATGTTTTCACATGCTCTATTTCTTTTGATCCTCTCAACAACCCTATGAGGTATGCATTATGCTTACCTCATTTTAGTAGTAAAGAGAGTCGGCCTAAGAGAGTTTAAACAACTTTTTTCCAGGTCACATGAATAGTGGGGCCAAGACTAGATCCCAGATTTTGTGATGTAGGCAGCCATGCTCTTGCCACTAGCACTGGCTGAGAGAATTTGCACACCAAAGCGACCACGCTTAACAGATTTTAATTGTTTTGAATAAAAAGATTCAAGTTATTTGATAGCTATTTTCATTAAACAACATGTTATAATAGATTTTTAAAGAAACATTTGGAGAATCTAATGAATTTGGTTCCTTTCTTATCTTGCACAGAGTACTCTCTTTGCCTTGGTTTCTGCCAGTTAAAAATAAGGGAGCTATTAATAGGTAACCTCTTCTAAATTCAATCAATGCACTAGATTGAAGAAAAGAGATAGCAATTATCAATTCTTTAAGGATGATTTTTTTAAAAAAAATAACTTGGTTTTACCCATATCTTAGAAGGCAATCAACTTTCCCAATTTATCCAGGATTCAGGAAGCAGAACATGGGATTTTGAATGCTAAAACTGAGAAAGTCCCAGGCAAATCATGATGAGTTAGTCACTATACTTATAAGCTTAGAATTAATCTTCTTTTATTAAATAAGTCCAGGCTTAGTTTCCACCCCACCAGGTACCCCTTAATTTCCTTCCAGTTGATCAAAGAGCCTCTGCCAGAAAAATTTTTTTTTACTGGAATTCGGACCCACACCTATTGTTCAATCCAGAACTAAACTGGAATAAACAAGTAAAAAATCTCAAGTCCTGATGAATTATATATCAACCACATAGTTTTTTGGCTACAAGCAGTAAAAACTTATTCAAGACTGAATAAACAAGAAAATCAATTCCTTTATTATAATGATATGGGGCATCTCATGGAAGCCAATGCAATAGGAATGCAGTTGTCCCAGGAATGAACTAGAACCAGGGACAGGAAGACTTCCCTTCATTTCTCATTTGTTCTTCTTTTTGTATTTCCTCCTACCTCCCTCTGTCAGCCTTGTGAACCTCAATCTCACATGATGAAAAACATGACAGGTACAGCTAAGGTGTAATATATTACAGCTAAGGTGACAGACCTTAAAAGACAAGTCTCTTTGGGCCCAATTTCAAATTCCTAGGGAAGAGACTGATGTCTGTCCTTCGATCACTGGCTCAATCTTTGCCCTGAAACCAGGGCACAGGGTCATGATATAGGAACAAGACTGCTGAGAATCACTTCTGTAACCAAGTGGATATGCCCAGGTAGGGCTGGTTCCCAGAAAAAGAAAAGGCTAGGCAGACAATATATATGGTGTCTAATATGCTATCTTACTTAGCTTTCAGAGGCAAAAAATAACCCACACACATTTGCTGAAAAATAAAATGTTAAAATGAAACTGCAGGTTCATGTCTGATGGCAACCAAGAACTTGTCCAAGTTTCTCTGGTCTTCATCTTAAAGTCGTTATTTTTTATTTTATTTTTTTGTGGTATGCGAGCCTCTCACTGTTGTGGCCTCTCCCATTGTGGACCACAGGCTCCAGACGCGCAGGCTCAGCGGCCATGGCTCACCGGCCCAGCTGCTCCGCGACATGTGGGATCCTCCCGGACCAGGGCACGAACCCGTGTCCCCTGCCTCGGCAGGTGGACTCTCAACCACTGCGTCACCAGGGAAGCCCTAAAGTCGTTATTTTTCAAAATTGAAAATTCTGGTGCAGAGTTATGTCACACAGACCCACAAAGTATCCAACACTATAATTTGCAATAATTCTGGAGAAACAAGAACTTACTTCCTGCTCTAGGAAGTCACTTCACAAATAAAATAATTCAACTTACAAAGAAAAAATATGTTTAGATAGCCTCACCAAGTTAATGTTGTTGAATGAAGTATATCAGACTATTTTGATCCTTTCAGAAGAAATGAAAGATAAAGAAAAGCAATACTATTATGCAACCGATACCTTGAAATCTTATGACTAGGGTCAGCTTCTTTAAGAAGCCTTTTCTGACAATTTCAGTTCTTTCTCTGAATTTGTTTATATTTAGAATTAGTACCATTATATATTACTTGGTTATTTTAATTGATTATTGTAATGTATTGTGAGAATATAAATTACTTGAGAGTTGGGCTAATATTTTTATACTTTTTAATGTCTCCTTTTCTTCTTGATCTTTATTTTTCTTTTCTTCCCAGTCTCCTTTCTTGCAATCTCTTCTTCACCATTTATGGAACAATAAATAAATTTATGGAACTATATACCTTTCTATAACCTGGGTGCTAGAACAGACATAAAGAATAAGTAAGAACAAATACTTATTGAGTGGTTACTATATACCTGGCAACTTTCTACGTGCCTTACATTGATTGTCTCATTTAATTCTCCTAGAAAACTAAGGTGTTAGGTGTTATTATTTCCCTTATTTTACAGATGAAGAAACTAAGAAACTAAACTGAGACTTTAGTAATCTGCCCAAAACCCCAGGTAATAGGGAGCTTTCAACACTTGGCATACTCTTAACTACCATATTATATGCCATTGCTACACTTTAGAAAATTTTAGATTCCAAATAAATTTTGTGACAATTTAGGATGAGTACTCCAGTAATTTTATTCTCTCCTCTCTTCCCACATTCTATATTGCCTAGTGGCTAATTTGAGCTGTAGATATAGTTGGATTCTAGTAAATATTTTTTGATTACTTAATATTTTACAATAAAAAATAAATAGGAATTACATTGTATACACCTGGAATTTGCTTGCTTTGATCTGATGCTCTATTATAGAAGTTTGCTTTTTGTACTCAGAAATCTTGTTTAGTTTGAATCCTCATGACATACTGTGTTTCATTGCCAATGTCTGACTAATTCTCTATACAGAGATGAAATCAAAATTACTTATTTCCTGTACAAAGTTTATGAATACAAGAACTAGTTTTAGTCTAGCTGGGTCACAGACTGTGAAAAAATGATGTACATTCCTTGGTGAGGTCAGGGAGCATGCATTCCCCAGAAAGAAGAATCAATGATTAAGTGAGTGATCAAGTTAATATAAAAATATTTACATTAAACATAATTTATCTTCAAGCCATATTTTCCAGCACATATATAAATACAGATGGCTTATTAGACTTGGAAAATTAAGATATAGAATTTACTAATAGAACAGGGCTAACATTTAAGTGGAGAATTTCTATTTTAGTAAGATTTTATTTCTTTGCATAAGGTGTCTTTTATTCTATATGTGCCATCTTCAGCTCACTTTCAATCATACCAGATAATTTGTAAAGGTCTTGTAACATCAGTTCCTTCACAGTGTTTCAAACAGAGTCAAGGCAGGGGTTATGGTAAACTCTATTGTGCTCATGTTAAGCCTTTGTTAACTTCCTTTAATAAAAATGGAACAAACAACAACAACATAAAGTCAATTATGCCAATAAAAATAAGGATATCTATTTAAAATAAGATAAATTGTTCAAAGAGTAATGTTGTAGTAAGAGTTTTGCTTGGATAACCAAAATATACTCATCACTACAAAATACGTTTTGAATGATCAAGACTTGAGTTTTTTATGATTTATCTAAAATGGTAATGAAGAACCAACCATTTGGCAAGAAACCACAGAACTAATGAATCCGACCTAATGTTTCAGACCTGAAATCCTCATCCTCACAGGAGGCAGGAAAACATGGCAAAAGGATACACAGTTCTCACAACAAAGACAGCCAGCTGTGCCCACTTAGAATAGGGGTGCACTCCCTCGAGAGAATGGAGAGGGGTGGGATATTCAAATGGTCCCAATTAATGTTTCTGTTGTTGGCAAGGCAAACCAACAGCAAACCTATAAAGAGAATGTATGGCACAGAAGAGGTCCAGAATTTTCTAATTCCTTGTTGGCAGAACAGAATCTGTGGGAGGAGGAGGAACAGAATCAGAGAAGGAGAAATGCCAGCTGTTGAAGGAAACTAGGAGCTCTTTTAGCCCAAGAAAAAGCTGAAGTCCAGAAAAATCAACTGATATGCTCAAGTTCACATAACTCATAAGGAAAGGTGCTCTTTTTCTTCCAACTCTAAGAGTCCTTTCCACTACATCTTGTGGCTTGCATATCTCTTGCACTCCTGTTAGCAAGGGAGAAGCCTCCTCCCCTATCTCCACCTCTTAAATTCCTTTAACTGCAAGCAATTTATCTTGTGATTTCAGGAAAAGGGGCTATAAATATTCTTTGAATCTCTCAAGATCTGCCAGCTAATTAGTTGATCCATTACTCTTTTAAGCAAAAGGGAATCTTTGTTATTCTAGTTATTCTATACATGAGATGCTTTCTTTACTTTTAAAAAAGCACATTTTTGCAATTTATTGATTTATTCTGGAGCTGCACTAACTAGTTATGCAGAGGTGTAAAGACAAAAATAATTTTTTCTCTTGAAGCTTAATTTCTGTAGGGAAGATTATTAAGATTATTAAGATATTGAAATCTCCAGACATAAAATCCTTGACTATTTATGGGAATATATTCAATATAATTTTCTAGCACTGAAGTAAGCTGGAGTAAGCAAGTCATGTGCAGATAAACATTCCGAGATCTTTTATGACTTCTGAATCGGACTCCACTCTAAAATTCCAACTTGTTATCCAACTTTATGACTCAAAACCCACTCAAGCAGGCTAAGCGCTAGAGATGTTTTACATTATTGAATGTGGTATTTCAGGTACTAGGTCTTGTAACCGCAGTGCATGCATTATCGCATTATGTACTCAAAGCAGCCTTATAAGTTAGATAGTATTCTAGACCTCATTTTCAGATATAGTGATCAGGATGCAGGATTTATGCTACATTTATAATAAATGGAAGAACCGATATTGGCCCCCACGTCTATTTGAATCCAGTGTGCCTGTACTTAGTCACTATGTTACATGAAATTAAATTATTTTTTATGTCCCATTCTCAGGACATATGATGCCTTGTTATGTCCCCATGTCCTTATTATACTAATCGCTAGAATTCAATTGACCAGTATTCAGTCTGACATTTTCTACTGTTGAAATAATTTCACACTTTAAGAGACTCACCACTGTCAATTTTTATATGAACCCTACTTGAATGCTTCTAATTAGGATTAATCATATCCACTTATGAGTTTCTCAAGTAGTGTTACACAACTTACAGGACTTTGAAAGGCTATACATCAGTTTATAAACTACTTAATGGTAGAACTAGAATCTACTTGTCCTTAAATTTCCATGACTTAGGTCAGCATGTAGAAATAGATATGGACTCAAATTAATTGAAATTAATTGAAGAAAAGCCTGTACAAGACTGTATTTTATAGCTCCTTCCCTATTTGTTTTTCTTCTGGTGTTGCATGTGGAAAAGAACAGTTTTGTAACCAAGTCAGATATGTATTTCCCTTTGGTGAAAAACTCTTCTGTCTCTTGTCTTTCTTATAATTTTTTTATTTTCCATGTTAAATCTTGAGTTAACTTATTTCCATACAGAAAATTTCACATAAGAATGAACCGAAGATTAACAATTCGGTATTCAAAACAATGTGTGAACATGTGTATATGTCATGTGAGTGTGACTGTGTATAATGAGAGAGTTACCTCTCAGGAATCAGAGTATCTTTAGATATGCTGATTGTCACCCCCACCCCCCAGGAAAGACCTTTCATCCTACTGTCTGTTTCTGCTTTTGTGATGGGTGTGAAATGACAAGATACCATTATAAGATTGTTGGCTGTCAATATCCTTATGGGATTTGATGAATGTGTCAAACAGTAGAGTGCATAACACGCTTTAAGAAATAGAACATTTGTTTCGGGAGGTAAATGTTGACACTCTTTTCGGTTTTGTTAGGGGAATGAACTCCTGGAACACTTCAGAAGGTGAAATTCTTGTATGGAGCCTGTTGAGCATTTGATTTTCTAATCCTTTACCCCTTGTAAAGCTAAATTAGAGTATGCCCAGATTTTCAAATATCTTACTCAAGAGAATAACAGTAATTATTAGAAAAGCAGCTTGACTACATTTCAAATGCACCAATTTGGGGGTTGTATTTGAAATTTGATAAGGAATATATATTCGAAGAAACCAAACCTAGTCAAACAGGGACAAATCTAACCAAACTTATTCTTGGTTCTCAGAACTATTGACCCTGATCTTACAGAGAAAGGTGTGATGCTCTCAAACACTGAAATATCTGTAAAGTATTGCACAAACTAACATAAGCAATGTGTCTCCATGACCTGGCAGATACGGTAATGTGTTAAAGCACGTTGGTAGTGGGGAAGGGGGACACCAAAGGGCTTCCTGTCAAGACAGATATTATTTGAAAACATAGTTACACCCTCTGTGTGTCAGTCCTGTCAGGAAGCAGAGTCCGGTTCAGATAGGTTCAATACAGAGATTGAAATGAAGGAATTTCTTGTGGAAACCAGGCAGAGTAAGTTACTACCATCCCTAACCCTAAAGGCAGGAAAGAAGAAACTGTGATATAGCAAAAACTGAAGCCTTTGAGGAGGGACCTCTAGACAGAGGCTTAGTCATCAAGGGACACAGCCTCTAACAGAAATGCAGTTCAGAGCAGGGTGGGAGCAGGAAAGATATGCCCCAGACTCTTTCTGTTTTTGCTCTCTGATCTCCTTGTGTCTGCCTTGGAAAAATCGAAGGAACTTCGGTGACAGATTGTGTGAGAGTCAGCTTCTTGAAGTATAGAGACAGGGAAGGGCAAACAACCAACCCGAGGAGACAGGATGCTAACAAAATAGAAACAGCACATTCTCTGCTCAACACTACATTGAGAAAAAATATATAAAAAGAGACGACCAAAGCCTTACACCTAGAAAAAAATCAAAATGAACTTCTCTATCGAACAGAAATTTAGCAGTAACATTAAAAAAGGTAAAAAGGAATGGAGCTGCAGACCAGCTACTAGTAATTTGTTACCTACTGTGAATGTGGTTGTGAAATGTTCAGTGCCTTCATTAGAGAAGGGGCTAGAACTAATACACAGCTTGATTTACTCTCGTGGGTGTCATCTTCTCTCAGAGGGGTAGCTGAAAGAATTTGCTGTCCACTGAGATACAGCCTTGGGGATTAGCAAATGACCCAAGTTCAAAATGAACAAATCTCACAAATCTTATGGGGAAAAATACTGTCAAAAAAGATAGCGAAAATCAATAATAAAAATTATTTCACTCCATATTCCAGTTGCTTTATGTTATAATTTGCAAAATTATTGCATGTAAGTATAGTCAGGATTCTCAAAATGATATTAGAAATAGTAATAAAAATTGTAAAGAACATGAATTTATGAACCAAAAATTGAGAAATGAAAACAGGTCAATAAAATATTGAATATAAACATATGTTTGGATATTTAAAACTCCATAAACTTATAAACTCTACACAATAGTTGATACAACAGAATTAGTAAACTTAAAGGTAAACTGTGGCATTCTCCCCAATGCATAAAGATACACACTTGGGTGTGTGTGTATGCACAAAGAAATTAAGAGGCACTGAGGCTACATTGCGAACCCCAACATACAATGAATCAGAGTTGCAGAGAAAGAAAATTTTTAAAAATAGCAGAGAAGCTATAGCTAAAGAAAGAGCAGTGTTGGTAATTTTTCAGAATTGAAGAAAGTTCTGAGTCTTCAGATAAAAGTGCGTGCCCAAAATCAAGCAACTAAAATATATAAATTAATCCATTCTTGTTACACTGGCACAAACATCAAGGATAAAGAGGCAGTCTTAAAACCCACCGTAGTCTTTCCTACTAAGGAATGGCAAATAAAATATCAGCAGACCTCTCATCAACAACAACATGAAAACAGCAGATAGATCTACGAAGTACAGGTGAAAAACAGAAATTGTACTTATCCAAAGTAGCATTCAATAAAGTGTAAACATTTAAATATTTTAGATGTTTCAAAGACTAAGAGAAATTACAATGCACAGACCATCACCGAATTATTAAAGGGTTTTTTTTTTTTCTTCAGTTAGAAACATTAGCAAGTACAGGCAGGGAGGGAGGGCCTCTGTAGTTTACTTGGGTTAGGCATATCCTATTTAATGTTTTATACCTTTTTTGAATCTTGCCATACTTAGTACTTGCTATATAGCACTCCAAAAGATCCAGATGGATCTCAGTGCTTGTGATGTCTTAGTATCAAGACCTCTAATTATACACATGCATATAAAACACATACATTAGATAAGACAAGTGCCTCAGTTAGATAAATCCAACCTATCATGCGCAGGAGGAGAAGTGGATATTTTAAAAATTTTAATTTTTTTTTACAAGTTCCATGGGGGCAGGGATTTTTGCCGATTTATTCTTTTATTTTTTTTTTAATTGACATGTAAAAGGACATCTTTTTAAGGAGAAAAAGTAAACCCAGAGGGAGAGCATGGGATATAAGAAACATGGAGCAAAGGAACCAATTAATGGATATAAGAGGGTGGTACATTTAGTTGACTGTTTATTATAAAAATGAACAACATTATGTGTGTGTAAAAATAAGTAAAACTAGGGCTTCCCTGGTGGCACAGTGGTTGGGATTCCGCCTGCCGACGCAGGGGACGCGGGTTCGTGCCCCGGTCTGGGAAGATCCCATATGCCGCGGAGCGGCTGGGCCCGTGAGCCATGGCCGCTGATCCTGCGCGTCTGGATGACTTTGCTCTGCAACTGGAGAGGCCACAACAGTGAAAGGCCCGCATACCGCAAAAAAAAAAAAAAAAAAAAAAAAAAAATAAGTAAAACTAAAACTTTGGACGATAACAAAAAGATTTGAAAAGTGAAGAGTTGTGTAATAGTTTAAACTTGTTAAGGTCCATGTTGTCATTAAAAGGAGATTAAGAAATGAATAACTTTAAGAGTTTTATAAATGAATATTTATAACTAATAGTGCATTTAAAAATTATATTTTTAAAGTTTAAAAATATTGGGAGAAAGCAAAGAAAAATACATTTGTAGCATCCAAGCTACAAGGATACAAAGGCTCAATAGAAAATATTATTAATTCAATATGGTAGGAAGGGAGAAAAGAAGAAGTAATGAAAACATAATAAAAAAATATAAAATACATACTTTTACATCAATAATTTTTAATAAATGTAAAATCTGTAATATTATTAATTGTATAAAATTAAAACCCAACTATAATCTATTTTCAAGAGAATATTTTAAGAGAAAAGCATACAGAACAACTAAATTAAAGCTGGAAAATGATATATCATTCTAATTTGTGAATCGTAATTTTATGTTACATCTTCTTTACCACAATAAAAAAGTGTACGTCTCTATACCTCCATTTAAATAAAGTCAGGCACAGATACACACACACTCACACAAAATGACAGGGCTTACTGGAAAAATAATGTTGAAGCAGACTACTCAAGTCTGTGTAACTTCATAGGCAATTAAGAGGGTGTAAAGAAGTCCAAATATGTGAGTAATCAAAAATAATGTAAATGGACTAAATTAGCAACTTAAAAATAGAGATTGTTATAGTATATTTTAAAAATTTACAAATTCAACTCAATAAATGTTAATCATTAACTAAATATTAATTTATGCTAGTTCAGTAATCACCACTAAACATAAGGAAAGGTTGAAAAATATGTAATATTGATACTAAATTAAATGGACCAATGAGAAAAGATAATTAGGAAAATATTATACTCCTACACATCTACCAGGATGGCTAAAATTAAAAAGACTGATACTAAGGATTGCTGAAAAGGTAGAAAAACAAAGTGGTTGTATCAATAAGAGCTGATGCCTATATAACACTTTGAGACTGAATTTTGAGAGTTTACTTGCAACGTGTATCAGTACTGCTAGTCAAAACACTCACCACAGTTCCAAGCCAAAATTTTATTGATAACAGCAAGGGTAGCAGTATCTGTTTCCTTGTCAAGAAAGTAAAAACAGGATTTCCCACCTTTCACAGGAGCAAAATGAGATAAGCACTTATCCTTTTTGATTGTTTATTGGTAAAATTGGGTAATGCTAACAATTTAGGATTGTTTATCACAGATGGTAAAGATAGGTAGTGTTTCACTTTCTGTGACAAGGAAGTGACAGCTGTAGCAAGAAGTGACCCCATCATATTTGTTCAGGTAGTTAAACGCAAGATACTGTCATTGAAAAGAAATGGAGTTTTATTTTCATGGAGGACACAAACGTCGGTTAACCATGGAGATTTTTGCCATGTTTTACATTCTTTGTGAAAACTGATAGGCCACTTTAAAAATTGGAGAGAAATATATTGATTAGAAGTAAATATATTATTATTGTAGCCATAATACTTTCATAATCAGGGTGATTTTATGAGTCACAAATAAATAGCAAATAATCAGTCTAATCACATCGACTATTTAAGTGCTCAGGGACCAATTTAATCACACAGACAATGGCTGTGGTATTTGGTATTTAACATGAACAGAATGACTGAATCATCCACAACACAGTTAATTTTATCTTATATCAGTATTTATCTATCTATCTATCCAACTTTAAATGTGTTCTTTTTTTTATTTTCTTTTGCGGTGCGCGGGCCTCTCACTGCTGTGGCCTCTCTCGTTGCGGAGCACAGACTCCGGACGCGCAGGCTCAGTGGCCATGGCTCATGGGCCCAGCCGCTCCGCGCGGCATGTGGGATCTTCCCGGACCGGGGCACGAACCCGTGTGCCCTGCATTGACTCTCAGCCACTGCGCCACCAGGGAAGCCTTATCTATCCAACTTTAAAAGGTTGTTACTCCTTTCTCTATTGACAAAGTTAAACATAGTAAGTATCTTATGTGAGGGAGGAAGTTTTGTATTTTCTTTATATATTTTCATGTAACCTAGGATCTCAGTAATTGGCAGCCACACTGAATACATGTTTATTATAGTAGTTGAACAA